>NW_027202382.1:28540849-29740849 GCF_024711535.1 Dipodomys merriami
AGATTCCATTTTTAAAAAACACATTATTTATCCTGAACTGTATAGAAGACTGTAGTCAGAACTAGAAGTAATCTTCCAACATGATTGCCTTTGAAGGAAATGGAGATTTATCGTGGTTAAGGGAATGGATCTGTGTAACATTATCTACCATTAGAGCCGCCTCCAAGTTGGCTGCTTGTCTTGTTTTGATTCAGTGTTCCTTCTGGCCACTGGCCACATTGCCCTCCCAGATTTGAACACTTGCGCACTGTTGAATTCAATAGCACACTGCTGAGGGGATGAGAGGCAGGCTGGCCTCTAGTTGTTTGCCTCAGGCCCTAAGCTAGGTCACCTCCAGGACTATAAATTTTTCTTTTAACAAGACTTGTTTCATAGTCCTGCTGAATGGAGGATGGGCAGGAAGTAGAGATGCTGGCGGCCACTCAGAATGCTGGATATCTCTTGCCTCTTCACTGGTATGGACAGGTGTGGTGGAAATAGTAAAGTCCACTTGGGGTGGATTTATGTGGGGCAGGGTGGGGAAGCTGCTGATATGCCGTGGCAGCACAGACAGAAGTCACAAGATGATCATAGCGCCCTGGAGGCCTCTCACCTGCAGCACACTGTCACGGGTGAAATAATTTAGCTAACCTGGGAAGGCAAGGAGATTGGGTAGCAGCTGGCCTCTACCTCTCTTCCCCCTCCCTTGTGCTGGAAACCAAATTTTCCTGTTTTTCCAGGGACTATTCACTGACTAGGACCTAATTACTCACTAAACAGCAGTGTTATCTATATAAGATGATAAAGTACACACACACACACACACACACACACATTTGTAGTGCTGAGAATTGAATCCAAGCTGCCTATTAAGGGTCAGTGGCTTTTTTTTTTTTTTTTTGCCAGTCCTAGGGTTTGAACTCTGGGTCTGGGCCTGGGTGCTGTCCCGGGCTCCTTTTGCTAAACGCTAGTGCTTTACCAGTTGAGCCACTGGGACCCTTCTGGCTTTTTCTGTGATTAATTGGAGATAAGAGTCTCACAGACTTGCCTGCCTGGGCTGGCTTCAAACTGTGATCCTCAAATCTCAGCCTCCTGAGTAGCTAGGATTACAAGTATGAACCACTGGCATCTGGTTACAGTGACTTTTTTAGCTTTTAAGTAAAAGTATGTATTTCCAGCATATAATAAGTTTAAACATTGTTTAAGGAATGACATAGATTTATATCTAAATTATAGAAACTCTGAAATATAAGCTACCTTGAAACAGTTTGATTTTCACTGCTTAATCTGCAAACTAACATGCTTTGTGGTCAGAGCAAAGGGAAATACAGGCATGGGGGAAGGGTGAGCAAATGCAGTCATTATATTTAATGTACATTATGTAACATTTGAACTAAGTAACTTAAGGGTAAGAAAAGGAAGGGGGAGGAAATAGGGGAGAATGAAGTAATGGGTGACATTGATTCATTACACTTATAACCTGACTCAGGGCCTGGGCACTGTCCCTGAACTTCTTTTGCTCAAGGCTAGCACTCTACCACTTGAGCCATAGTGCCACGTCTGTGTTTTTCTGTTTGTGTGGTACTGAGGAATCAAACCTGGGGGCTTCAGGCATGCCAGGCACCCTCTCTACCACTAAGCCACATTCCCAGCCCAAGTTATTTCCAGTATGTAATAATTTTAAACCGTTGAAAATAGTGGAATAGATTTATATCTGATTTACTAGAAACTCTGAAACTTAAGTTACATTGAAACAAATTAACTTTATTGCTTAATATATAAACTAAGATACACGTAAGCAAACTGAAACATTACAACTTTGATACTATATAATTAGTAATGAACCACTAGTCAGAGGGTTTCAAGTTACTTCATGTAACAGACAAAAATTTTTAAATATAGTTTTATTGTTATTATTTGGCTGCTATACAGAGGGGTTACCATTTCATAAGTCAGGTAATGAGTACATTTCTTTTTTTGGACAATAGCCTACCTTCCATCTCTTTCCCCCATTTTCCCTCTCCCTACCTAAATGCCACATAATTCATTTTCCACTGAATAGCATGATTACTTTTGCTTACCCTTCCTCCCTCCCTTTCTGTACCCTTCCTTGCCTCCACACAAAAAAAAAGCAAAACAATAACAAAAGCAACACCCCATCACCAACAACCAACCCCTCGTTCCCCATGTTTCCATTTCCTGGAACTTGTTTTTCTAAATAGTATTTTAAGTGTTCAGAGAAGTTACACCTTTGGGTTCTTCCATTATGGGTATCCTCCTGTAGTCTGACGGACAAAACTTTTTTTTCTTGTTATTAATTTACTTTATTATTATAGAAATGATGTACAGAGGGATCACACTTACATGAGTCAGGTAATGAGTCCATTTCCTTTCATACAGTGTTTTGTGTTCACTCACTCTCCCAGTCCCTCCCTCCCATCTCCACCCATGAGTTGTATAGTTCACATTCATCAGTGTCTAGTGAGCTCCACTGCTGCTTTTTCACCTTTGTCCCTCAAGTTCTGTTCCCTCGATGTACACGTGACTATACCATACATAATGTAAAGAAGACAGAATAATCAAAATCTGAAAAAAGAAAAAAAAGAGGTCTCTTGTTTCCACATCTTAGGAGTTCGTCTCCCTATGTATATTGCTTTATGTAAATATAAGAAGGCCCTTAGGCTTTGCATCTTTGTGCTTCTCTCGTAAGAGTATTCTCGCTGGGCGCCAGTGGCTCATACCTGTAATCCTAGTTACTCAGGAGGCTGAGATCTGAGGATCTTGGTTCAAAGCCAGCCTGGGCAGGAAAGTCTGTGAAACTCATCTCCAATAAACCACCAGAAAACCAGAAGTGGCGCTGTAGCTCAAGTGGTACAGCGCTAGCCTTGAGCTGAAGAGCTGAGGGACAGCGCTCAGGCCGAGTTCAAGGCCCATGACCGACCAAAAAAAACAAAAAAACCAGTTTTCTCTGTTAGTCTTATTCCGGGTATCTAGGATCCTGTATAATTTGTCATATCTCAGTGCATTTTAGATCTAATTTATGCATATCAGGGAGAACAAATGCTGTTTGTCTCTCTGAGCTTGGCTTACCTCACTTAACATGATTTGTTCTAGTTCCACCCATTTCCCTGCAAATGACATTATTTTATTCCTTCTCATGGCTATATAAAATTCCATTGTGTGCAGGTACCACATTTTTTTGGATCCACTCATCTATTGTAGGTATCTGGGCTGTTTCCATATCTTGGCCATAGTGAATAATGTGGCAATGAACATGGATGTGCAGGTGTCTTTATCATATCCTGGCTCATGGAGTTCAGGGTAGATGCCTAGGAGCGGTATGGCTGGGTCATAGGGATGGTCTTTGTTTAGGTTTTTGAGGAACCTCCAGACTGCTGTCCAGAGTGGGTTGTACTAGTTCACATTCCCACCAACAGTGCAGGCAATAAGGTTCCTTTTTCTCCACATCCCCACCAACATTTGTTGTTTGAATTCACAATGTTGGCCAATCTAATTGGGGTAAAATGTAATCTTAGAGTTGTTTTGATTTGCATTTCCTTTATAGCCAGGGATGATGAGCATTTCCTCATGTGTTTCCTTGTCAGTCTTTCCTCTTCTTCTGAGAAGTCTCTCTTTAGCTCCCTTACCCATTTAATGGTTTCTTGGGGTTGGGAGGGGTTAGTTTCTTGGGCTCCTTGTATATATTGGATAGTAGGTCTTTGTCTGATACATTGCTGGCAAAGATCTTCTCTCAGTCTGTGGCTGTCTTTCTAGTTTAGTAATTATGAGACAGGCAAAAATTTAAAGCTATCTGTACCTTGCCTGTTTGGTATTACACACCTATAGGCCTACCTGCGAGGAAGAAGAGAGACAAGAGGAGGATTTCTTCGGAGTCTGCCTGGGCAACATGTGGAATCCCCCTCCCCCACAAAAAAGAGAAAACTAAAAAAAAAATTATCTGTACTCAAATGGTGTAAACGTTGACAGACATAAAGAGTAATTGGGGAGGGAGATTATATAGTTCATTTAAAAATTCTTTTTGGGATTGGGGGCTGAGAATGTATTTGGTTTTGGATTCAGTCCTCAAGACTACCATGCAAATTTTAGAACATTCAAAGTCAGAAGTCTCCTGTAGTTTTGCTGTAGTTTTCATGAAGGAGTTCTGTATGAGGCAGGATTATATAAAGAACATGTTTTCTACTCAGTTCTGTCTGCAAAACATTTAGTGAATCTCTTAAGCTCTCTGTCCTGTTTTTGTTTGCTTGGTTGTTTCTTGGTCATTTGAGAAATAACAAGATCAGCCTTAGCCAGGGCTGATGGTACAGATTGTAACCCTAGCTTCTCTGGTGGCTGATACTAGAAGATCAAGAGTTTGAGGCCAGCTTGTACAATTATAGCTCAATGGCAGAGTACATATGTAGCAGGCTCAGGATTCAATCTCTAGTCATGGTGGGGTGGGGGGAGGGAGAGGAGGTAAAGAGAGAGAAAGAGAGGAAGAGAGTACTGGGGGCCTTAGGGGATAATTTGGAAGGATTGTGCTTGCTTATCATTTGGTTTAGAGTCACATGTATGCATTTTCTCTACAGCCATACATACTGCTGCTATGGACATGCTGGGAGGATCTGGTATTGAAAGCCAATGCAGAAAAGTTGAGATCCTTGCAGATGCTGCATATTCTATTTTCAAAAAGCCAAAAAGTTTTACTGGCAACTTTGTTATAGATGAAAATATCTTAAAAGAAGAAGGAATTAAAAATTTTGACATCTATGCAGTTACACCAGGTATTACTTGCAGTTTTGGGTAATGATGTTTTTTGTATATAGGCAATGAATACATTTTTTGTATGTGTATGTTTGTACGATTATAAGATAAAAAATACATCCTCTGAAAAACACACTATCTTTCCTTTAAAAAATGGACAAATAAGTCGAGTATTTTGAAATGATAGCTAGATACATTGGTTGTATCAGCTACTAGTCATTTCCAAATTTTGGAACCAAAAATGAAAATTAGCTTTTAAAGTTAGGCTTAAAAATTAGAGTAACTAGGTACTGGTGGCTTAAGCCTATTATAATCCTAGGTACTCAGGAGGATCTAGGTTTGAAGCTAGCATGAATGACAAATCTGTGAGGCTCTTATCTCCAGTTAACCAGCAGAAATGGAGCTGTGGCTCAAATGATAAGGGTGTTGGCCTTGAATGAAAAAGCCAAGCAAGAGTGTAAGGCCCTGAGTTCAAGTCCCAGTTCTGGTACACACACACACACACACACACACACACACACACACACACACACACACACACACACACACACACACACACACACACACACACACACACACACACACACACACATTTTATTCAAAGTTGGGCGTAGTGGTACATGCCGGCAATCCTAGCCTGAGATAGGAAGACACACACACACACACACACACACACACACACACACACACACACACACACACACACACACACACACACACACACACACACACACACACACACACTTTATTCAAAGTTGGGTATGCCGGCAATCCTAGCCTGAGATAGGAAGACACACACACACACACACACACACACACACACACACACACACACACACTTTATTCAAAGTTGGGCGTAGTGGTACATGCCGGCAATCCTAGCCTGAGATAGGAAGACTGTCAGTTTGAGGGCATCCTGGGCCAGATAGTGAAATCTTATCTCAGAAAACAAAACAAAAAGCCCAAAGATTTTATTCAAAAATATATGGCAGATGATATGAGAGTAGTTAAAATTGTGGATTAATTCTAATTTGTTTTTGAAGTGTGGTCTCTCTGAGTAGGTTGACAGATAGTGAGGGTACACAGGTAGGGTCTGTCTCAAAAACAACCAAAAGCACTGGGAAGGTGGCTCAGTGTAGAGTGCTTGCCTTGCATGCAGGAAGCCCTGGATTCGATTCCTCAGCACCACATAAGCAGAAAAAGCCAGAAGTGGCGCTGTTGCTCAAGTGGTGGAGTGCTAGCCTTGAGCTGAAGAGCTGAGGAACAGCGCCCAGAGTTCAAGCCCCATGACTGACCCCCCCCAAAAAATAAAACAACCAAAAATATATGCATTTTCTAAACAAAGCACTGTGGCATGTGCCTGTAGTCTCAGTTCCTCAGGATGCTGAGGCAGAAGGATCACTTAGGCCTAGGTGTTAGAGACCAGTTTGGGGAACATACAATTTCATCTCTGAAAAACAAGCAAACAAAAATTGTATTTTAAATATTTTAGCCACATATAGAAATTATATTTTTGTACTGAAGCATATTTTAAACAGTATTCGTTAAACTAAACTTGTAAAGGTGACAAAAAATCTTTGTATTTGTGTCATCCCTGACCATCTCCTCAGTTCCAGCAGGATAGCTGATACAGTATTACAGAGCTTTCATATACATTATCTATTTTACCTTCATAGCAGTCCTGAGAAGGAATTATTTAGTAATTAAAAACATGGAATTCTGCTGGGCCCTGGTGGTTTGCTCCTGTAATCTTAGCTACTGAGGTGACTAAGATCTGAGGATTACAGTTCAAAGACAGTCCAGGCAGGAAAGTCTCTGAGACTCATCTCCTGGAGCTGTGGCTCAAGTGATAGAGCACTAACCTTGAGCACAAAAAAAGCTCAGGGATAACACCAAGACCCTGAGTTCAAGTCCCAGGACCAGCACCAAAACAATAACAACAAAGACAAAAATACATGGAATTTGGAAGAGAACCTCTCAGATTCAGATTTCAGCTCTGCTTTTCACTATGTATTTGAGCATGTCACTCACTTTCTCTGAGTCCCAATTTCCTTATTGATAACAGAAGATGATTTATTCTACACATAATTCTGCCAGAACTCTGTGTAATAACGTCTCTAATTGGTTTGGCATAGTATTTGGCCTTTTTATATCCGTAGCCTTTAGTAGTTATTATTTATAAATGTAAAAACAGGTTTAGAGAGATTATGCCTTTGCTTAAGCGCTGGTTCATAGTACATTCTAATGATCCCTATAGATTTCAAAGACAGTATTATCATACACAAAAATTAAGATTGATTAAAATTAAAAAATCCTGTTGATGAATTGGGCATACTTTATCTCAGCACTTGAGAGGCTGAGGTAAGATGATTGCCAATGCATGGTCAGCCTGTACTACATCTAATTAACTAACATTAATTAATTAACTAACATGAATCTTTGAAACATTCAGTTTTAAAGACAATGTTGCCTTCAAATCTAACATATACATGTCTTGGCAGTATAGTCTAATGTTGCAGATTAACTTATTTTCTAACTACAACTGTTAGCTGAAAATAGAGCCTATTGGAAAAGGATACCTTAGTTTTTTATGATGATGAAGAAAGAGGAAGAGAGAAAAGGCCTAAATACAGGGTTATTGGACAATATTCCTTAATGAGGTCCCTGGTTCTCTGGAACAGGTAAGCAATGAGTCCTGAGCACTTTGGAGGAAGGGAAGACAGGGTTGTAAGGATGAGGAGAGGAATGGATCCTTGGATTGAAGAAAGGCCTTACATAGGGGATTTTTAAAAATTAAATCTTGAAGATGAAATTGTCATAGAAGAGGATAACTGAATTAAAGGAAAATTAATTAAATGAAGATCACTAGTTTGACAATTCTCATGAGACCTTTCTCAGAATGATCTTAAAATAAAAATGCATGTTTATAAAACGTTTATGTTAAAATTTTAATATACTGTATTTGTTATTTATTGTATTTTTATTAACCTGATTATTTGCTTGTTATTTTTTCAGGCCATCCTTTGTTACCAGATTTTTTCTTAGATGAATATCCGGATGTGGTTACAAAGACAAAGGAATCACATGGTAAGATCTAGACCATATTAGCACAGAAAAATACAAGTACTAACTAACTTATTTCTTCCAAAACACAGAATTGATTATGTAACAGTACATTTCTGCCCTCTGTCTTGAAACCATTTTATAACTCAAACCAATGGGTTCTATGAGTTCTCAGTTGTTAGGAAGAAAATAGTTTTTTGTTTGTTTTTGTCTTCCAGCAACTTCTTAATATATCATTTTTTTTTAGTTATTCATTCTCATTTTACTTATTTTCTTTGACACACTGTCTTTGAGTATCTCATGTTGATAGGTTATTCTGAGGAAAAAAAAGTGACACATCAAAATGTGCTACTTATTTATATAACACATATGGTTTGTACTGTGACTACTTCATGGAAGGAATTAGCATCAAAGAAGGCTTGGTTTTATTTTTGTTTTTCTGATACTCAGAAATAATGGCCTCCTTGAATTGGTCCTTGTGTTCTGGCACCATGCTGTGTGGCCTACTGAAGGCTGTCAGAAGAAACTTTTCTGAATATCCATTGCAAGAGTTTTTCTCATGGTTTACTAACTGGAACATGCTTCTTCTGGGTCTTTACCCTATTTTTTTGAATCTTTTTTTTTTTTTTTGCCGGTCATGGAGCCTGAACTCGGCCTGGATGCTCTTCCTCAACTCTTCAGCTCAAGGCTAGTGCCCTACCACTTGAGCCACAGCACCATTTCCAGCTTTTTCTGCTTATGTGGTGCTGAGGAATTGAACCCAGTGCCTCATGCATGCAAGGCAAGCATTGAGCCACCTTCCCAGCCCTTGAATCTTATTAATGCTTTGAATCATACATTTTTTGTTTTAGAAGGCTGATAAAAAAATGTAAAAACAGACTTCCTCTATGCCTTTAGCAAATCTGTCAAACCTTACCACAATGCATTTTAGTATTAAAATATAGGTTCTGTTTTATGTGTTTATGTGTGTATGTGTGCATGAAGTGCTGTGGATTGAATCTAGGGCCTTGTGCATTCTAGGCACAAGGCCTAATGTTGTACCACTGAGCTATATCTCCAGCCCCCGTTTAGTTTTTCCTTTTCTTTTTCTAAAGTTTTAAGGAAAACTAAAATTTACTTAGGTATCAAAAGGACAACTTTTCTTTTGTAACACAGAAAATATGGAAACTATAGAAAGGAAAATAATTCATAATTCTACTGTTCTTCAAAAAATTAGATCTTACCTGGGCACCTGTGGCTCACGCCTGTAATCCTAACTACTCAGGAGGCTGAGATTTGAGGATCGTGGTTCAAAGCCAGCCCGGGCAGGAAAGTCCCCGAGACTCCTATCTCCAATAAACCACTAGAAAACTGGAAGTGGCACTGTGGCCCAAGCGGTAGAGTGCTCACTGTGAGCTGAAGAGCTGACGGACCGTGTTCAGACCCAGAGTTCAAGCCCCATGACTGACTAGAGTAATAAGACCAGAAAAATAAAGTTGTCTGTCTTTTTCTCTCAAGGATTCTTACAGGATAGCAATTACCTAGAAGCTGACTAAAGTCTTTGAGAGTATTGCCCCATATCCTAGTTGTTGGGTTTTTTTTTGTCCAGTACCCTAAGATTGGAGATACCTTTGTAGGAAGCCATACATGAACTGGGCTTATTTGAATTTTGAATTTTAAGTAAGAACTACTTTATTGATCATGTTTCCTTCATTTTATTCATTCAACAAAATATTGATTGAGCACCTTCAATATGTCAATTTGCATGCATTTTCTTGTTCAATACTCACAGTCCAACAAGACAAGTATCATTTACAACTAGCTGGTGTGGTTGCTAGCTAGTGGTGGTGTCAAACTCAGGATTTAAAATCATATTTCTATAGTACCAAGCCTGTCTTTAGCTAGTGAATGTAACAGATTTTCCTAAAGCCTAAACAGCTACAATTCTTTTAAACTAGTGTATTCTTTCCCCTAGTAATCCCAGATATTAATTTTTAATGAGGAGTTGCCATCTCATGGACTAAACATGTAGTTGCTATGATCAGCAGATTCTCCCTTTGGACTTATAGTAGCAACAGAATAAAAAGGTATTTTTTGACCATGGATTCAGAACAAGAGAAGTTGAATAATCAACTGTGAGATGCTAGTACCAGGCTTGGATAGGGGTGGTTGAACTCTAGCCATCTCCACATGAAGATTGTTCTTACCTTTCACTCGAGGTCAGAACACTCAAGTTCCTTTGGGTGATTCCCCCCATAGATGGTTGGACAAAATACTTCTATAGCTCTTTCTTCTTTTCTTTTTGGGTCCATCCATAGCAAGACATTTGTTCTAAATACATTTATACAGGCAGTAGTCCAGTGTCTGTGACTTGAGATCTAAGTTTCCTCTTTCAGGTGATTTTCCATATTGATATCCAGATCCATCACATATTCACTTTACAGGTGATCTTTCAGAGGTCATTGTGGATCCTCACTTGCAAAGTGAAAGAAGTTCACCTTCCCATTTCATCCAATACTTATTTTTATTTTTAACTCAGGGTCTTGCACTCATGAGGTAGGTACACTCACCAATTACATCCCTGATCTTTTCTTTCTTACTTACATTATTTTTTAAAAATAGGATCTTATGTTTATATCTAGGCCAGCCTGTATCAGCATCTTATTTATGATTCACTCATAGCTAGGATGACAAGTATGCTCCACCTTGGCTAGGTCTTTATTGATTGAGAAGAGCTCAGGTGAACTTTTTGCCCAGGCTTCCCTTGAGTCTTGATCCTCCTGATTTCTACCTCCCTAGGAGTGTACTCACTTATTAAGTAACTCTGGTTTACATCTGATTGTGCTTCTTATGCAATTTGTTCTGTGTTTACTAATTTCTATCATGTATATATAACTACTGTAAATTTTGTAGGTTTCATATGTATTTGTATATGCATGTGTGTGTGTGTTTGTGTGAGTGTATTTGCTGGTAGTAGGGCTTGCACCTCAGGCTTCTCACTCTTGCTTGGCTTTTTTGGTTACAGCTGGTGCTCTAAAACTTGAGCCTCATCTCCACTCTAGCTTTATTCTGGTTAATTGGAAATAAAAAGTCTCTCAGGGGGTTAGGGATTTAGCTCAGTGGAAGAGCACTTGCCTGGTTCAGTCCTCAGCTGAAAAAAAAAAAAAAGCTGGGCTGGTGGCTCACATCTATAATCCTAGTTACTCAGGAGGCTGAGATCTAAGGATCGCCATTTGGAGTCAGCCCTGACAGGAAAGTCTGTGAGACTTTTATCTCCAGTTAATCACATAAAAAAAGCTGGAAGTGGTGCTGTAGCTATCCTTGAGTGCTATCCTTGAGCAAAAGAGTTCAGGGACAGGGCCCAGGCCCAGAGTTCAAGCTCTATGGCCAGCTGCAAAAAATAAAAAGAGTCTCTCAGATTTGTCTGAGCTGTTCAAACCTTGATCCTTAGATTTCAACCTCCTGAGTAGTTACGATGATTGGCCTGAGCCACCAGTGTCTGGCAATTTTGTGGTATTTATTTATTTATTGCTGGTCTCATGGCCTTTCCTGCCCAGGCTGGCTTTGAACCATGATCCTCAGATCTCAGCCTCCTAAGTAGCTAGGATTACAGGCATGAGCTACAAGCGCCTGGCTAACTTTGTGGGTTTAATTCATAGCATTTTATTTCTCACCATAACACAGTACTTTTGTTTCCTTATTAGTTCCCCATGAACACTACACATTAGAACATTGGTAGCCTATCAGTAATTCTCAACCTCTCTCCCTTCAAATTTGTTTACTTTTATTTAGTTGTGGTTTTAGTTGCTTCTATTCTGGTTGTCTGGATTCTCCTCAAAAAAATCTGGTTCCTATTTATTTATATATTTATTTATTTTTGTTGATCATGAGGCTTGAATCTGAACCTGGGTGCTGCCCCTGAGCTCTTCAGCTCAAGGCAAATGCTCTACCTCTTGAGCCACAGTGCCACTTCCGGTTTTCTAGTCTTTTTTTTTTTTTTTTTTTTTTGAGATAAGTATCTCACTGACTTTTTTTTTTTTTTTTTTGGTCAGTCGTGAGCCTTGAACTCTGTCCCTGTGCTCTTCAGCTCAAGGCGAGCACTCTACCAGTTGAGCTACAGTGTCACTTCCGGTGTTCTAGAGGTTTATTGGAGATGTAAGTCTCATGGACTTTCCTGCCCGGCCTGGCTTTAAACCATGATCCTCATATCTCAGCCTCCTGAGTCGCTAGGATAATAGGCGTGAGTCACCAGCGCCTGGCTTTTTATTTTTAAGTAGTTGTACAAAGGGATTTTGATTCAATATGTCAGTTTTAGTCCTAGTTTAATGACCCTTTCCCTTTAAGCTAGCACTGTCTCATTATGCCCATTTTTTTTTCTTTTTCTTCTGTAGTCTGGAAAACTTGTGAAATGTATCCTCTGTATTATAAAAAAGTTTGACAAGATTTTCTACAGTTTCATTTCTGTTCTCTGCCTCTTTTTTCCTGCCTGCGGCTTGGATTCGGGGTCTGAGCACTATCCCTTAGTTTATTTTCTTAAGCTGGCACTCTGCATTTGAGCCATAACTCAACGTCAGGCTTTTTGATGGCTTGTTGAGAGAAGAGTCTCACAACCCTTCCTGTCCAGGTTGGCTTTGAGCCTTCATCCTCACACTTAAGCTTCCTGAGTAGGATTACAAGCATGAGTCACTGCTACCTGGCTTGCCTCTAATTTTTAAGGAAACCCTCCTTGTTCAAATACTTAAATGTAATAAAAAAAAGTTTTAAAAAGAAACAAGCAAACTTTGCGGTTAGGCTTGTTTTTCAAGTTATCCATGTCCTCTTTTAATTTCTCCATTGTCTTTCCATTTCAGCCAGGTATATATCAATTTCTGCAGCCATTTCAGGCATTGTTTGTTTTTTTCTCCCCCAGTCCTGGGGCTTGAACTCAGGGACTGGGCACTGTCCCTGAGTTTCTTTTTGCTCATGGCTAGCACTCAATCACTTAAGCTACAGCACCACTTCCGGCTTTTTCTGTTTATGTGGTGCTGAGGAATCCAACCCAGGGCTTCATGCATGTTAGACAAGAACTGTACTGCTAAGCTACATTCCCAGCCCCAGCATTTTTTTTATGTTGAACATGGGGCTTGAACTCAGGGTCTGGGAACTGTCTCTGAGCTCTTTTGTTCAAGGCTAGTGCTCCAGCACTTTGAGCCACAGCTCCACTTTCAGTTTTTTGGTGGTTAGTTGGAGATATCATGGACTTTCCTGCTTGGGCTGGCTTCAAACCACAATCTTCAGATCTCAGCCTTCTGAGTAGCTAGGATTAAGGCATGAGCCTGTGACTAGCACTCAGGGGATGTGTATTTATGTATTATTTTTATTCAATTTTTATTTTATTATTATTTATTTTAAGTTCTTTTTTCTTGTTATTATAGAGGTAATGTACAGAGGGGTTACATTACCTAAGTCAGGTAAAGAATACATTTTTTTTGGACAATGTCACCTTTCCCTTGCTCTAAGTCTTTATTTTTTAAAGTAGTTTTAAGCTCATAATATAATTGAGAGAAAGATACTCAGATTCTCCTGTACATACCTCCTACCTGAAAGTGAAAACATGCAGTTTGTTATAGTTGATATCCATGTGAAGTAAATTATCTTCATAAAATAGACTCTTCCTTTTCAGAACAACCTTCTTTTACCCTTGTGCTACTCTTTTTTTTGTCATAGCATTAGGTTTTTGGTTCCCCTTCCCCCTTATTTATACATCTTTAGGAGATATCTCTAGAGCTAGAGTAGTCAAATGATCAGGGTAGATAGTTTGCCTTTCTGTCTGAACTGTCTCTAAGCTGGTGAACCAGCTGGCCTGGCCTCAGTAGGCACCCTCTCTCCAGTGTGCCCACCAGAACCTATGGTTCTTCCCATTTCCATTTTATAGATCACTACCACAGAACTCCTCCTACTGCTCCTGTCTTATTTGGAAACTTTAAGCTTTGTACTTGGATTTAAAAGATAAGAGTTAATATTGAAACTTGCTTGCAGAATCTAGATTAAAAATAGACATCTAAAAGAAATACATCTACTTAGGAAGAGAAGAAACAAGCAGAGCGTCAAGGAGACAACTGTTATAGAGGGTGAAAATGTCTCCATGAAGATCTTTTTGTTTGTTTTTGGTCGGTCATGGGGCTTGAACTCTGGGCCTGGGCACTGTCCCTCAGCTCTTCAGTTCAAGACAAGTGCTCTACCACTTGAGCCACAGCACCATTTCCAGTTTTCTGGTGGTTTATTGGAGATAAGGTTTCACAGCTTTTTTCTGCCCGGGCTGGCTTTGAACCATGATCCTCAGATCTCAGCCTCCTGAGTAGCTAGGATTATAGGTGTGAGCCACCAGTGCCCAGCTTGAAAGCCATTCTTTTGTATAATCACTATATTGCTAATAAATGTTTGTAAGAAATATTGAATCTTCCTTGAAAAGCAGCATCTATAAAACAGAAGGACAGATCCTAGACTTGTAGTTGGTATAAGCCCAGATTGAACCCATGGTTTAAAAATCTGAGTGCTCTGTGTTTTGTTTGGGGTGGGGGGTTGGGGGACGGGGGTTTGAGGCAGAGTTGTTCCTGCTTTGAGGAAATCTCGACCAGGCTTATGTTTCCTATGCTGATTCTGCATACTGTCAAATTGGTAACCATGTCTTTCTACATTCAAGCAAGGCAATATTGGAATGTGTGTCCACCTAGGAGATGTTTTGTATTGTCTTCCCTCCCACCCCCAGTGCTGTGTATTGAGTCTACAGGCTTGTACATATTAGACAAATGTTCTCTCTAGCCTTTTTTCAGTACATTAAAATTTTTAATTGAGTGGAATTATGAGGATATAGCATAGGCTGCTAGCCATATGCCTTTTGAAATACTGTTTCTTCCCTGATTTAAGCTAGTCATCTACTGCCTGCACCTTTTACTTTTCACATGTATTGCAAATTTCCTTATTGTATCCTGAAGTTATATTCTCTTGTGTAACTTCATCATGTTTATATCTAAATACTCCAGGTAATTAATAATGTACTTTATGTGTGGGCAACATCTTTAAGGCTATACTGAAGGTTTTGCTACAATCTCATTGGCACCTGAGACAATACAGATAATGTGTGTTAATTAACTCACAAATCACCCTGACTCACTCTTCAATAAGGAAGGGGCTCCAGTAGTTAACTTAGAAAACAGATGTAGTTCTTGCTGGTGTAACTGCAATACAGCTAAACACATCTTCTGCTTACATGAAGGGAGCTGGGTGTCTTTGCTACCCTGGCTTTGGCAGCCTCTGATTCAGCTAATTTTGGTAAGTTCAGACCTCAGTTCTAGGCTGGCCTTTACATTGGCTGGATAAAAATTGGATGACATAGAAGGAAATGTGGAGGAAGTATTACAAAAGGGTAAAATTGTAGGTTCTGGAGTACTACCATTTAGGTTGAAATTCCCGATATGCTTACTGAAGTATAAATTTGGCTGTGTGTGTGTATGTGCATGTGTGCATGTGTGTTGTGTGTATGTGGAGCTTAGATTCCCATTGCCATTCGAGAACATATCTTACTTTATGCGGGGAGGGAGGAGCTTGAACACAGGACTTGGGCACTGTTCCTGAGCCTCTTTGTGCTCCAGGCTATCACTGTACCACTTGAGCCACAGCACCACTTCTGGCTTTTTCTGAGTAGTTTATTGGAGATAAGAGTTTCATGGAGGCTGGGAAGGTGGCTCCGTGGTAGAGCGCTTGCCTTGCATGCATGAGGCCCTGGGTTCAATTCCTCAGCACCACATAAGCAGAAAATAAAAAAGCCGGAAGTGGCGCTGTGGCTCAAGTGGTAGAGCTAGAGCGCTAGCCTTGAGCTGAAGAGCTGAGGGACAGCACTCAGGCCCCACAACCAGACCCTCCTCCCCAACCCCAAAAAAAGAGTTTCATGGACTTTTCTGCCTGGGCTGGCTTTGAACCATAATCCTCAGATCTCAGCCTCTTGAGGAGGATTACAGGCATGAGCCACCAGTGTATGACCCTATCTTACTTTTAAAATTTATTCATTGTATTTACTGAATAGAACAAACTGTGCCCTCTGGGCTTTCTTAATTTTTTTTTTGTATATGTGCAATGAGAAACACTTTCTAGAACAAGGCAAATTATAAAAAGGGTAAATTCTGATTTCTGTATATTTTGTATTTGGTCACATTCAGAAGACTTTAAAATTTAAAAAATTATCATTTTTAGTATAAAGATAGTAGTCATTGAAATAGTATTTGGAATAAGTGGGACAGATTTGGGTTAAAATTTTCCCCTTGTCACATATTTATGGCCTCAAGTCATGTCAGCAACAGTTTTCTTATCTCCTTTCCTTTCCTTATAAATATTGGGAAAGTTAATTATTGTGGTGTATCCTATTCTGCATTTAATATGGTAAGACTCCATTAATATTGGCTGTAATAACTGTCATTAAGTTATCTTGAACTTTTCTGAGTCAAAGTTAATATCTACATGGTTTTTCTCTGTGTCTTAAGACATTGACTGGAGCTTCTAGAAGGTCCACTGAAATTATTTACTTTAGCTATTCTTACTTGACTCTTAATTTACTTGTAAGGTTTTAGATAGGATTTTTGTGGAGGAGGGCAGGACCATACAGGGTGTAGCTCCATTCATGGTAGAACTCCAGCAGGCAGGGCCTCTGAGTTCAATCCCTGGTGTAAGCACGTACGTGCGCTTACACACATTTAAATCAGTGGTTTGTAGTAAATTTGTTGTTTTGAATATTTTCTTACGTTTTTATTTTTCCCCACAGTCCAGAGGTATCTTATTTCTTACATCTATTAGGCCATGAATCAATGTGGAATAGGTTTCAGCAGCTCAGGCTCCATCCTATTGGTTCTCACAAGGTGAGAGTAGGCTGAGTGAAGCAGGCTGTCACTATAGTTGAACCCAGTTTCCTTTCTCTTAGCTTCCTTGGTTTTCTGATTATTTTCCTTCACAAGTGCTTAAGGTACACAATCACACATTAATTCTCTTGTCAAGAATCTTGCCTTTAACTTGCTTTTCCTCAACCAGCTAAATAGCATGCTGGGTGACACTGTAGACACTTGTTAGGCCTTTTTGAACAGTGCCCATCTTGTGATGTCTACCGTCTTGTAGAATCCATCTTGTAGAATCACACGCATATAGACAAAGGAACAACTCCATGACTTTTCAAAGACCTAGAGAACATGTTGGGCACCTCTACTCTTTCCTTTGGTGTTTGACCTTACAGAAAAGTACACAAAGTGGCTGGCTGGTTAAAAGGCCCTATATATTTTTCTTTGAATATTTAAAATAGCTCACCTGCTAAGTCATTTGTGTTTTTTCTGAAGTTATTTGTTTAAAAACTTTAATTTTCTGCTGGGCGCTGGTGGCTCATGCCTGTAATCCTAGCTACTCAGGAGGCTGAGATCTGAGGATCTTGGTTCAAAGCCAGCCCAGGCAGGAAAGACCGTGAGACTCCTATCTCCAATAAACCACCAGAAAACCAGAAGTGGCGCTGTAGCTCAAGTGGTAGAGTACCCGCCTTGAGCTGAAGAGAGCAGGGACAGTGCCCAGGCCCAGAGTTCAAGCCCCAGAACCGACAATAAATAGATAAATAAATAAAAATTCAGATGTCTAAATATGACTGCCATTTTTATTAGGATTTATTATTTTTCCAGTTATTATTTGCTTTGCAGAATGATTAGAATGTTCACTTAGCTGTTGATTCTAACTATAATCTCTAGCAAGATTAATTACACAGTTAACATTTTGATTTCCATCTTTCTCAGGGTCTTTTTTCCCCCCTTGGCTTTAAAACTGAATGGATATAAGAGAGTGATTAATTATCATCTCCAAAATGCAATTGTTTTTGGTGAGGTCTGTTTATCATAAACATTGTATTGTTAGCAGTGGTTTGTTTCTGTTTTGGTTTTGTGACGTAATCTGAAAGTGAGCCTTTTACTTGGGAGTACAGGTCCTTCCTTGTATTTATAGTCATAACTGACATAACTGGCTGCTGTCCCTCAGATTGATGCTTTTAGATATCATTTGGTCAAATAGGTATATTTGATAGCAAGGGCATCTTGCTAATTAATGAATTCTTTTCTTTCTTTTTTTTTTTTGCCAGTCCTGGGGCTTGAACTCAGGGCCTGGGCACTGTCCCTGAGCTTCTTTTGCACAAGGCTAGCACTCTGCCACTTGAACCACAGCACCACTCTTGGATTTTTCTGTTTATGTGGTATTGAGGAATTCATACATGTTAGGCAAGCACTCTACCACTAAGCTACACTACCAGCCCAACTAATAAATTCTTTGTGTGCCCTTCCATTACCAAGGATTTAAGGCCATTTACCTGAATAATATTTTATAGATGCTGTGCCAGAACCAAAGAAGCCAAAAGAACCAAAGGAACTAAAGGAAGAGAAGACGCAGCCACCACCAAAAATGCATACTGGAGCTGTGGAAGAAACATTTCGAATCGTTAGGGATTCTCTCAGTGATGATGTTGTTAAAGCCACTCAAGCAGTATATCAATTTGAACTCTCAGGTAAGGGTTGTGTCTGATAATCTGGGGCTTTTATGAATACAGTGGGATGTTTCTTCTGGAATAAATTCAGCCTCCGGTAGTGACTACCTAAAGGTCACTGGATCCAAGATCTTGAATGAAAACATTGAAGGATTCTGGCCTTGAGCTGAAGAGCTGAGGGACAGCGCCCAGACCCAGAGTTCAAGCCCCATGACCGACCAAAACAAAACAAAACAAAAAAAAGTATAGGAAAACATTGAAGGATAATAGGAATCAGTGCATAGGGATAAATGGAAAATACAATTTCATTGCATATACTTCAAATGTTAAATATCTCCTTGGCATGTGAAATGGATGGGAAATCTTATATAGACAGGTATATATGCATTGACAGGTAGGGTAACTCGATAATGTATCAACCACGGGTCCCTTAAGTTATCTTTTGATAACTTGAATGTAGCCAGCTGTTAAAAACTTAATAGTTTTCCTACATATTATAAAATGAACACAGTTTAGTGGTAGTTTTAAGAACTAGGCCTGATACCTTGGCACATGACTATAATCCCTAAGGCAGGTTTATGGAAACTTTGAGGCCAGCCTGAGTTCTTTCTCAAAATATAAAAAGGGGTTTGTTATATAGCTTAGGGCTGAGTAATGATCCTGCAGGTATGAAAACCTAGGACTAATCCTAGGTCTTCGGCCTGGTGGTTATAGCTTAGTTTTTCACTCAAGGCAGGCATTCTACTATTTAGATACACTTCCATTTTTGGCTTTTTTGCTGGTTAAATGAAGATAAAAGTCTTACAGTCTTGGGCTGGGAATGTGGCTTAGTGGAATAGTGCTTACTTAGCATTCATGAAGCCCTGGGTTCAATTCCTCAGTACCACAAACACAGAAAAAGCTGGAAGTGGTGCTGTGACTCAAGTGGTAGAGTACTATCCTTGAGCAAAAGAAGCTCAGGGACAGTACCCAGGCCCTGAGTTCAAGCCCCAGGACTGGCCAAAAAAGAAAAGAAAAAAGAAAAAAAAAGTGTCTTACAATCTTTTCTACCTGGGCTGGATTCAAACCATCATCCGCAGAGCTCAGCCTCCTCAGTAGGCAAGATTGTAGGCATGAGCCACCAGCACCTGGCTTTTGCTTCCTTTTTGTCCTTGGAATCTGTGGTCTATTGCTTAGTCACTCTTCTAAACTTGTTGGACTCTGTTATGTGATCAGCTGTCAGAAGACTAGTTTTGTGTAAATCATATTGCCCCTGGCCTGTAATGGTCCCAGGTTGCTAAGTCTTGGTGGAGGAAGAAACACGCCACCTAGTGGGTCTGTACGGGAGAAAGTCATCATTGTCCTTTCTTATATGGGATTTAAATACTGTGTTTCTCACTTACTGCCTCATTTCCCACAGTGGTTACTTTTTAAACCTTCTGAGATGCCTACATACAGAAACTGCTTTGTCTTCCTGCCAGAAAATATAAATCAATCTGCATAGGTCCTGTCCTTTCCTCCTTTCTGCCCAATATAGCTGTTTTCATTCAGTGTACCCTAAGTTGTTGTTGTTGTTGTTGTTTATCAGCCGTGGGGCTTGAACTCTGGGTCTAGGCGCTCTTCAGCTCAAGGCTAGTGCTCTACCACTTAAGCCACAGTGCCACTTCCGGTTTTCTGGTGGTTTATTGGAGATAAGAGTCTCATGGACTTTCCTACCTGGGCTAGCTTTGAACTGCGATTCTCAGATTTCAGTAGCTAAGATTACAGGCGTGAGCCACCAGCTCCCGGCTACCCTAAGCTTTAATGTCTATATAGTACCAGTTTCAATATGGATCCCATGCTGGCCTCAAACTCATTGACAGTCTTCCTGCCTCTGCTCCTGTACTGGAATTATAGTTATGGCTTGGCTAGTTTTTTTTTTTTTATTGTGGCAAAATATACATAAAATATACGAGACATAAGTAAAATACATTTTAAATATTTATAAATGTGTGATTCAGTAGTATGTACATTCACACTGCCATGCAACCATCAGCACTCTCCTTCTCTAGAACTTTAGTTTTTTTTTTGTCCATTGTAGGGTTTGAACTCTGGGCCTGGGCGCTCTCTCTCAGCTCTTCAGCTCAAGGCAAGCGCTCTACTACTAGAGCCACAGCACCACTTCCAGTTTTCTGGTGGTTAATTGGAGATAAGAGTCTCACAGACATTCCTGCCTGGGTTGGTCTTGAACCACAATCCTCAAATCTCAGCCTTCTGAGTAGATAGGATTATAGGTGTAAGCCACTGGCGCCCAGCCTTTAGAACTTTTTCATTATCCTAAATTCACTTTCTGTTCCATTAAACAGTGACTCCCCTTTAACCTCTAGTCCCACTGTTCTGTCTGCATGAATTTGTAGGTGTCTTGCTTCCATATTAGTATACTCCTATATCATCTTCCACTTCCAGGCTCTTGTGAGAACATGTTTTTTCTGTTTATCAAAGGGCTTTCAAAACTTAGTATTGTACCAGGAACATAGTAAGTTCTCAGTAAATATTGGTTGAATATGATTGATAGAGGCCTAAAGGTTGTACCCTGAGAAGCAGGATATTGGAAGATTATTCTGATCTTGATAATTATTGTTTATTTCCATATGTTTGTTTCTGTATAGGTGAAGATGGTGGCACTTGGTTTCTTGATCTGAAAACCAAGGGTGGGTATGTGGGACATGGAGAGCCCTCAGATCGGGCAGATGTAGTGATGAGTATGACTACTGATGATTTTGTCAAAATGTTTTCAGGTAAGTTTTCAATTTTGTAAGTTCACTTATTGCTCAGGGAAATTATTTTTTGCAGTACTGGCAACTGAACCCAGGACATTGTACATGCTGGGCAAGTATTTACCACCTGAGTTATGCCTCTAACCCTTTTACTTGTTTGTTGTTGTCTTGTTGCCATCTTGGGCCTTGAACTCTGGGCTTAGGTGCTGTTCCTAACCTTCTTTTGCTCAAGGCTAGCACTATACCACTTGAGCTCCAGTACACCACTTTTAGTTTTTTTTTTGTGTGATTAATTGGAATAAGATTCTCACGGACATTCCTGCTCGGGCTGACCTTGAACCTTGATCCTCAGATCTCAGCCTCCTGAGTAGCTAGGATTACAGGCATGAGCCACTAGTGCCTAGCTGTATACTGTTTTTGAGGAAGAGTCTTGTCACTAACTTTGTCTAGGCCAGCTCCAAATTCACAACTTTCCTGTATCCCAAATAGCTGGGATCATAGACATGTACCACAATACCTGGCTTGTTCAGAAAAATTTTTTAATGATTTTAAAATATTTTATTTTATTCCTTTCCAAATAATTGAGACTCATAACTGTTCCTAACAGTGGAATTATAGCTGCTGTCTGTGTTAAAGAACACAGTCTTTTGAGGCTATAGTTAATCTTGCCTCTACTGTCATTTCTACTTCATCCAACAATCACAGAGTAGCTGTTAGGTCTTGCTCTTTGTTTTATTTTGTATTGTTTTTACATGACTCAGAAGCTAACAATGTAACATTGGAAGCAGAGAGAGAATTCAGAGATTCCTAAGTGGGCTTCATTCTGCTAGCTGAACTAAGACACCATATTTCCAGTAACTCCATGGAGACCAAAGGTGCAGGAGTCAGCACCTCACTTACTGAGGGCAAAGTCCTGCTTCCAACTTGCCAGGTACTGGAATAGGAAGTGGATGCAGCCTTCTGCCCCAGCCCAGTGAACCTGTCTTCTGGGGAAGGCCTAACCAGAGAAACTTTTTGCATGATTTTCTTTCTATTCTGTCCATTGACAGTGCCAGAGAAATTTAAAGAGTAATTTGTTGTACTTTTATTCTTAGAATACTACTCTAACTGGTAAGTTAATTGACTCAATTTGGAAAAAGTCAGAAGCAGCACTTCAAAGCACTATAAGGAATCCTTCATGTAATGAATCACAAATGTTATTCAAACTTTGTTCTGTTTTAATCTTGACAAACAGGATCACAGTATATTCTGTACTCTTGAATTCCAGTTCTAATCAAGGATATCAGGATGTCCAAGCCTATCTGTCTTTGATGCCCCAATGACCAAGATGTCCTAACTTAATCCTTTTTTGTAGTAGTGTTAAATATTAATTATACAAAAATTGCTTATAAAACAAGATACCATTTTTCCATTGTACATAATATTTTACCACAGTACTGAAAAATTGACTTTAAATATATATGTATGTGCATGTGTACTTCTACATACTTCTAAATAGTATATATACTTGTACATACCAATTTATATAAATGTATATATATGCTTATAAAACATGATACCAATTTTACTTGATAATTTTTTCCCATTGGACATTGTATCTTTCAGTGTTACAGTCTAATTAATTTTAGTTCTTCAAAACTATTTCTTCATAGAACTGAAATGGTACTTTAGATATACTTAACACCCAATGAATGTATGTAAACATGCATCTTATATTCTTTAAGCTGGGTGCCTGTGGCTCACACCTGAAATCCTAGCTCCTCGGGAGGCTGAGATCTGAACATTGCAGTTTGAAGCCAGCCCAGGCAGGAAGGTCATGAGACTCTTATCTCCAATTAATCACAGAAAAAGCTAGAAATGGCACAGTGGCTCAAGTGGTAGAGTACTAGCTAACCTTGAGCAAAAGGAGCCCAGGGACAGTGCACAGGCCCAGGACCAGCAAGGACAAACACAACAAATTCTTTAACTTAAAAACTACTTAAAACTGTTGTCAACATTTAAACTAAAACATTAATTTGATCTAATATTTACTATATGATTGTTGTGAATTAAGAAATATACTCAGCAGTCCTTTGAGATAAAATATTTTCACCATTTTGTAGAAGTAGAAACTGAAACACTTATGAACAACTAAATAACAAACCCAAGGTCAGATAGTGAATGTGTAAATGATGGAGCCAGGATTTAAATCAATGTGAACACCAAAATTCCTCCTCTCAGTGCTGTTCTGACTGACCTCCTAAGTTGAATCATGGCTTCTTTAATTTACCTTTTGGTCATAGAGTGTTAACTTGAAATAATAGATATGTTGTTGCATTAACTAAGTGGTTCAGCCAGCCATATGAACTGTTCAAAATACATTAGTAATTATGAGGTGTATTTTGTAAGCAACACTTTATAGATGGGTAGCAAATTTGCTTTTCCTTCTTACATACTTTCATCCTATTTATCTTATCTGCTTTTCTTCAAATGGGCATAATTTAGATCATAAGCATAAGTCTCTTCAGAAATCACTGCCATTTCTATGCGTAAATATATAATAGAATATATTATAAATATAACATCCTTAAGCAACTAGGATTCAAATTATCATAATCTCTCCTTTAGACCAGTAGAGGCCATTGTGTAATAAAGCAGTAAGATAGAAAAGAAATTGAGATGGTTTTAGTGGCAAGTGCCTATCAGCCTAGCTATTCAAAGGCTGAGGCTTGACTGCTTGAGTCCTGGAGTTCATGGCCAGATAGGGCAACATAGCAAGACCCAGTCTTTTTGTAATTTCTTTATCTGCTCCTCCTGCGTGTGTGTGCGTGCGCGCGCGTGCACCCACCCACCCACCCACCCACCCACCCACACACACACACACACACACACACACACACCATTGTTATACTGTGCTAAACAGCTATTTTTTAAAAAAAATTTTATTGTGAAAATACTGTACAGAGGGGTTACAATTACATGAGCAAGATAATGAGTACATTTCTTATCAAGCATTGTAGCCTCCTCCTCTGTTTCACCTTACAGCTATTTTTTTAAATTTGTTTTTAACAGCATCGTTGAGGTTGAATTTATCCCATATTGTTTATCCACATTCCAGCTTATGAGCATTTGAATTGTTTCAGGTTTTGGACTATTATGAATATTGCCAGACCAACATTGTGTTTTTGTTTTCTTTTTTGTATGTGAACATTTTGTGTGGAGGGGGGCATTGTCCCTGAGCTTTTTCACTTTGAGCCACAGCTCCACTTCTGGCTTTTTTTGGGTGGGAGGGGGGCTTTTGGTGGTTAATTAGAGATAAGGCTCACAAACTTTTGGCCTGAGCATGCTTTGAACTGCAGTCCTCAGATCTCAGCCTCTTGAGTAGTTAGGATTACAGGCATGAACCACCTGCACCCAGCTCTGAACACTCTTATACATACATTTGTGTAGATAGATGCTTTCATTCTTTGTGGGTAGATTTCTTAGAGTAGAAATTTTACATGTAGCAAGTTGATTTTAACTTTTTAAGAAATTATCAAATGGTTTGCTAAAGTGACTATTTTTACATTCCCATCAGCAATTCATGAAGGTTCCAGTTTCTCTACATGGTCGCCAATGCTTATGATTGCCATTTTATTCTAGCCATTGTAATGGGTGTGTGTGGAGATCTCATGTCATTTTAATATATGTTATTAATTATTAATGATGTTGAACATCTTTTCATATGTTTGATGGCTATTTATATTTGGTGAGCTATGTATTCATAGCCTTTGCTCATTTGAGTTGTCTATTGAATTATAAGAGATTGTGATTGTCATAGTATTGATTAATATGATTAGATATTCTTATCTTTATATAACTATGAACATACAGATTTTATCATATACATACTTAGAGATACTAAACATATCATTATAAAGATATATTTTCTATATATAAAATATTTATATTCAGAATGCATGTCCTTTTTTTTCTTTTTGGCAGTACTAGCACTTGCTTTATGCTTTCTAAGCAGGTGCTTTAACATTTGATTCACATCTCCATGTCTAGATTGGATGCATGCTCTTTTTATTATTTATTATTTTTACGTAGTGGTACAAAGGGATTTTAATTCAAAATACCAATTTATGAGTACAATGTACCTTGATCACTGTCATCCCTTACCTTGTTCTCCTCCATTTCTCCCAACCCCACCTCAAGTTAACTGCTCCATTTTCACATATGTATGTTGGCTATTATGACTGTATTCACCCACCCTTCCTCTTTGCATGTGTCTGCTCTCCTGCCTCTTGACCTCCCTCTTCTTCTGACAACTCATGTTTCAGCTTCCTGGTATTCATTCCATTAAACTGTCAGTTGTTCAAAGGAGTCACACCATTGGAATACCATACTGTGTATAACATACTTAAGTCAAGTTGTTGTGTGTATATGACCCTGTATATGTTGTCATATATGTTTATAATTTAGATCTAATTTCCACAGATTAGAGAAAACATGTGCCCTTTGTATCTCTGAGCCTGAGTTATTTCACTTAATATAATTTTTTCCAGGTCCATCTATTTCCCTGCAAATGACATATTATTCTTCCCAATGGATGAATAAAATTCCCATACACACATACATATACATACCACATTTCTTTGTTGATGCATGTTCTTTATCAAACATGTAATTTCCTTTTCTCTCTGTATTTGTGGATTTTCTGTCTTTCCCTACCTTTTTCTCTCCCTCCCTTTCTTCTTTTATTCCCCCTCCCCACCCCCAGTATTGAGGATTGAATAATTGAGCCTACTGCTTGCTAGGAAAGCACTCTACCATACTTGAGTCAGGCCCATAGTCCTCAATTTCTTGAAGTTAAACTTGAAATAACTAAAAGTTGAATGATCTATAACAAATTGGAAATTTTACTGAAATACATACTACTTATTTACCAGAATTCATCTTAGGGTCATGTTTCTTTTAGTGTACTGTAAGAAATATGTCTTTAGCTTTTTTCCATAATCTTTTGCTGATCATTTTTTATGTAATCCCTCATATACAGGATATTGTAAGCATCTAAGTCAGGGATTGAGACTCCCTAGATATACTGATAAAAATGTTGTAGTAGAAATTTGTATGCTTCTGACATTTATATAACTCAAGGAAATTATTTTTATAATGCATATTTTTGAAAGAGTACATCTTTGGGTCACTAATGGTTGCTTTGCCTTCTCTCATTTTTCTCATTCTAGGGAAACTAAAGCCAACAATGGCATTTATGTCTGGAAAATTGAAGATTAAAGGAAACATGGCTCTAGCAATCAAATTGGAAAAACTGATGAATCAGATGAATTCCAGACTGTGAAGGAAAAGAAACAAAAATATTGACTATGCTGAAAAAGTAAAAAAAGCTCAACAGTTAAAAATCTAATGCTCATTGTCTTCCTTATTATTTTCAAGAATACACATGTTCTAGAAAAAAAGTAGAATTTATCTATAAAACTTGACATAATTAAAGCAGCTAGCTGAATCAAATATATTTTATTAAATTCTATGGCATTGTGTTCTTTATATTCTGACAGATTCCTCTATGCCTTATATCTCATTCTCTTTCAGGAAAAGTATATGGTGAACAACCAACCAGGTCAAGCAGTAAAATTAGCTCTGTATGCAGCTTCTTCTCATGTTTGTCCTCCCTCAAAGACAACTCAGATAAGGAATGCTCAACTTGTAGTATCTCTCTTCTTTTTTTCAGGCCTTTAGTTTTGCTCAGCATTTTTTTTTTGCGGGGGGGGGGGGGGGCTTGAACCCTGGGTGCTGTCCCTTAGCTCTTCAGCACAAGGCTAGTACTCTACCCCTTGAACCACAGTGCCACTTCCAATTTTCTGGTGGTTTATTGGAGATAAGAGTCTCATGAACTTTCCTATCCAGGCTGGCTTCCAACGTTGATCCTCAGATCTCAGCCTCCTGAGTAGCTAAGGATTACAGGCATAAGCCACTGGCGCCCGGCTTCAGCAGTGTTTTATGGGTTTACGTATAAAATATTTGCATGTAGGATTTTTACAAAAAAACTTACCCATAAACATTTCATGTTATTGATGCTATTTGAAATAGCTTTTCGAATTTCAGTTTTTAATTTTTCTTTGCTAATACATAGAAATATAATAAAATTTATAAGTAGGCCTTACATCCACTTAACTAGTTTTAGCTTTATGTGAAGATTTTGCAGGGTTTTTTTTAAAATATATAATCATGGTAACTGCCAATAAAGATAATTTTATCTCTTCTTATTTACTGTACCTTTGTTTCTTTTTCTTGTTGTATTGTACTGTTAGGCTCACGTATAGTGGTGACTACTGATGGTGAGAATGGACATCCCAGTCTTAACATCATAGTGAGACTTTCTCAGAAAACCAACCAAACCAGTTTGTTGACATATAAATACCATGCATACCATTTTCTTCTTACAGTGTATAATTCACTGGGTTTTAGTTATATTCACAGTTAATCAACCATGTCATCACATTTTTATTAACCATAAAAGGAACTGTACTCCAGTAGCATTTATCTCACTCACATTGTCACTAAAACCTCTTGGCTATAGGCAACCCCCAGTAAACTTTCTCTTGCTGTTGATTTGCCTATCCTGGGTGTTAATATAACCATCATGACTGGCTTTTCAATCCTTAATGTTTTCGGAGTTCATCCATATCGTAGCATTGTGTCATTGTCAATTTATATGATATACTTGCTGCTTCCACATCAGTTTTTTTGGCCTGACTTAGCTGTTTGAAGCCCATTGTACCTTGTCACCTTGGGCATAGTTAAAACTGACTTTCTTGCCTGGCGTGGGTGGCTCATGCCTGTAATCCTAGCTATTCAGAGATCTGAGGATTGAGGTTGGAAGCCAACCCAGGCAGGAAAGTCCGTGAGACTCTTATCTCCAATTAGTCCTAGAAGAAGCTAGAAGTGGTACTGTGGCTCAAGTGGTAGAGTGCTAGCCTTGAGCAAAAGAAGCCCAAGGATAGCGCACAGGCCCAGAGTTCAAGCCCCAGGAAGAGCAAAAACAAACACAAAAAACACTTTATTCCTCATCCCAAGGACTCCACATATCCCCAAATTGAAACCTATAAAAAAAATTCCCTGCTTATAAATATTTTCTTTCTATAGTTTTAGTTTTTAGTGCTACTCCTGAGGCTTTGATCTCAGGGTCTTGGTGCTATCTCCTAGATTTTTCATTCAAGGCTGGTGTTCTACCACTTGATGAGACTGTTTTAAGAAAACATTTTTTTTTCTTAAATCAATTTTTTTTATTGTCAACTTAGATTTTGTTGTCTTAAAATCCAAAGGGATCTTCCTATTTTATAGCTAGTATGAACAGTACTGATGTGAATATTCATGTACAAGTCTTTGTGCTGCCATATATGGTCATTTCTCTTGATTATATATGCCTATGGGGAGAGCTGCTGGATTGTGGTAATTTTGTGTTTAGCCTTTTGAAGACTTGCCTACTTTCTAAAATACCTGCACCATCTTACTGTCCCACTAAGAACTGAACAAGAGTTGATTTTCCATCACAAAGGCTTAGTACTGTCTTTTTTATAAACATCATGGTGGATGTGTAGTGGTATTCTGCTGTAGTTTTGATCTAATTTCCTTGATAGCTCTATTTGATTCTTACGAAATTCTAATTCTCTAGTGAAATTGTCCATTCTGTTACTTGTGTTTTGAACATATTATAGGTATTCTAAAGGTTCTAGCTAATAACTAGGATATCTGGAACATGTACCTATGATTCCATTGTCTTTTTTTGTCCTGGTTTGTATTAAGCTTGTTTTTTTCTTGGCATGTTTGGTAATATTTGGTGGAGTCCCAGATATTATTTATGAAAAATTATAAAGCACTTCTACTGAAGTCCACTAAAGAGCTTTTTTTTTTTGGGTCGGTCGTGGGGCCTGAACTCTTGGCCTGGGTGCTGTCCCTCAGCTCTTCAGCTCAAGGCTAGCTAGCACTCTACCACTTGAGCCACAGCGCCACTTCCGGCTTTTTTTTTCTGCTTATGTGGTGCTGAGGAATCGAACCCAGGGCCTCAAACATGCAAGGCGAGAGCTCTACCACTGAGCCAACTTCCCAGCCCAAGAGCTTTTTTTTTTCTGGCAGGAAAACAGAATATTTGAAATTCATCTTGATCCAACCAGAGACTAAGGTAGTACAAGGCTATTTAGGTACTGGTCGGACTATTTCAGATTTGCTTTTGTTTCCAGTGTATATAGTTGTTAAGAGTTACAACTGAAACTCATGTTTACAAGGGCCCTTCCTTCCTATTTAATTTCCACAATACCATGATACAAAGATTTCCACTTATTTTTTTTTTCCTCTTAGCAGTTTGCTTTCTGCTTCACTTCATGGCTTTTTGTGCTTTTTTTTTTTTTTTTTTTTTTTTTTTTTAGATTAGGAATCCACAAGTGCTTTGGAGGAGAATGGCAAAGTGATACTTTATTTTGGTGGCACTGATGTTTGAGCTCAGGGCCTTTTGCAGCTTGTTAGGCAAATATTTTAACATGTTTCCATCCTTCTTCTTCTTTTTTTTTTTTAATGGTCTTGCACTTTTGCTTTTGTCCTGGACCAGCCTCCAACCAGCCTCCACACACAACCTGTATGTTCCATCTAGCTTGGATTACAGGTGTGTGTATCATTACTATAATTACATCGTCTAGGACCTTGGCCTGACAAAGGCTTAGGTGTCTCAACAGAGTGACATATAAATTTTATGTCTTCAGCCCAATGAGACTGTCCCAAACTCCAAAAGCTACTCTGTCTGTGGCTTCTATACTCATCACAAATTGGCAATGCTCTCAACAAGAAAAAGTGGCTAGGAATGTAATATTCACTTCAAGATATTTCCTTCTTCCTTACTGTTGAACTCTCAAGGATTGGTTGACTAGATTGTTCTCTAGTAGTTATAAGCAGCTTTTATAATTCTCAGTGAGTTAATTTGCTTAACACTATACCCCCAAGTTGCCACAAGAATGCATATATGTACACGCATATATACATATGCATATACTTTTAATGTGGTAAAAATAAAACAAAAATAGTGTATATACTTAAACTTAGATCTCTATATTTCAATTTAGATCTCTAGAACTTTTTCATTTTGCAAAAAGTGAAACATATTCCACTGAGTATAAACTTTCCATATTCCACCCCCTCCTTGTTACCACTATTCTACTTTGTGTTTCCATTATTTTGAACATGTAGATACCTCAGGTAAGTGGGATCATCCAGTATTTGTCTTTCTGCCACTGACTAATTTAGAATAATGTCCCCCAAATTCAAGGAAGTTGCAGCATTTGACATTACTTTTTTGTGTGTGCTGTGTGTCAATATTTGCTCTTAAACTCAAGGCTTTAAACTCTTGCTTGGCTTTTCCTCGAGGCTGGCACTCTACTGCTTGAGCCACATTTCCACTTCTAGCTTTTTGGAGATAAGTCTCAAAGACCTTTCTGCCCAGTCTGGCTTCAAACCTTGATTCTTAGATCTCAACCTCCAAAACAATTAAGATTACAGATTACACCCAGAATTTTTAAGGCTGAATAGTCCATTGTAAGTATATGTAACATTTTATCCATTTATCTGTCAACTGACACTTAGATTGCTTTCACCTTTTTACATATTGTGCATACACTGACTTATCTTTAAGACCCTGCCTTCAACTCTTTTGGATACATACTCAGAAGTAAGTCTGCTGGAGCATGGTTCACATGATTATTACACTTCTAGTTTTTTTTGAGGACCCTCCATACTGTTGAGATGTACAAATCGTTATGTCTATGTCGAAAAATGAACTTTACAACTTGGGGGCGGAGGGGAGGGGTAGCGGGGAGGATTAGGTGGGAGGGGCAGGGGGGAGGATGGGAAGGGATGGGAAGAGGAAACAAAGGAGGAGGCTACAATGCTTGACAAGAAATGTACTCATTATCTTGCCCATGTAATTGTAACCCCCCTCCATACTGTTTTACATGGCGATTACTCCTTATAGTCCCACCAGCAGTGCACAAAGGTGCCAGTTTCTTCACAGGATTACATCTTTGGAATGTGTAGCAATGAACTGTGTGTGTAGAGTGGTGTTATTTTGTATAGACATCAGTTTGTGAAAAATATTTATGCATATTTTTAAACATTCAGCCTAGACAAAGGGGAGTGTTAACACCAGAAAACGTTAAGAATATCATCCTGAGCTGGGCAGTGGCTCAAGCCAATAATCCTAGCTACTTGGGAGGCAAAAATCAGATGGTGCTTTGAGACTAATGCTGTCAAAAAGCTTGATTCCAGTTGGGCGCCGGTGGCTCACGCCTGTAATCCTAGCTACTCAGGAGGCTGAGATCTGAGGATCACGGTTCAAAGCCAGCCCTGGCAGGAAAGTCCATGAGACTCCAATAAACCACTAGAAAACAGGAAGTGGCGCTATGGTTCAAGTGGTAGAGCACTCGTCTTGAGCTGAAGAGCTGACAGTGCCCAGGCCCAGAGTTCAAGCCCCATGACCGACCAAAAAAAAAGTTTGACTCGGTCTCACTGAATGGCTATTAGGAAAGTACCATGACTAGATGCAAGGGTGTGTTTCTCATTGTTACTCCCCTCCTGGGCATAAAACCAAACTCTACTTGGAAAATAACCAATGCAAAAAGGGGCTGGAGGCATGGCGCTCTATGTATATTATATATTGGTATATATGTACTTAGATGTATTTATTACATATGTACATGTATAAACTATACACAATATACGTATACACACACTCATATTTATCTGACTCAGTGAGACTCTTTATCACCAGTAAACCAGCAAGAAGCCAGAAGAGGTAGAGTGCTAACCTTGAGCTAAAAGGACAGCGCCCTGGCCCAGAGTTCAAGCCCAGCACCAACATGAAAATAAAGAATAAGTGTTTGTTAAAGGTGCAGCCTCACCTCTGTTGTGCCATGTCGCACAGGATGTCCCAAGGGTGTTCTTGTGTCCCTGGCGTGCAGGACCACTCGTCTGGGCCAGCTTTAGGTTGACTTAAGCAGGGCTGGGTGGGTGTTGCTGCAGCTGGACGTTAGGCACCTCCACCGGGCAGCGGTTTCTGTGGGGTGGCACGGAGTAATTTGGAGTATGTTGGTGTTCAGTCACCTCCCTGGGTGCGGAGGGGACTCAGCTCGGTGTGTGATAACAGGTGTCACCTCGCTCCCGAGAGGAGCAAGTAGCCTGCTCTCTGGGTGTGGGTGGAGGTGTGTGGAGCTCGGAAGCGGCGGGCAGGGGCTGGGGGGAGGGGTCCCACGCCCCCACGGCCCAGCGTGGCGACCGCTGCGTGTGCGCGGCACGAGGGCGGCCCGCGCCACCTCCGGGCAGCGCCGCCCGCGAGCCCCGTGCGTGTGTGGTAGGAGGTGTCGTTACACACTTCCTGTGGGTCTCACAGACCACGGCGCGTTTCCGGTGCGGGCTGGAGCCCCGGGTCCGAGCCCCCGCCCTGCGCCCGGCCCCGCCCCCACCCGCGCCCCGCCCCCCACCGCCCGCCCAGCGCGCTTCCAAGCCGAGCGCGCCCAGCTCCGGGCGCACGGAGCGGCGCGCGCGGTGGCCGAGCCCGGTTGGCTCCCCCGCCGCCGTCCGCCGGGCCGCGCCGCCTTCCCAGCTCCACTTGCCTTCGGTGCCCGGCCCTCTGGCCGCTCGCCGTCCGCCCGTCCTCCTCCCTCCCTGCGTCCCGCCCCGTCCAGCCCCCGGCAGCCGGGCTCCCACAGGCCGCCCCGTCGCTCGCGTTCCTATGGACAGACGCACAGACACCTGCAGGTGGGTGAGAGCCCGCGCGCGGGGCGGGGACGAGCGCGCAGACGCGGCGGCCCGGGCGGGGACGCCTCTTTGTGTGGGGGCGGTCGCGCCGTGACCCGCCGAACCCTCCTTTTGTTTCTCCTCAGGGGAGCGCGGCGGGAGTGAGGGCCGGGGACCCGCGCGGCCGGACGTCGGCGGAGGGGATGGGGAGGGGGCGTATGGGGGGGCGGAGACCCCGGCGCGCGGCGGGCGGAGTGGGGGGGGCTCGGGGTCCACGGCCAGCGCTGCGTCGTCGGGGTCCGCGGCCGGGGTCTTGTCGGAGCTGCAAAGGGGGAAGAGAAGACGTGCCTGTTAGTTTGCAAGTCTGAGGTGGTTCTGGGGCCGTGCACGACTCGCTCCCCTCCGCGGGAGGCTCCCCGAGGCGCGTGGTGGGGCGTGTGTGCAGGAACGTGCGCCGCTGGGCTCCCCTATTTATTGTTTCTAGCGGAGGAGGGCTTTCTCCCGGAGGCGCTGGGCGCCCCCCACTCCGCCCCCATCTGAGGCTGCGCACAGTGATTTGTGTTTGTTATCAAATACATCAACAGACGTAGTGTGCCGGGCGGAAGGAGGTGGGGCTGGCCAGAATCACGGTGTGTTTTGTGTTTGTTTGTTTTTTTTCTTTCCTAGTTGCTAGGCTTTTGAAAAAATTACTGTTATTTTAAAGGTTAGATAGGGATGTAAAGGGTAAAAATAACACGGCTGTGTGTGTGCGTGTGTTTACAGTAATGCATATATTTGTTTGGAAGGTGTGGAGTAAAGTTTTGATTTCTCTCCCCACTCACCCAGACTACGGGGTTTTAGGATTAGCATTGAAAAAGAATGTTCTCCCCGGGAAGTCAACTGCTAACCTGTGAGTCCCCTAGGGGTTGCTTTCATGTGGGAGGGTAGCTTTCCATTCAGGCTAGAACCTTTCTTTTGCTGGTTTAAGATAGGAAGTCTTTCATTATGTATGAGAAGAACATGAATGTTAGAATTGACTATCCCATCACCCGCATGATTATGCTTTTCAGGTTTTTTTTCTATGTGCCTTTTATGTATTCTATGCTTATGACTCCAAAATTGGGTTGTTGTGTATGTTGGAATTTTTGTTTTGAAAATTACTGTGGAATTATATTTTTGATTTATCATACTTTTTTTAAATGAACAATTGCATTCAAACAATAAACCATCTTAAAAACCAATTTTACAGCTTCAGAATTTTTATGTAGGTCTGAGGTTATAATTTTGTGTTAATCTCGGCCTGCTCACTTCTCAAAAGTAGTCAGGCCTACTCCAAGAATTTATTAATAAATATAAACCTGGCATTTACCAGAGAGATTTTCTTTTTCTTTTTTCTTTTTTTAAGCAGCTTTGAGAAGCACCAAGACAATTACAGGTACAGTCATTTGGAGAAAGTGGAGGTTTTCATTTTTCAAGTGTTTTCTTGGTGGAAAAATATTCGTGTTGATTTCTATCAGACATGGAAATTCATCAGAAATATACATAATTTAATGTATTTAGGCAAAGTAAATTTTTGTCATTGCAGAAAGATGTTTAATATACTTAAAATAGTGATTTTTTTTCTAGGAAAAAATTACGTTGTAGATTCTTGCTTCAGATCATTAGTACATTAATATTATGCCTACTTTTAAAAATACCCAGACAACACATTTGTACACATTTTACTTGAAAACTAGAATAGACTTCGTGTAAAAATGGTAGAGTAAGTCCCTTTTAAGCTGGTCATATTTTATTAGTTCCCTTAGTGACTTTCAGTGTAGGTAAATAAATTTAAAGTCTGTGCAAAGGCTCAGAGCTTAGTGTGTGGCTTTGGTAGTGTGTGGCTCTTGACCTATGCTCTCCTCCCCTTTCCATTATGAAGACTCCAAAGAGGAAAAATAATGAAATTAAGTTTGGCCTTAGCTTGGAAAAAAGAATTCAAGACCACTCAGAATTCCATCTAGCTGGTCGAAGTACTAAAAAAGATAAGCTAACAAATTGAATTGCTTGTTTATGCATTTGCCAGTCTGTCAGTGGTGATGATAAGATTTAACAAAGAGTCACTATGTAAACTAAACATTTACACACTATTGCCTATATTAAGAAATTGCTTTTCAGGTCAGCACAGGAGTGTCTTTGTGGGATCTTAAAGGCAGTTCCTAGCTTTCTGTTTGTTTTTGACTGATAAGTAGGGTTTTGTATTTTTGTTTCACTTTTTTCCTTGTGCAGTTGGAAGTAATATTTTAGTGTAATAAGAAACATTCCAGAGAAGTGTACAGATTTTCATTTTCCCCTTTTAGTGAGCTGATGGTCAAGAAGGCATATATTTTTTTCTTTTCATTGTTCATGATTGAATTTTTTTGTTACTTTTTACATTGTGATAAAAAATGCTACTTTGAGAAAATTTGAATTTATATGAAATTAAATTTTAAAATACAGGGTTTTTTGTAAACACTATACTGTCTATAGTTGATTTTAATAGGTTTTAAAATCTATAGAGTTGTCTAGCATTTTCCTGTTGGTTAATTATCAAACATGATATATCATTAAAGGAAACAAAATGGACACTTAGTGTTAGTTGAGACCTCCAAATGTTTAGTTTTAGTATCTGTAATACTCAAATAGAAAGCAGAAAGTACTAACTTTAGTCTTATAGTAGATCTATGAGTTTCATGCAGTTTTTCCAGGCCTGGTTGGGATGCAGGGCAGGCTGGGAAGGGTGGACAGTGACCTCTTGTTGCAGCCTTTATCATCCTGCATTGTTTAAGAACAGCACATGCCTGTGTTGCTTGCTGAAAATGCAGAATTCATACTTGGATTAATATTCTGGTACCAGATGTATGAGGCTGGCTCTAAAGAAGCTTTCTCTCTTACATACTGTCAAAAATAAAGAAGCTGAAGATTGGAGAGAAGCCATTTATTTTGAACAGTTTTATTTTATGACAGTTGTGTTTGTAAAGAAACTGGCTCATAATATTTACTTAAGAGATCTACATAGTTGCCAAAAGAAGCCCTACAGGTTTTCGTTCTTTCTTTCTTTCTTTCTTTCTTTCTTTCTTTCTTTCTTTCTTTCTTTCTTTCTTTCTTTCTTTCTTTCTTTCTTTCTTCTTTTAAAAAAAGTTTTCATAGAGCTTAATTCTTATGTGATGCTTCTTGACTTTACTCCTGATTAGTTGATTTATGGACTTTATTTACCAGCATGATTGGAGAATTCTTTTGCTAGACTAAAATTGCACTCTGCCTGTGCTCCAGTCAGTTTCCTAGGTAACAAATGCACTGCATAGATTCCATAATGAGGACTGTGGTTGGTTAGTTACTGTGTAAATTCTGTTGTTTGGTAAAGCTTAGTCTCAAATTCAAATAAAAGGTCAAGAAATCAAAAGTACTAAAAATGCAAATTTTGGAATTTTACTTTGTATCTAGTGCCAATAGAGTTTAATAGGTTTTTCTGAAGAAAGACAAATTATACAACAGTATTTAAGTTTGTTTCTCAGACTTAGACTTAAATGATTGGAGAGCTTTTTCATACTGGTAACATAACATTTCATACTGGTAATGCTAATGGCTCTAGGGTCCAAAAGGATATGTTATCATACTTGGAAATAACACAGAAAGCAAAGGTATGTGGTATTGGACCTCGGTAATACTTTTATACTGGAAAGGATGTAATCACCCAGAAGGAAAATTAGACAACTATATGTGAAATATATGGGGCAAGTGCTCAAGTGCTCTACCACTTGAGCCATACAGCTCCACTTGCAGCTTTATTTGGTGATTAATTGGAGTCTCATAGAATTTACTGCCTGGGCTGGCTTCAGATCTCAGACTCCTGAGTAGTTAGGATTACAGGCATGAGCGACCAGCTTTCCACTTGTGAAATGTAACTTTAAGAAGACACTAAAGTATTTGCAAATCATTTAGAAACATTAAAACATCTACCATAAAAGAACAATTTTTTTAGTCTAGTTTTTTTTTCCCTTTGATCTGCCTGAATGTTAGCATCAGGCAACAGGTTTCACTTTGGTAGCTGTAGGTTAGAGACTAGCTTTCCTTTCTCGCTTACTTCCTTGAAATTTATGGTCTTTGTTCTAGATGCATGACAGTAAGTTGTTTGTACTGTGGAATTGTTAGTAATTATTATTTATTTACTTTAAAAAATAAAGCCTGGCGCCAGTGGCGCATGCCTGTAATCCTAACTACTCAGAAGGCTAAGAGCTAAGGATCATGGTTCAAAGCCAGCCTGAGCAGAAAAGTTCCAACTGACCAGAAGTGGTCAAAAACCACTCAAAAACCAGAAGTGGCTCTGTGGCCTAAATGGTAGAGTACTAGCCTTGAACACAAAGAGGCTCAGTGATAGTGCACAGGCTCCGAGTTCAAGCCCCATGTCCAACCAAAAAAAAAAACCAAAAAACTTCGAAAAACCAAAATTAGCCTGGTGCTGGTGGCTCATGCCTGTAATCCTGGCTACTCAGGAGGCAGCTATCTTAGGATCATGGTTCAAAGCCAGGCCAGGCAAGAAAGTCTGTGAAACTCTTATCTCCAGTTAACCAGCAAAAAAAGCTGAAAGTGGAGTTGTGGCTCAAGTGGTAGAACATTAGCCTTGAGAGAAAAAGCTCAGGGATAATACTCAACCTCTGAGTTCAAGCCCTAGGACTGGCATAAAAACAAAAACAAGGGCTGGGAAGGTGGCTCAGTGGTAGAGTGCTTGTCTTGCATGCATGAGGCCCTGGGTTCGATTCCTCAGCACCACGTAAGCGGAAAAAAAAAAGCCGGAAGTAGCACTGTGGCTCAAGTGGTAGAGTGCTAGCCTTGAGCTGAAGAGCTGAGGGACAGCGCCCAGGCCCAGAGTTCAGGCCCCACGACCGGACCCAAAAAAAAACAAAATTAATTTTGTTAGAGATATGAAAAGAAAGTGTGTCTTAAGTGATAGAGAGTTGACCTTGAGTGAAAAAACTAAATGAGAATGCAGGGGCTCTGAGTTCAAGCCCCAATATTGGCACTCAAAAAAATGTTTTTATAGAAGAGGATTAAATGTTCAGCCTGCTTGGTAATTAAACAAAGTATTCTGGCAGTGTAAAGCTGCTTGTTTAACTGCCAAGACAAGGTCTGGCTGGCTAGCCCCTGCTGCCCATCTGTGTTGTAACCCTCCAATCTTAGTCTCTTGATTGCTAAGAATCAGAAACTCTTTTTTTAAAATCCATATCGAATTAGCATAATTTAAAATGAAATCATAGTTATTGCTGATCAAGGGGAAGAAATAAGGAAGAAAGTTATTCTCATGTATGTTGCTGATAGGATTATGATATTTTTTTCTTTTAAAATTGGTATATATCCAGGTGCAATTGTCTCATGCCTGTAACCCTAACTACACAAGATCTGAGTTGCAGTTTAGTCAGTCCAGGCATTAAAGTCTGTGAGACTCTTACCTCCAATTAACTACTCAAAAGCTGGAATTGGAGGAATAGCTCAAGTGGTAGAGCACCAGTCTTGACCAAACAAAAAAAAGCTAAGTGATAATGTCCAGGCCCTGAGTCCAAGCCCCTTTTACCAGCACCAAATCTCCCTCTCCCACCCCATCTGTATCGAACTGTACAGTTGATTTTTGTTTTATGTGAGTAGAACTTAGATGAATAAGCAGGACATTGTCAGCACTCTGCTCCTACATATGTCCACCTTTGTAGGAGAACTGCCTGCTTCTTCAAGTTGTATCAATTTATACTCCCACCACCATGACTAAATGTCCCAGTTCTTTTGAAAAGCAATTTGACAGAATGTTTCAAGAATTATAAGTATATTTGTAGCAATTTATCCAGCAATTCTCCTAATGGGAAAGAAAAGAAAAATGTTCAGTGATCAAGTTAAGTCTGGCTTGCTGAGGCCTAGAACTGTTCATTTCATTGTCTGTGGTTATTTCTGTGCTATAGTGGCAGAATTGAGTAGTTTTGATAGAGACCTTTTAAAGAAGAAAATATTTACTACTAGACCCTCTAAAGTAAAAGTTTGCTGATCTCTTTGCTAAAGCATTATTTATAACAGTAAAAGATTGGCAATAACCAGAATGTTTATTACTAATAGAAGAAGCATTAGGTAAATCCTCCATGGAATTGGATATGACCATTTAAAATGATTATTATAGAAATTATTCCATAGACAATATTTACTGGGCAGTTGCCACATATTGAGTGCTTTTCTAGGTTCTGGAAAGTCAGCAGTGAAAAAATACTTGCTTTTATAGAACTCTGGATAGGGAAAACAGAGACTGAACAAGATAAATGACTAAAATACCATTTAAGAGCTACCTGATGAGAAAAAAAAAAACAAGAAATAATGACTATTACATTTTAGGTAGTATTACCATGAAAGTAAGAAAGTAATTGGACGCCTTGATAATTGAGTATGTGGAGGAGAACATTTGAGGTAAAGGGCAAGTAGCCAGTTGGAAATGAACTTGATATGTTCTAGAAGCAAAGAAGTTAAGGCCACAACAGATTGAAGTAGAGAGTAGCAAGAGGATCGAGGGGTAACTAATCGGTAGTGGGGTGAGGAGAGTGGACTGTGTAGAACTATTCAAGTAGAAACAAGAAAGAATAATCTTTCTGCCTTTGTTTTATTGTTTTAGTTTTTGTGCCAGTACTAGGGCTTGAACTCAGGACCAGGGTGCTTTATATTAGCTTTTAGAAACCAAGCACCTTTAGATACTTCCCAAATTGATTGTCACTTGACTATATTGGTGGGTGAGCAACGGTGTCTTAGAATAAGGAGTTGTCTGGTTTTAATTATTAATCTTCATGTGTTTAAGCCAGTTTTTATTTCCTGTTTTATAAATGAAGAAATTTTCTGCAAAAATGAAGAATTTGAACTTTTAATTCCATTTGATGGTATTTGTATGTTCCATCACCATTCAATCTGAGGCTGTCTAGTACTTGAGTGATTTGTGTGTGTGTGTGTGTATGTGTGTGAGATTAATGATTTATCTAATCTTTTGTGGGGTGGGGGTGTGTATGCATGCGTGCTCGTGTGCTGGTCCTGGAGCTTGACTTAGGGCCTCTGTGCTGCCCCCTGCACTTTTTTGCTGAAGGCTTCTTGAGCCACAACTCCATTTGTGGCCTTTTCGGTGGTTAATTGGGGATAATAGTCTCCTGGCCTTTTCTGTCTGGGCTGAATTTAAACCTTAATCCTCAGATCTAAGCCTCCTGCGTATGAAGAATTACAGGTGTAAACCGTCAGCAATTTACCTGATTTTTATCATAAAAATGATATTTTCAGAAAATTAAATTTAAAGATATTTAATGTAAAGCTTCCAAATTCTTAAACCATTTTTACAACTATGGTGTCAACGAATTCTTTTGTCAAGTTCCTTGGTTAAGAGCAGACTTTGACCTAGATTGTCTGGGTTAAGATTTGTCTTTGGTCCTTGTAAATCTTACATCTGGTCTTTATAAGTGTTTGACATCTGTGCTTTTGTTTCCACATTTACAAAATGGTGATAATAGTAAGAATGTGCCTGTCATGAAGATTAAATAGATTCATGTGGGTATAGTGCTAGGCATATAGGATAATTTGTCTTTGTTTATTTGTGCCAGTCCTGGGGCTTGAACTCAGGGCCTCAGTACTGTCCCTGAGCTTTTTCGCTCCAGGCTAGTGCTCTGCAACTTGAGCCACAATTCTACTGCTGGCCTTTTTTTTTTTTTTTGGTTGTTGTTGTTGTTATTGGTTAATTGGTGGAGATGAGTCTCACGGACTTTGCTGCCCATACTGGCTTTGAACTGAGATCCTCAGATTTCAGCCTCTTGAGTAGCTAGGATTACAAATGGGAGCCACCAGCACCTGGCAGATAACTTGTTTTTGAAGTTGTAGAGGAAACAGTATTTTCTGGATATCAGGAAAAAAAAAGAAAGAAATTGAGTTCAACGAGTCTTTGAGTTGTATAATATGTAAAGTGTAAGTGTCTCTACTTTGATTTAAAGGGTAACACTAGTAATTTATATTCAGGTAGCTCTTGGAAAAGGTTCTTGTTTACTAAAGCAGACAAGAACTTTTCTTTGTTAGTGTCTAGTTCAGGACAGTAAAGAGAGATTTACAGGCCAGGCAAAGTGGTACAGGCTGTAATCTCAGCACTACAGAGGCAGAGGCAGGAGGATTGGGAGTTCTGGGACAGCCTATGCTACAAGGTGAAGACTGTGCCTCAAAAACCAACCCAAAACCAGGTGCTGGTGGCTCATGCCTCTAATCATAGCTACTCAGGAGGATGAGATCTGAGGATCACTATTCAAAGCCAGCCTAGGCAGGAAAGTCTGTGAGACTCTTATCTCCAACAAACTACCAGAAAATCAGAAGTGGCATTGTAGCTCAAGTGGTAGAGCACTAGCCTTGAGCTGAAGAGCTGAGGGACAGCGCCTAGGCCCAGAGTTCAAGCTCCAGGACCAACAAAAACAAACAAAAAACCCAAACCAAACTGTAAGACAGGCATATGATGGTAAAGGGGTAGCTATCTAATAGACAGGGATGAATGAAGATGTAACCCCATCCTTTGGAAGTGTGCCTCAGAAATTCTGATATTTGAATGTTCCCTAACCTCAGAATCTGAAGACCACTGTACTAATAATGAATATAACTAAGCATGAACAATTTTAAAAATTGAAAGTAAATGATTTTGAAGTATTTAGTAAAGGTTTCGCAAATCATGAAGTTTGCAAAAAATGGAATTAAATTTACAGAGTAGCATGGCAGTTTGTGTAAACAAGTATTTTGTTATGTTTCTTTGTAGTAATTAAGGGTAATTTTATACGTGTGTGTCTCTAATATATTTTATATTGTTTGTGACTCTTTGGGGATTGCACATAATTTGATTACATTTTACTGGGGAAAAAAAAATATTAGGGGCTGGGAAGGTGGCTCAGTGGTAGAGTGCTTGCCTTGCATGCATGAGGCTCTGGGTTCGATTCCTCAGCACCACATAAGCAAAAAGAGAAAAGCCGGAAGTGGCCCAAGTGGTAGAGTGCTAGCCTTGAACTGAAGAGCTGAGAGACAGTGCCCAGGCCCAGAGTTCAGGCCCCACGACCGGACCAAAAAAATAAAATAAAATAAAAAAATCTGAAATCTTTTTACTACATTTGTTTTCCTTTTTCCTTTTTCCTTTTTCCTTTTTTTTTTTTTTTTTTTTTTTTTTTTTTTTTTTCTGGTCATGCGGCTTGAACTTAGGGCCTGGGTGCTGTCCCTGAACTCTTTTGCTCAAGACTAGCACTCTACCACTTTGAGCCACAGCTCCACTTCTGGTTCTGGTTTTGGAGTGGTTGATTGGAGATAAGAGCCTCCCAGGGACTTTTCTGCCTGTACTGGCTTCGAACTGCAATCTTCAGATCTCAGTGTTCTGAGTTACTTAGGATTACAGGCATGAGCCAGTGGCACCCAGCAATTTCATTTTTTTCAGTAGTGACTTCAGAAGTAATTGCTGTCTTAGTTAGCTTTTCACTACTATGACCAAACACCTGAGGTAACAGCTTAAAGGAGAAAAGATTTATTTTGGATCACAGCATGGTCTTCTGGCTCTATCACTTCTGGGCTCTTCATGAGATAACATCATTATGGAAGGATGTGGTGAAGCAAAGCTGCTTACCTCCTGGCAGAGAAGCAGAGAGAGAGAGAAACAGAGTGTGTGAGCAGGGCCAAGGACTAACTATATGCTTTAAAAGTATACATGGGGCTGGGAAGTTGGCTCAGTGGTAGAGTGCTTGCCTTGTATGCATGAGGCCCTGGGTTCCATTCCTCAGTACCACATAAGCAGAAAAAGCCAGAAGTGGCACTGTGGCTCAAGTGGTAGAGCACTAGCCTTAAGCTGAAGAGTTGAGGGACAGTGCACAGGCCCAGAGGTCAGGCCCTATGATAGGCAAAAATAAAAAAAAAAAAAAATATATATATATATATATATATAAGTATACTGCTGTAACCCACTCCTTCAGTCCTCAGTGCCTCCTAATAATACCACCAAATGATGACTCTTGAAGAGTTAATCCATTGATGAGATCAAAGTCCTCTGACTCCAATCTTTTCCCAAGCACCTCAGCTGTTAAGTACGTCTTTAACAAGGCAGTGAGCCTATTGGGAGGACTCTTCATATCCAAATCATAACCATTGCTTAGCTCATTTTTTAACCTGAATAAATGCAAATTCAGTCTGTCTATTTCAACCCTACTAGCTAAATAAGAAAGTTTTGCCTTCCTTGAGGAGTCATGACTTGTAAGATTTCTGTGATCATACTAACTCTTAATAGAACCTGAGTGTGTGTTTAACTAGAAGTGTAGTGGTTTTAGTAGGTTTCTAATAGGTCCATGTACTGCTATTGTTAGCAGTTGTAGTATTTAATTGAACCTGAAGATCATTTGAAAATTTCCTAATCTATTATAATTGATCTTTGAGAAGATTTTTAAGGTTTTTTTTTTTTTAAGTGCAGTTCAGTATCTGTGATTTAGTTAATAGTTAAGCTAAGGATTTTTAGAAGCATTTGGGGAGTGGAAGGAAGGAAGTCATACATTTATAAAGATCCTCATAAAATTTAGCTCTGCTTTTCCAGTTCTTTGCTGATTTACCAGGCTCTGATCCAAGGAGTGGCACATGACTTGAGTTTACCCCCAAACTTCTTTGCCACTTATTCTTTTTAGGACTCAAGTTGATAACAATGTATAAACATAAGTATCCTCTGGGGGATGTATAGACTCACAGGTTTTAAAAAATGACTAATTGAGATCCTTGTCAGTTTTATGGCTCCTGAAGAACTTCTCCCAGTCTGTGGGCTTTCTATTGGTCTTGCTAGCTATGTCCTTTGCCATGCAGAAGCTCTGCACTTCCATGCAATCCCATTTGTCCAACCTTTCTTTGATTTGTTGTGTTTTTGGGTCTCTATTAAGAAAATTTCGGCCTGTGCTAAGGAGCCCTATAGTTTCTGCTATTTCTTCCTGTAATGTTTTCAGAGTGTCTGCTTTTATTTCGAGGTCTTTGATCCATTTGGAGTTGATTCTGGTGCAGGGTGATAAATATGGATCTAGTTTTAGTTTTCTACAGGTGTTTAACCAATTTTGCCAGCACCATTTACTGAAAAGGCTGTTTTCCTTCAATTTTTTTTTTTTTTTTAGCTCCCCATGGCTATTGGTCCATGGATTCATTTCTGAGTCTTCAGTCCTATTCTGTTGGTCTTCAGGTCTATTCCTGTGCCAGTACCAAGCAGTTTTTATTACTATAGCTTTGTAGTAGAGTTTGAAATTTGGTATTGATATTCCTCCAGCACTGCTCTTTCTGCTAAGGATTGTTTTTGCTATTCGGGGTCTTTTATTGTTCCATATGAATTTTGGGCTGCTTCTTTTATTTAATTGAAGAATGAAGTTGGGATATTGACAGGAATCGCATTGAATTTATAGATAGCCTTTGGCAGTATTGCCATTTTCATGATGTTAATCCTCCCAGTCCAGAAGCATGGGAGGATTTTCCACTTCCTTAGTTGTGCCTTAATTTTGTTTTTCAGATTTTTAAAGTTTTCATCATAGAGGTCCTTCACCTCTTAGTTAACTCCTAGGTATTTTATTTTTTGTGGAGCTATTACAAAAGGGGTTGCTTTCCTAATTTCAGCTGTTCTCTTCTCATTATTGGCATACAAGAAAGCCATTGATTTCTGAGAGTTAATTTTATATCCTTCCACTTTGCCAAAGTTTTGGATCAGCTCAAGTAACTTGGGAATGGAGTCTATGGGGTTCTTTAAGTACAAGGTCATATCATCTGCAAAGAGGGAGAGTTTTACTTCATCTTTCCCTATTTGGATCCCCTTTATGTTTGCATCTTGTCTTATTGCTATAGCTAGGTATTCTAATACTAAGTTGAGAGGAGTGGAGAGAGTGGACATCCTTGTCTCATTCCTGAATTTAGAGGAAATGACTTTAACTTTTCACCATTAAGTATAATGTTGGCTGAAGGTTTGTCGTACACAGCCTTTATTATATTGAGGAATGTTCCATGGGTTCCTAGTAGAGCTTTCATCATAAATGGGTGTTGGATCTTGTCGAATGCTTTTTCTGCATCTATTGAGATAATCATGTGGTTCTTATCCTTGTTCTTGCTGATGTGATGAATTATATTAATTAGTTTGCGTATATTGAACCAAAGAAACAACTGCACGCTAAATAAGTGGGCTAAAGACTTTGCTCGAGCCATAAAAGAAATGCAAATCAAGACAAAATTGAGATTCCACCTCACTCCAGTTAGAGTGGCTATAATCAAGAAATCGAAAAGCTGGCGCCTGTGGCTCATGCCTGTAATCCTAGCTACTCAGGAGGCTGAGATTTGAGGATCGCGGTTCAAAGCCAGCCCAGGCAGGAAAGTCTGTGAGACTTTTATCTCCAATAAACCACTAGAAAACCAGAAGTGGCGCTGTGGCTCAAGCGGTAGAGCGCTCGCCTTGAGCTGGAGTGCAGAGACAATGCCCAAGCCCAGAGTTCAAGCCCCACGACCGACCAAAAAAAGAAAAGAAATCTAATAACAACAGATGCTGGAGGGGATGTGGCCAAAAGGGGACCCTACTGCATTGTTGGTGGGAATGTAAAGTTGCTCAATCACTTTGGAAAACAGTATGGAGGTTCCTCAAAAGACTCCACATAGAGCTCCCCTATGACCCAGCAATCCCATTTTTGGGCATTTTCCCAGACTATCACAAACAAGGCCATACTAAAGCTACCAGCACAACTATGTTTATCACAGCATTATTCACCATAGCTAAGATATGGAACCAGCTCAGATGCTCCTCAGTAGATGAATGGATCAAGAAAATGTGGTTATGAGTACACACACACACACACACACACACACACACACACACACACACACACACACACACACACACACACACACACACACACACACACACAAAATGGAATTCTATGCTCCATCAGAAAGAATGACATCACTCCATTTGTTAGGAAATGGAAAGACTTGGAAAAAATTATACTAAGTGAAGTAAGCCAGGCCCAAAGAAACATAGGTCCCATGGTTTCCCTTATTTGCATTAACTAGTACGTGTCTAGGACAGCAGAAAAGGTCAAAAGCTATGTACATATGACCATATAAGCTGATGTTAAGTGAAATGAACCCCTACAGGGACACAAGTGGTTTTTTTTTTTTCTTGCTTTCCATTGTTTTAATGTACTTATAATGTACTATGTGATTCTTTTGTTTCTTTTGTATGTGCTTCCCCCACAGTATAACCCCTGTTTTCACTGTCTCTGATTCTGGTATCCTGCATCTTGTGTACACATTTTTATAATTTGGGGAGGGGAAGAGATGTAACATAATGCTTAAATAAGGATACAGGTTGATCCATTGTAACAGTGAGATATACAAGACATTATGTTGAAAACAAACTTTACAATTTCAGGTGGGGGGGTGAGGAGGGAGGAGTTGGGGAGGTAGGGAGAAAAGAGATGGTAGGGGAAAAACAAGTGAGGTAATAATACTCCATAGGAAATGTACTCATTACCCTACTCATGTAACTGTAACCCCTCTGTACAGTATTTTTACAATAAAAATATATGAAAAAAAGAAATGACTAATTGAATGAATAAAGAATTCCATTCTTGTGAATGGATTTTTTTTTTTTTTTTTTTTTTTTTGTCAGTCGTGGGGCCTGCATTCTGGGCCTGGGCACTGTCTCTCAGCTCTTCAGCTCAAGTCTAGCACTCTACCACTTGAGCCAAAGCTCTACTTCTGGCTTTTTCTGCTTATGTGTTGAGGAATCGAACCCAGGGCCTCACGCATGCAAGGCAAATACTCTGTCACTGAGCCACATTTCCAGCCGCTGAATGGAAATTTTTGTCTGCTATAAAAGTGCAGTATTAACACAGAGGGAATACCTACTGGGTATACCTCTAGATATACCTATTAGATCATACCTCTGCCAACTGTAAGATTAAAAAATGTGAACCTGAGAAACTGTACCTTTTAGCTGTTGGCTGGTGAGTCTTAGTTTTTTATGGGACTCTGTCCTCTTTGATACTTCTTTGAGAATTGGAATAACATCTTTGATTCCAGAAAACACACATAAGCATACATGACATATTTTTGTGTAAATTTTAGAAATATATGGACTTCTCTAATATATTTTTAATATTTATTTTGTTTACATTTTAGCATACAGCTTTCTTATGTGTAAGGATATAAACTTTTAAGGTTTGAGATAATTAGGAGAGTGAGCTGGGCTGGAAGAAATTATTTTCTTGAGGGAAGAGAAATTAACATCCCCCCATCAGAAATGCATTTAATTTTTTTTCCTGATAAATGTGCTAGGAGCATGCATGTGGTTAAATCATTCTTCTGCACTGTAGGTTACAAAAAATACAGTGTCTCACTACTGGTATACTCACAAAGGCAGTCTAGTGAGGAAAAATTTAAAAGCTTAAAGTCATTCTCATTTCTGAGGAAATAAAGAGGGAGAATTCATTATGTCAAGCATTACAAATAAACATGTATTAAATGCAGCCACATATGATGATGGCATATTGTTGGAACACCCCAAGAAAGATAATTTGTATGGAAGATGATTATTCAGTAGGGCTTTAATTTACAGGAAACATTCTACCATCTAATTGAGCCCTTTTACATATACTGTTTTGCTTCAACGGATTGCATTTGCTGCGCGCATATGTACAATGCCATGAGGGTAGTTAAAATCCTATTCAGTCTAGCTGGAAGGTGCAACAACAGCTGAAAGTCATGTCATGAAAGTATACATTATTAAAACCAATCTCATGATTGGTTTTGAAATCAGTTTTCTCTTGGCTGGTTTATATTATAAAGCTTATTGTTCTCATTTTTTTATATAAAATTATTTGCCCCTGTTGGTCAATAGTTAAGCTATATGGGTCAATTACATCTCTTTTTTTTAAAAAAACTTTTATAGGCCATCTACCATATATTATACTTTGGTGAATGAGCAAGAGTTTGCCTTTATATCATTACAAAAAACTGGTAATAGTGATTTGATAGTAAAATAAACATTTAAATGAACAGCTGACTTGTGATTAAAATGCCTATGTTGTTAAAAAACTAAAGGGTAATATAGATAAAATGTAGTGGGGACTAGGAGGAGGGGAAGAAGGAGAAAAATGAGGGAAAGAGTAACAAGTTTGATTAAAAAATGTACTTATTATCTTACTTATATAACTGTAACCCCTCTCTCTGCATATCACCTTGACCAAAAAAAAAAAAAAAAAAAGTATTAGCTAGGCACTGGTGGCTTATGCCCACAATCCAATATACTCATGAGTCTGAGACCATAATTCAAAGCCAACCCAGCCAGGAAAGTTTGTGAGACTTTTTTTTTTCTGATTGATCATGAGGCTCGAACTCAGGGCTTGGGCACTGTCTCTGAGCTCTTTTGCTCAGGGCTTAGTGCTCTACCACTTTGAGCCACAGCTCTACTTCAGTTTTTGATGGTTAATTGGAGATAAGCATCTCATGGACTTTCCTGCCTGGGTTATTTCCAATTAACCACCAAAAAGCTGGAAATGGAGCTGTGGCTCAAGTTGGCAGAGTGCTAACCTTTAGCAAAAAAAGCTTAGGGACAGCTCCCAGGACCTGAGTTTTAGCCCCAGGACTGGCACAAAAAAAGCAAAGGAAAGAAGGTAACTTCTTTGTCAATAGAATAGTGAGAGTTGGTGTTAGATGAATTTGGAACTGACACAATGGATTTTCTATCCTTGAGCTATTTAAAATAAAGTAGGTTGTGAGAAGCTGTTAGCTAGGCTCATTATAATAGGGAAACACTGAAGGTATGCACCTGTAACAAACCATTGATGCTCTTGCAGGGTAAATCAGGAAAAGATGAGGATGTTTGTTACAATTGTTCTGGAGGTCTCATCTTGTAAGATCAAGCAAGAAAAGGGAACATAGATGTATAAAAGAAGCCATTTGCAGGAATAGTGATAGGATGGAGGAAAAAGAACATTCCTGAGAATAAGGTGAAAATGTAGACTGGAGGGAGAGGAAGTTGTAACCTTTTCCATTGGGAGTTCTTCGTAGTTTTGGTGAGTGAACACTCTACCAAAGTGGAGGAGAGCTGAAATCAGCAACCAGGAATAATGGAGAGAAAGGATTTTAGAACAGTTTTGATGAAACATTACTTGGAATAGCAAGAGCTGAACCTCCAACAGAGATTAGTTCTTGTGAATCAGGGTGACCCCTGTATCTCTGAACATAAATGCCAAATTGTATGAATGCGCAGCTTAGTAACCACCTGTGTGGTTAAGAAGTAGTTCATCCCTTTCCACACAAGTTTGCTCCTGAGCTCTGATGTCGATTGAGTGAGGCTATGAAGGTAGAAACTGTGGGGTCAAATATAAATGAAGTAAGAGAGAAAGGATCAATGAAATTATTTGGGAGGAAAAGTCTGTGTGGTATTTTTGTAGTGGGAATATCTGTCAGCAGGCTGTCATTAGCATATACAAAAACGTCTAGGTAATTCCTATTTTTTAGCATTGTTGTAAAGATTGACTAACAGATGTCACAGTACATTTGTTTTTTTGAATTGTTTCCTCATAGTGTCCAAAATAAATTAAAACCTTAGTAAATACCTGCTTTAAAAAAAGCATAGCCTCATGCCTGTAATCCTAGCTATTCAGGAGGCTGAAATATGAGGATCATGGTTCAAAGCCAGCCCGGGCAGGAAAGTCCCTGAGACTGTATTTCCAATAAACCACTAGAAAACCGGAAGTAGCTCTATAGCTCAAGTGGTAGAGCATTTGCCTTGAGCTGAGGGATAGTGCCCAAAGCCCAGAGTTCAAGCCCCATGACGGACCAAAAAAAAACTCCAAAACAAAAAAAAAAAAAAAACAAAAGCAGAGCCGGCAGCTAGGGTCTCCCACCTGTAATCTTAACGTCTCAGGAAGCTTAGATCTTAGGATTGTGCATGGGCAGGGAAGTCTGAGACTCCAATTAACCACAAGAAAACTGGAAGTGGATCTGTGGCTCAACTCAGTAGAGTTCTAGCCTTCTGCTCAGGAACAGAGCCCAGGCTCTGAGTTTAAGCCCCACAACCAACCCCTCCCCCCAAAAAACTTCCTGAGTTTTTTCTTCTAAATATGTTTTCTTTTTCCTGGAGATTGCACTCAGGATCTTGTGCATTTTAGGTAAACATTCAGTTACTGAACTATCATGCTTCCCACACATCTTTTAAATGTCTTTCCATTTTTCTCTTTGCCCTGGTTCTGGCCCTGTGCCTTCAGCTCTATCTGCATTTACACCTTGAGGAGCCTCTTCTTGAGCCTGATGCTGCTTGTTCCTATTTTTCTCTCACTGCCAGATTTCTCAGATAAGGGGAATAATGTGATGTCCTTATGATAATATCTATTGTTTCTGCTCAAAAGTGCAGAGCTAAACAAAGATGCTAGGCAAGTCACCAAGTAAACTAGCAGGTGACAATAAATAACAAGGTAAAAAATAAATCAAGGTGGGGAGTATGGGGAGGGAATGCCAAGCACATGTCGAGGTGTGTGTGTGTGTTTTGTTTTTTGTTTTGGTAGATTTTTGGGCTTGAACTCTGGGCCTGGGTGCTGTCCCTCAGCTCTTGAGCTAAGGCTGCTAGCGCTCTACCACTTGAGCCATAGCACCACTTACGTTTTTTCTGGTGGTTAATTGGAGATAAAAGTCTACTAGACTTTACTGCCCCGGTTGGCCTTGAGCTGAAATCCTCAGATCTTAGCCTCCTGAGTAGCTAGGATTACAGGCGTGAGTCACTGGCACCCAGGGTGTGTTGATTTTTTTTTTTTTTTTCCGGTCATGGGGCCTGAACTCTGGGTATAGGCACTGTCCTCAGCTCTTCAGCTCAAGGCTAGCGCTCTACCACTTGAGCCATAGCACCACTTCCAGCTTTTTTTTGGGTCTGCTTTTTGTGGTGCTGAGGAATTGAACCTAGGGCCTCTTGCATGCAAGGCAAGCACTCTACCACTGAGCCACCTTCCCAGCCTGTGTGTTGATTTTTTTTAATGTAGTCTGGGTGAGCCTTTTTTTAATGGCAGATCTAAAGTAAAAGAGTCTATCATGCAGATATCTGGAGAGAACATTCCACTAAGCCACTGTGAAATCTTTGAAGTGGGGATGGTGGTGGTACAATCGACAACAAAGGAGGATATTGCAAGTGACATAGAGTAACAAGTAGAGAATGGTATTAGGATGGTAAGTAGGTAGGGTTGGGAGCAGGTAGGCACTATCTTCTGCTTGCTTCTGTTTTCTGTAATTGTGAGGATGAGGCAGAGGAATCAGATTTAAGAGGATGCTCCTTCTGAAAAGTGAGAGTGAATAGATGGACTTGAGTCAAGTGTAATCTCTGGAACATCAGCACTAACATTACCTAAGCATGTGTTAGAAATGGAAATTCTTGGGGCTGGGAAGGTAGCTCAGTGGTAGAGTGCTTGCCTTGCATGTATGAGGACCTGGGTTCAATTCCTCAGCACCACATAAACAGTAAAAACTGGAAGTGGAGCTTTGGCTCCAGTTATAGAGCACTAGCCTTGAGATGAAGAGCTGAGGGACAGCGCCCAGGCCCAGAGTTCAGGCCCCACAACTGACAAAAAAAAAAAGAAAGAAAGAAATGCAAATTCTTGGGGTCCATCCTAAGCCTATTGGATCAGAAATTCTGGGAAAAAGGACAATCTGTATTTTAGCAAGCTCTCTAAGTTATTCTGATTATGAGAATGCTGAACTAGGGAGGTGATATAGTTAGTAGGTATCACAGGGCCCATTGAGTTTAACTTCACTTTAATGTGAAAAGTCATTAGGTTATATTGAGGCAAGAAGGGAGATGAGGAAATTGAATGGATAAAGAATTGTTTTATTTATTTTTTATTTTAACTTTTTTTTTTTTTTTTTTTGGGTCCGGTCGTGGAGCCTGAACTCTGGGCCTGGGCGCTGTCCCTCAGCTCTTCAGCTCAAGGCTAGCACTCTACCACTTGAGCCACAGCGCCACTTCCGGCTTTTTTCTTATGTGGTGCTGAGGAATCGAACCCAGGGCCTTGAGCATGCAAGGCAAGCGCTCTACCACTGAGCCACCTTCCCAGCCCCAATTATTTTTTATTTTAACATTTTATGTGTACAATGCATCTAGATTAGAATCACTCTGTTCCACCCTCATTTTCCCTCCCTACCCTAACCAGTCTCATCGAGTTTCCTCGTTCCATTTTCACACATGTACATAATTATGACCATATTTGCCTTCTTTCCCCCTCTTGGTTCCCCGGTCCCCCTCCTCCTCCTCCCCACATCCCAGTCTAGACATGTTTCCATTTCCTGATGTTCCTTTGTTACACTGCCAGTTAATTGTTCAAAGTGATTTCACCAGGATACCCCACACTTTTCAAATGCCATGTTTTAGCTACATCAGTGGTGTGTGTGTGTGTGTGTGTGTGTGTGTGTGTGTGTGTGTGTGTGTGTGTGTGTGTGTGTGTGTGTGTGTGTGTGTGTGTGTGTGTTAAACTCCTTGTATATTCTGTTTGTAAGCTATTGTTTGAAATAATAAGCCATGAAACCTTGGTTGTATTGAGAAAGAAATGGAGTACAGGGCATGTGTGATAGTGAAAGAAATTCTAGTATACTTTTTTTTTTTCTGATATACTTTTGATTGACTCAGAATTCCCGATATTCCTCCATTTACCATGTTTATTGACTGTGGAATTGTATACTTGTTTATTGGTAGATTTGTTTAAGTGGTTATACAAATAGGTTTCGATTCAGTATACCTGTGGGCACAATGTACCTTTTCAAAAATTATGTTTTTATTATTGCAAAGGGGTTACCATTCAACAAATGTTGGTCCAGGAGCCGGGCGCTGGTGGCTCACGCCTGTAATCCTAGCTACTCAGGAGGCTGAGATCTGAGGATCGCGGTTCAAAGCCAGCCCGGGCAGGAGAGACCGTGAGACTCCTATCTCCAATAAACCACCAGAAAACCGGAAGTGGCGTTGTAGCTCAAGTGGTAGAGCGCTCGCCTTGAGCTGAAGAGCTGAGGGACAGCGCTCAGGCCCAGAGTTCAAGCCCCACGACCGACAAAAAAAAAAAAAAAAAAAAAAAAACAAATGTTGGTCCATAATTACCTCTTTTATCATTCTCTCCTATCCCTGAGTACAATGCATCTTGACCAGTATCACCCTAGAATAAATAATTTTGAGTCAGAAAGCTTTGTTGTTCCCAATCTTTTATTTATTTTTCTGTGTAGCTCTCAGTTCTCCCCTTAGCCTTCCAAATTCCAGGTTTGTGTCACCATTTCCAGTCAAAAAGTTTTGAGTCCTGGGCTGGGAAGGTGGCTCAGTGGTAGAGCGCTTGCCTTGCATGCCTGAGGCCCTGGGTTCGATTCCTCAGCACCACATAAGCTGAGGGACAGCGCCCAGGTGCAGAGTTCAGGCTCCACGACTGGACCCCCCCCCCAAAAAAAAAGTTTTGAGTCCTTTATTTTTTATTATTTTTTATTTATTTATTTATTTATTTATTTAATTATTTATTTATTTATTTATTTATTTATTTATTTATTTATTTTATTTGTGAACATACTGTACAGAGGGGTTACAATTGCATGGGCAGGATAATGCGTACATTTCTTACCAAGCACTGCAGCCTCCTCCTTTGTTTACCCTTCACATCACTTCCCAGCCTCCCCCCTCCCCCCCCAATCCCCATCCTTCTCCTTCCCCCCTCCCCCCCCCACCAACATTGTAAAGCTCATTTTGGACATGACAACTTGTACTTCTCATTGTTGCAACAGGTCCACCTGTATCCTTAAACAACTGGTTTTTCCCCATCTCCTCCACAAGTTATACTGACATCAAATATAGCAAAGAGATAATCTTATAAATGCATTAGAAACACATGCATGAAAGAAAAAAACATTAAAATACACATCTAAGGGTTCATTTTCCTGATATCACATTATCTGACCTTTTCCGCTTGATTGAGTCCTTTATTTTTAACTGACCTTAAATAAGTCATTTAATCAGTTTTGGTATCTCTGTAATGAGACTAAAAGTACGTAACAGTTAAAATTGAGAATTGTTCAAAACATGAAATAGACTAGTAGATTGAAATATTTTGTGAAATATGGAATCCTGCCTCCTAGTTTATGCTCTGTTTTCCATATTACTTTGCTCTCCCTTTATATCTTATATTTCATTTGTATAGTAAAAAGAACCTTGCCTTGTGGCTATGAAAAATATGAATCTTATAGAAGAGTAGGAAAACAAGTATTTATGACTGTTGTAAATTATTGGCCTTACAATAAAATATTGTCTTAAAAATATACATCACAAGCCAAGATAAAGTGACTGGGAGCAGTGTTATCATTTTACCTATAATACAATTCTCCAGGGAAAGAGAAACAATAGGATGTGTATATATAAGTAAAGTGATTTGAGGTGGTTTTTTTTTATTTTAATGTTTGTACAGGGGTTTGAACTCAGGGCCTCCTGCTCTTGCTTATTAGCTTTGTCGCTCAAGGCTGGCACTCTGCCACTTGAGCTGTACCTTTGCTTCCAGTTTTGCTGGCTAATTGGATATAAGAATCTCTGTTTGACTTTAAACAGAGGTTCTCAAATCTCAGATTCTCAGATCCCAAGTAGCTAGAATTATAGGCATGAACCACTGACACCTGGCTTAAGAAATTTATTATTATAATATAATATTATGTATTATAATATCAACATATTATAATTATAGTATTAATATTATAATCACATGATTATATTAGCGTTATACATAATCATGTGATTATAATATTAATACTATAATATAATATAATATAATATTAATACTATATTGAATTTATTATTGTAAGAAGATTTATTATTATAAACTTATTATTATAAGTAGATTTATTATTATAAAATGTTATCTTGCATGATTGTAGGGGCTAGGAAATCTCAAGATCTTGAAGATCCAGAGATCCTGATATATAAATTTCATGTGGGAAACTTTAGTCTTAAGACCAAAGAAAAGCCATTGTTTTAGTTCAAGTCCAGAAGCAAGAAAAGATTGATGTTTTAGCAGTCAGTCAAACAATAGGAGTTTTCTCTTAACATTGTTTATTCTAAAAATATCCAGATATTTGTGGTTCATTCCTATAATTCTAGTTACTTAGGAGGCTGAGATCTCAGGATCATGGTTTGAAGCCAGCCTGGGCAGGAAAGTCCTTCATGGCACTCTTATGTCCAATTAACCAACAAAAACCAGAAGTGGCACTGTGGCTCAAGTGGTAGAGTGCTAGCCTTGAGCAAAAAAGCTCAGGGACAGTGCACAGACCCTAAGTTCAAGCCCCAGGACAGGGATGTGTACGTATGTACACACACACACACACACACACACACACACACACACACACACACACACACACACACACACACACACACACACACACACACACACACACACACACACACACACACACACACACACACACTTGATGGCCTGTCTACATAGTAGGAAGTTTTCACACACACACACACACACACACACACACACACACACACACACACACACACGATGGCCTGTCTACATAGTAGGAAGTTTTCACACATAATAAGAGGTTTCTTTTTATAATGATTAAGACATTATATATGGCCAGATGCTAGTAGCTTACACCTATAAATCCTAGCTACTTAGCAAGCTGGGACGGGGAAGATTATGGTTTGAAGCCCTCTGCAGAAAAATTCACAAGACTCCATCTCCAATAATTGATAAAATGCAGGCCTAGAAGTGTAATTTAATGTAGAGTGTCATTTGAAGGGGCACATGGCTCTGTGTTCAAGCTTCAGTACCAACAACAACAAAAGACATTGCACATTGGGCAGAAGTTGCACATTGGGCAGAAGTACTATTATCTACACTGGGAATATGGCTTAGTGGTAGAGTGCTTGCCTAGCATGCATGAAGTCCTGGGTTCGATTCCTTAGTACCACATAAACAGAAAAAGCCACAAGTGGTACTGTGGTTCAAGTGGTAAAGTGCTAGCTTTGAGCAAAAGAAGCTCAGGGACAGTACTCATGCCCTGAGTTTAAGCCCCAGGACTGGCCAAAAAGAAAAAGAAAAAGAAAGAAAGAAAGAAAGTTGCCTTATCTTACTACAAGTAGTACAAGGAGGTAGAACTGATAGAGGCTGCCTCTGCCCCTGATTTGAGAAAATAAAACTGGCATCCATAAAGTTTTTAGAGCATATAGGAGGAAATAAAATTATCACAGATAATGTGATCCTAAATCTAGAACACACACACACACACACACACACACACACACACACACACACACACACACACACACACACACACACACACACACACACACACACACGAGAAATGAGGCATCCATGGTTCACGCCTGTAATTCTAGCTACTCAGGAGCCTGAGATCTGAGGATTGCGGTTCAAAGCCAGCAGGGGCAGGAAAGTCTGTGAGCCTCTTATCTCCAACAAACCACCAGAAAAAACAGGAAGTGGTGCTGTGGCAAGTGGTAGTGCGCTCGCCTTGAGTTCAAGAGCTGAGGGACACTGTTTAAGCCCAGAGTTCAAGCCCCACAACCAACCAAAACAAAACAAAACAAAAAACCCACAAGAAATTAACAAAAAAAAAAAGCCCTTTTGTGTAGCTAATAAGAAAAGTTGAAGTGTATAGATGTATACACACAAATCAGTTGTGTTATGTATATAAGCAGTGAATAATAGGAAAATTGAGAGCAAATAGAATAGAAAGCAATTCCACTTATATAGTATCTAAGAAAATAAAATATGTAGGAATGAATTTAACTCAGGAGCTAGGAGATTTGTATACTGAAAATTATAAAACATGGCTGAAAGTAAAAAATACCTAAACAGAAATATATCCTGTGTTCATGGTTAAGAAAATACTATACCCCGAGATAAGTATTCAAATTTTTTTCTTTCATGCAATTGTTTCTAACATATTTATAAGATGATTTCTATGTTGCTTTGTATGTCCCTCCCCCATGGTATAACCCCTGCTTTCACTGTATTTGATGTTGGTATAATTTGTGGAGGGGAAGGGCAAAAACAAATCATTTAACTAGGGATACAGGTGGACCCATTGCAACAATGAGATGTACAAGTCATTATGTTGAAAACCGAACTTTACAACTTTGGTGGTGGGGGGAAGGATCGGGTAGGGGGAAGTGGAGGGAGTATGGGAAGGGATGGAAAGAGGAAACAGGAGGTAACAATGCTTGATAAGAAATGTTCTCGTTTTCTTGCCCATGTAATTGTAACTCCTCAGTATGGTATTCTCACAATAATAATAATAATAATAAAAAGAATATACTGTAATTTTCTCCAAAGATATCTCTGAAAATTCTAACAGCTTTTTTTTCTTATAGAAATGAAAAACTAGATCTTTGAATTCAATTCCTTGCAGCCCTGAATAACCAAAACAGTCTTGAAAAAGAACAAAGTTCTTGATATCTATGTTTACTCTAAAGCCATAGTATACAAAATTGTGTGGTGCTTGCATAAGGCTAGAAATAATAAGCTGAGTGCCATTGCCTCATTCTTAAAATACTGGTACTCAGGAAGCTAAGAATTGAAGATCATGGTTGGAAGCCAGGTTGGGCAGGAGTATCTCTGAGATTCTTATCTCTTGATTAGCCACCAAAAACATAGTCTGGCCTTAATGATATAATATTTAAGTCCCAATAAATTCAGAAAATTCATTACCACAGTTGAAAACAGAGGAAGATAATGAAAAAATATCTCAAATATATTGAATTAATATTATTGCTTTAACACATAATTTTTAAAAAAGAAATGAAGCTAGTACCAGCTATTGAAAGGCTGTCAAAATTTGAGATGTAGCTAACCATAGCACTTTGGTATGGGAGTGTCTATAGCAAATAAACATAGGACCTCAGTTTCTGTCGATAACATTAAAATATTAACAAAGAGGAGATATCAATTGATGAAAGTAGAAGTATCAGCCAAAATCTAAAAGAGAAAATAGAAAAATATAGAAAGTGAAATCAAAAGCTGCTTCTTTTAAGTTTCTCATGGACAATTAAAAATATTCCTCAGGTCCTGGGCTAGGAAGGTGGCTCAGAGGTAGAGTGCTTGCCTTGCATGCAAGAGGCCCTGGGTTCAATTCCTCAGCACCACATAAGCAGAAAAAGCCAGAAGTGGCACTGTGGCTCAAGTGGTAGAGTGCTAGCCTTGAGCTGAAGAGCTGAGGGACAGCACCCAGGCCCAGAGCTCAGGCCCCATGACTGGCAAAAAAAAAAACCAAAACAACAACAAAAATATTCCTCAGACCAGATTAATAAGAGGTGATACCAATTACTAATGCCATGAATAAGAATGATTATGAACAATTTTGTATGGTAATTTGACAACCTATCTAAAATGGATGATCAATTCATGACCAACACAAACCTCCAAAGTCTACTCAGGAAAAACTATAATCCCAAATACTCTATCTATTATATAAAATGCATAAGTAGTTAAAAACTTTTGACAATGGAAACTTCAGGCTTAGATGACTTTACTGGAGAATTCTACCAAAGATTAAATACATACAAATTGTCAGGAAATTGAAGAGGAAAGAATAATTCCCAATGATTTTATAGCATTCTGTAGCAAAAATATTTAATAAACTGTAGACTAATAGCTGAAAGGTTTTAGTAAAGTTACTATAGTTGAAATCTAGCAATTTATAAGAAAGAAAATATATCATTACCAAGTGGATTTATCCCAAGAATAAAAGTTTTGTAGAACATTCAAATCTTAGTATAAGAAATTTCATTAGAGGGGCTGAGAAGGTGGCTCAGTGGTAGAGCGCTTGCCTTGCATGCCTGAGGCCCTGGGTTCGATTCCTTAGCACCACAAAAAAGCAGAAAAAAAAGCCGGAAGTAGTGCTATGGCTCAAGTGGTAGCATGCTAGCCTTGAGCTGAAGAGCTGAGGGACAGCGCCCATGCTCAGAGTTCAGGCCCCACGACCGGACCCAAAAAAAATCTTAAAAAAAAAAGAAATTTCATTAGAGTATCTAAAAAAGGAAACCACAGTATTAGTTTCATTGCAGGTGATGTAGTAAAAGAGTTGGGCATCTTTTCCTCATTAAAAACAATGATCAACAAACTAGAAGTAGAATGAATCTTCTCAACTTGATAAAAAGCATATATAAAAATCATTAACCTCATATTTAATATTAACAGTTCAAATGTTTCTCCATAGGAACAGAATAATTCAATTTTGTATTGGAGTTTCTAGCCTGTGAGATGACAAATGGTAAAAAATGTATTGAGATTAGGAGAGAAAAATCCAGATTAGAATGAAAGAACTAATACTATTTCTATTCACTAACAACACAATTATGTGGCAAATAGTGGAATCTACTGAAGGAATACTAGAAATTTAAATACTTTGAAAAGAGATATACCTTGCCTGTATATTGAACAACTCAATATTGTGAAGTCAGTTTTCCCCCAAATGACCCTAGAATTTCAGTGTCAATATATCAGTAACTTTTCTGAAGCATATATGTATGTATATATGTGTGTGTGTGTGTGTGTGTGTGTAAACACACACACACATTTATTTTTGGTTGGTCACATAGCTTAAACTCAGAGCCTGAGCACCGTCTCAGCTCTTTTGTTCAAGGCTACTCTCTACCACTTTGAGCCACTGCTTCACTTCCTGTTTTCTGGTTGTTAATTGGAGATGAGGGTCCCATTTCCTTTCCTGCATAGGCTGCCTTTGAACCTCAATCCTCAGATCTCAGCCTCCTTAGTAGCTAGGATTACAGGCGTGAGCCACCAGTAATTGGCTAATCATTTTGAAAAAATAAAGTTGTAGGATTTAACATTGTCTTATTTCATGACTTACTATGAAGTCACAGTGGTCAACATAATAAGCTGAACATGGTATTGCACACTTATTACCATTATTCAGGCTGAAACCGGAAGATCTCAAGTTTCAAACCAGACTGAGCTAAATAGTGAGTCTGTGTCTTTAAAAATAACATGGTGCATTACTACTGTAAGTAAATTAGTGGACTAGCGTAAAGGGAACAGAAATAGGACCACAGACATCAGTTGCTACTTGACAAAGTCAAAGGCACTACAGAAGGAAATGTGTACTCATACATGTTAGATCATAGACTGGCTGAAATTCTCATACTCTGCTGGTAGAAATGTTAAGTGATATAACTGTTTTCGGAAATAGTTCTCCCCTTCCTCCTTTTTGGTTTCTGTTGTAGGACTTGAACTGAGGGACTGGGCACTGTCCCTGAGCTCTTTTTGCCCAAAGCTAGCACTCTACTACTTAGAACCACAGCACCTCTTCCAGTTTTCTTGTGCTTAATTGGAGATACGAGTTTCATGGGCTTTCCTGCCTGACTGGTTAGAACTGCTATCCTTAGATCTCAGCCACCTGAGTAGCCAGGATTACAGGCGTGAGCCACCAGCACCCAGCCCAGTTCTTCCCTTTTTTAAAAAAAGTTACAGTCGGGGCTGGGAAGGTGGCTCACTGGTAGAGCGCTTGCCTTGCATGCATGAGGCCCTGGGTTCGATTCCTCAGCACCACATAAGCAAAAAGAAAAAAGCCGGAAGTGGCGCTGTGGCTCAAGTGGTAGAGTGCTAGGCTTGAGCTGAAGAGCTGAGGGACAGCGCCCAGGCCCAGAGTTCAGGCCCCATGACCGGACCCAAAAAAATAAATAAATAAATAAATAAAAATAAAAAAGTTACAGTCATGTACTTATTATATTGCCTGTGTATTTGTCCCATAATAATGTATTATGTGTATGTATATATATATACATAGTATGTATATATACATAGTATGTATACATAAAGATTTGTATATCATAAATGTTCATGTAATAGTCTTATTTGTAATTACTAAAAACTGGAAATAATTAGTTTTTTTTGGGGGGGGGGTCCGGTCATGGGGCCTGAACTCTGGGCCTGGGCGCTGTCACTCAGCTCTTCAGCTCAAGGCTAGCACTCTACCACTTGAGCCACAGCACCACTTCCGGCTTTTTTCTTTTTGCTTATGTGGTGCTAAGGAATCGAACCCAGGGCCTCAGGCATGCAAGGCAAGCGCTCTACCACTGAGCCACCCTCCCAGCCCCATGGAAATAATTAGTTTAAAAAAAAGAATTGTGTCAGTATTGAGGCTTAAACTCAGGGCCTTGAACTCCAGGATGGCACTATACCACATGAACCACAGTGCTGCTTTCTGCTTTTTGGTGTTTAATGGGAAATAAGAGTCTCTCAGACTTTTCTATCCAGAATGACTTTGAACTGTGCTTCTCAAATCTCAGCCTATTGAATAGCTAGATTTCAGGAATGAATCACCAGTGTCTGGCTAAAACTGGAAATAATTAAAATGCCTTTTTAACAAGTTACTGAATAAAATAATTGGAGTGTGTACATATAATGACACATTTCTCATCAGTAAAAAGAAGGAACTGTTGATAACACCTAACAATAGGGAGGAATCTCCAGGATTATGCTGAGTGAATGGAACTGAGTGAAAGTACATGCTCTATGATTTTTATTTATTTAAATTCTAAGAGAAGCGGGAGAGAAGTAACAAAAAAACTCAAGGAAACTTGGGAGTGACCTTTATGTTCCTTTTTTTGATCATGCTGATAGGTTGTTTCATGGTTATTTTTTATGTATGTCAAAACTTACCAAGTTTTACAATTTAATATGTAGAGCTCTGGGGGTGGGGGTGGGGAGGTAGGAGGAAGAAGGGACAGTGGGGAGGAGGGAGATTGGAAGGGATGGGAAGGGGAAACAAAGGAGGAGGCAACAATACTTGATAAGAAATGCACTCATTATCTTGCCCATGTAATTGTAACCCCTCTGTACAGTATTCTCACAATAAAAAAATCAAAATTCAAAATAGAAAAAGATAAAAAAAAATAGAATATGTAGAGCTTATTGTATTTGAATGATTTTTTTTTTTTTTTTTTTTTGTCGGTTGTGGGACTTTAACTCTGTCTGAGCTTGGGCTCTGTCCCTCAGCTCTTCAGCTCAAGGCAAGCGCTCTACCACTTGAACCACAGTGCCACTTCCTGAATGATGTTTTTTGAATGATAAATTATAACAGACTATAGGCATTCACACATAATGACACCAAAGGAGGATACTCTTAGGGGAGGAACACAAAGGCAAAACTGATCATATAAAATAATACTTACCAAACAAACTCCAGAAAAAAGAAAATGAGATTTTGTCTTTGTTGTTGCTTTTTTTTTTTTTTTTTTTTTTTTTGGTCGCTTGTTTATCTATCTTTGGGAGAGTAAGGGGGAGGGAACAGAAATGGAGGGCCAAAGTGTGAACAAATGCAGCGGTGGTACTCACTAGATATTATGTTGAAAATGAACTATACAACTTCTGGGTAGGGATGGGAGGGGATAATGGGAGAATGAAGGAAAGGGTGACATTATCCAAAAAGAAATGTAGTCATGACCTGACTTTGGAAACTTAACTCCTCAGTATGTCATCTTTATAATAACAATATCTATCTATCTATGAATGAAAGTGTGACAGAAAGTGATTACTATTTAAATACATGTCTTGGAGATACAGCACATTACTAAGCAGATAATAGGAACAGAATTAACTTAATTAAAAGACATGAACACTACTAACTCTTGGAATGAGTTTTCTTTGTTGCTGTTTTTAGTTTGTAATCTCTCTGTAGACTGCTTTTTAAAACGAGTTTTTACTGATACATACTGTTATCTATTGTACTAAACATGAGATTTAACACAAATTGGGTGTTGGTTTACCATGTTTAAACTTGTAATCTAGCTTCCCAAAACTTGAAAGTTTTATGATCTAATTATTTTGGTTATCACCAGGATATGACATGTTTCACTATTTAAATATAATCTCACATTAACAAATGTAGATGACTTTCAGAATTTTAAGAAATCATTTTGAATTATCCTTGTGTGTTTTCTGAACATTGCTACTCTGAATTTGCTTTCCTTAAGCCTGGTATGTATTCTTGGTGATTATTGGTTGAATAAATATTATCCAATGGAAAAATAGTCATGATAGTCATGAAAATTCCACATCTTTCAGTTTTTTTGAGGTATTTCTAACAGGTGTATACCATTGCTGCTAGTTGTAACAAGAAGTGCTGGTGTACCTTTTGATGTTCAAAAACCTTTTGTGCTTACTTGTTTCTGATAAAACAATGTAGTAATAATTGGATGCCAGTGAATTGTATTTATGTAATTGTGAGATCATTACAGCATTTAATTAGTATTTCAGTAACTGCTAATATAAATATATCACCTTGTCTCTTATTCCTACTTATGCAGTGTAGCAGAAAGTAGACCAGTATAAAAGAGGAAGTTCAGCCTTTCATTGATGCCTCATCTTAATTAAGATTCAAGGGGTGCTTAAGTTCTGTTTATTTGGGGAAATGGCAAAGTGAAAAACAGTTCTTTGTCACGTTATATTTTGGTGTGATTAATTAGATTGGTTAGTAGGAAAGAGGCAGAAATTAAATTGCTTTTACATTTGCCGAACCCTTAAGATGGAAAATAGAAAAGACAAACAAATATGCTAGATACATATTACTGCCAAACAAATCTAATTTGGTCTTTAGCAATGGGTTTTGAGTAGAAGTACTACCTTTAGTTGTAGATACAATAGGGTGTGTGGTATCATCTCAAATAACTAGAGACAGAATGAAATTGATATCTTAAAATAGCTGTGCATTATTTATTATGTCTGAAAAAGCAACAGCATATGTCTGATGCTTTTACCTATCTACATGATACTCTGCGTTCTACTTAAGTGGGTATATTGGTCCTAAGTCACCTTTTGCACAGTAAGAGTTTTGGTATTCTGTGTAAATTAACATCCACAACTTAAAACTAGATAGAATAACAGAAGGAGCAAAGCAGAACAGAAAATGAGAAACAGAGTGAGAAATATGAAGATTTTCCCATTATTGTGCATTGTAAGTGATTCTAACTGAAGAACTCCAGATCGCCAAGAAAAAATACTGAATACAGTGTTAACTTTTAGTTCCCATTAAGAACAAAGCCAAAATATAAGGGGTAAATATGGAAGCTAGTACTAATGGTATCCTGAGTTTTCCTTCTAGGAATCCTCTTTAAAGACCGTCTGTGGTTTAGATCAAGACAGCATATGTCAGTCCTTTTCAACATTCTGTCCCTGGCACCTGGCATGCAGTGCCTGGAGTTAGAAGATATTAAATAAATGATGTTCATATTTCATTGTTTTTCCCCTTCATTATACAATCTGTAACATTTTTTTGTTTGGATTTTGTTTCATTAATTTCTTCTTCACTTTGTAAGTTTTTCTAGTTTATTTTATTCATGTTTAAAACTCATTTAGCTTACAGTTTAACCAATTTATTTTTCAATCTTTTAAAGCACTTATCCTAAAAGTACATATGACAATCTTATCTCTCCAGGGTCAGTTGGTATGGCAGTTTTCCTTAGGTTTTAATGCCTCCATGTCTTATATTTCTAAAAAATATATAACATTAAAAAAAATATATATATATATGTATATGTAGTTGTGTTTTTTTTTCATCTGTCCTAGGGCTTGAACTCTGGGCCTGTGTGCTGACCCTGAGCTCTTCAGCTCAAGATGAGCTCTCTACCACTTGAGCCACAGCTCAAATTTCAGTTTTCTGGTGATTAATTGGAGATAAGAGTCTCATGGACTTTCCTGCCCAGGCTGGTTTTGAACCGTGATCTTCAGATCTCAGCCTCTCCTGAGTAGCTAGGATTACAGGTGTGAGCCACTGGTGCCTGGCCAACATATAATATTTTTAAAAGATTTTTTTTCTAGCCAGGCGCTGGTGGCTCATGCCTGTAATCCTAGCTACTCGGGAGGCTGAGCTCTGCAGGTCAAGGTTCAAAGCCAGCCCGGGCAGGAAAGACTGTGAGACTCCTATCTCCAATAAACCACCAGAAAACAGGAAGTGGCTCTATAGCTCAAGTGGTAGAGCACTCGCCTTGAGCTGAAGAGCTGAAGGATAGCGTACAAGCCCTGAGTTCAAGCCCCATGACCAACAACAACAACAAAAAAAAAAAAACTATTTTTTTCTTATTTTATTTTATTGTACTTAAATTATACATATAGCCTATATTTTTCTTTGTGTGGTCATATCATACGATCACTAAGTATTCTATAGGCATAAAAACAACATGTATGTATTCATTCCAGGTTAGTTGTGCTATTCTATTTTTGTATTACTGTCTTGAATTCTTGTCCTAGTTCAGTTTTCATACAATTAGAACACATTATATCCTCTATCTCTTGCCAAGGTGCATTGAGCTGATACTTTATGCTCTTCTACACTCTTTAATGAAATGTCTATTTTTCTCCACACACTTGAATAACCAGTACTGTGCACAGAATTTTGGTTTTTGTTTGTTTTTGTTTTTATCGGTTGTGGGGCTTGAACTCTGGGTCTGGGCACTGTCCCTGCACTCTTCAGCTCAAGGCGAGCACTCTACCTCTTGAGCCACAGCACCACTTGTGCTTTTCTAGTGGTTTTTATTGGAGATCAGAGTCTCACGGACTTTTCTGCCCAGGCTGGCTTTGAACCATGATCCTCAGATCTCAGCCTCCTGAGTACCTAGGATTACAGGCGTGAGCCACCGGCGCCCGGCCAGAATTTTGGTTTTACAAAACCTTTCCTGGGGCTGGGAATGTGGCTTAGTGGTAGAGTGTTTGCCTAGCATGCATGAAGCCCTGGGTTTCATTTCTCCATTCACAAAAAAAGCCGTGGTGTTGTGGCACTGTGGCTCAAGTGGCAGAATGTTAGCCTTGAGCAAAAGAAGCTCAGGGATGGTGCCCAGGTTCTTAGTTCAAATCCCAGGGCTGGCAAAACAAAAACAAATAAATAACCTTCCCCTACAAAACTATAGACCATCTTCTTGTCTTCTAGTATTTCCTGCTGCAGAGTATAGACCTCATATTTTTTTTTCTGTTATCTTGAAGTAGTTGTACAAAAGGGTTATTACTCTTATTCTGTTTTAGTGTTTTATCCTTAATACTGTTTCTTGAAAACAACCATCCAAATCTTACTTCATCCTATCAATTTAAATCTCTTCCACATTTTTATATCTCTCTAGTACTGTTCATTATGCTATATATTTACCTGACATAACACACTTATCTTGGTTCCTCTGAAGAGGCCATAATTACTTCTTTTTGGTATCACACAAGATATAATTGACTTGACGTAAATAGTAATTTTCATTTTTGCTTTGACCTTGTGCTTTGACCTTCATAGATCTAATGACTGTATTTACTTATTTATTGATTGATCCTTGGTTTAAGCTTAGCACCCTTACCCAGCCTTGGATGTACTAAAGCCCTACTTCAGAGGACTTTGGAATACCTTTTTAGGAGTTCATTCACAGAAACCCTGATATACAGCATCTATCTCTTAGTTACACTAGATACAGTGGAAATTTGAATTCATATGGTTCAAATTGCTTTTAGACAAGATGGTAGGGATATAATAGGTACTTAGAAACTGCTTTTTACTAAAAGCACCAATTCTATACTTGGATCTGCAGTTAACTAAGGAGAAAATTTTCACATCTCCTATCTCCATCTTGTATCTGTGTCCTTTGTGCTGAGACATTGGTTCCTTGCAGTGATTGGAATCCTGGAAGGACAGAACTTACTGAGTAGACTGAGGAAACTGTCCCCAAGGAAAAGCAAAGCAAAACATCTGCAAGACAGATCATCTTGTAACCAAATTGCTCCTCTCATGTTATAACAATAACTTTGCCTATTTAATAAATTATGTCCCAAGTTGTCTTCTGTTTAAACATAGTCATTATCTGTATCCTGTAGGTGAGCAGAAGTACATACTTTGCTTTTTCTCAAGCATACCCATCCCTCAGAAATTAAATCTGCCATTCACCATTACTTATCTCCCTATTTATTGTATTGAAGTGAGTGGCTGGACCTGACATGTGAAATCCCCGGAGTTGTTCTTGTGCTTAAAGGAGTTGTTCTTGTGCTTAACACTCGGGGAGTATCCCCAAGTTAACAGATGGGAGTGGCCTGAATTAATTGGCAAGATATCAGACTGTGTGATGACAGCTGGACAATGGCTTTTCTATCCACAACACAGCTTCCTACCATCATCACCACCATCATAGCCACCCATCAGAAACTGATTTCTTTTTTGCGTAGCTGACCTAAGAAGTTATATCAGAATTTTAGATGCTAGGAGTAAATGATGGTCCTAGTGGGATAGTGAGATTTTTTTTTTACCCCCCAGATACCTACCCCATTGTAGACATTCTCATCTTGTAGACATGTGGTTTTAGAAACTTTGCCTTAAAAGTTGTTATCAGATTTACCATGGTCTAAATTTTTTTGCATGTTGTTTTATTTGGACATTCTGGGGAAATAGACCTGGCTTGGATTTGATGATTTATTTTTATTCCTGGACCACAACATGAGTTGTGTTCCTAAAAGTTCCTACATATTTCAGATATGCCCCCAAATGGACAATGTAAATAACAGGCAAACTTCATGCTAGATTTGAGATAGGTATTTGACATAGGTTTCTTGAATAAGATTCATAATTAAGGGAGCACTGCAGTTTGTAGGTAATGTAGCACAACAGTCTTAGCACAAATGCATTGCAAACATTTTTGGGTTATTCTTATTTGTATGTCATTGTTCTTTTTTACTTCAAATCCCACCACTCCCTTTACCTCCATAGAAGGCTTTTGCTGCCATTTTAGTGAACTAATTTACTCTTTTAATATTGGTAAGGATTAGAACATTTTATCCTTAGCTATAAAGGAAATGCAAATCCAAATGACATGAATCCAAGTGCCTGCAGCTCATACCTATAATTATAGTTACCAGGAGAGATGTGAGAATCATGGTTCAAAGCCAGCCCAGGCTGACAAATCTGAGAGACTCCTAATTTCCAGAAATAGAGTGTGGCTCAAGTGTTAGAGTGCTAGCCTTGAGTGAGGCTCTTGAGTTCAGGCCCTAGTACAAACAAAACAAAGCACAAAACAATGGCATCAAGATTTCATCTCAGTCAGAATGGCTAGCACCAAGAAAACAAACAGTAACAAATACTGGTGAAGTTGGGATGGTAAGGAGAAGGAACCCTCATACATGGTTGGTGGGAATGTAAACTAGTGCAACTTCTGTGGAAATCAGAATGGAAGTTCCTCAAAAGATTTAAAAATAGATCTACCTGTGACCCTGCTATTCTACTCTTGGACATATATCCAAAGAATAAGTGTACAGGTGAGATACCCCCCTAATACTCATATTTATTTCAGTGGTATGTACACTATCCAAGCTATAGAACCATTAGGGATATATACAAGAGTGGGTTACATGAGTTTTTTTAAGGGTGATCTGAGAATGTAATCACTCTAAATAAAATGTTTATATAATAAAACACTTATTCATATTCTAACCATATGAGTTACCATCTTTGGACCTTAGTGTCTTTGTACAGATTTGCTTTGTGTTTTATTTCTGTAGAATTCCTTCCACAGGGGATTACAACCTATTGGTTGTATTGGTGTATATTGACAATTGTATCAGAAATAATCTTATCAGTGAAGGTTTTGGTAAGTATTCTACATACTAAATCTGAGAATGTTTTTACTCTACTGGTTACTGGTTGACATTTAATTTATTTAGTTTTTTTGCTCTCTTTCTAAACAGTCACCTGTTACCCATCCTCTTAGGACCATAAACGTTGAAAACGAACTTTACAACTTTCGTGTAGGGGGGGCAGGGGGAGGATGGAAAGGGATGGGAAGGGGAAACAAAGGAGGAGGCTACAATGCTTGATAAGAAATGTACTCATTATCTTGCCCATATAATTGTAACTCCTCTGTACAGTATTTTCACAATAAAAAAAAAACATTGGAAATACAGGAGAGCATGTTCTCTCTTGGAATCCACAGCAGCTGACCTCCCTGTAAACATGCAAATCTTGAAGAAATTAGCATATCCTGTCATTTTCATTTATTCATAATGGCATATTCCCAGTAATAGTGAGGTAGCCTGATTCTTGAGACCACCAGTGGTCTGTTCATTGCTTGAATAATTTTGCTATTTCTAATGATATCATTACTCCTGCTTTATTGGTGTTTATTGCTGCAATTATTCATATATAAAAGTAATTTTGCCTAGTACCTATTATATGAAGGAGAATTTATTGCATATTTCTTTTTTATGTAGTTTTCTAGTCCTCCCAGGATTCCACAATTTTATTTCTTCTGAATGAGAAAAGCTGCATCTTGTCCTTGATTATTGTTACTGCTTTGCCAACTGATTACACAGCACAATCAAAATATGAACAGATCTCAATGTACTGAATGTGGCTGAGCACAGAGAAGGAAGAAGACAAAGGGGTTTGGGCTGTTATGATCCTAGTCATTGGAATAGGAAAGTTGAAAAGTTTTATGTTCTTTGTTGTGTTCTGCTATATCCCCTATTAATGAACGCTCCAGCTACATCCATATCATTGACTGCAGCATTCTTGTTATCTATCTTAGTCTACTTTGTACACTGTAACAGAGTGCCTGAAACTGGCTAATGTATAATGAGCAGAAACTTATTCACAGTCTTGGAGGCTGGGAAGCCCAGTGTCAAGATACCAGCATCTAGGGGCTGGGAAGGTGGCTCAGTGGTAGAGTGCTTGCCTTGCATGCATGAGGCCCTGGGTTCTATTCTTCAGCACCACATTAGCAGAAAACGCCGGAAGTAGGGCTGAAGCTCTAGTGGTAGAACGCTAGCCTTGAGCTGAAGAGCTGAAGGACAGTGCTCAGGCCCAGAGTTCAGGCCTCAGGAATGACAAAAAAAAAAAAAAAAAGATACCAGCATCTAGAAAGGGTCTTCTTGATGGCAGAATGTGAGACAAGGGTATGTATGTGAACTTCATTCTTTTTTTCTTTTTGGTGGCACTGGGGATTGAATTTAGGGACTCATGCTTGCTAGGCTGGTGCTGTACCACTTGAGCCATGCTTCTATCACTTTTTTGCTTTAGTATTTTTCAGATCTTATCTGGTATTTTTGCCTTTTCACTTATGCTTGAACTGTGATCCTTCTGATACTTGCTTCCTGTGTAGTTGTGATTACAGGTAAGAGCCAGTGTGTTCAGCGCTAAGGGGTGTGACTTTTAAAATGCCACCGATACTTCCCTCCCAAGAGGGCAGAGCCCTTCTGATCAGATCAGTCTTACTTCTCAATCTTGTTAAAATAGCAATTAAATCTCAGAGCTGAGGACTGAACTCAGTGTTCTTCTGTTGAGCTAAATCCCTAACCCCTACAACATGCATTTTAGAGAGGACATTCAAACCATAGTAGTGTTCCAATATGTATCTCAGTTGTTTTGTGGGGTTTTAAGGTAAGAATTTGCTTTGCACAGCCCTCAGAAGTTTAAAAAAGTTAGAGTAACTGCTTTCTACAGGCCCTTGAAATTATTTTCAATGAACTTATTTAGACACAAATGTTATGTACTGACCTTTCATTTGAACTTTCAGATAACAGCATTTAGCCATTAGATACTTTCTTATTTGAACTCTTATACACTTACTGTCTTTGCCTTAAATTTTCTACACTCTGCTTTATATAACTTTTTTCTCTGCTCTTTTCAATTGTCAGCTTAGGAATGGCCTATTCAGAAAGACCTCTCTAACCATCCTAATTATCTTTCCTTGCACTTTGTTCACATTCTTTTTCAGCAAATAACCACATTCATAATTACTTACTATGTCATTTTTATCTTAGCTTCTCCTTGTGACTGACTTTTTTTTTTTAATTTTTTTATTGTAAAGATACTATACAGAGGGTTACAGTTACATGAGTGAGGTAATGAGTACACTTCCTCTTGAACATTGTTACCCCCTCCATTGTTTTCCCCCCACCATCCCCTCCCTCCCTCCCTTCCCCAAGGTTCTTTTTTTTTTTTTTTTTGATTGTGATTAAGTGATTACTTAATTTCCGGTAATTCACAGTATTGTGGAATAATGATGCTCGTTTAAAGTTGTGACTGACTTTTAAACATTTATACATTTATTAGTCTATATGTCTGCTGTGTGCCAGGTACTATAAGACAGATTCTGCCTCTCCCCTGACTTTGTGGGTTTACAAATTATAAAGTAAATAATGCTTGTCAAATACAATTGATTTTACTGTTTGTGATAATTATTTATGAATACCCTAGTCACTAAAATTGTAACCACCAAATTAGTGTTTCCAGCTCTCTTGCTGGAATGAAATGGCCAGCAGCATGATTCACAGGTTCTCAGCTGAATTAGAGCAAGAGAGTACTCTGCCTTCTTGTTTTAGCTCTCATTTTTCTGGCCTATTTACTGCCATGTTCTTTGCATTTATATTCCCTTGTTTTCTTTTTGTCATTTTACCATTTGTACAAAAATGACCCTCCATGCACAATACTAAAGTATTCTAGTATTCCTTATGTAGAAAACATTTGTGTGAAATAAGCTATGTTCTGGCATTCCTTACTGTACTGTTGGCTTTGGAATCAGTGATTCAGTAATGTGCAGTATGTTGTTAAACACTCATGAAACAAGATAATGTGTTGATTGATTTGTTGGGTCTTCGTCCATCCCACAAAGACGGACGGGGTCCGAGGAAAGGTAAGTGTGGCCGCTCGCCCCTTTCCCCAGCCTCCCTTAGCCCTGGAGACAATCAGACGCAATGGGGAGTCAAGTCAAGCAGGAAAACTCATTTATTAACACAGAGCAAGCCCTTTTTAAAGCAAAAAAGAGCAAGTGGCATGGGAGGGGAGGAAGAGGAACCAATCACTGTCAAGGTCACACCCTATCATGCACCTAAATCTCCACGGGCTGGTTCCCACTGAACGTAAAGCAAATCGGGCTCTGCCCACTCAACTCCCTCTCAGCGCTATCTTTGCTGCCCTTGTGCTCCACATTGATTGGCCAAAATGGTATGACCAGAGGATTATAAGAATTTAATCTTATATGATAAAATAAGTATTTGCTAATTTACTAATGGTAAGATATTTGCTAATTTCCTCCAAGAGCAATGGTAACCTGCTTATAGTAGCAATAAACTCTACTTGCCAGTTACCTCAAATCTGAAGAAAGACTGGGTGCTACAGAGGAGAGTAATTGATGTGATTTGCTTTGGGCTTCTTGGGAGTTAACATTTAAGTTGAGATTATGGAACAAATAAGAGAAAAGGCTGGAAGAGGATAACACAAGATGGAGAAGAAATCAGAACCTGATTACATTCCCTTTTGGAGACTACACTGAGTTTAATTTTGGAATATGTAATGAGAAACCATTGGAAAGTTTTAAACTGAAGATGAGATGATCTTTATGTTTTCAAAAAGATAAGTCTATCTGCTGTGAAGGGAGATGTTTGAAGAAGACAAGCAATGAAATGGGGAAAATGAGACATAAGTTAAGAGGCATGGCTATCATAATTATTAAGTGCCAAATCTACCCGTAATACTCCCCTAAATAATTCTTAACTCTGTCCCTTCCTCACAGTTTCAATTCAACATCTTTGCCTGATCTACTTCTGTGGAGCACATGGGCAGCAAAGATGGTGCTGGGAGGGGGTTGAGTGGGCAGAGCCTAATTTACTGAAGAGCACATGGCCAGCCAAGATGGCTGTGGGAGAGAGTAGAGTGGGCAGACCCCAATTGATCTTCTGATCAGTACCTAACCAGCCCGTGAAGGCTCAGGTGAATGATAGGGTGTGACCTTGACAGTGATTGGTTCCTCTTCCTCCCTTACCATACCACCCACCCTTTTTGTCTTTCAAAGGGGCTGCTCTCTGTTAATAAACGAGTTTTTCTACCTGCTGGATTTGGCTCCCCGCTGTGTCTGATTGTCTCCTGGGCTGAGGGAGGCTAGGGAACGGGCGAGCGCTGCACTTACCTTTCCTCGGACCCCGTCCGTCTTTTGTGGGACGGACGAAGACCCAACATCTGGCGCCCAACGTGGGGCACGAAAGGAAAAAATACCGGCCGAGGCTAAGCGGTCTCTCAGGGTAAGTGAAACCCTAAATATGGGTAATGCTATATCACAGAAGAAGGAGGAGGAGGCAACATTAGGCCTGAAAGGAGTACAGGAGGACTTGGGAAATGAGAAGGAAAAGGAAAGGGTCAAATCAGATCGAGAACGCACTGAGACGTGCACAGTAGAAGTCAAAACGGGGGTAAAAATTACCCCCTCTGACCCAGCTGATACTGACGGTCCTAGGCCCCCTCCCTATTCCCCCGATTGGAGGGGAGGTACGGCGCCCTACGAGACCTGCGAGAGGGACTTGCAAGACCCAGACCCCTACCAACCTTCATTGGAGGGGCCGAGGGCCGGGAAAGTAACCTACTCGGAGACCTCCTCTGGAAAGGAAGGGCCACCCAAGAGCCCAGACTCTCGGCCACAGGATTCGCTTCCCCAAGCGTATCCGGTCAATCTGGCACCAGGAGCTAACAGGCCCTTGGAATGGTATCCATGGGAAGCTAAGGATCTTAAAGAGCTCCGCAAGGCGGTGGCGGAGGATGGCCCAAACTCTCCCTGGGCCCAGACCCTATTACAAGACATTGCCTATCACCCGTGTGTCCCTAAGGACTGGATGGATGTGGCCAGAGCCATTCTTACTAGTTCTCAGTTTATTAAATGGTGTGCTTTCTTTAAGGAGGAATGCAGAGTGAGAGCAGAGAGTAACCGGCAGGCTCAACCTGCAATACCTATTACTTATGCCATGCTAGCAGGGACGGGGGAAGGGTACTCCACCGGTGTCCAACAGGCCGCAATACCTGGCCCGTACCGTGACCAGGTGAGGCAGGCAGGACTTGCTGCGTGGTACAAACTAGATGATGGGCCTACTGAGTCCCCCATAGCAGGAGTGAGACAAAAACCGGGTGAATCTCTACCTGATTTCATAGACCGAGTCCAACAGAGTGTTCACTGCAAGCTACGGGCAGGGAACCTCCGAGATCAGTTTGTAAAGCTGCTGGTCTGGGAAGAGATGAATGCAGACCACCGCATGGCCTGCGCGGGATTGAGAGAGAGTTCCCTGAGCAGATGGGTGGTGGCCTCACAGGATGTGGGAACACAACAGCACCAGTCCCAATCACTAGCGTTAGCTTTACAGGCTCAGGCATCTACAATGACTGAGGCTATTACTCAGGCGCTGGCAGCCCAGGGCCAAGGAACCCCAAGCCCATTGGGGAGAGGAACTTGTTTTAAATGCAGGCAGGAGGGGCACTTTAAGAGGGACTGTTTACAACAATCCCCCGCCAACCAGCCTGAGAGCAAACCGCCCCCTACATCCTGCCCCAGGGGCATGGAGGGATACAAGTTTGATTTAGAGGGGAAGTCTTTAAACTTGGGGAGGGGCATCCTCTAGCCCCTTTAACTCAAGGAGGAACCCCTCTGCTGTGAGGCCCAGGCAGCCGCATGGCAGGGCAGCCCAGGTCCATTGGACCATCCCCCTGGAGGACGGACTCAGCCCTAAAATGAGTATTCTCATAGGCGGAAAGAGGTTTCACTGCTTAATCGACACTGGGGCAGACCGAACCATACTCAGGGAGGAGGAAGTGCCCTTGGACTGGAAGCTTGCACCTGGGCCCCTGATATTGGGGGTAGGGGGCAACTCCCAGACCAAAGAAACGGTTGCCCTTATGACATGGACTAGCCCAGATGGAGAACAGGGAAAGATACGCCCTTTAGTGGCAAAGAACCTCACTGCCAATTTACTAGGGCAAGATATGCTAAGACAAATGGATGCCGTGGTCACTACAGACCATCGAGCATCCTATGATGATATCCTGGATGGGGAAGAAGCACAAAGGCTTAAACAGGCTGGAGAGGGAGTTAAGGAAAGGGATTTTTTTAACTTTCATAATTACAGAGAAGAACATAGGGGACCCGCTCGGGTGCACCCCCAATCCTAAAGGCCACTGCCCCCCGGGTACCTCCCATTAGGTGGAAGCCGGGAAGCCCAATCTGGGTGGAGCAGTGGCCATTGACCAAACCTAAACTTACAGCCCTCCACCTTCTGGTGGAGGAACAGATAAGACCCAACATACTTCCATAATGTCATACTGACAATTCTGTCTAATCTTTGTCCTATTTTGACTCTGGAGAAACAGGATCTGATCAGGTCATCAGCTTATCATTCTGTTGCCCTATCTAACCACCGTTGGCACTTTCTGACCCTCCAGACCTCTTAATGATCTCGTGTAGCCCATTCAAGCACCACCCATCATTATGCTTTGCCCAGGACTTAATGCTCTGGTTGACAGTTTTTCCCCATCTTCCTTATATCAGTTGTTTTGGAGCCTATTTGTCATTCTTTGCTTAGGAATCCTATGTACTGTAACATCCAGTGCAGTATTAGACATGCCTGATAAAATGGCTTATGATACCAAAACAAGTACTTCACACTTAACCCATTTTATATGTATTATTATCATCTACCTATCACCATACCTCAACTTCCTTCCTCAAACTTAGACTTTTTAATGTGTTTTAAAATTTTAAGTTCCCAGCACCCAGTATCAATTTTGGATTGTGGTAAAGAAATAATAAAGGTTAAGTGGATATTTTGATGAATGTTTGCTTATTTCTCCATCAGAAATAAATATTACTGGGCTGGGATGCAGCTCAGTGGCAGAACGCTTGCCTAGCAAGTGCAACATTCTGGGTCCCATCCCCAGTACCAAAAAAGAAAAGACAAAAAAGAAATAAGTAATACATTTCTTTTATAACATTTTTGGCAGGTGGAATAATAAATAAAACATATTACAAAAATGTGCTTATTTAATTCAGAAGTATTTATTGAGTGCAGGTGATGGTCTAACAATGTCATACGGAGTAGTGAACCAAACATGGTATGTAAACTCTGTAGAGTTTTTGAGCTACAGAAAAATAGGAGAGTTTTCATATACTCCTCACTCACTTTTCTTATTATTAAAATCTTACATTATTGTAATGCATTTGTTACAACTAATGAACCAATACTAGCATATTACTTACTATGAACCAAGCCTATATTTCCTTCAGATACTTTTAGTTTTTACTTAGAGTCCCCTTTTTGTCCAGAGTCCCATCCATGATATTGAATTATATTTAATTTAGCAAACCTAGATTCCTCTGAACAGTGGCCCCTTTTCAGACTTGTTGATGATCTTGACAGTTTTAAAGAGTTATGCTGGTCTCTATAGAACATATGATGTCACTCAATTTTGGTTTGCCTGATATATTTCTCCTAGCTAGACAGGGGTTATGGGTTCTTGGAATAAGAATACAATTAAAATGCTATTCTATTCATGTCACATCAATGGTACATTACATCAACAAGAATTATCACTATCGATGCCTTAATCATGAGGCTGGCAGGGAATTTGTCTGATTTGCACTGTATTTTGCCATTCCTACTTGCATTTAAAAAGAAGCAGCCTATACTTCATGGTTGAGGTAGTAACTACCTTGAGGTAATAACTAAATAAATTACTGGAATTGTTATGCACAGTAACATGTTTTTTCCTACTTATTCAGTTATTTATTTATATCAATATGGATCCTTGGATATTTATTACATGTTTGGGGTTAGAACTTAATATTACTTAATTTTGTTGCTTAAATTGTTCTAGTGTTAGTCATTGGGATTTGGCATATTTGTTTTCTTGGAGCACTCACTTCCTTATTTTCTGAAATCTTCAGCTGATTTGAAATTTTAAATGTTCCCTCAAATATAGAATTTAAAAGTTCAAAGAAAATTTGATGTGCCCGTATGAATCAGGAAATTTCTTCAATAGTAAATTGCTTATTTTTATTTATTTACTATTTTATTTTATTTTGGGCTTAGATTCAGGGACTGGACATTGTCCTTGAGCTCTTTGCTCAGGCTAGCATTCTACCACTTGAGCCACAGCTCTACTTGCTGCTTTTTTGGTGGTTTAGACTTTCCTGCCCAGGCTGACATTGAACCATGATCCTCAGATCTCAGCCTGGTTATTTTAATTTTTTTGTGATGATGATTTATGAAGATAGTGGTTGAATTTTCTCTGAATAAATATTATAGTATGGTTGGCATAGTGGCTCAAGCCAGTAATCATATATGGTTGGCATAGTGGCTCAAGCCAGTGATCATAGGTATTCAGAAAATAGAGATGAGACACATCAGGATTTGCGACCAACATATGCCAAAGTTTCTGAGATTCCTTCTTGACTAATAAAAAGCTGGTTAGTTATAATGGTACATGCCTTGGACATGCAGGAAGCATATATAGGAGATCATAGTTCAGACTGATGCAGGCATAAATGGGGACCTTATTCAAAACATACCTAAAGAAAAAAGGATAGGGGCATGGCCTGCCTGGAAAGTCTGCCTAGCCCAAGCAAGGACCAGAATTCAAACCCCAATACTCCCCAAAAAAGGTTGTATTTATGACAACAGTTTTGTACTTTTCAATCCTTTCAACTATAACTTTGTTTTGCAAGTCATATTAGAGAATTTTTACTTTTCTTTGGCTTTCAAAAACACTTACATTGCCAATAGCTGAACAGATATCCTTATGCTGGAAGTGTTCAGTGATTATAAAATTGCTTAGACTAAAAAAAGGACTTCACAATATTTGGCTTTTGGTTATAATTACCAGTCATGCTTGCCAGAAATTAAGTTTAGCTTTTAGAACCCTGAAATTTTTAGTATGCTTGTTTCTAACTAAATATTTCAGAGACTGTTTTGGAACTGTATAATTCCGTTATATATTTTATGGTCTGCTTATTATGAGTTACAGCTGATGAAATAATACAGCAATGAAACTTTTGTTTTGTTTTTTGTTTTTTGGTCGGTCATGAGGCCTGAACTCTGGGCCTGGGCGCTGTCCCTCAGCTCTTCAGCTCAAGGCTAGCACTCTACCATTTGAGCCATAGCACTACTTCCAGCTTTTTCTGCTTATGTGGTACTGAGGAATCGAACCCAGGGCCTCATGCATGCAAGGCAAGCACTCTACCACTGAGCCACCTTCCCAGCCCAGCAATGAAACTTTGAAAGTGCTTCAGATAACAGGAATAAACAGTAATATTTGGTTTGATTACAGCTTCATTTAAAAGAAAACTGTTAAGCTAGGTGCCAGTGGCTCACACCTATAATCCTAGCTACTTAGATTGCTGAGATGTGTGGAGCTTTGTCTCAAGTAGTAGAGTACTAGCTTTTTTTTTTGTTGGTTGTGGGGCTTGAACTCTGGGCCTGGGCCTGGGCACTGTCCCTCAGCTCTTCAGCTGAAGGTGAGCGTGAACACTCTACCACTTGAGCCACAGCGCCACTTCCAGTTTTCTGGCGGTTTATAAGAGCCTCTGGGACTTTACTGCCCAAGCTGGCTTTGAACTGTGCTCCTCAGATCTCAGCCTCCTGAGTAGCTAGGATTACAGGCATGAGCCACCGGCACCCAGCTTTGAGCGGCAAAACTCAGGGACAGTGCCCAAGCCCTGATAAAGGCCTCAGGACTAGCACCAAAAGGAAGGAAGGATAAAAGGAAGGAAGGGAAGGAGGGAGGGAAAGAGGAAGGAAGGGAGAGAAGGAAGGAAGGGAGAGAGTGAAGGAGGGAAAGAAACAATGAACTGGGCACTAGAGGCTCACACTGGTGATGTATCCTTGTTACTACTCATGAGACTTAAATCTGAGCCATTCTAAGCCAGCCAGGTAGAAAAGACACTAAGACTCTGATCTCCAGTAAACTACCCAAAGAAGCCAGAAGTAGAACTGTGGCTCAAGTAATAGAGTGCTATCCTTGAGCAAAAGAAGCTTAGGGATAGCACCCAGGTCCTGAATTCAAGCCCCAGGACTGGCACAAAATAAATAAATAAGTTAATTAAATAAAAAGGAACTGTGGTCCTAAGTACAAATAAAAGACCAGATGGAACAATGTTAGTATTGAAATCTACTAGATGATGTGGTACTATTTTTGTTTTCTAAGTAAAAATAAATCAGCATATATTACTTGTATATAATAACCTGTGCAAATGGATTTGTGTGTGTGTGTGTGTGTGTGTGTGTGTGTGTGTGTGTGTATTTTTTTGAGATGTTTCACTTTATAGCCGAGACTGGACTTAAACTCATGACTCTTGCTTACCTCAGCTTCCTAAGTGCCAGAATTATAGGCATGTGCCACCATACCTTGAACATGTCAGGCAATTAATTGTTCTACCACAGAGTGACATCCGTAGATAGCATTTATTGAAGTTAGGGAAAGGGAACAGATTCTACAGAGATTTCTTTTGGGTACTGGTTTGTTTATTTCATTTTAGATACTGAAAATTAAAGGGTCTTTTGAAAAAAATTCCATTATTCTGTTTTTCTGAATTAACTATTGGACAAATTCCTATTTTTAGAGTAAAAATATCACTTACAGTTTACAAACTATTTTATATATCTTAACTCATTTATTGAAACCTGCATCAACCGGATTATCACAAAAATTAATTCTTAGAAATTTGAACTTTATATACTTGGCAGGGTCATAGTTAAAGACGGAGGATCCTCAAGTTGGGAGTAGAGCCTGGGCCCTGGCACCATTGCTGCCATTGCTTCTCAGCCTCAAGTCCTTTCTAGAAAACTGATGGCATCGGTAGATACTTGGGGAACCTATCAGGATTTAAAATACCAGCATTGTTTATTAATGACCTTTTTTTTTTACTACCATGATGTTGAAAGAGTGGATTGAGTTATTGACTTAGTCTTGCTTAGAAGTTGCCAGGTAGATCTTGTAGGCTATTGTCTTTTGTTGTCTTTGAGATGGTTCATTTCAGTAAATTCCAGTCTTCAAATAATTTTCAAAAGTATTACAATTAAAGAGGAATTTTACTTTGGGTAAACATTTTAAAGTTATTTTTAATAATGCAAACCATACTTTTAACAACATTTAGGGAGATATTTGAGAGGACATTTTTTTCAAAAGATTTTTTTATTAGCATTAGATCATTTTTCAAAGAAGTTTCATTGTGATGTATACATGCATGCGTGTATGGCCAGATTTACCCCATCTCACTTCCTCTCTCTCCCTCTCCATCTCCCTGTGTCTGTCTCCTTCTGTCTATCTCTCTGAATGTTTCTCTCTGTCTCTGTCTCTGTCTCTGTCTCTGTCTCTGTCTCTCTCTCTCTCTCTCTCTCTCTCTTTCTCTCTCTCTCTTTCACGTGGTCTGTCTGTCTGTCTCTGTCTACCTGGGGCTTGAACTCAGAAGAACTCCTTTTTGACTCATTGCTAGCACTCTACCAATGGAGCCACAGTGCCACTCCACTTTTTCTGAGTAATTTGTTGGAGATAAGAGTCTCAAGGACTTTCCTGCCCTGGGTGACTTTGAACCACATTCTTCAGATCTCAGCCTCCTTAGTACCAAGAATTACAGGCATGAGCCACCAGTACCCACCTCTTTCAACAATTTTAATGGGTTTCATTATGCTAGGCTTATGCATGTATAACATACTTTGATTATATTCTTCCCCCAGCATCCCTTCCCCTACACAACACCCTGATACAATCCCTCTTTTACAGTCACACAAAGGGACTTATTTTTGTCTTTAATTAAGTCAGAGGAAAAATTCCTTGCCTCTAACAGTCAGTATCCTATCTCTTATCCTCTCTGTCATTGGGAAATAAATATATGTGAGAGCATAGGGTCTAGGGGTGATCACTTGCCTGGCTGCTTCCAGAGGGTAGGTGGTCTGTTTTTACCACAGGGTCTGTAATTCCAGCAGGAGAGTCAGATAGTAACATTAAAAACTGGGTCAGCATTCACGTACTCTCATCTCATGGTGTTAGTGGGATTAGTTCTTCCAATCTGCTGGTGTGCCACTGTGTGCTGTGTGCCAGTGCCTTCATAGCCCCATGTACCTTTTAGCAGAATGCCTATGAATTTTTCATAATGGGATTGATCAGTACACTAAAATGAGAAGAATTGTCCCAAACTACACCTTTCTTAATAGTGGCCATCTAACTAGAACTTAAAATTAGTGTAATAAAACTTAGTTATCTCTCCACAACACTGTTTCAAATAGTTTTATACATTTTATGTTAAAGTATGTAAACATTGGGGCAGAAATGAGTAGTGGCTCAAGCCTGTAATCCTCGCTAGTTTTAGGAGGTGAATATCAGGGGATCAGTGTTGAAGGCCATAAAAAGATTCATGAGACTCCATCTCAACCAGTGGCAGGACATGGTTGTGGTGCATGCCTGCATGAGAAACAGTGGCTGGAGGCACTGGCTGGCACCTGTCAGCCCTAGTGACACAGGGAAGCACAAGTAGGATTGCAGCCCAGTCCAGCCTGAGCATAAACTGAGACTCTGCTTTGACAATAACCAGTGCAAAAAGGGGCCAGAGGCATGAATTAAGTGATAGAGCATCTGCTTAGCAAGCAGAAGGCCTTGAGTTCAGTCCATTCCCTCAAGAGAGAGAGAGAGAGAGAGAGAGAGAGAAGAAATAATAGCAGAAGATAGACAGTGATGATTATGTGGTGGAACTGTTTTAAGTTTCAGTATTCAGGAGAAAGAACCTGTTAGTCCTAATTATATCCCAACTCATTGTGTTAGAGTAAAGCAAGAAAAATAAGTGATGCTGCAGCATTTGTGCTGAAATGAGTGTCACTGGATAAATTCTGGGGCTGATAACTGCTTGTAAAAGGCTACAAGGAATTCACATTTACCAAAAAATAGGCAAATGTACTCTTTGTCCTGCTATAAGGGGTGTTCATTTTGTCAGTTAGGTGAATTAGCTGACTTGTAAGTACACCTCTCTGAAATATGGGATATGAGTATATTCTTATGAATGTACTCTTAATGAATCTATTAATATTCATCAGATTTTAAACTAAGTTCAGAATTTTCCAATATGGTCAAGAATATAGGCATGAATATGAATATATGCTGATGAAAATATGAATATATTCTAGTGAATATATTGATATTCATTAAATTTTAAACTAAGTTAAAAAATGTCCCAATATGGTCAAGAGTATAGCTCATGAATATGAATATAAACTTATAAAAATGTTCATGAATGTATTCATGTTTATTAATTTTAAACTATATTAAAAATTTTTCCCAACAGGGCAGAGAAGAATGTATTCATGATTGTATTCATAAGGAGGATATACCCATGAATATAATCATTATAAAACTATATTCTCACTTATTCAATATAGTCAAAAAGAATATATTCATAAGAAGATTAGCTTATAACTCTACTTTTTACTGACAAGGTAAATAGCTCTTAAAATGTTGCTATGAATCAGTGTACTAAAATTTCACTGACAGCTTCAAAAAGTAAAGAAAAAAGTATAAATTTGATATAGTCAGTGAATTGGTCTATTTATGAATTGGCTCCTAACAAATAGTTCTCGGGAAAATAATTTAGATCCCTTTGGTTATTGTTGTTAGTCATGAGGCTTGAACTTAGGGCTTGGGTGCTGTCCCTGAAGTCTTTTGCTTAAGGTTCTACTACTACTTTGAGCCATAGCACCACTTTCAGTTTTCTGATCATCAGTTGGAGATAAGAGTCTCACGGATATTCCTTCCCAGGCTGGCTTTGAATCATGATCTCAGATCTCAGCCTCCTGAGCAGCTAGATTACAGGCATGAGCCACCAGCGCCCAGCTTAGATCCCTTTCTCTCAGCAAGATGCAAAGCTTTATTTATTACAGTATTCTGAGAAAATCAAGACAAAAGAAAATAGCTGGGTTGTCTAAGTGCTCAGGAAAAACTTAGAGCCCAAAGGAAATAGTAGGGGAAAGAAGACTTCAGCCATTGTGTGGCCTGCAAGGACCATTGGCTCAAAACTGGCTCAAGTACAGGCTGTGAGTGGAGCCAGGTATATCTTTCAAGTTCCTTTTCATACTGTGAGTGTTGGATTCACTTAGGAGCATATATAGTGTAGTGATGAAAAGTGGGCTCTGGAGACAGATGACTGCATTTGGAACTGGGCTCCATTTACCATACTTTGAATTTTTTTCCCCATGTGGTGCAATTTATATACAATAAAATGCATGAATCTAAAAATTGTTTAGATTAATTATATTCCTCACTTTTTTTTTTCTAGGGGATACTGAGGTTTGAATTCAGCTTCCTGCCTCTAGGCAGGTATACCATCACTTGAGCCAAAGCCCCAGCATTATTTTGCTTTATTTTTCATAATGGATGGCCAGACTGCCATTCTCTTACCTGTGGCCTCCTAAATAGCTAGAAACACAGACATAGCCACTATACCTAAGGCTTGCTGATTAAAGTGGGAGTCTCAACTAACTTTTTGTTTGGGCTGGCCTTGAACAGGATCTCTCTGCTTGTGGAATAGCAAGGAGCATGAGGAGCATGAGCAACTGTGCCTGATCCTAAATTGACATATCCTTACATGTTGTATACACCTGTCTAATGCCATTCAGATCAAATTAGCACACCTCTGTTAACCCAGAAAGCTTCCTTTTGCTCCTTCTTACTCAGTACTCACCCCGTAAAGGTGACCAGTATTCTGATTCCTGTCACTGTAGATTCCTTTCCCCATTCTTGAAATTTATAGGATATATTCCTAGACTATTAAACATATATTCCAATGTTGGCCTCTTTCACTGAGTGTAATTTCTGAAGTTCCTTCACTGTAGTTTTCTTATCTGTGGTATGAAGTTCTTTTATCTGTAGTATTTTTTTTCTTTTTTGTCGGTCATGGGGCTTAAACTCTGGGCCTAACTGGTCTCTGAGCTCTTTCTGCTCAAGGCTAGCACACTTTCACTTTGAGCCATAGCGCAACTTCACATTTTCTGGTGGTTAATTGGAGACAAGAGTCTCACAAACTTTCTAGCCTGGGCTGGCTTTGAACCACGCTTCCCAGATATCAGCCTCCTGAGTAGTTTAGGATTATAGATGTAAGTCACCAATGCCCAATGTATGTTCTGTTTTTGCTACTGTATAAATGTACAGTAAAATTTTACTTTACTTTGATTTTGGGTTGTTTCCAGGTTCTGGCTAAAATTAAAACTACTCTTTACATTCTTGTGCTTTTGGTGAACATATTCTTGGTCTTTTTTTTTTTTTTTTCTCTAAAATACCGTCTTGCTATATAGCCCAGGCCGGTTTTGAATTTAGCCTTCTGAGTGCTGGAATTTCCTAGTCCTTTTTGATGAAAACATCATGAACATTAGTTATTGTAGCTTTCAAGCAACACATGTTTTACTTTGAGACAAATATAGTTTTTTAAAAAAAGGAAATTTTGGGGCTGGGAAGGTGGCTCAGTGGTAGAGCACTTGCCTTGCATGCATGAGGCCCTGGGTTCGATTCCTCAGCACCACATAAGCAAAAAAAGAAAAAAGCCAGAAGTGGCGCTGTGGCTCAAGTGGTAGAGCGCTAGCCTTGAGCTGAAGAGCTGAGGGACAGCGCCCAGGCCCAGAGTTCAGGCCCTACAACTGGAACCAAAAAAAAAAAAAGGAAATTTTAGCAAGTGAGAGTGCTGACACCCAAATTTATTAATTCATTTTAATTCAGATATGGAATAGAGCCATTGAAATGGGGTCAGTTGAGAATGGAGTTTCTAGGCCAATTAGAAACCTAGATCTTTCTTCTTAATAAAATACTAGATACTGTACGAAGTGTTTGCCAAAACTTCTTATTTAATATTCATAACCATGTTGAGAGGTGGGTCCCTCAGATCAGATTGCAAATACCTCTAGGGTATACCTAAGTGGCTCATTTCTTCCTTTTGCTATAGGGTAATTTAGTGTATTTTCAAACTTTTGGTGATAATGCCCTGCAGTTTAATATTTTCTTATAGAAACACTACTATGTTTGAGGTCTGAGGAGTTTAGTAGAGTCACTGTCTGCAAAACAGGGAAATTGGGAGGTCAAGTGGCTTGTTTTGTGAGTTTCTCTCCTCATCTTGATATTTTGGTTAATTCAGAAAGAAATTCTGAGGCTTCAGACAATTTGCTATCCTGAGATCTCATATAAAGAATTTTACCTGACTTGTTTCTACCCTGAGCAGATTAAGATTCTTGATCATTTGAATAGTGTTCACTCAGAGGCTTCCTACCAGCAACAATCCAAACTTCTCAGCCCACTTACTTAAAACCACATGAAACAAACACAGTCTGGGGATGAACCTTTGGGAAAACTAAAGGTCCAAATCCTATTAATCCCTTAATGTTTTATGGATACTCAGAAAGTAACTCTACTTCACACACATGTCTTAGCAAAAAGTAACCGTTAAAAAAAAGTGGATGCTGAGTGGTCAGACCTTATAAACACCTTATTTGTTTTGTGTATATGGCATTAATTTTCTCATATTTATACAAAGAATTCAGTAAAGTGCTCAACTTCACTAGCTTTACCATTGAACTGTGACTTTCTTAAGATCACTATGCCAAATCTGATTTATATATGCTGTGCTATGATAGTATTTACAACTTACAGTTAGGTATGATTCATTGTAAATAACAGATGCTAAATAGCTTTAATGGGTAAATACTAGAAATGTCTATCTTAGAAACCTTGTTATCAGCTACTATCATAATATTTATAAGAAATTTTAGCTGAAATACAAAATTATTGGAACATATGTTTGTCCTATAGTGATTATGTTTTCCCTATGGTGTTTGTTTTGCTGTTGTGTCCATTAACTGGTAAAGTATGTGGCTTTTACGCCTTTTTTCATTGGGTCTGTTATCCTAACAAAAATGTCTTCTTTTTCTCTATGTATCCAGAGGAGATCTTCCTTTCTACAGTTCCACAACATATTAGATTTGTTATTTATGGCCTTATGTACAGTATAACAGGGAAAATGTTAGTGACTTGAAAAAGCTAAAAGCCTTTTTGTATACAGGTGGACTTGAATGAAGGTGGGACCTGTGAGACCCTATTCAATGCTTTAATTGTACTGATGAAGACCCCAGAATTTTAATTACTTCTTCACTGTAAAATATATCAAATTGTTTTGCAATTGCTTTATTATGAGTATTTCTATCTAGACGTTATATTCAGTGATATATTTGGTGAGATTAGGGACTGCATCTGTCTTATTAATGCTGCATCCCCAACAGTGAACAGTGTTTGGAAGAAAATAGGTGTTTACTTACTGGTGCTGAATAAATTAATGAATCAAGATTGTTGAATGAACTGCTCAGAGTCACATGGCTGTTTAATAGGCAGCCCACACTTGCTAAATCCCAGTTTGGCATATTAGAAATCCGAGTTTTGTTATCTACTCCATGTCTCTGGAGAGACAAGATCAATGGCAGTGATTCCTTTTCTAAAGTGCTTGCCAAGCTCTGTAACTTACACATTTATACTTGTTGGCTTTCCATATTCAGAGGATTGTTACACTGGATCAAGAAAGACTCCATGTATACTGCCCTCAATTGTGCCAGGAGTCCTTTTCAAAAGAGATTTTTGCTGTTGTTGTTGAGGCTTGAAAGCAGGGCCTAAGATCTGTCCCTGAGTTTTTTTCTCAAGGCCAGTGCTCTGCCACTTTGAGCCACAGTACCACTTTCCATTTTTCTGGTGGTCAATTGGAGATAAAGAGTTCCACGGACTTTTCCTGCCTGGGCTGGATTTGAACCACAATCCTCAGATCTCAGCCTCTTGAGTAGCTTTAATTATAGGTGTGAGCCACCGGTGCCCAGCGTGACTTCTTTTTCTTTTCACAGTTCTAGGGTTTCAACTCAGGCCTTAGGCTTACTAGTCAGATACTCTACCACTTAAACTATACTCCTAATCCTTTTTACTTTGTTATTTATCTAATGAGGTTTTGCTTTTTTTTTTTTTCCCTAGTTGTGGGGCTTGAACTCAGGACCTGGATCTGTCCCTGAACTTTTTCTTCCAAGGCTAGCACTCTACCACTTTGAGCCACAGTGCTACTTCTGGTTTTCTGGTGGTTATTTGGAGATAAGAGTCTCAGCATTTCCTGCCTGGGCTAGCTTCAAACTGGAATCCTCAGATCTCAGCCTCCTGAGTAGCTAGGTATGAGCCACCAGCTTTGCTTTTTTTCCTACTGGGTTTTTGTTTCTTTGTCCAGGCCAGCCTGGACCATGATCTTATGTTTCCTACATAGCTAGAATGTACTATGTTAATTTTCTCATTTTTTTTATTGTTTGTTTGTTTGTTTTTTGGTCAGTTGTGGGGCTTGAACTCTGGGCTTGGGCGCTGTCCCTGCACTCTTCAGCTCAAGGCAAGCACTCTACCACTTGAGCCACAACACCACTTCCGGATTTCTGGTTGTTTATTGGAGATAAGAGTCTCAGGGACTTTTCCTGCTCAGGCTGGCTTTGAACCGTGATCCTCAGATCTCAGCCTCCTGAGTAGCTAGGAATACAGGCATGAGCCACCAATGCCCAGCAATTTTCTCATGTTTATACAAATATATACATGCATGTACTGCTAGGTTTTATTAACTGAGACAGGTTCTTGCAAACTTTATGACCAGGCTGGCCTCCAGCCATGATTCTCCTATTCTGCACCTCCTGAATAACCAGGATAGTCATCATAATCAAAACCTTTTTTTTTCCTTCCTTCCTTCCTTCCTTCCTTCCTTCCTTCCTTCCTTCCTTCCTTCCTTCCTTCCTTCCTTTTTTTTTTTTTTTTTTTTTGGTGTATTTGGAGACCTTTCTGTTAGGCACTAATAGAACCAGAACCAGGGCTTAGGATTCTCGCTGGACTTTTTTACTCAGGGCTGGTATTCTGCCACTTGAGCCCTGTGTCCAGTCTGGCCATTTAATTGGAAATAGAATATTGAGGGTTTTTCTCCTTGATTTGGCTTTGAACCACTATCCTCAGATCTCAGCCTCTTGAGTAACTAGGATTACAGACATGAGCCACTGGTGCCGAGTCAACTTTTTCATTTTTAAAGATAGTAAAACATCAAGTCCATGGAAAAGAAAACTTTTCAAGTTGCTCTCTAATTTATAACCTTGTTTTTCAGTTTACTTTTTCTGAAGTCAGAAGAGTACGTGAGCAGTCAAAAATTCTGCTTAGGCCCAAAGAAGCATAGGTCCCATGGTTTCCCTTATTTGCAATATCTAGTATAGGTATGAGTCAAGCGGAAAAGGTCAGATAATGTGATGTTAGGAAAATGAACCCTTAAATATGTATTTTAATGTTTTCGTTTCTTTCATGCATGTGTTTCTAACGCATTTATAAGATTATTTCTTTGTTGCTTTGTATGTCCCTCCCCCACAGTGTAACCCCCGCTTTCACTATATTTGATGTCAGTATAACATGTGGAGGAGATGGGGACAAACAAGTCGTTTAAGGATTCAGGTGGACCTGTTGCAACAATGAGAAGTACAAAATGTCATGTCAAAACCAGCTTTACAATGTCAGTGTGGGGGGGGGGAGGGGGGTATAATTGGGTGGGGGGAGGGGGGTAAAATTGGGTGGGGGGAGGGGGGAGGCGGGGAAGGGAAGTGAAGGGTAAACAAAGGAGGAGGCTGCAATGCTTGGTAAGAAATGTATGCATTATCCTGCCCATGTAATTGTAGCCCCCCTGTACAGTATGTTCTCAAATAAAATAAAATACAATTAAAAAAAAAATTCTGCTTAATGTTAAATTCACTAACCTGAAGAATTGGACTGTTAAAAAGCATTTATGAAACCCCAAATAGTAGATTGTCAGATTTGTCTGAGAGACTACAGACTGGCTTTGAACTGTGATCCTCACATCTTAGCCTCCTGAGTTGCTAGAACTGTAGGTATGAGCCAACAGTACCCTACTCCAAATTTGTCTCTTTGCACAAAATAATAAGTGTGCCCCAGTTTTCATTGTATCGTTCACCTATGAATCCAATACTACCTACAGTCACCTTTTGGCCACATGATAATTGTTTCAGTTATGCATGAAACGAATTAAGTATTTGCAGAATTCACAGTATTAAGAGATAATGGGAAAAGAATGAACAGTCTAGAAAGGAATAAATTCCTGCCAAATCTTAATATATACTGTTCTATTTAAATGTGTATCTTTCTGTACTGTATTAGTCTGTAGTCATATGAAATGCTATGTCCTTTTTTTCTTGGCATTTGTCACTTAGCAGAAAGATGCATATAGATGGAAATGTTCTCATCATTTTTGAAACATGCCTCTTTAACGCTTTGGATTTGCGCTGCTGTTTGCCAAAAGGGAGCTTTTCTACTTACTTTAGCATCATGGAGGTAAACTAGAAGAGCCGGCTTCCTTCTGGGAGGAATTTGGTGTTTGTTTTATTTTCAGTCACCTTTTTAAGCAACTATTTCATTAATGATGGACTTTCTATTAGTGAATTTTGGAGAATAATGGCTGCAGTTCTTGGACATAGACCCTCGTTAATTGGATGTTGTTGATATGTTAAACACTGAATTTATCAGATGCATTTTTAGTCTCCTAATTTTTTAAGGTGAACTATGCAGATTTATTAAAGCAAGATAAAGTGAAAATAGCACTCCTCAGTGTATGAGTGGTGGGCCTGAGCAAGAAAGCTCCAAATTAGTCTTTCCTGAATGAAGTCACTTCAGAGTACCAAATAATACAATGTCTTTGAGTTAGAAACTAAAACTATAACTTGATTTGAGGCTGGAAATTTTCTGTAGTTTGGATGACCTAGAAAGAAATGAAGTTTGAATTGAGAATGTGTGATTGTTGGTTGTCATGTACTCCTATTATGCTGAGTTTTTATATTTCTCAGTGCTCTGCATTTTCATGCCTGGAATACTCTTCATTTTCCCTGCCTTGTGTAATTTCATCATCCACAGTGCTTTTGCATTGTACATTTCTCTATCATAGTCTATGGCAGGCTGCATTTCTCTTGTTCTGTTTAGATTTTGAACTGCTATAGTGTAAGCTCTGTAAAGACAAAATATCTTCTCAGTGTAACATTGAATCTTCAGTGTCTTTGCATAGTATTTTCTACATGGTAGTCTTAAGAGATTCAAAATGAATTAATGGCTTTGAGATTCCCCTCACAAATGTTTTTCAGCATTTTTATAATGAGAATTATGTGCCCCTCACTCCCATACTCACATGTTAAAAGTCCTAACCCTCGGTACCTCAGAATATAACTGTATTTGGAGATAAGATCCTTAAAGAGGTAGTTAAGTTAAAATGAGACTTTTCTGTTAGGTCCTAACCCAGTGTATCTGTGTGTACTATTATAAGAAGAAATTTGGGCAGACGTGTACACACAGACTGCAGGCTGTGAGAAGATCATAGAAGACCTTAGTTCATCTAGAAACTTAGAAGAACTCAGTCCTGCTGAATGATGCGGTGAGAAAATAACTTCCCTTTGTTTAAGGCACCTACTTGTGGTATTTTGTTATGGCAGCCCTAGCAAACTAATACAAGCAGATCTCAAATATTTAGATGGCCAGATTTATATATAGTGTTCTTTTTTTCTGAAATGCTGAGGAAAAGATTTCATTCAAGATGAACATTCCTTTCTATTGTTTGATAACTAAACTCACTAAAGACATTGTGTGACTAACAACTCTCCTTCCAATCCCTCATTTCTCTCCGAGTAAAGTTCAGGGCAGATAGGTTGGCCTGAACTTCCCATTCTGTTTTCAGGCAAAAGGCAGATAGGTCAAGTAAGGTGTAAGGCAAGTGTGTTGTCCTGTGGAATGCCATGCTTAATTCTCCCAGAGACTATGTGCGACAGAACATGTGAAGGCCACCTCAGGAAGTTTGATATCTAGCATTTTTATTTGTTACCTGTATGACCATTTTCACTTCTCAATCTCCAACACCCAGAGGTCAAACTGATACATTAGAGCCAAAAGCAACAAGTTCAGGAAAGCACTTATTACTGAAGATACTAAATGAGCTCAAAGGTGGTCTTGCTGGAGCCTGTGAAAAGCCAGTTTTTCTTTGAAGAACATGCAAAGTTTGAACAACTCTAGCCTGCTATTAAACTCATGCTATTAAACTTAGGCTATTAAATTAATGCTTGACTATACAGGCTTTCTCAAGTTAGGAAAATGGTGTCTTAGTGTGATAAAATGTATACAACTCAAAAGTTACTATTTAATAGCAAGTATTTTAGTAGCACTGAGTACATTCACATTGTTGTGTAACCACCTTCACATCTACAGAACTTCAGAACTTTTCATTGTTCCCCAAACTGAAAATAGACTGTACTATTCCTGGCCCCTCCATCCCTAGACATATACTATTTCACTTTCTGTCTCTTTGAGTTTGATTATTCCAGGTATCTCATGAAAGAGGAATTGTACGGTATTTTTCCTTTTGTAGCTGGTACATTTTAGCATAATGTCTTTAAGTTTCTGGTACATGTTATAACATGTATGAGAATTTCATTCTTTTTAATGTTGATTGCTCAGGCTTAACTGGGAAAATGAATAGAAAACAATGAGAAGTGTTTTTTTCACTTTATATTTAACAAAACATTGGGATTTCTGAAAAGTTTAAAAAATTATATTTAACAGTGTTTGAATAATCAAAATCGAGCTAATCCTTAGAATGAACGAGAAGTGATTCAGATGTTCACTTTGGTTCTAACAAAATCATATGATTGCTTCATCAGTTATATTTCACTCAGCCAGGTCAAGAACAGAGAGGTACTTTTGCAGAAATATCCTTTGGCTTGTTCAGTTCTCCCAAGAGCCCCTCAGTTCACAGAGAATCAATTCTCTTTTGAAGTACCTTTTATATCATCCTAAGAATTCTCCACAATTGCTTTCTGGTCTAATTGCTATCTGGCCTAACTGTGCTAGTCATTCCTTTGTTAAACTGTCTATGCATGTGATTAAAGCAGTTTTCTAATATTTTTCAGCAGTTTGTCCAAAGCTTGCATCTGGCCAAATTTGTAAATTTATTTTATATTATCCTGCTTTTATGTACTCTGATGTTTGTAGCATCCAGAGTGACATAAATAGGTTCCAAAAAAAGTATACTAGTATGTAGGGGTAAATTTCAGCAATAATTGGTGAGATTATTGGGAGTCATTTTTCATATGACAGCTTTCGCTTCACGGTCTTAGGTCATCATTAATGAGCATTTGGGTATCGAAGAACCCTCTCCCTTAAAGTCATCATACTGTAAAGTCTCAAAGTTCAAACTGGCAGAGGATTAAGGATCTTTGGTTTTTCACATTTTCAGTTCTCTTGTTTCTAATGCTGAGTCAGCTTACATTGTATTGAAAGTAATCCATCTTTGGTGTTCACAGGCCTAATGTGTTTAATATAAATAGAGAAGTATACTGTGGACCTGTGGGAACCACATCTGTGTCAGGCAGTCCCCTATAAGTCACTTTTCACTGGAGAATTTTTTAAAATAAAAAATTGGTGTTTTCTCCCACATCCTCATTGAACAGTGATGTTGAAATATGTAGTAACAGTTAACTAGCAAGAAATCATGAACATAAATACAATTGTTTTTACCAGTTTAAAAACAAGGATAATTCTCCTTTTCACTCTCCATCACTTTAGTCAGGTCCACTGGGAGTGTGAAGCACTGGCTACAGCTCTTAAAGTAGGCATGGGGTTTGGACAGCGTAGCACATCCTTTCTTCTGATGGGATGCAGGGAGAGGAACCCCAAACCTGATGAGGCAGGGAACATTACTCAAGAGGTGGTGGTGTATAACATTTTAAGCTAAGATTACAGGTGAACCACTAGTGTCTGGCTTGCTGCAGGATTTTTTTAATATACATTTTTATTGTCAAGATACTGTACAGTTACATGAGCAAGGTAATGAGTCCATTTCCTATCCATCATTATTACCCCCTCTTTTGTTTTTCCCCTACCATCCCTTCCCTTCCCACCTCCCCAACTTCTCCCCCCCCCAAAGTTGTAAATTTTGTTTTCAACCTAGTGTCTTCTGTATCTTGTTGTTACAGTGGGTCATCCTGTATCCTTATTTCAGCATTTTGTTGTTTCCCTTCCCCTCCCCAAATTAGAAAAATGTATATACAAGATGCAGGACACCAGAATCAAATACAGTGACAACAGGGATTATACCATGGGGGAAGAACATATAAAGAAACAAAAAAAAATCACATAGTACATTAAAAAGAACAGCAAGAAAGAAAAATCTCTTGTGTCCTTATCTTGGGGTTTATTTCGCTTAGCATCAGCTTATATGGTCATATGTACATAGCTTTTGACCTTTTCTGCTTGTCCTAGACATAGTTATTGTTGCAGGATTTTTAAAGGTAGATTATATACATCTGCTTACTAGATTTACAGATGGATAAAATCATCAGCTAGTGAAACTACCATTAGAAAGGAGAAGTGCTGGAGCCATTGAAGAACTTAATTCTGAACATAAAAGACAGGATGAACCACTGATGTGGTTCAGAAATAGCAACTGTAATGTAAGATTCATCAACATAGAGACACTTGTAAATGTAACTTATAACATGAGAAAGAAAAGATGTTATGTGTGTTGCTGACTAAATACTTGATACTATGAATTTAATATCCTTTGCAATAAGAAACGTAAAATTTGAGCATGGTTAACAATTTTATTAAGAATAAATATTAGCCGGGCGCTGGTAGCTCACGCCTGTAATCCTAGCTACTCAGGAGGCTGAGATCTGAGGATCGCGGTTCAAAGCCAGCCCGGGCAGGAGAGACCGTGAGACTCCTATCTCCAATAAACCACCAGAAAACCGGAAGTGGCGCTGTAGCTCAAGTGGTAGAGCGCTCGCCTTGAGCTGAAGAGCTGAGGGACAGCGCCCAGGCCCAGAGTTCAAGCCCCATGACCGACAAAAAAAAAAAAAAAATAAATATTATATGGCATAATGAGTGACCAGGTATAGTGGCTTAAGGTTATAATCCTACAAAGGCGAAGATTGGGGGATCTTGGTTTGAGGCTAGACCCAGCATTGGGTCGAGACTCTGTCTCAACCAATAGCTAGGTGCTGTAGCACATGCCTACTATTTCATCTACAGGAAAAGCACCAGGGCTGGTTGTAGTGGAGTGTACTATTATATCCATCAAAAGGGGAAAGCACAAGAGAGTACCAGAGGCTCATAACTGTAATCATAGCTACTCAGGAGGCTGAGATCTGAGGATCACAATTCAAAGCCAGCTGGGGCAGGAAAGTCAGTGAGACTCTTATCTCCAATTAACCACCCGAAATCCAGAAGTGGCCTGGTGGCTCAATTTGGTAGAGCACTAGCCTTGAACAAAAAGAACTCAGAGAGAGTGCCTAGTCCCTGAGTTCAAGCCCCATAACCAAAATGAAAATGGAGGAAGAGCACAAACAGGAGGATTGCAGCCCAGGCTGGCCCAGAAGAAATTGAGAGCCTATCTTGGAGTAACCCCCCAAAAGGGTAGTAGGATGTTTCAAGTTGTAGAACACTTGCCTTGTAAGTGCAAGACTCTGAATTCAAGCCTGTTACCCCCCCTCCCCCCAACACACACACATACACTCCTCACACACAATGATCTGACATACTGGATGCTTTGGCATAAAAATTAGGAATTGAAAGCCATCAAGATAAGGAGAGATTTGCCTTCCCCGAAATAGAAGCATATTTAGCTACACAAATTTCATTGGTAAGGCATTAATTATAAAATAAAGTTATAAACAAGAGTATAAAATAAATCAGAAATAAAATCTATTAGCCCTATTACCAGTGTCCTGAAATTCAAGTTCTCTTAATGCCTCTAAGCCTATTTTAGTGTTTCTAAAATATTTCATTTTATGAATAAAAGTAGGTTACGCACATTCCCAGCATTATCACTGACTCACCATTTCCACTGAAAAAAATTGTATCATTTTCAATACTTGCCATCTCCATTCCTAAAAATGAGAATCAGAATAGAGTGGCTGTTAAAATGAATCACACAGTAGCTTGAAATCTCATTCCCAAGAGAAAATATTTCACAATAATGAAACAGACCTGTCCTTACTTCCTAAGACTGAGTGAAAATGAAGGAATTTAACTTGTATAACATTTTGTACCAAAAATGTTATGTAATATGAACTTAACACATTTGAAATGTTAATTTAGGGTTGAGCACGGTGGTTCATATGATTCTTGCTTTAATTTCAGCTACTCTGGAGGCAGAGATTGGAAAACTATGGTTAGCCCAGGCACAATGTTAGAGACTCTGTTTCAAACAAGAAGTCAGGAAGTGGTACACATGCCAGTCATCTCAGAAATGGAAGAGACCACCAGTTAGAATTGTTGTCTGAGGCCAGCCCTGAACAAAAAATGTCTGTTTTCATCTGAAAAAATAACGAAGCAAGAAAAGACTGATGCATGGCTCACATGCTAGATCACATGCTTAGCAGGTGCAAGGCCCTGAGTTCAAACCCCAGTACTGCAAAATAATATGTTAACTTGAGGCTTATGATGAAAGAAAATTCATCACCATCTGAATGTTTCATCTTTTTCTGTAAGCTTTAGAGTGATCTCAGTACTAAAACTTAGAAACTTTGTAAAACTTAATTTTAAAAAATAGTTGAAATGAGTTCTTATAATTGACCCAGCCCTAGCTGATGGTTCATGTCTGTAATCTTAGCTATTCAGGAGGCTGAGATCTGAGGATCATGGTTCAAAGCCAGCCCTGGCAGGAAAGTCTGTGAAACTTCTTCAGTTAACCACCAGAAAACCGGAAGTATCACTGTGGCTCAAGTGGTAGAGCGCTAGCCTTAAGCTGAAGAGCTGAGGGACAGCACTCAGACCCAGAATTCAAGCCCCACAACCGACCAAAAAAAAAAAAAATTGAACCAGCCCTACAGCAAGTTCTGCACAGAGTTGAAAGGGGCTGTTGGGACTCACGATGACTCCTAGGATTTGTGCTTCAGCAGCTGAGGCATGGCAATATAATAAGATGTTACCATGGTTATTAATTGTCAGGGTATGTATCTGATAACCTGATTCACAGGAGTGGAGGAGATCATCATCTTATGAGACTATAATGTGAGAAGAAAAAAACATTAATAAACTCTAGTTTTAAAGATGAAAAAGAAGTGCTGAGCCTCAGCAAATGGAGCTCACAGATGATAAAGGGAATACCATGGGACCCAAGGGAAGGGAGTACCATGGGGCAGGGAACATTTGAGAACTGCTGAGCAGCCAAGAGAAGAGGATTGGGGTCTATGGATTGAATTTCTTTTCTTTTCTTTCTTTTTTACCCCCTGCCAGTCCTATGGCCTGAACTCAGTGCCACGGCACTATCCCTGAGTTTCTTTTGCTCAAGGTTAGCCCTCTACCACTTGAGCCACAGTGCCACTTCTGGCTTTTTCTGTTTATGTGATACTGAGGAATCAAACCCAGGGCTTCATGCATGCTACACAAACATTCTACCACTAAGCCACATTCCCATTCCTTATTGAATTTCTTGACATGGAAATTGTTGATGATGTTGGCTAGAACAGTTCTAGTGGAGTATGGAAAGTCACATGTATTTTTACCTTGTTTTCTGGAATCTGGGATCAGCATGCCTTTAGTTTACTTACCAAGTTGAGATGTATTTTCAGCATCCAATACAGATTTGTTATTTTAAAAACATTGTTACTGCCTTAATTCTTGGGCATTTTATCAGGAGAATAAAAACATATGAATTAAAGGCAGTTAAAAATATTCATACATATTTATGTTTTCTTTTACCTCTTTGAGTGGATTGTGAACAGTAAATCATGTCAGTCATCCCATTGATGAGAAGATCACTTGTAAGTGTGGATGAATTAGTATTGCTGTTTGAACAATTTGAAAAAAATGGAATGCCATTATAATTTTCATCCTTTTCTGATCTCATATATATATATATATATATATATATAATAAAAATATATACTCAAAAGCTGGGCATGGTTGTAAATGCCTGTAATCCTAGCATTTGGTAGGCTGTGGCAAGAGGATTGTGAACTTCAAGTTTGGCCTGGGCTACATAGTAAGACTTTACCTCAAAAAAACTGAAACTCCTACACACAATGTTAACTGTAAAAGTTGAGAACATGAAAGTCAGGTACTAATGGCTCAGTTACTCACCAAGCTGAGATCTGAGGATATCAGTTTGAAGCCAGCCTGGGCAGGAAAGTCCATAAGACTCTTAGGTCCAGTTAACCACCAAGTAAGCCAGAAGTGGAGCTGTGGCTCAAGTGGTAGAGGCCTTGAGTTCAAGCCCCAATATTGGCATGCACACACACACATATACACACAGAGAGAACATGAAAAATTAGTTATTAAGACTGTTGAGGTATTTAGCCAGGCTATAGTGGCTCACACCTGGTATATTTTAAGAAATTCTAAACACATAAACCAGTCTTTCTCTCTTATCTACATTTCTACTTTAGCCAGAGTTGAACAACAAGGAATATAAATGAAATAAATCCCTAAATTGTTAGAATATGAAGATAATGTAAGATCATAACATTTTAGACTTAGCGATAGTGACTTGTTTAGGCCACAGAGCCCAGTTCCCAACTGGTACAACCAGTCAGAATTTTCTCCATTTACTGTGTTGCTTCATGCATTCTGGTTGCTCACTTTGTGAACATTGTGTCTGTACTCAAAGTTTTAGATTACAGAGATTTCAAATTTTGGACTAGAGTTGTTCAACCTGTAATACATGAGCAACCAGAAGATATAAAGCAGCACAGTATATGGAGAACATTCTGACGATGTTTGAGTTGGAAGCTGGGTTCTGTGGCCTGGATAAGTCACTATCCCTTAAGTCTAAAATGGTATGATCTTACATTATTTTCATGGTTTAACAATTTAGAGATTTAATTTATATTCCTTGTTGTTCAACTTTGGGTAAAGTGAAAATGTAGAGAAGAGAGAAAGACTGTTTTATGTGTTTTGAGCTTCTTAAAACACAGCAGGTGTGAGCCACCAGTACTTGGCTGAACACTTATATTCTTTTTCGGCTCCTGTCCAATCCAGGGATATTAACTAGGTACAATTTTGAAGTGCATTTTTCTTTTTTAATCCAAATGATCATGGATGGAAGAAATTAATTGTGATATGGGAATGTCTTAGGTAATAATGGATTCTTATTTTGATTATTTCCCTTTAGGAAAGACACTGCTGATCCTGTAACATGGAGGATTGTCTTCATACCTCATCTGAAAATCTGTCCAAATTGGTCAGCTGGGCCCACAGCCATGGGACCATTTGCAGCCTCATTCCAAACCTGAAACATTTGCTTTCTGAAGGTTCCCATGGGAACCTGACCGCAATGTGGGGCTGCAGTGCTGGTCATGCTTACCACTGGCCACTGACAGCTACTTGCAGAGCTGGATCCCAAGAGAGGGTCTGTTTCCAAGACAACCGAAGTTTTAACTCTGATAGCCCTAGTATAATCGGGGTACCTTCTGAGACACAGACTAGCCCTGTTGAAAGGTACCCTGGGAGAGCTGTGAAAACAAAGCTAGATTGTAACCGGACCAGAGACTCTTGTGACTTCTCCTATTGCAGTGAGCCCTCAGAGGTGGATGAAGCTGTGGAAGAGTATGAAGATGAAAACACCCTGTTTGATATGGTTTGTGAGTCTTCCGTTACAGATGAGGATAGTGACTTTGAACCCCAAACCCAAAGACCTCAAAGCATTTCTCGCAAAAGGCCCATAGTTCCGTCTTCCCTTCATTCAAGTTCCCAGACACAGATGGTTGATGAATGCAGTAATGATGTCATCATCAAGAAAATCAAACAAGAGATTCCAGAAGATTACTACATTGTAGCAAATGCAGAGCTGACTGGAGGGGTAGATGGGCCAGCCCTTTCATTGACCCAAATGGCAAAACCCAAGCCTCAGACTCATGCTGGTCCTTCCTGTGTAGGGTCTGCTAAGCTGATTTCCCATGTAACATCAGCCATCAGCTCAGAACTAGACCCACATGTTATGTCAGCATCCCCCTCTGTGATCTCCAGACCACTCATCCCAAAGACTGCCAGGGTATCTCTGGCATCACCAAACAGAGGACACCCTGGTACCCATGGCACCAACCAGCAGGTGGCCATGCAGATGCCTGTGAGCACATCTCATCCTAACAAACAGATCAGTATCCCTTTGTCTGCCCTGCAGCTGCCTGGACAGGATGAGCAAGTTGCTTCTGAGGAGTTCCTGCCTCATCTGCCCAGCCAGGTCTCCTCCTGTGAGGTAGCCCTTTCTCCTTCCGTTAACACAGAGCCGGAAGTGAGCTCCAGTCAGCAGCAGCCCCCAGTCGCTCCAACTATTACCACTGAGGCCACAGCACAGTGCATACCAGGTATGACACAAGGCGGCAGAGTCTCTCATCCATGTACCTCACAGAATTTTGCGCCATCAGCATTTCTAAAACTATTATTTTGGTTTGCTAAGGTGCAGCCCCTCTTTATTTTCATAAAGACAAAAATAATGAAATATATCACATCAGGAGCTACTATGAAAGAAACAATCTGAATGAATTAAGGCCATTTATCCTTGATAAGTTGATGTACCTTAGAGATAGGCGCAGCTCTAAGTTTGTGAGTATGATAGTACAAGACTAGCTTTAACACTGATAGCTCCTGAAGCTGGATTTCTTCATAGTGAACTTATTTTTGGGAAAAAAATAATGTTCTCCTATCAATGTTAAGGTTTTAACTGCTGTTTGATGTCAAATGGTGTTGGGGAAGGTATATTAATGACAGTAGAGCTAATTAACACCAATTATTTAGTGTGGTAGCTAAAAAGAATCGTTTAAAGCAACAGATATGTCTATAAGAAGTGCTTTGATTTTTTTTCTCCTATAATTTAAAAGAATAGAGTAACTTACATTTCTGGAATATGTCAGCCTAACTGGAGTAGATGAGAGGAGAGTGAAATAATTATTCAAGGCCCTGGTACCTTTAATCCTAATGTTCTAATGTCTTTCTTTCAAATGTTCAATGTCTATTTAATTTGGAGTATTGTTTCATAGAGGAGATTTAGGTTCCCATGCTTTTGGATTTGCACTTCAAATTCAATAGGCCAGAAGTAGAACCATGCACAAGGATGAACAGATGTGAAGAAAATATAGAAAGCAGATCTCTTTTGCACATTTTGGTCCTTCTCAAAAAATACATGTATTTTGAGGAAAAGCCTCTTAGAAGCCTGAGTCAGTGTCTTTAGCCTGAAACTTCTTAGAGTTAAGTTGCTTTTATAAACATGCTTTTCCAATTTTGGTGTCAATTTTAAGATTCCCCAAAGGGAATTGCCCATTTATGTTTTTCCTAGCACATTCATGTTATTGATAAAATATATACTAATGTCATTTAGATGCTATTTAATAATAATGTTGACAGGTACCAGGGGCTTATACCTAAAATCCTAGCTACTCAGGAGGCTGAGATCTGAGACTTTAGGTTCAAAACCAGCCAAGGCAGAAAAGTGTATGAGATTTGTTCACTAATTAACCACCAAAAGGCCAGAAATGGAGCTGTGGCTCAATTGGTCGAGCATTAGCCTTAAGCAAAAAAAGCTAAGGCATAGTGCAAGGCCCTGAGTTCAAGCCCTAGTACTGGTACAAAGAAGAAGAAGAAGAAAATTATGCTTGTCAGTTAATTTTTTTTCTTTTTAAACTAACAACTTTATTGTGATAATTCATATACCATGCACAATTAAGTATGTTTGCCATATCAAATCTCACGTTTTTATCTCTCCTAAAAGAAGCCCTATACTTATTAGTAGTTTATTTTTCCTGCTCTCCCTAGTCCCTGGCAACTACTGATCAATCTACTTTCTGTCTTTATGGATCTACTTATTCTGTATATTTCATATAAATGAGTCATATACAATATAATTATGTCAGACTGTCTTCTACATTTATCATAATATTTTCAAGTTAGTATTTATTACTTTTTATTTCCAAGTAAGATTTTGTTGTATGAATATACCCTATTTTTCTTTTCATCAGTTTACAGGTATTGGATTGTTCCTTCTTTTGTCTTTTATAACAGTCCTATGAATATAAAGTTCTGGTATGGATATATCTATATTTGTTTTGTTTGGGTAACTAACTATGAGTGGACTTGCTGGGCCCTATGATAGTAACTCAATGTTTAACTTTTTGAGAGCTTCCAAACAGTTTTACCAGGCACAAAAATCCCATTGTTTTCGTGTTGCCATCAAGTCATTTTTCTGTGTTTTTAGAAAATTATCTATACTATTGTGTGTGTAAGGTGGTAGTTTGTTTTACAGTTTTGACTTGCATTATCTTAATGATTAATCATATTGAGCTTTTTTCATGCTTATTGGTCATTTGTATATTTTTTGAGAAATGTCTGTATAAATCCTTAATCCTTGTCTTTTTATAGGTGAGTTTTAAAAGTTCTTAAAGTATTCTGGATCTATTAAGTCCTTAACCAGATGTATGACTTGCAAATACTTTTTCCCCTTTTGTAGGTTGTCTTTTTCTTTCTTTAAGTAACTTTTACTTTAATAATTCAATAATAATGTAGTCTTTGGCTTACTCTTCATACTCCTAGGCACATGTTACATTATGCTAGTGAATGTCTTTGCACAGTAAATTTAATTATATATATATATATGTTTATGTATATATACATATACATAGATATAAGTGATACCTTTTTCTTAAATACATGGTTTATTTATATATCCCATTCCTTTTACTTTTTCATTTTTATTTTCATAAGTAGGAGACATAGTCTACAAGAATTTTCTGCATAGTTTATCTTTAAGAATATAATTCATAAATGTATTTTACAAATTGGTGTAGTACACTCAAGCAATTTAGTAAGTGATGTTGATTTTTTTCTCACACTAACTTAACTCTGCAAAGTGTGATGCAAAAATATTGAGCACCAGAAATTTTATCCTTTTTACATTATTTTATACTATTTTCTTCCCTTATGGATAGTGTATTTCTTGTAATAGCTGTAAAAAGCAGACATGGCCAAAGATAGTACATAATGTATACATTCATTAACTGTGATTTGACTTTACTCTCTCACAAGAGTTGGTTTGGCTTGGCTTGGAGGTGAACCCATCAGAGCAGAAAGAAGAGTAGTGGTAATGAGTTTTCTAAGCAGTGGTCCTCTCTATAGAATATGATTCATGGTTTTGTGGAAGGATATCATATTGCCAATATATCAGTAACTTTAGAGAAACACTATTTTAACTGGGAATGTCAATGAGACAAAATTGACTGTCATTTTTTTTCAATTTTTTATTGTGAAAATACTGTACAGAAGGGTTACAATTACATGAGAAGGTAATGAGTACATATCTTATCAAGCATTGTTGCCTCCTCATTTTTTAATGAAAGATTTTATATATATGTGTGTGTCTGTATATATACAATATGTGTTTATCTTTGTGGCTGACCATTTTTTTTTTTTTTGGTTGGGTGCACTCAGAGCCTGGGTGCTGTCCCAGAGCTCTTCTGCTCAAGGTTAGCGCTCTACGTAGCACTTTGAGCCACAGTGCCACTTCCATAATTTGTTTTTTGGTTACTAGAGTCCATGCTAAGGTTCTGTATTCTAAAGTTTATTTGTGATTATATATTATAGTAGCTAATCTTCATTTAAACAAAGATTTTTAAAAAGCATAATGTCTACCATATGACAGTGTAAGTAAATGACTGTATAAATGGATCTTATAAAATTAATATGTAAAGCATATTTGGGATCAAGCTAAACAGAAAGGTTCTGGAAGAACTAGCTTAAAGCTATACCCAGCTCTTAATATAGATACTATACAAACGAGTCTTTATCATGTCATTGCAGAAATATTGCATATCTTAGAATAATATTTTTAAAACAACTTGATAGATTTGCTACTGAGTTAGCAAGAAACAAAGAGCTATTAGGCCTGGGAAGGTGGCTCAGGTGGCTGGTAAAGCGCTTGCCTTGCATGCCTGAGGCCCTGGGTTTGATTCCTTAGTACCACATAAGCAAAAAGAAAAAAGCTGGAAGTGGTGCTGTGGCTCAAGTGGTAGAGCACTAGCCTTGAGCTGAAGAGCTGAGGTACAGCGCCCAGGCCCAGAGTTCAGGCCCCATGACTAGACCCCCCCCCCAAAAAAAAGAGCTATTATTCCATTTTGTTGAGTTGTACTAATTTTATTTAAATTCTGTCCCCTTAACAGAAAATCCATCCTTATTTCTGTTCAGAACTGAATTTATATTCATAAAATGTTAATCAAGGTGCAAATAAAGTTATTAATTTTCATGTCATGCCTGCCATACTGCTCAATACAAATTTTAACAAAAAAAAATAAGTGGATACATAATATTAGAGGAGTTATTGATTATCTAACCATAGCTCAGATTCCATTAGCTTTCAGGTTTTTACACAAATTTAGGGCATTTGTCATAATGATATTAGATCCCTATTGCATCATGGGTTACATTTTATGTATATGTGTATATTTCTTAAATATACTGACTTAAGAATTGTATAAGAATATTTTATTAATTAGCACTTCTCAGAAGTTTTATGATAGCAAATGATCAATTTTTGCTTTTTAGATTTTTTTAAAGTTTTTAAAAAATTGTTATAGAGGAGATACACAGAGGAGTCACAGTTATGTAAGTCAGGTAAAGAGTACATTTCTTCTTGGACAGTGTTACCCCTTCCCTAGCTCTCTTAGTTTTTCCCTCCCAGCCTTGCCAACAAGTTGTATAGTTCATTTTCAGCATAGTGTCTCTCCATTTCTGTGGCTTTTTAGACTTTTAATAAATGCACTTTTTCTTTTGAAAATACAGTTTTATCTTTTTCTGATCAATTTAAGTGTCCTTTATATGCAATTAATTATGGGGATACATTCCAAGAAATATGTTGCTAAGCAGGGTACTGGTGGCTCATGCCTTATAATCCTAGTTACTCAGGTGGCTGAGATCTGAAGATCATGGTTCAAAGCCAGCCTGAGCAGGAAAGGCTTTTGAGACTCTTACCTTCAATTAACCATCAAAAAGTCAGACGTGGAGCTGTGGCTCAAGTGATAGAAAGTTAGCCTTGAGCAGTGATAGTGCCCAGGCCCAGAGTACAAGCTCCAAAACCATCAGCCCCCCCCCCCCAAAGAAAAGAAAGTGTTATTAAGGCAATTTTGTCATTGTGCAAATATCAGAATGTACTAACATAAACTGTAAGACACAGTTTGTAGTTCCTAGGCTACAAATCTGTGTAACATGAATACTATAGATAATTATATATACAGTACATGTTTGTGTATCTAAGCTTAGCTAAAACTACAGTCTAATAGATGAAAGATAATATATCCATCTAGGACACTTACCATGAATTGAACTCCCAGGACTAGAAGTTACTTTGGGATGGACAGTAAGTGACTGTGAAGACTTCAGACATTGTTGTATTCTCCTGTAGACTATAACCTCTATACACTGGGGCTACACTGATTTTTTAAAATCCTTTTGCAATAAAAAAAATCAACCGTAGCTGGTTATAAACTTTTTAAACTTTCTGACAATTATAACAGTTAAAAGTATATTATACAGTTATATAAAGATATTTTCTTACATATTTTCTTATTCTCTATAAGCTTTTTCTGTTTAAATTGTATTAATTAATTAATTTTGGGGGGGGGTTCGGTCGTGGGGCCTGAACTCTGGGCCCGGGTGCTGTGCCTCAGCTCTTCAGCTCAAGGCTAGCACTCTACCACTTGAGCCACAGTGCCACTTCCGGCTTTTTTTCCCCCTGCTTATGTGGTGCTGAGGAATCGAACCCTGGGCCTCATGCATGCAAGGCAAGCGCTCTACCACTGAGCCACCTTCCCAGCCCCTATTAATTTATTTTTTATCTTTTGAAATATTATAGTTAAAACACAAGACAGATACCCTAGGCCTTCACGGATTCATCAGTATGACCACTTCCCCACCTTTACCTCTTTTCCCATTACAAGGTCTTGGTAGGCTGTCTTACACATGTAATTGCCAAAGCAGCTGTTTTTGTAACACCCTCTGTTGCAAAACAGAAGGAGGGCCTTCCCAGGAATATTGTAGTTAACTATTCTTTTCAATAAGTAGGAATAGGGCTGGGAAGGTGGCTCAGTGGTAGAGTGCTTGCCTTGCATGCCTGAGGCCCTGGGTTCGATTCCTCAGCACCACATAAGCAAAAAGAAAAAAGCTGGAAGTGGCGCTGTGGCTCAAGTGGTAGAGCACTAGCCTTGAGCTGAAGAGCTGAGGGACAGTGTCCAGGCCCAGAGTTCAGGCCCCATGACCGGACCCAAAAAAAAAAAAAAGTAGGAACACTCCAAATTAAGTGATCGAAAAGTAGCATGATATAGTAAATATATAAACTAATAAGAATCATTTATTTTCAAGCATTTTACTGAACATAATTGATACTATGATGTATAGTTATCAATGAAATGTTGGCTTGTGATGTATGACTGTATTAGAAATAATAATTTAGAGTATATTGTGTATTACAAATACATTAGCCATTAAGTTTATTGACAATATTTGGGAAATATGGATTTTCCTAATTTTTTTTGGGGGGGGGGTTCCGGTCATGGGGCCTGAACTCTGGGCCTGGGCGATGTCCCTCAGCTCTTCAGCTCAGGCTAGACTTGAGCCACAGTGCCATTTCCGGCTTTTTTCTTTTTGCTTATGTGGTGCTGAAGAATCGAGCCCAGGGCCTCAGGCATGCCAAGGCAAGTGCTCTACCACTGAGCCACCTTCCCAGCCCCTGGATTTTCCTAATTTTTATCAATGTCTTTAGTTACCATCATTTCTGTTTTTGTTATTTTCTTTAGGAAGTTGTTTCTCTACTTTAAGATTACATAAATAGTTATCTAGAGATTAAGGGTGTAGGTCAGTGGTAGAGTACTTGCTTAAATATGTAAAGCCCTGGGTTAGATCTCTGGTATCTCAAAAGATAGTAAAAAATAAAAAATAATTATATTTTCCTCTAGTTCTTTCATGGTTTTCTTTTCTCCTCTTCTTCCTTTTTAACATTTAACTCTAAAATGTGTTTTGAGGTGGAACCTAATGCCATTATTTTTGCAACTTTCAACATTATTTATTGAATAATTCCTATTCTCCACTGTATTAATATATCACATTTTATTATTGGATCTATTTCTTGTTTTTTTTCTTTGATCGGTCATGGGGCTTGAACTCTGGGCTTGGGCACTGTCCCTCAGCTCTTCAGCTCAAGGTGAGCACTCTACCCCTTGAGCCACAGCACCACTTCCGGTTTTCTAGTGGTTTATTGGAGATAAGAGTCTCACAGACTTTCCTGCCTGGGCTGGCTTTGAACCGTGATCCTCAGATCTCAGCCTCCTGAGTAGCTAGGATTACAGGTGTGAGCCACCGGTGCCTGGCTTATTTCTAATTTTTTATTTATTGTTTTTATTTATCTCTATCTTTTTCTTCTAATTTTTACTGTGTGATTATATCTTCTGGAAAACTGCACTCAAAGAGGCGTATGGTTTTAATCACTTAATATACTTTTTGAAAAATAACTAAAATTGAGTTCAATGAGCTTTTAAAATTTGATTAAAGTATATATTTGAGTTATTTGGTTCATTTTGACACAATAAATAATGGCTTCTTTTGTTAGGAAAAGGATCCCCCAAATTAAAATCCAAGGAGAGAATAAATTGCTTTATAGTTCAAGGAAAGATGTTCTAGCATGCATTCATCTATGGTTTTGGCCTCTAGTTGTAGTCATCTATGGTTTACACATCTACTTCTCTCTTGCCACTTACCACCTTGGCCTCTTGGTTCTAATACCTCATCTCAGCATGGTACCCACTCTGGAAACAAACAGTATTGTAATTAGTGCTCTACAACGCTAGGGCTGGGGTGGGATCAGGAGGGATGGAAGTGTTCCTCCAAGAATATTCTAAGTTCTGTACTTGAGAGGTACAACAGACCAGAGATCTCTACTGTTGTTTATTATTTATGCTGTTTGTTTTGGTTTGACTTTTAGGTATTTTTGTGTGTGGGTAAATAGTAAGTTTTTCTGTTATTCAAAGACATAGTATACTAGAACAGTGTTCTAATAGAAAGGTTTTGTAAAAGTATATACTTCTGTTATATTTGTGTACATATGCACACGTGTATGTAATACTATTTAGTGTATTTCCTTATTCTGAAAAAAAAAAGTATACCTCTTGTTACAAAACGATACTAACATTTGTTTACTTGACCATACCTTTTCCTGTGCTTCCCTGCAGGAAGACCTGAAACAAATTTTCAAAGATAAGAGAAGCTGAGTTAAAATGCAAACTCATCATTTTCCTCCTTGTTGTAAATAGTGCTCATCTGAAGATTGTGTGGCAGGCAGCTCTAGGTATTCTAGCCCAGAAGAGCAGATTCTATAACATAGAATGGGATATATTTAACTTAATGCCCAGTCCCATCTGGTAGCCTTGCAACCTGAGACCCAGTTTCTGTATTTGCAGATTAATGGTGATATCTGTCTCCCAAGTGTTAGTGTAAAGGACCAAATGCAAAAATATAAGTGAAATATTAAAGAAGGACCTAACATATAATAAATATTCAATATATGGATAATTCCCACTGGTATTAAATTTTCATTCTTAAATAAATCCATTCTTAATATATTAATAATTCATTTAAGTAATATTAGTAGTTTATTCTTGGTACTCTGTACTAAGAGTATAGAGTTGAAGTACATTCTGATTTTAAACCTTTATGCCTATATATCTCCTAAAATATTGCTCATGAAACAATGCCATGAATATCACTTAGGACAGATGTTCTTACTAGAAATGTATCTCAGGCCCCACCCCAGTGCAGACCAGCAAAATCACAATCTGCATCTACCAAGATTTTCAGGTAACTAACTTGTATGTGCATTAAAGCTTAAGACAATTGTCCAGGAAACACAGAACCTACTTTAGAGGCCACATTTTCAGCTTATCCCTGCACCCAGTAACTGGACACTCTTCCTGTGTAAGAGCATTCTTCCTCGTATTTGCACTTCCCTGCAGGAAAGGCCAGAAATTTCCTTTTGAAGTTTATAATTTAGCAAGTGTATGACCTTAGGGTTTGCCAGGCAAATGTACACACAACAGATTCAGGGTAATTCAAATTAAAACTACAATGAGATACAGTTTTCCTCATACCAGAAAGGTAGTACTGTTGAAGTTATAGAAAAAACAAAGACATACTGCTGTGAGTATAAATTGGTGCAACAGCGCTGGATAGCAGTTTGCAAAGCCTAATAAAGATGTGCATGTGATATAATCTGGGAATTCAGTTTTTAAATGTTTGTTTTTAGCATATCTTAATTGTACAAGAGGGGTTTCATTGTTATATTTCCTACCTATGTACATATAATATATCATTATCAGTCTTAACCCCCTCCCAACCCCCATTTCTCTCCCTTATCCTACTCTTTCCCAGGAAATCATTTTGTAGATGTCTGCTCTGAGAGACTTTTTCATATTTTTAAAATATTTGTGTAAGGGTCTGTCTTGCAACTTTGTAATAATCAAGAGAAAAACAACTCAGTTAACCTCAATATGTGTCAATAAACAATTTTTTTAAATGTGTTATGCTTATAAATGGAGTAAATGAATCAGCCAGATACATGTTTGTTAATGTGGATAAATCTAGAAGAAAGTTGCAAGATATGTTCTTTTAAGTGCACATTGCCATATATTGTATTTTACACATACACTCACATATAGATGAAGCGTGGACTGGAATGAGACATGCCAGATACATGATAGTGCTTGCTTTTAGGGAGGAGGGGAAAATTAATACACAGAAACATGAACTGTATCTTAGGGCATTTTCTTTCTAAAAACATAAATACAATGTTATCATTTATTAAATCTGAGAGGTGGGAATTTGCACCTAGCTTCTTGTGTGACTCCAGAAAAGACTGACTGCCTGGGTTCAAGAACTACCTCTTCCTCCTCCTTTTTTTTTCTGGATGATTTTGACTAGTAGCTTAATTTTTTTTTTTGTAAAAATGATACAGAGTTAATACTGAGATTAGTTAACCAGTACAAACCCCTCCAATTAATGGTAAATATACTTCATACTTTTTTGTATGATTAAAGTATGATTACTTTTAAGTACAGATCATGGAGCATAAATTAAATTTGGGGCTATGATGCTATTATAATACAATATGGGAATGCAAACTTTACTATCATTGTCACCAGTATGCTTGTTTATGGATAAAGAATTTGAGAATTATCCTCACAAACTTCAACTGTTTACTTTCTTCTTTTTGACTGTAATGGATGTTGTCAAAGAAATGCCTTTTAAAGCTTTTCTTCCAGAATGAATTTTTTAAAAAACCACAAAATGTCATGTGTTATTTCTAAAGCATCTTTACCTCCAAGATCAACATTACTGGTTGTTTCCTTTATTTTACTGATAGAAAATAAGCACAAAGAAGTTAGAAGAACTGGGCACTGGTTGTTCACACCTCTAATCCTAGCTAATCAGGAGGCTGAGATCTGTGGTTTGAAGCTAGCCCCATCAGGAAGGTCCATGAGGCTTTTTATCTTCAATAAACTACTCAAAAAGCTGGAAGTGGAGCTGTGGCTCAAATGGTACAGTTCTAGCCTGGAGCAAGAAAGCTCTGGGATATTGCTCAGGCCCTGAGTTCAAGCCCCAGGAACACACACACATACACACACACACACACACACACACACACACACACACACACACCTAGAATATTGCTCAGGCTCCAGGAACACACACACACACACACACACACCTAGAATATTGCTCAGGCTCTGAGTTCAAGCCCCAGGAACACACACACACACACCTAGAATATTGCTCAGGCCCTGAGTTCAAGCTCCAGGAACACACACACACACACACACACACACATAGTTCAAGCCCAGGAACACACACACACACACACACACACACACACACACCCAGGAACACACACACACACACACACACACACACACACACACACACACACACACACACACACACACACACACACACACACACACACACACACACACACACACACACACACACACACACACACACACACACACACACACACACACACACACACACACACACACACACACACACACACACCCCCCTAGAATATTTGGTTAGAATTGCCACAGGAAGGAAGTGGTATCCTGCATGTAACTAAGAGAGATGGGTTCCTTTGTACCAGGTTCTCTACCTCTGCTTGATTAGGTACAGAAATAACCTAAATTACTGACTGCTTCCCCTATCCCAAATTTTAAGCTACTAGATTAAATGATAAAGAAATAATTTATCTTCCTGAGAATTGTTTTTAAAAGGACAGAAGGCTTAACCAGAAGGATTGTCAGACAGTATCAGAAGCAGAGAGATAATGTGTCTTACTATTTTTTCTACTCAGTATATAGATAAGTATCTTGCACTTCAGTTTATCATGGATTTTTTTCACGATCAACTATATGACAAACATTGTGTGTGCCATGTTGGTGAAAATACAAAGATGAATGTCAGATTCTCATACCTGTGGGGGTAACACTGTTCAAAGAAAGCAAATAAACTAACAACTTCATGTACATAAAATGTATTGGAACATATCTGTGGAGCAGGTATGACTCAGCCTTCAAGAACACATGGAAGAGCATTTCAAGTAAACAGAACAAAATGAGCAAAGGCAATAAGGGCAAAGACATACAGAGAATGTTGGAGAGAGCAAGGAGTTGACTGATTTGAGAGATATTGAAGGAACCAGAGAGTTGCTGCTGGAAAGATGAACTGGAGCCAGCTGTGGAAGGCTGTGTATGTGGTACTGTACACGTCCTGTCTAGGAAACAGAGGGGCAAACTCATTTCATTGTCATGCAGACAGGGTTGGGCAAGTAGAGGCTGGAACATAAAGGTTGTTTTATAAGGCATTTTAGTAATTCAGGAGAGAGATGGCAATGAAGTGCGCATCTGTGCCATAATGGAAGCCATTGGAGAGGAGACAGGTATGTTTGCAAGGACTTAAAGTACAGAGCTTTAAGGCCTCTGGGGAATCTCTCTTGTCACATGCACATTTCCTGTCTAAAGTACTCCACTGTTTGAGGCAGCACCAAAATGACAAAGCAAAATATGATTCTTTTTTTCCTGTTGCCTACTCTCTAATCACACACACACACACACACACACACACACACACACACACACACACACACACACACACACACACACACACACACACACACACACACACACACACACACACACACACACACACACACACACACACACACACACACACACACACACACACACACACACACACGGGGCATAGTGGTTCTGGCCTGTAATCCCAGTATCCAGAAGGCTGAGACAGAATGATGCTGAATTCAAATGCTGGGCTATGTGATGACAACCTGACTCAGAACTAACAAAACAATTTCAAATACTTGCTGAACTGAGAAGTTTTTAATCAAACTGTGAATGGCTGTAAGATGAAATTGGTTGCCTTTAGATAACACGTTTATTAGGGCTGTTTCTAGGATGATAGATGACTAACTGTGGTTAGGTGAACAATTGACCCACTATGATAAATGAAAGTCAAGTCTTCCCTGGCTGGAAATTAAAAGTGTAGAAGCTACAGGCAACCCATTCCACATAATTTATTCAAAACACTTTGTACTCAACTACAAATAACAAGCCTAGCTATATTAAAATTGTAATGCTGGTGTCTTCACTTTTAAGAATTAAAAGCATAATCATTTACAAGCTTTCTGAAAGGCAAAAGTAGAAAATTCAGCTAATTGTTCTTTGTGGTACATTGGTTTATATGAAAATGTCTAAATGTCTTTGTGTGTGTGTGTGTGTGTGTGTGTGTGTGTGTGTGTGTGTTTAGTGACAAGGCTTACCTTGAAATTTCCATCCTTCTGCCTCAGCTTCCTCCTGAGTGCTGGGATTGGTGTCATTGGTGCCACCATACCCAGTTCCCTAATGGCTCTTTTAATGTTTGTACATCTTTCAATTTTTTTGGCAGTTCTTACTCACTCTCCCCCATTTTACTCGAATTGTCAAGTAACTTCCAAGACTGGTTAAGTAGGAAATAAACTTTTAAGTCTCTTAAATTGATAATTTTTTTTCTGCTGGTACAGTTGAAAAAGAATTTTTAAAAGCTATCTTCTGTTCTTGAATTGTCTTTTTCTTCAGTTTTGTTTCTTTGACCTAGTGTTTGTCTTAATATTGTTGGTTTGCTTTTGATGCCTGTTTGTTCAAGAATGCAGGGCAGAAATCTGCTGCTGTTGTTTTCTGCAGTTGTATAAATAACTTTGATTTCTGTAGGCTTTTTCTTCTTCCTTCTGCACTCCTATCCCCAGTGAACCACAGAATGGGATATATTGACTAGCTCTCCTTCACAGAGTGGGCAGAGCTGGCAAAGGGCAGCAGGCCTCCAAAGACAAGTCTCAGACATCTCAGACACCCACATCACAGTCCTTGCTTGGTATGATCTAGTCTACAACTACATGTGTGCTCTCTGCCAATGGCTGTACATTCCTATTATCTCCAGTGACAGGAGGTGGGGGGGTGCAAGCAAAAGGATTGTAGCCGAAGCCAGTCCAGGCATCAAGTGGAACATTACCTCAAAGTAACTAATGAAAACTCAAGTGGTAGAGCACCTGCCTAGCAAGTGAGAGGCCCTAAATTTAATCCTCAGTACTACCAAAAATAATAATAAATTAAAATAATATTTTAAATAACAAAACACAAAGTGGTTCATATATCCTTTATATACATTAAAGTTACTGTCAGGGTTCCAGCTCCACCCCATGGTGATCTTCAGCTGCAGAATCTGAAGAGACCAGTAAGTCCACTGACTCAAAATTTATGCAGTTTGGGGGCTGGGAAGGTGGATCAGTGGTAGAGTGCTTGCCTCCCATGCATGAGACCCTGGGTTCGATTCCTCAGCACCACATAAGCAGAAAAAGCTGGAAGCGGTGCTGTGGCTCAAGTTGTAGAGTACTAGCCTTGAGCCTTGAGCTGAGGGACAGCACCCAGGCCCAGAGTTCAAGCCCCACCACTGACAAAAAAAAATGCTGTTTGGCCCATAAATGAATTCATAGATGACTACAGACCAGGGAGAGAGCTACAAAATCTGAATGTGATCTATACAAGACGATTAAACAATAGGTAGAGGCCCACCTTTCATTTGCTTAAGTTACTGGTTTCAAAGCTGACAGAATTTGGCGATGGGAAGGTGGCTCAGTGGTAGAGCGCTTGCCTTGCATGCCTGAGGCCCTGGGTTCGATTCCTCAGCATCACATAAGCAAAAATAAAAAAGCTGGAAGTGGCGCTGTCGCTCAAGTGGTAGAGCACTAGCCTTGAGCTGAAGAGCTGAGGGACAGTGTCCAGGCCCAGAGTTCAGGCCCCACAACTGGACCAAAAAAAAAAAAAAGCTGACAGAATTTGAAAGGAATGTTCTGTAATTTGGGGTGATAAACAATATGGGGCATACTAGGCTCATGGGTGAGATTAGACTATATTTGTAGAGTTTTAGCAAGTTAATCTAGTTAAACCAAAGTCAGGTGGGAAATGATTTTATACAATCGAGGCAGAAAGCCATTCTCAAACCCCAACTTTGTGAGAGATTTGTAAATGTAGCATAGCTGGTAAGTTCTGGAAATGGGCAATGTTGATTTGGGTGGACAGTCAACAATTTCTATAACATTTCCAGTTTATTCAGATAAAATAAACGTGCCATAAAATTTACCAGTTTGATAGTTTCTAATACCGAGTTGCATATCCATCAGCACTACATTTCAGTACTCTTGTTATCACCCCCCCTTTACCTCCAGCCCCGATCTACTTTTTTTTTTTCAGTAGATTTACCCATTCATAAAAGAATCATTTATTAAAGTTAGTTTTCTATCGTTAGCTACAACAGTTTTTGAAGTCCATAGTAACTGGCTGGCTCTTGTTTCTTAACATGTTTTGCTTGGTAACTACAAATATATGCACTTTTCAGGCATGTACTATCTGTCCACCCACTTAAAATGTTTTAGATCACAATTAAGCATTTGAAACATTGACTTCGCCGGGCGCTGGTGGCTTACGCCTATAATCCTAGCTACTCAGGAGGCCGAGTGAGATATGAGAATCACGGTTCAAAGCCAGCCCAGGCAGGAAAGTCTATGAGACTCTTATCTCCAATAAATCACTAGAAAACCGAAAGTGGCGCTGTGGCTCAAGTGGTAGAGCGCTTGCCCTGAGCTGAAGAGTTAAAGGACAGCGCCCAAGCTCAGAGTTCAAGCCCCACGACCAACAAAAAAGAAAAAAAAAAAGAAAAAGGAAAAAATATTGACTTTAAAAATTTTCAGTTCTTAGTTCTTTCATAGCAGGCTTCAGGGTATATCTATGTTACAGGATAAATCTCTTCATTTGTTTTTATGGCTGGATAATATTCTGTTGTATGGATAGACCATATTGTGTTGATTATTAATATGTTGATTTCCTCTACTAATATATTTTTTGCTGTTATGAAAAATGATCTGTTGTGAACACTTCATGTGCAAGACTGTGTGGATGGATATTTTCAAATTCATTTCAGAGCATACCTAGGAGAGAACTTGATTATAGGTCATATGGTTCCTCTCTGTTTAACTTTGGAGGATTACCAAATTGTTGTCTTGGGTTTGTTTTTGTTTTGTTTTTGTTTTTTTGTTTATTGGTCATGGAGCTCAAACTCTGGGCCTGGGCACTGACCCTGAGTGCTTCTATCACTTGGCACTTGGGCCACAGTACCACTTCTGGTTTTCTAGTGGTTTATTGGATATAAGAGACTCATGGCTTTCCTGCCAGGACTGGCTTTGAACCATGTTCTCAGAGCTCAGCTTCCTGAGTAGTTAGGATTACAGGCATGAGACACTGGCACCTGGCACCAAATTGTTGTCTTAGTCAGCTATGTCATTTTGTATTCTCAGTAACAAGGTATTTGGATCAAATTTTTCTTGGGTAAGGAACATCTGACTTGAGGATTGTATGAAACCCATGAAATCATTTAGTACACAAGTCAGATACATATGTCTCTCATATGTGCCTCTCATATGGTCAGTTATCCTCAGCTGTCTGCCTGTATTGATAATTTTATATGGTTTTGAATGGTGTTATAAATATGTAAATGGCCCTTGACAAAAGAAAAAATGTTTCCCCACCCCCACATCCTTGCCAACATGTATTATAATCTGACTTTTGAGTATAGCCTAATCAAAACAATGTTAAGTGGTATCTCATTGTGATTTCAGTTCATATTACTCTGGTGACTGACAATCTTGAGCATCTGTTCATATTTTTCCGCTGCACTTAATATACAAGGGTTTTTTGTTGGCATATATTGTACAAAATGGTAGGTATATTTCATACATGCATTTATCGTACTTGAGTGATATTAGAGTTTTAAAATATTAGAGGTACCCATATTTTTCACTCATAATAATCATCCACGAATCTTAGTACTTTCAGGACAACTATCTATCATCAAAGAGTAAAGCTGTTAATGACCTTTCTTCATCTCTCAGTGATTGATAGAGAATTGTATTAATTTCAAAAAAATGACAAAGGCTTGTCACTGCATCTGATAGGGCTCAGTGTTTTTCAGTACAGACACGGTGATCCACAGTGGTGCCAAAATGAAATATCAAATTTCTTACTTAAGCCATAAAATAAATTAAGCTATAGTAGCTTCTCGTATACTGACAGGATATACATATTTAGTATATACACATATTTCACAGCTCTTGTTCAAGAGCATTTTTATGTATAGGGTTATACAATCAAAAAGATCTGGAGACCTCTGACAAAGACAGTACATAAAATGGCTGCTGAGAGTTGAAAATGAAAAAATCATTTATTAAATAGTGTCACCCTTCTTTCAGCAGGAAAGATAAAAAATGTATAACTAGTATCAGTAGATTCAAGTCAAAGATTATAAATTTATATTCTTTTAAAATAATGCCTGAGGGGTTGGGGATTTAGCTCAGTGGAAGAGGGCTTGCTTGGTGAGTGCAAGGCCCTGAGTTCGGTCCTCAGCTCTGGGGAAAAATTAAAAAAAAAAAATAGAATAATGCCTGAAATTCCCTTTTACAAAATAATTTAGCCTCTAGAGTATACGAAGATTTATGTCATAGGTCACTAGCTCTTCAACACTCGTGTGCTATTATAATCAATGTTGTTAAATTATTCTGTGTTATGGAAAGCAGCCATCTTGTTGTGAAGAGAAAGGTTTATTTTCTTGTGCTGCCTATACTTATAACTGGATAATAGAATGCTAATCCACACTGAAAAAAATTTTTATTTTATAATGAATTCTTCAAAAACATGTTTTGTTATCATCCACTGACCCACTTAGAGAAATTAGCATCCTCCCCCTATCCATTAGGTTATTGCTTCTTGGGTGGAATTTAATGAATATTAATAGCCTAGCTTACAAGAGAAGGAGATAATTTATTAGGGTTTTATGCATTTCCATTTTTATGTGTTATCTGTTTTCCTTTTGCTTTATGTGCCGTACATCTTTTATTTCAGGTTGATTAATAACTCCTTTTTATTTTTCTATTTTATTATCCATTTTCAGTATAAGATGCCCTTATATTTTGATCTCTACTGACTAAGGTAGGCAGTCATGTAAATTGAATGTAAATTTAAAGGAAGAAATTACTTCTTTGTAGTTTTTTTTTAATTTTAATTTTTGTTACCCTGGGGATTGAGCTTCGGAATTGTGCTTGCTTTGAAAATGGTATACTATTTGAGCCACGCTCGTCTTTTAGGGATTTTTGTTGTTTGCTTTTCAGATAGGGTCTTCTGCTAACTTCACCCAGGCTGTCCTTGCCATGATCCTCCTACCTCCACATCCCAAGTAGCTGGGACCACAAGTGTTACCGTGCTTAGCCTCAAGAAATGACATCTAATAAAAAAAATTGTAATAACTTTATATTATGGGTATAGCATTTCATCTCTTGGATTCATCAGATGTTACATTATGTGCTGTGGGTTTTTTTGTTTCGTTTTTTTTTTTTTTTGCTCAGTCATCAAACTCAGGAAATGTCTGCAAACTCATGAAAAACACTTTTCAAACACTCATTTCTGTTATACTGATGAACTGTTGACAATGGGTAATTCTTACTTAATTCCAAACTTCTCTTCAGTCCATAGAGCCACGTCTCTTGACTCACTCTCCTTGATTACTGCATGCAAAATAATAATAATAGCCAATGCTAAGAGTACTTATTATCTCAATAACTACTTATGTTAACTTGGTTCACACAGCTGTATATTAGGTATAGCTATATAATAAACTAAACTCCATTTTGCAGATGAAGGAACGAAAATTAAAGTTAAGAAAGATTAAAGTTACCCAAGGTCACACAAGGAAAGGGTGAAAGACTGGATTTCTCTGTTTTTATTATTAATTTTACTTGTTATTAAGGAATTGCGCAAAAGGATTATAATTGTACAAATTAGGTTATGAGTACAACGCTTTACTAGCATTGCACAATGTCACCCCCTCCTTCATTTTCCCCCTCCTGTCTCTAACTACAAGTTGTATAGTTCACTTTTTCCATAGTATATATGAAATACAATGACTGCATTTTCTTTTTTTTTTTTTTGGTCCGGTCGTGGGGCCTGAACTCTGGGTCTGGGCGCTGTCCCTCAGCTCTTCAGCTCAAGGCTAGCGCTCTACCACTTGAGCCACAGCGCCACTTCCAGCTTTTTTCTTTTTGCTTTTGTGGTGCTGAGGAATCGAACCCAGAGCCTCAGGCATGCAAGGCAAGCACTCTACCACTGAGCCACCTTCCCAGCCCTGACTGCATTTTCTTACCCTTCCTCCACTCCTATATTTCTCTTTTTCTATCCCCTCCCAAAAAATATGTTTTTCTTTCCTAGTATTTGTTTTGATAAATAGTATTTTTTAGTTGGTGGATTTATGCCTTTACAGTCCTCCCCTAAGTATATCGTCCTTTAATCAGTTTGTTATTGTTTAAATGCATTGAGCCCTGTACATGTTACCATACCTAGTTGTATTTTAGATCTAGCTTCCACATATGAGAGAAAACATACACTCTCTCCGAGCCTAGCTTGCTTCACTTAACATAATCTGTTCTACTAAGTTCATCTATTTCCCTGCAAATGACATAATGTTTTTCTTTCTAAAGACTTAGTAAAATTCCATCATATATATGTTACCACATTTTCTTGATCCACTCATCTTTTGTAGGGCATTTGGGTTGGTTCTTCAACTTGGCTATTGTGAATAGTGCAGCAATGAACATGGATGTGCATGTGTCTTTACTGTATTCTGACTTGTAATGCTCTGGGTAAATACCCAAGAGTAGTATTGCTGGGTCATAAGTTAGTCTATGTTTCAGTTTTTGAGTGGTTGTACTAGTTTCCATTCCCATCAACAGTGTATTCTTAACCGAGGAGTCTGATGCCCAAGTTCATATGCTTAGCAACAGTGATATGGTTCACTATCCTACTCCTTAGCTGGACGTGCTGTTCTAGAATATAAGCAGCCTCTTCTCAGTTTTCTTTATTTTTCAAACAAAAAACTACTCACTTCAAGCTTCTGCTCTTCTATTTCTACTTCTAATCTCCAGCTGATTTCATTGTCTCTGTAAGAGGTAAAAATTACTGTTTAACAGTTAGGGTAGGCACTCAGAATGATGCCTCCTATGCTGAGGCTCTGAATGGATTTTATTGAATGTTGAAGCAAAAATGCAAATAGTAAAATTTCTAGAAAATGTAACTTTCCTGTGTTTTCTCTTGACTTTATATTCTTTTTAGGTAGTTTTAGTGTATTTGTTCTGATAGTCAAATTGGTCTACTTATTTAACAAATATTGAGTGTGTAATATTCATTTCTTCAACAATGGATGAGTCACTGAGAGAAAAAAGTCTCTTGTGAAACTTAGATTACAGATATTAGTCAAATAATTTCACGTAGATAATTACGAATTTTTAGAAAAACTGTGATAGGAAGGAGAAGAGGATCAGTTATAGTAAAGGGAGGATGTTGGAAAATTCTTAAAGAGTGAAATTTGAGCTGATTGTGAAGGTTGAGAGGTCAGGAGTAGAGTCCTGATGAGAGAGCTCAGCTTATACAAACTCTTGGGAGAGGAGATAGTAAAAGAGCACATTTGAAAACCTGAGGCCCTATGGCCACATTAGAGGAAACCAGGTTGGCCTGGTTTCAAATGGAACTGGTGAGACAGACCAGAACCTGGTGGGAAATACTGAAGACTGAACTTCAGTATTGAAGGAAATCAAGCTGGAGAGCAACGTGGATTTAAATGGCTCTCAGGCAGCCATGTGAACCATAGCTTGTTTGCAAGTAGGTATAGAAAACCCTCTTGAGGTAAGGAAGATTGTTGAATCACCAATGGATAATAAATTTGATATGAAATTCTTAAGCCCTTTTTCCCTTTTTTGAGTGGGAGGGGAGTATTAGAGTTTTTTTAGTTTTGTTTTGTTTTGTTTTGTTTTTGGTTGGTCATGGGGCTTGAACTTTGGGCCTGGTTGCTATCCCTCAGCTTTTGAGCTCAAGGTTAGCGCTCTACCACTCGAGCCACAGGCTGGTTATTCTGTTTTATGTGGTGCTGAGGAATCAAACCCAGGGCCTCATGCATGCTAGCACCACTGAGCCACCTTCCCAGCCCTAGTATTGGAGTTTGAACTTAGGTCCTTGTGCTTGCTAAGCTCTCTTGCTAGGTAGGATTACAGGCATGAGTAACCAGGATTGCAGGCATGAAACACTGGCACCTTGCTTAGTTCTTAAAATCTGTATTTTTGAATGACCATTCAGGCATTACTAAGTAAAAAGTAGTTTTTCACTTGAATATATAACAAAGCAACATTTTCAGAGAAAAACAAAATAAGACAAAAGAAATATGAGTACTATACTAAAACTTAGTAATTAATATTTTAATTAAAATTTAAAACAGCTGGGATGTGGCTCATCAGTATCATGTGTGATGACGTAGTCAATTTTCAGTACTAGAGAGGAACTTTGGTGTGTGTGTGTGTGTGTATGTGTGTGTGTGTGTTTGAACTCAGGGTTGTGCTTGCTAGGAAGGATTTTACCACTTGGGTCATGCTCCTATAGCCCTGAGGTAATTTTTTCCCCTGTGCTTGTACTCTCACTTGGGTATTTCATTTGGATCTGGCATTCTACCACTGGAGCCACACATATACTTTTAGCTTTTTGATGACTAATTAGAGGACTGTCTTCAAATTTAGATCCTTGGATCTCTGCCTCTTGAGGAGCTAGGACTACAGGCTTGAGCCACCAGTGCTTTTTATTTGGGGGGGGGGGGGGAACAGGGGACCAGTTATGAAATTTTTTGAATTGGAAAGATATATACCAAAATGTCTCTAACGGCTATTTTTGGATAGTTTTTACCTTCTTTATAGTCTTAGTATTTTAGGAGAGTGTTTTATATTATTATTTTTATGATGAAACTAATGAAGGCATTTTATTAGGGAAAAGTACTTAAAATCTCCTTTCCTTATATAAAAGTTATATTTTAAACCATCTTATTTTTATCTATTTTATTATTTTTTTGGTCTGAGGCCGGGACTTGAACCAGGTACCTGATGCTTTTGCTCATTGGCCATGCCTTCAACCTCAGTACCATCTATATTTTAAACTTCAAATACTTAGAAATTAGGAGTTACTTATGCACAACAAATTAAAGAGGTATGTAAAATCATTGAAGTATAATAGTCATGGCTGAATTCCTGAACTGGGAAAGAATCTAATTTTTACTTTTGGAAATGATGCTGAACAGATTTTTTTTTTTACCAAAAAATCAGATGTTAAAAACAGTGAAAAATCATATGTGAGTTGATGACATTATATCTGTTCAGAAGATTCTGTGTTGTATACTATGAATCATTAAAGAGTGAACTAAAAAGGAGAGGTAAGCACAAGTGTAAAATGGAGACTTTATTACTGAATTTACATTCTGTGGAAAATGTAAATATTGCATCTACAGTGAATCTATGTATCTTCTACTGCCTTAAGTCAAGGAAAATGAGAGTTAAAAAAAGCAAGATTGCTTCTGAAATGTATATGACATGTCGTATATCAAAGGCTGCTGGCAGCAGCTCACTATATATTTTATATATTACACCAGTAGCAGATATTTCAGACACAACACAAAAAGGTATTCTTGATTCAGTGTCTCTGGCAGTATAATAAAGAAGTGAGGGAGAAATCTCTAAAGTCTCTAATAAGCAATATATCAATGAATGCTGTCAGATACTGTAGAAAAGTCCACAGGATGATTTATTACATTAATTACTGTCACAGCTTTCATGGTGCTAAGCCTACAAATGCAGCTATCCTCTAAAGTTGATTTAAGAATTTATTTTTGCCAAGACAAAAGTATTCCTTAATGCCATTAATTATAATACAATATTTTCTTCTCTTCCTTTGCCTTTGTTCTGGTACAGAATGTTTAATTTCCTTTCTGTGACTTAGAATTAACTTTGAAATTGCAGGAGCTTCCTCTAGTTTCACACTTATCGGATGAACTCTGGCCATTTTGTGCTATCTTATTTCCTTAATTAAAATATCAGCATTTTTAGAAGGGAAAAAAACCTGATGATTATACCCTTATTTAATACTGTACTAAATTCGTAGTCCTGGTGCCTCTTCTTACAGCCATGCAGTAAGCTTATCAGTACACAGGATTCTCTGTCTTAGGGAATTAAGGTCCTACAAAGAGCTGTTTACATATATCTACTAACTCCAGTTCATATGTGTCCATGGTAAAATATTTATGTGGGAATACCCAATACTAGTGTCCTTTATAGGGAGGCTCAGGTGAGATAAAACACTTTGCTGTTTTGTTTTCCCTTCCTTTCTTTTCTGTCCTGATGCTAAAGATCAGACTAGAGTCATACATGCTATGCAAGTGCTCTGCCACTAAGCTACATCCCTTAGTCAAAAAGAGACTTAGATTTAGTGGGTTGGAACACATTTCCTAAGCAGCAGTGTTTAAAGGATTGAGCTTGCTGACAGGGTGCCCACCACAGAGCGAAGGTGGTTTATTTTCCTGTCTTTCTCAACCCTTCTACAACTCTTAAGAGGGAAATACAGTTATGACTATTTTATCATTGAAGAAACCAAGGGTTAGGTCCAAACAATACAGGGATTCTGGTAACTCTGGTTAAGCACCATTGCTGGAGTTTGAAACCAGCATTCTTACTGGCAAAACTGGAGGCATTAACCATTAGCCAGGCAAAAGGAGTCAGATAAGATACAGACTTTAAATAGCCTTTGGCAAATAGGTAAACGTTTAATTTCAGAATAATTCCAAAGGTGTTACAAAAAGAAGAAAGGTCTAGCCAGGTTTTGGTGGCCAGTAATCCTTACTACTCAGGAAGCTGAGATCTGCAGTGGGGCTGGTGGGGGGAGAGGTAGGTCTCCAATTAACCACCTGGAAACTGAAGTGGAACTGTGGCTTAAAGTGGTAGAGCGTTAGCCTTGAGCAAAAAAACTTAGGGACAGTACACAGGCCCTGTGCTCAAGCCACTAAGACTACCCTCCCTCCCCCCATAAAAAGGTCTAAATCCAAATAGGTTTCCAGAGAAATGAATAATTTTTACTAGAACCTGCTGTTGTAGTAGCATATAATTGAGACAGGGTTTGGGCTTAGGCTTTCTGGAAGTCTGAGGAGCCTTAACCTAGGGAAGGCAAGGCTAAGGCATTGTTTCTCAAAGTACTTTCCCTGTGGACTATGTATGTGTTAGATGTAGAACCATTAAGAGACTTGCTAAAAATTCATAGTCCTGCAACTTGTTGGCCACGAGTTAATTCCCCATTGTAAAGATCTGGGAGATTCGTTTGTCATCTCCTTTGTACATGCAGTGTCTCACCCTTGCATACTTTCCCTTGACCTGACTTAATTCATACATATAGACATCTCCTGATACGGAAAAGAAAGAGGCCTTTTCCCTGTACTTTAGGGCCCCTTTGTTGGTGTAATAAATATTAGTATACTATGTGCTCTGTTCCGTTTTCTGAATTCTTACTAAGGAGAAATTTCTCCAGAATCTCTAGTCATATAACATATACTGAAGAGAAATGAGCAGTCAACTTAATATCTATATAAGTGAATCCTGTTTCAGTGAAAAATGCTATCAAAAATTATACTGGACTAACTGGTACAATTATGCTAAATTTTAGTCCTCCTGATGTGTGTGAGAAATGTGTTTTACTAAGATTGGAAAAGATTAACTGAGCATAAAAATAATTTGCTGGTCAGATAGCTATAATAGCATACACATCTAGTTTCAATTAGTGATGTTAACAATCCTAGAAAATGCCCTAGTTTGAAAAAGCATTAAAAGCATAAAAAATGAGCAAGGAGTTGGGTATTGGAAGGAGAAAGAAAACACCAAATGTTTAAAACATTTCATGGCAATTAGAAAGTTACCATCATTTGTTTAATACCTTAAACACAGGCCACTATTATTTCCAATATGTTGAAGATACTGACAGATACTATTATTTTCAAAAATGAAACAGTGTGATGGTGCATATCTATAATCACAGTTCTGGAGAGGCTGAGACAGGAGGATCAAGAGTTCAGGGCCAACCTGCACTATACAGTGAGATGAAAGCCAATCTAGACTACTGTGTTAGGGTATGATACAATACTCTCACATGTGGATTAAACATTCCAACCTAGCTTCACAAATATAAAACTACTCACCAGATTTTTTTTTTTGGGGGGGGGGTCTGGGCATGGGGCCTGAACTCTGGGCCTGGGCACTGTCCCTCAGCTCTTCAGCTGAAGGCTAGCGCTCTACCACTTGAGCCACAGCACCACTTCCGGCTTTTTTCTTTTTGCTTATGTGGTGCTGAGGAATCGAACCCAGGGCCTCAGGCATGCAAGGCAAGCGCTTTAACCACTGAGCCACCTTCCCAGCCCCTCACCAGATTTTTTTTTTACTTTTTAAAAAACATTCTCATTTAATAAGATTATAGACTTACATTCAGTAGTCTGTAAAGAGAATTCAGATATTATTTTTTCCTCCACCAAGTGAAAAATGGGGCAAAAAACTCTTAAATGAAAATAATAAAGGAGAAGTTAAGCATCAGCAATTTGTATTGCTTCAGACATATTACTTTAATAAAATCACACAACGATGTGGTGGCTAAATTTGCTTTTATTTTAAATACTGCAGCAATAGAAGCAAATGCTGAATTTAAATTTAACACAAATCTCTTCAAATTAAGTGATAGCAAGATACTGCACTAATTGTGTGTTTTTCCATGATTCTCCTAACAAGGAAGGAAATAATTGGATTAACAGGGCATAGAGACTATGCAAATAAGTACAGAAAATCATGACTACATAAAAATTTGACTCATTGGGAAGCATTCTTGAGAGGTTCTAAGGTTTTTCCTAGGACCTCCTCTAGGTCACAGAGGGTAACCCAAAGCAGACACTACCAGCTGTGCTATGTCCCCAGCCCTTTTTGCTGTAGGTTTTGTTGTTGTTTGTGCAGGTCCTAAGGCTTGAACTCCAGCCCTGGATGTGCTGCTGTCAAACCTTTTTGCTCAAGACCAGTGCTCTACCACTTGAGCCACGCCTCCATTCCAGCTTTTTTGGTAGTTAATTGGAGATAAGAGTCTTATGGGCTTTCCTGATCAGGCTGGCTTTGAACTGTGATGATCAGATCTCAGCCTCCTTAAGTAGAGTAGCTAGGATTATAGGTATGAGCCACCAGTGCTGTCAGGGTTTTTTTGTTCATTTTTGTTTTTGTTTTTTTGAGATAGGATCTGTTAGCTGTTAAGAGAATACTTGGAGCTTAATCCTTCTGACCTCCTAGTAGCTGATATTTCAGGCCTATTGATGTGCTAGCTATATTTACTGAAAGCACACTTCACTGTGTGGATTCTTCTTTGGAGAAGCTTAAGTACTAAGTATTATAGCTCTGAATAGTACAGTTAGAAGAACAAGAGGTCATTCATTCAAATAGCCAAAGCCTTAGGCCTTCTATGTAGAAGAACTTATCTACTCTATTTATAACCAAAACATACCAGTGATGCAAGGATCACTAAAAATAAGCACTTCATGGAAGAGGATATCCAGATGGCCAAAAACCTAGAAAGAAGTGTGTTCAACATTATTAGTGTAGGACCTACCTCTTCTAAAATAAGACAGACTGATAGTTCTTAGTGTTAGGATATAGAATAACTTGAGCTCTCACACAATCATGCTGGGAAGGTACTGATGAAACTACTTTGGAATGTTGGTTATTTGTTAAGGCTGAGCCTATGATTTCTTATGACTAAGCAGCTCCACTTATAAATATACACCCAATGGGGCGGGGAAGGTGACTCAGTGGTAGAGTGCTTGCCTTGCATACATGAGGCCCTGGGTTCGATTCCTCAGCACTACATAAGCGAAAAGAAAAAAGCCAGAAGTGGTGCTGTGGCTCAAGCCGTAGAGCTCTAGCCTTGAGCTGAAGAGCTGAGGGACAGCGCTCAGGCCCAGAGTTCAGGCCCTGCGACCAGACCCAAAAATAAATAAATAAATATACACCCAAGAGAAATGTATGCATATGATCATGATAAGATGCCTGTGAGAATGTTCACAGCAGTTTTGTTAAAAAAAAATAACCCCAAATTGTTGTTCTGAGAAAAATATATACATATCTGAAATGCTATGGTGTAATTCTATGGTGCACTTAAATATAAAACAAAACAAGTTCTGTTGAAGAGGAAAGGGTTGAGCCAACAAGGAATGGAATAATGATGATGAAATTGATTGAGGTGATTTGTTTGCATTTATGAAAGTGAAACTTGTTGAAATCCTTTTAAGCAGCAGCAAGGATAAGGGACACAAGGGGTGAGATTGACCAGTATGCATTGTATACATGTGTGGAAATGTACCAATGAATTGCCCCCACCCTGTAATATATACTAATTAAAATAAGAGAAAGTCCCAAACAGAAAACAACAGAAATCTAATAAAATGCAATGTCCAACAGAATAGAAAAAACGAAGTGTTATTAAATTTATACACTGGAATGTTCTACAGCAATAAGGATAAACTACCTATGGATACACAATAGTGTGAGTGAAGCTTACAATCAACATTGGGCAAAAAAAGCCAATTACAAAAGTGTTTACCTCCTGAATCTATTTATGAGTGTTACCATAATAGTTTAGTTTTGCCAGCCAAACTTCAAGTTAAGATAGCCGTTTTCTTAGTATAAGAGAAGAAAAAGATGGCTTCTGTGGTTCATTTTCTAGATCTGGGTACTGGGTTCACAAGTGAAATCTGTTTGTGGAAATTCATCACTGCAGTTAGTGGGTTGAATATCATCTGCTTTATTGGATGTATGTTATACCCCAAGATGAATACAAGATAATTATAATTGTTCCATAATTATCAGTTGTCTCTTGTCTTACTTGATTTTGGTATTAGTTGAAATTTTTTACTATTATTTGATTTTAAACCTACTTGTCATTCTCCCTAATTTTTGTAAAATCAAAGTACATTCCAAGCTTCTAGGAAAGAGTTGACGAAGGAACATTTCTCTTGTTCTTATCCCTGAAAAAAAAGCACCAATCACTCAACTTTAAACTGACACCCAAAGGCTTTCAAAAATAAGTTTCAGTTTACTTTTGTATAAAGGACATAAATGAAACTGAATATTTTATAAAATGAGAATTCAGATTGAGTAAGTTATAATCTGTATCTAGGCTGAGAAAGTAGCTCAGTGGTAGAGTGCTTGCCCCGCATGCATGAGGCCCTGGGTTCAATTCCTCAGCACCACAGAAGCAGCAAAGACTGGAAGTGGCACTGTGGCTCTAGTGGTAGAGCACTTGCCTTGGGCTGAAGAGCTCAGGGACAGCTCCCAGGCCCAGAGTTCAGGCCCGATGACCGGTCAAAAAAAAAAAGCATCTATCTAATGACATGATTTGATAATAGTTATCACATAATTATTATGACTGCAAACCTACTGAATCTGGGGAAAAAAATGGGTAAAAATTTCAGCCTTTACTTGATCTTGAATATTTTAGTAGTCCTGCAGAACACAATTCCAATTTAGAGAATCAACCCTCAGGAAATCCCTAATTCAGATTACTTCAGCTCAGGCCCCAAAGTGTGTTTCCTTTTTTTTTAAATTTATTTTTATTGTAAAGGTAATAGATAGAAGGGCTGGAATTACATAGGTCAGGTAATGAGTACATTTCTTTTTGAACGGTGTCACCTCTTCCCATGTTTTCTCCCAATTTTTCCCTCATACCCCCTCCTCCCCAAGTCGTATAGTTCATTTCCAACATAGTGTCTAGTAAGTATCACTGCTGAATTAGTTCACCCTTTGTCCTACTATTACTGTGCTTCCCCTTACCCTCCCCAAAACAGATAAATTTACATATAAGACATGAAGTACAAAAATAAAAAACGGTGACAAAAAGGAAAAAACAAAACAAAAATTGCAAAAAGTAACTTTTAAAAACTCTTCTTTCCATTTCTTAGAGTTCATTTCGATAAATATCATTTTATATGATCATATACAAATGATTTCACCTACATCAACATCCATATAGTATAATAAATTTAATCATTGAGTTTTAACTTTTGTTTGGATTCTCAGTCTGTTATACTCTTCCTCCAACATGTACCTTAGTAGATTTGCATAAATTTAGCCTCCTCGCTGATAATGAAGTTACATAGAAGATTCCATGTGAAAGTTGAGAAACTGGACATGTTTTCCCTAGCTTTGTCTGTGAATATTTACTTCTTAGGAAGTCTTTGAAGGTCGGGCTGGGAAGTTGGCTCAGTGGTAGAGCGCTTGCCTTGCATGCCTGAGGCCCTGGGTTCGATTCCTCAAGCACCACATAAGCAAAAAGAAAAAAGCCGGAAGTGGTGCTGTGGCTTAAGTGCTAGCCTTGAGCTGAAGAGCTGAGGGACAGCGCCCAGGCCCAGAGTTCAGGCCCCACGACCAGACCTAAAAAAAAAAAAAAAAAAGAAAGTCTTTGAAGGTTAAAGACTGCTATGATAGATATTTCAACAAATAGCCAAAATAACCAGTATCCTGGCCCCTTTGGCTTTATGTATAAATAGTCAAAGAAGCCAACTGGTGAAAGGTTACCTCTAACCTGTGGTTTCCATGTTTTTGATGGAGAGATAGAAATCATCATTGTTGATACATGAGCAATTTCAACTGGGGAAAAATATTATAACTGAAAGTTTAAGTTTATTGAAGTATAAAATCTACTATCTCTAGCCCTGATGGCTCCCGTCTGTAATCCTAACTACTTAGGAGGCTGCAATATAAAGATAGTGGTTCAAAGCCAGCCTGGTCAGGAAAGTCTACGAGACTATCTCCAATAAACTACAAAGAAAAGGCCAGAAGTGGTGCTATGGCAGAGTGCTAGCCTTGAGCCAAGCCTGAGTTCAAGCCCCAGGACTGGCACCAAAAACAAAACAAAACAAAACAAAACACCTACTTTCATATATTTGAATTTTAGAAAGGTAAACTCAAAAATTTTAACTATCTTAACAATTAAGTAGAGTTTAGTTTATTTTATAAAGCAATCTGTAGTTGAGCAATTCTGCTTTAGAATTGTCATTTTAAAATAACGTGGTTCTTCACAACTGTATTTAGTAATACAAAATGTATATTTCATGAATAAAATTAGTTATTAGAAACTTTATTTTTATTATTGGGTGTGGTAATAACAGACTTTTAACCAAGTAGAGTTACAAATGATTGTGAAGTTTTCTCTACATGATTGGGAATAAACAAAATGATTGAGGATCAGAAATTGTGTTTTTTGTTGTTTTAACTACTATGTTTGCCTCTCAAGAATCAATAGAAAAACCAACATCAGTGTGTTATCAACCATGTATCCTGGTTTTCTTTGTGCAATTCCGTCTTTAGGGCTTCTTTTTGAGTTACCATATCTCACATAATAGTTGTGCTTGTTGTTCAAAAGTTTTTATTAGTAATGTTAAGTCCCAAGTTTAAATACTAACTAAAATAATACTATTTAAGTTATAGCATCAAACTTTAAAAGAAAAAGAAGTAGGTAAAATAGAATAAGGTTTCCTCATAGGACTCAATAAAACTTTATTTTTCAGAGTGTGGTCTCTGGAACCTCATTCTGAGAATAGAGGTACTGATTAAGATGCAAGTTCCTAGGCCTGCCTCCAAGTAGCCTGCATTTGTTTGAGCATCTTGACTAATATGAAGCATAGTGAACTGTATGAGACCAGCAGCATTCCTAGTCATAGGTGACCCATAGCAGAAATAAGCAACTCAGGTCTTTGTGGCAGAGTATAAATAATGAGCCAGTAAAAATAAAACATTGTATCCAAGAAAAGACATTTTGACTGATTGTAACAGCCTTGAAAACTTCACATTTTATATAAAACATTGTATCCAAGAAAAGACATTTTGACTGATTGTAACAGCCTTGAAAATTTCACATTTTATCATTGCTTTATGCTAGCTGAGAAGTTGAGTCCTTTCTTTACTCAAAAGATACAGCTATTTTACTTATTATAAACTGCTTTATGGCCGGGCGCTGGTGGCTCACGCCTGTAATCCTAGCTACTCAGGAGGCTGAGATCTGAGGATCGCGGTTCAAAGCCAGCCCGGGCAAGAAAGACCGTGAGACTCCTATCTCCAATAAACCACCAGAAAACCGGAAGTGGCGCTGTAGCTCAAGTGGTAGAGCGCTTGCCTTGAGCTGAAGAGCTGAGGGACAACGCCCAGGCCCAGAGTTCAAGCCCCACGACCGACCAAAAAAAAAAAAAAAAAAACTGCTTTATGGTCACAAACAAAATACTTATAAACTATGTCTGCCTGAGTTGCTAGAGAAGAGCAAATACCAAATATACTGTCCTTAAACATCCATTCAGTCATTTTAATACTATATTTCTAGGGATATGTGAAAGTAAATGCACAGGTTCAGTAAAATAGTCCAGTACCACCTTCTGATTCCACAAGTGTAGGGATTCAGAATGCATCAGCTCTCAAGTGGTCCTCCATTTATCCATAGGATAAATATCTGCCCCACATTCTCCCCCAAAGGAAGGCTGCCTCCAGTCTTATTCTTCCTGCAAAGAGTGACACAAGACACAGTGACACCAGTGGACACGAGAAGTTCACTTTGATGGTTGTGGGCCGTTCTCTTGTCTAGAACATTGGTGAAACTGTCGTTGGCGTTGATAGTGTTGACAGATCTGTAAATACCATTGATGGTGATCTCTGTAAAATGGATCCTTCTTTCTCTTTTCGTTATAAAAGGAAACTTTATTTCAGAGTAGAAAGTGCATTGTCTGAACTCATCAACACCCTCTCTATCCCTCCCCTCCCCCGTTTGTTGCAGACCAGGATGAAAGAGCAGCTGAGCTCAGCAGGGAGCAGAATGAGAAAACCATCCGGAGCACGCAGACTGCGCTCCGCAATTTCCGGGAGTTCCTCATCTCCAAGTACCCTTCGGAAACCCGAGAGATTTATGTCATCCCTTGCAAGGAGTTGGATGCCTACCTTGCCTCTTTCTTTGTTGATGCCAGGCAGAAAGATGGGTCCGAGTACGAACCCAACAGCCTGGCGAATTATCAGTGTGGGCTAGAACGGTACCTGAAGGAACACAGGTATGGCTACAGTATCACCAGGGACAAGGAGTTTAAGCGCTCCCAGGAGGCCCTGAAACAGAAGCAAATCGAGCTCCGCTGCAAAGGCAAAGGAAACAAGCCGCACAAGTCCATGAAGCTCACCTTCGCGGATGAGCTCATCCTGCGCAAAAGAGGGCTGCTAAGCCGGTACAACCCGGAGGGTCTGCTCAACCTCGTCTGGCTCAACAACACGAAAGCCTTCGGCCACTGCACGGGCTTCCATGGGTCTACCTTGAAGTGGGGCGACATCCGGCTCCGAGTCACAGAAACGGGCCTAGAGTACCTGGAGTGGATGGGTCAAGACACTGGTGACCTGAACGCCAAAACCAAGAGGGGGGGCACGGACTCGCGTGTGTATGCCACCCAGCACGCCCCACAGACCTGCCCGGTGCAGGACTATAAGGAGTATGCCCAGCGGCGGCCCCCAGCCATGCGCTATGAGGATGCCCCCTTCTACCTGTCCATCAAGCCAGTGGTGAACTTGGCGGCTCTGCACTGGTACAACTGCCAAGCCCTGGGCAAGAACAAGCTGGCCAAGATGGTGAAGACCATGTGCGAGAAGGGCAACATCCCCGGCAGGAAAACCAACTTCAGCGTGTATCAGAGCTGTAGCACCTTGTCGGAGGCCCAGAGCAACCAGCTGGTACTAATCTGCAACAACCTAAGCCAGCAGGCCGCCCAGTCAGTGGCCGGCCACTCCAGCAGTGGCAATTTCATCGTCTCCGCCTCCTATGACTCCTCCTCAGACACTGCTTGACCAGGTGGCTTGAGCAAGAACCCAGTTTGATTATTGGGTCCTGAGAAACTATGATTATCCACCACTCCTCCTTCCCTTCCGTCTGCCCTCAGTGTTAATTAACTTTATAAAAATATAAATATATAATATATTTTTTCTTTTTACAAATAAGACAGTGGCAATAGTTTAGTATTACTGCCATAGTATTTATAGCTTAAAAACAAATATGTACTTGTGAGTGATTACATGTTAATTACTGTTACAGACTTGACAAAACTTTATCATGGTTCTCAGGCAACAGGAGAGAAAGAATTTGGTTTTTAAGAAAACTGTCAGAAAGGAAACTGAGAGTCATCTTAAACACTGTGTCCTCAACTCCTGCTTTCCCTCCCTACTTCTCCTCTCACTTTTGGTCTCCTTTACAAATGGCTTTATTTTTTTATTTTTTAAAATTCTATATTAGTCAGTAGGAGACAACACTTTTACTACTCACACAAAATGGTATTCAGCCAGATCAAAGTATAAAATTGATATAAGCTGGACCTTGAATTATATATTCTTTTTAACTTAAGAGTTTTACCTCCTGTGCCTCATTTTTCACCATGTTGGAAAATCCAAATGTTTAGAGAATATCTTTCCTTTGGGGAGGGAAAGGGAGTTGAAGCAGACATAAAAGTACCATCCTTTTTTTTTTTTCTTTTGGAAGATATGTGATTTTAAAATAATATGCAAAGTCTGATATTGTGGGGGAAAAAAAAAAAGACTGTTACATGGTTCATTTTCACTGGTGTGTTGGACCTGGGCATAATGTTCCTTGTTCCCAGGTCAGTGTAAATGACAAGTTTGATTATCAGATTTGTAAGACATTTAAAATTACCAAAACTGTGAAAATATTCTCAAGCATTAGGCATAAAGAGAAGGTAGAGAATGGAAGTCTTAAGGAAAAATCAAGAAGCACTAGTAGACAACAGGAAAACTTGTTCTTTTCAAAGCTCAGATCTCCTGAGTAATTTGTAAATGTTAAATTCAGTCTCTTTTCTCTTAGGGGTTGCTTGACTCTGCATTTGAGATCAAAGGAATATTTATACTCACTTTAAGTAATGGTAGTTTGTTACTAGGTTTAGCCAAATTCAAAATATTTTTGAAAATATGCAAATTTCTTCTAAAGCAAATATGAATGCATATATATGTGGTATCCTAATAACTAATTTAGTCAGACATTTGTAATGGTTTTTCCAGGATCTTTGTTTTTGAATCTTGCAGACTATGAATACATCAGTCTTCAAGATTCAAAGAATGATTAAGATCCTTCAAAAATAAAATAAATTTAGACATTAACATCATAGTACAGCTGACCTAGACTCCTATCTGATACATTACCACACAAGGGGCTTCGCATCTTAATTGATTTGTAGTAGCTTGACATTCTGTTAGGAGATATTTGTTCTTCTAGGTAACCTCATAATTCACATTAGCTAGGAAGGTAGATGGTTTTTAATATATTAATTCATTGCATGATGAGGACAAATTTCCTTCTGATTTGCTTTGCTAACTTGTCACAAAGATGAGCTTTTTCAGGGCTCTTTCTGTCACTAAGTCATAAGCACATAAAGACCTGTTCCTTCTAAATAGCTCTGCAAAAGGAAATCTGCCATGGGCTCTGTGGGGTGGAATTAACTTCATTTTCATGATTTTCTCTTCACAGAGAAGCATCCATTTATTCATCTAGAAACAAGAAGAAAGGGAGATGATATATTTCTATATGTGTTAACTTAATATTTTCAACAATTTTGAAAAGAAAGTGAGTTATCTCCATTTTTGGTGAGATCACAATAAATCAATTAGATTGTAGGGAAAGAATGGTAATCTTTCATCTCACTCTTGAGCTTTTTCTATTTACTCTTTTAATACCAACTTGTAATTAGTTCCCAGTGATTTAAGCCAGAGATGGACAGAGTATCTTTGAGCATCTTTCCATCTCATTAAAAGGGATGCTGTAATCTTTCACAGCATGACACACTGTGTGCGCTAGCCTAGGCCCACCCCTGCTGCCATTCGTTTTAAATCAGAGTATCTTTCTCCCCATCCTGTTTACAAAACGTTCTTGTTTTCTTTATTCTAGAGCTTGTCCACAAGTATACAAGATAGCCTACTTTAAGGAACTGTGTCTTTTAAAAATAAGGTTTTTTTTTAATGCAGGCTAACTCACTGTTTAAAAGTCTCAATGAAACATTTTAAATGTTATTGTGTATTTTTTAATCGACATAATTCCTAAGCTATTGATATGTCTCTGACAGCAAAGAGTTTTGTTTCAGGACAGTAGGCAGTCAGTATGCACTGGAAGCAGAACTAGAAAACTCAAATCTCTGTGGTTTTTGATATACTGAAATGAAAATTGTCCTGCTTACTTATGCTGCATTTTCATTTACACAGATATAATTAAAGTTACTTATTTATATTTTGTTGTGGTAACTCGAACCAAATAGGAACATGTAGATTCAAAAAACTTCTGAAGAGTGGCTTATTAGAGGCACAGTCAAATTATAGTAACTTTTTGAGATAATTAAATTATGAAAAATCTGCAGCTACCTCTAAATTTTGTGTTCTGATCTAAACAATACATAGAATATACCATTGCCAAATGAATTTTAACTTAAAATCACTAAACACTGTGACAGAGGTAGATGCCAAAAATCATATCTGCGCTTTAGTAAAAATGTAATCGTCTAAAGCAGGTGTTGACTACAACTGAATGTGCTGCCTTCTCAGGCCATTGTGTAGTTTGTACAGAAACAGTAAAACCATATTTACAGAGTTTACACCTTAAGGCCAATAATATAATAAGTTCTCCGGTACCCTTCATATGACTATGGAAGTTTTTCATTGTCTAAAGCTGAGACACTGAACTCATCTGTCAGAAGTTGGATGATACACTTGCATAATTCAATTTTATTTCAATATTCATGTGAATATATTAGAAACCATAGATGTAATTTTTTAAAACATAAACTATAACCATGATATTTGGAAAAGTTAGAGATATTTAGGGTATTTATCAAAGATAGCTTAGTTTTAAGATTCTGATTCTTGGTCAGTGTTCTTAGGATGGGTTGGCTGTTTCATAAATGCATATAACTACTAAAATGCTTATTTTATAACTTTTTCCTATCTTAACATTTCCCTATGTTAATTCATTTGCCTTAAGTTAAATCATTGCCTGATTTAGAAAAAAATGGTCTCAAGTTTTTTCTGCATAGATTAGGTCTCTGGTTTTCAGTCATAGCTTAGCATCTGGAATCATTGGCTTTATTTATTGAGCAACTAGGATCCAGACCTAGGGAGAGGTACAGATAGTTCCTGCTCTCAAACTTTTTTTTTAAGGCAAAAACAGTTCCAGCACTCAAAATGTAAGACACTATAATGAAAGTTGTATTTTTGAGAGCCTAGGAAAAAGTTCTCTGCCAATACCATTTTGCATTGTCTTCCAAACTTTGTGTTCCTACAATCTGTTAGTTCTTCATTGAATATGTTGATTTTCTGTGGAGTACATACTACTGTTTGAGCATTTTGTGCAGTATCTTTCTTAGAGTCTGTTTTAAAAATCAGAAAAAGGTAAAGCCATTTCTGTAGCATCCATTGTGTTCACATAAGTACACACATGCCTAAGAATGTAGAGATGTGTCATCAGTGTCTGTCATTTGTTGAGTGCTTATAATGTGTTGTTGTGCCAGGTGCTTCTATGTTGTTGTCTTAGTTCTCATAATAATCCCTTTAAATAAGTATTAGTTCTCTTTTGCAAATGAGGAAATGAGAAGTAAAGGGAGTGAACTATGTCACAGTTAATCCATAAGACCATAGTTTCTGAAACTGGATCCAGATCTCATTAAGTTCTATCATTTCCTGCTTAGTTTGTGCTTCTCTAGTAAACCCTGGTGGTAAATTGTAAACACAGTCCACAGTATAATAAAATCATTACTATTCATTTGACTCCATATTTTGGCATGTTAGCAAAGCATTATTTAGGCCTTGTAACTGTACTTATTTTGAGACAAAACAATGAGCAAAGTCTACTTCCCCCTGGCCACTAGCTCTCAGAGAGCAGACGTTTGTGTCATTCTTCATTGAACACTTTGTCCTGGTGATAGCTGAGTGTGTGTGTGTGAGCACACGTGCACAAAGGATGAGATGCTTGATTATTACTTGGTTGGTTTGTTTGTTTGTTTTTACCACAAGTAAGGCCAAAAACCCAGTTTCAAGAGAGCTCCTTGTTAATTTTAGACAAGGAAGTTATAGGCAGAGGGAAAGCCTCTCTACCTCCAATATTATAGGCAGATACTGCTATTGACCAGATAGGAAATACTGGTTGCCAGTCTTCCAAGGAGTTTGGTCTTGTCTACAAATTTGGTGCCAGTAGATTCTCAACTGAGGTATTTGGTTATTGATGTTTGTTTTAGAATAATTATGATTGCTACAGTAGAAAGGTTAGGGTGGGAGAGAATACTGTCATATGATTTCTAGAATTAGAAATAGACTGAAATCATTAGTATTTTCTTGTAGGTTGATTTTCTCCACAGTTTAATATGAGATAACACTTCTGATTTTAATCCCCTTACTTTTTATTAATTTTCTATATGAAAGTAAAGCTATATTTTTATCCTTATTTCCCTAGCAAAAATACAGTTTTACTACATTATGTCTATAAACTAAAACTATGTTGTATAATGAAGAAAATAAATTTCCAAGCCGAAAGTAAAAAAAAAGAGGAGTAAATAATAATTTATTGCACTAAGGTAATTTTTTCAGTCATTGAAGTGGAGTTTTAGGGGCTGAGGGTATAGTTTAGAGATAGAGTATGTGCTTAGCATGCACAAGTTCAATCTCCAACACAGTATAAATATCATAGTAGGTATAAATATTGCAAAATTAGCAATTTGGTAAATTTTTCCTAAATAGAATTCTTATTCAAGATTTATGGGTCTACCATATGACACAGTACAAACAGACCATTAGCAAGGGCATCCATTCTCAATATTTTTTATTTTTCCCCTAATGCATGATATTCAAATGTTGCTTTGCCTTCCTACTTGGCACTGCCTGAGATGTGTATAGATTTTCTTAAGGCAGAGTTATAGAGCTAGAATAAAATTTTCAGAGAACCTTACTTATCAAATAGAACTGGGATAAAGAGATACATGGCTGGTTCATTTCTAGAGATAGAGCAAAGAAAGGGGGTTGAGGATAATAGCAAATCACACACAACAGTAATTTCATTTTTCTGTTTAGTGGTACTAGATTTTGAACTGCTGTGGGTTTAATAGCAAGTCAGTCACTCTGCCACTTGAATAACACCTCCAACCTAGTTTACTTTTGATTATTGAGACAGAGTCTGGCTTTGGTCATTACATCCAGCCTTTCCTATTGAGATGCAATCTTGTGTACTTTAGTCTGGTCTCAAACTAAGAGTCTCTCAATTTTGCCTTCCTGAGTAGTTGGGCTGATTTCTTTTTTCTAAGCATTAAAAAGAAAGATACTCAGATGTGTTTATGATCCTATTTGAAAATTGACACCCACCCATAAAAAAAGAAAAGGAAATTGATCAGTTAGGCCTGCCAAAACTGAGTGAAAGAACTGATTTTCTAAAGATTGTACTACTTTTAAGATAACATTTTAATATGTGAAATTGAGTTTTATGCAAACAATGAATGTTAAATTCTAATCATAGTATTACTTAAGTCTGAGTAGTAAAAGAAACCCATTGTCTATGATGAATTATTATATTGGCTAGCCCTGGAAAGACCTAAGAAGTCTTACAGTTTTCCAATGCTGAAAAGAATAGGTGAACCATGCTGTCCCTCCAGAGAGCAAGGGAAGGAAAAGGAGACAAGAATGGGGGAAAAATCTTCAAACACACATTCCCTGGGAATTTTTTCCATGTGTCCCTTCCTTCTGTGACACTCTAGACCAAATGAGCTGCTCTTATATCAATAATGCATCCTTTAGGTATGCTGACTGGAAAGTAAAACTGAAAACATCTCATTGACCTCAGTCTTCTTTTCCAAAAGAATAAACAGCCTCTAAGCTGGGCTGAATGCCCAGGTGCTCACACCTTGTTAGAGTTACTGCAGGATGAGCATGCTAGCACTCTTGGTGTTATGTTACTATTTAAATTAAAGATCTATAAAATTTAGGGAGGAAAAACAACTCTGGAACTCTGAGTTAGAAAAGCATATAAAAGAGTATCTCTTTTTATTCTTTGTAAATTTTAATTGTTTTCTAAACCCTCAATTTTTCACTTGAGTAGATTCAAGCTGCCACTTTGCAAATAAGCTGGTTTTGAATGTGAAATTTCAATTTTCATTTTATAATGTCATATCTTGATTTTTAGCAACTTCTTATGAAACTTACTAGGATAATTTCCAAACAATTGTTTTAATGGATCTCTCTCAACCATTTATATTTAGTTCTCAATTATGATTGTGAAACAAACTCATCATAAAATATTTGAATTCCAATTATAGATTATGAAGTAAAAAGTAAATTTCTATTTACATTATAATGTGAATTAATGTGTATATTTACATAGCTATATTAATGATTTGAGGTCAGTCTGCAATATATTCTTTAAATCTGCAGTACATTTTTTAACATCATACTTCAAGACTTAGACATCCTCTGTCAAGAGAATCAAATTTCTGTCAAGAAAAATTGGATGTTTCTTGAGTATATTGATTTAGAACTAGTAAAGAAGCAAGGGTAACAAACAAAGGAAATTCAAAGCAAAGATGCAGAAATAAATATTTCTCATTCTGTCTTGCTTTTTTTCTGAAAAAAATCAAGCACAAATATAAATTTCACAGATTTTTAGTTTTTAAATTATATTTACTAGATCATATTTGAGAAAAATGGAAGAATATCAAGAAAAGGTACAATGTAAAATGTAATTATTAGTCTTTTGTGCAGCAATGAATTTGGCTACACTTCTAACATTTGTTTTGTATTACACTGGAATTAGAAAGCATTTTACCTTTATGCATTCATTCCAAGAGCTTTGAAAATGCTTTGGCACAATTTATTTGTTTATAGTAAGTAGAATCAGGAAGACATCAGCAATATAGAATCTTAACAGTAATTGTGCATATAGTATTTTAGTGATTTTTATGCCTGCTTATTTTCTAAAATCCTTACATTTTATAAATCAGAAACCTTCATAGTGTCACTACAAGTTAATTTATAATTGATTATTTATATTGAATAAAGTACCAGATCCACATTTATTATTAATCTACGTAGATTAACCTTATCTAACTGAACTTTTCTATCTATAATCTACAATATCTACACTATTCCAACTTTTTAAATAGCATTTTTAATGGAAGAACTTCTGTTTTATAAAGCATATAAAGCCAAAAACCATTACAATTTCTATGCATTATATAGTGTTCAGTGATGTAATTTTTTATATTTTGCATGTTCTAGGTGCTCTTTCATATCTGTGTGGTATTCATGTGGAATTGTCAACCATTGCTGCTGTCACTTATTGCAGTTAAGCTGGAGAATGGTGCTTCAAGGCTGTGCCAGTCAACATTTGTATGTGGGACTTGAGAAAATATGTACTTTGTTGTTTAATATTTTGAGCCAGCACTTAATGGCTTCTACAGAAGGAAATATTGTAGTTGTCAAGTGGTGCCAAACTTGAATGTCTTGATTTATCTGTGTCATTCCAGACTAGGTCAGCTTTTTTTTCCAACTTTGCTAATTCTTTGTAAAAAGAGAAAGACAGTGCAAAGTCTGAACTCTTCCGGTACTCCTATCCCTTCTATCTTTGCTCCTTTTTTCTTCTTTTAGACACTTGTGCACCTTACAGAAAAACCCACTAGAGGAGTTGGGGATTTAGCTCAGTGGAAGAACACTTGCCTGGCAAGTGCAATACCTTGAGTTCAGTCCTCAGCTCTGGAAAAAGAAAAGAAAAGAAAAACCCACTAGAATGGCCAGGGAGGGGGGCATCATAATTTTCCCATATCTAACTAGATCAGTTTAGGTTGAAGTGGGTAACAAATAACTGTGGGATACATAGATTAATTTAGTTGGCTATCATGGCTTGTTGTTTTGAGTTGTAGTTAACAAGAATATTTAGTGATCACAGTCTGCTTTTGAGAGACCACTGATTTTTGCATTCTATATCTGTATAGACTTCCTGGGTTGCTTATTGGCCACCTGTTTGGTACAAATCCTGGTAGTTTTCATTGTGGGCCTGAACAGCTCTAAACTATGAGAGCAGGCACAAATTTGTTTTAACAGATAAACTCCACTGTTAAAGTTCAACATGGGAGAAATATCATTTTACTTATTAAAAATAAGGGAAAACTATCAAAATACTAAGGCTACTTCCTGGGGGGGGGATTTTTTAACTTTTTATTGTTACTATAAAGGTGATATATGAAGTGGTTACAATTACATAAGTCAGGTAATGAGTACATTTCTTTTTGGACAACATTACCCAAGAAGGCTGCTATAGCACCATTCCAAAATGCCTCACTTAGTGCAAGGTTTTCTATCAGTTCAGTGGGATTATAATTACAAGGGTCCTTTAATGAAGGGGTGATCTTCTGAATTATATAGAGGCTTTGTATGACTGTCAGAGACATAGCGACAGCTCTCACTCTATTTGGATACATTGCTGCTGAAATTACTGATTTAATTCTAAGAATATGAAATTAATTCATCAAGCCCACACACACATTTCTTTGCTTAAAAGAAAGGCATATTTTAACTATGAGCTTTTCCTCCAGAATATGCTTTAAACATTTACCCATCGATGAGGTGATAAAGCAATAAAAAGAAATTCAATTATGTATGATTTAAAGAAGGGTTGCCTTTGTCTATTGGCCTCCAGGGTCACACAAAAGCATTTGTTGATTGCTGCATAAAAGTTTGCAAGCAAAGCCTTTATCAAGAATTTCTTTTATATTTTGGACACCAAAGATTGTGACATAATATAGCCTGATGAGTACCAGTTTCTTGTAGATAGCAACAGGCACATGTGTTTAAATCTTGCTCTTGGATTTTCTCCCTCCTTTGAGTCTTCTCTATATTTTGTATATCTCTTTATCCTGAGGCCTTTATGCCTAAGGCAATTTTTATCAAAATACATATATATATATTTATTAGGTTTCTAATTTATAGCGTTTCCATCTCCCCTGCCCCACTTCACGACTAAACATTCTCACTGTTAAAGACAGTTTTTCCAGAATAGCCTCCTGATGAGTAATGGAGTAAGTAACAGTTTGTACATTTTAATTATAATGAAATTATAATTTTAATTATAATGAAAATAGAACTATAATGCCATTGCCTGAAAGCTAGTGAGAAAGTGGATACTTAATTGTGTGTGTGTGTGTGTGTGTGTGCACACGCACCTGTGCACATGTGTACGCATATGCATGCTAACATACATGCCAATACCTAGGTTTAAACTCAGGGCCTCTTGCCCTCACTTGACTTTTTGTGTTCACAGCTCGTGCTCTACCACTTGAGCCACAATTCTACTTCTGATTTTTACTGGTAACTGGAGATAAGAATTGAGGATTTGTCTGCCCTAGCTGGTTTCAAACTGTGATTCTCAGATCTCAATCTCCTGAGTAGTTAGGATTTATAGGCATAAGCCACTGGGGCCTACTGTGGATGAATTTCTTCTAATTTAACAGAATCACTCTGTGATTCATCTCTGTTAAAATGAAGGCGCTGCATGGTTTTGCAAAATAAATGCTGCATTCACCAATATGTTTAAAGTTCCTTTTAACTTTCACTTAGAAGTTAGTTGGGAACAAAAAGACAGGTTTATCATTTTAAGAGCAGACATATGTTTAGAAATATATAATAACCACAGTTAATATTTAGAAAAACCTATGAGAAAGATAGCTTGTACTGTATGTACTGTACTGTTCTTTGAGGGTACATTTGCTTTTCCCTAATTTGATGGAATGTCTTTTTTCTGTGTATTTTCTGATCTCTTGGCCTCTAACTGGGTTGTGTGGAAGAAAGCACTTATGTGTCAGTTTCACTGAAATCATATTGAAAACTTTTTAAGCTGCTACATTGTGAAAGGAAGAGGAGAAAGGTGAATTGAACTGGAGGGAAATATTGTTAATATATTAAGACATGTGGCTTTGGTGCTCTTGGTCAGCTAACCCTCTGCCAGTTGACACTTGTAACAATATGAACCTTTTGTTGTTGTTGTTAATAAAAGTATATAGTACTGTTTTCTTTTTCTTTTTCTTTTTTTTTTTTTTTGCTTCTCACTGATCTTTTACACTAAGATGTGTTCATTTGTATCAGCTCATTGTTTTTGCTTCATATTTGTCTGTGTGCTTGTATTCTAAATAAAGTTCTAGTTTTGTGTCCCAGTAGTCTATTCCATTGTATGTATAACGTTTGCCTCTGATGTACTGTAATTATTGTTCTTAATATTTGTTGGTACACCTACCATTTATGGAAATAAGAAAAGCAGTCCAATAAAATCAGCTAATGTGTGTCAATAATGTCTCTAAATTGAGTGCATGCTTTAGTCACAGTATTTTGTCTGTATTTGAGTATGATGACCAGTCTTTGTTCACTTAATAAATTGTTTTCTGTAAATCTGGCTGATTTTTGTAACTCCAATAAGCTATTTATAAGACAAATTGAACCACATTATGAAAGAAAAAAAATCTATTCACCTGGACTTTTGAGTAATCCCAGTATATAGTTATTGTACTGAGCCACACAGGTACAGGGATACTTCCAGCCTCTGATGAGGGGGAGAAGTAAGCATTTGTGCTCATGTAGAGTCTTGCAGCTGTTAAGAATTGATGGCTGATTTAGGCTTCTTAGAGCCCCAGGCCGAAAACTCTGTTTATGGAGCAGAAATCACTGTCATACATAGTAAACTGGGTATCTTGTCTTTTTCTCTGTAGAGCTCTGCTGGCTATTTTTTCTTCATCTCCAGTATTCTTGTCAGATGCTTTTTAAAGTAGGTACAAAGTTATGCCAAACTAAGGAGATGTTAGATAGTAGACTTACTTTTAGAAAAAACATCTCTTTATTCAGATACAATTTTCCATGTGTCATCTTGCTTTTGGCATGTAGGGCATTGTTCTTCAAGCAGAATAGGAATAGCTCCTCAATTGTGGCTAGGTTGGCTAACTTTAGGCAATTTGTTGTTTTATAAAAGTAATTTATGTTGTATTGAAAATGCAGAAGAATTACTATATTTTTAGTAAAGAACTCATCATTAAACACACTTGCAAGTTATACATTTAAAATGTGGGGCTGGGAATGTGACTTAGTTGTAGAATGCTTGTTTAACATTCGTGAAGCCCTGGGTTCAATTCCTCATAAATAGAAAAAACCGGAATCGGTGCTGTGGCTCAAGTGGTAGAGTACTAGCCTTGAGCACAAAGAAGCTTTGGGCCAGTACCCAGGCCCTGAGTTTAAGCCCCAGTACTGGCAAAAAAAAAAAAAAAATGTGATTGGTGGCAGGGAATATGGCTTAGTGGTAGAGTGCTTACCTAGCATGCATGAAGCCCTGGGTTTGATTCCACAGTACCACATATGCACAGAAAGCTGGAATTGGTACTGTGGCTCAAGTGGTAGAGTGAACCAAAGCAGCTCAGGGACAGTGCCCAGGCCCTGAGTTCAAGTCCCAGGACTGGCAAAAAATAAATAAAAATGTGGTTGATTTTACTTCTTTGCTAAGAAAAGAATATGACAGTTCAACTTGAGGAGTATTTACCTACAAGTCAGAAAATGTTTATTCTAAAGTTTTATTTTAAAGTTATTCATCATGAAGATTTGGGGAGTTAAAATAAATATATATAAAATACTTAATGTTATTGATTTATCATCTCAAAAAATAATTTAAAAAGTAAACTGAATTTTGTGGAAAACAACTGTGATCCTCAGATCTCAGCCTCCTGAGTAGATAAAATTATGAGTGTGAGCCACCACTGCCTAGCTCTAGATTAGAACTTTTAACATTTTGGTGTTTTATTTTGGAGTTTCTCCACCCATAAATAATATTCAAAAATTGTCATTAAATTACATCTTTTTTTTTGGGGGGGGGTCTGGTCGTGGGGCCTGAACTCTGGGCCTGGGCGCTGTCCCTCAGCTCTTCAGCTCAAGGCTAGCACTCTACCACTTGGGCCACAGTGCCACTTCCGGTTTTTTTCTTTTTGCTTATGTGGTGCTGAGGAATCAAACCCAGGGCCTCAGGCATGCAAGGCAAGTGCTCTACCACTGAGCCACCTTCCCAGCCCTCATTAAATTATATCTTGTACAGTTGTAAGTGATCTCTAGTATTTGAAAATGGGTTGTTGCTACATAATATTCCATTGCACAAATGTGCCAAGACCTATTTTACTTTTGATGGATTGAATTTGTTTACAGTTCTTACTTAAAATTTTTTTTTTTGGTCAGTTGTGGGGCTTGAACTTTGGGTCAAGGCGCTGTTCCTCAGCTCTTCATCTCAAGGCTAGTGCTATACCACTTGTACCACAGTGCCACTTCCAGCCTTTTCTGTTTATGTGGTGCTGAGGAATCGAACCCAAGGCCTCATGCATGCAAGGCAAGCGCTCTACGACTGAGCCACCTTCCCAGCCAGTCCATGAAATTCTTATTTCCAGTTAACCAACAAGAAAGCCAAAAATGGAGCTGTGGCTCAAGTTACCAGTAGAGTGCTTGTCTTAAGCACAAATGCTCGGGAACAGTGCCCAGGTCCTGAGTTCAAACCCCAGGGCTGCCCCCACCAAAAAGTTTACTGTTAAAAAAAAACTCTTTGCACATACATTTCTTTTATAATCGCTAATGAAATTCGTATGATAAATTCCCAGAAGAGGGAATTTTAGGCCAAATTATAAGAACATTTGATTTTTTTTTTCCATAGCCAAAGTCCTAGTGATTTTTTAAATATCATTCAAATATAAAATGTTCATCCTTACTGTAAAACTGAAAGTCTCATGAAGCTAAGGTGATATTTAGAAATATAGTCATAAATAGATGGTTTGAATCTTATTTTTCTCATAAGAAATGTAATCATGTGCTATTTTCTTAGAATGAGTTTTCTTTTTTAACCTACATATATACTGTGAACTTATTTTCATGTTAACATGTAGAAGAGTAGCATAATTTGTAATAATGCATAAAAATTTGTGTAATCAGTCATTACTAATGGATTTTTGGTGGGCATCTTTATTTTTGTATACTTATGTATTTTTTCATTTAGCTAATACTTGCCCACCAAAAAAGTCAGAAGTATAGCTATCACTCATATAGTATAGTGCTACCATTGAGCATAAAAGCTAAGGGACGGGGCTGGGAAGGTGGCTCAATGGTAGAGCGCTTGCCTTGCATGCATGAGGCCCTGGGTTTGATTCCTCAGCACCACATAAGCAAAAAGAAAAAAGCTGGAAGACGCACTGAGTTCAAGCCCCAAGAACAGCACTAAAAAAAAAAAAAATGTTGGGCTGGTGTGGACATCACTTAGATGTGTCAGACCTCTTTTTTTTCTTTCTTTCTTTTTTTAAACTATTTTTGCTAGTCTGATACATAATACATAGATTTAATTTTAATTGTAATGTCTGGCTTATTAATGTGTTTCATTACTTATATTTCTTTTGTGAATAATTGCTTATCATTTCCTGAGATAATCATCTTTTCTTCATTGATTTGTAGAAGCTTTTCATAAGTCCTTTTTCATTATGTTTTCTAAGTATTTTATCTAGTTCTGTATATTGACTTTAAAATCTTCAATGCAGGGGGGGCTGGGAAGGTGGCTCAGTGGTAGAGCACTTGCCTTGCATGCCAGAGGCCCTGGGTTTGATTCCTCAGCACCACATAAGCAAAAAGAAAAAAACCAGAAGTGGCGCTGTGGCTTAAGTGGTAGAGCACTAGCCTTGAGCTGAAGAGCTGAGGGACAGCGCCCAGGCCCAGAGTTCAGGCCCCATGACCGGACCCAAAAAAAATAAATAAATAAAATCTTCAATGCAGAAATTTTTTAATGTTTAAGTTATCTCATCTGTTCATCTATTTCTTATAGCTTCTAGACTGTGTCATGCTGAGAAAGGCCTTTCCTCACTCCCAAAGTCATGAAAAATCATTATCTTTATAGAAACAATTTTTTAAGCCATTTAGAAATTGAGGATAGAGGACTTAGGAAATAGAAACCTAAATTTGCTTTTGTTGTTGCTTTTCCAGTGTATTGGTTCAAACCAATGAAGAGCCTGTCCTTTCCCCAACAGTTTGAATTAGTCTTGATTATATACTCAATTTGCATATTTACATAACCAAGCTCTCTGATGTAGCACTGATTGGCCTGTTTCTTTACCAGTAATCTGTAGTTTAAACTATTAGTCTTAGGATACATTTTCGTATCTTTTAGGAGAAAAATCTTAATTATTAGTTTTATAATCATCTTTTTAATACATAGACTCCTTTAAACTTTGAACCTGCCTGATAAGTAACAACAAAAGGGAGTAAACTAAAATTATATTGAATTTAGAACTTCTTGAATATCTCTAGGTACATGGTATTATAATTCTTATTGGGAAAAAATATAATTTTAATGGTTTTGAGGCAAGTTTTCTTACTGAATTGTACTGGATAATGAACAGTCATTGAAAGTATAGCTTTGTTAATGTTCATAAAGCAAACATATTGCTATATTACCACCTAAGGTAAGACAGAATTATCTGAACCCCAGAAGCTTTCCCCATGTGCTTTCCCTGTTGTTATATCTCTAAGACAACCACTACACTAACCTTTATACTCAAGTAATTTTGTAGTTTTAAATTGCTTGTGTAATTCATTTTTATGAACCTAGCTTGCCTTTTTACTTCTTGATGCCTTGTTTTTGTTGTTGTTGCTTGGTCATAGGGCTTGAACTCAGAGCCTGGGTGCTGTCCCTGTGCTTTTTTGGGCAAGGCACCACTTTGAGCCACAGCTCCACTTCAGGTTTTCAGTTGGTTAATTGGAGAGGAGTCTCACAGAATCTGGGCACTGGTTGTTCATGCCTGTAATCCTAGCTACTCAAGAGGATGGGATCTAAGGATCATAGTTCGAAGACAGACTGAGCAAGAAAAAAATCTGTGACTCATCTCTAATTAGCCACCAGAAAACTGGAAATGACACTGTGGCTCACAGTGGTAGAGCACTAGCACAAAAGCTCAGGAAGAGAGCCCAGGCCCTGAGTTCAAGTCCTCAAACAACCAAAAAAAAAAAAAAAGTCGACTTTCCCGCCACAGCTGGCTTCAAACCATGATCCTCAGGTCTCAATCTCTGAGTAGATAGGATTACAGGCATGAGCCACCAACACCCAGCTCTTGAGTTTTTAGTTTTGTTTTTTAATAGAAATACATGCTTTTTTTTTTTTTTTTTTTGTCAGTCGTGGGGCTTGAACTCGGCCTGGGTGCTGTCCCTCAGCTCTTCAGCTCAAGGCTAGTGCTCTACCACGTGAGCCACAATACCACTTCTGTGTTTCTGAGTGGTTTATTAGACATAAGAGTCTCACAGACTTTTCCTGCACGAGTTGGCTTTGAACTGTGATCCTCAGATCTCAGCATCCTAAGTAGCTAGGATTACAGGCATGAGCAACCAGTGCCTGGCTCATGCTTTGCATTTTAATGAAACTGAATTTATCAATGTTTTATTTATGTAGTAGTGATTTTAATGCCATTTAAAAATATTTGTGATCTCTTCTAATCCTTTTAAGTTTTATTTTGCCAGTCAAATTTAGTTCACAGGTCATTTACATTTTTGTTATTGTTTATAAGGTAGGGATTCAGTTTTCTCTTACTGTTGTAATGATTTTTGTAATTGTATTTCATTCTTGTAGTGTGTGTATATATGTGTGTGTGTACCAGACCTGGGGTTTGAACTCAGGGCTTGGCACTGTCCCTGAGCTTTTGTGCTCAAGGCTAGTCCTCTGCCACTTTGAGCCATAGCTGCACTTCTGGTTTTCTGGTGGTTAATTGGAGACAAGAGTCTCAACAGCCTTTCCTGCTGGGTGTGGCTTTGAACCACAATTCTCAGATCTCAGCCTCCTAAGTAACCTAAGTTAAAGGCATGAGCCAACAGCATCCCACTAGTTCTTGTAATTTTATGAGAAAGTTATGTTATCACTTTTTTTAACTAGCAGAGTCTTATAGATTTGACATTATTTTTCTTAAATGCTAAAAAAATTTACTGATGAAATCCATTTGCATCTTTTGGTTTTTTGATGGGCTTTTTAATTGTACTGTTTCTTTTATTTATAAAGAACTATTCAAATTTTATATTTTTATTTGTTAAAGCTTTGAACTTTCTAGATATTTGTACATTTCATCCAAATTTTCAGATTTATTGGCATCAAGATATTCATAATATCTTATGCGATGTCTTAAGCTATCTGTACGATCTGTAGTGATAATCCTCCTTTCATTTTTTTTTTTTTTTTTTTTTTTTTTTGTCGGTCGTGGGGCTTGAACTCTGGGCCTGGGCGCTGTCCCTCAGCTCTTCAGCTCAAGGCGAGTGCTCTACCACTTGAGCTACAGCGCCACTTCCGGTTTCTGGTGGTTTATTGGAGATGGGAGTCTCATGGTCTTTCTTGCCCGGGCTGGCTTTGAACCGTGATCCTCAGATCTCAGCCTCCTGAGTAGCTAGGATTACAGGCGTGAGCCACCAGTGCCCGGCTCCTCCTTTCATTTTTATATATTTCCCTTTTTTTTTTTTTTTGCCAGTCCTGGGGCTTGAAGTCAGGGCCTGGACACTATCCCTGAGATTCTTTGTGCTCAAGGCTAATGCTCTACCACTTAAGCCACAGCGCCACTTCTGGCTTTTTCTGAGTAGTTTATTGCAGATAGGAATCTCAGACTTTTCTGCCTGGGATGGCTTTGAACCGAGAACCTCAGGTCTTTGCATCCTGAGTAGCTAGGATTACAGGCATGAGCCACCAGTGCCCGGCTACTTTTCTTTTTTAATCTTTACAGTTTTCTTTTTTTTTTTTTTTTGGTCCGGTTGTGGGGCCTGAACTCTGGGCATGGGCACTGTCCCTCAGCTTTTCAGCTCAAGGCTACCACTCTACCACTTGAGCCACAGCGCCACTTCCAGCTTTTTTTTTTCTTTTTGCTTATGTGGTGCTGGGGAATCGAACCCAGGGCCTCATGCATGCAAGGCAAGCGCTCTACCACTGAACCACCTTCCCAGCCCTCTTTACAGTTTTCAAATTTCATCTTTTTAAAATTTCACATAGCATTACTTTTCTAAAAATTTATATATGTCTTTCCTGTTCACTGACTTTTGTTATTATTTCCTTTCTCCTACTTTCTGAGTATACTTATGTTTGTTGTTTTTTTTTGTCGTAATCTTGGTGATATTCAACCATACTTCTCAAATCTATTTAATGCTATTATCTTTTGTTTAGAGATACAATTAACAGCATCTTAGATCATTGATATGTTTGTTGTCATTCAGTTTGAAATGTAATCCCATAGATTTTCCCCCTTTCTTCAGAAGTAAATTATTCATTATATGTAAATATATACTTTTGCTTATGTATTTATATTTTATATGCATATTTAAGTTTTCCAATATCTTTTTTTCCTATTTCTTCCTTTACACTGATGTCTGCTCTTTTTTAAAAGATGAATTCTGCTCTTGTATCATTCTAATAATGTTTGTGATTTTTTGTTTATTTCCTGAATGAACTAATAGTGGTAGGGAGATGTGTATAAGGAATATAGTATAAGGCTTGTGACTTTCATGCCTTTGATTTTCCCTAACTTCCAGGTCATATTAATTTGTGTGCTCACCCTTTAAAATTGAGGTCTAGATTATTATTGTTGGTAGCTGTTGGGAATTTCATTAAATATTATTAGAAGTTCTTATTTGAGACATTTGGGCTGAGCCTACTTCTGCAGGTAATAGTTGACCACAGTACTGTTCAGGTGAGCTTCACCCAGCCTTCATCAGTCACTGAAGAAGTGTCCATAAAGAGGTTTGATTTCAAGGCACTCACTGGATGCAAGCTGGGATATGGAGAACTCAGTTGTAGATAGAAGGAAAAAAAGTGTTATGTGAGATACATGTGCATTCAGGGTATTCTTTGTTGCTTTTCTTTTGTCCTGGGGGTCCATTTGAGTTACCTGGGGCAATACTCACTTTGCTCTGTGACCTTAGACTTAGCTTCTGCAGCAGATTCTCCTCACGTCACACAACTGTGTGCTACCATCTGTGCTAGTGGAAAATGTTGTAAGGTCATATCAGGCAGTCCTTAGACTACACCATATCGTGTGGTCCATTCCCACTCCCAGCTCTTCCTATCTTGGAAGCACTCTCAAGTTTTTCCTTAATAGTCCCCCTTTTTCCTTTAGTCAGTGTATTTCTCCAGCAATATAATCTCCTAAAAGTTTCCTCAACAGCATATCTTGGCAATTTCTACTGCCAAGATTTTTTCAAGCCGTGTGTTAATACGTAAATGTAATTTAATATGAATTCTAACCATGAAAGAACAATATAGTTGTTTTCACACAATTCCTTTCTCTTTGTGTATGCACATAAGCATTCTTTATACAACTATCGATTTGGATTTTGGTTTCCATTTTTCATGTACAGTCCCTGTATCTGATAAAAATGAAGCAAGTGAAAGTATTTAACACTGTGTAGTTGTTTAGTGTTACAATTAAACTTAATCATCTTATGTGAAACTGTAGTAGTTGTTAGAATGAGTCAGACTTAGTTGTCCAAAGTGAAGGTTAATTTGAGAAAGTTTGGAGAACAAGATATTTTCTTTTTTCTTTTTTTTCTTTTTTTTTTTTTTGCGGTCCGGTCGTGGGGCCTGAACTCTGGGCCTGGGCGCTGTCCTCAGCTCTTCAGCTCAAGGCTAGTGCTCTACCACTTGAGCCACAGCGCCACTTCCAGCTTTTTTCTTTTTGCTTATGTGGTGCTGAGGAATCGAACCCAGGGCCTCAGGCATGCAAGGCAAGCACTCTACCACTGAGCCACCTTCCCAGCCCAGAACAAGATATTTTCTTAAGCATAAATAGATAATAATATCTAACTTGTATCAACTGGGAATTTTACCCTATAGTACCTGATCCCTACGTTGTAGTATCCAGAGCAGAGTCAACCCCAGTCCAAGTCCTGACTTTGCCTTTTCCAAACACTACGGCTTCAGTAGCCCAGGGATTTGCACCAAGGGGACCTCACTAAATACTGCCTGAGTCAATGTATGAAGTTACTTAAATGTATAAGGTTGTTTCCTTGTCTATAAAATAGGCATAATAAGACTAGCACTAGTGGCTCATACATGTAATCCTATAAGGTCAGTAGTTCAAGACTAGCCTGGGCAGGAAAGTTGGTGAAACTCTTTATCTCCAAATTAACCACCAGAAAACTGGAAGTGGGACTGTGGCTCAAAGTGGTAGAATACTAGCCTTGCGCAAAAAAGCTCAAGGACAGCACCCAGGCCCTGAACTGAAGCCCTATGACTGACAAAAATAAAAATGAAAGACAAAATTATGTGTTCCACTATAGATTATAATTAATTTATGTAAAGCTTCTTGGCACATACCAGGCATTCAATTAGTGATTGGTATGATAATAAGTTTTATATAAAATTCTTTCATTAATATCAAGCAAGTTCTCCAAATAGTAGTTAACAAAGTTAATGGATGAGGAGGGTAAGAGAAATATGTCTGCATAACCCAGATGCTTCAGAGAATGATTCCCCCATTATTTACTCCACTAGTAATAGGAACTCTGGGTAAATTAAAGCATATGTGTGTATGTGCGTTCCAAAGTGTGAACCCAGAATCAGGATGTATTTCAAGGGCATTGTCCTCTGGACATACAAACCAATTAAAGAGAGATATCTGACACAGTCCTCAGGAAGATTAAGGAAATTGTGAAGCATACTCTAAAGGGGAGACTGTAGAGGTTGAATTAGTAAGCAGAAAGATTAGAGATAACTGAATCTGGAACTAAACAAACAAACAAAAAAGACAGTATGCTGTCTAGCACAAGGACAAAGCAAACATTATTCAGGATGTGAGTAGGAGCCCTATATGCAGAGACTACTGGATTCGTTCATAGGAGACTGGTGATTTGGTATAGAGAAACTCCTCAGAGGGAGCACAAATGGACAGGTAAAGTGAAAGTAACTTGCAGGTCATCATGAAATGACATGTAGTATTTATTTTGCTATTTCTCAGAAGCCTAGTCAGTTTCTGTTTGAGTATGTATTCCAGAGATTATCAGAATATTAAAGTATAGGCTGGCAGTGTTTTCATGTTGAGGTGGTCTACATTTATTTTTTTCTTTTCTATCAAACATGAAAGATTGGGGTAAAATTAGGTTTGGATTCAACAGATCACAGAGCACAAAGAAATACCAAAGTGTAAGCACTGGCTATGAATGGTTTGGTTTTTGGTAGTTTAGAATATGCTCCCTTTCCCTGTCACTTGACTGTCCATTTTGATTGGAAACTGGTTGATAAGTCATACAGAGCAAATTATCTGTCTTTATTAATTTCTGAAAAGAATTAAGCAAACGTGCTAACACCATTAGCCTCAAGGCTGATGATGGCGGCACACCAGTCATTTTGAGACTGTCTATTACAGATGACAACTCTTCTCTGTACTAAGGTCATTTTTTCCTTCTCTTTCTCTTTCCTCCATCTGTACTTCCCCCTCTTATCCTTCATCTTCCATTTAATTGTGTTGTTCCCTCTCGTGAAAACTTAAAATATAACTTTTTCCAGCATTAACTTTCCTCCTATTATTGAAATGCTTGTGTTAGTATATGTGGTAAAATAATTGGGATTAAGTGAAAGATTACTGCATCCGTTCCCTTTTTTTCTGCTTTATTATATATAGAGAGAATTCATATATATTTGATAGAAAATATCTTTTAGTAGGCTTTGTGATTTAACATGATCCCAAGCTGTAATTCTCCAAAAGAGGGAATGGAAAATCATTTTAATGCTTTTGTTTTTGTTTCTAGCTTATTCTACTAAGCTCAACAAATTTCCTGTATTTAATATTAACGATGAATTGAATGATCTGTGTACCAGTGCAGTAAGCCCAAACACCACCAAAGCCACACGGTATGCCTTGAATGTGTGGCGATATTGGTGCATGACCAACGGGCTCAAAGATCACACAGACATCACCAAGGTAAGGGATCCTGGGTTTATTTCTTCTTTCTGCCAACTTCACTGACCTTTCTGGTGCCTGACACTATGCTAAGCATTGTAGGAAACAGAACAGTTGCTTTCTGACTGGGGAAACTGAAAGAACAATTGTAATGCAAAGAAAAATGTCTACAGTACAAAAGCAGACTTTAGAAAGTTTATAGACCAGAATTATTTATAGACCAGAAATATTCAGAGAGTTACATTTCATTTTGATGATAATAGAGAGAGATTTAATCTTTAAGCCATATTTTGATGGAGAGGTAGGATTTCAGTAGAATTAGATGAGGACAGCAGACTTTAAGACTGTATGATATGGGGAAGAGTAAAATTTCAAGGAAAAGAACTACTTACAACTGAGAGTGTGTATAAGGAGATTATAAACCAAATTTTTATAATTTTTCACTGCTAAAGTAAGAGTCTTAGAAACGGGAAATCACTGAAGTTTCCTGTTTTTGCTTGAAGCATCTTAATGTTAGGCAAAAGAGAGGAACCATTAAAGTTTGTTTGCTTTTTTTTTTTTTGAGCAGGAAGGATAAAAATGAAAGTGATATTTCAGGGAAAAAAGTGAATGAACAAAAAGTTATTTAATATCTTTGGTCTTCATTTTCTACCTTTGAAAAGTGAGCTCACCGGGCGCCAGTGGCTCATACCTGTAATCCTAGCTACTCAGGAGGCTGAGATCTGAGGATCACGGTTCAAAGCCAGCCTGGGCAGGAAAGACCGTGAGACTCCTATCTCCAATAAACCACTAGAAAACCGGAAGTGGCACTGTAGTTCAAGTGGTAGAGTGCTTGCCTTGAGCTGAAGAGCTGAGGGACAGCACCCAGGCCCAGAGTTCAAACCCCATGACTGACCAAAAAAAAAAAAAATGTGAGCTCTTAAGATCTCTCTAGTGGCTGGGAAGGTGGCTCAGTGGTAGAGCACTTGCTTTGCATGCATGAAGCCCTGAGTTCGATTCCTCAGTACCACATAAGCAGAAAAAGCCGGAAGTTGCTCTATGGCTCAAGTGATAGGGTGCTAGCCCTGAGCTGAAGAGCTGAGGGACAGTGTCTAGGCCCAGAGTTAAAGCCCCATGACCGACAAAAATTTTTTAAAAACTGAAAAAAAAAAAAGATATCTTCTAACTTGAAATACTTGAGATTTGTAAATGGTAGGAAAAAAAATCTTGAAACATTGTAGAGATAGAACTAAAGGATAATGTGTTTTGATTTGCACATACTGAGTATAAGCAGAGTCAGAATTCAGTTTCCTGAATAGTTACAATTATAGGTGTGAACCACCAGCACCCAGCACCATTTTCTATTTATTAAAAAAAAAAAAAAGCTGGAATTTTGATAGGGGTTTTTAATCTGTAGATAATGTGGGCCATTATTACCATTTTAGCAATAGTAAGTCTTTCAGTCCATGAACAAAAATTGTGTTTTTGTTTTCTGTTTGAAGCAGTAAGGTAAAAAGTAATGTTTTCCTAAAGCTGAGGAGTTGTCTCAAGAGGTAAGGTGCCTACCTAGCAAGTACAAGATCCTGAATTCAAACCTCAGTACCACAGATACACACACACACACACACACACACACAGAGACACACACACACACACAGACAGACACACACACACACACACACACACACACACACACACACACACAATACCTGCTTCAGAGTTAAGCATGGAGAGACATTTCTGTAATCCCAGCACTGAGATGATAGAGGCAGGAGGACTCGGAGTTCAAGGCCAAGTTGGACTGCTTAGAAAAACCCTATCTAGCTGGGCACTAGTGGCTCACACCTAAAATTCTGAGAATTGTGGTTCAAAGCCAGCCCAGGCAGGAAAGGCCGTGAAAGTTTTATCTCCAATAAACCACCGGAAAACCAGAAGTGGCGCTGTGGTTCAAGTGGTAGAGCACTAGCCTTGAGCTGAATTGCTGAGGAATAGCACCCAGTCCCAGAGTTCAAGCCCATGGCTGACAAAAATAAATGAAAGCAAGAAAGCAGGAAAGCAAGAAAGACTCTGTTTATCTTAAAAAAAAAAAAAAAAAAAAAAGCCAAAACTGCTCAGCACCATTTATGTAGAAACTGTGGTGCTCCTACAAGCCATGTTGTTATTAGAGCAACCATCACGTCAAATATAGTGGATAACCTATTGGTAAATGGTTTGGGTAAAGCATGGGCCAATCAAAGTCTTCTTCAAGTTTTTTTTCCTACAAACAACAAAAAAAGAGTTGATCTCATACTAATGCCTGAAGATATAAACCTTAAGGAATGCTGTGTTTGCAGCTCTGTGGAGACAGCCAGTCTGTACACAGATGAGACTTAGCAGGAGTCCTGCTGGCCTAGAGTCTCCTATTTCTAATATCCCTTTGTACCCAGGCTTGTTCAAGTTTCTTGCAACCAAGAGTCCTAATTATATGAAGAGAGGTTACCCTGAGAAGTCAAGAGTTGCAGGTGATACTGTACATACCCAAGCCAGCTGAGTTTGAGTGTAATGGTTGTTGAAAGTTGTTTTAATTGCTTATTTTGATTCTTATATTTTGGGTACAACTACCCTAGGTTTTCTAGTAGCTTATCAACTGAGTATGTTCTTCTTCCCTAGAGAAACAGATTACCAGTATTTTGTCTTATTCCTTTATATGGGTAAACATATATACATATGTGTGCATGCATGGGTGTGACATGTAGTGGAGAGGTGGGGGGATTTCTTTCTTTTGGCTTACCTCCCTGCTGAAAACCTCCAGAACAGTATGGTGTAAGAACAGTGATACTCAATATGCTCACTGTGCCCCATAGATCCTAATATTTTCATTGTGGTTATCAATTTTGTAGTTCTTGCCTACAAAATACTTCTAACTTCTCTTTCTTGGAGCTATTCTGATCTTTTCATTGTTGCCACATTTGGCAATATGTGCATTTGCTTTAAAGAAAGGTAATGTAAGTTAAGTTATACATATGCTGTAAGTATTCCCTAGGATAATCCTAGGATTGCTTATTATATACTTTCTTTCCTCCTTTCTTCTCTTTCTGTCAGCCTTCCTAGAAGTTTGTCAACTTTATAGATCTTCTCAAAGATGGCATTTTCTTTATCTGACCCAATTTTTATTTTTCCCACTTCACTGATTTATATATCTGTTTCTGTTGGCTTACTCTACTATTTTTGAATTTGGTTTGTGTAGTTTGTTGGTTGAGAATAAAATTTGCTAACAAAGTCATTCTAGACTACATTATTGGAATGAATTAGCAGTATTTCATGCATTTTGATATATAATGTTTTAGTTTAGTTAATTTTTAATATGTTTTTATTGAAAAAATACTGTACAGAGGGGTGCAGTTACATGAGTACATGAGCAATATAATGAGTACATTTCCTATCAAGCATTGTTACCTCCTCCTTTGTTTTTCCCCTACCATCCCTTCCCTCCTACCTCCACAACTACACTCCCCTGACTCCTGCCTAAATTGTAAAGTTCAGTTTTCAACATAGTGTCTTATACATTTCATCGTTACAATGGATCAACCTGTATCCCTATTTAAGCATTTTGTTTTAGCTTAGTTCACTTTAAATCAGCAATTTGCTTTTATTTTCTCTAACCTGAGGGCTATAGGAAAAGTAAATGTTAACTGTACAGTTTCTACACTGACCATTTTTATAGTGACTTTCTTTTTTAAAAAATGTTTATTATTATTATAAAGATAATGTACAGAGAGGTTACAGTACAACTACATAAGGCAGGTAAAGAATACATTTTTTAAAAAATTTTGTCGGTCATGGGACTTGAACTCTGGGCCTGGGTTCTGTCTCTCAGCTCTACCACTTGAGCCACAGCGCCACTTCTGGCTTTTACTGTTACATGGTGCTGAGGAATTGAACCCAGGGTCTCATTGCATGCAAGGCAAACACTCTACCACTGAGCCACCTTCCCAGCCCAAGAATACATTTCTTTTTAGACAATGTCAACTCTTTCTTGTACTCTCCCTATTGTGACTTTCTTCCTTTCTTTTTTCTTTTTGTCAGTAGTGAGGCTTGAACTCAGAGCCTGAACACTGTCCCTGAGCTCTTTTGACAAGTCTATTGCTCTACCACTTTGAGCCATAGCTCCACTTCTGGTTTTTTAGTTAATTGGAGTTTAGAGCCTCACAGGAACTTTTCTGCCCTGCCTGGCCTTGAACCACAAGTCTCAGATCCCAGCCTCCTGAGTAGCTAGGATTACAGACATGAACTGCCAGTGCTCACCTTTTGTGACTCTTTTCAGCCTGACCTAACTGAGCAAAACCTACTTTGCTATTTTTTAAGTACATCCTGAACACAAAGCAAAGCTTCCTTCTCTACCTATTATACTCATGTATAGAGCTCTGTCTTTTTAACACATATTATTATTGAACCCCTATGGGTTATTAAGCTGATGATAATTTTAGGACCTACTTGGAAGTTCAAGTGAAAATTCCAGGATCATTAATTAGATGCAAGGTGGCCCAATCAGTTATCTTCTACTACAGCCCAGGCTTAATAATAGCAGGACCAGAAAGTGTGTACAGATTGCAAAGGAAATTAATGATGGGGTGATTCAGAGTTTAAGTTTATGGTTTAGGAATCCTTTAGTGAAAGAACTGAATTTTATTAAGGGAGAAGGAAACAATTGATTTGCAAGCAAAGAGGAGAAAGAACCTTTCAGAGAGAAATAGTGAAAATTACAAAAAGCTAATAAAACTGAGCTCTAGTGGCTCAGGCCTATAATCCTAGCTACTCAGGAGGCTGAGATCTGAGGATTGTGGTTCAAAGCCACCAGTTAAGAAAGCCAGAAGTGGAGCTGTGGCTCAAGTGGTAAAGCACTAGGTTTGATCAGAAAAGCTGAGAGGCAGCACTCAGGCCCTGAGTTCAAGCCCCAGGACCAGCACACACACACACACACACACACACACACACACACACACACACACAGCCAATAATAACAGTAATTTATGTGTATGTGTGTGTATATATATATATATATGTATGAATTTGCAAAAACATGCGTGTATATGTGTACAGTGGGTATGTGTCCACCAGTATTTACAAGTCCTTTATGCTCTTCAGCTCAAGGCAAGTGCTCTACCACTGGAGCCACAGCACCGCTTCCGGTTTTCTGGTGGTTTATTGGAGATAAGAGTTTCCTGGACTTTCCTGCCCAGGCTGGCTTTGAACCATGATCCTCAGATCTCAGCCTCCTGAGTAGCTAGGATTACAGGCTTGAGCCACCAGCACCCAGTCAGTAATACTTTTTAACATTATTTAAATCCTTTGGGAAGATATATCTATTCCTATGGCCTATTTCAGAGATGGAAACACTGAGGTTAAAAGACATTAGAGAGAACCAAGTGGAACCTAGATCTTCCAGCTTCACATTCACTATTCCTTCTGCTTTATGATGGTAAGGGCTCAATCTCCTAGAAGCCAAACATGTGCTATTGTAGTACAGTCTCTGGTGAGGAGTAGGAAGGAGGAGGAGGAGAGGTCTGGTTATTGGGGTATCCTCAAATGTATAACCTCAGTGTTTGTCTCATTTGAGATCCCTGCAGTGAAGTTGAATGAGCTGCTTGAGAACTTTTATGTCACCGTCAAGAAGAGTGATGGCTCTGACTTCCTGGCTACCTCGCTCCATGCCATTCGCCGAGGCCTGGACCGCATCCTAAAGAACGCAGGGGTGGGCTTCTCCATCACCAGCAGCACCTTCAGCTCATCTACCAAGAAGCTCAAGGAGAAGCTGTGGGTGCTGAGTAAGGCAGGGATGTCTGGTGCCCGCTCCCGCAATATTGTTTACTTTTCCCTTTCTGACGAGGAGGAGATGTGGCAGGCTGGATGTCTAGGAGATACCAGCCCCATCACTCTCCTGTCCACTGTAGTCAAGTACAACAGCCAGTACCTGAACATGCGGACACTGCAGGAGCATGCTGATCTCATGTACGGTGATATCGAGCTGCTCAAAGACCCACAAAACCAGCCCTACTTTGCTCGGACCGACAGTGTCAAGCGAGAGAGCCGGAGCACTTCTACCCGAGTGTGTCATGGGAAAATCTACCATGAGCATTCCAGGGGACACAAACAGTGCCCTTACTGCCTCCTCTACAAGTACATGTACATCCATCGACCACCCACCCAAATGGAGGCCAAGTCCCCTTTCTACCTTACTGCCAGGAAGGAGGCCACAGACATGGGCAGTGTGTGGTATGAGGAGCAGAGGATGGGACTGCGGTCCCTTCGGGGGATTGTCCCCAATTTAGCCAAGAAAGTCAAGCTGGACAACTGTGAGAACTTCACCTTCGTCTCCTTTACTCAGGTCTCCAGGAGGCTTGGCTCCCACAGCTGCTGCCAGTGAACCCTCTCTCCATGGATCCAGGCCATTGCCCTGTTCCCCTCCCAGCAAGAGCTCCTCCAGGCTGCCAAAGCCAGGCTCAGCAGCAAGGCAGAGTCCTCCGGGGTCAGAAGCTGACCCTGGCGTGCCCTTTCCATTCCCTGAAGCCTGCAATTGCTCTAACTCGGAGTTTGTTGTTTTTACTTTTTGGGGTTTTTTTTTTACATGAAAGGAGATGGATTTGAATAATTGGGATGTTTTATCCAGGTGTGCTTCACCTTTGTTAAATCACAGAACCTAGATTCTATGAGAATTTATTTCTATCACTATTATCTATAAGAGTGAGGGAATTCATTTTATCTAGTGCCTTTTTAGCACAGGTTTTCTGCAAAAAGAGAAAGGAAACGGTTTCAGTAGTCATCAAAAAAAAAAAAAAATCCCAGTAGCCCGTAGCATTAGAATGTTTTGAGGACTATACGCTTTGTTGAGTTAACTCACAATAAGGAACTGGAGAGAGGAGAGAGAGAGAGAGACAGACGTGTTAGAGGAAATTGCACTGGACACTCCTGTACATTTTCTTGGTGGATAGCACGGTCCTGCAGGGCAGGACCTTGAGCCTCAGCCAGAGAGGCAGGCTCCTCACTTTAGCAGGAAGATCATCTCTGCTGTGAGTGGAGAGAATTTTATAAAAGAAGAGGACGAATGTTTGTGAGAACAAGGTTCCCAGTTAACTAGATAGTTTGTACTATGAGAGGAATTCTTGTAGGGAAAGAAAAGGGCTTGGAAAAGCCACCTGTGATCCAAATGTGAAAACCTGAAGCAGAAGTGCCTACGTCTGTCTTAGTTCTCAGCACCACCTGACAGCACTTTTCATTTGAACGTGTTGGGAGTTTGTTTGTTCTTCCTGTCATACAGTTGTTTATTTGGCATACAGCACATAAAGGATAAATAATAATGTTCAGGCTTTCCTAGGAAAACCCCATAAAACACAATACAAAGGAAATAAATCCTCAAATGCATTTGATAAAGAGCTTTGAGATATTTTTATCCAAGTCTGACTGTTTCAGTCACCACAGATGTCATTATTTTAGGTTGGCACCAGTGCTTGGGACAGTATGATTCAGGCAACCTACCAAGTAAACAAACCTAGCATTAAGGATGTAAGTTGCAAAACCAAACCATCCTGACAGGTTGTTCGTGCAGTTTAAAATCATTTCACTCAGGTAAAACATCCTGACCACATGTTACTTAAATACTCACAGAATCTTCCAAAAACTCTTCAGTAGTTATTAGAAATACAACAATAAGTGAAAAAGGAGCCCTAAGATTGCTAATCAATAATAATTTCTAGTATCTTTTTCATATATTGGAGGAAAGACTGAACCTTTACGTTCCTGGGAATGCTTTCTAATCTCAAATTAAAATCCAATTTAAATTCATTTTGCAGGGGTTTAAAAAATAGTTGTACTTCTTTTTCAAAGCATTATTTAAGCACTTAATTCCTTCTAAATAATTTGCTGATCATTGAAATATGTGACACTTTGCCAGAGAAGACTCAACCAATGCTGCCTTAAGGTCTAATGTCGTTCACTTTCTAGTTACTACACATTTATAATTTTATTTACTAGTTGATCTTTTCTGAGTAGAGATTACTTTGGTAAACCTCCATCTGTATATAAAAGTAATAATAATCAGTGTTACAACTTAATATTGCATACTATTCTGTTGTGGGTTTTTTGTAGTGATTTTTAAGGATTTAAGAAAACTTGATATAAAATATTAAGTATTTTAGTTTGCTAAACATCCAAAGGATATTTTGTTTGTGGAAAGTAAATGGTCATTTTCTTGTCAGTCTACTCTTAGACTGAAATGTGATCTGTATTAACTATAAGCAGAGCCTGCAGCCTCATTAAATAAAGCCTCCACTTTTGTTTTAAACAGATTCAGGAGGAAACTGCCATTCGAAATCACTGGAATCAGATTTTAGTGTTTTTAAAAGTAGCAATAATTGATGCAGAAGTTGTAGTTTCAGTGTTCGTTGTGGCTTTTCATTAACTGTATAACCATCTCTGCATGGAATTTGTTACCTGTCACCTATTTGATGTATTTTACATCTCCAGAGTTCTGAAGTGAATGATGACACTAAAAACTCAGGAGAACAGATCTTCAGTAACACCTGATAGAGTAAAAAATGGTTTCTCGGCATCCTAAATACCACTCAGCACATGCCTCCTTGAGGAACTGGAGTGAAGAAGTAGGCTCCTCAAGAATTACATGTGCACTTATTGTATTAAGAACTTGTGCAAATATGTGTGTGTGAGTATAGACATACTTGTAAAATCAACATCTGATAAATCCTGTTAACATGGCACAACACTATCAGTGTATATGACTATGCCTATCTTCAGAGGCATTGTGTATTGTTTTGTTTTGAGACAGGATCTTGTAGGGTAGCCCATGCTGGCCTCAAACTCTCAGTCCTCCTGCCTCAGTGCCAGGATTACAGGTGTGTACCATCATACCTGCTTTCAGAGGCTCTTAAGAAGATCCAGAACACCTCATCCTAGCTGGGGCTCAGATGAGGCCGTGGTTCTAGCTTTCCTGTCAACTTTGTGCCATCCTCACTGGAGAGACCTGCTCTAGGCCTAAGCAAGAGAAACAAGAACTGAAAGGGAAGGAAGAGGGAAGGTAAGAGAATGTTTTTTCACTTACCTTTGTGTTTTGTGCTCCACATTTGGAATGAGTATCAAGGATTTGCAAGGTAGGCCTGGGGGGTTACTCAGCGGTAGATAGCTCCTAGCATATGCCAGGAAGCAAGATGAATTTGTTTGATCTTCAGCACAAAAAAGAAAGAAAGAAACACAAATTCACCTACTCATTAGAAATGGAGGTGCTATAGATGTTCAGAGAGGACCTATGGCATCTTTGGGGAGCTCACCCCTGCAGCACTTTCTGTAGCTGTTCTAGAAGGAGCTCTGGGTACCCCACAACCCAGCAGGCTTCCCATCAGAGAGTATAGTTAGACAGACTTGTCCAACTTGATGGGTGTGAACCAATTAAATATCAACAGTGAGGCTGTTACCAGGGACATCTTACCTGGATAGTACCTGTTAGCCTTTTTAGATATAACTTTTGCTAATAATTAATACCAATCTGCATTATACCACCTATTGCTTTCATTATGCAGATTCTCCCTCACCAAACTTAAACTTGAAAAGAAAACTAAATCCATTAATCTGGTCAAGTTAACACATTTATGCCATGGGTTAATTCTACCTCCAGTACAACTAAGCTCTATTACCTCACATCTAGGTAAAAATAAATGAAGGAATATCAGAAGCCTTGAAGAGGCCTTACAGAGGTTTTCCCACTGTTTAGTGTTTGGGGGAATAAAAAGGAATATTATGGAAGTATCTAACCAAAGCTATGGGAAAAACGTTTCCTTTATCATATGTCATTTGCCCAGCTTTCCTTGAATTGTATCCTGCATTCGTCTGTCCTGACAGATAAAATGTTTGAAGAAATTTGACATTGCGACTTTCATTTTTTTTCTAAGTTCAGTCTTATGAAAAGCATTAAGCTCTATCTGGCATGCTCGTGGAAATAGTTATTAAGAGAATCTGGACCCGGTAATGTTCCTATAGAAAGGAAAGCCTTGTGCTGTCAGATTAGTCAGAAGTTCCCAGATGCGGGATCACCCTTATGCAGCTCTCAAGGTTATATAGTTAAGAAGGGGCCGAGCCAGGATACAAAATTCCTAATTCTTCAAGGTCAGATACCGGGAAGACTTCCTAAGAAATCAGATTTACCTTGTTCTTATCTTGATGAGATTTATCAAATTTCACAACTTCTGAAATGATTTTGCTATCTCTAGACAGCAGAATGTTGATTTTTTTTCTCAGTTGAGGCTAACAGTGGCCACGTTGTCACTACTTATATAAAGAGAATGTTTAAATATTATCCTTATGAAACATTCAGCACTTTGTTGTTTTTCTGAGATATGGCTTGCTAAAAATGTTTTTTTTAGCTAGTAATGAATGAAAACAATGAAGACCTCAAAAAAGAGTTACCTCATTTTCTCTAGAGCTCCTGTGAGTCTCAGTTAAGGTCTATACATACTAAGAAGCTATTAATAGACAGCTCTAAATATAATAAATTAAGTTTCAAATTTGTGTATATCTTTCAATTATTTTGCTTTGGGTATAAGTGTTTTAAAGGACAGTTAAGAACATTGTTCAGGAAGAGTTGTTAGGTAAAAGAATTTTGTGTATTTTTCATATAAATGAGTCAATTAAGACATTTCCTGGGATGGATTGGTGGTGTCCTACAAATGTACCCCCTTTCTGAAAGAGGAGGCCCTCTGGAGGATGAAAATTAAACTACATTTATGGAAATTTCCTGCATCTGACCTCACAGGATTTTCTAAAACCATTCTGCAGGCAAAGTGTTCCCACTATTATGATGATTTTGAGCAATCCAGATGCCCTTGCATAGTTGTTGAGCAGAATCAGATTGTTACACTCAATTAAAGTGCTTTATTTATATAATACAGCTCATATGGAAATTCATGAAAATTTGAGGCAAAACCAAATACCAAAAGTTGCAGTGGGTAATATGTAGATGAATAGTTTTACTATTCATATTGATTAAATACATTTCCTCTCCTCTGCTGAGAGGAGCATGAGCTCCTAAATACCCTATGCTCAGTATAACTGGTTAATTAGAACTGATTTGCTGCCAGGCACTGGTGGCTCCTGCCTATGATCCTAGCCTCTCTGAAAGCTGAGATCTGAGGATTATGGTTCAAAGCCTGGCAGGGTAGGAAAGTCTGTGAGAATCTTATCTTCAATGGACCACCAGAAAACCACAAGTAGAGCTATGGCTCAAAGTGGTAGAGTCCTAGCCTTGAGCAGAAAAAGCTCAGGGACAGCACCTAAGCCCTAAGTTCAAGCCCACAACTGGCAAAAAAAAGGAAGAAAGAAAGAAAGAAAAAGAACTTACCTGCTTATTATTATATCTGCTGATTTGCTCAAATAGAAGCTCTTAGGCCTAACACTATAGTAAGAGCTTTCTCATAACTGCTTTGCATTCTTATTTAATGTTCCTAACAGTTCTTCAAAGTACATCTAAGTTATTTTTAATGAGAAACCAATGCTCAGATAGCTAAAGTCTTACAGAGGTAGTTAGAGATCTTAAATTTGAACTGGCAGGTTTGATTGCACATCCAGTACTTCATCTATTAGAACTTTAGGCCCATAGAGGTCCTTTTAATTTGTTAAAATTTAAATGGTCCTTTCTCGAGCCATATTCTCTTAGGCCTGGTATGTGTTTGTCCACCAAGTAACTTCTATTACTTGTTCTCTCCCTTAAAGAGCAGGTGCTAGCCAGGTGCTGGTGGCTCCTGCCTGTAATCCTAGCTACTCAAGATCTGAGGATCATGGTTCAAAGCCAGCCCTTGAAGGAAAGTCTGTGAGACTCATGTCTAATAAACCACTAGAAAACCGGAAGTGGTGCTGTGGCTCAAGTGATAGAGTGCTCGCCTTGAGCTGGAGAGCACAAGGACAGTGCCCAAGCCCAGAGTTCAGGCCCCACAACCAACAACAACAACAGAAAAAGAGCAGATGCTCCTGCCAGATTAATAAAAGATTGTATCTGTTTTGACATTAGACCCACCGCTCAAAATGTGAAGGTTGGGGGCTGGCAAGGTGACTCAGTAGTAGAGTGCTTGCCTTGCATGCAGGAGGCCTTGGGTTTGATTCCACAGCACCACATAAGCAGAAAAACCCGGAAGTGGTGCTGTGCCTCAAGTGGTAGAGTGCTATATAGTGCCTTGAGCTGAAGAGCTGAGGGACAGCGCCCAGACCCAAAGTTCAGGCCCTATGACTGACAAAAAAAATAAAAATGTGAAGGTGTTTCTCCTCTGTGTCACAGTTTCATGCTCAGGTCTTTTGCCGGTTAATTTTGGCATCAAAAGATTTTTATGTATAATCTTTAGACTAAAGCAGTCACCTAAGTATATTTTTATATACTTATTTGGTTCATTTTTTTTTATTCTTTCCTTTGTCAGGCATATTTATTTTCTTGCTCAAGATGTAAAACAGTAGATTATGGGTGACTAATCCAGAATCCTCATTTCACCCACAAGGAAATTAAAGCCCAGAGATTAATTAAAAGGCCCATTGAAGGTCAGTCAGGCAGTAAATAGTAGACTAGGGACTAGAAAACTAGTCCAAAACTGTCCTCCATGCCATAACTGGGAAGATTTGGATTTTGAAAATTAATGCACCTGGTAAGCGACACCTGGCTAGTAGAAGCCCCCATTGAATTTCTCCCACCTTCCCAGAAAGCACTCCTGAGGACCTAGAAGACCAAACCCCAATTCTTGTATCTAGGATCATTTACAAGACAGATGGAAGTGAACTGGAACAAAACTTTCCATGCCATAGCTCACTCCTTAGCTTCACAATTTTTTAATGCTATTTAGTATATATCTTCCTTCCCAACCACTTCTGTTTTACTCTGTCTGGCTCAGAGATCCCAAACCAGTGATGGCTGACTGGTGTCCTATCCAGATGCTGCAGTTGAAAGAATTTTCTAGATCTCAAGCTTCTCTTCCTTTCCTCCCACATGCATCTTCATTCATCCCAGGACTTTAAAACCTAAGGCTAAATAAAACATGAGCAGAAAGCAAAGTTGAGGTGGTACATAATGCATTCTGAGAGTTAAGCCCTCAGGTGACACAGAAGCAGTCTATGATTGGGTAGCAGTCATTGGTTCAGAGATGCAGAAAATCAGGCAACAGGATGGCAGAGGATGCTACCTCTATGTTAAATTTGGAAATGTGCTTGGGATTTGACTGAAAAAGGAATTTTATTTTTAAAAAAGTATCTGAGGAGAGAAAAAAACACACATTTAGGAATGAATATGGGGGGAGAGGCACCAAATAACAGGACTAAATCAAGGATAAACACTTCCAGAAAAATCTTGAAAGGGCTGTACCACAGGAGAAAAAGTTTTAGGATTCTCTTTGTCATAATTGAAAGAAGAGATTTTCTTCTGTGCAACAGTACTGTGTTATCTTGAGGAAAGGCAATAGAGTCAAATGGAAACAGAAACAGGGATTTCTAGAAAGCAGGAAAACAGAATAACAGACTAAAACTCATACTGGAAGCAGAAAAGCACAATATTGATCTTTAAAGATATTAACTCAGTTATGTGAAGGACAAGCTTGAGATTGTTCTCTTTTTAAAATAAACCATTTAAAATGGGAAAGAGAACAAATATGAAAACAGAACAGCAGGTGACATTACTGACATTTACTTTTCTAATGCTAAGACTGTACTGAGAAAACCATTGTCAGATATAAAAATAAAGTCTTTCCTGGATAAAATTAAAAGATTAAAAAGACTCCCTGTATTCCTCCTCTTCCTCCTCCTCCTCCACCACTACCATGCCAAAAACGTTAAAGAGATCAACAGCTAAGCACTTCTGGCAAGAACGATAAACTACTGTTGATAGAGAATGACAGAAATGATACAGCCTTCAATCCTTCTGTACTGTATTCAGAAAATAAGTTGCTTAAGAGAAAATAAAAGAATGGCTTCAGACCTGTTCTCTGAAAACCCAAATACCAGGAAACAGTAGGGAATTTTGAGGGGAAGAGTTTTGTTGGGATTATATATGGAATTATGTATGGGCAAGTATCCAGGAAATACATATACTAGCTATGTACTATTCCTATAATAAATTGTACTGCAAATTCAAAGCCCGATTTAAGTCAAGTAAAACTAGATTAAATATACTTTCAAGGGACTGTGAAGTGTTAAATCCCACTAAAAAAAGATTTGATACTGTTAAGTAGACAGTATGGCTAGAACCCTGATTTGAAAGTACCCATATGTATAAGCTAAATAAATACAAGATATATCTGAAGATTACTGTACGATATAATCTCATGCTTCTTTACTTTTATTAAAAAATACATAATCATTATAAGTACAAAATTCAGATCTGACTCTTAAAAATAAAATATTTCTTTAGTGACTATTCATCATAAATGCCAAATTCAACTTTTAAAAATGAAATATAAATGCTTTCAATTTTCCCTTTTGCCAGTTGTAATTCTGTACTTGCTTCCAGGTGAGCCACAGCTGGGGGTCCCGCATTTCTTCTTGGGTCTGATTTCCTAGGTGAGAGCTTGTTGACTGCATGCCATGTGCTATTCCACTCTCCTCAAAGTCATAACCACTGGTATAAGGTTTGACAATTACAGAATCCATGTTTTACAAATCACTTGGGAAGAATGTCACTTGTTTTTGGGTGCAAATACGAAGAAAGTTGTTTAACCTATTGGGGTGGGCAGCGGGGGGGAGCTGGAGAGACAATGAGGTGCTTTCCTTAACTAGAACCTGAAGTTTTATGGAGTTCTGTGTAAATTCAAATCCAAGGGCTGGGTATGTAGCTCAGCAGTTCAGCACTTGCCTAGCCTGCACAGGGCTCTGTGGGTGTTGGCTACCCAATCACACACACACACACACACGCGCGCGCACACACACACACGCGCGCGCACACACACACACACACACACACACACACACACACCAAGTCAGATATCTCTGTGGGTGTTGGCTACCCAATACCCCCCCCCACACACACACACCAAGTCAGATATTAAGGGAATAAAAGCAGTAAAACAAATCACTTCTGGAATCCAGTGTCATTGTGAGTACTAAAACTGGGTTCTTTTGTGTTGTAATTTGCTGGCACTGGAGAAGCCTAAAAACACAGAAACATAAAAAGGCCTCATGGGTCAGCTCCTTCCCAGTATAAAAGTTTAATTGGTGCTGTCATTTTAGACTTCTCAATTAAATCTTCAACAGCACCAGCATGTTTGCTTTAAAGTTAGCAATAGAAGAGCTTATGGATTGTTTTTGTTTGCTTAGGTTTTCATTCTGACACACAGTAAAGCCTCTTGGCAAAAAGATGGAGAGGGTTTGGATGGTTTTATTGTACTATTTTCCACTTTTGCTCCCATCCCCAGGTGAAGGCCTTGCCTGGCACACATGGTAGTGCGTAGGGGAGCAAGTGAGAGGGAAAGCAGTTGTCATGTTTCCTGTCACAGTGTCAGTGTTGGAAAACTGTTTTTGTTTGTCTAGTCCAGCCCTTTGTAGAGAGTTAGTAGAATGTTAATAATTTGCAAGGGTCTGTGTTTAAAAAGTTGTTGCTTGGTTTGTTTTATGTATATGTAGCTTGACTGTTTAGACCCAATTTTTTTGAACAAAATAAAAATAATAATGTATATTCAGTCTGTTTTCTTAAAATAGCATGGTTATTTGAACTTAATCTGCAGTTTCTATGTCTTCTGAATGTGCTTAAGTTAGCACCACATATCTGGAAGTAATGTTTTCTTCGTATTTTGTAATGGGAGGATTAAAAAGCAGGTGCTTCTGAGCTAATGTGAAATTGTTGCTCCGACTGACTTCCTCCAGTTTGCTGGCAGGTCTGCATCTCTGGAGACTGAATCCCCATCTGAAAAGTTCTCAGGGTGATTGTAACTGACCATTGTGTGCATGCTTTCCTTAGTGATTTTCTCCTCTTTTATTTTTACTACTTTTGGAGATACTTAACCCTCAATGCTTTTAAAGTAGAAATGAATTACTTAATATATACAGCAGCTAAAATAATTTATAAGAAGCAAGTTTCTTAAAAATATTTCCAAGTGTCTAACATAGCAATGGTGAAAAGGTGCAGTTTTGTTAAGAACCATTGATCCTGTTGGGTGTACTTATAACACCTGTAATCCTAGCACTCATCAGCTGAGGCAGGAAAATCAAGAGGTCAAAAGCAGTTGGGGCTACTTTGTTAGATTCTATCTCAAAATAATAAATACTGAACTTAAGGAAAATCGACTGTTTTCTCATTGTTCTACTATAGCAGTAATTGTGTTTGTGTGTGTATGTGTGTGCGCACATGCACACGCATGCACACCAGTACTGGGACATGAACATAGTGCCTTGCATTCTCACTTGGCTTTTTTTGCACAAGGCTGGTGCTCTGCCACTTGAACCAAACCCCCGTTTCCTGCTTTTTGCTGGTTAATTGGAGAGAATAGTCTCAGGGTTTTCTCTGCCCAGGCTGAGTTAGAACTGAGATCTGAGCCTCCTGAGTACCTAGGATTACAGGTCTTAGCTACCAGCATCTGGCTTTTTAGCAGTGATTGTTAAACATACTTACAAAAAAAAAAAGACGTTGTCTTAAGGATGAAGCCTGCTCTTGCTGATGCTTTGCTGCAACTGCCATTTGGATAGTTATTCTTTCTTTTGGGAAAAAGAAGAAAACGAGAATATTATCTGATTGACTAAACCAAAAAAAAAAAGGGGGGAGTTGGTTTAAAAAGTTGAAATTTGGCTGGTGCCAGTGGCTCATGTCTATAATCTTAGCCACTCAGGAGGCTGAGCTCTGAGGATCATGGTTCAAAGCCAGCCCTGGCAAGAAAGTTCATGAGATTCTTCTCTCCAATAAACCACTCAGAAAACCAGAAGTGGCACTGTGGCTCAAGTGGTAGAGCACTAGCCTTGAGCTGAAGAGCTAAGGGACAGCGCCCTGGCCCAGAGTTCAAGCCCTATGACTGACAAAAAAAAAGAAATGAAATTTGATATTTGATGAAAGGTCTGGACATTTCCCAGGAAAATGCCAATGTTCTTGCAACATTTTACACATAAAAATCTAGTTTTGAAAGAGTCTTGCACTATATATATATTTATATATATATATATATACACACATATATAGGTGTATGTGTATGTGTGGTATATATATATATATATATATATATATATATTATATATGTGTGTGTGTGTGTGTATGTATATGTATGCATATATTTTTTTTTCAGTTGTGGGGCTTGAACTCAGGGCCTGGGCTCTGTCCCTCAGCTCTTCAGCTCAAAATTCTCACTCAAGGCTAGTGCTCTGCTACTTTGAGCCACAGCACCACTTCTGGTTTTCTGGTAGTTAATTGGATATGAATCTTATGGACTTTTCTGCTGAGGCTGGCTTCAAACCAGGATCCTCAGATCTCAGACTCCTGAGTAGCTAGGATTGCAGACATTAGCCACCAGCATTCCAGCCGCTAGATATATTTTTAAGGAGTTGAACAGTTGGTGACATAGATACCCAAACTGGCCCATATGTGAGGTTCACTATTTCCTTCTGTGCTTTTTGGTACATGTTGAAATTTTCTGTAAGGAACAATTGAAGACCACAAGCTCCTGTACTAACGATTGTATAGCCTCCTTAGAAGTTTCTTAGAGCTGTGGCATCTTCAGGCCACAAACAGGGACCTGCAGAGACCATGCTGTGAACAAAGAATGGTGACACTTAAGGTAGATCCTTAGGTGACTATGATGAGCTTGAGCAATGACAGCAAATTACCAGAAGAGTCATTTGTACCTTCTATCTGATTAAGCCTGTCCTCTTTAATGCAGATTTCCTGATGTCTTGGGGTTGGTTCCAGTAGCCTTAATAACTGTGCTTAGGATGTGCAGACTTGTGATCCAGTCATGCCACAGTACTGAGAAGTCTGGTAAACAGCAAAGAAGTGGGTCTTACATAGACAACATATGGCCTTTTCTCAGTCTTTAGAAGGTTCTACTGCAGCAGCAGGGATGCTGGGACCTGAGCAAAGGCATCTGAGACTCCTGGCACCTGCAACCTGCCCATTCTCATCTAGCATCATATTATGTCCCCTGTCTGGGGAGCTTCTAGTAGCCAATACTTTGGCGTATTTCAGAGGTATGTGTCCCCAGTATATTTCTTTTTTTTTTCTCTTCCTTAGGTTTCCCTGTTTTTTCCTTCCACTGCTTAGAGTATCTGCACTACCATTTTTGCCAGTAAGATATGAGGGAGACTTGAAAGACAGTAAACAAGATGAATTTCAGCAATAAACTACATGCTAGATTCTTGTATTTCTCATGGGATCCCAAAGAAATAAGGATTAGAAATAAAAATTCCTGCTGGAGTGTTTACAGTGTACTCAGCTGTTGAAATGTTCAAAATGCAATCAAGGAAGTAATTTAGCATATTCTAATACCCTTAACGATAGTAATAATAGCTAAGAATTTGACCAAATTTAAAGAACCCAGTGAATCTTTTAGGACCCCATTAAAGAATCTAACACTCTAGCCGGGCGCTGGTGGCTCACGCCTGTAATCCTAGCTACTCAGGAGGCTGAGATCTGAGGATCGCGGTTCAAAGCCAGCCCGGGCAGGAGAGACCGTGAGACTCCTATCTCCAATAAACCACCAGAAAACCGGAAGTGGCGCTGTAGCTCAAGTGGTAGAGCGCTCGCCTTGAGCTGAAGAGCTGAGGGACAGCGCCCAGGCCCAGAGTTCAAGCCCCACGGCCGACAAAAAAAAAAAAAAAAAAGAATCTAACACTCACTAATAACAAATACACTTTTGACAGTTAATAGCTAATATGGTCTGTGCTTCATCACTGCTTGTCCCATGGATAATGACCCAGAATTGAAAGGATACACTTTGACCTACCCAGGGGAAAACTAATCTAGATGTTTCCTTTTTTTGTCCTGGGTTCTCAATACATGTGTAGATCACATATATTCATGGTATGTGGTTCTCTTGCTCTTTCATTATTTCTCAGTGTCACCTCCCAGACAGCATGTGATCACACATTTGGGTCACATACCCAAGTGTCACAATTCTCTCAGTTTTTGTGATACCAAGTCCATCTGTTTGGTTGGTTTTTTTTTTTTTTTTGGGGGGGGGTCCGGTCGTGGGGCCTGAACTCTGGGTCTGGGCACTGTCCCTCAGCTCTTCAGCTCAAGGCTAGCGCTTTACCACTTGAGCCACAGCGTCACTTCTGGCTTTTTTCTTTTTGCTTATGTGGTGCTGAGGAATCGAACCCAGGGCCTCAGGCATGCAAGGCAAGCGCTCTACCACTGAGCCACCTTCCCAGCCCTGGTTGGTTTTTTTTTTTGTTTTTATCAGTATTGGGATTTGAACTCAGGACCTCATGCTTGTACTCTACCACTTGAGACATACCTGCAGCCCAGCTTTTCACTATTTTTTTTTCCATCCCAGTTCTGAGGCTTCAACTCCGGGCATGGGTGCTGTCCCGTAGCTTTTTGGCTCAAGGCTAACACACTTGAACTACAGCTCTACTTCCAGCTTTTTGCTTTAGACTTGGGTCTGTGCAACACCAAAGCCTGGAAGTGGAGCTGCTTAATTGGGCAGGATAGGGAAAATATCTAGAAGAAAATCTATAAAAATTTAATAAATCTTCAACTAACTGTTGACCCAAACTATAGTTCTAAACTTAAATTTTGTTCTACCACCAAAAAGTAGGGACTCCAGGGCTAAGATAGGGTCAGCTATAAGTTAGTTACACAGTGGTGGGAAGCAGTAGTGCTAGCATGCATAGTCCCTGGGCTCAATTCCCATAGACAGAAACTCAAAAGCAAAGCAACAAAAATACCGTAAAAACTGTATCTGAGATATAGTATAAAATATAATTTTAATCATCAAAATTTTGTGCGTGTTATAGAATTTTCGAACACATGATGATTTCAGATTTTATTTTTAATCAGATCTGATCTATAGGACTAGTGTAGGGGCTGGGAAGGTGGCTCAGTGGTAGAGTGCTTGCCTTGCATGCATGAGGCCCTGGTTCCTCAGCACCACATAAGCAAAAAGAAAAAAGCCAGAAGTGGCGCTGTGGCTCAAGTGGTAGAGCGCTAGCCTTGAGCTGAAGAGCTGAGGGACAGCGCCCAGGCCCAGAGTTCAGGCCCCACGACTGGACCCAAAAAAAAAAAAAAAAAGGACTAGTGTAGGACAGTAGAGACTGCATATTTAAGTATATGCCCGATTCTTTTAGAGCTAGATCATGTTGAGCAACCTACTAACTAATGCCTTCTTATGTAAAGAAATTAAAAAGTAGCTTGCATAATTTGAAGTTTTTTGTTTTTTGTTTTTTTTTTTTGTCGGTCGTGGGGCTTGAACTCTGGGCCTGGGCGCTGTCCCTCAGCTCTTCAGCTCAAGGCGAGTGCTCTACCACTTGAGCTACAGCACCACTTCCGGTTTTCTGGTGGTTTATTGGAGATAGGAGTCTCACGGTCTCTCCTGCCCGGACTGGCTTTAACAGCGATCCTCAGATCTCAGCCTCCTGAGTAGCTAGGATTACAGGCGTGAGCCACCAGCGCCCGGCTTTGAAGTTTTTTATTTAAAAAAATCAGAAATAAGCTGGGCACTGGTGGCTCATACCTGTAATCCTAGTTACTTGGGAGGCTGAGATTTAAGGATTGCAGTTCAAAGTCAGCCCTGGCAGGACAGTCCGTGAAACTCTTATCTCCAGTTAACCAGCAGAAAACCAGAAGTGGACCTGTGGCTCAAAGTGGTAGATTGTTAGCCTTGATCATAAAAAGTATCAAGGAGAGCACCCAGGCCCTAAGTTCAATCCTCCTCCCCCTGTAAAAAAATAAAAAAATCAACAATAAAGTACTAGGCATGATAGTGTATGCCTTAATCCCAGTCCTACACACCTAAAGTAGGATGATCTTGATAAGTTCAAGGCCAGCTTGGACCTACTATCTAAAAAGACCCAGTCTCAACAAACAAAACAAAAAGGGTAATAAAACCACACTGGCACACCATTTATACAGTTACACTAAGAACATGTACAGATTTAAAGCCACCACAATACTTATAATTGTTTTTAATAACATTATTTAGTCACATCATTTACCATATCCATTTATACAAGATGTTTAAGACTAGCTGGTAATTTAGTCTTACTTTGGGTTTTCTTTTTAAAACTGGTAATAGCAGAACTAGTCACTATTCACAAAAAATATTTCTGGATGATGATGTTGACTCTAAACTCAAAAGATGCACTGACAACAATCCTATAAATTACAAACATGACTATAAAATTTACTCAGGCCTATTGATTTACATTTTAAAATTTTTGCTTCTTTAGTTAAGTTCCACAAGTGATTCTTGATAATATGGCGGACATAGTATTCAGTCCACTATTAAGTGACTATCCAGTTTAGAGTAGGATTTAGAGTTAAAAATCAAAGGACACAACAAGGAAGTTACAGACATGGGCAGCATAATCAGTCCTCAGACAGCACAGCAGCCAAAGCTCTCATCACCTGGCACCCTGCTTTTTCCTTTCACTTATACATTCCTTTCTTTTAAAGAAACAAACAATACGTAAGTCCACCAAAATTCTGAAAGTCTGTTGGCACAGCGCTGAATGAGGGTAGCTCCGGCACTGGACATTACAGTCATTCTCATCACAGATATTTTCTTCACTCTGGGTCAAGGCGAGGCAAAACAGGAAGAATAAGATTTCCAAATGCTGAGTCTTGAGTTATGAAGTATCCAGATGAATGTGCATGAGCATGCTGAGCAAAGTTAAAAAACAAAACCACAAGAAAGCTATTAAGAGCCGTGATTTTTTAGCCGTATCAGTAGAATTACCCTTTCTGAGTGAGATCAAATTTATGCTGTAATCTATCTACATTTAAATACACAGGAGATAGGCAGTAACAGAATTCAGATGAACAAACTAGACCAGGTACTCTTTCAGCATCCTCATCATCTCCCCTATGAGTCTCCCAGACAAGAGAAGAGCTGAAGATACAACTGCTTTGTTGCCTAGAGGAACACTAGCACTTTAGAGCACAAAGTATGCCCCAAGAGGTAGGGGAGTCAGTGATTAAAAAATACCAACTTTTTATAGAGGATGTTGGAATGTAAATAATAGGAAACAACCAGTAATTAACTTCTGTCACTAAGAAAAGGAGGACTGTTTTAAAGTCATCAAAGATTATAGAGTCCCTCCCAATTCTGGGATTCTAAGATTTAAAAGCAGAGGGAAGCCAGGTGCCAGTGGCTCACGCCCATAATCCTAGCTACTAAGGAGGCTGAGATCTGAGGATTGTGATTCAAAGCCAGTCCTGGGAGAAAAGTCCCTGTGAGACTCTTTATCTCCAATTAACCACTCAAAAACTGGAAATGGTGCTCTGGCTCAAGTGGTAGAGCTCCAGCCTTAAGCACAAAGAGGCTCAGGGACAGCACACAAGCTCCCCAACCAACCAACAACAACAACAAAAAAAAAATCATTAGTAATTACATTATATCTACCAAAAAAAAAAAAACCCTGATGTTTGGTCCGAAGTCTCTGGAAAACTTAGATTATCCAAGATGAATATTAAAACTATTTATTCTTTGAAGAATAATGTTTCAAACTGATGGGGCATGTTGTTCCTAATCCTATGATAAGCATGGTTAGCTTTTAAACATTTTCCCATACAAACCATGCTGACCATTAAAAAAAAATCCAAATAATCAACCAGTAACAATACCAAATGAGGTAACAACACTTCAAAATTGAAAAAAATATATATGTATGTCTAATAATAAACTAGCCTGCTCATTTCTCTAGGTTCTGTCCATTCAAATATTCTACTCTTGTTTTGTGCACAAGCAGTCCCCTGGCAAGGTACAGCACAGAATCAATCATGACAACATCGACTTCATAAAAGATCCTTTCATTACTGCTGTATTGGTCCTTCAAATCCTTTGGGCATGACTGAACATCAGCAAACCACTGCAATTATGTGTGGAACATTTTTATTGATATTGCTGCACTGAAATACAAAATAACTACTGTGCTAGCTTCTAAGACCTGGAAATCTCCAATGAGCCAAGGATGTCAGTTACACTTTGCTCACCTGCAAAGCTGCCTTCTGCTGGGCAGCAATGTGCTGCTGCTCAGCATGATCCCGGTAGTCCTTATTGAGAGCAGGCCTGGAGAGTGCAATGCTAAAACAGAATGTGCAGGTTACTTTGCTGATTAAGACCGACAACTTTTGTATTTTTTAATTATAAAGGGAGATTTATTAAATTGGCACTTTTATAGTAGTAAAATAATTTTTAAAAAAAGCTTGCCAGGTGCCAGTGGCTCATGTCCATCATAATCCTAGCTACTATGGAGTCTGAAATCTGAGGATCATGTTCAAAGCCAGCCCAGGCAGGAAAGTCTATGAGATTCCAATTAACCACAAGAAAATTGGAAGTGAAGCTGTGGCTCAAAGTGGTAGAGCACTAGCCCTGAGCAAGAGCTCAAGGGCAGCACACAGGCCCCAAGTTCAAGCCCCACAACCATCACACACACACATACACACACACAAACACACACATATACACACAATTATACATGTTGTATATATGTTGGTTTTTGTATACATTAGGAAATGGTTAAATCAAGTCTTTTTCCCCTCTCCCATTATCTAAGTGATTTAGATGAAGAAAGCCTTTGTTACTTACTAGAATTTCAAGTGATTTTTTTGTTTGTTTGTTTGCTGTTTTTGAGACATAGCCTAGGCTGACCTCAAACTCATACTCTATCTCCTAACTCTGGGACTACAGGTGTGTGCTACCATGTCTGGACATATTTAAAATTTCATAATAAATAGTTCTCCACTTTCAAACAGTTATGGGCTACCACCATCTACTATGATGCTTAATAGCATCATTCTGAAAACTGTTGAATCACATACTCAAAAAATACAATCATATTGTATGGTTTGAAAAATAAATTAACTGAGACAATTATAATCATGTTCCACAAATCTTGAACTGGTAAGAACCAACTTAGAGTCACTTATTCACCTGATTCTAGATCAGCTAGGTGTATGTGGCTCTGGGCTAAGCTCTAGGAGTATGAAAATACACAAAACAAGCTCGAAGACAAGAACAATTCTGATGAAACATGATGCAGGTCATAGCAGAGTACCAATAGAGACTCTTCACACAAATGGGATACTGGTTGGAAAAAATGTTATAAGATTGATTTTATCCAAACAGAAGTAGGATACTTCAAAAGAGTATTAAGCAGCATAGCACCCAAAAATAATACTCAATACCTAGCTCCAGGATGATTTGTTGAAGACTGGTTCTGCATAAGTAATTTTCTCTTCTCTTTGTCCAGTTCTGCCAAGATTGCAACTCTATTTTTGTTTTGAAAACCTAAAATAAAAGGGTGGAGGACAGGAAGTAGAAAACATTTTAGACCCATTTGATGTACCTAAAACAAGGAAGTCACCAGCACAAATTCCTTCCCCTACTGTCTCTCTCCCAGCAGCTTCAAGAGCAACAACAATAAAAATAAATACAAACTGAAGACTTTGTAAGACTTAGTTCTAAATAATCTTAACATCCAAGGTATGGATTGTAACATTTGCTTTTTAACATGGCAATCAAATCTGTAAGTATACAGATTATAAGCCCTCAATTTAGGTCTCTTTGAAAAGCTTCTTTTGGGCCTGGGAGCTGTCCCTGAGTTCTTTGCTCAAGGTTAGCACTCTACCACTTGAGCCACAGCTGTATCATTTTTTGATGGTAAACTGGAGAGTCTCATGGCCAAAGGAGGATATTCTTGGGAGAGGATCACAAGGGCTCAATAGCTATGTGCACACGATCATATAAAATGATGCATATTGAAATGAACTCCAAGAAGTGGATACAAGATGTTTTTCATTTTCCTTTTTGCATTTTTTTTTCTTTTTTGCCTTTTTGTCACTTTTTTTTTTAATTGTGAAAATACCGGACAGAAGGGTTACAATTACATGGGCAAGGTAATGAATACATTTCTTATCAAGCATTGTTGCCTCCTCCTTTGTTTCCCCTTCCCATTCCTTCCCTCCCCCACCCCCCCTCATTGTTTTTTATTTCAGTACCTTTGTCTTGTATGTAAGTTTATCTGATTTGCGGAGGGGAAGGGGAAGTATAGAAATGGTAGGACAAAGGTGAACTAATTAAGCAGTGATACTCATTAGATACCATATTGGATGTGAACTATGCAACTTGGAGGGATAGGGGGGCTAGAAGGTAAAAAAGTGGGAGAAAATGAAGGGGTGACACTGTTCAAAAAGAAATGTACTCAGGGCTGGGAAGGTGGCTCAGTGGTAGAGTGTTTGCCTTGCAAGCCAGAGGCCCTGGGTTCAATTCCTCAGCACCACATAAGCAAAAAGAAAAAAGCTGGAAGTGGTGCTGTGGCTCAAGTGGTAGAGCGCTAGCCTTGAGCTGAAGAGCTGAGGGACAGCACCTAGGCCTAGAGCTTAGGCCTCACGTCCGGACTCCCCCCAAAAAAGAAATGTACTCAGTACCTTTCTTATGTAACTGTAATCCCTCTGTATATCAACTTTATAATAAAATTTTTTAAAAAGAAGATTAAAAAAAAAAAGATTTGCCTGCCTGGGTTGGCTTTGAACCACAATTCTCAGATCTCAGCCTCCTGAGTAGCTAAGGTTATAGGCGTGAGTCACCAGTGCCCAGCTTAAAAGCCTCTTTCATGAAGAAAAAGTTATTAAGAATATTTGGGTCTTTTTCTCAACTACTTTTGTTCAGAAGTGACTCAGAATCTTAAAAAACAAGTCAAACTGGTCACCAGTGGCTCACGCCTTTCATCATACTCAGGAGGCTGAGGAGGATTTTGAGCACAAAAGCTTAGAGACAGCACCCAGGCCCTGAGCTTAAGCCCTATTAAAAAATAAAAATTTGGGGCTGGGAAGGTGGCTCAGTGATAGAGTGCTTGCCTTGCATGCATGAGGCCTTGGGTTCGATTCCTCAGCACCACATAAGCAGGAAAAGGTGGAAGTGGCGCTGTGGCTCAAGTGGTAGAGTGCTAGCCTTGAGCTGAAGAGCTGAGGGACAGCACCCAGGCCCAGAGTGCAGGCCCCACGACCAACCAAAAAATAAATAAATAAAAATTTGCCGGGTGCCGTGGCTCACGCCTGTAATCCTAGCTACAGGCTGAGATCTGAGATCGAGGTTCAAAGCCAGTCCTGGGAGAAAAGTCCCTGTGAGACTCTTATCTCCAATAAACCACTAGAAAACTGGAAGTGGCGCTTTGGCTCAAGGGGTAGAACACTTGCCTTGAGCTGAAGAGCCTAGGGACAGCGCCTAAGCCCAGAGTTCAAGCCCCACGACCGACAAAAAAATAAAAAAATAAAAATTTTTGCTGAGAATCTTCAAGTTTATAGAACATACTATGAACACCCTCTGCTGGTCTAATTGTAGCAGCTGCATGACACAAATAAAATTGCTGACAAAAGAATAATAGAAGACGAATGATCAATGTAAATTAACATATCTGTAGACTTGATGTTCCACAGGAGACTTGACTATGGGTCAAATGTAACACTAAACTAGCTATGATCTTACTGTAACAGTTAAAAAGAATAATAACCAACAAATTGTAAATCTCAATTCTTTGTGTTATTAGAACAGGATACTTACATTTTCATTTTCTTTTTTTTTTTTTTAGTCATGGGGCTTGGACTCTGGGCCTGGGCGCTGTCCCTCAGCTCTTCAGCTCAAGGCTAGCGCTCTACCACTTGAGCCACAGCACCACTTCCAACTTTTTCTACTTATGTGGTGCTGAGGAATTGAACCCAGGGCCTCATGAATACAAGGCAAGCACTCTTACCACTGAGCCACCTTCCCAGCCCCTACATTTTCATTTTCATTTTGACTGTGAATATGTGATTTTTAGTAGCATGTTATCTGTCCTAAATAGACTTTTCTTAGTTTTCAGTTGTATACATATGAGCTCATACATGCTGAGGATAAACGTTAGTTTTTCATCTTGTTTGTTTTTTATTTGAACCATTATAACTCAATGGTAAAAAGAAGAGCTTAAAGACCAAAAGGCAGTGTTAACCAGTGTCAGTCCTTTTAGCTCATAAATCATATATGATTATTTGAAGAAACAGAAATGTGGTTATAGCTCATAAGCTATCCATTAACTAGGGTTTTGTTTGTTTGGTTTTGTTTTTTACAATAAAGGTTAAATATCCCTTATCTGAACGGCTTATTACCAGAAGTATTTTTGAATATCTGCATATACATAAGATATTTTGGGATGGACCTGTGACTGAACATAGTTCATTTATATTTCATATACACCTTATAAGCACAGAAAAATGACTGCTTTATACAATATTTTGCCAGATGGGGTGCAAGTGCCTATAATCCCAACTACTCAGGAGGCTAAGATTTGAGGATTATGATTCAAAGCCAGAGAGAGCAGAAGAGTCTTACCTCCAATTAACCACCAGAAAATCAGAGTGGCACTGTGGCTCAAAAGCAGTAGAGCACCAGCCTTGAGCAAAAAAGCTCAGGAACAGAACACAGGCCCTGAGTTCAAGCCCATGACTGACAAAAAAAATAAGTTTGTGTGTGTGTGTGTGTGTGTGTGTGTGTGTGTGTGTGTGTGTGTGTGTGTGTGTGTGTGTGTGTGTGTGTGTGTGTGTGTGTGTGTGTGTGTGTGTGTGTGTGTGTGTGTGTGTGTGTGTGTGTGTGTGTGTGTGTGTGTGTGTGTGTGACACAGGCCCTGAGTTCAAGCCCATGACTGACAAAAAAAATAAGTGTGTGTGTGTGTGTGTGTGTGTCTGTCTGTCTGTCTGTCTGTCTGTCTATGAAGCTTTAATCTGTCCTAATTACAACTTACAAACTAAAACACTTATTCAGACTTCTAATTTCTAGCACTAGCTCTCAGTTGAACCAACCCTGACAACAAACATAATAGTAAATTTGGGACAAATATTTTGGTTGTTTTTTTTGTTTTGTTTTTAAGACAGGTTCTTGTTCAGGCTCACAATCCTCCTGCATGACCATACTCAGATGCACCAAGTATTTAAAATGTATTATCTGAAACCATTGAAGGCTAACAAAAATCAGACAGAAACTGCAACTGCTAAGGCAGACACCGGTGGCACACGCCTGTAATCCTAGCTACTCAGAAGGCTGAGATCTGAGGATCATGGTTCAAAGCCAGCCCCCAGGCAGGAGACCCTGATCTCCAATAAACCACTCAAAAAAACAGAAGTGGCACTGTGGCTCAAATGGTATAGCACTCACTTTGAGCTAAAGAGCTCAGGGACAGTGCCCAGGCCCAGAGTTCAAGCCCTACGACTGACCAAAAAAAAAAAAAAAAAAGAAAAGAAAAAGAAAAGAAAAAAGAAACTGCAACTGCTGAGATTTAGGAATTTGTAATGTTTTGCCTGAACTACACCCAGAACGGGCCAGAGAGCCTTGCTTTACTACCTTAGGTATCAGAGGTCAGAGTCAAGAGCTTAAAAGTATAGCCAAAACATTAGAAGAAAGATATAAGAGAGATAGAAGGAATGGATATGAAATTTAACTGAAGTGTCTTTCCCTTGTTAAGCTCCACATATATGGAGGGAGTATTTCAGCTGCTGTCTGACACAAAGAACGTAAGAGTTTGGAAGCTGAGTTGTGACTTGCTATGTGCTGGAATAAGAATCACATTTCAGAAGAAAACAGACCTAATGTCTCCATGATGTATTAGTCATAATGTCTAGTATCCAATAACAAAGCATTAGTTATAGAAAGAACAAAGTCTGACCCATGGGCAAAAAAACCCTCCATCAACTCGGAGATGACCTCCATGGTGTAATTATCAGTTAAGGACTTAAACTCAACTAGTAAAAATATGTTCAAGGACTTAAGAAAAATAGACATATAATAAATAAAAGGAGCATTTTAGAAGCATAGTATTGACTCCAGAAAATAGCCAAATGGAAATTCAAAAGCTAAAAATAACTGAAACAAGATGTTCCCTGTACTGAATTAACAGCAGATTGGAACTGGCAGAACAGTCAGTAAAGTCCAAATTAGAATATTAGGAATTATCCAATCTAAAGCACAGAGAAAGTACTGAAGCACATAAGTAAATAAGCTGAGCTTATGGGCCAATGGCAAGTAATTTATGCATAACTTCCATCCTGAAACAAACAAAAAAAAAAGGTAACCCTCAAAAATAATAGAATTTTACTTTTTTTTTTTTTTTTTTTTGCCAGTTCTAGCACTTTAACTCAGGGCCTAGGCACTGTCCCCGAGCTTCTTTTGCTAAAGGCTAGCACTCATACCACTTGAGCCATAGCACCACTTCCAGCTTTTTCTGTGTATGTGGTACTGAGGAATCGAACCCAGGGCTTCATGCATGCTAAGCAAGCACTCTACCACGAGGCCACATTCCCAGCCCAGAACTGTACAATACTGCATGAAAATTTCCCAAACATAGTGCAAGGCTTACAGGTCAAAATGCCTCTAGAAACCACATACAAGAAAATCACTGAGCCCCTCTGTACAGTATGTTCTCAAATAAAATAAAAAAAAATATATAAAAATAAATAAATAAAAGGAAAAAAAAAAAAAGAAAATCACTGAGGCATGTCCTAGGCAAATTTTGTTGTTGTTGGTGGTGGTGGTGGTGGTCAGGGGGCCTGAACTCAGAGCCTGGGCACTGTCCCTCAGCTCTTCAGCTCAAGGCTAGCCTCTACCCCTTGAGCCACAGAGCCATTTCCAGCTTTTTTCTTTTTGCTTATGTGGTGCTGAGGAATCAAACCCAGGTCCTCGTGCATGCAAGGCAAGCACTCTACCACTGAGCCACATTCCCAGCTCCCTAGGAAAATTTTGAAAGCAGCAAGAGAAAAAGAATGTATTATATCTAGAATAAGAATGCTACCAATAAGAAAATGAAAAGACAGGCTGGGAGAAAATCTTAAGTACATGGACTTACATCCAGACGTTAAACAAAACAACCTGATAAATAAAGAGAACCTGACAAGTTGGGCACTGGTGGCTCATGCCTATAATCCTAGATAGTAAGGAGGCTGAGATCTGAGAATCACGGTTCAAAGCCAGTCTGTGAGACTCTTATCTCCAATTAACCACCAGAAAACCAGAAGTGGCACTATGGCTCAAGTGGTAGAGCACTAGCCTTGAGCTGAAGAGCTCAGGGACAGCGCCCAGGCCCAGAATTCAAGCCCCATGACTGACCAAAAATAAAAAAAAAAAGAACCTGACTTTTTTTGGGGGAAGGGGGGGTTTCCGGTCATGGGGCCTGAACTCTGGGCCTGGGGGCTGTCCCTCAGCTCTTCAGCTCAAGGCTAGTACGCTACCACTTGAGCCACAGTGCCACTTCAGGCTTTTTTTTCTCCTTATGTGGTGCTGAGGAATTGAACCCAGGGCCTCATGCATGCAAGGCAAGCGCTAGACCACTGAGCCACCTTCCCAGCCCAGAAGTTGACTTTTTAAAAATGAACAAAAGACTTGAACACTTCACAAAAGATTTACAAGAAAATGCAAGTTAATACTACAATGTCATGCCACTATTCTAGAGCAGCTAAAAATAAAAAGACTGACAACAGGTATTACTGCTTCCAGTCTATTGAAAATGTATTCCATGGGGCTGGGAAGGTGGCTCAGTGGTAGAGCGCTTGCCTTGCATGCATGAGGCCCTGGGTTCGATTCCTCAGCACCACATAAGCAAAAAGAAAAAAGCCAGAAGTGGCTCTGTGGCTCAAGTGGTAGAGCGCTAGCCTTGAGCTGAAGAGCTGAGGGACAGTGCCCTGGCCCTGAGTTCAGGCTCCACGACTGGACCGCCCCCCCCCCAAAAAAAACAACAACAACTGATACTACTGCTCTACATTTATGGCAATCTGAAGGGAATATAAACCATTTGGTCCCTTTAATAAAGGGTTGGCACTGACTATACCGTAACAGCTCCATTCCTCAATAGTTATCCAAGAAAAATAAAACATTTATCTACAGAAATACTTATAAACAGCTTAATTCACAACGTTCCAAACTCAGACAATCCTAAAAGCCCACTAAGAGAATAATGAATAAAGAAACTGATATATACATACAATGAAATACTACTCCACAATAACAAAGAATAAACCATTAATCCATGCATAATACAAGGAATCTCATAGACAGTGTAGTAAAAGGAAATAGACACAAACCAATATACTTTATGATTCCATCTATAGGAAGTTTAAGACAAAACTAAGATTAAAAACAAAAGTTAGGCCAGGTACTAGTGGTTCATGCTTAACTACTAAAAAGCTAATGCTAACTACTCAATAGGCTGAGATTAAGGATCACAGTTCAAAACTAGCCAGGATAAAGTAAATTGGAAAACTAAAAAAGGAAGGAAAGGGAAGGGGAGGGTGAGGAGTAGAGGGGAAGGGAGGGCAAGGCAAGAAAGTCAAGGAGACTCTTATCTCCAATTAGCCACCAAAAAGTTGAAAGCAGAGTTATGGCTCAAGTGGTAGAACACTAGCCTTGAGTAAAAGAAACTCGGACAGCACCCAGGCCCTCAGTTCAAGCCCCAAGACTGACACATACACAAACAAAAAGTAAAGTTCAAGTACCAGTAATCACAACTGTAATCTCAGCTACTCAGATCTAAGAATCACTGTTCAAAGCTACCTGGGACAAAAAAAAAGTCTGTGAGACTCTTATCTCAAATTAACCACCAAAAAGTCAGAAGAGGTATAGTTCAAGCAGCAGAGCACCAGCCATGAGTAAAAAAGCCCAGGCCCTGAACACACACACACACACACACACACACACACACACACACACACACACACACACACACACACACACACACACACACACACACACACACACACACACACACACACACACACACACACACACACACACACACACACACGACTTTTACCTATAATCCTCACTTAAGAGAGTAAGATCTTAGAATCTTGGTTTGAAGCCAACCTCTGGAGACAAATCTGACTCATTTCCAAAAATCTAGCAAAACACTGGAACTAGCAGAGAATGGCTCAAGTGGTAAATTGCCAGCTGTGACCAGAAAAAAAAAAACAAAACAAGAACATAGGGCTCTAAATTTAATCCCTAGTACAAAAAAAAAAAAAAAAAAAGGAACATAATATATCAGAACAGGAACAACTTAAAACAATGTGATAATGGAGCAAACCTAAAAATTAAATAGGAGTTCAGACTTGATACAGTCAGAGGTCTTCAAGTATTTGAGCAGGAACTATTTACAAAGTGGGATATAATACTTTCAAAGTTTTACTTTTATAAAACGTTTTAAAATTAATTCCTTGATAACAACAATGTTTGATTTGATTAATGGTATCAACACCAGTGAAATGTGTAAGTGTTTAGAACTATGCAGATAAATGTATCATGGTCACTGCCTGGTAATATTACAGCTAGAAAAGTGATTCTGGCTTACAGTTTTAAAAAAGCCAGGCGCTGGTGGCTCATGTATGTAATCCTAGCTACTCAGGAGGGTAAGATCTGAGGATCATGGTTCAAAACCAGCCAGGGCAGAAAAGTCCTTGTGAGACTTTTATCTCCAATTAACAACTCAAAAATCAGAAGTAGAACTCTGGCTCAAAGTGATAGATCACTTGCCTTGAACAAAAGAGCTCAAGGACAGCACCCAGGCCGTGAGGTTAAGCCCTATTTAACTAACAGATGTCAAGGTTTATAATATAGGAGATCTGGGGTTACAGCTCAGTGCTAGAGCATTTGCCATACCAGAGCATGCACAAAGCCATGGGTTTGATCCCTAGCCCGGCATGCACGTGCATGTGCACACACACACACACACACACACAAATGATTAAAATTTGTGGCTCAGTGGTAGAGTGCTTGCCTTGCATGCATGAGGCCCTGGGTTTGATTCCTCAGCACCACATAAGCAGAAAAAGCCAGAAGTTGTGCTGTGGCTCCAGTGGAAGAGCACTAGCCTGAACTGAATAGCTGAGGGACAGCGTCTAGGCCCAGAGTTCAGGCCCACGACCGAGACACACACACAAACAAAAACAAAAAATTGGGACTGGTAATATTAAAGATGTTACATATATGAGACAATATTGGACCAATTTTAAATTTGGGAGTTTGTTTTACTATTTATTTTTACATACTATAGTAACTGACTTATACCATATATTCTCTGAGTCAAATACATGTACTGGGGCTGGGAAGGTGGCTCAGTGGTAGAGCGCTTGCCTTGCATGCCTGAGGCCCTGGGTTCGATTCCTCAGCACCACATAAGCAAAAAGAAAAAACCCGGAAGTGGCGCTGTGGCTCAAGTGGTAGAGTGCTAGCCTTGAGCTGAAGAGGTGAAGGACAGCACCCAGGCCCAGAGTTCAGGCACCACGACCGGACCAAAAAAAAAAAAAAATACATGTACTGTATGGGGGGAAAAGTTCTCAATAATACAGAAATTCGAACATTTGTTACCTTGTCCTGAAGGGTTTGCTGCCATATTCTGTTCTTCTGCTTCAGTTATGTTCAGTGGCAAATGATCAGCACTTTATAGTCATCTGTAAAAGAGACATGTGTAAAAGACACATACACGATATAGTTGTCAAGAACAGCGAGCCTACTTGCAGTTTCTTAATTGCTTCATAAAGACACATTCCAAAAGCAGACTTAAGTCACAAATCTAAACTTAACAAGTGTCTCAAGCATTTTCTTTCTTTCTTTTTTTTTTTTTTTTTTTTTTTGCCGGTCCTGGAACTTGAACTCAGAAGTCCTGGGCACTGTCCTTGAGCCTTTCTAGCTCAAGGCTAGCAGTCTACCACTGAGCCACAGCACCACTTCCAGCTTTTTCTGTTTATGTGGTACTGAGGAATCGAACCCAGAGTTTCATGCATGCTAGGCAATCCTCTACCACTAAGCCACATTCCCAGCTCCCTCAAGCATTTTCTTGAGAGTCACTTTTTCTACTTATAGCTGTGCCTCTATCACTTGAGTCATACCTCTAGTTCTCACTTTTTACAAAATTGTATTCTTAAAGTATTGTACAGAGGAGTTACCGTTTGATAAGTCAGGCAATGAGTCCTTTTTTTTTTTTTTTGGTCTGTGTAGGACTTGGAACTCAGGGCCTAGGTGCTGTCCCTGAGCTTTCTCACTTACCACTTTGAGCCACAGTGCCACTTCCAGTTTTCTGGTGGCTCACTGGAGATAGGAGTCTCATGGATTGGATTTAAACTGTGATCTTCTGCTCAGAACTCAGCCTCCTGGGTAACTAGGATTACAGGCATGAGCCACTAGCAACTAGCTTATGAGTACATTTTATTTTATTTTATTTTTTTGTCAATCATGGGGCTTGAACTCTGGGCCTGAGTGCTGGCCGTCAGCTCTTCAGCTCAAGGCTAGTGCTCTACCACTTGAGCCACAGCACCACTTCTGGTTTTCTGATGGATAATTGGGGAAAGACTCAGAGTTTCCTGCCAGGGATGGCTTTGAACTGAATTACTCAGATCTCAGCCTCCTGAGTAGCTAGGATTACAGGCGTGAGCCACGGGTGCCAGGCCTTGGTACATTTCTTTTTAGACAATGTCACTCCTTTCCTTCCTTTGCTTTCCCCCAGTTTCCCCTTCCTCTGCTTTTAAAAAAATGTGTTTTTAAATAGTTATACAAACCAGTTTCAATTCTGTAAGTCAGGTTATAAGTATAGTGCATCTCATTCATTGCCACCCCTTCTACTGTTCTCTCCCATCTCTTTCCTCAAGTTAAGTAGTCAGTTCCCACTTTTTGCTAGTTAACTGGAGGTAAGAATCTCTCAGATTTGTGCTGGCTTTTAACCTCAGATCTCAGCCTTCAGTGTAGCAAGGATTATAGGCAAGAGCCACCAGCATCCAGCAAACATTGTTTATTCTTTTTTTCCACCCCCCCCCCCCAGTCCTGGGGCTTGAACTCAGGGCTTGGGTGCTGTACCTGAGCTTCTCTGGTTCAAGGCTAGTACTTTACCACTTGAGCCACAGCGCCACTTCCAGCTTTGTCTGTGTATGTGGTACTGAGGAATTGAACCCAGGGCTTCATGCATGTGAGGCAAGCACTCTACCACTGAGCCACCTTTCCAGCCCACATTGTTTATTCTTGAAGGCAGGACTACTAACATTTAGAAATACTCTCTTTAATATACATCACTAGGTTGCATCTAGCAAATATTACCAAATATACTAACCCGCTGACAGCCTCCACAGGACCACAATGCTAGAAAGTAAAATCACTCATCTATGGTGCTTCTGCTTCCATAGCTGTTACCAGCCACTACTGTATTCTCTGAAAGCTAGAAAGAAAAATTAGCCTACCATTTATCAAATACCTATTCTGCGACATACACCGTTACTTGCTTGAAATTGGTTATTTTATTTATGACCACTTTACACGTGTGGAGGCTGTCACAGGGGTAGTAAGTATAATTCTGGGCTGCTCCCTTCCAACATCAGCGTTTTATACTAGGCCCTAGGTAGATTCCTAAATAATTAGACCTTACTTCTACTTTCAAGGAACACAGAGTTCGAGGGGTGGGGTGGAGGAGAAGTCTTATCCAAGCAACCATACCAAAACAGCTTATTAAGAGGTGTGCACAAAGCCGGTGTAGTGGCTCACGTTTACAACTAGCAGTCCAGAGGAAGGAGGATTGCAAGTTGGAGGCGAGCCTGGGCTCCGCAGTGAGTGAGACCCGGTCTCAAACAGGTGTGAACAGTGCTTCGGAGAACGGATGCTACTGGAGTGATGCTTTGATGCCTGCAGGAGAGCCCGGGAAAGGTAGAGGCCGGAGGCCCGAGGCTGGCTGCGTACAGGAATCGCGGATGGTCTCCTGCGGCTGAAGCACAAGGGAAGCGAAGCTGGGTTAGGACCGGCGGGCATCGCAGCCGTGTGGCTATGGGATCGTGAAGTGGGGGTGTGAGCGGGCCGGCACGGGTCCCGGCCCACCGACGGAGCGCAGCCCCGGGGCGCTGGCGGCTTCGCCAGCGAGGCTGGTGGAGGAGGCCGCTTCTCGGAGGCAACAAAGATAGCAAGCCAACCGCAGGTCCACACGCCTCCATTCCCTGGCGCTGCCGGGCTGTCCTACTTACCGGGGACGCCAGGATGCCCGGGAAACGTCGCTGTCGCCCCGCGGCTGTCAAGGGGGGCGCGACCACTCAGAGCCAGGAAAACCACAGCGCCGTTCGCGACTACAACCTTCCCGCCCGCGCTGCGCTTCCGCCTCCTGGCTGACGTAGGCCCAGGAGAGCGGAAGTCCCGCCTACCGTGCGTGGAAACCCAACAGTCCCGACTCCGCAGCGATTCACATTTTAATGGCTGCCTCCGTGCGGACGTGTTTCCCTTCCAAAGAGTGACAGCCGAAGAGGCTCATGGGAGATGCAGGCAGCCCGTTGGGGCGGGGCCGCGGGCGGGGCGGATAGGCAGGGGCGGGGCGGACAATAGTTGGGTCCCTAGCACCGAGAGTTGTAGTTTAGGACCAGCCCCCCCGCGTGGCAGGACTTGGAACCGCGCGAATCCGCCCCAGCTGAGCTGTAGAAGAAGGCTAGTTCGCTCTCAGTCTTTCACAGCCGCGTCGGATTGCGTGTCTAAGCACACACACAACTTCCAGGGATATTTTGACTCCATCGTTTTGAAAGCACGTGAAGTTGTTTTGTGTTTTGTTTTCTTTTTCACTGCTGTGAAATAAATCTGGGTATTAAAACACCAAGACGGTACCAGCAGAATCACGGGATGCATTCCAGCACAGGTAATCTACACGTTTCCCTGAAATGTGCATTGATAGGTGCACATTGATAGGTGTTCCATGGTCGGTAACACCTTTAGGTATATTTTCTAGAACTTGAACACGTTATTAGTAATTGACGTTTACGCAGGGTGAATATCTATGATGCATAATTTTGCATGCATCGGTAACAATGAAATTTCAACACCAAGCATTGATGGACTGTGTAACAATCATCTGTTGAGGGCCTTCTACGTGCTAGATGCTTGCAGATTATCAACTCAGGCCCTGTCACTCCTGGGAGATGCTGTTATGCTTATGTCAAGTGGTAAGCTGAGATTCAATAAATGTTGGCTATTGATTTTATGAACAATGAAACATTTGTGTTGTATTGGCTATCTTGGCACTTGATCTAGTAGGTCAGCCGACATATATGTGCACTCTGCCTACATAGGAAAGTGCATGACAAAAGAGGTGCAAATGACAGACCCAGACTCATAAGGAAATGCCAGACAGCAGTTTGTGAATCTCTTCTTCATAAAGCAATTCCTGAAGGTATTTACTGACCTTCAATATCCAAAGAAATAGTTGATGATAGACCCCAGTTTCCAACTGAAATCACCCTAGCCCCTTTGGGCATTTTGTAATAAAATAGTAATGGGAACTGCTTTAGGCTAGAGTCTTTAAAATCAAAGATGTAGAAATTTGAGACATTTACTATACTAGCTGCTTAGTTCTGTGTAACAAATTGCCCTGAAAGCTAGTCATTTAAAATAGTAAACCTTTATTATCTTACATTTCCTGATAGGGTAGGAATCTAAGCAGCATAGATGAGTGATTGTGACTAAGGATCTTTCTGAGGCTGCAGTCAAGGTACTGGCTGGGGCATCAGTCATCTGAAAGCTTGACTGGGAGTAAAGAACTGCTTGTAAGTTCACTTACATGGCTGATTGCAGGAGGCTTTTGTTCTATAGCATGAAGGTCTTTTCACAGTTGCTCATGACATGGCTGGTAGCTTACATCCTGACTTCTAGGAAGAAAGACACTATGTTGTTCCAGCTGGCCTTGAATTGTTGGGCTCAACTGATCCTCCTTCAGTAGCTGGGACTGGGACTACAATATATGCTCACAAATTTCTAATCCACAGAAACTGGGCAAGATAATATGTGTTGTTTTAAGCTACTAGATTTAGGGATAATTCATTGTATTTCAATGTGTAGCTAATGCATCAGGATCAACAAGAAGCCTTTCCTCCCTATCTGTCCTGCTACCTTCTAGAGCAGGTCTCTGGTCATTGTTTTGTTTTGGGGTTTTTTTTTTAGGTCCGGTCGTGGGGCCTGAACTCTGGGCCTGGGCGCTGTCCCTCAGCTCTTCAGCTCAAGGCTAGCACTCTACCACTTGAGCCACAGCGCCACTTCCGGCTTTTTTTTTCTGCTTATGTGGTGCTGAGGAATTGAACCCAGGGCCTCATGTATGCAAGGCAAGCGCTCTACCATTGAGCCACCTTCCCAGCCCTTCTCTGGCCATTGTTAACACCAAGGATGATCTAATTCAGGGAGATGGTTGGTTTCCTTTTGAATTAATTCTCTCTACATGAGCAATGATCTTCTCCAGAAAGAAGGGCTTGTTAGTATGTCAATAGATGGCAGCAGAGAGAAGAGAATAATGTACCACAACTAGCTGCCTCCGTAACCAGAGAGAGAGCTTTTACACTGCACTGAAAAGTTTGGAACTACCTTGTGGGTGCTGGCAACAATGGAGCTCCCTCCCCTAATCCTATATTATGATTACGTCTGGTTACCCCCTCGAGCATTTCCTACCCTTGAAGGATTAGATAGATGATGATTCAGTGAAGGAGAACTTGCTTACTATGAAAACTTCTAGAAACTTTGGGAAGTCAGTGGACTTCTAATTATGTCCAAGACCCCACATACATTCTCTGAAGACCTGACTTTGAGAAAAATACAATGATCACCTTCCTATTTTATTTTATTTTATTTGGTATGTCATGGGGCTTGAACTCTGGGCCTGAGCGCTGTCCCTCAGCTCTTCAGCTCAAGGTGAGCGCTCTACCACTTGAGCTTACAACACCACTGCCCGTTTTTCTGGTGGTTTATTGGAGATGAGTCTCAGGGAGTTTCCTGCCCGGGCTGGCTTTGAACCGAGATCCTCAGATCTCAGCCTCCTGAGTAGCTAGGATTACAGGCGTGAGCCACCAGCACCCAGCCACCTTCCTATTTTAAAGAAAAGGGGGACACTGAGGTTGTTTTTTGGGGGGGAGGGTTCGGTCATGGAGCCTGAACTCTGGGCCTAGGCACTGTCCCTCAGCTCTTCAGCTCAAGGCTAGTGCTCTACCACTTGAGCCACAGCACCACTTCCGGCTTTTTTCTTTTTGCTTATGTGGTGCTGAGGAATCGAACCCAGGGCCTCAGGCATGCAAGGCAAGCGTTCTACCACTGAGCCACCTTCCTAGCCCCATACACTGAGATTTTTTTAAAAAATAGCTTTTCCCACATGCCACCAAATTTTGTTTTATAATAGCAAGCTAAAGTACTTGGTGAAGCTACCTGTTCTGTTTATTCTAACAAGGTCAAGAATGGTTAGAATGTGGTCAAGGTCATGTACTACTACTGCAGACAGAGGCCCCTTGTGTGTATTTGGGAGTCCAGTTTGCAGGACACCAAGGGATGAATGCCTATTCTTCCTCCCTAGGTGAGGAAAGGAGGCCCACAAGAGAGAAGCTTCGAGTATTTTCATGAGATTGCTTGACTTGAGAGTGTAAAGGCTTCATTCTCCTATTGTTTTGTTTCTTTGGGTTTTTTGTTTTGTTTTGTTTTTTTGTTTTGTTTTTTGTTTTTTTTTTGTTTTTTGGTCATGGGGCCTGAACTCTGTCTGGGCCTGGCACTGTCTCAGCTCTTCAGCTCAAGGCTAACTCTACCACTTGAGCCACAGCGCCACTTCCGGCTTTTTCTGTTTATGTGGTGCTAAGGAATCGAACCCAGGCCTCATGCATGCAAGGCCAAGCACTCTACCACGGAGCCACCTTCCCAGCCCCTGTCTCTTTGTTTACATTTTTAGTTTTGAGCTAAGATCTATACATCCCAGGCTGCCCTCAAACTTCCAATCCTCTTTTTCCCATCTCCCAAGTACTGGCTTTACAGGTGTGGACTAATTCAGCCCCGGTGTTTTCAATTAATTACATAGCAGCATCACTAACTTGGATATACTAAGCTTCTTGTGGAATGGCTGAATGGATGCAAGATAAGCTTCAAAACATCTGCTTCTACTTTGGGTACTTGGAAAGGATCTGCTTTCCAGTACATTTTATATTGTGCCTACAGGATGCCAGGTGTGGTGGTACATATCTGTAATTCCCTCCTATCCCTGAGAGTAGAAGGAAGGGGGAAAAACAACTAAGCTAATCCTGTAGTCAAAGGACTATTTACAAAGGCTTTGTGGCTACCTACTGCCTCATAATTCATTGTGTGCTACAACAGAATACCTGAGCCCCAGTAGTTTAAAAAAAAAAAACAGAACTTTTTTTTTTTGTCAATTATAGGACTTGAACTCAGGGCCTGGGTCCCGTCCCTGAGCATTTGTGCTCAAGACTAGTGCTAAGGGTCTCACAAACTTTCCTGCCCAGGTTGGCTTACAAACCTCAATCCTCAGATCTTACCCTTTCCCCCGCCCCTCCCCCAGTCGTAGGGCCTGAATTCTGGGCCTGGGCACTGTCCCTCAGCTGCTCAGCTCAAGGGTAGAGCTCTACCACTTGAGCCACATCATCACTTCCAGCTTTTTCTGCTTATGTGGTGTTGAGGAATCAAACCCAGGGCCTCAGGCATGCAAGGCAAGCACTCTACCACTGAGCCACCTTCCCAGCCCAGATCTTAGCCTTCTAAATAGCAAGGATTACAGGTGTGAGCTATGGGCACCCAGCCAGAAAAACAGAACTTTATGTACCCTATTTCTTACAGTTCTGAAAGCTGGAAGTCCAAGATCAAGGCACTGGGCCCTCAAGTGGTTAAGAACCTTCTTGCTGCATCTTATCACGGTGGTGGAAGACCAAGGAGGGAGCCAGCTAAGTCCTTGTAGAGCAGCTGAGAAGATAACAGAGAACTTCCTCCAGCTTTTATACCAGCACTTACCCCGTCTTGAGAGCTTCATCTCAAGACATAAACACCCCCCATAAAGCCCCACCTCCTGACACTGTTGCACTGGGGATCAAGTTTCAACATTCATTTCTGGAAGGAACAAAAACTTTCAAACCAGAGGACCCTGGGTGCAGTTCAAATGCTTTTTGGCATCTTTGATCTGTCCAAGTTCAAAGAGCTGCTCTTCAACGATTGCTCAAGGGTGTTAACAGTTCCTCTAGGCCTAGTGCCATTATAGATTTAATAAATTGGATAAACAGCTCTTATTTAAGGTCTTTCCAGACAAAAATGCCAGCCCTCAGCTGCGTGCTTCAAATCCTGGAACATTTCTAAAGTTCTTTTACAGTTAATCAGTACCTTTTATTTACTACCCTTGAGCCAGCTGTATTCAACCCTGAGCTTAAGCCAGGACTCTGTGTTTATTGTCGGAACAGATAAGGTATTTGTGTTTAAGTCCCATTTTCTAGAACTTCTGAAAGTTATCTTATAGCATTAAGTATTTTTGAGACAGGAGATTAGCCTGGATTGTCCAGATAAATCCTAAATGCAATTACAAGTGCTTTTTTGTTTTGTTTTGGTTTGGTTTTTTTACAAAAGAGAGGCACAGAGACACCAGACTTAGAAGGGAAGGAGGCAATGTGGCCACAAAGGCAGAGATTTGAGGGATGCAGCCACAAGTCTTGGAATGCTGGCAGCTAGAGATAGAAAGCAAGACACTCTGGAGGGATCCTGATCCTGCTGTCACCTTGATTTTGTTCTAGTAAAGCTGTTTGGGATTCAAACTATGTGAAATGTGTGAAAGGTTAAAGTGGTGTGTGTGTGTGTGTGTGTGTGTGTGTGTGTGTGTGTGTGTGTTAGACAAGATCACAGGATTGTCCTGAAATCACAGGATGAAGCAATCCTTAACCTACTAAGAAGATGGGACTACAGATGTGACTACCATATCTAGTAATTCCTGTTGTTTTGAAACTCCAAATTATGGTAATTTGTTATGGCTACCATATCTCAGAGTAAATGTGAGTATATTAAATAAACAAATGCTGGGACAACCTTTTTTTTTTTTTTGCTAATACTGTGGCTTGTACTCAGAGCCTGACTGCTGTCCCTTAGTTTTTTTTTGTTTGTTTGAATATATGTTTTTATTGTAAAGATACTGTACAGAGGGGTTACAGTTACATGAGCAAGGTACTGAGTCCATTTCCTATTGAGCATTGTTACCCCCTCCTTTGTTTTTCCCTTACCATCTCTTTTCTACCCACCTCCCCAACTTCTCCCCCGCTCCTGCAAAGTTGTAAAGATTGTTTTCAACATAGTGTTGAAATGGGTACATCTCATTATACAATGGGTCATCCTGTATCTTTATTTCAGCATTTTGTTATTTCCCTTCCCCTCCCCAAATTAGAAAAATGTATATATAAGATGCAGGACACCGGAATCAAATACAGTGACAACAGGGGTTATACCATGGGGGAAGAAAATACAAAAAGAGGAAGCTGTGCTGTGGCTCAAGTGGTAGAGCACTCAACTTGATCTGAAAAGCTCAGGGACAGAGCACAGGCCCAGAGTTCAAGCCCCACTACCAACCAAAATAATAATAATAATAATAATGAGGCAAATAATAATAATAAAAGTTGAAATAAGAAAGTATCTAAAAACAAAAAAATTTACAAAAAGATCAATAGTGCATTATAAGTACATTAACAAAAACAGCAAGAAAGATAAAATCTCTTGTGTCCCTATCTTGGGGTTCATTTTGCTTAGCATTAGTTTATATGGTCATATGTTCATAGTTTTTGACCCTGTACCAGAATCAACTCCAAATGGATCAGAGACCTCGAAGTCAAAGCAGACACCCTGAAAACATTACTGGAAGGAATAGCAGAAACTATAGAGCTCCTTGGCACAAGCCAAATTTTCCTTAATAAAGACCCAGAAACACAACAAATCAAAAAAAGGTTGGACAAATGGGATTGCATGAAACTGCAGAGCTTCTGCATGGCAAAGGACATAGCTAGCAAGATCAATAGAAAGCCCACAGATTGGGAGAAGATCTTCACTAGCCATACAACAGACAAGGGTCTCATATCTAAAATATACTTAGAACTCAATAAATTAAATCCCCAACAACAAATCCTCAAAGAAACAACCGCCTGATTAATAAGTGGGTTAGAGACTTACAGAGAGATTTCTTTGGAAAGGAAATAAGAATGGACAATAGACACATGAAGAAATGCTAAACTTCTCTAGACATAAAAGAAATGCAAATAAAAAATTTGACATTCCACCTCACCCCAGTTAGAATGGCTATAATCAAGAACTCTCATAACAACAGATGCTGGAGGGGATGTGGACAGAAGGGAAACTTACTGCATCGTTGGTGGGAATGTAAACTTGTTCAGCTACTTTGGAAAGCAGTATGGAAATTCCTCAAAAGACTCCACATAGAGCTCCCCTATGACCCAGCAATCCCACTTTTGGGCATTTACCCAAATGATCACAAACAAGGCCATACTAAAGCTACCAGCACAACTATGTTTATTGCAGCATTATTCACCATACCTAAGATATAGAACCAACCCAGATGCCCCTCAGTAGATAAATGGATCAAGAAAAATGGATCAATGGAATTCTATGCCTCCATCAGAAAGAATGACATTGCCCCATTTGTTAGGAAATGGAAAGGCTTGGGAAAAATTATATTAAGTGAAATAAGCCAGGCCCAAAGAAACATAGTTCCCATGGTTTCTCTTATCTATCCCTTAGGGGTTTTTTTTGCCCACGGCTGGCATTCTACCACTTATGCCACAATAGTTGTGGCATAAAGCTTCTGGCTTTTTATGGTGTTTAATTGGAGATGAGATTCTCATAGACTTTGCTGATCAGGGTGGCTATGAACCATTATCCTCAGATTTCAGCCTCCAGAGTAGCTAGAATTACAGGCATGAGCCACTGACCTGCTTTCATTGTTCCAACGGTTATCTTTAAACTTTTACTACACTGAGTCCTCCTAGCAAAGTATTATATTGTTTTAAATATTTTAAAAATGTATAAAATATACATTTAAAAATATTTCAAAGCTTCATAAAAATGCTGACATAGTATTGTGTGTGTGTGTGTGTGTGTGTGTGTGTGTGTGTGTGTGTGTGTGTGTGTGTGTGTTGTAATTTTCTTTTTCATTGAGGGCTTTCTATCTGCCAGGCACCATGTTGAAAAGTGTGGATGATAAAAATACAAATCAGATTTTTTTTTGTACCAAAGTTAGCTATGTTGGATCTAAGACTAAAATTCAATCACATATGGGTATTTCCCTACTGTTTTAAAGAAAGGTTATTGCTTTTTTTCCCACCTCCCCGTCAGTTGTAGGGCTTGAACTCTGGGCCTGGGAGCTGTCCTTGAGCATTTCAGCTCAAGGCAAGCACTCTACCACTTGAGCCACAGCACCACTTCCGGTTTTCTGGTTTTTAACTGGAGATACAAGTCTCATGGACTTTCCTGCCCAGACTGTCTTTGAACTGCGATCCTCAGATCTCAGCCTCCTTAGTAGCTAGTATTACAGGTGTGAGCCACCAGCACGGGGTTTATTGCTTAATTTTTATTATACAATAGTTCAATGGAGGACTATTGCTTTGAATTAATTAAAAAACAAGTGTCACTGTCAGCTGGGCTCTGGTAGCTCATACCTGTAATCTGAGCAACTCATCAGTCTGAAAACTGAGGATTGTGGTTCAAAGCCAGCCCAGGCTGGAAAGTTTGTGAGACTTTTATCTCTCCTAAACTCCCTAAAAAGCCAGAAGTGGAGCTTTGACTCAAGTGGTGGAACACTAGCCTTAAGCAACAGAAGCTCAGGGTCAGAGCCTGGGCCCTGAGTTCAAGCCCCAGTACACCCCCCCCACACACACACACAAAAGTCACTCTATCACTAGTGACTTTTTTTATTAGTATGCATTACATGCTAATAAATTTCCATACATGTAAATAATTAGGTATATAGAAATAATATAGCTAATCAATCTCCTGTGACTTCTTCTAAGTAGGCAGTTTTGAGAAATATTTTATAATTGTAATAATTTCCTATAATCCATTCTTCACAGCTGTTCATCAAGACAAGTCTTGTGCCTATATATGAAGATGAACTAATTACCTTTACAATATATATATTTTTTGGGGGTCCAGTCGTGGGCCTGAACTCTGGGCCTGGGCGCTGTCCCTCAGCTCTTCAGCTCAAGGCTAACGCTCTACCACTTGAGCCACAGCGCCACTTCTGGCTTTTTTCTTTTTGCTTATGTGGTGCTGAGGAATCGAACCCAGGGTCTCAAGCATGCAAGGCAAGCGCTCTACCACTGAGCCACCTTCCCAGCCCCTACAATATTTTTTTAAAAACTGAACATCATAGTATTTCTCAAAATTAACAACTTCTTAGAATTTAAGGTTACAACTGAAACTCACACAAAACCAGAAAACTGACAAGTTCAAAGCCAGTCTGGGCAGGGAAGTCTGTAAGATTTTGATCTCTAGTTGACCGCTAAAAAGGAGCAAGCCTCAGTACTAGCACACACACACACTACCTACCTAGCTTTAAGAAATAATACTTTGTTGTATATCACAGTTAGTCATCTTTCAGCCATTTCAAGCTTTACACTTGCTTGTTAGCTAGCTAGGTTTATAATTTTTATATATTTAGATAGGAGCTGGGTATAGAGCTCTATGGTAGATAGGCCCTGTGTTTAATCCTCAGCAATGGGAAGAAAGATAAATATTTAGTGATACAGAACAGGAGCCTACATCTGCACTCTTGCCCCAGGCCTGCAAACATCCAGATGGTCCTGACTGGGAAAAACTCATTTCCTTGCTGTTCTAAAAAACTCAAAGTTAAAATATTTGACCTTTTTTTTTTTTTTTTTTTTTTTTACCTTATCTAAATGTAGAGACTAATGATATATCCTTTTTTTTTCTATTTTCTTTTTATCAGTGCCAAAGTTTGAATTCAGGGTCTTGTACTTACTGGGCACCTGCTCTACCACTTTTAGCCAATCCTTTCACTTTTTTTGCTTTAATGATTTCTCAGCTAAAGTCTCTCTTTTTCTTCTGGAGTCAGCCTCAGACCTCAGTTCTTCCTACCTATGGCCCCTCGTCTAGCTGGGGTCACAGGCACAGTGCCACCACACTCAGCTGACATTTATTTATCCAGACAATTCAGAATGGCCTATTTTGTATTTTATATTTAGAATCTAAAAACTCTTTTAAGATTATTATTCAAAATGAAGTCATGGAGAACATACTGGCTTCAGTTATAAATACATAAAGCATAGTAGCTACATATACAGGTAACAGTAGAAACATACAAATTACAAAGTAGAATTTTTTTGGGGGGGGGGAGGGGGGTCCGGTCCTGGGGCCTGAACTCTGGGCCTTGGTGCTGGCCCTAAGCTCTTCAGCTCATGCATGCAAGGCAAGCACTCTACCACTGAGCCACCTTCCCAGCCCCCAAAGTAGAATATTTTTTAATTCTTTTTTTTTTTTTTTTTGCTGGCCGTGGACCTGAACTCTGGGCCTGGGTGCTGTCTCTCAGCTCTTCAGCTCAAGGCAAGCGCTCTGCTGCTTGAGCCACAGCGCCACTTCCAGCTTTTTCTGTTTTTGTGGTGCTGAGGAATTGAACCCAGGGCCTCATGCATGCAAGGCAAACACTCTACCACTGAGCCACCTTCCCAGCCCTTTAAAAGTTCTTATTGGAGCTGGGCATCGGTGGCTCACACCTGTAATCCTATCTACTCAGAAGGCTGAGATCTGAGGATCACAGTTCAAAGCCAACCTAGGCAGGAAAGTCTGTGAGACTCTTATCTCCAATTAAGGACCAGAAAACCAGAAGTGGTGCTCTGGCTCAAGTGGTAGAGCACTCCTCTTAAGCTGAAGAGCTGAGGGATAGCACCCAAGCCCAGAGTTCAGCCCCACAAACAACAACAACAACAAAAGAGTTCCAATTGGAAATAACATTGATAATGTTTTCCTACACTGGAAATGATTCTGAGGGTACACATCAAATTCCAACTCCAAATTTCGGATGCAACTTTGATTAAAAAAAAAAAATGAGGCTTGAGAACTTTACAAGACATGTAGCTGCAAGGTGGAAGCTGGTCACCATTGACTAGCACAGAGTGTGCTTTCACACAAAGCTGATACAGATCATGGAAACTTTGCAAAAGTGCCATGCATTTGTAGTTAGAGTATAATGTAGATTGCTTAGTCTTGTAATCCTCTCACTTTTGGAGTAAAGAAAGGTATGTACAGAGTTGGCTCTACAAAATGAATTGTTTCGTCTTGGGAAAGAAGTAGGAGGCACCGTGAATATGCTTCGCTCACATATTTCATGTTTTGATGTTCACCTTACCTCACTTCCTACCTCCACCCGCCCATCCCTATCATTTTTCTTTTAAACAGGATCTCTCTAGGTATTCCAGGCTGGGCTGGAAATCTTAATCTTTCTGTCAGCTTCTAGAGTAGAATTACAAGTGTGTACCACCATCCCTAGTTTTCAATTTTGTCTTGATTTGAACATTTAATTGCAAAAGAAATAAATGACAGGTAGGCCTGCTGGTAAATCCCTGTAGTCTCAGCATTCAGGAGGCTGAGACAGGAGGATTGGGAGTAGAGTTACCTAGTGAGACTGTCTGTAAGAAAAGAAAAGGAAGGGCTAGGAAGGTGGCTCAGTGGTAGAGTGCTTGCCTAGCATGCATGAAGTCCTGGGTTTAATTCCTCAGCACCACATAAACAAAGCTGGAAGTAGCACTGTGGCTCAAGTGATAGAGTGTTAGTCTTGAGCAAAAGAAGCTCAGGGACAGTGACCAGGCTCTGAGTTCAAGCCACGACTGGCAAAAAAAAAAAAAAGGATGGGGGGGAAGGGAGGAGAAGGGAAGGAAAGGGAAGGAGAGAAGGTTAAAAAAAGAGAGAATAATTATTGGAAAGTTAGCATTATGAAATTGTAAAAAGGAAACATGAATTCAGTTTGTCCCTCCCATCATCCCCCACCTTGTCCCCTCATAGGTCATGAACTTAACCTTCTGGGACATAACCTCTCTTGCTTTTTCCTGTTTGCGTATAAATGTCTGTATATATACACACTAATATTTGCACATACACATAAACCATCTGTATGTATCAATGGAGGGACATTCTTTTTCCAAAAATGGGTTCCTCTCATGCATAAATATTGCTTTCCTTTTTTTTTATTTGAAAAAGACCTCCCAGTTATGTATAGTGCTCTAACTCTTTTTGATTGCTGCAGAAAATAATGTGGATGTGTTTTAATTTATTTAACCTTTCCCCTGGTGATATGTGTAGGTTGTTTCTACTTTCTTTGCCTCTATAAACAATGTTGTAATAACTGTCTTTGCATGCATACGTTTTTAGTACAAGGGCTATCACTGCTTAGACTACCTTTCCCTGTATCCTCATTTGCAATGGATGCAGAGCAGAATTCCTATGAGCTGGTGAAGTTTATGTTTAGGGTTCTTTTTTTTTTTTTTTTTTTTGGGTCCAGTCGTGGGGCCTGAACTCTGGGCCTGGGCACTGTCCCTCAGCTTTTCAGCTCAAGGCTAGTGCTCTACCACTTGAGCCACAGCGCCACTTCCGGCTTTTTTGCTTATGTGGTGCTGGGAATCGAACCCAGGGCCTCAGGCATGCAAGGCAAGCGCTCTACCACTGAGCCAACTTCCCAGCCCTGTTTAGGGTTCTTTACTTCAACCCTCAGGTTGCTCTCTTCCAGGCCCTGGGAGAAGAGTTAGTAATGTGCTCACAGAGACATGTATTTTCGTGAAGTTGGAAAAAGTAAGACATTTCTGAAAGTTGAGTTAGGAGTCATTTGAGTTTAACAGGATACATTTATGAGGTTCACTGCCATTTCTGTGCAAAGTTACTCCTAGATATCCTGGTGTAGGAATTCCTCTAGAAGATACAAGGTCCAAGGTCAATTCATGAAATAAATTTGTCCTGTGGTACCTGAAATCAGGTACATGAGGAAACTCAAGAAAAACAAAATTTGAAATGTGGAGCCAGAGCTAGTACTTTTTTTTTTTTTTTTGCCAGTCCTGGGGCTTGAATTCAGGGCCTCGGCACTGTCCCTAAGCTTCTTTTGCTAAAGGCTAGCACTCTACCACTTGAGCCACCCTACCACTTCCAGCTTTTTCTGTTTGTGTGCTACTGAGGAATCAAATCCAGGGTTTCGTGCATGGCAAGCAGCTCTCTACCACTAAGCCATATTCCCAGCCCCTAGTGGTTTTTTTTTTTCTTTTTTTTTTTTCAGTCATGGGGCTTGAACTCTGGGTCTGGGCGCTGTCCCTCAGCTCTTCAGCTCAAGGCTAGCGCTCTACCACTTGAGCCACAGCACCACTTCTAGTTTCCTAGTGGTTTATTTTAGATAAGAGTCTCACGGACTGTCCTGCCTGGGCTGGCTTTGAACCGTGATCCTCAGATCCCAGCCTCCTGAGTAGCTAGGATTACAGGTTTGAGCCACCAGCACCCGGCTTACTTTTTATTTTTCAATAGTAGTTGTTTTTTTTCAGGGCCTTTGCACTTATTAGACAATCATTCTACTACTGAGTTACAAACCAGGTCCAGAGGGTATGCTGAAAGAAATTCTCCCCACTGTCAAAGTTCCAAAATTTTAATCTACATCTATTCTCACTGATTATTAACAACAAAATTCTCTGCCAGCAGGAATATCTTTGATAATTCAGTACATACAATAAACTCACCAAGGAAATGGCTCTGTGGCTCAAGTGGTAGAGCTCTAGCCTTGAGCTGAAGAGTTGCGGGACAGCGCCCAGGCCCAGAGTTCAGGCCCATGATTGACCAAAAAAAAAAAAAAGGCTGATTCTGTACTACTTAAGCCACAGCTCCACTTTCTGCTGGGCTGGGAAGGTAGCTCAGCAGTAGAGTGCTTTCCTAGCATGCATAAAGCCCTGTGTTTGATTCCTCAGTACCACATAAACAGAAAAAAAAAAAAAAAAAAAGACAGAAGTGGTGCTGTGGCTTACGTAGTAGAGTGCTAGCCTTGAGCACAGAAAGGCTCAAGGACAATGCCCAGACCCTGAGTTCAAGCTCTCCAACTGGCAAAACCAACCAAACAAACCCTCACCAAATAGATTTGGATTTTTCTTTTTGGTAACACTTGAAATAGAATGAGTTCCTAGATTTGCAAGCCAAAATTTGGAGGAGGGGCAGAAATTGGGGGAAAACTAGAGTTTATTGTTTACTTAATAGTAGCTGGCTTTGGTTCATTTGTTGACAAATGTACCACACAGTGACACAAGATGTTAGCTACTAGGGGCTACTAGGTGAGGAGTCTGGAAAAACTCTTCGCATGATCTTCACTTTTCTGGAAACCTAAAAAAAAAAAATCAAAAATAAAACATTTAAATTAAAGGGGGGGGTTGTCAGTTACTGTTGCCAGCCACATCCTTCCTGAGGGAATATATCTAAACCAAGAAATTATCATCCTCCAGAAATAGCATTGGTGTCTCTATAATCTAGTACTTAATTTGAACAAATTATATATATGGTCAGGAAGGAATTTTGAGAAGTCATTTCCCCAGACTGAATCCCCCAGCTAGCTCAGTGAAGCTTTCCAGAACAGTCGTTTCTATTCTAGCTAGCCATGCCATGCATCCCACACCAGCAAGTTCAGTGGTTCCAATGATGATAATGCCTGCTCAGAAGTACCAGCTCCTGACTCTTAAGCCCCAGCTCTTTCCCTAGTCTCTGACACTTACTTTTGCCATTCTCTTGCCTTAGTGACTGTGGATGAGGCCCCATTTAAGGCAACACAGTGAACAGAGAAATACCAAGGCCTAGAGGGAATGAGGAAGCAAACAAGACCAGGATGCTATGAAAACCAAGGACCCAAGCCATCTTCGCCCATGTGAAATTTAAATCAACCAGTAAGTTTTCCATTCTTATCAGAGACTCACTGTTAATAAAGCTTAATCCCTGGGCTGGGGATGTTGCTCCATGGTATAGCTCATACTCTACTAGGCCCTGGATTTGATCCCCAGCTCAAGGGATGGTAATGAGTGGGCTGAGACTCATCAATGCCAGGGCTTCCTGGACTTGTCAACTCAATGTCTTCTGTAGTCTTTCTCTCTGAGGGTAACACTGATAAAAGGATCACACATTCATCCTCTCTCCCTCACCCCAACAGCCTGTTTGTGAAGAAAGCCAGGTAGTAGCAGATATTCTTCAGGGATGGCAGCAGATTGCACTTCAGAAGCCACAAGAGTCTCAACTACTAGGAGGACAGGATCTGGAAATTATCTGTTTTACTTCACAGCCAAGGGTTAAGGAATAAATCTGTCAACATAGTCTAGTTGATCTTGTTAAAATATCCTCCTCAAAAAAACCACAGGAAGCCAGGCGCCAGTGGCTCATGCCTGTAATCCTAGCTACTCAGGAGGCTGAGATCTGAGGATCACGGTTCAAAGCCAGCCCGGCAGAAAAGTCCGTGAGATTCTCATCTCCAATAAACCACTCAAAAACTGGAAGTGGTGCTGTGGCTCACGCGGTAGCCTTGAGCTGAAGAGCTGAGGGACAGCGCCCAAGCCCAGAGTTCAAGCCTCACAACCGACAAAAACAAACAAAAAAACAAACCCCACAGGAGTCACAACTGAAGATAGGGAAACAAAGAATTGCTTTGGCAAGGCAAAGGTTACTTCTGAAGAGAAATGCACCATCCACAGAAAGTCAGCAAGCCAAGCACTCAGAGCAGTCAGCTGCTTCCCTTTTATCCCAAACACAGCAGGCCCTGCCCCTCTGCTAGGACTGACTGAGCTCAGGTTCACAGTCTGCTTTTGATTGGCTAAAACTTGCTACTGGTGCAAGGACAGTGGCTAACAGTTACATCTTGGCAGGCAAATCTGGGCACATCCTGAGGGTTCACGTACTTGGGGCTTAGCAAGAAGACAGAAGAACCTAGAACCGAAAATAGTTAAAATGGCAACAGGCTTTGATAGAAAAGATGACTGTCGTACAATCTGAACATTTCTGGAATGTAATAATAATAACAACAACAATAACAATAACAACAACAATAAAACACAAGTTTAGGAGCAAAAAGATCTCATTGAATTTTTTTTAAAATTTTATTTGTGAACATACTGTACAGAGGAGTTACAATTACATGGGCAGGATAATGCATACATTTCTTACCAAGCATTGCAGCCTCCTCCTTTGTTTACCCTTCACATCCCTTCCCAGACTCCCCCCTCCCCCCTGAATTTTTTTTTTTTTTGTCAGATGTGGGGCTTGAACTCTGGGCTTGGGTGCTGTCCCTCAGGTCTTCAGCTCAAGGCGAGCGCTCTACCACTTGAGCCACAGCGCCACTTCCAGTTTTCTGAGTGGTTCATTGGAGATAAAAGTTTCATGGACTTTCCTGCCCGGGCTGGCTTTGAACTGAGATCCACAGATCTCAGCCTCCTGAGTAGCTAGGATTATAGGTGTGAGCCACCGATGCCTGGCTGAATTTTTTTTGAGGTGCTGGTCTTTGAACTCAGGGCCTCATACTTTCAGGGCAGGCACTGTACTGCTGATCCATGTCCCTAGTTCTTTTTTTGTAATTACTAATTATTATTTTTGTGCTGGTCTAGTGGCTTGAATTCAAGGCCGGTTGCTGTTTCTTGGGTTTTTTACTCAAGGCAAGCATTCTACCACTTGAATCAAAGATCCACTTCTGCCCCATCTGCTTTTTTTTCCTTTTTGGTGGTTAATTGGAGATAAGAATCTCACAGGTGGGCTGGGAAGGTGGCTCAGTGGTAAGAATGCTTGCCTTGCATGCATGAGGCCCTGGGTTCGATTCCTCAGCACCACATAAGCAGAAAAAGCCGGAAGGGGCACTGTGTCTCAAGTGGTAGAGCACTAACCTTGAGCTGAAGAGCTCAGGGATGGCGCCCAGACCCAGAGTTCAGGTCCCACGACCGACCAAAAAAAAAAAAAAAAGAATCTCACAGACTTTCCTGCCTGGGCTGGCTTTGAACTATGATCTTTAGATCTCAGACTCCTGAGTAGTTACAGTGTGAGGATTACTGGCTTTGCTGTGTGTGTGTGTGTGTGTGTGTGTGTGTGTGTGTGTTCCCTGAGCTCTTCAGCTCAAGGATAGTGCTCTACCACCTAAGCCACAGAGCCACTTCTGGTTTTCTGATGGTTAATCTTGAAGATAAGACTCTCAAGGAGTTTCCTGCCCAGGCTGGCTTTGAACTACGTTCTTCAGATCTCAGCACACTGAGTAATTAGGGCTACAGGTGTGAGCCACTAGCCCCTGGCTTCTGGTTATTTTTGAGATAGGTTCTTATTCCTGCCTGAGTGTGTGATGTTGGATCAAGACCCTCCTATTTTTTCACTTCCTGTTGTAGTAGAGATGACAGGTGCTTACAACCATACCCAGTCTCTTTCACTGAGATAGAGTCTGGCCTGGAAGTCTGGTCCTCCCCATCTCAGCCTCCAATGGAGTGGCAAGGCTATGCCACTGGTGCCCAGCCTTCTCATAGGATTTTGAAATAGATTTTGTTGTTGTTGTTGTTGGTTGTAGGGCTTGAACTTTGGGCCTGGGCACAGTCCCTCAGCTCTTCAGCTCAAGTTGAGTGTGTAAGGTCCGCTCCTGGATGGCGAGCAGACTCCACCCTCCTCGCAGCAAAGTCTCCACCCAGTACCTGCGTTACCTAGGCAACTGGGACACCTGGAAGAGGTCACATCTGCATCCGCTGAGGTCACATCTGAATTTGATGTGGCCACACCTTTCCCCACCCATACCCTACATAAGGGCTAGCCCAGGCCCAGACTCTCCCTTTTTTCTCTCTCTGTTCATTTCTAGCTCTTGCTGCTCTTTTCTTGCTCTCTTGCTCTCTCTCTTTCCCAGCCACGTGGAGTGCCAACCTTGCCTGGTCCCAGCAGGTCTACCCCTTACCTGAATACCACGTGAGTGCTACTGTTCTTACCCCTCTCTCTGCTCTTTTCTCTCTCTTTCCTCTCTTCCCAGCTCTCTCTCATTCCCAGGCCTTTCCCAGCCACGTGGAGTGCCACCCTTGCCTGGTCCAAGCAGGTCTACTGAATAAACCTACCCCTTACCTGAATACCACATGCGTGCTGGTGCAGTTCTTACTCACCTACCTCTTTTTAAAAACCTAACAGAGTGCTCTACCATTTGAGCCACAAGCACTACTTCCACTTTTCTGGTGGTACATTAAAGATAAGAGTCTCTTGAGCTTTTCCTGCCTGGGCTGGCTTTGAACCATGATCCTCAGATCTCAGTCTCCTGAGTAGCCAGGATTGCAGGCGAAAGCCACCAGCACCAGCTTGAATCAGATTTTTGCCTTCTTAGCAAGCATTCAGAAAACAGGAAATCTCTCCAAAGTAAGCACTTTATAAATGCTATTTACAAAGGGAAGTTTGGAATGTCATTTTATGGTTTACAGAAATGGATGAAACTATGGTAACAGTTTTTCTCAATGTGCAATCTTTACACACGCACTGGAGTAATCAACAAGTAGGAGGTTGTTAAAATTTTTTAAATGATGGGTTGGGAATGTGGTTCAGCAAGCACAAGTCCCTGAGTTCAGTCCTCAGCACTGAAATAAAAAAATAAATTTTGATTTGAAATTAAACAATTAAAAATATTTCAGGCTCCACCCCAGCAGAATCTGATCATCATTCTCACAAATGATCCTTAGGTACCACAAAATTTGAAATTCATGATCATGTTCTTTCTCCACAGCATGGATTCCATGCTTTTGAGGGACCAGGAGCTTTTTGACATGGAGAGAGATGAAATGATCCTATCATTTAGCCACCCCTACTCAACCCTGTCTGGTTCTGGGGAAAGTTCCAATTTCTTGTTTGTACAACTCTTCAGATCCTGGCTTCAAGTAGACCTTGGTTTTTCCTGGGCCATCATTAGCTGAATTAAATTGTCCACACAACTTTCCCTCTGTTGCCCCCCTTGTGTGAGACAGCCCTCTGTGGCTTGCTACATGTCACTCTGAATGCTTTCTGAAAACCTCTTTTGTCCTCAGCAGCCATCCACTTCAGAAGTGGTAGTGTTGTTTTGAGGCAGGGTTTGGGATGCCATATAGAATAAAGCTATGATTGTATTAAAACTCAAAAGAGGATAAGCAGCTAACACAAACATGAAAAAGGCCTAAGCACACGCCGTACCAGGGGGAGAGAATGAGCAAACACTTCTTTGGGCTGCTTTGTTTCTGAGGTCTGTATACTCACATGCAGTGCTGGCAGGCTTCCTGGAAGGCAGGCTTCCAGTTCTGCAAACTTAACTAAATTCTGCTGTCCAAGGCCCTGTTTCCTAAAAGGTGCTAGGTGAAGTGCTTTTTGTGGATGGACAAGGTCCCATGCAATCATGGTATTTGGATTCTGGTGACACTGGGGACATTCCTCTACCACTACGTGTGTCCTCTGTGTTCCTCCGGACTCCACCCTAGAAATCCAGGTCTTCCTCCATAAATTCCAACTAAAACCTCAACCTGACTTGGGCTTCTGCCTCAGCAACCATAGTGGCTTTCAAAACTATTAGTAGATAACTAGTCACATGCTCTGGGACACTGCCATTATTTCTGTGACAATTTCCCAACCCCAGGAACAAGGAAATGCAACAGGAAATGGTGAATATGAACTGTACAATTGAGATAGAGTGGTGGAAACTTTCTTCCAAAAATTTTCCATAGAAGTTCACTTTCCTTAGTGTTGATGACTACCCACTGTGGCTACAGGCCACTGGACAAACTGGACAACAGAAAATTGGAAAAGAAAAAAACTGTTTCATAGGGCATTTTAGGAGATATGGTGTGTGTGTGTGTGTGTGTGTGTGTGTGTGTGTGTGTGTGTGTGTGTGTGTGTGTGTGTGTGTGTGTGTGTGTGTGTGTGTGTGTGTGTGTGTGTGTTTTAAAGCAAGAGCATAGAAAAGCACTATTTGATCCTTATTGAGGAAGTGGAGTTTAGAATGCAACATATTTAATTATGGAAGCTCTAAACCTGATATTTAATGAGTAGACACTTCTATGGGAAGGAAGGGATTTACATCTAAGCATGAATGATGCTTGACTGTGATTTATCTTTCCAAACTACTTTATGGAAACATTTACTACTTACTGACCAGCTCCCTACTTTTTAGACTAGGAAATATGTTTCTTGCGGTTATCTTGGTAACTTCATTGTTTACAGGAATTCTTTTTTTTTTTTTTTTGGGGGGGGGTCCGGTCGTGGGGCCTGAACTCTGGGCCTGGGCACTGTCCTTCAGCTCTTCAGCTCAAGGCTAGCGCTCTACCACTTGAGCCACAGCGCCACTTCCAGCTTTTTTTCTTTTTGCTTATGTGGTGCTGAGGAATCGAACCCAGGGCTTCATTCATGCAAGGCATGCGCTCTACCACTGAGCCACCTTCCTAGCCCAGAGGACTAAGGGTTTAACCCTACGGAGTGCACCGGAAGAAATAAGGGGGGAAGGAAACCCCCTGTTTATCACCTGCCTGCCGGATGGGTGTGCCTGGATCCCTGGAGGCAGGGGTGGGCACTTTGCTGACAGGTTACTGAATCTGTCAGTCCAGTCTCTGGGAGTAGGAATTTCCTGTGGATCTGCCCCCTTTGCAAACCCTATTTAGGCCCAGACCAACCCAGCCACCATTATGCCATGCCACGTGTGTCTCCATGATTGTCACCTGTGTCCTGTTTCCTGGCTTATCTCCAGTCATCGTGGCATCTCAATTCAGCTCTCCATTGCAACTGAATTGGGTTGTTGGTATTGTTCTTGTTATTTCTTTTCTCTTTAGCATGTTTCCTAGTGGTGTTATGTGTATTTGCATGCTGTAGGTCTTTGTAACAACGGGCAGCCTGCAGCTTGTTAACTATATAATAAAGACTCCAATATTCTATATTTTCAAAATGTGGCTTCTGGGATGATTCACCTTACAACAGGGTCACTGAAACTTGGTGAGTCTCTGATATTGTGAATGGGTTTCAACCTGTTATGTCTAGAGAAAACAGTATGTTAAGATCTTTAGTAAATTCCAACTTCAGGAACTGTCACTGTAAGAAATGAGAGGTGAGTGAGAGCGACCAGTATGAGCTCAAGGCTTTATTGGGGGACAGACCTGCCCGGTCGCTCCAAGTAGGGATGGAGGCAGCAGCCATGGATAGGTGTAGGCTGAATTTAAACAAAATTTTAGGGGTCAGTCACATGGGTCACATGAGCAGTCACATAGGTCACATTATGTAGACTATGGAAATTTGAGGTAGGGTCAGTTCGTGAAGAGCTGTTGTGAAGGTGTTACACTGACTACAGGAATTGGGGGGAGAGTCACAATCTGAGGAGTGTAGCGAGACTTGTAAGTGGGGTGGGAATTTGTATGTCATACCAGGAAAACAATACAGCATTGGGGAAATAGAGACTTAACAGATTTTTGTAAACAGGTAGGGACACAAACTGACTCTGAGTTCTTAGACTCACCACTTTTTAGCAGGCAAAACTAGGCAAGTGAGTGGGAAAATCATGTTCCTTCCCATGGAGCCACCATATTTCTGTCTTTGCTAGAGGGACAGATGACCCTCTAATCAGCTGGCTGTAGAAATAGAAAGTCCAGCTCTGCGCTGTAATTCTAGCTACTCAGGAGGCTGAGATCTGAGGATCATTGTTCAAAGCCAGCCCGGGCAAGAAAGTCCATGAGACTCTTATTTCCAATTAACCACCAGAAAACTGGAAGTGGTGCTGTGGATCAAGTGGTAGAGTGCTAGCCTTGAGCTGAAGAGCTGAAGGACAGCGGCCAGGTCCAGAGTTCAAGCCCCACAACGGACCCAAAAAAAAAAAAAAAGGAAGAAATAGAAGGCCCTGGACAGGTAAGGTGGGAAAAGGAGATGATCATTCATCCCAAAGAGTGGGAAGTAATGCCCTGATTATCTCCACGAGGCTATCACAGGTAATTAGAAACTGCTTTTGCTAAAAAGTACTATCTCCTTACTTGAGCCTGTTAGTTATTGGTGCAGAAGAAAGCTTGGCACCCTTTCTCCATTTTGTGTCTGTGTCATATTCTTGTAGTCTTCCTGAAATTATGTTGGGTTTCGGGAGAGAACTGAAGTATACCACCTTTTTGACAGGAGCTGTAACTACTCCCAAGGAACAGCAGATCTTCCCAGGACAACTCCTCAAATGAGGACAATTACCTCTAATGATGAGGCTGTACTCCACCCTGAAGCAGCAGTCATGATCCATGGGAACCAGATTGCTTCCCTCAAGTGAGGAGAAGTCCTGGCAGAACCAGAACCCAGATAATGATCAAGCAGGCCATACTTTGTCAAGAACTACTTAATTATGTACACCTATCACCCCCTGCCTCAGTTTTCCTAAAGTTCAAAGATGGGCTGAAATGCAGTTGTCTCTTCCTGCCCATGTCCTCCCTCTTCTGGCAGACATGCCTGTGATACACAATAAATCTCTGATCTCTGTCATTTACCACTGCTTCTCCCTCTGTCCCTGTCTATTTCTGTCTATGTCTCCCTGTCTCTGTATCTCTCTCTCTCTCTGGCACATGGAGGAAAATAGCCAGACCTGGACCTGACAAGTTGGGCTTCTGGCCTAGAACTCCAGTTACAATGCCAGCAAATAGAGCATCCAGCTTAGTCAAAGCACAAATGCATGAAAAGCCAAACCAAACCAAACCAACAAAACAAAACAAAACACCACCAAGAAAAAAAAAAAAACAAACAAACACCACCAAGGAGTGGGGGGAACTGGAGCCTCAAGATTCTTGCAAAAGACTGTTAAGCCAAAATGTGAGGTTGAGTGATACATCACTTGTGGCACACTCTATTCAGGGACGTGCACACTTGTGAGGTTTCACCTTACATCAGCCCAGCTTAGCTGCACAAGTAAGATGGCCAGGGGATCTGAAGAAGCTCCACATGGTCTCCTAGCATTCGCTTCTGGGGAACCGCTCCCCCCCACCCCCTCACTCCCCCCACCACCCCGCGTTACGTTCCCTACTCCTTCCGAGCTTCCTAAAATGCTAATCCGATGAGGAGATGCATCATAATTCTAATTTGGGTTATTTCTGACTCACGTGCATGCCCTCAAAGCTCTTAACCCTCTGTGTGGCTGAGAGTGGAATGGAACAAGACTCCTCCAACTACGTCTCCTCCCGCCCTGGCTTTCCGTTACACCAGGTTCGGGAGGCAGCGCACGGGCTCGGCACGGTCACCCTCCCTGCCCCGAGGTCCGACGACGCCCGCACACCCTGACGAACAGTAAGGGCGCACTTCCTGCCCGGCGGCGGGAGGGGGGTGGGAGGAGCATAAGGGGCGGAGCAAGGGGCGGAGTTGTCAGAGCCACGCCCCTCTCCCCAACGCCCCCGCCCCCTGCCCTCCCTATCCCGGGCGGCCCTGGCGCCGCGGGGGCGGGGCCGCGAGCGGCGGGCGGCGTGGCGTGCGGGCCGGGCCGGGGCCCGGGGGCTGAGGCGCGGGCTGACGGCGGCTGGCTCGAGTGCGGAGCTGGGGCGCGTGGACTCGGGGAAGCCCAGCCCTGCAGGCAGGACGACCGGCGGGCGTGTGGCGGCAGCGACTGTGGTGGTGGAGGTGGGCGGCCCTGGCAGTCTCCACCCGGCTGCTGGTGTAGGGCCTCGAACCGGGGCGGCGGCTGAGAGGGGCCTCGGCCCGGGGACCCTCGGGGAGCCCGCCGCTGCCGGCAGAGGGAGGAAGCGGCGGCGGCGGCGGCGGCGGCGCGGCCCGGGCGGCGCGCGCCATGGCGGGCGGGCCCCCCAAGGCCCTGCCGTCCACGGGGCCCCACTCCCTGCGTGACGTGCCGCACCCGCTGGCGGGTTCCAGCAGCGAGGAGGCGGTGGGCGGCGACAGCACGCCCAGCCCGGACCTGCTGATGGTCCGCAGCTTCGGTGACAAGGTAGGGAGCGGGGCTGGGCGCCGGGGAAGCTCATTGCGCCTGCGGGGTTTGTGGAGGGTGAGGCGGGGCGGGGAGGGGGGGGAGTGGATGATAGAAACTCCGAGGGTTCCTCCCGCCCCCGGCCGCGCCCACCCTGAGCCCCTTCCTGGGGTGCGGGCCCCCACCCCCGGGAGCCCTGGGGAAAAGCGTGGTCTCCGAGCTGCCCCCGCGGGGTCGCCGCCGCCGGGAGAGCGGCCAGAGGGGAGGGGCGCCTCCGATCGCGTGCGCGGGTGACAGCTGGTGGGCCCGAGGCGTGTGTGCTATGCTGGGTGTCTGGGCCCTGGGATGGGGGCGTCCCGGGCTCCAGGTGCCTCCCCCCGAGGCTGAGCTCAGCTGCCTTGGTAACTTGTAGAGCCCTCCGGGTTCCTGGGGCTGCCCTGAAGCCAGAGTTCGTGGCTTTCGAGGGTAGGACGGCGCGGGCTGGGTCTTCTTCCTCCGTCAGTCAGTCACGTGGACCGTAATCTTTGTTTAGGTTTGCTGTTTGCCCCGAGGAGTCACCTGACTCCGACCCCAGCCCACGGCCGCAGGAGAGTCTTCGCTGTGGTTTTTCTGTCTGTCTTCCTTCACCTCCGACAGCCTACCACACTCTTTAGGTTTGGAGGTGCTTGGTTTTGTGGTTGACGGATAGAAAGCTCGTCCTTTGACCCTCTTTGTGAAGAGGGAGGCTTCTGATATTCTTAGAGTGACACAGCCCCCCTGCAGCTCCGAGAGACAGCGGAGTCGCAGAGGGGAAAGAGGTGGCTTTTCCTCCTGCCCCCATCGCCATTTCAGCCGTGATCAGGATTTGAGCTGTGACTCTTGTCAGTGCTCCCGTTGCCACTTAAGTCCTTAATTGCAGAGATCCGAATTGTTCTCAGCACTAGAGATTAGGATTTCCTCTTAGTAAAATATTAAATGAATTCCACTATTAATGGAATCCAGAGACCTAACTTCCTTCTGTTCCTAGCTGGGGGAGCTTGTGGTACACTATCAATGAATATGAGGACATAAACAACTCGAGTGGAGCTAGATACTTGAGAAGGTTTGTAAAACATTAGGAAAAGAGAATTTAAGCTCATGTGTCAAGTGGATTAAGAAGCTCAAGGTGTGTGTGTGTTCGTGTGTTTGTTCACATGCATGCATGTCCTCATGATTCTTTTCATTTGATGGGAGATGAGAAAATGTCTAGCTTGGAAATTCCTTGCCCGTATTTGACATTCCAAAAGGAATTGTTGAGTGACTGAATGATTTGTTGCTTTTTTTGGATAGGAACTGAGGTTAATGCTTCTGATTTCCCTCTCAGTTCTGTGTAGGGTTATGAATTACCTATTGCCGTGTAACACATATCCTATTGCTGTGTAACACCTGAAAATAGTGTCTGTAGGTGAGGAATCTGGAAGCAGCTGAGCTGTGCTTCTGACTCAGGTCTTTCAGGAAATGTGGTCATATGAAGGCTGGATTGGGAAGGATCCAGCTTCTTTTCCAAGCTCATTCATGTGGTTCTCTGTAGAGCTCTTAGACATGACAGCTGGTTTGTCATAGAGCAAGTGATTCAAGGAAGGCCAGGATTCCAGCCAATCTTATATAAGCGGATATACCTCTGCTGTATTCCATTGGGCAAGAGGGCATACATACCAAGGAGTGAATACCAGAGGTAGAGATCATTGGGCATCTACCCATCTTGGACACTCACTACTGCAGTTAGCTTCCCCTCTTCTTTCAGATGGGATGGAAACCCAGGGCTTCAAGCGTGTGAGGCAAGTGCTCTACCATTATAAACCCACCCCTACTGGTAGCTATTTTATGTTTTGCAGTATTGAGGTTTGGACCTAGAGTATGTGTATTCTAGGTAAGTGCTCTGCCATTGTGCTATACCCTCAGTTCTTTCTATTTTTTTTTTTTTTGGGGGTCCGGTCGTGGGGCCTGAACTCTGTTCCTCAGCTCTTCAGCTCAAGGCTAACGCTCTACCACTTGAGCCATAGCGCCACTTCCAGCTTTTTTCTGCTTATGTGGTGCTGAGGAATCGAACCCAGGGCCTCAGGCATGCAAGGCAAGCGCTCTACCACTGAGCCACCTTCCCAGCCCCAGTTCTTTCTATTTTTATTGTGAGACAAGGTTTCACTAAGTTGTATAGGCTGGTCTTGAACTCACTCTATAGCCGGGGCAGATCTCAAACTTGAGATCCTCCTCCTTTACCTTCTGAGGTATTGCGATTATATCATGCCCAGCTGGATAGTTACTTTAAATGTGTGTTTCATGCTCTGCCCTTGGACAATACTTGAAGTGTGGCCATTTTATTAATAACTACTTGGAGGAGGATTGCCCAGTAAAACTAAGATCTGGTTAGTTGTCAGGAGTGAGGCCTAAGTCCTATTACTGATGGTTTCCTTCACAGAATTCTTTGAGAGACAATACTGAAGATATTAATTATTGAATATTTAATGTCTCCTAACAACTGTGGGGAATGTCTAAATAATTCCAGTCTCCAAGGGCCTAATTTAGAGCAAGCCACTTTTCCTTAGAGGATATGCATTGTCATTTCTTTTCTCTGAATGGGAATGATGTTTTCCTTTAGTCTTGGCACACGGGTGTTCTTTGTACATACGTGTAAAGAGGGAAGTCAGAAGACTGGAAGGGAGCCTTGCCTTTGCCCAGTTTTCTCTTGCCTACCTAGTCAGCATGAGTGTTATTGCAGGATTGTTGAGAAAGTAGTCTTTTTAAAATGAAGTCTGTTTTGTTTCTTCCCTGATTGGACATCAAGGATTCTGGGTCAGTGCTGGGCAAGGAGAATGAAGGTTTGACAAACTGCTCATTAGTGAAAGATTGTTTTGCAAAAGGGTATTGCTTCCTGCAGCCCAGGGTGGTGCCATGAGTAGGGTAGCCTGGTGATGATAGGCCAGGCTAGCTGACTCTTCTGAAAGGCCTCTGCAATGCACAAGGAGAGAAAGACTGAATGTGGCTCATAAGAGGAATCCTTTCTATCACAGAGTTAAAGGACCTACAGTTCTGATAACAGCTAAACCCACCTGGCCTGACATCACCACATCTTTTCTCTCTATCTGAAATGTAACCGAGTCACTTGACCTATTTCTCTTTTTTCACTTTCATGTGTGAATTGCTGGGAGCTCTTTCTCTTCTGATTCTGCTTCCACTGTGTGTGCTTTCTGAAACTGCCAAACCCTCTGAAGCCCAGGTCTGTGGTTAATACCAACTCCCCCCTTCCCTAGCCTCTTCACCACACTTTTCTACCTCTACTTCCTGCCTCTTCCATCACCTGGACTTCCTTGAGGTCTTCAGAATAGAGGTTTCTTCCTCTTTAACATTTGTCAAGAAGTGGGGACTAGGGACTCCTCCCTCCATCTTCCATTGATTTTTTTTTTTTTTTAACCAACTAAGCTTTGTCCTGGAGGCTCATGTTATTATTCTTGTTCATTCAGCAAAGATTTGAGGGCCTCTCAAGAGCCAGGCATTGTTCTAGAACCTGAGATTATTGAGTAAAGTAGCTAATGACCCTTGTGGTCATGGGGCACACGTCTATTAGGAAGTACTACATCCACTAGGGCAGGGAGAAAAGGTAGAGTAGGGAGAGGGGGCTTTGGGTAGGCGTTGCTGGGGGTTTGAGACTTGAGTGAAATAAAGGTGTTAGAGGGGGATATCTGAATAAAAATGTCAGGCGGGGAGCCCAGTGGAAGCAGAGGCCTCAAGCACAGGCCCAGAGGTCAGTGTGGCTGGGGTAGAGTGAGAGGCAGACAGTCACAAGGGAAAAGGGTCAGACTGTGTTGGACCTGGCAGCCCCCCACGTCCCAGACTTTGGCCTTTACTTTGATTGCTGTGGGGGTGAGATGTTGAGCAGGGGGCGGTATCTTGAGCAGAAAGAGGGCAGCCTTTGGACTCCTGCCGGAAAGGAGCAGACAAGCTATGCAACTGGGAGAAGACCTTTATTTCCCCGAGTTGGTTCCAGTTCTAAAGGGACATCCACTGAAGCAAAATAGCTAGGAGAAAAATCTACAGGCTCTCATTGTTGAAAAGACCCAGATATTTTAGCTTTGGGAATGTTTGGGAATGAAGTTGGGAATCTGTCACTTGCCATCTCTTACTCTGATTTTTCCTATGTTGTTGTGCTCTCAAGCTGGGGAAGGTTGAGGCTCCGGCAAAAGAAGCCGCCTCTTCCTGGAAGCCCAGGAAAGCTCTGCTCTGGGCTGCTTGCTCTCTCCTGGGTCTAAATTGGGTCAGGCACTCAAACCTGTCTTTGTAACTGATTGCTCAGGCCCGGATCAAATACTTTTACTTTTGGAATGAGGAGAGAGAGTTTTTGTTAAAGTAGAGAAAGGTGCAAATGAAGTAAGTAAAAATGTGCCTATAGAGTTGAAAAAATAAAATGACTGTACAATTTAAAGCATAATAAAATTAACATGTTCCATATATTAAGACATAGTGTATTGTTTGTTTGTGAGCCTCTCTGTGCTGAGAAAGGAAGAAGATGGTTTCTAAAGTCAGATGAGCTATAGTGGTAAAGTACTCACCTACCATGCATGTGGCCCTAGGTTCCAGTCTCTAGTAACACACACACATACATATGTGCATACACATGCACACTCATCCATGTCCTCTGTTATTTTTTTGTGTGTTCATCCTACATGTCTGTTACTTTGACCTACGTGTACTTCCTCCTGCCCCTGGTAACCACTGTTTTTTTTTTGGGGGTCCGGTTGTGGGGCCTGAACTCTGGGCCTGAGCACTGTCCCTCAGCTCTTCAGCTCAAGGCTAGCGCTCTACCACTTGAGCCACAGCTCCACTTCCGGCTTTGCTTATGTGGTGCTGAGGAATCAAACCCAGGGTCTCAGGCATGCAAGGCAAGTGCTCTACCACTGAGCCATCTTCCCAGCCCTCCTGGTAACCACTGTTATAAGCCTCTTCTATCTCTCTATATTTGTGCTTTGCTTCTTAGATTCACACAATTAATATTTCTATTTCTGGCTTTACTTAGCACAGTGTCTTCTAGGCTCATCCAGAAGACAAATAGCACCATATTCTTTTCTATGGTTAATATTCCATTGTGTAGATAGACTATGGTTTATCAGATGGACATTTAAATTGTCTCTATATCTTGGCTCTAGCAATCATGCTTCAGTGTATGTGGGAGTGAGGTTACCTTTACCAGGGCACAGTATATTCCCAGAAGGATTGCTGAGTCATATGATAGTTCTGTTTTTAATTGTTTTTAGAAGCTTTTATTTGGTTTTCCATAATGGCTATATTAATCTACATTTCCACCTACAGGGCACAAGAGTCCCCATTTCTCCACAGGTATAGCTGACTACAGCTGTCTTGTAATGTTTAGCTTCCATGGCCTATCTCCTCAGTCGCTTCTGTCTTTTACTCAGTGTCCTCACTCATTCCATTTGTTTGTGTCAGAGTGCAGAGGCACTGCAAGTAATACAAGCCACCTCTAAATGCACAGCTGCAACCAGGAGGGAGCCTCAGTGGTACTGGGCACACCATGTGCTCAGTGGCTCACCTCATGCTTTTCCCTGCTCCTCATACCTTCCACTTTAGAGATCATAGAGACAACTTGTTACCATACCACAAAAGTACTGAATTTATAGTCATCTTTTTTTTTTCTTGCCTGCTGTGTTCCAGTTGAAGAGACACTAACTTGGTCCTGGATATCCTGTCCTGTGTAGACATTTGGGGGCTTGACTTTCACACTTAAGTCTGCAAACTCCTCTGCTGTGGTTTGAATTGGTTTATGTTCATTCCAAAGCTTCACATATTGGGAATTTGGTCCTCTGGGTAAGAGTAGCAACCTTTAAAATGTGGAGTCTTGTGGGAGGCCTTTAGGTCATTGGGGCTTGCCCTTATTCTCCTTCCCCTTTTGGTGCTGGATGTTGAACCCAAGGCCTCATATGCTAAGTATGTAGTATATCACTGGGCTACACCCCCAGCCTAAACTTTTTCTCTTCATAACATTTGTTGCCTTAGGTATTCCAGTGTAGTAGTCAAGTAAAATTAACATCTATACCCACTCAGCTGGCTCATTTCTATCAGTGTGAACATGTTCAAAATAAGAGTGAAGAAATCTCTGCTGTGTTGCTCTCTTCCTCCATATCATGACTAATTTGGGGGACTCCACAAATTTGAAGGAGGGTTTGTTGTTCTCATCTCTACTTGCTAACCTCTGGGAGTACTCAGCTTCCTGTTGCCTGGTTTCTAACAGTCAGTCAGGTACACCCTCCCACCCCCACCCCTACCCCCACCATCCTATTATAAATCTATAGAAGATTCCGGTCTTACCACGTGACCTCTTGGCAGGTATCACTTGATTCTGTTGAGTCTCTTCCTCCTTAAGCCCTTGCCCTTGTCCTGTCTTTCTGTTCTGGAGTCAGATTGTTCGATTTGAATCTTATTCTGTTACTTACAGTTGTGAGAGCAAATTGATTTAACTGCTCTGAACCTCAGTTTCCTCACATGTTAAAACAGAAGTACCTTCATCCCTGAATTTATAAAGAAGCTCCAGTGACTTCAGAGTTAGAGTAGTACCTGATACATAATGAGCCATTAGTAAATGTGAAGTGTGCTTCTTACTCCTCAGTATTGTGGTCTTTATGTTTTCTTTCTACATCTTTGCCTATTCTTTGTCAATTTCTGTATCCATTGTGGTCCAGTCCAGGAACAGAAATTACTGAGGATACTTCAAATGGAGAGACTGTCAAACAGAAAATTAGTTACCTAGGTGATGGAAAACCTGAGAACTCAAGCAGGGGATGGTGAGTAACCCAGGAAGCTGTTGTCCCATTATCCTTAGCACTGGATGGTCAATGGAGAGGGGTATTAATAGAAGCCAGAGGCTTCTGTGGGAACCAGTATGGTGGCAGGGCTGCTTGGTAACAGCTGTGGCCATATAGTAAGGGAGCCCTGGAAAGATAGCAGCATGAAACAGAAAATAAGTTGGGCTACAGAAGAACAACCCTGGATTCTCCTCCTCTGTCTTCTAGTCTTTTATGAAAATTTTCTACTGTCACATATGGTCCTTAGCAGATATGTGACATTTGCAGAGCCTGCCAGTCTTCCTGAGATTTGTTAGATGAGTGCTGGGGAGAAATCTCTTATTAGATTTTGTGTGTGTGTGTGTGTGTGTGTGTGTGTGTGTGTGTGTGTGTGTGTGTGTGAGAGAGAGAGAGAGAGAGAGAGAGAGAGAGAGAGAGAGAGAGAGAGAGAGAGAGAGTGTTCGCACGCGCACGCGCGCGCATTGTAGTACAGTGCAGTGAGTTCCTACTTAAGAACAGGGCAGAAGCTGGGTGCTGGTGACTCACACCTGTAATCCTAGCACTTGGGAGGCAGAGAGCAGGAAGATCAGGGTACCAGTCCCGGGATGTATGCAAGAACTTTATCAATCAATAGCTGGATGTGGTAGATATCATTCCAACTATGTGTGAGGATCAGGAGGATTATGAGTTCTGGCCAGTCTGTGAAGAAAATTCTATGAGACTATCTCAACAGAAGAAGCTGAGTATGGTAGTATGAGGCTGTCATTCTAGAAGTCAAACATAGGAGGATCGCAGTCAGAAATAACTGGTGTAAAAAAGGACTGGAGGCATGGCTCAAGGATAGAGCAGAAGGCTAGTGAGAGGAAGGTTCTGATTTCAAACCTCATTTCTTGCCAAAAACAAGCAAAACAACAAAAAACAAAACTAGAGCCAGAGGGATGTAGTTTTCCCTAGCATGCAAAGGTGCTGGATTGGTTCCCAAGCCCTGTAGAAATGCAGAAGGAGAGGAGGAAAAGCAGGGTTATTTGCATTCTGGAGCTGTTATGTCTGAAGCTAGCATAGATCCCTGGTTATAGGAGGCAGTAAATCTCCTTTTATTGACACTACTTGCAATTTGGTTTGTTGCTTAAAACTGAAAATAAATTTTTGTCCAGTAACATTGACTTTAAAATATGAAGTGAAAGTTGAGCTTTGATATGGAAGTGTTGAAAAGGGGTCTTTCATTCTTGTTGGTAGGCCTGTTATTGAAGTATGTATCTATCTGCACATCTGCCTGGGTGACGATGTGTGTTTACCAGGTCCTTGATCTTAAAGGGGACTTTCAGTGGTGGGAATAGCTTGACCAGTGCTTCCAAGGCAGGAAGACAGGAAGATTCAGGATTGACTCACCAGGCTCAGGGTGTACTGGTCAGTTTTGTTTGCAAGTAATACTCTACTTATATTAAGTTGAGCAAAAAGGTGAGCCTATTGACAGGTGTATGTGCGTGTGTGTGTGTGTGTGTGTGTGTGTTTGTGTGTGTGTGTGTGTGTGTGTGTGCGCGTGCGCATGTATGCACCCTGGGGCTTGAACTTGGGACGTAGGTGCTGTCTCTGGGCTTTTGTGCTCAAGAGAGCGTTCTACCTCCTTGAGCCACAGCTTACTTCCTGCTTTTTGGTCATTAATTGGAGGTAAGAGTCTCATGACTTTCCTGCCCAGTCTGGCTTTGAACCTTGATTCTCAGATCTCAGCTTCCTGAGTAGCTAGGATTACAGATGTGAGCCACCTGTGTCTGGCCTGACAGGCTCACTTTCACCATAGGTTCGGGTCAGAACTTCTGATGCCAATGAAGGTCATTCTTATGATCTCAGACCAGTGTCATCTGGTGAATCACATCCCTCATGTTTCATTCACAGAGGTGTCTCAGACAGAATAAACGTCTCTTCCTAGAGGAAAGTCATCTATATAATTTTCTACAATAATGTTGGCATTTGAAGTTAATGGCAATTTCAATCATTTATTATTGTTGCTACTACTAGAGACAAGGTCTTGCTTTGTAGTTCAGAATATCCTTGGACTCTATCCTCTTGCCTCAGCCTCCTGAGTACTGGAATTATAGGCATGTTCTACCATGACTGGTCTTACTTAGAGTCACATGGATGTACAATAGGGTGTCTCAACTTTTCTTTCTACCATGTTCACTTTTTCAAGTGTACAGTTCAGTAGTGTGAGTATATTCACATTGTTGATCAGACTTTTTATCTTATGAACCTGAAACTTGGTGGTAGTCAAGTGGTAACTTCCTTGCCTTTTACCCCTCAGTTCTGGTGACCACTATTCTACTTGCTGTTTCTATAGATTTAATCCCTTGAGAATCATACACTATTTGCATTTTATGACTCATTTTACTCAACATAATATCTTCAAGGCTCATCTGAGTTTTAGCATATGATAGGATTGCCTTTTGTACTATTACCGTGTGTGTGTGTGTGTATTTTAATTATACATCTGAAACACGTCTAAGTTGCTTTTATTTCTTAGGAATTGTGAAAATGCTACAGTGAATATGGGTATACAGATACCTCTTTGAGACCTTATCCTCAAGCCTTTTGCATATGTACCTAGAAGAGAATCAGTGGATTGATCACATCAGTTATTCTGTTTTTTAAGTTTCTGAGTGGACTTCATCCTGCTTTCCAAAGTGGTTATACCATTTTATAATTCTACCAGTAATACACAAGAGTGACTCATCCCTGTAATCCTAGCTACTCCGACAGAGGCAAGCCTGAGGGGAAAAAGTTTGCTCACCAGACTCCATTTGGACCAATAAAAAGCCAGCATGGTTGTGCAAATCTGGCATCCCAACAACACAGGAAGCATAAATAGGAGGATAGTAGTCCAGTCCTCGTGGGGCATAAAGTGAAGACTCTATTTGAAAAATAAAACAGCAAGACCTGGGGGCAGCTGTGTTCTTGGCACAGTTCTTGTGTTTTTGGCCTCTGGTGTCATAGCAGCTCATTGCTGGGCCAAATGCCATGAAACCTTTACATGTGTCTTCTTTAGGACTTCCTGGTTTGAAGTGTGGTATTTACATGTCATCCACACATGTCTTCTGTGTTTGGTATAAGATGATGGCCCAGCTTTATTCTTTTTTTTTTTTTTTTGTCAGTCGTGGGGCTTGAACTCTGGGTCTGGGTGTTGTCCCTCAGCTCTTCAGCTCAAGGATAGCACTCTACCATTTGAGTCACAGCACCACTTCTGGTTTTCTGGTGGTTTATTGGAGATAAGAGTCTCATGGGCTTTCCTGCTAGGGCTAGCTTTGGTTTTGAAACTCAGATCTCAGCCTCCTGAGTAGCTAAGGATTACAGACGTGAGCCACTGGTGCTTGGCTGTGGTCCAGCTTTATTCTTTTGCATGTGGTTATCTTAAAACTTACTGAAAAGACTGCCTTTTTCAGTGAAGCTATATGTGCACTTTTGCTTGTTGATTTTTTTTTTTTTTTTTTTTTTTTTGGGTCCAGTCGTGGGGCCTGAACTCTGGGCCTGGGCGCTGTCCCTCAGCTCTTCAGCTCAAGGCTAGCGCTCTACCACTTGAGCCACAGCACCACTTCCGGCTTTTTTCCTTTTGCTTATGTGGTGCTGAGGAATCGAACCCAGGGCCTCAGGCATGCAAGGCAAGCGCTCTACCACTGAGCCACCTTCCCAGCCCTGTTTGTTGATTTTTGAGACAGTCTTGTTATATAGTCTAGGCTGACTTTGGACTTGGTTATGTAGCCCAGGCTGACCTTGAACTCATGATCCTCTTGCCTCAGCCTTCTGACTGCTGGGATTATGTACCACTATACCTGGCTTTTATATTCAATGTTTGTATCTATGTATTCATGCATGTATCTATCTATCTTATTATCTTTAGTTGTACAAAGAAGTTTGAATCAACTTGGATACGTGTTGGTACACACACACACACACACACACACACACACACACACACACACACACACACACACACACACACACACACACACACACACACACACACACACACACACACACACACACACACGTGTCCTGGGGCTTGAATTCAGGGCCTGGATGCTGTCCCTGAGTTTTTTGTGCTGATGACTAGCACACTACCACTTAAGCTACAGCTCCACTTCCAGTTTTTCTGGCAGTTAATTAGAGGTAAGAGTCTCATGGATTTCCTGCCCTGGCTGGTTTTGAACCATGATTCTCAGATCTCAGCTTCCTGAGTAGCTAGGATTACAGATGTGAGCCACTGGTACCAGCTTTTTTTCCCCCCATGTACGTTTAATGTTTATTTCTTATCAAAATTGACATTTCTTGTTAGTAATACCTGAAGTACTAGGATAGATTTATTCTACCAGTGTTGAGTAACTTTTTTGTATTATACCGTACAATTCCTTGGAATAAGATACCTAAATTATAGAAATCTCATTAGTATGGTATAGGTCAGACCTCCAACATTCCAGATGAATAATAACTTGTATATTTTGAATAAAAATGATTGTAGAGTGGCTTTGTTATAATAAGCCTGAATCTTTTTTAGGAATGCTAACTGAAGATGGAGGGAGGTGTTTGGGAAGGACCTGGCCTTGTCATCCTGCTGACTCAGCATGTGTACTGGCAAAGAGACAAAGTGGCAGCACTCTCTGTGCCATCAATCCACACTGATCTGAGCAGCAGCTCTTCTTTATTTCATGACTTATCAGCAATTGTTAAGGGCACTGGAACTTCTTTTCATTCAGAGATCTGTGTGGGCCTATTGTGTGCCACATCTGGGGATACATAGATGCATAGTTCAGCCTTAACCTGTAGGTACTCAGGGTCCAGGAAAGAAAATGGAGTACAGGTGAGAGCTATCACGGATCATGACCTTAGGGATATACACAGAGTGATGCTATTAAGTTAAAGAAATTCTAGAGGGAAGCACAGTTAGAGGAAGCTGGGGTTGTCTATTTCAAGTAACAATTTCATTTTGTCTTTTAAACTCACAGTTTTGGATTTCATTGAGAATTTGAAAATTGTTTTCTGGGTTGATAATTAGAGGAAATTCTGTATTTCTTTGAAGCTCTTAGATTTTCTTGTGCTTATATTTGTATATGTGTATGTTTGTGGGTGTATTTTTTTTTTTTTTTGGGGTCCGGTTGTGGGGCCTGAACTCTGGGCCTGGACTCTGTCCCTCAGCTCTTCAGCTCAAGGCTAGCACTCCACCACTTGAAACACAGCGCCACTTCCGGCTTTTTTCTTTTTTTTTATGTGATGCTGAGGAATCGAACACAGGGCCTCAGGCATGCAAGGCAAGCCCTCTACCACTGAGCCACCTTCCCAGCCCCATATGTGGGTGTATATTTTTGAATGTGTGTGTATGTATGTGTTTGTGGTAAGGTCTTAGTAGCCCAAGCTGGTTTTGAGTTTACAATCCTCCTGACTCCCAAGTGCTAGGATTATAGTCATGTGTCACCCACATCTACTTTATATACATATGTGTATATATTTATATGATGTATGTGTATATACATATATACATACACCCATGCGCGCGCGCGCACACACACACACACACACACACACACACACATATACACCCAGTTGATTTCCCGCACCAGTGTGCCCAATGTTGACATGTCTCCCTTTCAAAAGTAAAAATTTCAATATAGCAATAGCAGAGTCTTAAAGCAGACCCCTTTTTAGAACAGTGCCTTGTGTAGCTTCAGGGACAGCTTCATGAAGCTGGCCCTGGGTCTTTCCTTGGAGGTACTGGTTCCCAGGTCCAGTAAAGAAGGTCTCTGCTTGTCTGTCTTGGTATAGTTAAGCCTTTTCTGTTCTCATGCTGTGGATATGCTTGCATGTGAGCTGGGCTCCCCAGGGCTCTTGATCCAGCCTTGGTTGTTATGAAGTCTGTCTGGACTCTCCATCCCTTGCCATTACCATCACTTTTTAGCATGCCCGGTTTGTAGAAAAATGTGATGTGGTCTCCCTGAGGCCTGGCCTTTCATGTGTAATGTAGGCTTGCAGGGCTTTTCATTTCCCTAGCTGTAATATATGCTTAGCAGGGCTTATTTCCCTAGCTGCTGCTTCTGCTTTCTTTTTCCTTTGTTCTTGTCTCCTCTGCACTGAGGGCATCCAGCATCCTCTCCTCAGTTATGCCCACCTTCTCCCTGCTGATGTTTATGGTTATTTCAGTGTATGACTATATGATATGGCTACGTTTTCATTCTCCCTTGACAAATGTGAGAACATAAGCTTTGAGAGGTAGGTGAAGCAACTTGATTTGCTGAAGGTTACAGGAACAGAAGAGAGCGAGGCTGGGGATTTGAACTTGAGGCTGTCCAACTGTCAGAGTTGTTTTCTTCCCTCCATTGCCACATAGCACTGGCACTGTGCAGAGCAATGGCATTTCATCCTGGAGCACAATCTTAACCTGTGTCTGCTCCTTTCTTTCTTTCTGGCCTTTCTTCACACTGTACTTGTCCACCTCATTTGAATAGTTTTCTGAGACTGCCTCCCTCTCTCCGTCGCACCAGGCTGCTTGGATCAGTGGTCTCGCGCACTGTTGCCATCTGCCTTGCCATCTGTCTTCTCTTGCCTCAACATTATGCTCATGCAACCCAGGTCTTCCTGTCCCATCTCACAGCTCCAGGAGACCCTGGTTGTTGTTGTTGTTGTTGTTGTTGTTGTTGTTGTTTTTCCTGTAGAATCCCAAGCCTTCAGAACACATGGTCATCTACCCCTAGGTTTCTTTGCCCACTTGAGGAAACTGGCTCAGACAGAGAAGTGATTTTTATGTTTTTAGACCACAGTTCCAGATAGTTCACTGATGAGCTGGATTAGACTTCTTGTTTAGTAACCACTTACCTTTCTAACATCATGAACCAACTTCTATCTTTTCCCTAGATTCTGTCTTTTCCCAGGGTCTCTTTTTTTCATAGCAGTTTTCCCAGGCAGCAAGTAGATGATTGATGAAATTCACTGAGTAAATTGATTTTTTTTGTTTGTTTGAAACAAGGTTTCACTGTCCAGTCTGGCTCAAACTCTTGATCCTTCTGGCATAGCCTTCCAAATGCTAAAATTACAGGCATGTGTCACCAATACCTGGCTGATTGGATTCTTTCCTTCCTTGGTTCTTTCTGCTGTGCCAGGGCATCTGGGTATTTCTTTTTTGTTCTAGGCACTGTACAGCCTTCCACCTAAGGCTCCTACCCATTGCCTGTGTCTCAGACCATCTGTTGATGAGTTTTAATACTGTACCATGGCTTAGGATCCTGACCGTCATTTCTTCTTCATCTTTCCAGATTTTTCTTTTTTTTTTTTTTGGGTCCGGTTGTGGGGCCTAAACTCTGGGCCTGGGTGCTGTCCCTCAGTTCTTCAGCTCAAGGCTAGTGCTCTACCACTTGAGCCACAGCACCACTTCCAGCTTTTTTCTTTTTGCTTATGTGGTGCTGAGGAATTGAACCCAGGGCCTCAGGCATGCAAGGCAAGAGCTCTACCACTGAGCCACCTTCCCAGCTCCTTTCCAGATTTTTCTGATACTTATTTTTAATTCAGTATAGTCACTCTGTGGCAAGAGTACTTTGGGACCATACCTCTTTTCCCTCTTCTTCTAGGAGTCACCATTCAGCATTACATCACTGCTCTGCCAGGGCTTTCTTCATTTCTGATAGGCACCATCCCAGTAAGATCTGTGATTGCCTCACAGGGTGTCCTGTTTTCCTTTAGCTGGTCTCCCCTGTCCTTCCCAGTCTGTTCTCAACACTTAGCATCCACTTTCCTTGAGTATTGCCTTGCCTGTGTTACTACCTGTCTGTGGAGACCTGGGTGATCCCCCACTGCTCACTCAGTACTGTTCTGGTTCGTAGCATGCCCATCTGTGATGAGGATCTATTTAATTCTCTAGTCCCCTCCTAGGAAGTCATACCCCCTACCAAATGGTTTTCCTATGAGTTGCCTGCCATGTCATGAATTTTTGCTTCTGAGATTACAATAATATTCTGCAATAAAAGTTATGTGAGTATGAGCTCTCCAAATACCTTGTGGTTTCTGTAATGTTTTCATACTGATCGATAGCAAGTAACAAACCATGCATGGAGAGTGCTGTTTTGCCCAAGACCCTTGCTATTCCAAGGATACATCCTAAAACTGGAGGCATCAGTATCACCTGAAGATTGTTGGTAATGCTGAATTTCAGTCCTAGTTTAGGAACTGTGGAATCAGAACCTGCATTTTGACATGATTCCTAAGTGGTTTGTATACATTTTAAAAGGCAGGAAATACTACCTTTTAGAACAAGTTTGTTAGTCTTGGCTAAGCATTCAGATTATCTGAGGACCTTTAAGACAATACTGATGCCTGACTCAAGAAATTTGGATCTAAGCCAGATGTGATGGTGTACATTTGTAATCCCAGCATTGGAGGTAGAAGCAGAAGGATCTTAGTGTAAGACCAGTCTGGGTAACTGTCTGGACAAAATGAAAAACAAGTGGTGTTTCAGATCTATGATCCTGGCTACATGGAAGGTGGAGATTGGGGGATCAAGGTTCAAGGCAAGTCCAAGCCAAAAAAGAAAAAAAAAAGTTCATTTCAACTCTGATGGCTTATGCTTCTAATCCTAGCTACCCAGAAGGCTGAGACCTCTAAGATCATAGTTCAGTACAGCCTAGGCAGAAAGTCTGTGAGATGCCATATCCAATTAACTAGCAAAAATGCTAGATTGGAGGCATGACTCAAGTGGTAGAGCATCAGCTGTGAACAAGCAAGCTTAGTAAGAGTGTGAAGCCTTGAGTTCAAGCCATGGTACCAGCATATACAAAATGAAGCAATGGGAAAATTATAATGGCTGGGTGTGGTGGTGCCTGGCTGTCATCCCAGAGGCATGGGGAAGCACAAATAATACATGATCCAGGCTGGCCTTGGAATAAAGTAAGACCCGTCTCAAAAATAACCAGTGGATAAAGGAGCTGGTAGATTGGTTTAAGTGGCGATGAATGGCTAGTAAGTATGAAGGTCTTGGATGCAAACCTTTAAATTTAAATCCCAGTGCGGCCAAAAACAAAATAAACTCACATAAAACAACAAACAACAAGAACAACAACAAGGCTGGTAATGTAGCTCATTGGTAGAGCACCTGCCTAGCATGCTAGAGCCCATAAGCTCAATCAGTAGCACTAAACAAAAACTTGGAACTCACTCCCTTCCTTCCTTCCTTCCTTCCTTTCTTCCTTCCTTCCCTTCCTCCCTCCCTCCCTCCCTCCCTCCCTCCTTCCATCTCTCTCTCTCCTTCCCTTCCTCCCTCTTTTCTTTACTATTGTGGGGCTTGAACTCTGGGCTTGGACACTGTCTTAGAGCTTTTGCATTCAAGGCTAGCACTGTCACTTTGAGCCACTGTGCCATTTCCAGTTTTGTGGTGTTTAATTGGAGATAAAAGTTTCATTGACTTTCCTGCCTGGGCTGGCTTTGAACCACAGTTCTCAGATCACAGCCTAATGAGCAGCTAGGAGTATAGGCGTGAGCCACAAGTGCCCGGTCCAAATTTCTTTTTTTGACGTTCAAAAAAATATTTTTAGAGTTTTTTCAGCAAATTCCAAATGGCAGCCAAAGTTGAGATCACTTACTGTTGAATTCCCTGATCCTGGAGAGAATTTACCATCAGAAGTCATGTCTTTTTCATCCATCCTTGCTCAGCTGGTGTACTGCCATATATGGCTGTTGAAACAAACATCCATGAAGGCAATTTGGCAACATTTGTCAGAATTACAAATATATATTTTTATCATTAGTACTCCGCTTCCTAACCAGCCTGATGACATGTCTCTGTTGCTGTTTTCCTACACAGTCATCCTGAGGTACTGCAGAGTGTCATAAGATCATGTGGCTCATATGAACCTTGGCAGATAAGGAAGTTATGATCCTTCACCAGTCTCCTGGAAGGCTGCTCACTTTTGGTTCCCTCTGTCCCTTACTGGCTCTTTATCCTCAGTCTCCTTTGCTTTCCCTCCGCATTTTCTTACCTTGAAATATTGGAAAGCCCCAGGACTTAGACTTTATAGTTGCTCTTATCTGTGTGATGTCCTTCAGCAATCTCCTCCAGACTCCCAGGTGTATGTGCCATGAGTGCCCTAGTGGCTCCAGGCCAAACCCTCTTTCCTGGGTTTCAGGTTCCTACCTCTCACTGCCTCTGGATGTCCAGGCCTGCACCTCTCTCTAACAGGTGTCTAAGCTAGCACTCTTAACTGCTCACCTGTCCTGGAGATGTGGAAACCACTTCTTCCAGTCTTTTTTTGTCTCAGAAAATAGCACCTCTTGTGTTTTTTTTTTGGTCCAGTCGTGGGGCCTGAACTCTGGGCCTGGGCGCTGTCCCTCAGCTCTTCAGCTCAAGGCTAGCGCCCTACCACTAGAGCCACAGCGCCACTTCCGGCTTTTTTCTTTTTGCTTATGTGGTGCTGAGGAATCGAACCCAGGGCCTCATGCATGCAAGGCAAGCGCTCTACCACTGAGCCACCTTCCCAGCCCCAACACCTCTTGTTTTTTTATTAATAAGTTTTTTTTATTGTGAAAATACTGTACAGAGGGGTTACAATTACATGAGCAAGGTAATGAGTACGTTTCTTACCAAGGCACCTCTATTTTTTAATTCTTAGGTCAACAAAACCTGTGAAACCCTTAGAATTATTCTTAGTGTTTATTTTTCTCCTCCCGCACCCAATCCATCAGGAAATCCTTTGGAACTATATTGAGGCTCTGATCACTTCTTACTGCTTCTGTTGATGCTACTGTGACTCAGCCACCCATATCTCTTGCATGGATTTCTGTTCTTATCGCAGTTGTTTTTTGACTAGCTTTCCTGTTTCCTCCTTCCCACATTTAGGCAATTAACAATTGTGCAAAGATGATTCTCTAAAACAGGAGAAACCTTAAGCCCAGTGCCTTTCCTTTTTCTTGTTTAAAACCATCCAGAGACTTTATTTTTGGTTTTAAACATTATTTTTATCTGATTCCTTTTGTATACTTGTGGGTGCTATATACTGTACCTGTAGATGGCTTTGCAAAGCCTTTTACACTTAATACAATCACTAAACACACACACATACACACACACCAAAACCATCTAGAGACTTTTAAGTTCTCACATAGTAGTAGCCTTCTAGTTCTCCATAGCCTTGAAGGCACCACTGGTGCCTCTCTGACCACCACCCTCCACTTACGCCCTTACCTCCAGCCTTTTATAGGAGCTATTCTCCTTACCTGGAATGTCCAATGCCCAGATAGCCTTAGGGCTTAGTCACTTGTTTCATTTGGCTCTCCAGATGTTATCTTCTAGACCTCCCAAACCATTTTATAAACCACAGCAGTCCCTCCTTACCTGTTGTTCCCTTTCTGTGAGGTTTGTGAGGTCTCAGTTACCTGTGGTTAATTGTGGTCCAAAAATACCATACACAGTTCATAAGTTTTAGATGGTACACTGTTCTGAATGTATAATGAAGTCTCTCTCCCACCCAGGATGAGTCATACATAGTCTGGTGTGTCAAGGCTGTACATGCTATCTTCTCATCCTTTACCTAGTAATCATCTAGGTAACTTAGTAACCATTTGGTCACTGTTGCCATATTGTAATGATTGTGTTCAAGTGATACTTGTTTTCCTTAAGAGTATCCACAAACTGAAGAGGAGTGATGCTGGCTGTTTTATTACAGTATATTGTTTTGCTTGTTTTATTTTTGAAATTTGTTCATCTTACTGTGCTTCATGTATAAATAAGCTTTATCATAGTTACATGTGTAAAAAGAAACATGTCATATATAGGGTTTGGTTCTACCCATGCTTTCAGACATCCACTGAAGGGGGTCTTGGAATGTGTGCCCCCTGTAAAGGGGGACTACTGTAGTAGTAACAGACCTCTTCTTACTCGGTTGTCTCCCTCTTTACGTGATTTGTACTGCTAGACCTGCTTTGCTCACCATCTGTCTGCTGCACGGTGCTGTAAACTCCTGGAGTACATGGGCTTCATCTAACTTGCTTATTGATATTTCAGAGTATGAACAGAATTTAGGATGGAGGTGGGTGCACAGATATTTATTGACTCAGTAAATGGATATAAATTAAGTAATAAGCATATTATTTTTGATAGAGAAAGAAAGAGCCTTAATGAACATGAGTAGGGAGCTGTTTTTGTAAGCTAAGGGAGTTTTTGAAGTGTGGTATTAAAAAGAATAAGGCAGCCCTATATATACTAATTGAGATAGTGGGAATATAAGTAAAAACAAAAAAACCAAAAATCCCAGGCTGTGTAAGATCTGCTGTCATTTGTGTAGTGTGTGTGTGTGTGTGTGTGTGTGTGTGTGTGTGTGTGTGTGTGTGTGTGTGTGTGTAAGAAGTCATGTGTGGGGCTGGGAAAGTAGATCAGTGGTAGAGTGCTTGCCTTGCATGCATGAGGCCCTGGGTTTGATTCCTCAGCACCACATAAGCAGAAAAAAGCTGGAAGTGGTACTGTGGCTCAAGTGGTAGAGCACTAGTCTTGAGCTGAAGAGCTGAGGGACAGTGCCCAGGCCCAGAGTTCAGGCCCCACGACTGGCAAAAATAAATAAAATAAAATAAAGAAGTCATGTGTAAACATGTAACTTGGTCTTGGAAGCATGCAGTATTGACTCAGTAGGGTCATTTTCTGACTCTTTGAGAAAGACTGTATTTTCCTCTTGGGGGCTATTTGACTAAATGAGGGAGAAAGAATCCTCTTCTCTTTCTTATTTGGTTTAATGGTGGTTGATATAGGTTATAAAGGGAAACATGGACTACTCAGCCCCTGACCAACACTGATCACGTTTACTATAGGTGTGAATGTCATCCTGCTAAATAAAACTGAGTCAAAACCCAAGAGATACAGAGCTGTGCTGTAACTAAGGTGGGGTGGGGGGTGGTGGTAAACAAGAGACTGTACTCTTTCATTTTATGTTTTTCTGGTTATGGTACCTGGGGAATGAACCCAGAGCCTTATGCATGTTGGGCAAGCACTACCTCTGAACTACAAACCCCAGCCCTCTCCTGGAAGCTTTTAATCTATCTGATCAAATACCATAAATATTTACTTGTGACTTTTACCCTCTTTATTCATGGTTAATCAGTTTAGTGAACCATCTTTTAGTTCAGGGTTAAGAAATTGTTTTCTGTACTGGGCCAAGTCATGAGTGGAGAGGTAAAATCTTCCATTGTCTCCCAGTTGTCTAGAATTTATTGGACTCTCATTTCCTACTCTTGCAGAGGACAGCCCTGACCTTGCCTGTTCTCGTGTGGTGACAGTCGCTCTCCTCCTTTGTGCCTTCCCTCAAAGTATTTCCACTTTCAGCCTGACTCTAAAGAATAAGGTTGCCACTAGCTTTTTCCCCCTTCTGAGACCATTCTTACGCAGTTTTTTCCCCTTCCCAAAACCATTCTCAGCCTCTTGTTATTGTATGCAATGCAATGAAAGGTAATATTTACAAAAGGCACACTGTAGTGTTCCAAGATTACATGTTGAAGCTGTGTTTGCATTTCCCCTAACTTAGTTTTGGTATACTAGATGAGTGTGTTTTCAAGTGTTGACCCTGGCCTATTGGCTCCTTAAGTATAACTAGCAGAACACATTTTTTTTCCCCAACTGTAAACTGTGTCAATGGTGCTAGAAAGGTCTTTGCATTGATTTATGTATTAATGAAACTTCATTTATCTAAAGGTTTCTTCTTATTGTTTGTGGCTTGTTTTGGGGACTGGGTCTTTTTTTTTGGTTGATCGTGGGGTCTGAATTCTGGGCCTGGGCGCTGTCCCTGAGCTCTTCAGTTCAAGGCTAACACTCTACCACTTGAGCCACAGTACCACTTCTGGCTTTTTCTGTTTATGTAGTGCTGAGGAATCGAACCCAGGGCCTCATGCATGGGAAGCAAGCACTCTACCACTGAGCCACCTTCTCAGCCTTGGGTCTTGTTCTTTATGTAGCCCAGGCTGACAGGAAACTGGAGAGCCTTTTGCCCTAGCCACCCCAGTTCCGACAGGCAGGAGGTCTATAGGCTTGTGATGTTGCAGTAAATAAGAATCTGTTAATCATGAGAAACATTGTTGCCAGCAGCTGAATGAATAAAGTATTTGTTCCAAAAGAAGGAAGTTCACAGTGTGAAGAAGTTTAGTACTGTTACAGTAGAGCAATTACTCAGAGCACTGTAGGTAAAAGACTGTAGCATCTGGTAAAGGAAATAGAGCCTTTAAAGTCAGCCAAGGGAATTCTGACATAATCATTTATTGGCTGGTAAGTCACTTCTGACCCTCTGCTGTCTCATCAATAAATGTGGATAATAGGTACTGTATCTCATAAGGTTGATCAGATAACTTCATGAGATTATGTGGAATAGAGCCCAAAGCTGTTTTTACAACTGCTTCTTGTAATTTATGTGAACAGCATATTTTAGCCTCCTACAAAAAAGATTAGCCCCTTCCCTTCCTTCTTATTAAGCACTGTGGTTTGAACTCTAAGGCTTGCATTTACTAGGCAGGCACTTACCTCTTGAGCCAAACCCTGGCTCCTTTTTGGCTATTTGGAAAGGTTCTCATAATTGAGATAGGTGTACCTTACAATGTATGGAATACCTTAAACATTCAGAAATAAGAGATGAGGGCTGGGAAGGTGGCTCAGTGGTAGAGCGCATGCCTTGTATGCCAGAGGCCCTGGGTTCGATTCCTTAGCACCACATAAGCAAAAAGAAAAAAGCCGGAAGTGGCGTTGTGGCTCAAGTGGTAGAGCACTAGCCTTGAGCTGAAGAGCTGAGGGACAGCGCCCAGGCCCAGAGTTTCAGGTCCCACGACCGGACCCCCCAAAAGAAAAAGAAAAAAAAGAAATAAGAGATGAAAGAAAAGGAAAAATGCTTTCTCAAACAGCAAAGTATATAGTAAAGGATTATTTATATAACTGGATATAGAAAAGGAAGAGGAAATAGACCCCATTCTGCAGAGAAGGTACCTAAATGTGGAAGGAAAATCCTGAATGTGTTCTAGGATTCATTTACTATAACTTTGGGACCAAATTGTTGATGGCTTAAAAAGTCAACACCATTGTGTGATTATTCCTTGTGAGCTCATTATGGCAGACACTTTCATTTCCTTTCCTTTATTTGATTTCTATCTTGCTTTACTCAGTAGGAATGAATTACCCTCTGCTCATTCCACATGCTGATGCTGAAAGCAAAAGAGGAATCTTCTCCTTTTGTGAGCTCTGTACCTTGAGGAGAAAAGTTGAGAGAAAGCTTTATTTCATCTGGCAAGAAAACAATTCTCTCCCAAAGGAACTAGATGAGAGAAGCTAGACTTAATCAGGAAGTTCATATTCCATTCAGTTATTCATCAAATATTTATCAAGTGCCGGATATTTTGCTAGGTGCATCTAGCCACATTTCCCCTGGACAAGCCATTAAACTCTAGGAATTTTCAGGTTTCCCTTTCTTGTCTTCTGCCCTAAGATTAAATGATGAAAGCCTAAAACCAAAATTGCTGCTCATTGCCCAGTATGTTTATTGCCAGTATTTAGGAAAGCTGTTATTATTATTATTATTATTTTGCATATAGCTACCTTGCTGAATTCCTAACACATTTTGAATACTTTTTATGTTTAGAAAATCCTCAAAAATTAAACCCTCGAAAAACAACAACCCAATTAATAAATGGGCTAATGACTTGAAAGACTTTTCAGGAGAGTAAGTTCAAATGCTCCATAGAAATACTCAGCATCAAGGGATGTGAAGGGTAAACAAAGGAGGAGGCTGCAATGCTTGATAAGAAATGTACGCATTATCCTGCCCATGTAATTGTAACTCCTCTGTACAGTATGTTCACAAATAAAATAAAATTAAATTAAAAAAAAAGAAATACTCAGCATCTCAGGCCATAAAGGAAATATAAGTCAAAACAACCTCATCCCAGTTAGAATGGCCATCATCAAGAAAACAACAACAAATGCTGTCAAGAATGCAGCCAGAAGGGAATCCTATTACACTATTGGTGTGAATATAAGCTGTTCAACCACTCTGAAAAGCAGTATGGAGGTTCCTCAAAAAAAAAACAACTAAACATAGAACTATCCTATGACTGAGCAGTTCAACTCCTGGGCATTTATCCAATAGAACACAGATAAAGGTACAGTAAAGCCATTAGCATAACCATGTTCATTGCAGCATAATTTACCATAGCTAAGATATGGAGTCAGCCCAAGATCAAGAAAATGTGTATACATACACAATGGAATTTTATTCATCAATTAGAATACTATTACTATTCATAAGGAAATGGAAAGACTTGGAAAAAATTATATTCAGTAAGCCAGACCCAGAGAAAAAAAGGTTGCTCGCTTTTCCTCATTGTGGTAGATAGACTGTGCCTACAAATCTAGGACTAAACACATTGGGATGGGCTGTATTCAAGTGGTTTCAATTGAATTCACAGACATATAAGAAACTCTATGGAGGGGCTGGGAAGGTGGCTCAGTGGTAGAGTGCTTGCCTTGCATGCATGAGGCCCTGGGTTCAATTCCTTAGCACCACATAAACAGAAAAAGCCGGAAGTGGTGCTGTGGCTCAAGCGGTAGAGTGCTTGCCTTGAGCTGAAGAGCTGAGGGACAGCACCCAGGCCCAGAGTTCAAGTCCACAACCGACAAAAAAAAAGAAAAAAGAAAAAAAAGAAACTCTAAGAAGAGCGCAAATAGCATGCATATATATATATATATATATATATATATATATATATATATATATATATATATATATATATATATATACACACTCTAGAAAGACTAGGTCAAACCCAATAACACCAACACCAGAAAACAAGTATATTCAAGTGTGTGTGTGTGTGTGTGTAGGGGGGGGATGTTAAGGGATAAATGAAAGAAGGTGGAGAGCAGAAGAAAATACGGTCAAGAATTCATTGTATATACCATAGAATTAAGAAAATGAGGGGCTGGGAAGGTGGCTCAGTGGTAGAGCACTTGCCTTGCATGCCTGAGGCCCTGGGTTTGATTCCTCAGCACCACATAAGCAAAAAGAAAAAAGCCGGAAGTGGCGTTCTTACTCAAGTGGTAGAGCACTAGCCTTGAGCTGAAGAGCTGAGGGACAGTGCCCAGGCCCAGAGTTCAGGCCCCACTACCGGACCCCCCCCCAAAAAAAAAAAAAAAGAAAAAGAAAATGAGGAGCTGGAAAGGCGCTTCAGTGGTAGAGTGCTTGCTTTGCATGCATAAAGCCCTGGGTTCAATTCTCAGCACTACATAAACAGAAAAAGCTGGAAGTAGCGCTGTGGTTCAAGTGGTAGAGCGCTAGCCTTGAGCTGAAGAGCTGAGGGACGGTGCCCAGGCCCAGAGTTCAGGCCCCATGACCGACAAGAAAAAAAAAAAGAAATTGAAGGTTGGGGGATGACACGGATCAAGATGCGTTGTATTCATAAACTGCTTTGTTACATGGCACTTCCTTTGCACAACTACTTAATTAAAAATATGTAAAAAGAAAATCCAAGGGAATCATGTATTTTGCTACTCTTATTTCTTCCTAGTTTTTTTTTAAAAAATTATACATTGAATGACCTATGGAAATTCTTGGAGAAGTCATTCTTATCTTTTTGGTTTCTTATCAAGTGAATAATTTTTTTAGACAGATGTGGTGTCTCATACCTGTCATCTCAAGTACTTGGAAAGGCTGAAATTGTGGTTCAAGCCAGTCAGTGCAAAAAGTTCATGAGACCTCATCTCAGCCAATAAAAGCTGAGCATGGTGGTGAGCATCTGTCATTTCAGCTGCATAGGAAGCTAAATAGGAGAATCGAGGTCAGTGCAGCCCAACACAAATGGTGATACTTGTTTTAAAAACAAAGCAAAAAGTGGTGAGAGCATGGTGCCAGGTGGTTAAGCACTAGCCTAGTGAGTGCTAAGCCTTGTGTTTGAACCCCAAGAAACACAAAAACCTAAAACCCAAAGCAAAACAAAGAGATTTTTTTTCTACTTATAGCTTATTAATTCATTTTATTTATTTACTTATTGTACCAGTCCTGGGGCCTGAACTCAGGACCTGGATGCTGTCTCTGTACTTTTGTGCTCCAGGCTAGTGCTCTACCATTTCAACCACAGCTTCATTTCCAGTTTTTTGTTGTTAATTTTTTTCTGCCTGGACTGGCTTCATACAGTGATCCTCAGATCTCAGCCTCCTGAGTAGCTAGTGTTACAGGCATGCGCCACTGGCTCATTTATTTATTTATGTTTATATCAGGGGTGAATGACATGATCAGAATAAAGTACCTTTTTAGCATCTTTGAGTTTTATTTATTTATTGTCAGTCATGGGGCTTGAACTCTGGGCCTGGGTGCTGTCTCTATGCTCTTCAGCTCAAGGCAAGCACTCTACCTCTTGAGCCACAGCGCCATTTCCGGTTTTCTAGAAGTTTATTGGAGATCAGAGTCTCACAGACTTTTCTGCCCGGGCTGGCTTTGAACCTCGATCCTCAGAGCTCAGCCTCCTGAATAACTAGGATTATAGGCGTGAGCCACTGGTGCCTGGCTCATTTTTTTTCATTAATATTTTAGTTTGGTTTCTCAATATTGAACCTTACTTACATTTATACTTAGATAATTCTTACTCTGCCCTGAATTTTGTTTGTAAAAGCTTTAAATGGAATTTTGAATTTCTTCATTATGTTTTTCCTTCTTTCCTCCCATCTTTTGGCTTGATTTACTGAATCAGTTTTATTTTTCTCTGCATTCTGCTCTGTTTCTATTTGATTGATGTGTTTAATTATGGTTTTCTTCCATAATCAGATTAGTTAGTGACTTTCTCCAGACCACAGGGGCACTTTTGGGTTTGCTTCTACTTACCCTTCTAAATTTTATGGATCACATCCTGACTTTAACAATTGTGGTATTTTTAAATATGAAAGCTCCTTTCACTAATTCTTTGCTAAACAGTTGCTCCAAACTTGATAGTAACATCAGCTCTCCATAAAGCTAATCTCCCCACCCCCAAGCTAAGTGTCCACACTGAATCACTGAGCTGTACTCCCAGACTAATGTCTTTTTTTGAATAAAGATCTGTAGATTTGTTCTGATTTATTTTTCAGTGAGCTGCCTTATGTCTGTAAGTTAAGAGGAAACAATTTCTTTTTTTGGAACTCCTCATGTTCTGACACCAGGTGTGGTATGCATTATTATTATTTTTTCTTTGTACCAGGGTTCAACACTTGGCTTTTGCTAAGATGCAGGAATGGGGTAGGTGTGGAATGAGGGGAGGGGAGGGAAGAGAATGAAATCTTGATCCTTAGATTGGCTTTTAGCTTCATGTAGGGTCCTGTGGTCGATAAAAAGACAGCAGGCAGAATGGACTGCTCACAAATGCCAAGTGGGAGAAGAGTTACGCTGTGTCAGGAAGTTCATGGCCCTTCCTCTTTCCTTTCTTCAAGCTGTGCTAGCAGCTCAGCACTTTTAGTTCTTTGCTTACCCAATTTCTCCCTACCCACAATGCCTGCTTCCACTTGCCCCCTCACTTGTCTCTTAATTTGGGGTTCTATATTAAAAAAAAAATCCCACCTTTTCCCATATTCAACATTTCCTGCTGAAGAGATTTTGGTTTGCAACTTGGAGCTAGATTCAATATTTCTGTGAATTTGATTCTGTCAGCTGAATCTCAGGAATTCCTCAAAGTTTCTTATTGACTGATGACATACTTCCTTGTTTGCTGGCTTCTTAAAGTGTCTTACTCTTATTTTTCAATGCTTTTTGTCATTTCCTGGGAACTTGGACTTGTCAGCAGTGTTGACAAGAGTTAAACAGAGCCTCAGTTTACCATCTCTGAGGATGTTAGTGCTTTCTTTTCTTTTCTTTCTTTTTTTCTTTTTCTTTTTTTTTTTTTTTTTTGCTTTATTTTCCACTGGTGGGAATGTAGTAGCTTTTTGAACCAGCCTCTCTCCTCCTTGGTTCCTCTTTCATGAAAGTTTACTAATAACAGCTATCAATTTGTGTTTATTATATACCACTCATCCTATCACAGCAAATTTAATGGTTCTTTTATTTTCTGTCCCCTGTTTGCCAGACCTTGTTCTGGTTAGGTATTGCTGCTTAATAAGCCACCTTCTACTACATAGGTTAGAACACAACTTTACTCAGGTATGTGGTTTTGCTTGGCAGGAGGTGGAGGAGGTATCTCCAGCAGTTGTAGTCAGATATTGATGGGCCACTTGAACCAAAGGCTCCAGTGGGCTAGTTGCCCATGGTGACTCATGGCTGGCATTTTGCTAGAGTAATGTGTGACTCACCATGTGCTACTCCACACCAGTATGATGATCAGCTATTTGGAGGGCATGTCCCAAGAATGAGCATTTGGGTAGTAAGAAATTAGAAAATTCTGGGCCATGTTGGGCTGGGCCCAGAACTGTATAGGATAGTCTCTCTGTCTCTGTCTCGGTCTCTCTCCCCTCTCTTCTCTCTCCCCCTGTCCCTCTCCTTCTCCCTCTCCCTCTTCTTCCCTCTTCCTCCCCCACTCTCTCTCTCTGGTGCGCTTACTCTACCATTTGAGCCATACCTCCACTTCCAAGTTTTTTGTTGGTTAATTGGAGAGGAGAGCCTCTCTGATTTGTTTTCCCTGACTGGCTTTGAACTGTGATTTTCAGATCTTAGCTTTCTGAGTAGTTAGGGTTATAGGCATGAGCCACTGCCACCTGGCTTGGCTCTGTCTCTTGATAGGGAATAGGCCAGAACACCTTACTGAGAAGCATGTAAAATGGGGAGATATTATGTACATATTAAAAAATACAAACTGCCACAAAGACAAGGCTGGAGATATAAACATAGTGGATACCTGGTCCAGGCTTTCTGTCCCCTTTGTATTGTGGCAGCATAGGTAGATAAACAGGCAGTGACACAAGAGGGCTAGGCATTGTGTGAGCTCTGGGGAGTATCAAACCCAGCCTGGACAAGTGCTGGTGGGAAGAAGAGGTGGGTTGAGAAATAAGGCATCTTAAGGGAGTAGCTTTGGAGCCGAGTCCTGAATTGCAAACAGGTATTAGTGTGATACATGGAAGGAGTATCCCAGAGAGCAGAAATCTGCCATGTAAAGCCTGGTGGCTGGAAGATGTGAAGCTGGGGAGCTGGAAGAGCTCACTGCCCCTGGAGAGAACTTCTGGGGGATTTGAGTGTTGACAAGTAACTGGGTACTTTGGTCACATGAGAGGGGAGAGGAAGCAAAGGTCTGTTCTGCCCAGGTATCTATGAAACCTTGTTGGTGAGAGCCTCAGCTGGTTCGGTACCCAAAGCATATTAGTGGAAGCTCAGTGTGTCTTTAGGGATGGTGAATGGCCTGTGTGAGGGGGATGTTGGAAGAGCAGGCCTCATTGATTTTACTTTGGCTATCATTCATTTCTTCTGTGCCTTGTTCTAGTTCCTTTCCTAGTGTGTACCTCAAGTGTATGGTGTTAAAGAGTAAGGGCAGAAAAGGGAACCCTACTACATTGTTGGTGGGAATGTAAATTTGTTCAACCACTTTGGAAAGCAGTATGGAAATTCCTCAAAAGACTCCACATAGAGCTCCCCTATGACCCAGCAATCCCACTTTTGGGTATTTACCCAAACAATCACAAACAAGGCCAAACTAAAGCTACCAGCACAACTATGTTTATTGCAACATTATTTACCATAGCTAAGACATGGAACCAACCCAGATGCCCCTCAGTAGATGAATGGATCAAGAAAATATGGTGTGTGTGTGTGTGTGTAATGGAATTGTATGCCTCCATCAGAAAGAATGCCATTGCCCCATTTATTAGGAAATGGAAAGACTTGGAAAAAATTATATTAAGTGAAATAAGCCAGGCCCAAAGAAACATAGGTCCCATGGTTTCCCTTATTTGCAATAACTAGTATATGTCTAAGGCAAGCAGAATAGGTCAGAAGCTATGTACATATGGCCATATAAAATGATGTCAAGCAAAATGAACCCCAAGACAGGGACACAAGTATTTTTTTCTTTCTTGCTATTGTTTTTGATCTACTTATAATGTACATTTATATGTGATTTTTTTGTTTCTTTTGTATGTTCTTCCCCCAAAGTATAACCCCTGTTTTCACTGTATTTGATTCCAATGCCCTGCATCTTGTATATACACTTTTCTAATTTGGGGAGGGGAAGGGAAAAAACAAAATGTTTAAATAAGGATATAGGTTGACCCGTTATAACAATGAGATGTACAGACACTATGTTGAAAACGAACTTTACAACTTGTCTGGGAGAGGGAGGGAAGAATTGGGGAGGTAGAGAGGGAAGGGATGGTAGGGGAAAAACAAAGGAGGAGGTAACAATGCTCGATAGAAAATGTACTCATTACCTTACTCATGTAACTGTAACCCCTCTGTACACTATTTTTACAATAAAAAAAACATTAAAAAAAAAAGAGTAGCAGGGCGCCAGTGGCTCACACCTGTAATCCTAGCTACTCAGGAGGCTGAGATCTGGGGATCACGGTTCAAAGCCAATCCAGGCAGGAAAAGTCTGGAAGTAGTTTATCTGCAATAAACTACTCAGAAAACCAGAAATGGTGCTATGGCTCAAGTGGTAGAGCACTAACCTTGAGCTGAAGAGCTGAGGGACAGTGCCCAGGCTCAGAATTCAAGCCCCACGACCAACAAAAATAAATGAATAAGTAAATGAATAAATAAATAAAGTAAGGGTTGGTACTGGGGACAGGCAGAGGAGCTAGAATTAGAGAAACAGTATGGGATGGGAAATGGTCTTTTTTTTCTCTCATTCCAGACTACTGGGCAGGTTATACTATCTCTATTTTGCTGGTAAGGAAATGGAGGCTTTCAGAGGGCAGCCACAGACCACAGTAGACCATTGTACTTGAGGACTCAGTTTTGAGTTGCAGCTATGGGCATCTGTTGCTTCTGTTCTTGGGAGACTCATTAGGTTCTTAAGCGGTGAGATGGGTTCTTGTGTCACCATTTGGGTGCACGTTCAAGTAACCATGCATGTGTGTTTCTGAGTGCAATATGTACATGTATACACAATCAGACAGGGCTGGGGGAAGAGGACAAGCTCAATCATGGCCCTGAGGTGTCTCAGTTAAAATACAAGTATGGAGTTTTAGAGATTTTTCTCTACTAACAGTGTACCCCACTAACCACTGTGGACTGTACCCAGATGTTTAAGTAACCTTATTTCCCCCTTTAATTTTTTGAGATGGGGGTCTATGTGGCCCAGGTGGGCTTCAAACTTTTGATGCTCTTGCCTCAGCCACCAAAGTGCTGTGATTACAAGCATATGCCATCATGCCTGGCGTTAAAGATGTTTAAGATAAGTTTTATAAGTCAAGTGCCAGCTGCTTGTACCTGTAATTCTAGCTACTCAGGAGGCTGAGATCTGAGGAAAGTGGTTTGAAGCCAGCCCAGGCAGGAAAGTCCATGTAACTCTTACCTTCAGTTAACCACCAAAAAAGCTGGACTGGAGGTTTGACTCAAGTGGCAGAGTGCTAGCCTTGTGTGAAAAGCTAAAGAACAGCATCCAGGCCTTGAGTTCAAGCTCCAGGATGGGGATTAAAAATTTGTTATTCATCTTTCACCATAATATTAAGTGAAAAAGAAAGTTGTAATTCCTCCTTAGCACAGCCTAAGGAAAACCTTCTAGATATGGCCCTGCAAAAACCTGGCATGTAGGTTTGCTGAGGGCAGCAGGAAAAGGATCTCTGAGCCTTTTACTTGTACTTTTTGGAAGCTATTTCCTTAACAGAAAGACTCAAGAAGAGTAGTTGCCTATCACCTCCACGTGGTTACTCCCTGGTGTAGTAATTGTTGTGCAAAGAATAGCTGTACACAGAATAGTGAGAATGTTTCTTTTACCCAGCTTCAGTGCAGCTTCTGGCTGACTACTGTGTGTTCTGTACTATGTTGAGTAAGAATTGTCTGCTTTCAATCCAGAACCCGAAGGACAAATCTAGCCAGCTGCCAATTTTATGTAGTCCATGAGTTAATATCTATGTTTTTCTTTTTTTTGGACTTGTTTTAAGTTTTTCTTTTTACCTTTTATTCTGAAACAATTATAGATCCAAAAAAAGTTATTCAAAAAATATCAAGCCAAGTGTGCTGAGAAATGCTTATAATCTCAGCACTCAGCAGCCAGAGGCAGAGACTAAATGGTCCGAAGAAAATATTCTAGTCCTTAATAAAAAAAATGAAGATTGCCTGATATAGATTGTTATGTTACTCATTGTTTTTAGTCATTTAATTTTTAGAAAACCTGGTTTATTTTTTATTAGAGTATAACACACAGACACAAATAACTTGTTTTGTCCTCTAAATAGATCATCATTCTTCATCACTGTTTATCTAATAATTCTCTTTACTATTTGAAGTTCTTTAGTTATTGTATATTGAAACTCAAATTTGTTCCATCACTTTAAGGGTTGATAGTGTGAGTCACCAAGCTATTAAGACAAGATTATATAATAATCAAGGCTTCTCTCGGGGTGAGACTCCCCTATATATATCATGAATGCTTATGGCAAATGTTGCCCATGCACAATAATATCTAGCTACGGGGTCTAATTCGTGTGTGTGTGTGTGTTAGTGTGTGTGTGTGTGTGTATGTCAGTCGTGAGGCCTGAACTTGGCCTGGGTACTGTCCCTTGAGCTCCTCAGCTCAAGGCTAGCAATCTACCACTTGAGCCACAGCACCACTTCCGGGTTTTTCTGCTTATGTGGTGCTGAGGAATTGAACCCAGGGCATCATGCATGTGAAGCAAGCATTCTATCACTGAGCCAGCTTCCCAGCCTGTCTACTTCTAAGTATAGACATTATGATGGAGCCTTGTTTTATTTTTCTGAACTGCATGAGTACTGATGATGGCCAAATGAAACTCTTTGTTAATGTTTTCTGATCCTTAATGTTGGGCCTTAATCTTGCTTGGAGCTGGCTGTGTCGTAAAATTGATTGAGAAGAGATGTGACTTGATTTACTTATCTTTCAGTGGTGCATCAGGAAAACTGTTATTTTTTGAAAGGTACATGAGGGTTGATCATGGTCTAGCTCTTCTCTGTATGCCACAGATGTAAAGCGGAATATGGTAGTAGTTTGTGTTATCTATCTTCTTAGATCCATGCCTATTTGCTTGACTGTTCTGTGACCTTGACATTGGAGATACAGATTGTGGAGAGATACTAGTCTCTTCTGTGGAACATGGAGACTGGGTTCCTTGTACCTCACTGTACTGATGGTTAGTGACTTTGGGCTCATCTTCTAACCTCCCTGATCCTTAACCTATTTTTTCTTTTTCTTTCTTTCTTTCTTTCTTTCTTTCTTTCTTTCTTTCTTTCTTTCTTTCTTTCTTTCTTTCTTTCTTTCTTTCTTTCTTCCTTCCTTCCTTCCTTCCTTCCTTCCTTTTTTTTTTTTTTTTTTTTTGGTCAGTCATGGAGCTTGAACTCTGGGCACTGTCCCTCAGCTCTTTAGCTCAAGGCTAGCACTCTACCACTGGAGCCACAACACCACTTCTGGATTTCTGAGTGATTTATTGGAGATAAGAATCTCAAGGACTTTCCCGCCGGAGCTGGCTATGAACCAGATCCTCATACCTCAGCCTCCTGAGTAGCTAGGATTTCAGGTGTGAGCCACCCGTGCCCAGCTTCTTAACCTATTCTTTTAGTGGTAACACAGGGACACTAAAATAAGCTGTCCTCCCCAGGTGTTTTTTGTTTTGTTTTGTTTTTTTGTTTTGGCTTTATCTCAGGGCCTAGGTTCTATCCCTGAGTTTTTTTGCTCAAGGCCAGCACTCTTCCACTAAGCCACAGCTCAACTTCTAGCTTTTGGGTGGTTAATTGGAGATAAGAGTCTCAAGAACTTTTGCCAGGGCTGTCTTTGAACTACAATCCTCAGCTCTCAGCCTCCTGAGTAGCTAGTATTACAGCTATGAACCACCTGTGCCCAGCCCTCCCAAGTTATTTTAAGGGATACAGGAGACCCACTATGTGAAGTAGATTGTTTTCACAGGATGTGGCAGCAGGTGTGAACTTACAATATTCATTTTAGTCTCTTGACTGGTAGCTGTTTGCAGTTTGGGGGTTTGAGTGTGTTTTTGCTTTTGAGTTGACTTCAGCTCAGGCTTTCGGTTGCTTAGCTGGTTCTTTTTGGCTATTTTCCAAGGGTGGGTTCAGATATCCCAAGAACACTGTGGCCAGGTGTCAGGTCCAGGCTGGTGACAGTCTGCAGGTTGTTTGTGCATCTGGTTTCCTTAAATGGATTGTGGTCAACATTCCCCATGTTGAGTTCCCATGATGTGGACTGCTGAGTGAATATCCTGAACTGGGTGTAGTGAAACAGATTATAAAATGAAGGTAACCTCTGGTAAAGCAGTGCTAGCAGTGCTCAGTGGAAAACAGATGTCAAGTGCTGAGTGTCCTTGGTTTTAAGCTTTTGCTAAACACAGTCATTTTAGCTGGACTTGCTCATGTCTGAAGGATGGAATCCAGGGACAGTGTACAGGGCTGTTGAACTTGGGTTTATTTTACTGAAACTATATAGAAGTTTCTAATTGGCTGCAATTTACCTGTGTTTGAATTATGATTTCTCTCTAGTTTGACCAGACTTCTTGTACTTGGGGAATATTCATGAGACTGTTGCAGGCCACCCAACCCTAGTATTGAGGACACTGCCTCTCCTGGCAGTTCCCACCCCATTTAGATACCATCGAGTAGACAACATGTTCCTAGACAGGTACGGTGGCTCCCGCTCCATTCTCTCTCATCTCTCTCATTGTCCTTCTTTATCTGTTTTGTGTGCTTTTTCTGAAGTGTTTCTGTAAAACTCATGCACGATTGCCACGTCCAGCTTAAAAACATAGCCTTTGCCAATGGAGCACTTCTCTAATTCTTAAGCCTGCAATTTAAGATCCTGAGCCTCGAGCTAATCTGTGGGCTCTATTTCCTGCCATTTCATTGCTGCTCATATGCACTCAGTGACCAGTCCCCGGCATGCCTGTTAAATCTGACCATCTGGCACTTTTGCTGATGTGGAGCTCTGTTCCAGGAAGGCCCTTTTCTCTTCTAGTGGGCTGCCCTTCCCTGTTTAAAGAGGGCTTGCATAAACATTATTAACAGTCACCATGCAGCCTGTCTACCGTTTGGGGTGGGTTTGTCCTCTGATAGTCTGATAGCTGTTGGTTGCTCAAGGCCAGCACTCTACCACTTGAGCCACAGTGCCACTTTTGGCCTTTTCTGTTTATGTGGTACTAAGGGAACCCCAGGGCTTCATGCATGCTAGGCGTGTATTCTACCACTAAGCCACATTCCCAGCCCAAGTGTAAGAGATTTCTTGAAACCTCAAAGCCAGTAAGAGAACTGAAGTTAAGCCTAGGCTTTCTGCCATTCTGGTTATGAAGCCTTTTCTAAAGCTTTCCTGGGAGAGCAGAATTACTGTTGCTCCCTGGCTCTGGTATAGCAGCCCTCTTTCTGTGTTCTTCTGGTGGTCAACCACATTGCCATTCTCCATGCTGTACCCTAGCCTAGACTCTTCAGTAAATTGCTTCTCAGCTTTCTTCCCTCTGTGTCTAGATAGCACCTGGCAGTCAGTAAGAACTTGTGTGCATGCATAGATTGTGTTTTCCATATCCTCTAATTTGTGGTTTGGGAGAGGTAATTAGGCCACTTAAAGCTCTCATGTGTTAGAAAACACCTATAGTTTGGTCTATAGATTGAATAAGTAGTGATAATTATTTTGTTCCACTCCCTCTGCCATCTCAAAGAAACATAATCATGTATTTCATTACATGAAAAAAAGTTTAAAACATGTTTACTATGTGAGGATTTGAGAAGAGTCAGCTCTCCTGTGATCTGTGGTGTGTGTGTGTGTGTGTGTGTGTGTGTGTGTGTGTGTGTGTGTGCGTGCGCGCGTGTGTGTGCTGGTTTTGGGGCTTGAACTCAGCACCCAGCTGTTGTCAACGAGCTTTTGTGCTCAAGGCTAGCATTCTACCATTGGAGCCATAGCTTCACTTATGGCTTTTTGGTATTTAATTGGAAATAAGAGTCTCATGGGCTTTCCTGCCTGAGCTGTCTTCTAACCACAATAATCAGATCTCAGGCTCCTGAGTAGCTAGACTTACAGGCATGAGCTATCGGTGCGCAGCTCATGTTCTTCAACTTGGACCACTGCATTCCCTATCATGTGAAGGGTAAATCTACTACTATAAATCTACTACTAGCTGAGTGCCTAGCTACTCAGGAGGCTGAGATCTGAGGATCGAGGTTCAAAGCCAGCCCGGGCAGGAAAGTCCATGAGACTCTTTTTTTTTTTTTTTTTTTTTTTCTTTTTTTATTATTTGTGAAAATACCATACAGAGGGGTTACAATTACATGGGCAAGATAATGAGTTGTTTTTTTTCTTTTTTTATTATTAAATGAAGTTCTGATTCTTTTTTTTTTTTCTTTTGTCGGTCGTGGGGCTTGAACTCTAGGCCTGGGCGCTGTCCCTCAGCTCTTCAGCTCAAGGCAAGCGCTCTACCACTTGAGCTATAGCGCCACGTCCCCATGAGACTCTTATTTCCAATAAACCACTTAAAAACCAGAAGTGATGCTGTGGCTTAAGCGGTAGAGCGCTCACCTTGAGCTGAAGAGCACAGGGACAGCGCCCAAGCCCAGAGTTCAAGCCCCACGACTGACCAAAACAAAACAAAACAAAAAAAATTTAGTCATTGATCTTTTTCATACTGACTTCAAAGCAAGCCTCTAAACCTTTCCATATGGGCAGGACCCCATGGCCACTGACAGGCCCATATGTAGGAGCAGTCTCCTTCCCACCATTGTTTGACACCTCAAAGCTTAGAAATAACATCGCAAGATTTTTTCCTCATTCATCCTTTGGCCTTCCTCTTCATCCCTATGTTTCTCTACCAGAAATAAAGATTCAGATCCCTGGCATTTATTTGCAGAGCTTATTTCTGCTGCTGAGCTCAGAATGCGTATGTGAACAGAGAAGTCTGACCAGTACAGCTGTGTAATATTTAGCAGGGCTACATTTTGAGAAATGTGTATTGGATGATTTTTCATTATGAAAATAATACTTGTACTTACACAGTCTACTACTTGCTTTTGGTCCTGTGCTACAAATCTGCACAGCATGCTATTGCATTGAGTACATGTATCTAAATACATCTAAACATAGGAAAGATACAGTAAAAATATGGCATAGAAGATACAATACAGTTGGGGCACCAGGAGCTTATGCCTGTAATTCTAGCTACTTGGGGCTTATATCTGAGGATTGTGTTTCAAAACCAGCTCCAGTAGAAAAGTCCATGAAACTTTATCTCCAGTTAACCAACAAAATGCTAGACTGGAGATGTGCTCAAGTGGTAGAGTATCAACCATGAGCAAAAAAGATGAGTGCAAAGGTAAGGCCCTGAGTTCAAGCCTTTTTTTCTTTTGTTCTAGCAAAAGAAAAAAAAAATACAGAATAGCACATCTGTATTGGGTGCTTTGGAGCTTGCAGGACTGGAAGGTCCTGGGTGACTCAGTGGGTAGACGTCTTATGAAGGCCTTAGACATTACCATGCAGTATACTACAGACTGTGAAACCTTTATACTCAGACTACACTAAATTTATAAAACTTGTTTTTTGTTGTTGTTGTTGGTCATAGGGCTTGAACTCTGGGTCTGGGCACTGTCCCTCAGCTCTTTAGCTCAAAATGAGCGCTTTACCACTTGAGCCACAGCATCACTTCCAGTTTTCTGGTGGTTTATTGGAGATAAGAATCTCATGGATTGTCCTTACCGGACTGGCTTTGAACTGCGATCAGATCTCAGCCTCCTGAGTAGCTAGGATTACAGGTGTGAGCCACCAGCGCCCGGCTTATAAAACTTTTTAAAAATAACATATTGTAACTTTTTTCTTTTTCCAGTCTAAGATTGGAAGTTAGGACCTCATGCTTGATAGGGCAGGCGCTCTACCATTTCAGCCATACCTCCAGCCTTTCTTTTTGCACTGGTTATGAGGAAGAGCCTTACTGTATGCCTAGGCCAGTAGGGACTGTGATCTTCCTATTTGACGGATGTGCACCACTGCACTCAGCCATTGTTTTTCCTTTGTAGCTGGGATAACAGGAACATGCCATAGGGCCTAGCTATGGGTTGAGATGGAGTGTTTTAAACTTCTTTTTTTTTTTTTTTTTTTGGGTCCAGTCGTGGGGCCTGAACTCTGGGTCTGGGCGCTGTCCCTCAGCTCTTCAGCTCAAGGCTAGCGCTCTACCACTTGAGCCACAGCGCCACTTCTGGCTCTTTTAACTTTTTACTTATGTGGTGCTGAGGAATCGAACCCAGGGTCTCATGCATGTAATGCAAATATTCTACCACTGAGCCACCTACCCAGCCCCTCTTAAACTTCTTTTTTTTTTTTTTTTTGGTCCGGTCGTGGGGCCTGAACTCTGGGCCTGGGCGCTGTCCCTCAGCTCTTCAGCTCAAGGCTAGCGCTCTACCACTTGAGCTACAGCACCACTTCCGGCTTTTTTCTTTTTGCTTATGTGGTGCTGAGGAATTGAACCCAGGGCCTCAGGCATGCAAAGCAAGCGCTCTACCACTGAGCCAACTTCCCAGCCCCTCTTAAACTTCTTTTTAACCCATACTTTGGCCTCAAACTACAATTCTCAAGTACTTCCAGGCATGAGCCACCATGCCCAGCATTACTCTTCACAAACTTTTTTTTTTTTTTGGGGGGGGGGGTCCGGTCATGGGGCCTGAACTCTGGGCCTGGGCGCTGTCCCTCAGCTCTTCAGCTCAAGGCTAGCACTCTACCACTTGAGCCACAGCGCCACTTCCGGCTTTTTTCTTTTTGCTTATGTGGTGCTGAGGAATTGAACCCAGGGCCTTGAGCATGCAAGACGAGTGCTCTACCACTGAGCCACCTTCCCAGCCCCACAAACTTTTTTTTAAAAAAAGTTTTTGCAAGTATTTATTTAGTGTAACAGGGCTATAGCAGGGAGACCTAGAAAAAGAGTGAAACATTTCCTGCTCCCCATGCAGGAAATAGGAGTTAAAGACTCCTAAAAGTCCTTATGTGTAGTTTTTATACTTTCTGAGCTGCATAGAACACAATAGATCTTGTCAGACTAGTAACTCCAAATCCTTACACAGTGGTTTTGGGTGGTCAGGTGACATTCAGGACTTTTGTTAGTATGTCTTTTCATTCTTACTGTCTTTACCCTCTGTGAAGAATTCCAAGATGTTTACCATTTCAAAGAAAGACAATTTAGATAGTCCCTTCTGTGTCTATTAATCATATAACAACATTTAAAAAAGGAGGTTTGGTTGGAAGTGAGCTTATCTGCTTTTTCAGTTTACTTCATGGTTTTAACTTCTGAGCCTAGCAGTTTTGATATTTGTAGAAAATCATATATGTACCTTCCTTACTTCCTCCCTAAGCAACCTTGGTCTCTTTTAATCTAAAAGATGTACAAGCAGGCACTGTCTGTCTCCTATAGTTGCATCTGCTGAGATTGGACTGTTGGCCTTGCATGGAAAAACAACTATAAAAAGTTGGAAAAAAGACTAAAAAGTTGTTTCCCTACCTGACTTAGGAGGTGACATGGGAAATACACTTGGCAGGAAATTCAGTTGATAGGCTTCCACCATCAGCAGATAATCAGGATTGGAAGACATCAAGTTATTCTTTTGACTTTAAAGTTAGCTGATCTCTGGGTCTTTGCAGTTTCAGCAATATCAGTTACCATGCTGCTCTTTTGAGATCCACTTACTAGCTTAGGCTTGCCAAGGTCGTGAGATTCAGCTCCTAGCCAGGCTTGCCAATCTTTGTCAGTGAAGGAAGAATAGGGCTTCTCTTAACTTCACAGTTTCCGGGTAAAATCACAGGCCTTTGAGATCCACTCACGAAAAGCATTTCAGAGTGTCTCATGAAAAGGAGAATCTCATGAAGGTGAAAATTTTTAGCAAGGTTAAGCCCTGTGTGCCTGGGTTTAGAAATGACAGTGGAAGAAGGAATGCTCACTGGCTTTATGTGTTTGCATTTGGCAGGATCTCGAGAGCAGCATGGAGATGGGCAGGAAGGAGAGCTGAGTTTTGGGTAGTGTTACATTTTGGATCTGTGCCTCTGGGGAAGGTTTAATATTTTTTTTTTGGAAAGTTGTACCTTGGCCTTTCTAGTCCTCCAGATGGCATGCATGTACTCAGTTAGGGACAAGCTTTTGGAAATACCTCTCTCTCTCTCTCTCTCTCTCTCTCTCTCTCTCTCTCTCTCTCTCTCTCTCTCTCTCTCTCTCTTTCCCCCTCTCTCCCCCTCTCTCGTGATTGTCCAGCCTGGAATGTCCAGGTCAACCTCTCCCCAGCCTTGTTTTTGCAGTTGGCAAATGTATGCATTCCTCTCATGTTGTCTCAGCAGAACCAGAGTTGAATTGTATCACCCTTAGATATTTTATATTCACAATCCCAGCTAGACTGATTTGTTCTACACAGATACTTTCCATTCTGTTTGGTAGCCTTGCATTGGCACTTTGGCTGATCTATTAGGTGTTCCATGTGTGCTTGAAATAATAGTGGGTTGTCAAAAGGAATGCACAGGAGTCATGGCTAAATTCAGCTGAGGGGGAAAATCTTAGATCCCAAGAATCATAAGAATGTCTGGAGAAGTGATTGCTAATTTGGAGATTCTTCGAAAAAGCTAATAACAGATATTGGAAGCTTTGCCATGGAATGTAGACTGGGGTTCTTTCATTTGACTTCATTTGTGGTCATATTTATTAGGAGGTCTTTTTTGCATTAGACCAATGAGTGAATTTTACTTGACCGGCAGATTTTTTTTTTTTTGTCGGTCATTGGGCTTGAACTCTGGGCTTGGGTGCTGCCCATCAGCTCTTTAACTCAAGGGAAGTGCTCTGCTGGTCGAGCCACAGCGCCACTTACAGTTTTCTAGTGGTTTATTGGAGATAAGAGTCTCACAGACTTTCCTGCCTGGGGTTGGCTTTGAACCACGATCCTCAGATCTCAGCCTCCTGAGTAGCTAGGATTACAGGCATGAGCCACTGGTGCCCAGCCCAGCAGATTTTCTTTTTTTTTTTTTTTTTGGTTCCGGTCATGGGGCCTGAACTCTGAGTCTGGGTGCTGTCCCTCAGCTCTTCAGCTCAAGGCTAGCGCTCTACCACTTGAGCTATAGCACCACTTCCGGCTTTTTTTCTTATGTGGTGCTGGGGAATCGAACCCAGGGCTTCATGCATGCAAGGCAAGCGCTCTACCACTGAGCCACCTTCCCAGCCCCCAGATTTTCTTATAGAGAGAAAAAACCCTGAAAAATGTTCAGTTTCCAAACAACTTTTATCAGCCCATAGATAAAACTTTGAAACTGGTGGTCTCTGACTCCACAACTAAAGTAATCTATGCCTTATAAAATATAGTCCAAAGTAGGAAACTAAGCCTATTGAGGGACAATGTTAGCCTAGAGACCAAACTCTAGGGACCTCAGGAATTTGGGCTGTGCAAGCAACCTTAGAAGTCCAGAGATTTGACATGAGGTTTCTAGGGCAGTTATTGGGGAGAATTTCTTACTAACAAGCAAGTGGAATCTAGAACTTGAGACGTACGAGTTAAGACACATTTGAGCAACTTGAAGGGGTAGAGAAAGGTCATCTTTGCATCTTAAAATTCTCAAGTGTTTATATAGACATTTTAATACATATGTACAAGTCAGATCTATTGTGGTAATAAATACTCCCCAAATTCCAAGGCTTAAACATGCATTCAGTTTTGGGTCCTGTTGTGTGTCAGTGGCTATGAGTCAGCTGTGCTGGCTCTTTGTAAGCTTTCCATTTGGTAGGAGCAGTCCCATTGGGATGTTCACTTTGGGGATGCAGAAGAGAAGGAGGAAGACAATGGTTCTCCATTGGTCAGAGCAAATCACATGGCCGTGGCCCAAAGCAATGGGATGGGAATGTATCTGCCTATCCTCTTTTCAGAGGAGAGGCTAATAATCACAAATGTTGATTCAGTCTGTCATTTTGTCTACATCCATTACCTTTTTCATTGAACATTATCTAGTGAATCTAGCAGTTCAGGTTTATCATTTTAAATATTTGAAATACATCTACTTATTATTATGTGTATTAAATGTTAGATTAATTTGGAGGAACTTGACCTGTTCCATGAAGCAAAGTGGCAGACTGCTGCACCTTGCAGATATCTTGTATGTCCCACTATATTGCTTAGAATTTCCAGAGTGGCTTTGAATAATGAGAAAACACTTATCAAACCTTTTATTAGTACATGTGCCTCCAAGTGCTTCACATTGTTGCTGTTTTATTATTGTTGTTGAGATACAATGTACATGCTGTGAAACTCATCACTTAAAGATAATTGAGTGATTTGTAATATATAGGCTTATCTACCATCATCACTGCAGAATAATTTTGTCAACTCCAAAGTAAGTCCCACCCTCATTAAGCTGTCACTTTGTACTCTATTCTCCTTCCAGGCCCTGACAACCAAAAGTTATTTTTTGTCTCTTAAAGATTTGCTGTTGTGGGGCTGGGAAGGTGGCTCAGTGGTAGAGCGCTTGCCTTGCATGCATGAGGCCCTGGGTTCGATTCCTCAGCACCACATAAGCAAAAAGAAAAAAGCCAGAAGTGGCACTGTGGCTCAAGTGGTAGAACGCTAGCCTTGAGCTGAAGAGCTGAGGGATAGTGCCTAGGCCCAGAGTTCAGGACCCACGACTGAACCCCCCTCCCCCCCCCAAAAAAAAAAAAAAGATTTGCTGTTGTGCTAGGTGCTGGTAGCTCATGCCTATAATCCTAGCTACTCAGGAGGCTGAGATCTGGGGATCATGGTTTGAAGCCAGCCTGGGCAGAAAAGTCTGAGATTCTTCTTTTCAGTTAAGCACTCAAAAGCTGGAGTGGAGCTGTGGCTCAGAGTGGTGGAGCATGGGCAAAAAGTTCAAGGACAGTGCCCAGACCCTGAGTTCAAATTCCACAACTACCACCACCACCACCACCAAGATTTGTCTGTTGTGACATTTTATAGAAATGGAATAGTATGGTGATGGTTGTTTGTGTCTGGCTTTTTTCACTTAGACTAATGTTTTTAAGTATCATTGATGAGGTTTTCTGATATTCTTTAACATATTTATGGCTTCCCTTTTACAGATTTTTAATTTTAATGTAATAATTGATGTTTACCAATGAATAATACCAACCAGCCTTTTTGTTTTTGTGGACACAGTTAACTTCAGTGTTTATACAATGTGTTAGTCTGAGAACTACATTAATAAAATTTCTTTCTAGCTGGGTGGAGGTGGCTCACACCTGTAATCCTAGCTACTCAGGATGCTGAGATCGAGTAAAAGAAGCTCAGGGACAGCACCTAGTCTCTGAGTTCAAGCCCTGGGACCAGGACACACACAGACATACACAATCCTTCCTATGAAATCATTCTTGCTTTCCTGAAATACATTAAAAAGTTCTTTTAATGCACTATTAGCTGCTATTTCATTAATGATGCTTATGCTTTCTTCTAATTTCCTTTTTACTCTAATAATATTGATACCAGAAATTTATAAAGTGATTGATATGAGTCTCAGACTATTTGAATAAGAAAAGGACTTACTTGTGAAGGTTCATTAGGTCTTATATAAAACTACCTTTCAGTGGGGGTTCTCTTGACAACACAGAAAGCCTCTGAAGTTGGTTATTATCCTCAGGGATTTGCCTCCATGTAGTTTCATTTTGGCCATATTTTTTCTTCTTCTAGAGACTACCTAGATCATATGGATTTCCAGATTTGTTGATGTAGTTTTTTGTAGCGTATGCTTGTAATTTATACTTGCATATAGAGACAAGATTGATATTTCTCTCTTTGCCTGCTTTCTAAGTTTTTATTTGCTCTTGTCTATTTTCAGTACACACTTCAAATTTTATTCTCTACGTGTTTTTTTTTTTTTTTTTTTTAAACCACTGCCACTTTGCTTCATGGAACAGGTCAAGTTCCTCCAAATTAATTAAATTTTTTTAGGCCATAAAGTAGATGTGGCCTAAAGTGTCCTGTCTCATGGAATAAAGCCTTTCATATGTATTTTATCTGCTCTCAGGATTTTGTGTTACTTCATGTTTCTGTGTCCTTGGGTCTGCGTGATGGGTTTAGTGCAGGTTTAGTGTTTTCTGGTGTACTCGTGTCTGATGAGGTCATAGTGCAGGCTTGTTATTAGCCTTGCACCAGAACAACTGAATTCCTGGACTGCCTCTGTCATTACTTGATGTTGCTACAATTGTCTTCTTGGGTCCTTAATTGCTATCCAATGAGTGATCTGTCAGCAGGAAAAGGAGACATTATGCTGGGCATTTTGGTCCAGTGTTTAGAAGCCCGGTAGCCTGGCGTATTCCTGTTTTAGCGGGTCTCTCCATTGTCAAGCCTTGCTCCCCAGCATTTGTAGCTTTGTCAGCCTTGTGCTTGTTGGACAGGCCCAGGGCAGCTGCCTTAGGTGCTTTCTTGCACCTCTGACCTTTATCTCACATGTGCTCCTTCCTGGGGGTTGAAGCCCTGTGGAAAGGGTGGTCCTCACCTGTGAAACCTGCCTGTACTTGACAGCCCTTTGTTCACAGCAGCCAGAAACCCTGGTGGTTATCTTTGGTTCTCATTTGTTTTGTTTTATTTTTATTTATTTTATTTATTTTTCTTTGGTTCTCATTGTCAGGCATTCCACATCTCGTCTTACTACCCATTGACTATCGCATTTTCAAATTAGGGTGCATATGGGGAGGGATTCAGGACATTTCTACACAAAGTAGCCTGAGTGACTTGGGTTAAAGATACCTCTTAGTTATTTCCAGTTGTGCTGGTAGAAAATCTTACCCTTTGGATAGCTTCCTTCCCCAGTCTCCAATATTGAGGTAGAAAAGGAGAAAAAAACACAAAAACTGGTGACCAAACTCATTGAATAGAAATCTAGATATAATTGTTAAATGAGTGTAACATTCTGACTTATTCATACAAATAACATTTCCTGGTTATTGTACCTTTAGGATTTCCCCCCAGGTTTCATTGTGTTCTTTGTTCTACTATGAATGCCTTGGTAGAGAACATTTTTTAGATTTTTCCTTTTGAGTTCAGTCTCCAAAGAGGTTTTAAGTTTGCAACAAAATCCACCATCAGAAATAGTCTGTTTGGTTTGTGGACACATTCATTCTTGATGTGTCTTTTGTACTTGGCAAGAGGGCGGTAAGTCAAGATAAGCCAGGGCAGTGCGTTGAGAAGAGCTGTCACTCTCCCCTTAACTATGAGTTCTCCATGAGAAATTTTGTTACCCTTTCTGACCACATTCCTCCAAGAGTATCAAAAGAGGGAAATTTGATAACTTAGAAATGTTTTGTGTGTACATATAGGTGTGCCTATGCGCCAGTCCTGGGGCTTGAACTAAAATGGGCCTGTGCACTGTTCTTGAGCTTTTTTCCTCAGGGAATTCTACCACTTGTCACAGTTCTGCTTCTAGCTTTTTGGTGGTTAATTGGAGCTGAGAGAGTCTTACGTATTTCCTACCTAGGATGGTTTTGAGTCATGATCTTCAGACCTCAGCTTACTTGTAGCCAAGATTGTAGACATGAACCACAAGGCCTCAGCTGACATACTGGTTTATATTTTATCCATTTGGCTCCACTGTTTTGGGTGAGGCAGCACATGATTAACTTTAGCTAATAAATTACATTACGCTTCACTCTGTACCACTGTTTCCATAAATCATATATTTAATGTAATATAGAATATTGCTGGTGTTGTTTATGTTAATATTCTGTGTGACGGAGAAGACACAGACTGAAATTCTTGCTGGGCTTAGTGATGGGAAGTATGGTGACCACATGTGCCTGGCAGTGTGAGGTGGCAGCGTTGCTGCTTAGAGGTAAGGGTCGGTGTTTGTAGGTCAACAGCTGTTCCAAAATACTCAAGTAATATTCCAGGGAAAACCCTGTCAGGGATGCAGGTGTTTTCCCAGGAGGAAAGAATCTGGAGTATGTAACAAGGTCTAATTGACTCTAACTGAGCACACTGGCTGAGACATCGTGACCCTTTTATGCACTGTTCCTGGAAGGTTACTGGCCGAGTTCCCCAGAGCAAAGCTTAGGGGAGTTGACTTTTCACTGTAAACCTAGGGAGAAATGATGGCAGATATGCGCGCGCGCACACACACACACACACACACACACACACACACACACACACACACACACAGTTGCAGTCACTGGGGACTCAATGTTTTTGGGTAAATTAGATGTGTAGATTAAATGATTAAAGCTGTGAAAATTGTTTCAGTGCTGCTGCGTACCAGGTATTATGAAGAGAGTGACTAATTCTTCCAGGGAGTGGGTCAAAGAAAACTCAGGAGAAAGCATTTGACAAATCTGTAAGACATTTGGAGACTTCTGTGTTAAAAAATGATGAGGGCTTTTTGAGTAAAGACAAGGTCTGTGACAAAATGATAGGTTCTGGAATAGGCCAGAAGGGAAGTTGCTAAGATCAATCTTAAGTCAAATGGCACTGAGCTAATGTTGACTGTCTGACCAAAGATTTAAAATTCTTTTTATTTGTGTACTGATGAGCTGCTTCAATGGAGCTGCTCTGAGGTCTAGGGCCCTAGTGTTGATAAACCTAAGGGTGAACCTCTGTGGGCTAAAGAGTTTAAGTATTTACTGAAATGACTAAGGCCCCATGGTAATCTCAGAGGTCTAGAGAAGATGATATCCATTGCCAGATACCGGGACCGTGGTTGTGACCCTGACTGCTTTGTGCTGTTGAACTGTCCACAAGTCAGCAACCGCGGCAGTGATACCCTGCCTTTCTTCTATACCACAAGTAGCAATTATAGTCTACTCATCCCTAATTATATTGAAGTAAATAGCAGACATCATTTCATCTATAAGTATTACATATTTCTAAAAGAAGCCTTTATAGAATCATAACACTTCCATCATCACATCTAAGGATGCATCACACGCAATAACAACATCAGTTATTAGCAGAGCCATACTCACATTCCCATGAATAGCTCAATAGTTTTCTTTTTACATTGTGTTTTATTGCAATTGGTGACAGATCTGTTAAGTCTCTGCCTCCAAAGTCTCTTTTCCACATCTGTCTTTTTTCTTGTTATATATTACACAACTGGGATCTTTGGTTCTCTTAGTTTCATACACGGTACGTTTGGTGTCACGTATCATGTACAGTGTATGCTGCTAGTGAATTCTTGTTGTATCTGGAAACGTGTTCAGGATTCAAATTCAGGGTTGGTTTGTTTGTTTTGGGCAAGCATACCTCATAGGCAGTGGTGATATGAACTTCTTCCTGGAGTTACATAATTTTTGTTTGTCTGGTTGAATTTTTGGGTGTGCTAAGTATTTTAGAGGGCTTGACCCAGGTGATGGGCTTAATTAAGAATGTAGGGGAGGGGGGACCAAGATGGCGATGGGGCAGTAGGGAAATGCCACAGCTCTCTCCAACCAAAAAGAGAGTTGGAGTTCCAACGCTTAATCTCCCCAAGAGACCGACAACAACAAAAAGATGAACACTCAGAGAAAAACCAGAGGCGGAGAATAACAAAAAAAGAAAGAGAGGAAAAGAAGAATTTCAGAACAGAGAAAAGCGAAGACCCCTCCCCCAACCTTTACTGGCCACGCGGCAGTGCGACAAGCCGCCGGCCAGCCGGCCCAGCGGGGGCTGCCGGAGCCCCAGAGACACAGCAGAGACACAGGGGGCCGCTTTCAGATCACCAGGTACCGGTTTGCAGAACAGCGGATTGCCAGGAACAGAGAAACCTACCAGCCGGGAGTCACCATGAGGATCCCACCCCCACCCCTCACTCTCCACCCTAGCAGAGAGGCTCCATCCCACCAAAGCCGCTCCATCCCGCCAAAGCCGCTTGGCACCAGCATCGCGACAAAGGGACCTGTCGGCAGACCACCCGCCCGATCGCGATCACAACGACCCGGCGGGGCCGCTTGGGCCCCAGAGACACCACGAAGAAGCTGCCTGAGCGTGGACACCTTTGACCCGACAGCTTCGACAGAGGTGGAGACAGAAAAGAATCACACAGAGCCACAACCGCCCAACCCAGCCCGCAACCACCCCAACCGAACTCGGATTGCAACAACAACTGATGACCTACACCACACAGAAACAACCAGCTCCAGGGTGAGTACCCCACAGGGGAAGTGTATCCCTCAAGGGAGACCAGAGCTGGAGGGAATCCCCAGACCCTGACCTAGACTCCCCACCCCAACACCCGGACCACACGACCCACTAAAACTGGGAACTGTTTGAGAGCTCCACCAGCCCGTGGAGCACACTCAGCTGGCCAGGCTAGAGCAAGAGCACCCCTGGAAGGGAGCTTAAATGCCCAAGCCAGGAACAGTGCCCCTGGGTCAAGACTACCAACAGTAGAAGAAATTTGAACTGTGTCCCCCAGGCTGTATAACCTAGGTGGTATACACATCAGCACAGGCCTAATGAGTGCGCTCCAGGCTGCATAACCTAGGTGGTATACACATCAGCACAGGCCTAACAAGCGCGCTCCAGGCTGGGGCCGGAACCAGGCCCGGGGATCCGGCGCCTGAACAACAAAACCAGCTCCTCCCAACTGAAGTAAAAAGCTGAGCATACGCCTCAACAGAGGGGAGAAAACCAGGAAACAATACTCCCCAGGAAGCACGCCTGTGACAACAAAAGACCTGGAGGCCCAGGACAAGAGAAGCCCAAACCCCACCAAAACTCCACCCATATACCCTAGACTGGGAATTGGGCAACACAGGCTGCCAGCACCTGATAGTAAGCAGGAGCTCAGACTGTTAAGGCGGCTCAGCAATAGAGTGATAGTCTTGGATGTATGAGGCCCTGGATCTGATTCCTCAGCATCACAAAAGCAAAAAGGGTCAGAAGTGGTGCTGTGGCTCAAATGGTAGGGTGCCAGCCTTGAGCTGAAAAGCTGAGGGACAGCACCCAAACCTAGAGTTCAAGCCCACAACCAGCCTAAAACAAACAAACAAAAACACATCAGGAGCCCATAGCAGACTCCAGTATTTGGGAGAGTGCATCCAGAGCATCTGTTCTTCACAAGAGCACCCGTAGGAGCAAACACAAGCAGTCTAGGCTGCTCAACCCTTCCAAAGGTGGGAACTGCCAGCAATCTACAGCAGAGAGCTGAGAATCCTAAGTAAGTCAGAATAGCAGCTGGAAATAGGCTTCCAACAGAACCCAGATCAGGCACAGACTCTCTCTACCAATACAGAATCAGCAACCAAGTAAAGACAGACACACCAAAACAAAATTGAAGAGCAGTCTCCTGAACCTCCATGCGAAAATCACAGAGAAAAATCACAAGGTTTACCACCGCCCAGGACAGCAAGCTCACCTCAAAAGCCAGCAGCCCCAGTGGGAGCAAAGCAGGAATGGAAGACAAAAGCTACATCCAAGGGTTGCTGGAGGCAATGACTCAAGAAATAAAGCGAGAAATTGATCAGAAATTGAAAGAGCACAAGGATGAACTATCCAAAGAGATACAGGGTATCAAACAAGAGATGCATGCAAAAATAGAAGCTGCACAAACCTCAGTAAGAAGTGAGATAAATGCCAAATTAGAGGTAATGCATACCTCATTGAGAGGTGAGATCAGTACTCTGAGAACCAACATTGAATCCATAAAGGGATCCATTTCCTTCATGCAAACCACAATAGAAGCCACTGTCAACAGAGCGAATGAAATGGAAGATAGAGTGTCAGGTACAGAAGACAGAATACACCAACTGGACCAAAAAGTGACAGATATGGAAAAATCACTCAAATTAAACCAAAGGGATATTCAAGAGCAAGCAGATAATGCTAAAAAATTTAACCTTCGCATAATTGGAGTGGACGAAGGTGAGGAATTCCAGAGCAAGGGAATGCAACACCTATTTAACAATATAATCAATGAAAATTTTCCCCACCTCAAAAACGACCATCTTAACTACATCACAAAAGCTTATCGAACACCCAACAAGCAAGACCCCAGGAGAAACACTTCTAGACACATTATAGTAAAAATGATAGATCTGAATAATAAGGAAACAATCCTGCATGCAGCAAAAATGAAGAAGGAGCTATATTACAACGGGAAAAAAATAAGAATCACTGCAGATCTCTCCACACAAACAATGAATGCAAGAAAAGCCTGGGAAAGCACCATATGAGCCCTGAGAGCCAATAACTGCCAACCCAGACTGATATACCTGGCAAAGCTAGCATTCACATTCGATGGAGAACTGAAAACTTTTAATAGCAAAGAAAAACTAAATGAATACATAAACATTAAGCCAGCATTACAAAGAATTCTAAGAGGGGGGACACAACCTGAAGAAAGCAACCAGGAACTGGGGCCTGCCCCAAACAGGCATTACTCAAAGTCTAACTGAGCAAGCACAGGAGGAAAGGAAAGAAGAAAAACTTAGGAAAACGGAATGGCAGGGACAACAATGCATCTCTCTATACTTTCTCTTAATATAAATGGGCTGAATTCGCCAATTAAAAGAAAACGAACTGAGGACTGGATCAGAAAACAAGACCTATCCATCTGTTGCCTTCAGGAGACCCACCTCTCAGCCAAACATACAAACAAACTCAGAGTGAAGGGGTGGAAAAGGATCTACCAATCAAACGCCCCCAGTAAGAAAGCAGGTGTAGCTATCCTGATATCTGACAAAATAAACTTTTCATTAAAATCAGTACAGAAAGACAAGGACAGACACTACATATTAATAAAGGGAACAATCCAAGAGGAGGATATAACCATCATCAACTTATATGCCCCAAATATTGGTGCACCCAGATATGTCAAACAAATGCTGTCAAACTTACAGAATAAAATAGATCCCAATACGATAATACTAGGAGACTTTAACACACCACTCTCACCAAAGGACAGGTCTACCAACCAGAGGATTGGCAAAGAAGCTACCGAATTAAGAGAGGCCATACTTCAAGCGGAATTAACTGACATCTACCGAGTATTTCACCCTAAAACAACACAGTACACATTCTTCTCAGCAGCTCACGGAACTTTCTCCAAAATAGACCATATCATAGTTCATGCAAGGAACTTAAGCAAATACAAAGGGATCGACATAATCCCCTGTATCCTATCTGACCACAGTGGAATCAAGCTAGCTCTCAATAACAAAGCATACCACAGAAATTTCTCTAATACATGGAAATTGAACAGCACACTCCTTAACAATGCCTGGATAACAGAAGAGATCAGAGAAGAAATAAAGCATTTCCTACAACTCAATGAAAATGAAAACACCTCACAAAGAAACTTGTGGGACACAGCAAAAGCAGTCCTGAGGGGCAAATTTATTGCCCTCAGTGCCCACATCAAGAGAATGGAGACAGACCAAGTAAATAACCTCATGTTGCAATTAAAACAGCTAGAAAAACAAGAAAAAATGGGACCTAAAGCTACTAGACGAAGCCAGATAACCAAATTAAAAGCAGAGATTAACCAATTAGAAAATCAGAAAACCATAACCAAAATAAACCAAACAAAAAGCTGGTTCTTTGAAAAAATAAACAAAATTGATGGCCCATTGGCTAGATTAATTAAAAAAAGAAGAGAGGAAACCCATATTAATAGGATTAGGGATGCCATGGGAAACATCACAACACGAACCCAAGATATCCAAACAATTCTAACAGACTACTTTCAAAAGCTATACTCTCTAAAGGAAGAAAATCGGGCAGAAATGGATGCATTTTTAGAAAAATACAAGTTGCCCAAACTGAGCAAAGAAGAAGTTAACCAATTAAATAAGCCAATATCCTATAATGAGATACAGGAAGCTATCAAAAGTCTTCCAACAAAAAAAAGCCCAGGACCAGATGGATTCACAGCAGAATTCTATAAGACCTTTAAACAAGAACTAATACCCATACTCCTCAAGCTCTTTAGAGAAACAGAGAAGGAGGGAGCTATCCCTCCTTCTACGAAGCCAATATCACACTCATCCCCAAACCAGGCAAAGACCCAACCAAAAAGGAGAATTACAGGCCAATCTCCTTGATGAACACAGATGCAAAGATCCTTAACAAGATTCTAGCTAACAGAATCCAGAAACACATAAAAAAAATAATTCACTATGACCAGGTAGGCTTCATCCCAGAGACACAGGGATGGTTTAACATACGTAAGTCAATAAATGTAATCCAACATATCAACAGAGCCAAGGTCAAGAATCACATGATTATTGCCACAGATGCAGAAAAGGCCTTTGACAAAATTCAACATTCATTCATGCTGAAAGCTCTGGAGAAAATAGGAATAGAAGGAACATTTCTAAAAACAATAAAAGCCATTTATGACAGACCAATAGCCAATATTATACTTAATGGGGAAAAGCTACAACCAATTCTCCTAAAATCAGGAACAAGGCAAGGATGCCCACTGTCTCCACTCCTCTTCAATATAGTCCTAGAACCCTTAGCCAGGGCAATAAGGCAAGAAAAAGACATTAAAGGGATCCGCATAGGGAAAGAAGAAGTTAAACTATCCCTTTTTGCAGACGACATGATACTATACCTCCACAATCCCAAAAACTCCATCCCCAAACTCTTAGAAATCATAAATCACTTCGGCAAAATAGCAGGATACAAAATAAACCCACAAAAATCAGTTGCCTTCCTATACACTGATAATGTACAGGAAGAGAGGGAAATAAAGGGAGCAACCCCATTCACAATAACCTCCCGAAAAATAAAATATTTAGGAATTAACCTAACCAAAGATGTAAAAGAACTATTTAATAAGAACTATAAAAAGTTAAAGAAATTGCAGAAGACACTAGGAAATGGAAAGACCTCCCATGCTCCTGGATAGGCCGACTTAATATAGTAAGATGGTAATACTTCCAAAACTAATATACAAATTCAACGCAATTCCTATTAAAATCCCAATGACGTACATCACTGAAATACAGAAAACAGTCCAAAAATTCATATGGAACAACAAAAGACCTAGAATAGCCAAAACAATTCTAGGGGATAAAGACAATATGGGAGGGCTATCCATGCCGAACTTCAAACTCTACTACAGAGCTATAATAACAAAGACAGCATGGTACTGGCACAAAAACAGACCCGAAGACCAATGGAACAGAATAGAAGATTCAGAAATAAATCCACAGGCCTACAGCCAGCTGATATTCGACAAAGGAGCCAAAGACATACAATGGAAGAAACACAGCCTCTTCAACCGCTGGTGCTGGGAAAACTGGGCAGCCACATGCAGAAAACTAAAAGTGGACCCCAGCCTATCACCATGCACCAACATCAACTCAAAATGGATTAAAGACCTTAACATTAAACCTGAATCTCTGAAACTACTGCAGGACAGAGTAGGAGAGACACTTGAACTAATAGACGCAGGAAGGAACTTCCTGAACAGAGTCCCAGGGTCACAACAAGTTGGAGAGAGACTCGACAAATGGGACTACCTTAAAATAAAAAGCTTCTGCACAGATAAAGCTATCGCAACCAAGCTAGAAAGACAACCAACTAATTGGGAAAAAATATTTACCAGCAATATATCAGACAAGGGGTTAACATCCTGTATATACAGGGAACTCAAGAAACGAATCCCTCCCAAACCTAACAAACTAATTACTAAATGGGCAAGGGAACTAAAGAGGGACTTCTCAAATGAAGAAATAAAAATGGCAAAGAAACACATGAGGAAATGTTCATCATCCCTGGTGGTGAAGGAAATGCAAATAAAGACAACTCTGAGATACCACCTTACCCCAGTCAGAATGTCCCACATCCACAAATCAGCCAACGACAAATGCTGGAGGGGATGTGGAGAACGAGGAACGCTATTACACTGCTGGTGGGAATGTACACTCATACAACCACTTTGGAAAGCAGTCTGGAGGGTCCTTAGAAAGCTAAAGATTGACCTCCCTTACCGACCCAGTCATACCACTTCTAGGCATCTACCCTGAACAACAGGAACCAATATACAAGGACATGTGTACCTCCATGTTTATTGCAGCACTGTTCGCAATAGCTAGGATATGGAAACAACCTAGATGCCCCACCACAGATGAATGGATCCAAAAATTGTGGTATCTATACACAATGGAATATTATGCAGCCATTAGAAATGACAAAATAATGGCATTTGCAGGGAAATGGATGGAGCTAGAAGGAATCATGTTGAGCGAGGTAAGCCAAGAACGAAGAGACAAACAGTACATGGTCTCCCTGATAAGTGGATGATGAATCCAAAATGTTAGGTGATATGACAAAACTAACAGGACTTAAGAAACAAAGAACTCCCACTCATCTGGTTGAACCACTACCAAATATCCCCATGCTGCTGATCACATATATGGTATATAACATGTGAGCACCGTTATATATTACAGACTGTGATAGACAATTTGCTCCAGGAAAGTTAGAATGAACTTGTGACTTTAAATGAGCATCATTATTCCACAATACTGTGAATTTCCGGAAATTAAGTAATCACTTAATCACAATCAAAAAAAAGAACCTTGGGGAAGGGAGGGAGGGAGGGGATGGTAGGGGGAAAACAATGGAGGGGGTAACAATGTTCAAGAGGAAGTGTACTCATTACCTCACTCATGTAACTGTAACCCTCTGTATAGTATCTTTACAATAAAAAAATTAAAAAAAAAAAAAAGAATGTAGGGACAGAATCCATGGTGTGCTCATAAAAGTCTGTCTCTCTCAAAGTCTGACCCTGATGGGATGTAATCCTCGTTCTCTTGCTCGCTCCTCTGTCTTGCAGGAAGGTAAATTGCCAGGCATTTGGTTTAGAATGCCACCACACTGTTTCTGTCTGTCACACACACAAAAAAACAAACATGTTCACTAAAGAACCATTGAGTAAGGAGAGGCTCTGGGGTTTTAAAACTTACATTTGTATTTTAGAGATGTTTGGGGTTTGCTTAAAGCAGCTACAATTGCTGAAGTTCTCCATTGTGTTTCCCTTTAATTTGTAAGGAAAACTCTTTTCTTCTTTCAGGATCTCATCTTGCCCAATGGTGGTACTCCAGCTGGCACTTCGAGTCCAGCATCTTCATCTTCGCTTCTAAACAGACTTCAACTTGACGATGACATCGATGGTGAGACCCGGGATCTCTTTGTCACCGTTGATGATCCCAAGAAGCATGTGTGCACGATGGAGACGTACATCACCTATAGAGTCACCACCAAAGTAGGTCCCTTTGTTTTAGAATATCCCAGGTGAGGGCTCGTGGAGAATTGGAGTCCTACCTCTGTGACTTCTGCCTTTTCTTTTTTTCTCCCCATCACCCTTTTACAGTTATGGGTGCAGCTTGTGGAGAGAATGGCTGTACTTAAAAGCATTTCATAGGTGGGCACCAGTGGCTCATGCCTGTAATCCTAGCCTACTCAGGAGGCTGAGATCTAAGAATCAATGTTCAAAGCCAGCCTGGAGTTATTTCCAATAAACTACTCAAAAAAAAAACCAAAAAACTGGAAGTGGTGCTGTAGTTCAAATGGTAGAGTGCTAGTCTTGACCAAAAGAAGCTCAGGGACAGTGCCCAGGCCCAGAGTTCAAACCTCAAGACCAGCTTTAATCCCTTTTATTCTTTTACTTATTTTTTATGGTGATATACTACTTAGTATGTTCATGTGAGATTACCCTGAATGATTACTTGTGGATCATTGTATAAGTCTAAATCTCTGTGATGAGATCCTGATTATAATTTGGCTTAATCACAGGGGACTAGAAGTAAGAGGACTAGAACTAGTGACTTCCTGCATTGTGCCAGTCAAGTATAGGCAGGGTGCTGAGATAACGGATTAACTTTCCCACCACTCCTAAGAGTTGTGTCTTTTAGCCATAATTATGAAGATGAGGAAACTGAAATAGAAGGTTTAAATAGCTTGTTCAAGAATACAAGATCAGTAACCAGGATTCTAACCTTTATAGGACAAGGGAGCCTCATACTTTGGATATAGTTCCACTTATAAAAGAGAGCAGACATTTATTTTCCTGTGCTGGGAAGGACCTCAGAGCCTTGCACCTAGCAGTCTTCTACCACTGAACTCAGCCCCTTCCCTGCGTTGTTGCTGTTGACCTTATTTCTTTATTTGCATCTTGGACATACCCCTGAAATCTTAGTCCGGAGCAGGATGTCTTGACTGCAGTAGTGGCATTTGGACTGGATAATGCCTGGCGGTGCACTGTCCCAGCACAGGATGTCCAGCGGCACCCCTGGCCTCCATCCTCCAGGTGCCAGAAGCACTTCACCTTCTGCAGCCCCCAGTGGAGACAGTCAGAGCTTTCTCCAGACATTGTAAACATTTGCTGAGGAACAAAATTGCTCCCTAGTTAAAAGCCACAGATCTTAATTATCTTCATTATTAGGGAGAGAATTGACGTTATCACTTAGGAAGAGGTATTCTCAGCGGAAAACCACCCTGTTCCCTGGTATTGCCTCTACCACAACCACATAATGAAGAAGGAGTTATGGTGGCAGAAGTTTTGATAGATGGAGGAGCCTTCATGCGACATGTTGAGAAGTGCTCTGATGAACATGTCTCTTGCCTCATTGTGCCTTCTCCCCTTCTTATGGTAGAAAACATTTATGTATTTTCTTGATTTTTGGGTAGAACAGGGTCTAGCTATGTAGCCCAGGCTGGCCTTAAACTTAATCCTCCTGCTTCAGCATCTTGAGTTCTGAGATCATAGGTGTGTACTACCATGCCTGGCAAAAATCTATTTTTATCTGGAAACTTTAATAGGGAGCTGTATCTACTTGAATTCTTTGAAAAGAGAAACAATGGAATAGGCTCAATTTTGTCTCTTCATCTTTTGTTTGATGACAATGTTATATTTTTGCAGTTATATGAGTAATATAAATATATTGTCAAAAAATAAAGCAGGGCTATAGACATGGCTCAGATATATGGTGCCAGCCTATTAAGCATGAGGCCTGGAGTTTAAAAAAAAGCTTTTTTTTTTTGTTCTTTTCTTTTCTTTTCTTTTGGTTGGTTATGGGGCTTGAACTCTGGGCCTGGGTGCTGTCCCTCAGCTCTTCAGCTCAAGGTGAGTGTGCTGCCACTTGAGCCACAGCACCACTTCTGGTTTTCTGAGTGGTTTATTGGAGATAAGAGTCTCCTGGACTTTCCTGCTCAAGCTAGCTGGCTTTGAGCCACAATCCTCAGATCTCAGCCTCTTGAATAGCTAGGATTATAAGCATGAGCCACCGACTCCTGGCAAGTTTTTTTTCTAAGCCAGGCATCAGTGGCTTATACCTCTAATTCTAGGTACTCAGGAGGCTGAGATCTGAGGAGTTCAAACTGAGCCTGGGCAGGAAAGTCTATGAGACTCTTATCACCAATTAACTACCAAAAAGCTGAAAGTGGAGGTGTGGCTCAAGTGATAGAATACCAGCCTTGAGTGAAGAAGCTAAGGGACAGTAGGTATCCAGTACCAGCATTCTCTCTCTCTCTCTCTCTCTCTCTCTCTCTCTCTCTCTCTCTCTCTCTCTCTCTCTCTCTCTCTCTCTCTCTCTCTCTCTCACACACACACACACACACACACACACACAGGAGAGAAAAAGAAAGAAATGAAAGGAAAGAAGGACAGTTCTAAAGACTAATCAGATAACTTAGTTGTCTTTGGTCCTTCTCACTTAAACCTACTTCCCATTAGAAACAACCAAGATGAACCTGGCATGTCTTCTTCCCCTCCTTTGCGTTTATGTGCACATAGACCCAGAGAAAGTATTGCTTCATTTTCCCTTACACTTGATAGCATGCTTGAAGACCTTTCCCTGTCCATATAACTATCTTTCAGCCTCTATCTAGTTATTTAATGATAATGATGTTTATACAGCATAGTTTGAGGACACTGAAGCCTTCCTCAGCTTTTTGGTTACTATTCTGCCATCTCTGCCCTTGGTTTACACTGGGACATTTGTCTGTGCCCGTGTCTTCCCCATTGCTACCCTAGGCAGGTGCTTACACACATATTGCTTCCTCAGAGGTTCTAAGTGATGTTTCTGCTATTTCCAGAAATTGTTTCCGTTTACTTATGTTTTACCCTGTAGTCCGTGAAATGCAAAACCTGTTTTTCTTGAATTGGTGCTGTAAAAAGCCAGGTGACAAGGTGACTGAGCTGCTGGCACAGCAGTACTTGCCTCCTGTGACATTTTTCCGCTGCTCCTTGACTCCTGTGTCCTGCAGTTTACCCCCATCCTTCCCCCACCGAAGCAAATCCCACAGGACTGCTCTTGAGGCTAGCACTCTTGCATCTTTTTGGTAGGGCCCTTCTGTTCTTCCCTCCCTACTGGTGGTTCCCTCCATGTCCTTCCTTTTGTCCTTCTTTTGGGGTTATTTGCTTCCCTTTGAGAAACTGAAAGTAACCTTTCCCCAGTTCCAGTCCATCTGACTGTGATGCCAACACCACAAGATAAACTTGTGGATTTTTTTCCCCTGCTTATCTCTTCCACTTTTTTTTTTTTCTCCCTCTACAGGGGTTTGAACCTAGGGCCTTGTGCTTGCTAGCTGGTGCTCTTAACACTTGAGACATGCCTCCATCTCTGCCTTTTGTTAGTTATTTTAGAGATGGAGTCTAGCAAGGTTTTCTGGCCTTTTCTGGGCTGGTCTTGAACCGAGGTCCTCCTGAGTAACTAGGATTACAGGCGTGACCTCTGGTCTCTGCCTTTTCTCCTGCTTTTGAATCCACACCAGAGTTGTTGGCTTTTCTGTTTCTGAAAATAGTACCAGACTTAATGTCGTGGTGGTGTATTTGGAGCTGAAAGCTATATTAAAATTTATGTAGGGATGTTTTGGGCTGAGAAAGAAGTCAGACAGGGACACAGGATCCCATACCTGATCTTGTCCTGGGACTTGCACTTCTCAGAAGATGAGATGCAATTGGTAGGGTTAGATCTTGAGTTCAGGTCTGTCTGATTCGAGTTCATGCCCTTTCCAAAAGATGATTTTCCAGAGAGTGATGGCTCTCAGATTGCTCTGTGGTCTAGTTGGGTAGCCTGGCTATTGACACTGGTGGTACAGAAGTGGACTTGAAGCTGAGGGAGCAGAAGATGCCCCTGCTCTCTGTAGAGGCTCCCTCCATTCCTTTTACTTTGTTGCCTGCCAGTGAGCACCATCTTTCTGTGCCCAACCAATTATTTTTGTGTGTGTATTGATACTGGGGCTTTAAATCAGGACCTTCTGCTCTCATTTTGCTTCTCTTCAGGCTGGTGCTTTACCACTTGAGCCACACCTGTACTTTCTGCATTTTTGCCAGTTAGTTAGAGAGAAGAATATCTTAGGTACATCTGCCCTGGCTGACTTCTAACCTCAGATCTCAGCCTCTGGAGCAGCTAGGATTATAGGCCTGAGCCAGTGGCATTCAACCCAGCTTCTCTCTATTTCTCTCTCTCTCTTTTTTTTTTTTTTTGGTTGGTCGTGGGGCTTGGACTCTGGGCTTGGGCGCTATCCCTGTGCTCTTCAGCTCAAGGCGACTTCTACCGCTTGAACCACAGCGCCACTTCCAGTTTTCTAGTGGTTTATTGGAGATAAGAGTCTCACAGAGTTTTCTGCCCGGGCTGGCTTTGAACCGCGATCCTCAGATCTCAGCCAGGATTACAAGCATGAGCCATCGGCGCCCGGCCCAGCTTCTCTTTTTTATACCTCAGTGGTAGTGTCTAAATGCTGCTTGCAGGTGAGGATCATGATGGGGCTGTTAGCTCTAGAGCACTTTGTTGGTATGGTGTGCAGAACCCAGATAGCAGTGGGTTAGGATGAAGGGGAGGTAACGATGAAAGGGTGTGAGGAAAGCAAGAATGAAGCATGGAGCAAGAACAGAGGCACCACTAGGCTTGACCTGCTAGAAGGGTGTAAGCAGACAGTGTGCTTACCCCAGTAGGAAGATCCACTTTCCACAGTTCCTGTGGAAAGGAAGGGAAGCTTAGGGGAGGGGGGGGGAGTATAGTTGTGGAGGTGGGAGGGAAGGGAGGGTAGGGGAAAAACGAAGGAGGAGGCAACAATGCTTGATCGGAAATGTACTCATTACCTTGCTCATGTAATTGTAACCCCTCTGTATAGTATTTTTACAATAAAAAACTTATTTTTAAAAAAGCTTGTTTTGTGGCAGGAAGTTGAGTAATTGTTGGCTTATAAATACACTTTCCTCTCAGAATTAGTGGTGAGATACTTTGCTGAGAATAAGGGGAAGTTTGAAGTGGGCTTTTTCTGTAAGCATTTGAATAGCTGATGTGAAACTGAGTGAGAGAGCAGGGAAAGGAATTGGAAAGGTTGTTGGTGGTTGGAGAATTTATTGGGTCACACCGTGTCTGAGTTCCTATACCCAGATGTGTTAAAAAACAGATTTAGTGGCTGCATTTTGCCAGGTTGGATGAAAGGGCAGTGGAGGGAGGGAACCTTTACATAAATGACAGGTTGGAGAGATAGGCCATGGAATTGATGGGGAATAGGAGAGGAGCAAAGGCATGAAGAAACAGAATGCCAAGAAACTTCAGGTCTCCCCAGGAGGCTGAACAGGCAGAGTATGGGGGAGGGGAAGAGCCTGAATGAAACTTGGGGAGTGCTGCTTTGAGGGAGGTGTGTGGACATTTCTCTCCTGACAAAAGTTCTGTCTGGAGGGGCTGAGTATTGGAGGGAGAGGCTAGCTTAGGGACAGGTGCTGGATGTAGGGACCACCCAAGACTCAAGGGCACCTAGGTTATTGGGGGGCCCTGGTGGAGGTTGCAGAGCCAGGTACTAGAGAAACAGGGGTATGAGAAGATGAGCATGAATACAGCTTTGGGGGAAGATGAGCTCATTTTCAAAGCTAAAGCCCATCACAGCCCTTTCTTTGATGGATGACTGTTCCTTCTGTGATTCTAAGTTTTTCTTGGTCACTTGGATTAAAACACATTTTTGGCTTAAAAAGTAAATTTATAGAATGTTGCTTGAGCAATTTATTTATTTATTTATTTTTGTCTGTCATGGGGCTTGAACTCGGGGGCCTGGGCATTGTCCCTGAGCTCTTCAGCTCAAGGCAAGCACTCTACCACTTGAGCCAATTCGTTTTTTTTGTTTTGTTTTGTTTTGTTTTGTTGCCTTGCTTTTTTTTTTTTTTTTTAATTAGAGATAAGAGTCTTATGGACTTTGCTGCCTGGTCTGGCTTTGAACCTCAGATCTCAGCCTCCTGAGTAGCTAGGATTATGGGCACAAGCCACCAGGGCCCAGCTGCTTGAGCAGTTTTTATCTGAGTAATTGTTGATAGCATCTTAGGGGAAAGTGGCTTAGCTGAGATATGGTTTTAATTAATAAGAAAAAAATCTGTTTTGGTACAAGCCAATTTTGTTTAATATTGATTTTAAAGTGCTACAGTTACATTCCAGAAGACTTTAAAAATTTAGGAACAAAAGGAAAAGATTAATATTTTTATGCTATACAATGGCATTTGTTGCTATTTCCTCCTAGACACTTTCCAAAACTTTCAAAGTTGTGGCCCTGGCAGAATATGGCAGATTTCGTGGAATCTTTTCTGTTTTCATGGACTCTGCCTCCAAGTGAGCAGAGATGGACCCTGCAGCTTATTTCCCTGCTGCCTTCAGCAAAGCCCGCCAGCAGCACATTTGGCAGGAGGTGAAGACTTAGTTTCCTTTCACAGATTTGGACTGAGTAGCAACATCTTAAATGGAATTATTCTGCAAAAAGACATTGTCAGAGCTAAGCTTGGAGGAAATGAATCAAATGTTCTAAACAATTCTGAGGGAAAATTGAATTCCATTTCCTGAGGATAGAAAAAAAACAGAACAAACTCAGAAACCCAGAACCTGAATTTCCATCCTGGTTCCTTGAGTTTTTACCGGGGCTGTGGCCCAGGCTTGTCTCTCCACTGTGGTAGGCACTCCCATTTGGATGTGTGCTGGGCGGAAGGGGTATGTGTGTGTGCCCAGTTTGGTCACTTAAGAGAGCTTTTTCCTTCCCTTCAGCCAATGTATGCTACCTTACCCTTAGGCTTGTTTTTCCATTTTCTTCTGTTTGCAGAGTACTCGAGTGGAGTTTGACTTGCCAGAATATTCTGTTCGTCGAAGATACCAGGATTTTGACTGGTTGAGGAACAAACTGGAAGAATCCCAGCCCACGCATCTGATTCCCGTAGGTAGTAAGTGGTTAACCTTGTTTCTTACTCCCTTGAGCTTATCCTCCTGGCACAGTTGGCTCTACTCTGCCTTCAGCTACAGGTTTGACAGCCATGTGCTTTATACCAGACTCACCATCAAATGTATGTGAAATACATTAGATGATGTATCTCATCTCTCCTTTTGCTTCTGATTTGCTATGGAGAAGGGAGGTGGAGTTTCAGTTTCATGATGGCAGTTTTGTGGAGGATGGGGATTCCTGACTCACTTGCTATCTCCTCCAAGACTGAAGTTTAGAAGTGTGAGCCTGATTGGAACAGTTCCTTTCCTCCATGGCAGACATTATTTAGTTGCTTCTATACAAGTCTTGGGGCTTGAACTCAGAGTCTGAGCACTGTTCCTGAGATTTCTTTTTTCCCTCAAGGCTTACACTCTCCTTCTTGAGCCATAGCTCCACTTCTGTTTTTTTGGTGGTAAATTGGAGATGTGTCTCAACCATCTTTCTTGCCCAGGCTAGCTTCAAACCACATTTCTCAGATCTCAGCCTCCTAAGTAGCTAGGATTACAGGCATGAGCCACTGGCACCTAAATATTTCTGAGGTTTGGATGGCTGCCACTAGGTAAAGAATGATGCTTCAGATTGTGAAACATGATTCTTTCACTCCACATCAAATGTTTTTAATTAAAACAAATTAAGGCTAGGGAGTAGCTCAAATGGCACCTGCTTAGAAGCAGAAGGCCATATGTTCAAACTTCAGTACTGCATAAAAACAAAACCCCACAAGAAACAAACAAGAAAACCACTTAGCAGCATAACATTTATCTCCTACCTAAATTTTCAGGTTTCTTTTTTAATTAGCCAGAACAAATACAAATTTTAAGACTAGGGTTTGTTAGAGTAACTCAGGCCTATAATCTTAGCTACATTGGAGGTGGAGAATAAAGGTTTCACAGTTAGAAATCAACCCATCTCAACCACTAACCAATGGCTGGACACAGTTTTGGGCACCTGTCATCCCAAGCTGGGGTGAGCACAGTGGCTGGGTGCAGTGGTGCAGACCTGTCATGCCAGCAACATGAAAAGCACAAATAAGAGGATTATGGTCCTAAAGTCATAAAGCAACACCCTGCCATCAAAATAATAGATGCAAAAAGAGCAGTAGAGTGGCAAGTGTAACATTGCCTAGCAAATGTGAGGTCCTAAGTTCAAATCCAGTATTCACATGTACACAAAAGGTTCAGAGATACTCATTACCTGACCTATGTAACTGTAACTCTTCTGTATATCACCTTTGTAATAACAATTTAAAAAATGCAAAAAAATAAAGTTCAAAAACTAGTTAACCAACAAACATATTAATTACTTTTTTGATGATTCTTTTTTAAAAAGTAGAAAATCAACTATTTAGACCCGAGTTATTTTGGGGCTTTGTGGGCTCTAGAGGATTTTGGAGTAGAAAACTCTCCAGAGAAGCTGATGTGTTATTCAACAAAAACATGGTTTGAATTATATTTTGGTGTTCTCTGTTTTCTGTTACGTTACCATCACATCTTGCAGCCTTTCCTCTTCTCTGGAAGAAACTATGTGTTGTATGTACACAGGCAGTTTCTTGGTTTCCAGGGCGATGAAGTAGAAAGGATGGGATTCTCTTCTTCCTCAGGTACCTGTTTTCCTATCATGTGTTGCGTTCTGCTCTCCAGACCTGAGATTTTCCATATGTACCTTCTTAATTGCAAAAACAAAAACAAAAACAAAAAAAAGCTTGAGCACTTAGAGTTATTCCTTAAAATAGAATCTAGATTTGACAAAATGGGCAGCTAGTGAAAAGGAAGTATTTCAGAATAGCTTAAATTAAAAAAAAAAATTTAAACATAGTATTATTATTATCTTTAAGTAGTTGTACAAAGAAGTTCCCATTCTACACTGGGCACTGGTGGCTCACACCTGTAATCCTAGCTACTCAGGAGGCTGAGATCTGAGGATCTCAGTTCAAAGCCAGCCCAGGCAGGAAAGTCCATGAGACTTTTATCTCCAATAAACCACTAGAAAAACCGGAAGTGGCGCTGTGACTCAAACGGTAGAGCGCTCACCTTGAGCTGAAGAACACAGGGACAGCACCAACCCCAGAGTTCAAGCCCCACAACCGACAAAAAACAAACAAACAAAAAAAAAAAAAAGAAAAAAACAACTTCCCATTCTACAAAACAGTATATGAATACAAGGTGTCTGACAACATTGTCACCCATCGCTCCTAACACATCCCTTCTCTCACTTTTTTTAAAAATTGAGATTAGGTGATTACATAAATTTCACATATTTCACAGTATTGTGAAATAGTGATACTTAAAGTCACAAACACATTTTAACCTTCACAAGTCAAATTGTCATTATCATGGTCTATAACGTTTGTGAATCCTATGAGCTTTGACAATATAATTTATTTCTTCCACATCAGGTGATGTTTATATTTCTTTCCTTTTGCTTAGTGTAAGCTGTTTCTTCTTCCCCTCTCATTCCTCCCTTCCCATCGCTGTCTTTGGGTTGCATAGTTCTTTTTTATCTATGTCCAGTGCAGCTGATGGGCCCCTTTGTTGTATGTTGTTCCATTTCCCACTTGTCCTGCGTCCTTCTTGCTTCCCTTCGTTGTGTGCATATATATATATATATATACCATATCTATGGTCAAGAACGTGGAGTCATTTAACAATAATATAACAAAATGAGCGGCTGTCCTTTGTTTCTTGAGTCTTATTTACTTTGTCATATCTTCTTGCATTTTGGCTTTAGCATCCACATATCAGGGAGACCATGTGCCGTTTGTCTCTTTGTTCTTGGCTTACCTCACTCAAAATGATTCGCTCTAGTTCCAGCCATTTCCCTGCAAATGCCATTATTTTGTACTTTCTAATGGCTGCATAGTATTGTATATAGGTAGCACAATTATTTTTTTGGGGGGGGAATCCGGTCGTGGGGCCTGAACTCTGGGCCTGGGCGCTGTCCCTCAGCTCTTCAGCTCAAGGCTAGTGCTCTACCACTTGAGCCTCAGCGCCACTTCCGGCTTTTTTCTTTTTGCTTATGTGGTGCTGAGGAATCGAACCCAGGGCCTCAGGCATGCAAGGCAGGCGCTCTACCACTGAGCTACCTTCCCAGCCCCAGGTAGCACAATTTTTGTGAGACTCTTTTTTTTTTTTTGGTCCGGTCAGGGGCCTGAACTCTGGGCCTGGGTGCTGTCCCTCAGCTCTTCAGCTCAAGGCTAGCGCTCTCCCACTTGAGCCACCGGGTAGCACAATTTTTGGATCCACTCATCAGTAGTGGGGCATCTGGGTTGTTTCCATTTCTTGGCTATTGTGAACAGTGCTGCAATGAACATGGAGGTAGGTGTGTCCTTGTATCCTGGTTCCTGTTGTTCAGGGTAGATGCCTAGGAGTGGTATGGCTGGGTCATAGGGGAGGTCTGTATTTAGCTTTCTGAGGTACCTCCAGACTGCTTTCCAAAGTGTTGTATTAGTGTACATTCCCACCAGCAATGCAGTAGGGTTCCTCTTTCTCTGCATCCCCTCCGCATTTGCCATTGGCTGAATTTAGGATGTGGGTCATTCTGACTGGGTATCTCACTGTTGTTTTTATTTGCATTTCCTTTACAGCCAGGGATGATGAACATTTCCTCATGTGCTTCTTTGCCATTTTTAATCTCTTCTGAGAAGTCTCTCTTTAGCTCCTTTGCCCATTTCATGATTGGTTTGTTAGATTTGGGAAGGGTTAGTTTCTTGAGTTCTCTGTATATAATGGATATTAGGCCCTTGTCTGATATATTGTAGATAATTTTTTTCCCCAATTGTTAGCTTTCTTTCTAGTTTGGTTGCTGTTTCTTTAGCTGTGCAGAAACTTTTTATTTTAAGGTAGTCTCATTTATTAAGTCTCTCTCCAATTTGTTGTGTCCCTGGGACTCTGTTCAGGAAGTTCCTGACTGTGCCTATAAGTTCATGTGTCTCTCCTACTCTGTCCTGCAGTAGTTTCAGAGATTCAAGTTTGATGTTAAGGACTTTAATCCATTTTGAGTTGATGTTAGTGCATGGTGACAGGCCAAGGTCCACTTTTAGTTTTCTGCATGTGGCCACCCAGTTTTCCCAGCATCAGTAGTTGAAGAGGCTGTGATTCTGTATGGCTTTGGCTCCTTTGTCAAATATCAACTGACTGTATGTAAGTGGTTTTATTTCTGGGTCTTCTAATCTGTTCCATTGATCTTCGGGTCAATTTTTGTGCCAGTACTAAGCTGTCTTTGTTATTATGGCTCTGTAGAAGAGCTTGAAATCCAGTATTGTGATCCCTCCTACATTCTTTCTTTTGCCTAGAATTGCTTTGGCTATTCTAGGTCTTTTGTTGTTCCATATGAATTTTTGGACTGTTTTCTCTATTTCAGTGAAGTATGTCATTGGGATTTTAATGGGAATTGCCTTGAATGTGTATATCAATTTTGGCAGTATGGCCATTTTCACTATATTAATTCTGCCTATCCAGGAACATGGGAGGTCTTTCCATTTCCTGGTAACATCTATGATTCTATTTTTTAGGCTTTTTTAGTTTTCATGAAATAGATCCTTTACATCTTTGGTTAAGTTAATTCCTAGATACCTTATTTTAATTTTTTTAGGTTACTGTGAATGGGGTTGTTTCCTTGATTTCCCTTTCTGTTTGTACATTGTTGGTGTACAGAAAGGCAACTGATTTTTGTGTTGCCTTTGTATCCTGCCACTTAGCAGAAGTAGTTTATAATCTCTGAGAGTTTTGGGATCATTAAGGTATAAAATCATGTCATCTGGGGCTGGGAAGGTAGCTCAGCGGTAGAGTGCATGCCTTGCAAGCATGAGGCCCTGGGTTCGATTCCTCAGCACCACATAAACAGAAAAAGCCAGAAGTGGCGCTGTGGCTCCAGTGGTAGAGCGCTAGCCTTGAGCTGAAGAGCTGAGAGACAGCGCCCAGGCCCAGAGTTCAGGCCCCATGACCGGCAAAAAAAAAAAAATCATGTCATCTGCAAAAAGAGCTAGTTTAACTTCTTCCTTCCCTATGTGTGTGGATCCCTTTAATGTCTTTTTCTTGCCTTATTGCTCTGGCTAAGGCTTCCAGAACTATATTGAAGAGGAGTGGAGAGAGTGGGCATCCTTGCCTTGTTCCTGTTTTTAGAGAAATTGTTTGTAGTTTTTCTCCATTAAATATAATATTGGCTGTTGGTATGTTGTATAAGGCTTTTATTGTTTTAAGGAATGTTCCTTCTATTCTTATTTTTCCCAGAGCTTTTAACAGAATGAGTGCTGTATTTTATCAAAAGCCTTTTCCGCATCAATGGAGATAATCATGTGTTTCTTGATCTTGAATCTGTTGATGTGATGGATTACATTTATTGATTTATGTATGTTAAACTATCCCTGCATCTCTGGGATGAAGCCTACTTGGTCATAATGTATGATTTTTTTTGATGTTTCTGGATTCTTTTGGTTAGAATTTTATTGAGGGAGCTTTGCATCTGTGTTCATCAAAGAGATTGTAGTTCTCTTTTTTGTTGGGTCTTTGCCTGGTTTTGGGATGAGTGTGATATTGGCTTCCTAGAATGAATTTGGGATTACTCCCTCTGTTTCTATTTCTCTGAAGAGCTTGAGGAGTTATGGGTATTAGTTCTTTAAAGGTCTTAGAGAATTCCAAGCTTCTCCTTGTTGGAAGGCTTCTGATTGCTTCCTCCATCTTATTGTAGGTTATTGGCATATTTAATTGATTTATTTCTTCTTGGTTCAGTTTGGGCAATTTGTATTTCTCTAGAAATTCATCCATTTCTGCTAGGTTTTCCTTAGTGAGGATCGAGTCTAGAAATAGTTCTTCATAGTTGTTTGGATGTCTTAGATGTTTGTTGCAGTTTTTCCTGTGGCATCCCTGATATTATTGATTTGGGTCTCCTCTTCTTTTTTTAGTTAATCCTGCCAGTGGTCTGTCAATTTTATTGATTTTTGTAAAAAAAAAAAAACCCAGCTTTTTGTTTTATTTATAGTTTTCTTAGTCTCTGTCTTGTTAATTTCTGCTCTTATTTTGGTTATCTTGCTCTGTCTAGCAACTTCAAGTTCAACTTTTTCTTGTTTCTCTAGCAGTTTTAGTTGCATCATGAGATTGTTTACTTGGTCTGTCTCTGTTTTCTTTACGTGTACACTGGGAGCAATATATTTGCCCCTGAGGACTGCTTTCGCCTTGTCTTATTTTTCTTTGTGGTGTATCTTCATTTTTATTGAATTGTAGGAACTTTTTAATCTTTAATTTCTTCTGTGATTCAGGTATTGCTCAGAAGTGTGCTGTTTAATTTCCATGTGTTTGAGTTTTTTCTACTGTATGCCTTGCTATTGAGAACTAGTTTGATTCCACTATGGTTAGATAGAATACAAGGGATTATGTCGATCCTCTTGTATTTGCTTAAATTCCTTGTATGAACTAAGATATGATCTATTTTAGAAAAAGTTCCCTGAGCTGCTGAGAAGAATGTGTACTGGGTTGTTGTTGGGTGGAAAACGCGGTATATGTGAGTTAAGTCCGTTTGAGATACAGCATCACTTAATTCAGAGACATCTTTGGTTGGTAGACCTGTCCTTTGGTGAGAGTGGAGTATTAAAGTCTCCTAGTACTATTGTATTTGGATCCATCTTTTCCTGTAAATCTGAGAGTATTTGCTTAACATATTTGGGTGCACCGATGTTTGGGGCGTATAGATTGACAATGGTGATATCCTCTTCTTGGATTGTTCCCTGTGTTAATATGTAGTGACCTTTTTTGTCTTTTCGTAATATTTCAGAATAGTTTTACAAGTTATTGGGGAGTGGTGATGGCTTATACCTATAATCAGCTACTCAGCCGGCAGAGATGAAAAGGATCAAGGTTTGAGGCAAGATGGGGCAAAAAGTTAGCAAAATCCCATTTCAACAAGACAGGCATGGTGGTTTGTGTCTACCATCCCAGCTACACAAGAGATATAGGTAGGTCCTGGTCCAAGACAACTCAGCGGCAAAAGGTGAATCCTATCCAAAACTAACTCAAAGTGAAAAGGCTAGAGACATGGCCCTGAGCATACCCCATAACTTCTCTCAAAATAGAATTTCAAAATCATTACAAAAATAATAAAGAGGTCTCGGATTCTTTACTCAGTTTTGCTCATTGCTAACATTTGTCAAAATTAGTGACCCTAGTCACTATTGTCCTTATTACTAAATAAAAACATTGTTTTACTAAAAGTACTTTTTTCAGAGTTCAGCAGTTTTACCAGTACTGTTTTTTCTCCTCCAAGTCCTGACCTGGGACAGCACTTTACATTTTGTAGCCATGTCTCCTTAGCCTCTTTTCTGAGGCTTTCACTGTGTTTTTGCTAACCTTGACAGTTTTGAGGAGCATTGATCAGGTGTTTTATACCGTGTCCCTCAGTTGACATTTGTCTGTTTTTCTTGTGGTTAGACTAGCCTAGAGTGATGTGTTTTGGAGAGAACCACAAAGTAAAGGTGTATTCTGCTAATACACTGTTAGCCTAGATCACCTGATAAGAGGTTATGTCTGCTGAGTTTCCCCCTTCTACTGTGCTCTGGAAGGGAGATGCCTGGTTGTGCAGAGCCTATGCTGTGCTCCCCCTCCTGGCAGCCTAAGTGAATGGTAGGTTTGGTACCTGTGAAGCAAAGGCTCGAGATCACCACCTGCTGGTGAAATCATAGAGGCACTCATCTAAAGACTGAAAATGGATGGATGAACAATGGAAGTAATCAAGTAGACATAGAGCATCTTTAAATATAGTTTTTTCCAAGGTCTGAGTAGAAGTAGTGAGTAGAAAGGTACTTTGTAAACCTGTATTATCAAACAGAATTTGTTCATAAATTCTTCATACATACCTGAAATGAAAAAAAATAGTTTAGGAGAGTATTTCTAATTTAAATATGAAAGTCCAACCAGATACAAATCTCTTGTTTCCCATTAAAAATCATTTTACAACTTTTCTAGGAAGACTCTTACCTGTTACAAAGCACCAGCTTAGTATTCACCTTCAGATGACCGTGGAGAGGATCAGAAGGTGGGGTAGGGGAATTAAAGACAGACAAGTGGGGCTGGGAAGGTGGCTCAGTGGTAGAGCACTTGCCTTGCATGCTCGAGGCCCTGGGTTCGATTCCTCAGCACCACAAAAGAAAAAAGCCAGAAGTGGCGCTGTGGCTCAAGTGGTAGAGCACTAGCCTTGAGCTGAAGAGCTGAGGGACAGCGCCCAGGCCCAGAGTTCAGGCCCCATGACCGGACCCCCCCCCCAAAAAAAAAAAGACAGACAAGTGCCCCATGATTTCCTTCATAAACATACCCTACATCTTCTGAGCTAGGCTCTCAAAACCCATATTGGTCTGGAGCTCTCTGTGTATCCCACACTGGCCTTGAGCCTGTGATTCTCCTGCATCTGCCTTCCTGATGCTGGGATTGCAGGTATGCACCATCTTGCCTGGCTCCTTCCTTTATAAAACAGCTTTATTGAGATATACCACATGACATATATTTTACTAATTTTAAATGTACAATTCAAAAGCGTCTATTCATATTTGTGTAGCTACCAGCACATCAGTTTTCATCATCCCAAAAAGAAGTCTTATTGTCTCTTCCTCTATCTTTCCTACTCTCAATCTCTGTTGATTTGCCTATTCTAGATATTTCTTATCAGTGGAATAATGCACTGTGTGACATTTTGTGACTGGGTTATTTTCTTGAGCCATAGTGCCTAGCAGTGACTGGATTCTTTCACTTCCCATAATATTTTCAAGGTTCATCACAGTTAGTTATTATCGCTTTAATCCTTTTATTGTCAAATAATATTTTTTTTTCTTTTTTTGGGTCCGGTCATGGGGCCTGAACTCTGGGCCTGGGCGCTGCCCCTCAGCAATTCAGCTCAAGACTAGCGCTCTACCACTTGAGCCACAGCGCCACTTCTGGCTTTTTTCTTTTTTGCTTATGTGGTGCTGAGGAATCGAACCCAGGGCTGCGTGCATGTAAAGCAAGCGCTCTACCACTGAGTCACCTTCCCAGCCCCTGTCAAATAATATTTTATCATGTGAATAAACTGCATCTTTCTATTCGTTTTACCCATGATGGACATTTTAGTTGTTTTGCTGTTTGGATACTATGAACATTTGTAAGCAGCTTTTTCTGTGACCATGTGTTTTCATATATTTTGGGTGTAGACCCAGGAGTATAATTGCTGAATCATACAGTAGCTCTATACTTATTTAATCCTTTGAGGTACTGCCAGACTGTTTTCCAAAGTGGTGACATCATTTTACTTGCCCACAGGTGGCATATGGGAATTCCAGTATCTCCACATCTTTATGATCAGTGATTGTTACTGTCTTTTTAGTTATAGTCATCCTAGTGGATGTAAAGTATATCTCATTGTGGCTTTGACTTTCATTTCCCTGGTGGCTAATGATGAACATCTTTTTGTAAGTTTGTTAGACATTTGTGATCTTCTTAGAGAAATATCTAATTAGATCCATTGCCTGTTTATAGAGATTGTGCTCTCCTTTTAATATTGCATTCATTTAGGAGCTTTAGAAGCTATTTAAATCAAGTAGATTTTAAGGAGGATAGTGTGGTAGTTTCCTTTATGTTTTGATTTTTCTTTTTGTCATCTTAAGTCAGCTATAGTTACAAATGTTCAAGAATCGCTGCTTTCTGGTTCTACTGTTTCTGTTAGTAGTGTAGGGATGTAATCTCCTTTGTGTGGGTTTCACTGAAGTTCTGTGAAGTTGTAGGTGAACAGGCCATCCATACTGTTGCTCTAGGAGGCAGCCTGGTTCTTTGATTTGCTTTTCATCATGAGTGAGAGTTCTGCCCTTGTTTCCAATCCCTATGCCCCTAACTCAGCAGCCTTGGACATTCTTCTGGAGAAATCCAACTTCCTGCGTTGTAAACCCATCTTTCCTTTGTCTGAGTAGAAGCACAATGTGGTTTATATTGATTGACTTTTATCTCAGTGCAGTCCTTTTTACTTTATTTTAGCAATTTGTGCTTGTTGGAAAGTATTCCACTATTTTCTTTGCAGTGCTGGGGATTGAATTCAGGGTCTCACAAATGCTAAGCATATGGTCTACCACTGAACAGCATGCTCAGCTTCTAACAGTAACTGTTTAGTCATACTTTTTCACCACTGTGACAAATACTTGAGAGGAACAATGGAAATGGGGAAGGATTTATTTTATCTTATGGTTCAGAGTATTAGTCTATGATTGTCTGGATTCATTGGGCTTGAGAAGAGGCAGAACACAATGGCAGTGGGAATGTATAGAAGAGGCTGGAAGCACAGTGGAGGCGGGGGAAGATTAGCACCAGGCATAATGCTGAAAAGCACATTCTCACTGACCTCTTTTCTCCAGGTAGGCCCCAACACTTTTAGCTTCCATCTCCTGACATAGTGCCATCAGCTGGGGACTGAGCCTTTAACAAATAAGTCTGGAAGCTGTAACTGTTTTCTACTTTTGGGTTTGGGGTTGTTAATTGGTGATAAGAGTTTCATTGACTTTCCTGCCTGGGCTAGCTTTGAAGCTGTATTCTCAGATCTCAGCCTTCTGGATATCTAGGATTACAGATGTGAGCTTTGAATGCCTGTCCAGTGTTCTTTAAAAACTTCATTTGAGATATAACTGGTAAAAAAAAAATCTGTAGCTGTACAATGTCTGTCTTGGTGTCTGTCTCTTTCTCTTGTGGTACTAGGGGTTGAACTGTCCCTAGTCCTTACATGTACAATTTCGCAAGGGTGTGTATACTTATACCAGCACCACAATCAGGATAATGAACATTCCCATCACCCTCAAGTTTCTGTTTGGGGGAGCTAAGAAGACTACATGAAATACATCCTCATAACAACATTCTAAGTGTACAGTATGTGCATGTAGACATCATTGTTTTATAGGAGAGATCTAGGACTCACTCATCTTGTAGCAATAACTGTGCCAGTTGAACAACAGCTTCTTGTTTCCTTCCCCTCCCTTCTCTTTCCCTAGTAACCACCATTCCTTTCTTTTCTGTGCTTGCTCAGTGGCCTTAGAATGGCCTCTTTTGCTAGAGTACTGCTAGTCAGATTTCACAATAAGATATATAGATATAATAGATTCAGGACCTGATATAAATATATCTGTGAAACCTCATTTGGGAATTGGAAATTGAATGTTTGCTTCATCATCTCCCCCCCTCCCCTGCCTTGGGGGGCATTCCTGGGCTTGAACTCAGGGCCTTGTACTCTTTTTTGGCGGCGGGGGCTTGCACTCTTGTTCTGCTTTTGTGATCATGGCTGGCACTTTACCACTTGAGTTACATCTCTAGTCTGGTATTTTTCTGGTTAATTGGAGATAGTCTCTCAGACCTTTCTGCCTGGTCTGCCTATGAACTGTCATCCTCAGATCTCAGCCTCCTGAGTAGCTAGGATTACAAGTGTAAGGCACCAGCACCTAGCCTGCTTCACTTTTTTTTTGGGGGGGGGGTGTCAGTCGTGGGGCTTGAACTCTGGGCCAGGGTGCTGTCCCTCAGCTCTTCAGCTCAAGGCAAGTGCTCTACCACTTGAGCTATAGCACCACTTCTGTTTTTCTAGTGGTTTATTGGAGATAAGAGTTTCACAGGCTTTCCTGCCGGGGCTGGCTTTGAACTGCGACCCTCAGATCTCAGCCTCCTAGGTAGCTAGGATTACAGGCGTGAGCCACCGACGCCCTGCTCTGCTTCATTTTTTATGAAGAAGTTTTACAGGAAGAGTGTTTACTATGTACAGGCTAATTTTATTATGGCCAGTAGTAAACTCTTCCAGGAATTGAAGAGGAAAAATTTACAGTGTGACAGCTGTATAGCTTTAATATGAAATGAGCTATCTGAACTATCATTTTTGCACTGTTAAATGTACACACTTTTTTTTTTTTGCTGGTTGCAGATTACAGGCGTGAGCCACCAATGCCCGGCTTAAATGTACGCGCTTTTTAAATCTATCTATCTATCTATATATATATATATTTTTTTGTCAAGGTGATGTACAGAGAGGTTTCGGTTACATAAATAAGGTAATGAGTACATTTCTTGTCAACCCTTCCTCAATTTTCTTCTACTTTCCTTCTCCCCCCACACTTTTAAACTGAAACATAGGTAATAACATTGGTTTGAACTTTTAAATCCTTTGAATTAAACTAGGCTTTGCAAATAGTCTTTATAGGGACAAGAATTCTTTTTCTTGATACTCCTTTATTTGTCCAGTAGTTCTTTTTGCTTAGGAGCAATATTTTGTATGAAATTGACAAGGCGAGGAAAGGCAAGGTCCTGTCACGAGGTAGAGGTATGTTCAGTGTTTATGGCATTGTGTGTCAGAGTCACAGTTCAAATGCTGGCAAGAGGAGTTGGACATTTCAAGACTGAGCAGCAGAAACAGTCTAGACTGCATACCCAGGAATTGTAGCTTTTCAGTGACAATAATCAGAATTTTTTTTAACATACCGCACATCTTTATAATATATGTGAGAATGCCTCTTTTTGTTGTTGTTGGTCATGAGTCTTGAACTCCAGGCCTGGGCGCTTTCCCTCCGCTCTTCAGCTCAAGGCAAGCACTCTATCTCTTGAGCCATAGCACCACTTCTGGTTTTCTAGTGGTTTATTGGAGATATGAGTCTCATGGAGTTTCCTGCCTGGGCTGGCTTTTGAGCCATGATCCTCAGATCTCAGCCTCCTGAGTAGCTAGGATTACAGGAGTGAGCCACTGGCACCCGGCAAGAATGGCTTTTTAAAGTATCAACTGCTACAAACATATCAACTTTTCAATATTAAACCTTAAAAAAATTTTTTTTAGTGGTACTGGTGTGTGAAATGAGGGACTCACCTTCTACCACTGCTCCACAACTGGTATTACTAGCTGTTTTTGCTCTAGGTATTTTTAGGTAGAGTCTGGAGTGTTGTTTGTTTGTTTGTTTGTTTTTGCCAGTCCTGGGTTGAACTCAAGGCCTGGGCACTGTCCTGAGCTGCTTTTGCTCAAGGCTAGCACTCTACCACTTGAGCCACAAGCATCACTTCCAGCCTTTTCTGTTTATGTGGTGCTGAGGAATTGAACCCAGGGCTTCATGCATGCAAGGCAAGCACTCTACCACTGAGCCACATTCCCAGCCCTGAATCTGCAGTTTTTTGATGGGGCTGACTATGATCCTCTTGCTTATGCTTCCTGTGTAGCTAACACAACAGGTGCCAAGTTTTTTGTCGCCTCATTAACTTTTTTGCCTGGGCTGACCTTGAACTGAGGTCTTCTTGATCTTCAAGTAGCTAAACCTTGAAATTTTTTAATTGATTAATGATTTGCAAATGAGATTTTTTTCTGATTATATCACACATCTACATACTCTGAAAAAAGTTTCTTTATTAGAGAAATAACAAATAAGCTAACGTAGAGAAGTTTGATAAAATGAACTCCCATCTCAAGTGATTTCAACAGAACTGTATTCTCTTAAAACTCCATACATCAAAAGTTGGAAATTGGTCTTATTGTGTTACTGTCAGCATGTGGGCCAGGACTGCCTTCTGTTCCGAAGTCAGTAGGGGAGAACACATCTCCTTGTGCTTTCTACATCCCTCAGCTTGCGGCCTTTTCCATCTTCAGAGCCAGCAGTGGAGCATCTTCTCATCTTTGTGGTATTTTTCTCTCACCTTTGCTTAAAAAAAAACAAAACAAAAAACAACCAGGTGCCTAATGGCTCACATCTGTAATCCTAGCTACTCAGGAGGCTGAGATCTGAGGATCGCAGTTCAAAGCCAGCAGAAAAGTTCATGAGACTCTTATCTCCAGTTAACCACCAGAAAACCAGAAATGGCGCTGTGGCTCAAGTGGTAGAGCACTAGCCTTGAGCGGAAGAGCTGAGGGACAGTGCCCAGGCCCAGAGTTCAAGGCCCACAACCAACCAAAAAAAATACATTGACATAAAATTTATATAATGTAAAAGTCATTGTTTTAGCCATTTTAAGGTATATAGTTGAATGGCTTTTATAGCAACAATTCATGTTACATGACCATTGCCACTATTTAATCCAGAACGTTTTATTTTATTTCATTTAGTGTTTATTATCTTTAAGTAGTTGTACAAAGGGGCTTCAGTTTAACATGTCAGTTCATGAGTATAGTGCGTTGTGATTAATATTACCCCTTTCATAATTTTCTCCCATTTCTCCCAGCCTCCACTGTCCATTCAAGTTACCTGATAATCACCCCAGAAGCTAGCCCATACGTAGAAAGCAGCCACTTCCCTTTTCCTAGCCCAGCTATCGGGAATAATGCTGCTGTCAACATTTACTACCCTAAGTCTTGGTCAATGCTTGTTTTCAGTTATTTTGGCTGTCCGATATGTAATGGAACTGCTACATCATATGGCAATCCTGTTTAATTTCTGGAGGAACTGCCCAACTGTTTTCCACAGTGGCTGAACCATTTCGTGTTCTTACCAGCAATGTTGGAGGATCCAGATTTTCTACGTTATTTGTTAACACACAGTTTTCAGTTTAAAAATGAATCATAACACATAGTTTTCAGTTTAAAAATTAATCAGCTTGGTAGGTGCAAAAGTATATCTCAGATGATTTTTAGAAACATTTTAGCCTAAAGAGGCGTATGGAATTTCTGTCCATAGTCCATATCCCTTTTCATTTTTTCAGTCTTACACTAATAAAAATACCTAGCATGCATTGGACATCTGGTGTGTTCTTGGAGCCATGTTGAGATCTTCAACAAATGATTTCATAGTCACTTAAAGTCCATGAGATTCTTAGCTCTAGCTAGTCACCAAAAAGCCAAAAGTAGAGCTGTGGCTCAAGTGGTAGAGTGCTTGTCCTGAGCAAAAAGAGCTCAGGGCCAATTCAGGCCCTCAGTTCAAGCCCACGTCTAACACTAAAAAAGAGAAAGAAAAAAAAGCAGGTTCCAAGATTTCTGTCTTGGTGAAAAGAAGTTTTAAATTGCCTAACAGTGTTGGCTGAAAGAACTGAACTAGAAAAAAATTGGGTTAAAAAATGAAGGAAATTAAATTTTGAATGCAAATCTAAAAATTATTGACTTGGCAAACATATTTTTAGATACTTCAGTTTAACCACTTCCCCTTTACTTTACTCACCAAGGTGTTTAACCCTTTCAACCAGGAGTAGAATTTTAAGATATTGTAATGATTTTCTGTGTGGCTGAGGTTGTCTGCCTTCTTTTCTTAGACTCCCTATCTTGCACTGTATTTTCCATTACAGCAAGCAATGTAAAGATAACTACATGGTTGTACTTATTTGGTGAATGTTGATTTCTTTATATTAACTACTGCATAAATTTCTGGCTAGTTGGAAATTGTGCTTTGGACAGGTGGGTAACAGGAGGTATTTGCTGGCTGGCGGATTTCCCTGCACCATCTTAATACGCTGCTCTTTTCCTTCCTGTTTTCATAGCCACTTCCTGAGAAGTTTGTGGTGAAAGGTGTTGTAGATCGTTTTTCAGAGGAGTTTGTGGAAACCAGAAGAAAAGCTTTGGATAAATTCTTAAAACGAATTACAGATCATCCTGTGCTGTCTTTCAATGAACACTTTAATGTTTTCCTCACTGCTAAGGTAAGAACAGAATAGCGTACATTCTTTCCCCAAGCTATCATTCTTGGATTGGGGTTGTGGCTCAAGCAGTAACTTAGCAATTGTGAGGCCCTGAGCTCAATCTCTACTACTGCAAAAGGAGAAGAGAGGAGAGGGAAGAGAAGGGGAGGAGAGCAAAGAGGAGGAAATAGGAAGGAAAAGGGGAGAAGAGGGGAGGAGAAAGAAGAGAAAGAAGAAAGGAAAGGAAGAAAGAAGGAAATATGTATAGATAACTTTAAAATATGTATAGATAACTCTAAAATAATAACTCATAGAGGTCTTTCTTCAAAGCTGTTTGATCTCTGTCAAGCCACCTGCATAAGTGGTCCTCTGAGCTTTGTTTTCTTGGTATATACTATGATGGCCTGCCTTTTGTGTTAGAATTCAGGAGGAAACCAGATCTCCCTTGCTATAGCAGTGGAAATTAAATATCTCCATTTGCCCAAAGCAGAGGCAAGTGTTTTCTTAAACACATCTTGGCAGATTAGGCTGGTCCCACCAACAGGAAGGAAAATAGTATTTTGGGGGTATTTGAAGAGGCTGTTCTTGGTAAGAGCCCTGTAAGAAATGACTTGCAACCTCATTTTACAGACAAGGAAACTGAAATTGAGAGAGGTTGTACTTGTTCACATGATGTCACTAAGTCCTGGAGCTGGGTCTTTGTGACTCCCAATGCTATACTTGAACTCTGCATCACACTACCTGACTGGTGTTTACCCTTAGTTGTTCTGTCAGTTGCATCCTTTCCAGTCATTGGCCAGCTAAATACTTTGGTCCTGTACTGTTACCAGAGTCAGGTTGTTTACTAGCTTTTATCTGAAGTTCCTTGTCAGGACTGGCTAGAAAACCTGCAGTGCCTCACTTACACTGCCTACAAAAATGGGGTCACTGCTCAGACCTTTATGTGAGCTTCCCCCAGCCCCATATGGGTTTTTGGATACCATATTTGTATATTCAGGCAAAACGTAAAATGTTCTAAATTGACAAGGGATTGAGGGCCAGATACAGTCCTTTTTTTTTTTTTTTTTTTTGTCAAAGTTGCAAAATGGAGAAACATTTACAGATAATATCAACCAGTATTAAAGTCATTAGAGAAGGGTTCATTCTGCATTCAGTGGAAACCACCTGGCAAAGTCCTCTAGTTTTGTTATTTTAGTCTCTGTTAACGTTAAGCCTCATTGACAACACACCAAATTGATTGCCCTCCTCCCAAGCCTTTCACCACAGGTTGGATGCTGTTTTTTTTTTTTTTAAACAGTATTTCCTGGTGATCGGGTCTTCAGGAATAGTTCTTTCAACTTGGGTCCATCTTATTTTCCAGAAGTACAGCTAACTTTCTCCCTCAGGTTGTTGTCTGCTGTCTGTTGTCAAGAAGACCTCAAGCTGACTCTTTATTGCAGGGAAGAGAAAGGCATAACTGGCTCCTAGGAATCTATTTGAAGATTAAGTGGGAAATTGTGTGTGAGACAGACACACATACACACACAGACGGACACATATCTGTGATACTGACTGAGAAAGTGATTTGTGGTTCAAACTAAATGAAATTTTTAAAAAAATGTATAGTGTCCCTCAGTATGTCAGCCACAATCTAGCGTCACTTAAGTGAATATAGAAGAGATGTCTTTAAACAAAACCAATTCCAACCCTAGTTTGGTACTACTTGTTGAACTAAATTTACTGCATAGTACTACTTTTCTTTTTTTTGTTCCTTTCTTTTCCAAAAAGTTGTTTGGCTGCATGTAATGGCTCATGCCTATAATAGCTACTTATAAGGTAGAGACCTGGAGCATCATGGGGAACCATGGCTTGAGGCAAGCCCAGGAAAAAGTTAAGGAGCCTCCTTCTCAGCCGACAAGCTGGTATGGTAGCATGATTCTGTGATACTGGCTAATGAAGGAAACCTTTAGTAGAAGGACTGTGATCTGAGGCTGGCCTTGCCCCTCTCTCCCCCTCACCCCCACATTATAACAAAATACACATGATGTAAAATTACCCAACCTAACCACTTTCCAGTGATCAGATCAGTAGTGTTAAGTATATTCACATTATTGTACTGTTTCTACAGCATTTTCATTCTGTACCCTGGTTAAATAGTAGTTGCTTGCTCCCTCCCCAAGCTCCCCCATGGTTTCCTTTATCATTGGTTGCATTACTTGTTCCTAGATGAGTTACCTGTTCTGCAGCAATTGTAAAGGCATTCTCTTTCCTTGTGACATGAAACTGGAAGTGTACTTAAGAATCAGCCAATAGCCAGACATTGGTGGCTCATACCTGCAAGCCTAGCTACTTAGGAGCCTGGAGGAAGCTAGGCATGCATAGTAGCATGTACTTGTTCTCCCTTTTATGATAAGAAGCCTGAAATGGGCAGATTGTTTCTTGTCTAGAGTGTGGGAGGTTAGATGGAATCTTCAGGACAGTCTCCCAGACAACCAGAGTTTAATGGGGCACAGGATGGAGATAGATTAGTGGGAATTGCTATTGTTTTACACATGGCTCTTGTGTTACACACTGAAGGACAGAAGTGGACGATGCAGGCAGGAAAGTGGATAATGAATAGGGCAGAGGCCTTGGCTGGGGCTGGCTGGCATAGGATGGAGTAGAAATGAAGGCTACATGGAGGAGGAAGTGTGTCTGACAGGGAGGGGTTGTTGGGCAGCCACATTACCCAATGGAATTTTTGTTCTTCATTAAATCTGAGGAATGTAGCCCTGTTCTATGTTCCCTTCTAGGGAACTAAGATTGAACACCTTATGTATATGGAGGGTGGACAAACAGAATCTGTAGCTTCTAAAAAACCATTTTGAATGTACCAGTGCATAGGACAAACAAAGGCACTACAGAATCCTCTTACAGGTTAGTGATAGGAAGGTGCTTATTATACCAGGCAGGTCAGTATGTTCTGTACTTTTGCATATGCACACATTTCCTAGTTTTGCATTCATCCTTAAGAAAAGCAGGGGCCAAACTCTTGTTAAGTGCAGATAGAATCAGTTCTGGCCTGTGTTTTCTAGCCATGCTTCTGGTATAGTTTCCTCTTCCTGTCATGTGGCTTTAGTTAGATGCAAGTGAACAGAATGAATACCAGCTCTTTAATTTTGTTCCTATAGACAACATGGGGTTACAAGTTTAAAAGTAATGTTTGAAGGACGGGGGTTCAGGTGTGTGGTCTTGACTGGAGAGATTAGAGTCCAGCAATGGTGACAAAAATCTGGACAGGGACCTGGGATGTGCCAGTCTGGGGGTTATGATGTCAGTTAGGGGACACTAGACTGTGACAGGTTGACTAAGTCAGCTCCTTGTTGTCCCAGTCCTCCTATTTCCAACAAGAGGCTGCCTTGAGCATTTGGCTCACTCAGTCCTGGCTATGGGGTGTAGAGCACTTTGAGTTTGTTTATGTTGTCCATAGGACCTGAATGCCTACAAGAAGCAGGGCATGGCATTGCTGACACGGGTGGGTGAGTCAGTGAAACACGTCGCAGGAGGCTACAAGCTGAGGAGTCGGCCTCTGGAGTTCGCAGCTATAGGCGAATACTTAGACACCTTCGCACTCAAACTGGGAACCATTGATCGAATAGCCCAGCGGATCATCAAAGAAGAAATAGGTGAGCACTCTGCCAAGACACTAATCATGTGCAGGGGCCCACAGTGGTGGCAATGGCATTCATATGTGCAGAGTAAAATGAAACTATGCAAGCGCTGCAGTGATAGAACCAGGCCATTGTTTACCAGCTAAATAGATACAGGGAGAGGAGGCGCTGGTTGTGAGTAGAAAGTAATGCTTCTCATCCTTATGTTTGCTTTTCTCATGGCAAGCACTTGCTTCTGAGCCTCCAGGTCTTTCCTCCTGTTTTTCTTAATTATAGCTTTAGAAGTGGAGGTATGGATGTAACTGCCCTTCACCCAGATGAATGAAAGCTGTAAAAATGAACTTAGGAACCTTTTGGGCAGGAGGATGGCTCAAAAAGAGAGTCTGCATATGCCCGAGTTGTAGCCAGTGAGCCTTCACACTGAGAGGTACTTGAGTATGTTTACAGAAGACCACATCTCTTCAGCAAACTGTTTCCTACATTCATTGTTCTCCCATAGAGTCTGATTTTGTTTCTTCTTTAAAAATTGTTCCTAAACTTAGTTTTTTAAAAAAGTCTGGCTCCATTGCCTATTAAAATGCTTCTCCAGCTGAGTGCTGGTGGCTCACACCTATAATCTTAGCTACTCAGGAAGCTGAGATCTGAGGATTGCAGTTTGAAGCCAGCCCAGTTAAGAAAGACCATGAGACTCATCTCTAATTAACCACCAGAAAACCAGAAGTGGAGCTGTAACTCAGAGTGGTAGAGCACTAGCCTTGAGCAGAAAAGCTCAGGGACAATACCTAGGCCCCATCTTACACACACACAAACAAAAACAAAAAAACAAAATCCTGCTGCTTTACAGCTAAACTCTGGTGGCTCATGTCTGTAACCCTAATTGTTCAGGTTTTCTGGACAGACACTCCATCTCAAAAATAACCAGCAAAAAAAACTTGGCTAGAGATAAGACTCAAATGATAGAACTCCAGCCATGTGAGCAAGCCAAGCAAGCTCCAGGTCCTGAACTCAAACCCAGTTACTGACTCCAAAATATAAATAAATAAATGAATGAACAAACAAAACTTTCACAGTGTGGGTAGGCAAGTGGTTATTTCTGAAGATAGATCTCTTCCCATTTTCTCGATATGGCATTGTGGCCTCTGTTATCCAGAGACCAAGATGTTACATCAGCTTTTAGATGTCTTGAAGAGTTATGTTAGGAATGGTTTTGTACTAGGAGGAGAGAATGCTCAGAAGAGGAGTGATCACAGCTCCGTATCTTAATGTACCAGTTTGATCTTTGTTGAGTGACTCCACTGAGTGCTCCAAGTGGTAACTGGCTTCCCTCCCTCTGTAGAGTACCTGGTAGAGCTCAGAGAATATGGGCCTGTGTACTCCACGTGGAGTGCCTTAGAAGGTGAGCTGACCGAGCCCCTGGAGGGAGTGTCAGCTTGCATTGGGAACTGCTCTACAGCCTTGGAAGAGCTGACAGATGACATGACAGAAGACTTTCTGCCTGTGCTCAGGGAATATATTTTATACTCCGACTCCATGAAGGTAAGCTGGGTAGCTTCTTGTGCATGTGGGTACTTCCGTTGTAGTAGTCATTATCAAAAATCAATGAGGTAGGGCTGGGAATGTGGCTTAGTGGTAGAGTGCTTGGCTAGCATGCATGAAGCCATGGGTTCAATTCCTCAATACCACATAAATAGAAAAAGCCAGAAGTGGCACTGTGGCTCTAAGTGATAGAGTGCTAGCCTTGAGCAAAAGCAGCTCAGGGACAATGCCCAGGCCTTGAGTTCTGACCCCCCCCCCCAAAAAAAAAAAAAAATCAATGAGCTAGGCATCGGTGGCTCACACCAGTCATCCCAGCTACTTGGGAGGCTGTGATTCCAGGTGAGTCTGGGTAGAAAAGTCTTCTAACTTAATCTGCATAGGTGGAAGCTGGATACTGTGGCATGAGTCTGTGACCCCAGCAATTATGAGAAGCCTAAACTAGGCAGATCAAGGTGGCACATTCCTGGACTGGAAGTGAGATTCTATCAAAAATAACCAGCAAAAAGCAAGGCTGGAGTATGGCTCAAGTGGTAGAGTGCCTGCTCAGCAAGTACAGAGCTATGAACTCAAACTTGAGTACTTAAGTACCAAAAAAAAAAAAAAAAAAAAAAAGCAACAAAATAATGGATCGTTGCTCGTCGTGAATAAAGGTTTGCTTCTTCCTAGGGCAGAGTCAGACATGTGAACCAGTACCATTGGCATATGAAAAGAACACATGGTAATCAAAGTATGTGAATTAAATGAAAATAGAAAAGTAGCTTGGGAAAAATTTTTGTTAATGTCCTCAGAATTCAAGGAGATAAATTATCCACAAAACAAGGGCAGAATGCCTGGGGAAAGAATAGTTAGAGCTCCTAGAAGTTAAACATGATTGCTGAAGTCAGTTGAATGATGAAGCTGGAAAGTAAGGCTGAGGAAAATAAGACGGAGTAATTGGAAAGTAAAACGAAAGTGCAGAAGTATTGAAAGTGTGGAAGAAAGGTAAAAAGCCTACAGATTAAGCCCAGAGGTTCAGCATGAAGCTGAGAACTCCAAGAAATTACAGAGGAAATAATTTAAGAAAATCTACTAGAGTTCAAGATATTTTTAAAGGACATGCCCATTGCCCAGCAAAAGGAATAAAAAGAGAGCTAACTCAAAGCAATGAGAAATTTAAAACAAAACTGTTATGATTATGAAAGCTTTTAAAGCAAGGGAGAAGGGTGTAATGTACAAGGAATAAGAAGCAGAGTGGCTTCGATCTAGCAGCATGAATGAGACAAGACAGAAGAACTGCGAAGATAAATATTCCTTCCTGTGACCTCAGAGGACTCCCAGGATGGTAGCTCCATGCAGAGAAAAAGATACATGGCTCATTGTGGGGCTGCCACCTCCAAGCAGCCTGCCTACTTCCAGGTGAGACCTCTGGATTATCAAGTTTGGGGCAGATCTAGGGCATTGCATTAGAAATGGCTTGGTTGACTGAGCTGTCAATCATCATTGGATGGAAAACCAGACATATCAAAGAACTATGAAAGTATTGTATGGCTAGAGAAGGAGAATTTGAAAAACAAGTCAAGTAATTGTGAAAAACACAAAAACTGTCCTATGGGAAACTTCAAGCATATCCCAAAGCAGAGAGAATGTTGTGATACACTCCCACTACCCATCATCCATGCTTTATTTCACCAGGTGTGAATGTGCTGATCCATGTTCAGATGTGGACTGTGGAACGTGGATTATTCAATTCTGTAGAGCGAATTGTGGTTTCCTGTCTACCCTAGGAAGCTGCTAATGGAACACTTTCCAAGACAGTGAGCTTGATCCTCAGTGCCAGGAAAATGTGGACATTTCTCTGTCTGGAAATGAAAACGGGAGAGCACAGTGCAAATGTGAGACCCCAAGCCTCAGGCAGCTTGGCTAGGAGTTACTGGAACTGAGGCTGGAAACCAGAACTTCAGTCACATATTTGCTGTTCCTTTTCCTCCATCACACAGCCTTTTTAAGCAATTGAGAGCTGTACATTGCATTTTTAATTCTGTAGCTGACACAAACATAGAAAGACAACCTGATTTAAATGAACCACAATATTTTATTTATGAAGTTAATAGTGTGTGTTTTTGTGAACAAAAAATAATAAGTTTTACAATCCCCAGAGTGTTCCTGGATTTAAATTTCTTTTAAAAAGATAAAATGCTTTATCAGATTGCTCCTAGCCTTACACAGACCAGAAAGCCAACCCACCTGCACATTATTTGGATGTTATGGTACAAATTTCTTTGCTTCTACAAGGTGACAAGTGTGTTAACACTTAATATATACTTGTGCTTGAAGCAGAGTTTTAAACTGTTATTTAGCAAGGATTTATCTGGAATCTTCACCAAAACATTATTGCATTGATCGTCTCATAACCTGTGTTAGTAACTGAAGTTATATGTCAAACAAATAGTTGTTTGTTCTCATTCTTCACCCCATGCATGAGGCACATGGACTGTGTTTCTTGTTTATGGGGCCAGAAGAAACTGCAGTCTGGTTAATCAGGCTGGGAGAGGATTGTCCAGGGCAGGACATTGTAAAGAGGGAGTGTTGATGGTTAGTCTCTGAAACTTGAGCTCACCTCATAATGCACTAAGCTGCACCTCATTAATAAGAAGAGACCACGTGCCTCTCCCTTGGCACCAGGAAGAAAGATATCCCTGCAGAGTGTTCTGGGCTGGACAGGAGTAACCTGATGGCAAAGCGAGGTGTGTATATAGGCTGTTAGGGTCTGTGCAGCCAAGACTAGACTGTGGGACAGTGATGAGTGGTGGGTTTATCTTTGGTTTTTGGGTTTTTTTTTGTGCGTGTGGTGGGTTTATCTTTGGATATTGCTGTTCCTGAAGATGTTTTTTTGAGACAAGGTCTTGCTATTGACCCAGGTTAGCCTGGAACTCAAGGTTTTCTTATTTCAGCCTCCTGTGTGCTGGGATTATAGATATATGGCATCATACCAACAAAGAATTCTTAACTATACTTAATTTCTCCAAGACAGTCACATAATTCCATCTTCAAAATAACTGATCAATTTTTAGATGTAAGCAAGACAGACTTTGGTGTTGATTATGAAAACTAAAGTGAGAAGAAAGGGCTTGCCAAGGGGCTGGCTGGGACAGGTTCCTCAACTGCTTGGTGGGTTTCAGAACCAAGAGGCTGCTAGCTTTGATTTGCTGGGGAGTTCTTCCAAGCTGACATCTTGTATCCTATCCCTTTTATCTTGGCTTTGAGTCAGCAAAAGTCATGTGTAGTCAGTGTTCTCTGAACTTGTGTTAATTGAAGGTCACTAGACGGGGAAAATACTGGGATCCTTGAAACATTCTTCTAATGGAGCTGTGGTTGTGGTCCTCCCTGAGTTTGAAAGGGACTTTGGGAATCACCTTGTGATCATCTTTCATCTTATAGATGAAGAAGCAGAACCCTGTAGATAAATCTTTCCTCTGTTCCCGGTTGCAGTGACCCCTTACCTACCAGCTATATGCTGACTACCTGCCAAGAGAAAAATGAGGTGATCTCTGGCTTCTCAAGGCTGGACTCAAATTTGATCTCTTTAAGGATGTTTGGGGCCGGGTACATTCAGTTCTTATTGGGGGTTGAGAGAGCACAAAGAAAGTGGGGTCATTGTCAGACCACATGGAACTAATGGAGCAGTGAGATTTTTTTAGACAGTTAACATTGAGAACAGCCTGTACTACAAGAGATGGTTGAAGGCATGGATTGTGAGGAAGTGTGGAAAGACAGCTCTTGAAAGGGAGGGGTGCCCAAGTTGCACCCCCTGTGGACATCTTATCTGCACATAAGCCTCCATATGGGATTTCATATCTGGTACACTGTGTGGCATTGTAATTAGGCCAGAGATGGGTCAGGAGTGGCCATCTTAGAGAACCTTCCTCACTCAATTTCTGGTGGTGCTTCTTTGAGTACTAGAGTTGTTATGTGAAGGCCAGGAGGCAGAGAAACCTTGGTTAAGGAGGCTAGTACAGAAGTCTTAGTTCCCACACTGCCTTATCCATATAGGGTACAAATATGTAACCATCGTATGTTGTACATCTTGTTATATTTCAGGAGGTAAGCTTTATCTGTAAGTCAGTTAACATGCTTGTCCCTGAGGTGTTGGGGATGGCTGGAGTGAGAGGAGGCTGAATAAGTGTGCACATTGTAAGGGAGAGCCACGTGAAGAAGTGGCTTTGGTTGAGACTTGAATGGCTTGGGGGAGTTAGCTGTGTGAGGACCTGAGTATGGAATATTTAGGCAGAGTGCGAAGGTTCTCAGGTTGATTCGAGCTTGGTGTCTGCACATCACTAAGCCAGTGTGAATGGAGGCCTCCAAGTAAGGGCACATGTAGGTAGGTAAAGTCAGAGATAGGTAGAATAGGGACTAGGTCACATAGTAGCATTGTAAAGGCCATGGCTGACAAGAGACTTAATTTTGTTCTAAGAAGTAGATGGGCAGCTGTTTGGCGTTGTACAAGGAAGAAGTAGGATGCAAGGTCTACTCCCTGTGCACTATGCAAAGACTAGATGGTAAGAGAATGAATGTGTGGGAGTGGGACCGTTCAGGAGGCTGTCGAGGGGAGCAAAGGGAGGTGATAGAGAAGAGGATGGATGGGGGCATGTTTTGAGTGAAAGGCCAGATAGTCTTACCACTGTGGTAATCTATATGGTTTGTGATTCAGGAGGCTAAGATCTGGAGGAATGTGGTTTGAGGTTAGTATGGGCGGAAAATTTTCTAATACTCCATCTGCAAAATAATCAAGCTGAAGGTGTGGATCAAGTAGTAGTGGCAGCCAAGTCAGCAACCAAGTGCCAGGCCCTAAATTCAAACCATAGTACTGTCAAAAAGTGGGAAAAAAACAAACAAACAAACAAATAAAAACAGCGCTAGTGGCTCTTGCCAATAATCCTAGCTATTAGGAAGCTGAGATCTGAGAATAGTGGTTTAAAGCCAGCCCTGGCAGACAATTCATGACACTCTTTTTTTTTTTTGTTGGTCGTGGGGCTTGAACTCTGGGCCTGGGAGCTGTCCCTCAGCTCTTCAGCTCAAGGCGAGCGCTCTACCACTTGAGCTACAGCGCCACTTCCCAATTCATGACACTCTTATCTCCAATTATCTAACAAAAAGCTTGAAGTCCAGCTAAGGCTTAAGTGGCAAAAAAACAAAAACAAAACAAAACAAAACTCAGGGACACTGCCCAGCCCTGAGTTTAAGGGGGATAAGAAGATGGAGAAGGGGAAAGAGGGCCTTGGAAAGGAGAAGAAAGGAAGGAGAAAAAGGAAGAGTGGGGGGAGTGAGGCGATGATCTATAAGACTACAGGAGAGTGCCTTGGATGGATGGGATCCATATATTTAGAGGGTGAGATTATGTCTTAAATCGTAAATAAAGAAGAATGAAGATAAATGAACAAATAGCAAGAAGCCTGGAAAGTGATTGGTGTAGTAGGAGGGGAAAAAAAAGACAATTGGCTCAGTGAGCCAAGAGAAATACTCTTAAGGGTACAGCAAGTATTGACTACTGTTGGATTTAATGATATGGATTATGACTAAGGTGTGAGATGTAGATGTTGAAATACTGGGCTAGAGACAATTTGTCTTTAAGTTAGAGATACCTTCAACAACATTCCAGGGTACTTCTTTTCAAATGCATTTAATTGTCAGCTAGTTTCTTCAGGCTGTCCCATTGTTTCCTCTGAGAGCCACAAGGTGGAGAAAGTGAGTCAAATTGCTGCCACAGTTGACATGTTATTCGTTAGTTTGTCTTTTTCAGTGCTTTTCAAAAGCAGAAATGAAGATTTTTCTTCAAGAATGAGTTGTGAAGAGAAAAATCAGACTGTTTTTTGAACAAAAGTGATTGTAGATTGAGGGGCTGATTTCTTGCATTATGAAGTTGGGCTTGGTGTAGCAACCCTGTAATCTCAGAATTAGAGAAACTGAGGCAGGAGGATTGTGAGTTTGAGGCTAACCTGCACTACACAGTGAGACCCTGTTTCAAAGCAAACAAGAAATTATTACTTGCAACTTTAAATGAACATGTGAAGAAGCAGGATGTGAAATGTATATCCTGATCTCTTAAGATCTAAAACAATAAGAAAAATCTACATGTTGAAACTCTGAGATCCCCAGTAATGGCAGACTGAATACATGTTTAAATTCTCTCTCTGTAAACTTCAACGTGTGTGTGTGTGTGTGTGTGTGTGTGTGTGTGTGTGTGTGTGTGTGTGTGTGTGAGAGAGAGAGAGAGAGAGAGAGAGAGAGAGAGAGAGAGAGAGAGAGAGAGAGAAAGACTGTCTGTCTGTCTGTCTTGTCTGTCTGTCCTTGTCTGTGTCTATTGCCACAGAGACAAAGAGCAGTAAGCAAGGAAACAGTAATAAAACAACTTCAGGAGTTAGCAAAATGAGAGGTGAAAAGTTGACTTACATTAAAAGAAAACAAACCCTGAGGGTTGGGAATGTGGCTTAGTGGTAGAATGCTTGCTTATCATGCATGAAGCCCTGGGTTCAATCCCTCAGTACCACATAAACAGAAAAAGTCAGAAGTGGTGATGTGGTAGAGTGCTAGCCCTGAGCAAAAGAAGCTCAGGGACAGTGCCCAGGCCCTGAGTTCAAGCCCCAGGACTGGCAAAAAAAAAAAATGAATTGGAGAAAATAATTGAGACTGCCCTTCATATAGTTCACAAATTATGGCATGAAGCCCCTCTGGGACAGAGGAAACTTGGAGCTGAAGAGTTGTAGGTCAAGAGTTTTTCAGAACCAAAGCTTCTGATTCTCTCCCCTCCTTCCTCTGGGACCACTGTCATTTCTTCATGCTGACAGACCATAGGCATGCTTATTGGCAGGGGTACATCAGAGGGTATAGGTGCAAAGAACTCCAGGTTCAGCTGAGGGCCTTCGGTGTAAGTCTCTGCTTGTCTCTCAGCTCAGCTTTATGTCTTCCATGTAAGGACTATAAGGGCCTTTTCCAGAAAACCTCGAACAGGAGAAAAGACTGGAAATACAAATTTTAGTGGATGAGGGATAAGGAGGGGAGGCTCGATGAAAAGACCTCACAGAGTCCCCTCAGAGAATTAGCAGCAAGTGCTTCTAATATGCCAAGAGCAAGGGGCCACGAGATATTTAAAGGAAGATTCTGATATGAATATCAGTAGTAAAGGAAAATAACTATATATTGAATGAACTATTGAAGGGGAATAAAATTTCCATAAAAATCATTAATACCTTCAGGACAACAAGGTATCACACTCATAAAGTAAGATTTTTATTTTTAAATTCAGAGAACAAAGAGCTCTTGGAAATTAAAATTATGATAGCAATGAAAATGTCAAGAAGAATTAGAAGAAAGATTTAAGGAAATCACATATAAAATGAAGCAAGACAGATGGTAAATTAGGAGAGAAATTAGGGTAGCACATTATAAGATCCAACATCTAAATAACAGGAGTGAGAAAGCAAAAACAAATGTAGAGCATCAGAAAGGTCATTCAGAAAGTATGTTAAGAATGTGTTATCACTAATTATGTTTGAGAGTTGAGATTATGCTGGTCTTTGCCTTTTCCATTTGTCTTCATCTCCCAAATTTAGGGAGAAATGTGGCTTTAGTATTACCAAATTGCCTGGGAACATGTAACTCATAGGTGGTCTCATTTTCAATGAAATAAATGTGTAAAAGGGGCAGCCTGGCTGAGCGCCAGTGGCTCACACCTGTAATTCTAGCTACTAAGTATGCTGAGATCTGAGGCTCATGGTTCAAAGCCAGCCCGGGCAGGAAAGTCTGTGAGACTTATCTCCAATAAACGACTAGAAAACTGGAAATGGTACTGTGGCTCAAGTGGTAGAGTGCTCGCCTTGAGCTGAAGAGCTGAGGGACAGGCTCAGGCCCAGAGTTCAAGCCCAATGACTGACAAAAAAACGGGGGAGGGGGATGGTTGGGGCAGCCTGAGCGCAATCCTTTCCTCAGACATTGTGATAGCACCAGGTTGTTTGCCTGCTACTTTCACGTGGTCTCCCAGCCTTCCCCTCACACCCATACTTGGCACCTCTCTTACACAGGAACTGCAAACTCAAAATCTGTGTACTTAAAGAGGCTTCTTAGAAGCTGCTAGACTGCCTTTTCCCCCTCACAGTGTGTGAGCACATGGGACAGGCAGGAGCTGTGAGAAAGGACCCTTGAGCTTTCCTGTAACTACTGAGCATTCTGGTGTTTTCCCAGGGAAAATCCAATGGTGATGTTGAGAGCCAAGCCACAGACTATATCTGTGATCCAATTCTTCCAGGCAGGTTTCATTGTATAGGATAAAGGCTGATTGCTATAAATATGTCATGAATGATACAGTTCTGTGCCTCAGAATGGCTATTATTACTTTGCTGTAAACAGTTGTGAATGACAGGTATTATGTTTCTATTGTTTAATGTTTTTATTGTAGAAAAGTTCAAACATGTCCAGAAGTGAAAAGTCTAGCCACATGTTCCACATGATAGGCCACATGTGCCTCTTTTATACCCCAGCCAGCTTCAGCGTTGCCCACTGTGTTCCCAGCTACTTCCAGTCCTCATTTCCTGGACTATTTTAAAGCAAATCGTGGACATGATATCTCTTCCTATAAAAATATTCAGTATATGTCTCTAAAATACAAGTGTTCCTTTAACAAGGCGAAAGAACTATATTAGCGGCACATCTATAAAATCAAAAATTGATGTCTCACTGTGGTTCATATACCTACTTACTACTTAAACTGTCCTAGCATTTTTCTTTTGTTTTTTATTTTGTTTTGTTTAGTGTTTGTGCTAGTATCAAAGCTTGAACTCAGAGATTAGCACTATCCATTAGCTTTCTTGTTCGTGATTATTGCCCTACCACTTGCTACAGCTCTGGTCCACTAGAAACTTTTTATGTCGCCCCCCCCCCAAAAAAAATTAAGATCCAAATAAAGTCCATACATTGGTTTTAGGTTCCTTAAATATTTGTAAATCTCTTTCCATCTGTTTACTCTTCCTTGCAAGGTATTTGTTAAACTGAGCCATTTCCTCTTTTCATCTGAAAAGAAAGATAGTGGTGCTCTGGATTACTTAGAACTATTTGAAATCATGCTGAAAAGCTCTACACTAAAAAATAGTATTTATTTCAAGATTCCCCTTCTCAGCTGATAGGTAGGTATACTGGCATACACTTACAATCTCAAGCTATGTAGGAGGCTGAGATTGGAAGGTCACAGTTTCAACCTAGCCCCAGCAGAAAAGTTGTGAAGCTTTGTCTCCATGAAGGAAGCTGGACATGGTGACACATGCCTGTGATCCCAGTGATGATGGGAAACCTAAAAGTAGGCAGGTAGTGGCTCCTCATAGGGAGCTGAGACTCTGTGGCTGTTTTCCAGTGGAGAACAGGGCTGTTAGTATGTATGGCTCTGTGGTATTAGCAAGTACGAGGCCCTGAGTTCAGACCTCAGTCCTACAAAGAAAAAAGTCCTTTCTGAGTGTGAGTCCATCTCCGAGTACGGGGTGAACAGTTTTGCTTTCATTTCTTTTGTATGTCTTGTCTGCCAGAATCAGAGATCCCTAAAAAGTTCTGGGAGAGGTTCAGGTAAATATCCTGTGCTTGTCTGTGTGTGGAGGGGCCGCTCTGCAGACTCTAACTGGCATTGCTTGTCTCACCCCATTGCAGGCTCAGCCATAGGCAGGTTTGACTGTGCATGTGGATGTGGTGTTGGGGCTTGGGGGACCATGGCCAACAATGTGCAGAGGCTGTTGGTAGTGTTAGACAGGGTCTTGATTTAAAAGGTGCTTCTCATCCTTTAGCATGGTTGGGTTGTAGTCAGGCTGAACCCTAAGCTAGGATGCAAGAAGAGACTGATAGCACTACTGTAGTGCTATCAGCCAGCAATGTGGCCTCCAACAGGTGTTCTGCTACTGCACCATGTTTCTTTGTCTAGAAGACAGGCATAATGCCCTCCCACTTGCCTCTGAAGGGTTGTGTGGAGCTGTGTGTACTGTCCAGTGACGCCAGATAGTAGCACAGATCCCCTGGCCAGCCTGCTCCGGGGGCAGCATTCTGGATGCGTAGGCAAGGATAGGGCAGCAGTCTGAGGAAAGCATGGCCACATCCTGTGGTCCCTGCTGCCTTTGGGGGTCAGGAAGGAGAGTTGCTTTAGGTTATTTTAAACCTATGGACTTGGTATATCTCCTCTCCCTAGCCCTCTCCCCAGGGCCTTGGCGACCTCAACAGAGCTTGGTAGAGTAGAGCAAGGAGCAGAAAGCCTTTTGCCGAGCTATGTTTTGAGGCACTGTCTGAAGAGCTTTGGTTATGAGATTCTTACTGATTGTTGCATGTCAACAAGGTGTCTACCTCTTACCCTGCTTCACACTGTGCTGAAAGGCTCCTGTGGGACACTTTCATAGCAACCTTGATTTCTGAGTGAGTAAGAAGGAAAGGTCTTGTCATTCTTGATTTGCCATTCTTTATTCTCCCAGACGAAGAAGAAATAAACCCCTTTGATCAAACCGATTTTTTTTTCCTGCAATGTCAACTGACAGCTTTTGATTCTCATAGTGGGATCTTAGTAGCAGAGCTGAGAGTAGGTGAGGTAAAGATTTAAAGACCTACTTGCCCTACTGGTACAGGTTTAAGAGCTAGAATTTCCTACCCCTACAAACTGAGCTCCCATCTTCTTCACTTTAGTTCCATCTGGGGCTGGGACTACTTCAGCCCATTTAGTACTCATGCTAGCAGGCTTGAGGCATGGTTCTAGAATCCTATCTTGGGCATACATTACTGTTATAGAATACACAGCCTCACACTGGTCAGCACCTCTTCAGACGGAACCATCAGTTAGGCACTTATTCCTTTCTGTACCTGACCCAGAGTAGAGGACAAATACTTAAACTGCAATTATATGGATGGCCTTTGGTATCTGTGGGTTAGTAGGTCAAGGATATCACCCCTGAGAAAGAACTACCCATGCTCAGTACTGTACTGTGGGTGCTTGATTCATTTTGCCACAATGCCTCCCAACTTCTAAAGACATTCTGCCTTTCAACAAATCTCAAACTTTTCACTTTATCACTTAAATTGATACATTTACTTTGCTTTTTGCGCAACAGTTTGCTTTTTGGGTGACGTATTTTCACAAAATTAAGGTCAAGGAAACAGCAGATTATGCAACAATTGAAAAACAACTGACTGTAATGTGAGACGATGTAAGTTTCTCTGCATCAACTGAGCTATGTAGCAAGAATTTTCAAAATTATTGTTTATTTTGATTTTGTTTTTTGACCACATGAATAAATCCATTAATAAGGCAGGGTTAGTGGAAATGGCTGATAGATCAATAAATAAATCAATCCACTAGACTCTAAAGAGTCAAGAATAGGGGCTGGGAAGGTGGCTCAGTGGTAGAGTGCTTGCCTTGCACGCATGAGGCCCTGGGTTCAATTCCTCAGCACCACATAAGCAGAAAAAGCTGGAAGTGGTGCTGTGCCTCAAGTGGTAGAGCACTAACCTTGAGCTGAAGAGCTGAGGGACAGTGCCCAGGCCCAGAGTTCAGGCACCATGACTGGCAAAAAAAAAAAAAAAAAAAAAAAAAAAGAGTCAAGAATATTTCTAGTGATTACAGGTATTATATTCTATATAGGTATTATATTCTGTACATGTATTACATTCTTGAGATGGTTGAGAAAGCAGATTTCAAAAAAATTTACTATTAAGTAGTTGTACAAAGAGGTTACAATTCTGTAAGTTTATAAGTCCATTGCCTCTTGATCGGTGCCACTCTTTTCATCATTCTCCCCCGTTTCCCCCTCCCCCATCCCTACCCGTATATATCTAGTTCAATTTTTACTTAGTGTACATTGAATATAACTATATTTTCTTACCCTTCGCCCTATCATTTGTGTGTCCCACACCCCTCTTATTGCCCTTCCCCCCAAACATTCTGCTTCCTGGTATTCATTTTGTTAAAACATGAGTTGCTCAGAGAAGTTTCCCTCCCCTAAGTATACACCACCCTTTAGTCAGTTTGTTTGTGTGTATATGTATAGATCCTTATATGTCCTTTATGTATGTTGTATTTTAGATATAGCTTCCACATATGAGAGAAAACATGCATCATCTGTTTCTTTGAGATTACCTTTACTTAACGCACATTGTTTCTAGGTCCATTCATTTCCCTGCAAATGACATAATATATTCTAATAGTTGAGTAAAATTCCATTGTATATATGTACCACATATATGTTACTTATTCATGAGACAATAGATTTTAATTGGTCTCATCATAGAAAATAAGTATGAGGTACTGCATATATTTGCATATATCAATTATCTCAGCTTAGCCATACCATAGTACATTTTTTGAAACTACCTGTTGTCTACAATATATATGTATGTATATATACATGTACACTTTCCATATATGATTTGTATTAGTTATAATAAAGGTTAATAATATAAATAAGAGCTGTATTGACTTACACCTTTTTTTTTAAAGTGATTACTGGGGTTTGAACTTGGGGCCTGTGCTTTCTAGGCTTGGGCATCACCATTGAGCCATGCCTCCAGGTTGACTTAGACCTTTGTGTTGAGTTCTGAGAAAACCCTGCATTGTGATTGCAAAGCTCCCTTTCCATACAGCCGGGGCCTCTCAGGGCAGGGTGGTAATGGGAGGATGTGTTTCCTCCAGCTGCCCTTCCTTTCTGAGTCTTTCATTCTCATCATCAGGCAGTTGCCTGACTGGGTGCCCAGGCTCTAAATGTTTCTCCTTTTCTTCTCCTTTACTATGCTTTCTTTCCCGAGTCCCAACTCACATGTCATACTACAGCTTCTAGACCACAACCAAATGGTTCTGAAAGCACATGACTGGGCCTGGAGTGCCATCACCTGGGGAGGGCAGGGAGTCTGAGGTCCTTTGCAGATGATGTGTTACATGCTTGTTCTTTATGCCTCCCACAGAGCGTGTTAAAGAAGAGGGACCAAGTTCAAGCTGAGTATGAAGCCAAACTGGAAGCTGTGGCTCTGAGAAAGGAAGACCGCCCCAAGGTCAGGGGAACTACCAGCAAGGGATGGGCTGCTGCAGACTGAAAACAGTTAGCACCCCGCTGGTGCTAAGTAATTCTCATGGCCAGATCTGGATGGCTAAGGTGGTCACTGCCAGCAGGGATGTGCTGATATTATTTCCCTCTTTTTGCTTTTCTGAGAAGTCTTTGTTGTTGTTGTTGTTGTTCATGGGTCTTGAACTCAGGGCCTGGGTGCTGTCTCTGAGCTTTTTCACTCAAGGCTAGTACTCTACCTCTTTGAGCCACAGCACTACTTCTGGTTTCCTGGTAGTTAATTGGAGAAAAGACTCTCATGAACTTTCTTGCCTGAACTGGCTTTGAACTATGATCCTCAGAATTCAGCCTCTTGAGTGGCTAGGATTACAGGTATGAGCCACTGGTGCCTGGCCATTAGCCCATTTATTAATTGAGCTATTTCTTTGAGGTTTATCTTTGGAGGGGTTTAAGTTTTTTTTAGCTCTTAATATATTTTTGATATGAGGCCCTTCTCTGATACATAGCTGGTAGAAATCTCCCATTCTGTGGGCTATTTATCTTGTTAGCTATGTCCTTTGCCTTTCAGAAATGCTTTATTTTGATAATCATACCTTTTATCCAGTCTTTGATTTGTTGTGATTCTGGATATTAGGAAGTTTCAACCCATGTCTAGGAGCCCTAGTGTTTCCCCTGCCCCTTCCTATAATATTTTCACAGTGACTGGTTTTACACTGTCTTTGCTCCAGCTGGAATTGATTCCGGTGCAGGGTGATATATAAGGATCTAGCTTCAATTTTCTGCATGTGGATAGCCAATTTTTTCCAGCACCATTTGTTGAAAAGGCTGTTTTTGTTCAACCTGTGTTTTTGGCTCCCTTATCAAATATTAGGTGGTTCATTTCTGAGTCTTCTATTCTGTTCCACTGGTCCTGAGGCCTAGTCTTGTGGCAGTACCACACTGTTTTTACTACTGTGACTTTGTAATAGAATTTGAAGTTGAGTATTGTTACTCCTTCAACACTGTTCTTCTTGCTAAGAATTTCTTTATTTTTTAAAGACTTGCAGCTCCACCATTCATTGGCAGCATCTTCATAAAATGGCATTGTGGGAAGAAGGGAGAAAAGTCCAGATCAGGGATCTCATGGTGAGGTTCATGGTGGGCCTACAGACTATTACTGACTCAGAAGCCAGGACAAAGCACTTAGAAACTTTTATAGCAACCTACATTGCTGAAGTACTAGTTTACCTGTTTGTCAGACACTCAATCTGTTTGTTTCAACAGTGTTGCATGTGGGGCAAGCTTGGGCTAGATATACATGGCAGGGATAAATGTTGGTTGCATTTTGGGGTAAAAACAACAAATGGTGGTCCTTACAGCTAGATCACTTGGAAAATCCAGTTTTCCCAAACATCAAACCCAAAGTTTACTGCACATAGAAACTTGAGAAAACTCAAGGGGCTTTTGGGTTCAAAATTCCTCAACATGCTTAAGTGTTACTAATGACTAATTTACTAATGTAAGTGTGGGTTACTTCTGTAATATTAAGAATATTAAGGTAGAAAATAAAAATGAGATTGCCCCTCTTCCTCCCTCCCCCCCCCCACCAAAAAATAGTGGTCCTTTAGCTTCCTAACTTGTCTTTCTATTTTCTGGCTCTTGTGTTCTAGGTTGAGATTAGGGGTCAAGTTTGTAAAACACATCTATGGCATTGTGCTTTTCTTCTTCCCAGAGAGGACTAGAAACAAGAGTAATAACAGTGTAGAAGTATTTGCAGTGTGCTAAAATCTCCCCCTTCCACATATACATAGATAGATGAATAAATTGATAGATAATAAATAGATGGAATCTCATTATTCCTTAATAGTTTCAGTTTAGTTATCATCATTACTACTTGCAAATCAAGCTCCAAGATCATATAGCTACAACTGGTAGAACTAGGATTATACCTGTGGTCCAACTGCATACTCTTGCAGCCACCATTATGTTGTTGTGTTTCTTTTTTGTTTGTAGTTGATGTTTCATTTGTTTTCAAAGAAAGGGTAGGGCTAGGGAATGTTGCAAAAGACAACATAGTAAGGGACCCAAGCTTCAAGGAAATAATTGGACATCAGAACGTTTCTATCCACCCTCTCTGGAAAGGAACCAGCTTTGGAACCTCAGAGATGGCACTCCTTGCTTTTATATTAATTACGTCACATAATCACCATACCAGTCATTCAAGTTCTAGACAGGAGGCATTGTTCTTTCCCCATTTCGTAGGTGGGAGCAGCTCTGTAAGTTGCCTAGCCTCTTTGGTGCCAAGTGTCTGTTCACTACTCACCAGGTGTATAATACGTGTTTATTGTGCTGATTCTCCTGTCACCTGTGTGTGAAGACTGTGAAGGCTGTTTACATCTCTTGGAAAGCAGGATAGGATTGAGACTGTTGTTGTTGGCTTAGTGCATGTGACTTGGATCTCTACCCCCTACCCCCTGTTCTGTTCCTCTTGCCCTGGGGCTGTCAGCTTTCTTCCATGCTGAGTGCTGCAAGGGAGCCTGTGATAGAAATGCAGTCAGGTGTACAGCTGCCCTTTGTCTTCTACCACTTGTCCCACTGCCAAGTTTCTAGCTGTCCCTTTGATATTCTAGAACATAGTACCATCTGCTGAGCCCACATCTTAGGCTCATTAAAAGGAGTTGCATGGAATACTATATTTTTATCTGTAACAGTTTAGCCCCAAATGTAAAGATGAGTCACTTCAGAAAAAGGCAGATATGGTGTTATCTCACTTACATTTGAAATTTAAAGAAGTTGAAATTATAGAAACAGAGTAGAAGGGTCATTGCCAGGGTATGGAAAGTGGGGAGATGTTATCAAAAGGTACATTCCTTCAGTTCAAAACAAACTTGATCTGGGGAATCTCAGTTCAGCATGGGTATGACAGATACTAATTTCATTATGATCATCATTACTTAATGAATGTATTAAGTCATACACCTCGAATATATAGGTTGTTTGTTTTTTGTTTTTGTCGGTCATGGGGCTTGAACTTTGGGCTTGGGCGCTGTCCTTGTGCTCTTTTTGCTCAAGGCTAGTGCAATACCACTTTGTGCCACAGTACCACTTCCCTTTTTCTGGTGGTTAATTGGAGATAAGAGTTTCGTAGACTTTCCTGCCCAGGGTAGCTTTGAACTGCAATCCTCATCTCAGCTTCTTGAGTAAGCCACCATACCCAGCTAATTAAATACTTAAAAAAAAAAATGAACAACCAAAAGCCACCTTTCTTGTCTAGGGAAGGAGGGAGAGCAAGCAAGCAAGTTCTGCCTCTGGTCTGGTTTGGGAATGAAGGATCATGCTTTTACAGTTGTCAATTCAATAGTTCTGTCAGTGTTTTCACATGATTGGTACTGAATAGAAGTTTTTAAAGAATCTGCTTTTGTCATTTAGTGTGTTCAGCCTATTCTGAATTTATCTGTTCCCTAAGCTGAAAGTTTAGGGAGCAGCATAAGCATAAGCAATAAGTCTTCATGGTATCATGGCTCACTGGCTGCTAGAAGCTCACACTGCCCCCTTGGAGTAGAGAACAGCTGATTTTGGCTCCAAGTACCACCCAGACAAGGCTTCCCAGCCTCATCCTGCTTGTGTGGGAGATTCCTCTTCTCTCAATGTTGCTTTCCGGTCCACGTAGCTTATCTTCTCGACTGCAGGAATTTCTTACTTATTTTTGGTACTGTACAGGGGCTTGAACTCAGGGCCTGGGTGCTATTTCTTGGCTTTTTCACTTAAGGGTGGTGCTCTACTACTTGAGCCACAGCTTTACTTCTTGCTTTTAGGTAGTTTAGTGAAGATAAGAGTCACACATTTTCCTGCCATGGCTGGCTTTTTAAAAAAAAATTCTTTTGTTTTTTGTTGATTGTGGGGTTTGAATGCCAGGTCTCGTCACTGTTCCTGAGCTTCTTCTCAAAGCCAACACTTTGCTATTTGAGCCACAGCCATATTTCTGGCCTTTTCTGAGTAGTTTCTTGGAGATGAGAGTCTCACAAACTCTCCTGCTCGGGCTGGCATCAAACCGCAATCCTCAGATCTCAGCCTCTTTAGTAGCTAGGATTACTTAATGTATGTATTAAATCATACACCTCAGATATATACAGTTTTTATTCACTAGATACTTTGCTTTTTTAAAATCAGCTGTGGGGCTTAAACTCTGGACTTAGGCACCATCCCTGAGTTCTTTTGCTCAAGGCTAGTTAATACCACTTTGTGCCACAGCACCACTTCCCTTTTTCTGGTGGTTAATTGGAGATAAGCGTTTCATAGACTTTTAAGGCTCTGAGCCATCATCACCCAGCTCCAGGGCTATTTGAACCTCAGTCTTCAGATCACATATACCTCCTGAGTAGCTAGGATTATAGGCATGAACCACTGGTCCCTGGCCTGACCACAGGAATACCTTCTAGTCAGTGAGACTCAGTAAAGGTCCTTTATGCAGCTGCATCCCTTTTCACCCTGTGTAGGCCATCAGTCTTTCAGCTTCTGGTAGGTGGTGTGTCCAGCCACAGTTGATTTTACTACTTATTTAACAGTCACGCTGTTTAAAGGCAAAATAGGCTACCACAATGGTGTACCAATGATAACTGTGGGGCAGCAAAATTTGTGCAGCCACTCACGGGCAGAAAGGCTCTGCTCAGGTCTGCCATGGCATGGTAAGAAAAGCACAGAATTTAGAATCTGTCCCCCATCTCAGATTAGTTTGCTTGTTAGACTGTGACAGGGTAAATTCAGCATAATGTTTGAAATAGTGACAGACATGTCTCTGGTGTCCATTGTAGCTCAAATGTCTCTAGTGAGAATGTGCATGAAGAACTTTGTTGCCATCTATCTATATATTTTTAAATCTTAGTTTGCTTTTTTCAGACATTGATATTTTAAAGTATACAGACATCAAAGAAATGACCAACTTAAGGTTTTGCTCTGCGTTGCTTAATGTGGTTTTGCACTCATAAAACTCAATCTGCTGTTGATGAAATGAAGCCAAGAAGTCAGGAAGTGGGGTAGCGCAGATGCTAGCTACTGGAAGGATGCCACAGTTCTAATGATGGTAACCAACTGTGGGAGTGAACTACTAATTGATCTGAGGCAGGGATGCAGGGGAGGAAAGGCCTCTGGATTCTAGAATGTTCTGGATCCAGGGAGTCGGGAGCTAATTCATTCATTTTAAGGTAAAATCTTGAAAAAGTTACCTCCCAAAGTGAAGAAATCTGGTCTTGGCAAAGCCATGGAATAGTATTGAAACCTAATTACTTTTCTGTGATCCAGAAAAAGGAAGTAGCCCCACAGCCTCCACAGCCCTCACTTCAAATTTCAAAATGAGTGAAGGACTTAGATTGCAAGAATTTTGGGATGAAGAAGAGCACCACATGGCTCAGCTGTGACCTAGGAGCCCTGTGGCTTTTTGACCTGTGCTAAGGACTGGGAATGATGCAGCCTCTACAGTAGAGTGGAATATTAGGATTCAGAATTTCAAGATTTGCTTTGTTTTAGGCTTGAGAAAGCAGACACTGATCTGGTTTAGTCTCAGGCAAATGGAGCTGAGGATTGTATAGTCACACTTTACTTATTTTAACTTTGAGAAATTAAAAGATGACTGTCTTCTCTTGGCACCATCAAGACTAGATTTCGATACCTCCTCCAACTTGACCCTCTTTAGAAGCTCTGGAGAATACCAAGGCTATTTTTGGAAACAAGAGAGGGCTGAGGAATTGTACTAACCAGGAAATCAAGTACTCTGGTGTGAACAATGGGGATAAACTGTGGTGGGAACTTTTCCATTGTAATTGTGCTTGCATTTGGCCATTTGAGAGTAAAACTAGTAAAAGAGAATGGATGCTTTACAATTTGTGTGTGTGTGCAGGCTCTGGTCCTTGGATTGAACTCAGGGCCTGGGTACTATCACTGAACTTTTTTGCTCAAAGCTAGTGCCCTGTCACTTGAAGCACAGTTCTACTTCCAGTTTTGGTAGCTTATTGGAGATTAGTTTCACAGACTTTTCTGCCCTTGCTGGCTTTGAACTACGTTCCTCAGATCTAAGCCTCCTGAGTAGCTAGGATTTCAGGCATGAGCTTCCAGGCCCAGCTACTTTTTTTGGGGGGGGAGGGGGGGTCCGGTCATGGGGCCTGAACTCTGGGCCTGGGCACTGTCCCTCAGCTCTTCAGCTTAAGACTAGCGCTCTACCACTTGAGCCACAGCGCTACTTCCAGCTTTTTTCTTTTTTCTTATGTGGTGCTGAGGAATCGAACCCAGGGCCTCAGGCATGCAAGGCAAGTGCTCTACCACTGAGCCACCTTACCAGCCCCAGCTACTTTTTTTTTTTTTTAACTGTAAAGATATTGTACAGAGGGGTTACAGTTAAGTAAGTATAAGGTAATGAGTGCATTTCCTATTGAGCATTGTTACCCCCTCCTTTGTTTTTCCCCTACTATCCTTTCCCTCCCCACCTCCCAACTCCTCCCTTCCCTCCCTACATTTTTTTTAATGATTGTTTTGAAAAACTAATAAAGAAGATGGGAAGGGGCTATTTTAGACCCTGACTTGTAAGTTGCCTCACTGTGGGTACAGTGTCAGGTGAAGAAACTGTTTGAAATGTAGAGTGTCAGAATGGAGGCACGAAGGTGTGGGGAGGGAAGGTAAGCAGGCTCAGCAGTGTGAGGTAGAATGGGAGTGGCACGTGGAGGTTGAATGAAGATGGATAGGAACAGAAGTGAGAAGAAGGCAAGTAGCAATCAGGCTCATGTGGACAAACCTCTTAAAAGCTGTGCACCTTTGCTGGGTGTCAGTGACTCACACCTGTAATCCTAGTTAGGAAGCTGAGATCTGACGATCTGAGTTCAAAGCCAACCCAGTCAGGAAAGTCCATTAGACTCTTACCTCTAATAAAAAAAAATTTTTTTTAAGCCAGATTGTGGCTCAAGTGTTAGAGTACTAACCTTGAATAAAAAAAAGCTCAGGGACAGTGCCCAGTCCCTGAGTTCAAGACCCAAGACACACAATCTCTCAATCTCTCTCTCTCTCTCTCTCTCTCTCTCTCTCTCTCTCTCTCTCTCTCTCTCTCTCTCTCTCTCTCTCTCTCTCCCTCCCTCCTTCCCTCCATCCCTCTGACACACACACACACACACACACACACACGCACACACACACCCCTCACATTCTCATGCTATCCAAGCCTTTCCCAGCACCTCAACAACCCGAATTCTGCAGTGAAAATTCTCTCAAGATAGGGGAACTCATGTGAAAAACGCAGTTTTGCTTTAGAAGTTTTTGCTTTTTGGGTTTTTATCAAGAATTTTTATGTTATTCTTGGTGTCTTGGGATAAGCAACATTCACCCATTGGCTAGATATTCTCATCTCAGTATCCTTCAGACACAAAGTAGCTTGACTCTAACAATACCTCACTCACATAAACCAGAACATTGGGATAGAAGGATTGCTGGATGTTACTAGTCAGAAAATTGTCACAAAGACACAGGGCAAGAAACCAAAGTGAGAATGCAGGCTTGAGTGCCAGTGGCCTCTTGCTCATACAGTTGGGCAACCTCACCGCTGCTCACTTCAGACATCTGACCCAATTTCTTTCCTTGTCTTTTCTTTTTTTAAAGTCCTTCTTTCTCCTCCAACTCTCTGCATCCCTGGGATTGGCTGTCTTCTCTTCCTTCCATTTATCTCCTACTTCTGGCCCACCTACAACGGTGTTTCTTTGAATTCTTTATTCTATAGATGTAAGCATCCACATGGATCTATCTGCAGTGTCCGCGGTACCATGTTTTTTTTTTCTTATATTAAAATATTACTGGGGATAGGAATGTGGCTTAGTGGCATAGTGTTTTCCTAGCATGCATGAAGCCCTGGGTTTGATTCCTCAGCACCACATAAACTGAAAAGGCCAGAAGTGGCATTGCAGCTCAAGTGGTAGAGTGCTAGCCTTGAGCAAAAAGAAGCTCATGGACAGTGCTAAGGCCCTGATCCAAGTCCCAGGACTGGCAAAAAAACAAAAAACAAATACTGCTGTAGCAAGATTGTATAACACAAATTGACCATCTTAACCATTTTTAAGTATATAGCTCCTAAGTGTTAAGTACAGTCACACTATTGCACAGCCAATCTTTAGAACTCTTCATCTGGCAGAACTGAAACCTTACATCCTTTACGCAATTCTCCATTCCCCCAACCCCCAGCCTCTGATAACACAGTTCTCCTTTCTATTTCTATGACTATGACTAGTCTAAGTACTTCATGTAAATGGAATCATGCAGTATTGTCCTTCTGTGAGTGACTGCTGTCACTAACACTGTCCTCAGGGTTCATCTGTGCTGTGGCATGTGTAGAATATTCTTTTTAAAATAGAATGAACTCCATAGTGTGTATGCCACATTTCCTTTATCCATCTATCCACCAACATTCAGTTTGCTTCTGCCCTGGGCTGTTATGACTAATGCTGCTGTAAACATGAGTATTCAGATATTTCTTTTGAGACCTTGCTTTAGTTATTTTGGATATATACCCAGAAGGAGAATCCAGCAGGATCATGAGGTGATTCTACTTTTAATATCTTGAGGAACATCCATAGCATTTTCTGTAAGGGCTGTGCCATTTTGCATTCCTACTACAATACACAAGAGTTTCAGTTTTCCCACGTGACTGCTAGCACTTGTTATTTTTTTCTTATTCTCATAGTAAGTAGCCTTCTTAGTGGAGATGAGCTGACAGCTCACTGTCAGTTGCTTTGCAAAGTTTCTTTAACAATTAGTGCTGTTGAGCATCTTACATGTGCTTATTGTCCCTAGCCCTTGGTGGTACTGTTGTTATTGTGTCACTCAGAAACTTCAGGCTCCACTATGACTCCCTGTATCTTATTTCACACAGGCAGATGGTTACCAAATCTGTCAATTATTTCTATCAACTCAGTTTAAGCCATCTCTGGCTTTTATGGCCACCGCCCCGGGACCAGGTGCCTGTTAAAACCTCATGCCAACCTATAGTTTGGTGTTGACTCATCTCTGATGCCTGGTGAAATCTCTAGGTGGGGTAGCATGAGCAAAAGATGGCATAAAGTAGGAAATAACCTAGATTTGTAAAATGAGAAAAGAAACTTTTTATAACACAGATACCCACCCTCAGTCTTACTAGCCCAAGAGAGTTTTCCATAATATGTCCTTTGTGGACACCAGGCCTGTGAGCTGTTTCTGGGTGAGTCCAGGTGTCTTCTCTTTTACCAGTACATACCATACACTCCATCATCAGTACTGTTTCCTCAAGGCGGATGGGTCTTTCACCTTGTCAGCCTCAGATGGAAGTACTTTTTTTTTTCTTTTGTTCTTTTATTGTGAAAATACTGTACAGAGGTGTTACAATTACATGAGCAAGGTAATGAGTACATTTCTCATCAAGCATTGTTGCCTCCTCCTTTGTTTGTACTTATTTGTTTCCACTTACCGTCCCTTCCCATCCCCCCATCCCCTCCCCCGTGTCCCCCCTCACCCCCGTACCAAAGTTGTAAAGTTCGTTTTTCAACATAACGTCTTGTATATCCCATTGTTGCAGTGGGTCTACCTGTACCCTTTTTAAACAATTTATTTTTTCCCTTCCCCTCCCCAAATTATACCAACATCAAATACAGTGAAAACAGGGGTTATACCGTGGGGGAGGGACATACAAAGCAACAAAGAAATCATCTTATAAATATGTTAGAAACAATAGCAAGAAAGAAAAACCATTTGAGTCCTTATCTTGGGGTTCATTTTGCCTAACATCAACTTATCTGACCATTTCTGCTTGTATCAGACATATACTAGTTATTACAAATAAGGGATACCATGGAGATGGAAGTACTTTTAACCTCTCACCCCACTGTCCAGGCTTCTCCTCCTTCTGGAGTTAACTGAAGACACAATCTGTCTGCTGACCTCAACATCTTTCTATTCCTTAGGGCCAAGATCGAGTAGGTTAGAAAGCTCACTAAGTCATAAAAACCAGAACTATAGTTTTGATGATTAGTTGTGGGTCAACACAGCTCTGAACCCCAGAACAAAGCCTGGAAACCTTATAAATCCTTTGAATCAGAGACCCAAAAAGTCTACCTCTTCTCCCTGAGCTTCAGGGGTTTCTCCTTCCAAACTCAGTTTTTTTCTGCTCCTGCAAAAGCAAACAGGAAGTTGTTGGTAGGCACTTCTACTGAGTTGCTAATGGGAAAGGTGGCCAGGAGCAGAGCAAGGGACAGGGCTGTGCCTGCAGGGAAGGCTGGCTGTGAGACACCGTGGCTCTCTCCACCTCATTTGTTGAAGCTGGTTTGCTGAGTGTTTGTGGAGAAGTTGCTCAGGAAAACCAGGGTACTCTGTTTTCATTCCATGTCCCTCCAAGGTAACCAACAGCAATACATGGGTGAACAAGGAAAGGCTAGAGTGACTTCAGCCTTTTTTCTTCTTTCAGAAGCTTAAGTGCTTTGAATATGAAGAGGGATGCTTTTTTTCCCTTGTAGAAGTTCTTCCTCTTGAGGTGCCAGGATGATTTTCTCTACAGCTCACCCTTCTCTCACTCAAGTTTAAGTTCTCATTCCAGGCATGCTTGAACCCACTTTCCCACTTTCCAGGCTCCACTACTTCTCTTGCTCCTGTGTCCTGCAGCTGTCTCCACATGGTCTCCACAAGCCTGAAGGTGTTAGAGCCCTTAGACCTAGCCTTGCCATATGGGTGTTGCTCTGGTTCCCTTCTTGCCCAGGAAGTTTGGGAGTTAAGTCAGCTTCCTTGGATGATTGAGATTGACACTGGTGGTGACCCCTAGCTCATTTGCTGCTGGGTGTGGGCGTCTTCACCCATGGCCATCATGAGGGCCGAGCAGAACACTTGGATTAGGACAGAAGCTGACTCTGTGACCAGTAGGGCCTGTAGCCCTGTGGGATGGTTGAAACTCACCACAGAAAAGTGAAAGTTGTGAAGTTCAACTGGTAATAGTTCCCTTTCAAGAAACTCTTCTGAACCTCTTTAAGAAAACCTTGAGATGATCTGTTGTTGTTGTTTTTTAACCTGTTTTATTTTTCTTCTTGGTATTTCAAATTCTTTGGATTCACATAAGTAATTTTTCTGTCATTTTGTTAGATTTATTTAACTGTAGTTCTTTCTGATTATCTGCTATTAAGTCTATAATTGATTTATAATGTGGAGTTTGGGGGAGGAAGCCGGCCAGTGGTCTTCTTGCTGCAGTTAATTCTCTGATGAAGAAGGAAAAGATTTCAGATATCACAAGTATTGGAATAGTTCACATGACTTGGGAATACCTAACTTCTAGTTCTGCTGAGATACAGGAAAACAGTAGATCATGCACAGCTTGGCTGTGTGTGCAGAGTTTGTGCCCACTTTTAAGTATGGAGAGTAAATCTAAAAGGAACCAGAGACATCTGACTCTGAGCTGCAGAATTATTTCCTTTCCATTTGTAATTGAGAGAAGAGGGTGGATCCTCATGTAGTTCTCATGTGCTAGATGGGTATATAGATTGGGTAAGAATACTGCTTTGTTTTCACAACTTCTTAGACCTCCAAACCCAAGATTTCATTCAAATGGATGCCCCCAGAGGAAAAAGCATGTGGATGGTATTTTAATATAGCATTTTGGCACTTGAGGCAGGAGAAGCCAGTCCCACATACAAAGCCCCTACGTCTTCCTCCCCTTCCAGGTGCCAGCAGAGGTGGAGAAATGTCAGGATCGGATGGAGTGCTTCAATGCTGACCTGAAAGCCGACATGGAGAGATGGCAGAACAACAAGCGGCAGGACTTCCGGCAGCTGCTCATGGGTTTGGCTGACAAGAACATCCAATATTATGAGAAGGTAAATAGTGAGCCCAACAAGACTGTACTTTATAGCCAGAGCCTTCCAAACCCACCTGCTTCCCTGCACCCTCACTCATGCAGAGACAGGGTACTTGCAGGCTCTTCCTTGCACACCTGGTAGAAGAGGAGCATTTCATCTCCTGCAGTTTGGTCCTGGCAGATGGCTGCTTCCTAAAGTCAGGCCTCCTGTGCAGGGAAGCAGCCAGTTGGTGGTAGTTTGGGCTTAATTGACCCTGCCTGTGTTTCCATGCACAGATTCATCACTTTTGTTGTGCTGGGGACCCTTCAGTCATCTAGAGAGGTGGATAGGCCCTCTTTCATAGCATTGTCTGCCTTTATAATAGATTTTAAAGTACTGCTTCTGTATACCTACAATAAAGGTATGTAGGGGTACAAAGGAAAGCAATTCTATTAACATTTTTATTCATGTGTTTCTGAGACTTGTGGACCTCAGGGTAAGTACTCACACATACCCATATACACAACTCCCATCAAGCTACAGTGGGCCCCTCCTCAATCAAGGTTTGCCTCTAAATCATTTCTCCCATGAATTCCTATATCCTTTAAAGGCCTAAAGTTAGAATTGTCTAATTGAATCAGGCACAGTGATACATATCTATAGTCTCAGCTACTTTGGAGGCAGAGATAGAAAATATTTCAGTTCAGGGTCAACTTGGGCAAAATACTAGTGAGACCCAATATCAAAGAATAAGTTGGGTGTGGTACTTCAAGAGATTCTGCAGGAGGATCATAGCAGAGGCCCACCACGTGCAAAATTGTAATAACTAAAGCAAATAAAGTGCTGGTTGGCATGATCAGTTGGTAGAGTGTTGGTTAGAAAGCACAAGGCCTTGAGTACAAGCTCCAGTATTGCCCCCCAAAAAGGCCTGATCACAGTTAACAAGTAACAGCCTTAAAGTCAAACTTATGGAAACAGAATCGCCTGTCAGTGTATTTACAGATGCCAACTCCACCCCTTTACCACATTCCTAGAAGAACCTACCTGTTCTGCAGACTTAATTGGTTTAGCTATTGTTCAGAGGTGGTGTGTCTGCACCTTTCCAAGTTCCCTGACCCACCAGGTGTTGGGGAAGAGCTGTTCAAAGCCTAAGAAGACAAGTGGCCTGCTCCTCTTCTCACTGCCATTTTCATGGAACCCTGCTATGGTTCCAAGTGGGCTCTGGACTGGATGCTTTACATGTGCATAAAGTTAACTCTCAACTGTTACAGTCAAGGGGGTTTTACGATCCTCATTTGAAAGCTGAAGAAACCAAGACTCAGCCAGGTTTAAAAACTCCAAGGTGATGAACGAGGATGTAGAAGTGATGGGTCCACAAACTTTGGATGGTTCCCATGTGGCTATAGCCAGCACCACTCAGGAACAGGCTGGTCCACAACTGGCAGTGCTTTGAGGCAAGGTCCCTCTCCATACCTCTGCTTCTTCATCTAATCTGTTGACCTAGCCCTCCCTTGTAAAAGAGGCCAGTTAGAGGCCGGGCTAGCATCTTCCAAGCTCCTGGCCTGTCACAGGATCTGGAATGAAAAGAGCATAATGTGGTGGAAGAACTTCAGTTTGAATTCATGTTAGAACCATGAATTGCAAGGTAAATATAATGTTTAGCAACAGTATGTGGACATAATAAAACACAGTTGTTGGGGCTTCCTCCCCCAGTCTCTATTTTGAGAGATCCAAGAGTGGCTCAAATAAGCAAATTCAAGGCTGGTGAGGCAGAGCAGAGGCACCACCTCTGACTCAGGTGGCTGGCCCATCTTGTGGAAGCCCTATTTATACCTTGCACTATCCATCCTGAGAACCTCTAGATCTCATCAAGACTTTCTGCCAGGGTTGTTCATTCTTTTTCAAGGGAAAGATTTTTCTCCCAGTGGATCCATTTCCACTCACTGGCTGCAAGCTTCATGTACTGTCATGGCAGCATGTAAGCTTTGTTAGGGACACTGTTGTCTTTCATAAAGATAGAGGAGACACATCCCAGACAAACGACCTCCCTTGTTGACAGTGGTGTGGAGAACACATGTGGGAGCCGCTAAGACAAAGGTGGCTGGCAGGACTGGCAATGTGAGACTAGAGCAGGACACACAAGGAAGCTGGCCGTGAGATCTGGGGCTTGGTGCTGATCCTGTGACTGTTGTCGTTTCAGTGCCTCATGGCGTGGGAGTCAATTATTCCACTGCTACAGGAGAAACAAGAGGCCAAGTAGGCACCTCCGTGGGACAGAGACTCTGCTACCTACACAGGGCATGGCACCCGAATGTCCCTGCAGTGCTTGAGAGGTGGCGTTGGGAAAATGACACAGAAGCACCTCCAGTTTGTGTATTTTCTCCCTCCCCCTGCACCTGCAGTTGTTTTCCATTAGTATTTATTTCTTGGTGGAGCCTGCAAGGCCATAATCATCTCTCAGCAGAAGCATACCTCCGTGTTGTGAAGGAACCTCCTCGGTGAACACTAGGAAGACTTGAAACCGAGGGGCAGCAACAGCCCACAGCTGTGACATCTCATGCGCTTCCTCTTAGGGGACAGCAGAATTACCTGTTGTGGGAGAGAACTCAGGTCCCACTTTTCAAGAACACGAGGAGGCATGAAGTAAAGGGAGCTGTGGCTTGCTGTAGAGACCTAATGGCTCTGACTTGACCCCTGTGGGCATTGACTTGTCTCAGCCTAGACAGAGGCGGGAGCACCTCCATGGGAAGTCCTTAATTTACAGTGGCCTGTAGCCTGAGTATGGCCTGCTTCCTCTTTGTGATGACTGACATGTATTTTCTTGTTTCTGGTTCACATGGGGCCACTTAAGCAGATGTCTGTGTGCATCCATGCTTGAGCGAGCAAGCCAGCGTCCTTGGCCTTCGATGATGCCTCAAGAAGCTGAGGGGAAAGCTCCCCAAATACAGTAGATCAGAAAGTTTTTGTGGAAAATGAAAAAAAAAAAAGGTGCATTTTCCTCTGTGAAGGTCTTGAGTGTATTTCTTCTGTTTGTTCATTGTCATCGGGCTTAGACCTAGTAGGAATAGCTGTTGTTTTGCAGTCAGGGTCACTCCTCTGTTGTTGAGAGTAGTGGGCCTAAGCCAAGTCCACCCTCGATGTCTGCTTTTGCAATTTGCCTTTACCTCACCAAGAACACCTAGTTTAATATTTCCTGCCACATCTACCAAATATTTGGGTAGCCTTTTGGTGAGAGGGCTGATATCGTATTGTTATGACACAGTTGAAATTTAAAGTGTGAATGTTCTACATAAAGTGCTTTAATTAACCCTTAACATTTCCTGGTCAGAAAGAAAAGTACCTACAGGGGCTGCAAAGATGATGTGTAGTCTTGCTTTGCTTGTAGTTGAAGTCTTAATTTATAGCCAAATTCCTGGGGACTGCCAGCTGGGTTTAAAGTCTTCATTTCAAACTGTTACCAGATTTTCTTTTCCAATTCACCACAAAACCAAATCACAAAGGATCTACCTTTCTGCTCATTGTCTTTCTCCTGAAAAGAAACTCCATACATCACATGTGTTCAATCACCCCTTTAGAACTCCAAAAGCCTCAAATAACTGGTAGAGGTTTATTTTTATTTTTATTTTGTTTAAATGAAGCAGTTACTGCCTGTGTAAATGCCAATCAGTGTACAGTATGTTGAAGTCACTCATCCCGTTGTCACAGCAGAGTTGACCGTGTGTCAGCCAGAGCTGGGAAGAGTTCTGTTCTTTTTCTGTCATGTTTGACATTCACAGTTGAAATGGTCATTTTTCTGATAGTCGGTACTTGCCTGTACTGCTTTCATCTGTGCCATTCTAAAATCCTATGATGTGAATTTTCAGTTTGGTACAAATAGAAATGAGTCACTGGAGCAGAGGGTAAGAACAACTCATGTGCCTACCCCATCTCCAGTGTCTCACCATTTCATTCTACCTCTAAGCCATTGTGTTGATGTGGTATGGATGTGTGGGTCCAGCCTTGGCAGGCATCAGGATCTGAGCTGGTTGTTGACAGGCCTGGATTGACAGAAGTCACAGGAAACCAGGCTTGATCCAGCAGCAGCATATTTGGAATATCTTTGGATGTTTTGCCTTATGGAATGTGCACTTGCAAAATGATGCTTGGAAAGAACTGTGGGAAGAGTTAGGAGGAGACTAGAACATAGCTGAAGGCCCGTCATTCCTGAGTACTGGCTAGTTAAGGAAGATGGCAGCCCTTCAAAGTAGCAGTGGGATGTTGACTGCAAGGGAAGGGTCGTGGGGTCCACAGTCATTTCCTCTCATCATGGGAGACATCACTGGCTCTGGAGAGACTGCCTATCTTTGAAGGCACGTTGAGATTTTGTCTTGCTCTGTTTGTTTGCTTCCTATGAAATTCCTGTGCTTCAAGACACAGGAATAGCTGGAGCAATAAAAACTTTCTGTCCTTCAGGCTTGTTGTCAGTGGCAGAGCCAGGAAACTACATACATTACAGACTTCCATGGAGAAACAATCCTTCCCAAGAAGAGACATGTCCTCATCTTCAGGCTGGCAGTTGAGAAGATAAAGAGGCAGGCCCAGAAGGAAGGAGACTATAGGCAATGAAGGAGGAGCTCCCTATCCCCCTTCCCATGGCTCTCTGTGCTCCTGAGGCCCTCATAGTCCCAAGCAAGGATTTGCTTATTCGTTCTGGTCAAACGCGAAAGAGATTTCTTATGAGAAGCCTAACTTGAGATTTAGGTGCCAAAGACCTCCTGGGTGAGGCTCTTCTTACTCCTTCCTTCCCGAGCCATAGTCTCTGTCCTAGGTTATGGACTTCTCATATTTCTTTTTCATGAGATTTTAGGTTGAGGGCAGGTAGTCAAAGATAGATTGACTGTAGTAGTGAGTGAAGATAAGTCTGTTTCCATGTCAAATCTCAACCCCATGGAGTATATTCTAGATGTTCATTTGCCAGTCCCGGGAAGGGATGAGCCATACTTGCTGCTCACTGCTTGTGTGGCTGCCTTTGGTGAGGGCTTGGCAGGAAGTCATCCTGCTTTAGAGATAGGCCTGATGACCATGTGGCAGAGGCAAATGAGGTTTCTCTGTTAGGACAGTAGCCCTAGGAACAGTTTGGTGTGACTTGATCCTGCCTGATGGTATTGAGAGTGCAGGCAGCTGACTGTTTTGATGAGGTTATTGGACTACCTCAGAGTCATTCTCTAAACTCTTTCCTAAGATGGAGAGGAGAGGAAGAGCAAGGCCAGGAAGGTCAAAACTGTGTTGGCCTCATCTGTGTGGGTTTTGGGATGGACTGGAAGTGGGCTTTGCCCTGGCTAGATGGGGCTGCTAATCCCCCCTCCCCACCCCAGTGGGCAGTTCCTCCCAGAAGGTCATCAGGCTTCAGGGCAGAGCACACACTTTGAGACTCCACCTTCTCAAATGCCTACTTCCAGGGCCTGTGGAAACCAAGCTAATTTTATGGCTGGGTAACACTGCTTTGGCCATCCTCACTTACAATATTATGTTGGGAATTTGGGGTTGCCTTCTCACTTTCAAAAGGCCTCAAGATGGCAGTGGATTACACGTGCCCTCTCCTTGCTTGCATTTTTCCTTTTAAGATGACATGTGTCACCTATGTATATATTTGAGGAAAATGTCCTCTTCTGGGCCAGGCTTCACCTGGAGCTGGGGGTGTTACAACAGTTCTCCTCTTTCTTGATTTTAACTCGGTAAAAAAATCCAGGAATTCAGTTTTTTAGCAACCCAATCTGCAAGGTGGTCAGGTTTGATTTTAAAGATATCTATCTTTCCACCATTGCACATACCAGGGGCATCCAAACAGAGTAGGGTAGAGACTGTGTTACAAGTGGGCAGACTATTTTCTCTTGATCACATGTGTTTGAAGTATGTCCTGGGTATGACTGCCCAACCCTTTTTATGTGGTATTAGCCAGGTAGCTTTTACTTCTCTAGGTAGTCTATAAATGTTACGAAAAAACCTAACTTTTAACAAATAACAATGTTTGTCTCATATACACATTCTATGTATTTAGCACTTGAAGATCAACAAATCCAAAATTTTAAAGAAACACCACCGACTGTTAAAAGCCTAACTGCTTTTTGAGAATTTGTCAATGCCTACTGATATGCCTTATTCTTCTACTAGTGTTTAAAATGCTCTGAGTAGAAAGAGTTTTAGAAATGTAAGCAGTCATTCAGCTTCAGTATTATAGATCTAGCATAGTCTTCAGCCCTTAAGGAAACAAGGGGTGCGGGGGTCATAATTAGGATAACCTTTTTGGAAGGTGAGAACTATTGCTATTGCCAAATGATATTTTTAATAGTGTAAGGAAACACAGAGACCACAGCACCTTTTATTGTTTTAAATGTAGAAAAATTCATTTAGTTCCTTTTGGCATCCTCCTGATTGTAGAGAATATGGTATCAGCATTGATGAGTCATTTCCATCCAAAGAATTTATGGATAAAGACAGATCCACTTTTTAAGAGACCCTGGTTCCTCAGAGTCGTATGTTGAAATGCCACAGATTGAAATGCCAAAAACATAAAACCTATTTATTGACTTGCATAATTGAGTCCATTTTAGTGGAGCCTATTTGTTGACGCTGTGCTGCAGTGTTGCCTATGTGCCTCTCCCAAAAGTCCTGCCCTGGCACTAGGTGACTCTGCTCTCTCTAGGTCAGGTCAGAGCAGCAAATACCTGTCCCAACTCCTGTGGGACAGGCTTGTTCACAGACTTTAGCCAGCCAACCTTTTATTGGATATGATTCTGAAAAGAGGAAGAGGGAAATGCTTTTTCCTTAGTGAGGCAATGAGGAGAGGGGAAGGTAGATTGCAAATCAGAATGTTTGGTTTACTAAAGCATATCCCTGTGTCAGCTGGGCCTTCATTGGATAACAAACCAGCATTTCTTAACAGTCAGCACTGTCCACCTGGGTGCCCCTGAGGCTCAGTCAGGTCTGTCCCATAGTCCCCCATCCTCTGTATTTCTGTGTGCCTGCTCCCTACATCCCTGAGTCAGGAATGTGTGGAGAGATGAACTACAGCCCATGTACTCCCAGGAAACAAACTGCCAGCAAACTTTCTAACTTGTATTTTAACCGTACCAGAAGAGATATAAATGTTTGCTTAGGGTATGTCCACATTATGGACTGTGTTTCTTACTTTTACAAATCAATCCTTACAGTTAAGATTTAAAAGAGAAAGGAAAGGCCTGAGGTATTGGTCAAGTCCTCTGTGTTAACTGTTTCTCTCTATTTCTCTCCCTCCCTCCACCTCTTCCCCCTCTCTCCCTCCCTCTCTCCCTCCCCACCTCTCCACCCCCTCTTCACCCTGTCTTCCCTATCCTTCCATGCTGCCATTAACCAAAATAAAAGCTGTGAAAATAAAAGTTAAGAGAATGTGTGTTGATAAGAAACTGATTTCTTTACAGAGCGAAGTCTTTGTCTTATGAAGCTACCAGATGTTAAAAAGAATGTCACCTGTTTTTCATTGTTTTGGAACCCCAGAGATTATAAGTGAGGAAAGAAATGTTGAATTTTTGATGCCGGCATGAGGTTTTTGTCCACTTCTGTTTTTCATCTATATGTATAAAAGTTCTGTTCATTGTTTACTATGGGATTAGTATTACATTTTGAGGTAAACAAAGAATTTGTATTGCTTGATAAACTATTAGCTTGTAAATTAAAAAATTTATTTACCTCAATTAACTTTAATGGACCAATAAAAGTATAAAATATGCTTTCTTTATTTTATGTCTTGTTGTATTTTCTCTAAACAAACAAGTGATTTGCCTAAAAAAATCAGGATTTACAGAGAAATGGGAAGTTTGTGTGTGTGTGTATTTGTGCATTTGCTAAGCAGGTACTCTACCACTTGAGTCATGCCTCTAGCCCTTTTTGCTTGGTTGTTTTTATTTTATTGGAAGGATAGTTTTATTATCTTTGTGTACAGAGAACTCCACGTTGTACATTTAACCTGGTTTAGTGGTGAGTTAACTTTGCTTTTTCCAGCTTATCAAAGTGAGTTACAGATTTGTGGCCCAGGGCCACTGGCACCCATCTTCCTCTTTCACTTCCTTATAGACCCAACCTCAGTTTACCCTCTCCTACATATTCAAGTTGGCAGCAACTTGGAGAGATGGAGAAACTATCTTGTATAATAACCGTTGGATAGGCAGGCAGTCTGAGGGCCTGCCCAGGTGTTTCATGAGAGATTTCCTTCCTATATCATCTTAGAGCAAAGTATATATATACTGGAGCAAGGCAAGCCATTTTCTGATTTTTTTTTTTTTTTACCTACTATGATGTTTTTGAAGTATTCGTAAGAAGGAATGTCCTTGGTTTTTTGAGTATTTGAATGTGTTTGGAAATAAGCTGTACAGTGGTGTTGGACTTGGCCTACTGATAGTAGACTTCATTAATCTAAAATTACAGTCATACAAAACAAGGCAGGAAAGCAAGGCCAGAGAGGGTTGAGGATGAGGTCTTAGCATTTCCATTTAGTAGGTCTGACCTTTCAGTATTTCCATTTTGGAAATGAATACAAGCCTTTCCCATGGGGCTATTGGTAGACAAGTGATCATTTATAGGCAGCTCCGAAGTATCCAATGGACACTCACTAGATGATAAAACTTATGGATTTGAAAAGGCTCTCTTATGCTGTCCATCTTTACCACTCCAGTCTTAGTCTCCATCCCTTCCTCCTTGATGCCCATCTCCCCTCCTACCTCCTTTCTCTCTTCATGTGTCTTGGGGAAATTTTCTTCAAGCCTTGCAGCATGCAGTTTCTTCTGCCTGGGGTGTTCTGGGCTTCAACTCCTAACATTTGTCACATCTGGGAAGCCTCTGTCCTCCCATGATGGAGCTATATGCCCCTTTACGTAACATTTGCAAAGAAGACAGTAATTCCAAGCCAGGGCACCTGTAATCCTAGCTATTCAGGAGGCAGATCTGAGGATCACAGTTCAAAGCTGTTCAAACAGGAAAATTTGTGCGATTCTTTCCAATAAACTACCAAAAAGCTGGAATGGAGCTGGAATGGTAGAGTGCTGGTTCTTGGGCAAAAGAAGCTCAGGGACAGTACCCAAACCCTTATAGGTGTGGCTCAAATGGTAAAGCTCTTGCCTAGCATGCTTAAGGTTCTATCTCCAGTATCAAGAAAAAGAAAACAAGGGTGCTTGTTGCCTGTGGCTCATGCCTATAACCCTAGCTATTCAGGAGGCTGAGAACTGAATCAAAGCCAATGCAGGCAGAAAAGCCCCTAAGACACTTCAGTTAACCAGCAAAAGGCCAGAAGTAAAAGCATGGCACAAGTGGTAAAGTACCAGATTGAATGGAAAAGCCCTGATGCCAAGGATGCTCCATTGCTCTTCTGAGTGCTTCGTTCATGTGGACTCAATGCTTATTTTTTAAGATTTTATTTTTTAACTTAATAGGTGTCATTTCTCTTGAGTGTTTACAGTTAAAGATTCAAGGAAAATCTAACTTATTTTTCAAAGTTTTATTTTTAATTTGAAAGTTGTAACTTACAGTTCATACAAAATGTCCCTTTCACATGGCCTTGGGCAGCCGAAAATGCAGGCCTTCTTTGAGTTCTGGAACTTCCAGTAAACACCATATGACTAATTAAATCTGTGTTGGAGCCCTGGAGACAATCACTGGAAGAAAGGGGCCTGACCACCTGCTACTGGAGCTTGAACCCCTCTAGGGTCTGGGATGCCCATGTGTGTTGTCCACACCCACAGAACCTAACCTCTGCCTAGCTGGGCCATCTGAAAGCTGAGAAGGTTCTTCCATCACCTGGGAAGTACATTCCCCCATCTACCAGGGTCCCCTAGAGCCCCAGCCAGTCATGCAGAGGACAATTCTAGCTGGAGCAATGGTTTCTTGGGCAGTGAGTTATTTTGGTCCAATTCCCTAGTTCCTTTCTTAGTCATCAAAGGGCCCTAGCCATTGCTGGTGTTCTTAGCTCTTGCAGATCAGCACCTTCATTTCTCTGTCCTGTCTCCACATTGTGACCCTGAGACTTGTTTATAGGCCACGATGCTGTTAAAAAAAAATTGTAATAGAGAATTACAAGAGAACCACTCAAACAGGCAAAGAATATCCCTACCTATGTTGTCACTGTGACATGTGGAATTAGACATAATGCTATCTGCATTATGGTATCAGAAGGCTGTGCTGAGTGAGGCTGGCTCCAGGGAAAGTCTCTTACTTCAAGTTCTTTCCAGTCCTGTGATGATGAAATTCTCCCCATTTCCCACAACATTGTAGTCCTGTGCCTCAACATTTTCTTAGAAACGCTTTGCATCTCAATCACTTGATATTCAAGTGATAAACTCCCATGAATATCTTAGGATCAAGATTAATCTTCACTAATCCCAAACTGAATTAACCATCCTATCTCATCTTCTGCCTTTCCAGAGCTCCTTTATCTCTCTCACAAACTTTGTTAAAAAATACTGGTAGAAGCTGGTGCTCATGGTTCACGCCTATAATCCTAGCTACTCAGGAGGCTGAGATATGAGGCTCGTGGTTCAAAGCCAGCCCGGGCAAGAAACTCCGGGAGACTCATATCCAATAAACCACTAGAAAATCAGAAGTGGCACTGTGGCTCAATTGGTAGAGCACTCACCTTGAGCTGAAGAGCTGAGGGACAGCGCCCAAGTCCAGAGTTCAAGCCCCATGACCAACAACAACAACAAAAATACTGGTGGAGCTGGGTGCTGGTGGCTCACACCTGTAATCCTCGCTACTCAGGAGGCTGAGACCTGAGGATCACAGTTCAAAGCCAGCCCAGGCAGGAAAGCCCATGAGACACTCCAATAAACTGTTCATAAAAAGCGGGAAGTGGTGGTGTGGCTCAAGTGATAGAGCACTAGCCTTGAGCACCAAAGCTCAGGGACAGCCCCCAGGTCCCAAGTTCAAGTCCCAGGACTGGCAAAACAAAAAACAAAAAACTGGTTAGTAGCTCACGTCTATAATCTTACCTACTCAGGTGTCTGAGATCTGAGGATCAGGTTTGAAGCCAGCCCAGACAGAAAAGTTCACTGGAGACTCTTATCTCCAATTAAACAGCAAAAAGATGGAAATGGAGATAATAGTTCAAGTAATAGAGTTCCATCCTTGAGCAAAAAGTCAAGTGAGAGCTCAGGACCCTGAGTTCAAGTTCCCCCACCCCGCCCCTGAGTACTGGTACATGTGTGTGTGCGTGTGCACACACACACACACACACACATACTGGTAGACAAAATGGTAGACAAAATAGCAGTTAAGAACACTGGATTAAGGTCTTGGACTTGTGTAAGTTTTATGCCAAAAGTCTTCAGGTTGTAAATTAGAACACAGTTCTTGTTGATGGATCGAGAGTGTTTTAAGCTGCTTATGGATATAAGCTTAAATCCTAGTCTTCTAGGGAAAATATGTAGAAACTTCCAATACCAACTTCCCACCTGAGTCTGAGAATCCTACTGGGAGGGGCAGTTATTGTACTTCACAAAACAAAACTCATTGAATTACAAGGCTGGCAAGTAGAGAGACAAAACTTAGAGCTGGGCACTAGTGGTTCATGCCTGTAATCCTAGCTACTCAGGAGACTGAGATCTGAGGATTGTGGTTCAAAGCCAGCCTGGGCAGGAAATTCCGTGAGATTCTTTTTTTTTTTTTTTTTTTGGGTCCGGTCGTGGGGCCTGAACTCTGGGCCTGGGCGCTGTCCCTCAGTTCTTCAGCTCAAGGCTAGCGCTCTACCACTTGAGCCACAGTGCCACTTCTGGCTTTTTTCTTTTTGCTTATGTGGTGCTGAGGAATCGAACCCAGGGCCTCGAGCATGCAAGTCAAGCGCTCTACCACTGAGCCACCTTCCCAGCCCTTCCGTGAGATTCTTATCCCCAATAAACCACTCAGAAAACTAGAAGTGGTGTTATGGCTCAAATGGTACAGCGCTATCCTTGAGCTATAAAGCTGAAGGACAGCACCCAGGCCCAGAGTTTAAGCCCCACAATCGACAAAGAAAAAAAGAAAAAAAAAAAAAGAAAAGACTAGAGGCAACCAGCACAGGGATCATGAACTTGGCTTAGAGCCCTGGCTTTGTAGCTAATTCCTTTGGGACACTATTGATAGCTGTGTGTTTCTGGCCAGCTCCTAACTTCATTATCAGCCAGCAACAGGCAGTTGTGGTGTGTGAGTGTTCAGTAATGCTCACTAGTGGGTGTTATGTCGTTCTAACAGCATTCATTCATTAAGCAAATTTATTCAGAGAACCTCCTGAGCACCAGAGTCATTGCTGGACCTAGGAGACACACAATAAGCCATAAGCCATGCTCATTGTTCTCAAGGAACCTACAGTCTAGAGGGCAAGTGTATTAAATAGATGGTTACTAAGTGATCAACTGTCATTCCACATAGGCTTTGGGAAAATATACTAGAAAGACCTAATTTAGACTAATAGAGGTGTAGGAAAATTCTTTTTGAGAAAATGGCAAGTTTTGACTCTCTCCTTCCATCTTCAGTGTGTGCATGTGGGGGAGGGGTGGTAATAGTAATCTCAAATTTAGGGAGTTAAAATATATGAAGTTAAGTGCTTTCTGTTAATTTTTTTGTGGTACTGTGGTTTGAATTCGGGCCCTTGCTCTTTTTCAACTTGCTTGCCTGGCTGGCACTCTACCATTTGAACCATGTCTCCAGTCCTGCTTTTCTCTGGGTCCTAGGGATTGAACTCAGGGCCAGGGTGGTATCACTGAGCCTGTCTGTGTTCAAGGCTAATAATCTTAACACTTGAGCCACACAGCCACTTCGTTTTTGAGTAGTTAATTGGACATAAGAGTCTCAAGTAGCTTTTCTGCCCTGGCTGGCTTCAAACCCCAATCCCCAGATTTCAGCCTCCTGAGTAGCTAGGATTACAGGTGTGAGCCACCAATGCCCAGCTCAGCCCTGCTTTTTGATGGTTATTTTGGAGATGGAGTCTCAAAAGCTTTCTTGCCCGGGCTGGCTTTGAACCTTGATTTTCTGAATCTCAGCCCCTTGAGTAGCTACAGTCATGAGACAGCAGTAACATCCATTACATTACATTTTTAATGAGATGAGTGCAAATTAATTAAATTTTTAGACCAGAGAGATGAGTTCATTCTCCTCTAGTGGCTCATTTACTGAGTGCAAGTGTACCTGAGGGGTGGGGGAAGAGGGTTAAACCACACTGTGGGGTCCTCAGCCCCTCCCTATCTCATCTAAAGAGCAGGCAGAAGAAGGCAGGTTCTTACAGTAATGGGAAGAAATCCACTCACTTTGCTAGCAGGGAAGGCCAGATCCATGGCCCTTTCAGGTCACAGACTGGTTGGCAGCTCTAGCTCCAGGACCTCTCCTGACATCAAGGAGTGGGATACAGGCTGTGACTAGTCCAGTCTCTTGCCTTCTGAGTCTTCCTCTACTCTGCTGTGCTTTCTTGGTTTTTCTGTCATGGAATGTAACCTTGCCTACTGTGGTTAGAAAGCTCTACTGGTCTTTCCTGCTACTATCAATGATTGATGGTACAATCTGGCCTTTTCTCACTGGAAGAATATGTTAGGATATCATTTATTTTAGTGACTTGTGGAGAGCAAAGGTAATAGCAATATTCCTCCTATGGCATAAGTTTTCAATCTTACATTTCTGAGAGATGGAATCCTATAATAATAATTTTTCATCTTTCCTAGTCATTTCCTGAAAACTTTGTACATGAGTTTCTCTAGTGCTAAATGTCTATGATGGATAAAACAGACTTACTTTAACTGTCTTATCCATCTGAGCATCCAATTAATTGCTTATTTAGTGTTTCCTCACTGGTTCTGTGGCATAAGATCAGGAAGACCCAGCACAGATAGTTAAGACCCAGTGTATGCTAAGACCCAGAACTGGATAAGGGGTCATATGTCACACAACTGCTTCTTAGGCCTTTAGGTCTTAATGAAAGGAAGCCATTCTCCTTATCATACCTAAAGCAGGTGAAACTGTAGAAAAGAACCAATTATTGGACTTTCTTGTTGCTTTCATAGGTCTGTTTTTGTCTTTATGACACATATTAACTAGTAAGATGTGTGTGTGTGTGTGTGTGTGTGTGTGTGTGTGCACGCACACACACACACATGCATGTGCATGCCTGGTATTAGGGCTTGAAATCAGAGCCTGGGCATTGCCCCTGAGCTCTTTTGCTCAAGGCTAGTGCTACCACTTGAGCACAGCTCCACTTCCAGCTAATTGGTGATAAGAGTCTTAGAGACTTTTCTGCCTGGGCTGGTTTTGAACTATGATCCTCCAATCTCAGCCTTTTGTGTCACTAGGATCACATTTGTGAGCCACCAGTGCCTAGTTCTGGTATTTGTTTTTAAGTTGAAGAGATAACTTCAACCAACTGCCAATGAACTAGAACTAGTCATTTTTCAAATGGGGAAAACGAATCTATCACTGGCTTAGCCAAAGAGTTAAGACTTCTGAAAATTTGCATTGCATGCCAGCTGCAATTTTGCCCAACTCATTCAGCCAGGACTCATCTGAAAAGGCCTAAGGGCTGGATAGCCTGAAGACAGACCTGGCTGAGCCCTTACCTTAGAATATCAAACCTCATATGACCCCTAGCTTTTCCAAATTCAGCCACTTGCTCTTTACATCTTATTTTTTTCAACTAAGAAATAAAGCAAAGAACCTCAGTGATTGATAGTTCCTCGCCCACTTTACCCTCCCTGACCCCACCTTCACAGTAGACACTACCCCCATCTTACCCAATCGGGATAATGGCCACAAAGGAGAGGAAGGAGGACAGAGCAAAGCAGGTGCCTACAAACTTGTCCATGGTGAGCTGATAGATCTTGTTATACACCGTGGATGTCACCACCCCAGTCAGAGCCAGGGACAGCTGCAGTATGACAAACACCTTTCCTGCAAGGGATAAGTGGTTACTAAAAAATGTGGTAGTGTCCTTTTTTTGTTCCCCACTGGGGAGCTCTCAAAGAACCTCTTCCCTTCTAGGGACTCCCTTTCAGGCCCCATGGCTGAATTCAACAGGAGTCCTGTCTCTATCTGCACATTCCTGAAGTCTTTTTCTTTGACTGTGGCTTTTCCAGTGATTGACTTCATAAGTTTTTCTCACCCACCCTCAGTCTGCATTCTTTCTGTCCTGGATGGATATGTTCCTCACGTATTTAAGGATGCCTTTGGAATTTTCTCAGATATCTTCTGCAAATGGGTATCTCAAGCTGAGCTCAGGCAGAAGATCCAGTCACTCACCATAAGAGGAGCCTTTGATGAGTTTGGACATAGCTGATCGAATGGTCGTGATGGGAATGAGGGCGAACAGCATGGTAGCTCGAGCTGGAAAACATCACACAAGAATGCTCCTTACTGTAGCACAGCCTGAGCCAAGGACAAAATCACAATCAAGTAAATGCCTTGTCCCCAGCCCCTCTCCAGTCCCTATGGGGCTTTCCCTGCTGGCAGATAAGCATTCTCTCCAGCTCAGCTCTAACTACAAGCTCTGATAGAGTCGTAGTTGCTGAGTGCTAATCTCAAGGTCACAAGGCCCTGCTTACACAGAGAAAGTGAAGGGAATCTTCATGGGCAGAGTTCTGTGGTATCTAGGGAAATGGAGCTAGCGCCAACAACATGACACAGATGAGAAGCCCTAGGAGAGAATGCCTGCCCATACTGTCCCTGAACTGCTCTTGGAGACAGTCTCAGGAGCTTGAGCAAGCTGCTTCCAGAAACATTCCCCTAGTATGGCTGCCACCTACTCCTGAAACCTTATTGATGAATGTTCTTTGTACATGGTCTTAACCGGGAACTGACCAGAGATTGCCTTGCCTTGTCTTGCCTTGCCCTGCCTGCCTGCCTACCTGCCTGCCCTCTCTCCTTCCCTCATTCCTTCTTTACTTCCTTCCTTCTTAGGCCAGCCTTAGAGATTCTCCTCTTTATGTCCCCCTGTGTAACAGGATGACATTCTGTTTATTAATGGAAATGTGGTCTTGCAAACTTTTTGCCTCAATCCTCTCAATCTCGGCCTCAGTAATTGAGGTGATAGGCATGAGCCCCTGCATGGAGCCCTACCTCGCTGACCTCACCGTTTTGTTACATGCTTTTCTGAGGTATGTCCCCTAGACAAAGGTTCAGCCTTCTGGTAATCATCTAGCATTGTTCTTCCAAATATGTTAGCGATGTTGGCCACATGTGGCAAGTTAAATTAATTGAAATGTAGCAATCTAAATTAACTGAAATGAAATAAACGGTAAAATTCTGTTCTTTAGTTGCATTAACATTTCAAGTGCCCAACAGCCACACATGGCTAGGGGCTACTGTACAGCACAGACCAAGAGAGTAGTCATTCCCACAGTCGTAGTAAGTTGTGTGGTAGCACTAGTCTAGAACTCTCTTTCTTGTGGTTTATCTGGCCTCTGGCCTCAGATGGAAACTTTATTTTCATTCCTAGTAGTGATTTATTCCATTGGGTTGTGAAGAAGCCAGTTATTGAGAATTATTATGTGTTGTTTAAAAGCCATGGCTTGTCTCTAAATGATTTTAATTAAGGGCCCTTCTAAACTGGATTACTTGGTTTCTTAAAGTTAAAATTAGAAAAAACTCAGTTCTGTCTTCATACAAGGGCATCTTGAAGTCTCCCCTCCTGACTCTAGATATTGATCACACCTGCCTGATCACACACAGGTAGTGATCACACACTATTGATCACACCTGCTTGACCTTCTAGAGTTTCGGCATCATCCTGGTACCATTTCAATCTGCAATACAGAGCACCCACAGTACAATACAGATTAACTCAAGTGCACACAAGCCTGTCTCTAGTGCCTCCTAGAGAGCAAGTTGAAGCCCTGGTTCCAAGCTGGGACTCCTAAAGCCCCCTGACCCAGCATTCCCTGCCTCCCGAGGGGTGCCAGACTCACCAATGTAGAACATGTATGTCTCTTTCACAAAGGCCAAGAGGAGGGCTCCTGTCCCAAAGGAGACCATCCCAATTATGATCATTGTGGTGTCCCGGAAGTAGCGGGAGAAGACCAGAACGCCTAGGAAGCTGGTGATGAAGATGGTGTACCCAGAAGCCATCCCATAGCCCACCTGCTCTTGGTTCCAGCTGAGAGGTTCCCTCAGCACGAAAAGGGGCATCACATCCACCGTGCCCACCACAGCCAAGTCATAGAGGATGGCACCCACAAAGAGCAGGGAAAGGATGTTTTTGGGGGGACGTGTTTTGCCAGGAGATGGGGGGTGCCCCCCTGTATTCTTCTTGTCCAGCTGGTCGGGATCCAGGGTGCGGTAGGTGCCTACCGTGCCAGACACGGTGTCCAAGGACGGGAGCTTCTTGCTGGGTTTGGCCATAGACTCAGGGACTTTCAGCACGAAGAGGCTGTAGAGAAGGGCGAAGGTGGCGCAGCCCACGCTGCAGGCCGTCAGCACCAGGCCCTGCCCGGAGTGCCCAGCCGTCTGATTGAAGAGATGCCCAGAGGCCATGCTCCCGCAGAACCCTGCCAAACCCAGGATCAGGTCGATGAGGATGAGGCGCACCGAGCGGCGGCCTTCGGAGGAGCCCAGGGAACCCAGCGCCATGACCCCGGACCAATAGGCCGAGAGGCCTCCGCACAGCCCGTTGAGCGCGGCCGCCCCGTACAGCACCTCTACCGGCCAGTCGAGCAGCACCTTGAGCAGCAGCCCGATGCGGGACAGCAGGAAGCCCAGCAGCGACGTGCAGATGGAGATCTTGCGGTGGTAGCGGTCGCTGAGCCAGCCCAGCCCGTAGGCGGACAGCAGGGGCGTCAGGCCCACCACCAGGTTGTAGATGATGTAGAAATTGGAGATGGCCCTCTGCTGCTGGTCCTCCAGAGCGCCCCGGGGCGACGGACTGGTGGAGTTGTGATTGAAGGAGCCCCGCGCCCCGAAGGACGACTTCACCACGAGGAGAAGCCCCGCATCGTAGAGCGAGCCGGCCACCTGGGCGGAGGCCACCACGGGCTCGATCCAGGTCCTCACTTGGAAGCGAGGCAGCTGGCACCGCCACGGGCAGGTGATCTCGAGGCCCATGGGACCTGTCTGGTGAGGGACAGAAAGGCTGGATGACTGCAGGGACCGGGAGATGCGCCCAAACTTGACAGCTACAAAGAGCAAGGACGCAGCGGAGCTCCAGCCGCCCAGGACCTCCTGGCCCCGACCACGCCTCCCCCCAGCCGGCCGCGCCCCCTCCCCGACCGTCTCCACCCCGAGAGGGCGGGGCGGGGCTCGCGACCTCCCACCGGAGCCTTGAGACCCGCAGCGCCGTCCATCTCTGCTCCCTCCCTCGGGGAGCCCACCGGTTCCCCACTGCTGGGCCTGCCCGGGGGACTCCTGTCCGTCCATCCCTGCCACCTTCCCCTAAGGATTGTCACGGCAGAGGCTAACGTTCACGGAGAAGGAGCCCTGAGATCTGCCTTGGAGCCGTTCGAAGCAAGACAGATTTGGACAAGGGATGGAATGCTTGGATAGATCTGGGGTGTGAAGCTCTGTTGAATTTAAAAGCCACAGAGATCCACGTGCTGTAAGGAACTAATACCTAAATTTAAACGAAAGAGGGGGGGGCAATGGGGAGAGAGGAAGGGAGGAAAGGAGGGGGAAGGGCAAGAAAGAAACTCAGCCATTGCTGCACCCAGTCCTTTCTCTTAGCCAAAGATCTCCCTCGAAGAGCCCCAACTTCTTGCACCCGAGCCAAGGCCTATAGTGCTCCTACTCAAACTTCCAGCGCTTCATAGCCCTGGACTTTCTGGCAGGGCACTGAATCTCCTGGAGAGAGCAGAGTCAAGTCCCCCCATCCCCCACCCCCAGTAAAGCCCCCAGGGACCCCTCCTGCCCCTTGGTGCTGCTGTTGCTCTTCCTCTGTCTCACAGTCTCACATTCCTGAGCTGGGCTGTGGCCTCTGCTCCCTGTCCCCCACTTGCTTCCTCCTTTAAGGGCTCACTTCAACAGTAAGGAGCACAGTGGTATAGAGGCCAAGGAATAAAATTCAAAAGCACCCAGCCTCTAGCCTTCAACCCTAGCACAGCCATGGCAGCATAGACCAGCAGGAACCCAAAGTCACAACAAGGAGACTCAAGACTTTAAAAGCAGATGGACAATGTAGGAGAGTCTGGATTCCATGCGAGATTTACGTAGACACGTGTTCTTCTGGCAGTTTTCATCCCCCCTCGACCTTTCTTCGTCATCCCCAGACCCAGACAACTCCGTCTTCTGCAACAAGAAAGGCATACCCAGACTCTCCCTGGAAGATGTATCTTGTGGGTTTCCTCCTGGTTTCACCAACCCATTCCTGGCTCTCCCACTCCATTCCTAACCTGTTTTTCTGGAGACTGCAGCAAGTAGCCCAACCAGCCTGTTCCCTGTGGGTGGCAGAGGCTCCAGTGGATGGGTGGGTGATAGGGGGAAGGTGGTATTCTTCAATTAGACATGGCTGGATAAGCCAGCAGAACTATGCTGCTTTTGACCACTTGTTCAAGGAGTCATGTCTATTCTCGGGACTGCATACAGTAGAGGGCAACCTTGTTCCTCTTTTTCGGAGCATTTATGAGGCCTTAGTTCTTCTTGTCCTCTGGTGAAATTTGAAGGGCTTCAAATGAGAGATTCATATGAGATCTAGGACAAGTCTGGTAGAAGCTGGGTGATCACAATGCTGCCAGCCCTGGAACCCTCTAGCGTGGAAATAAACTTTACTTTAGAGTAGTTGATATCCCTCCCTGTTCTGGTTACTCTTTGTGTGTGTGTGTGTGGGGGGGGGGGTTTGGGTCCGGTCGTGGGGCCTGAACTCTGGGCCTGGGCACTGTCCCTCAGCTCTTCAGCTCAAGGCTAGTGCTCTACCCTGGAGCCACAGCGCCACTTTTGGCTTTTTTCTTTTTGCTTGTGTGGTACTAAGGAATCGAACCCAGGGCTTCATGCATGCAAGGCAAGCGCTCTACCACTGAGCCACCTTCCCAGCCCTTCTGGCTACCCTTGGTTGGATTACAGTCTCATCAGGCCCCTTCCCCTGCTGAGTTAGTGACTAGCCATCTTCTGTGGCCCAGACTATCAGCAAGTTGAGCCTTGACCCTATTATATCAAAATATATGTGGATTCTAGTCTCTGGCTTAAGGATAGCTTCCTTAAAGAGCAAAGGCTAAACTCTTCATGTCTTTATATTAATAAAAGTACACTATTCTACTTTTTTTTTTTTTTTTTTTTTGTCGGTCATGGGGCTTGAACTCTGGGCCTGAGCGCTGTCCCTCAGCACTTCAGCTCAAGGCTAGCACTCTACCACTTTAGTTACAGTGCCACTTCCGGTTTTCTGGTGGTTTATTGGAGATAAGAGTTTCACAGACTTTCCTGCCCGGGCTGGCTTTGAACCATGATTCTCAGATCTCAGCCTTCTGAGTAGCTAGGATTACAGGCGTGAGCTACCAGCACCCGGCCTAGTCTATTTTTAAAAAGAAAAGCACCAGCTAACAGTTTCTGAACCTAAGCTGAACAGTTACTATGTACTATACACTTTATATGAATGTGTTAATTTCCCCTTGAAGTCTATGATCTAAATTATCACTGACTGTACCCCTCACATATCATCCATCCATCCACCCATCCATCCATTATTCATCCATCATCCATCTAACTGTGACTGACAGGTTAAGTAATTTTCACAAGATCATACTGGTAGTAGATTGAGGGTCCCATGTTTAGCTCCAGATAGTCTTTGAAAGCCTACAATTTGGGGGAAAATACAGGTAACAAAGAATTTTATTTAAAGATGTCTTCTGAACCAACAGAGGAATGTGAAGAGGTGCAGAAACAACATAGTCAGCATAGCAATGTAATTATACTGATCAATACTAGGTTGCGTAAAGAACAAGAGTAGTTGCAAGTTTATTTATTGAACTTATATAGCCCATGTACTATACAATCAAGTCAGAAATGTTTCGTTGTCTTAAGAGCCTCCAAAGAAATGGTCATTTGGAAAATATTTGGTGCTGGGATTGAACCCAAGGCCTCGAACATGCTAAGAAGGCACTTTACCACTGAGTTCTATTTCTAGAGCTAAACAGGTTTGACCAATATTAGAAGGTGAAATCCTCAGGACAAAGTTTCAGCTGTGGAGGAGGCTCCAGAGAGAAGATGGAGCCTCTTTCCATGAGACAGGATAGTGCTTTGTCTCACACTCTGGAGAAGGAAGGAAGAGAGAGACAGAGAGACCAGAGGAAGAACACGTGTGAGGAGGAATGGAGACACTGAGCAATCGGTGGGAAGGGCCTGGAAAACAAATCCCCCTGGAGTCAAGATGGTCAGAAGGGACTTCAGAAGAATAGGAATGTCCAGTGAAGATTTTAACCAGCCTGCTGTCTTCCAGGCCTGGGACTCCTTCCTGTGACCTCCCTCCCCCACCTCAGTGCTTTAAAAAATAAAACTAAATAAAAAGAACACAAAGTCCCTGATATCATGCCATGCCTCCTTTCGCAAAAACTGGCTTTGTCTACTCAGGCTCTGCTGTACCCAGAAAGACCTCATGAACAACCTGCTCAACACTGTGAAGGAAGAAGGCATGACTTGTTGCTGCTGGCAACTGTGCCCCACGTCTCCTCTGATGAACCTCTCTATTTCTACCTTCCAAATGGCTCCAACTTTCTTCCCCAAAGTCTCCCAAGTGGATCTAAGACTGTCCACTCACCGTATTGTGTATCAGTGATTCCTATGTTGATGGAGAGACAGAAATGTGACTGAAATCTGGACCAATAACAATGAGGCCTAGGGCTTTCATAGTTGAGGGAAGAGACACGTTTCCTTTTCTGGTAGTCTTGGACTGAGGAGGATGAAACTCTGGAGCTTTGTCCCATTGGAGAAGAGCTTGTGGGAGATTGGAGCCAGGGTTGAAGGGAGAGCACAGTACTGGAGAATCTCAACCTGATACTATCTTAGGAGTCAGGGATTGAGCTTGACTGGCTATTTCAATAGCCAAAGCTACAGCATTGCCTTTTCATAATACCAGCTTGGTTTGGTAGAGATTTGATAGAGTTAAAGCCATGGTCTCTCATCTCTAGGGACCATGGCTTTTTTTCAGCTACCAACTTCCTTAGATCTCTGAGTGGATCGATCATCCACTGCAGCAACACCACCTCCAAAGTCATTAATTCAGATCTCCCACTCTTTAACTACAGTCTCTTCTTTGTGGCTTGTTCAACTCCTTCCACTTCAATGATTCTTTGATCTTATCAGGAACCATTGACCCCTAGATTAATACACGATTTTCCAAGCCAATCATAAGTCTTTATCTTACTGTCTTTCATAGTATCTCATATTACCCTTTACATAAATGGTTCTCTCTCTCTCTCTCCCTCTCTCTCTTTTTCTCTTTCTCTCTCCCTCTCTCTTTCTCTCTCTCTCTCGTGAGTAAGCAAGCAGGCAAAGAGACAAACAGACAAAAAGCAGACAAACAAGCAGAAAGGAGAAAGCACACTCTAATAAGGTGTGGGTATTTTTAAAGAGAGAGAAGCATAGAGATACTGTTTCTGTCTTTTCAATGAGTGTTATCCTTATAGGAACTCAATTTTCTGCCGGCATTCAAGCTGAAGACTGTAGGCAGAAGTCTTACAATAGGACAAATAGATACAAGCCCTTAAAACTTCCCAGCAATCTGATCATGTTTCTTTAGGCAACATTTGTTGTTTTCTTTCTTGAAAATTAATAGTTCACCTGGGGTGCCCAATGGCTCTAATTCTAGCTACTCAGGAGGCTGAGATCTGAGGATCATGGGTGGTTCAAAGCCAGCCCAAGCAGGAATAGTCTGTGAAACTCTCATCTCCAATTAAGCACCAAGAAAGCTGAAAGTGAGTTGTGACTCAGTTGGAAGAGTACTAGCCTTGAGCACAAAAGCTCAGAGACAGCATCTAAAGCCTGAGTTCAAGCCTCAGGATTGGCACCAAAAAAAAAAAAAAAAAAAAGGAAGAAAATTACCAGTTTAGGACCTGGCAATTCTTTTCAATCTTTCAAACTTTCCTATTCTTTTTTTCCCCTTTAGCATCCTTCAGGTCTTAGGTAGCACTTACCTAAACATTCATTTATTCTATACCTTATAGCTTGTGCTTCATAGATATTATAATCCAAATGAAATTATTAATGCTTTTTTGAATAAGTAGAAGTTAAGTAGAATCTGTTAATTTTGTCTGACATACAAGCCTATCCTTCTTTGGTTTTTTTTTTTTTTACCTACAGTAGGAATAATTCTGAATAATAGAAATGGAATAGGAGAAATTTTAGTTTACTTTCCAATCTATTTTATTGCAACAATGATACTCACAAGACACTATGTTGTAAATGAACTTTACAACTTCTGGAGGGGGGGAGAGGGGACAGATAGTAGGAGATAAACAAAGGAGAGGGTAATAATGTTCAACAAGAAATATACTCATGACCTTACTCATGTAACTCTAACCCCTCTGTGCAGCATCTTTACAATAAAATAAAATAAATAAATAAAAACTAATTAGGCTTAGCTATCTTATCAAAAATTCTACAAGGTACTAGTGGCTCCTGCTTGCAATCCTAGTTATTCAGGAGGCTTAGATCTGAAGCCAGCCTATACTGAAAAGTCTGTAAGACTCTTCATTAAACTACCCAAAAGACAGCAGGCTCAAATAGTAAAACATCTTTTACTACTTGGCTCAAGTAGTAAAACATCAGCCTAGAATGAAAAAGCTTAGAGGCAGTGCCCCAGCCCTGAGTTCAAGCCCCAGTACCAACACACACACACACACACACACACACACACACACACACACACACACACACACACACACACACACACAACTACTCTATAAAATCTTAATGAAGTTTGGTGTGTGGTATATGGTAATTTTTACTTTTTTTTCCTGTGGCGTGTTTGTCCAAATTTCATGGTTTATAAATAATTCTTAGATTAACTGTTAAAATTATTTTTATGGCATCATCTAAAACTTACATTTTTATCCCTTCAGAAGTTTTTTTAAATTTTGTTTTGTGTGTGTGTGTGTGTGTGTGTGTGTGTGTGTGTGTGTGTGTGTGTGTGTGTGTGTGTGTGTGTGTGTATTGGTTGTGGGGCCTGAACTCTGGGCCTGGGCACTGTCCCTCAGCTCTTCAGCTTAAGGCTAGTGCTCTACCACTAGAGCCACAGCACCACTTTTTCTGCTTATGTGGGGCTGAGGAATTAAACCCAGGGCCTTATGCATGCAAGGCATGCCTTCTACCACTGAGCCACCTTCCTAGACACTTCAGAAGTTTTGATCCCAGCTTCCCTCTTTAAAGACAGCACTATCTCATGATGTCAGATTTCCTTTTCTTTTTTAAAAGTAATTAGCCAATTAATTAAAAAAATTTAATGTATATGTATGTGTATAGGTCTTGGGGCTTGAACTCAGGGCCTGGGCACTGTCACTGAGCTTCTTTTGCTCAAAGCTAGGGCTGTACAACTTGAGCCACAGCTCTACTCCCCACTTTTTTTGTTTTGTCTTTTTTTTTTTGCTGGTTAATTAGAGGTAAGAGTCTCACAGATTTTCCTGCCTAGGCTGGCTTTGAACAACGATCCTCAGATCTCTTGTGTAGTTAGGATTACAGATGTGAGTCACTGATGACCAGTTAAACACACACACACACACACACACACACACACACACACACACACACACACACACACACACCACCACCACCACCACCACCACCACCACCACCACCACCACCACCACCAACAACAACAACAACAAAAGAAAAGAGATAAAAATTCTCATGGAGGGGCTGGGAAGGTGGCTCAGTGGTAGAGCGCTTGCTTTGCATGCATGAGGCCCTGGGTTCCATTCCTTAGCACCACATAAGCAAAAAGAAAAAAGCCAGAAGTAGTGCTGTGGCTCAAGTGGTAGAGCGCTAGCCATGAGCTGAAGAGATGAGGGACAGTGCCCAGGCCCAGAGTTCAGGCCCCACAACCGGACCCAAAAAACAAAACAAAACAAAAAAATTCTCATGGAGCCAGGTGCCAATGGCTACACCTATAATCCCAACTACTCAAGAGGCTGAGATCTGAGGATCACAGTTTGCAGCCAGCCTAGACAGGAAATTTCGTGAGACTGTTATCTCCAGTTGACCACCAGAAAATCAGAAGTGGTGCTGTGGCTCAAAATGGTAGAGTGCTAGCCTTGAGCAAAAGAGCTCAGGGACAGCACCCAGTCTGTGAGTTCAAGTCCTATAGCGCGTGCGCGTGCGCGCGCGCGCGCACACACACACACACACACACACACACACACACACACACAACCTTTCAGGGACTCAGTCATTGACATTGTCCCGTTAGTACAATTACCAACACTGATTTAAGAATTTTTTTTTTTGCTACCTCAAAGGACTGTCCTAAAAAAGGAAGCTGTGCCATGTGCCAGTGGCTCATGCCTGTAATCCTAGCTACTGAAGAGGCTGAGATCTTTGGCTCACAGTTCAAAGCCAGCCCAGGCAGGAAATTGTGAGACTGTTCTCTCCAATAAACCACTAGAAAGCTGAAAGTGGTGCTGTGCTCAAGCAGTAGAGCGCTCGCCTTGAGCTGAAGAGCATAGGGAAAGCACCCAGGCCCAGAGTTCAAGCCCGACAGCCAACAAGAAAAAAAACAAAAAGGAAGTTGTACTTTGTATCTCATCAGCGTATTTGGAAACAAAAGATCTATTTTAGGGAGCTGCATATTTTCTTGATTCCTGAGTTACCCAGTGCATTTTGCGCATAAGAATTTTCAAAAAGGCCTGACACTAGTGGCTCATGACTGTAATCCTAGCTACTAAGTCTGAGGCTAGTGATTCAAAGCTAGCCCACCAGTCTCTTATCTCCAGTTAACCACCCAAAAAAGTGTAAAGCAGAGGTGTGTGACTCAAATGGTAGAGTTAATTTAAGAAAAGCTAAGGGATAGAGCCCAGGTCCTGAGTTCAAGCGGTACTGGCACCAAGAAAAAAAAAAGAAAATAATGTTCAAAGATTGTTTTTAGAGTATTGTGGATTCACAGAAACAGTGAAAGGAAGTACAGAGATTTCCCATACAGGCTTGTCCAACACAGGGCCTCCTTTATCATCAACACCCCGCCTAAGGTGCTATAGTTGTTAACAACTGATGAACTAATCACCCAGAGTCCATTGTTCAGCTAGGGTTCACTCCCCTTGTACATTATACAGGTTTGGGGAAATTTATAACAACACATATCTCCTATTACAGTATTATAGTTTCACTGTTCTAAAAATCCTATATTCTATTGTAAAAACCAGCACAGTTTTTGAGACAAAGCTTCAAGTACCCAGAAAGTTTATTTTTCTTCTTCTTTTTTTAAACTAGGGTGGACATTTTCACTTTGAGACAGATGGTCATGTGAGGGTTTTTTTTTTCTGTCCTAAACAAGGAAGATTTAGTTAGTATCTCATCAGCATATTTGGAAACAAAAGGTATGTCTTAGGGAACAGTGTTGAAAATTATCTTATTATTATTATTGATGCTGGGGATAGAACCAGAACCTTATGCACGGTAGGCAAATGTTCTACCAAGTAGGCTGCATGCCCCAATTCCTCATCATTGATTAATCCTAGAAATCCTAGAACATGAAATGTATTGCTGAGATCTCTTGACTTACCAACTCATATAGAAGGGCTATTGTTTTTAATGAATTACACAAAACATCTTCAGCATTCTGTGATATATCTTTAACACATAAATCTCTCACACTGTTTTGGGCAGTGAAAATTTCCCAGTTTCTCTTCTTGTATCTTGGATAATGTAGCTCACTGTAAAATTTTCCTGCTATTTTTAGTAGGTCCTGTGGATTTTCATTTCCTTTGCATCTTTCATTTTCTCTTTTAACTAATTAAACACTCAAAAGAGTATTCACAATATCTTCTAAACATTTACTTTGGGATGTGCCCACAGAGCGGGAGACTTGCCCTACATGGGAGAGAAGACCTGAGGACCAAAGGGCTGGTAACGTGAACAAGAGTCAGAAGCCTTGGTGTTTCCTGGAATTCTCTATCTGCCAAAGACTCCAGTTTTCAGAGACTGATAAGAAACCTGAAGTTCCCTTAATTAGGGAGGAAGGCTCTGAGCTACACTCTTTACCCATGCCCGTCTGTCATAAAGTGTTAATGTCCATCTTGTTGGAAGATGGGGGAGGGGAGGAAAGAGTGAGAGAGAGAGGTAGGGAACAGAAGAAAAGAAGGAAGAAGAGATGGAGGTAGGGAAGGAAAGGAAAGGAAGAAGAGGAGAAGAGAGGAGAGGAGAGGAGAGGAGAGGACAAAAACCTGGCGTACAGGAGAGAAGAAAAACCTTGTGGCTCACACCCGCAATCCTAACTACATAAGAGTCTGAGATCTAAGGATTGAGTTTCAATGCCAATTTGGTCTGACAAATCTGTAAGATTCTTACAGTTGGGGGGGGTCACCCCAACTCAGCCTGTACTTTCATCATTCACATTTTACCTTGTGAAAGTAAAAGAAAAAAAGGTCTGGGATTGAGGATTGGCATAGAACTGAAGAAGTTAAATAAACTCAGGATTTTAACAATCTGATTTTATGGAATGAAAAGGTTAGGGAAACTTATATCCTCAGAAAAAGACTGGCATTAGTCCAGAGGGGAAAAAGAAGCTAAAGGCATCACCCATATGTAGTTACTACCCGACTTGTAGAAGTGCAGTGTAGGAGAGAGTAAAAAGATCTGCTTCCCCTTTTGGAAATCAAGTCAATACTCGGGTTTATGGTGAGTCATCATCCGTGTGGCCTGGTGGTTATTCCACTTCCCTTTGGCCAAGAAGAGAGAGGCCCATCTTCTCTTCTGCTAGGCTGTTTTGGAACTGTTTTGTTCAGTGGATTTTACCTTTGATCTAATTCTATTCCCTTAGCATCTTCTAGAAGTGCTTGATGGCATCTCTTATTTGCCGTTACTTTACTGGAGTTCTTCCTGTTTATACCTCCTGATAGTCCCTCTGCATGCAGCCACAATTTGAGGGGAAGAGATAGTGTTATGTTAGGCAAAGAGGAAGACATGAGAGGGTGGGGAAGGGGGCCACCTTCCAGACTTCATTCTGACCCCAGATAACTCACAGCATTGGCTTGTAATAAAGCGCCTTTTGGAGCCTACCACTATGTCAAGATTAAGCCAAGAAGAGCAAAGTGGATCAAATACACCAGCTCATGCCTTCCTCAGGCTGGGCAGCCTCTCCACAGTAGCCATACCATTTGGGAAGGACCCTTGGCTGTGTGCCATTCAGTAACCCCACCCTATTAGGCAAAACCTCAAACCTGACAGCTTCTGTACACATTGGCCTTATCCACCCACCTGGTTACCCTTGAAGTGCATGGCCTCTGTTTTAGCAGTTGGCTCTCATTCAACAGCCCACCTCGTGCCTGAGCATATACTTTTGTTTTCCTAATAAACTACTTGTTCCTGTCTTCCTACACTTCCTGTTTGTTTTTGCTGTACCTGGAGCAGCATCCTAATCTTAGGCATTTTACACAAGAACCAAGGAACATCTGGACCACTCCATCCACTGCTAACAGTAGTGCACATATCTGCACTGAGATAGATACAAGCCATATTTTCTCTTAAGTTCATGCAGGATTATGTATAATGACAATTTTTGGTTTATTTAACTTATGTCAACTATGAGCATAATAAGATGCTATCATATAATTATGGGCATAATATAATTTCAACTCCTGAGCTCAGACATTAAATGAAAAACATGAAAATAATGCAGTTTATTGCACTGACCATGCATGTAAAATTGTATCTTTTGATTCACCACTTAAAAATTTGTGATTAGAAAACATATTCTGTTGGCAGTGGGGTGAGAATACTTGCCATGGTTATGAGTTAATAGATGGCAAGATAAAGGTATATAAAAAAGGAAGAGATCTTCCATACTAATTTTTTCTACTAATTTTTTCTAATAATAACCACATGTAAGCTCCATTTCCATAGAAATAAATGAATACTATTTTAAAAATGAAGCTGGGCCCTGGTGGCTTACTCCTATAATCCTGCCTACTTAAGATGCTGGCTGAGATCTGGAAGACTGAAGTTCAAAACCAGCCCAGGTAGAAATGTCTGTGATTTCCAATTAACCAGAAAAACACCAAACTGGAGGTGTGGCTCAACTAGTAGAGCACCAGTCATGAGCAAGAAGGCCAAGTATCAAGTGTGAGGAACTGAGTTCAGAACTCTAAATATGTTTGTCTGTTAAAATGCAAACCTACTCTAAAGAAAAAAAGAAAATAATCCAACAAGAAAATAGCACTACTGTAAATATTATGAGTAATTTCATTATCATGACTACAGTATTTGAAATTCTCATTGAATACAGAAAGACTATAAAGTATTTCCTAGCTTATAGAGTTGCTGGTTTTATTTGACAATATTCTGACAACCGATGCAGTTTTTTAAAAAAAACTTTATTTTAATCAGCCATGATTATCTTATTTATCTTATTTATTTATTTACCTGAAACCAAGAAAGCAAAAAAAAAGCCTGGGATGTGGGTGATACCTGTGATCATCCCAGCATTCCGGAGACTAAAGTAGGAGGAATTTGCTAAGGCAGTTGAATTCTGAGGTCAGTTACATGTTGATAACTTGTCTCAAAGCAACAAAACAAAGGCCAAAACAAGGCAGGTGAGCGTTTGTGGTGCTGTGAGCCTGCATTTCCAGCTTCGTGGGAGGCACGGGTAAGAGGAGCATAGTTCAACACCAGTATTAGGCAAAAAAATGAAGAGTAACAAAAAAGGCTGGAGCGTGGCTCAAGTGGTAGAGTGCTCTAATTTCTGAATTCAACCCCAGAACTGCCAAAACAGAACAACACAGCAAATATTGGCCTATTATGGTTATGATTGTTATTATTAATTTCTTGGTGGGTACTGAGGCTTGAACTCAGGGCCTGGGTACTGTCCCTTAGGCTTTTTTTTTTGCTCAAGGCAAGTGTTCTACCACTTGAGCCTGTATTCTACTTCTGGCTTTTTGCTAGTTAAGTGGAGATGAGAGTTTCAAGGACTTTCCTGCCTGGGCTAACTTTGAACCCAAATCTTCAGATCTAAGTAGCTATGATTACAGGTGTGAGTGACCAGCACCCTGACAGTTAAATACTTTTTTGAGTTGGTCAGCAAGTATGTTTGGTTAAGTCCTCTAGCAACTTCTAATCCTTGGCAGTGATTTGGGGTGGGTAAGATGGGTGAGGCCCACCTGACAGATACATCTTGCATTCTTTCTGCCTTTATCTGTTCAGAAAGGGTTTCCAGATTTTTACCCTTTCTAAGAAAGATGTATCTAGCCCCTCTGTATCTCGTAATCTTATTAACTTAACTTTGGAAAGGTGGTTAGATGGGAGAGGACCTTATCACTTTACTTCCTGGTTTTAACTTCTGAGTCCAGTCCTTTGCATATTGTTGAAAAGAATACTGTACTATGTGATTTTTTTTTGTTTCTTTTGTATGTTCTTCCCCCTATAGTATATCCCCTGTTGTCACTGTACTTGATTTTGGTACCGTGGTATTGCATATACATTTATTCGAATTAGGGGAGAGAAGGGGAACAGCAGAATGGTGAGAGAAAGGACAAGGGGGAACCAATGCAAAAGCGACATACACAAGACAATATGTTGGAAATGATATATACAACTTGGAAGGGGGGGGTTGAAGGGGAGGGAATTATGTAACTGTAACCCCTCTGTACATCACCTTGACAATAAAAAAAGAATACTATGGGGGGGAGGGGGGAGGCTGGGAAAGGAGGTGAAGGGTAAACAAAGGAGGAGCCTGCAATGCTTGGTAAGAAATGTATGCATTATCCTGCCAATGTAATTGTAACCCCTCTGTACAGTATGTTCTCAAATAAAATAAAATTAAATTAAAAAAAAACAAAAACAACAACAACGAAGAAAAAAAAAAAGAATACTATTTCCATGTCTCATCTATGTTGCATGAGGATGGCCATACTAAAAAATGTAAGAGACAGAAACCTAAATAAACCCTCTAGTTCTGGCTTTCAGTTGATTTTGCAGTGAGTGACACACCTAAGCAATCCATTATTGGTTTCCTACTAGCCTTGCTCTAGATGATGCCCCTGACTGAAGCCACATAACAGATTAAATTTGTTCTTCTGTGGAAAATTGCATTTTACCACCTGTCCCTGACAATTACAATTCATTCTCTTCCCTGGCTCTTGGTGAAAGATGCTCTTTGTATGCTTTTTGTAGCTTAATGATTAACTGTAGGAGTAACTAAAAAGATTGGGGTCATCAGACTTCCTAATCAGCTTACACAGCCTCCACATCCTGTGACCTACTGCTAGCAGCAGCCCCGTGGGGCAAATAAAGTGGACCTTTCAACATTTGTAACTACTCTCCAATTTGTAACTGCCCTGGTACCCACCTGTCTAATAGCCAACCCCACCTCTCCCATCTAACAAGCCTTCCCCGGCTCCCTTTAAAGCTTTGTGCCTGCAGCCCCAGGCAAGATGGTTTTTGTTAGTCACCTCCATCTTCTGCTTGCTAAGCTTTGTAAATAGAACTGGTTCTTTGCTCCAATAACTTGTCCTCAAGATGAGCCTTTTCAAATCGTGAGCAATAATCTTAACGTTTTACTTCCAGAAAGATAATAAAAATATATTCCCTTGTATCCTGCTGGTGTTGATCAGAAACTTAGGGCAGTTAAATCTTGTATCTGGCAAGAGAAGAATTTAGGCAAGATATGAACCTAGTGAAGGTGATAAGAAAGTTTATTAGAAATGAACTATGACAGCGAAAGAGAACACATGTAAAGACAATATTTAGGCTGTCTTGTTCTGTCTTGCTGGCTACAGGGCTTGACTTTGGGTTACATAGGAAGAACTGGCGTCTTCAAAGATGCTTTCTGCTTGGTGGTTCTCCTAACACTTTTAAAAAATGGATTGGTCCATTATGGGGTCAGGATTACTTGGAGCTTTTCATCAAGTGGGTTTCTTGTGGTGTGACATATATTGAAGAAATAAGTGGGCTAACGTTGTGCCCCTATTGTTCTGTGCTTCTGACCCATATCCTGATGGCATTGATTTTGCAAGAGTGTGCAAAACAGGAAAAGATTGTGCAAAACAAGAGAAGAGGCGTTTGTTTACATTTAGCCCACCAAGTCCACACCCCACTTATCTTAGCCCCTGGTCTGTTTCTCAATATTGTCATGAATCCGGGTCCTTCCACCCAGTTCTCAATGCCTGGATTATTTAATAATAATCAAAGTGTCCTTTTTATTTTTCTGTTTATTTTTATTATAAAGGTGATGTACAGAAGGGTTACAGTTACATGTCAGGTCATGAGTACATTTCTTTTTGGACAATGTCACCCCTTTCCTCTCTATCTCCTAGTTTTTTCCTCCCATCCCCACCCACAAGTTGAATAGTTCATTTGCAACATAGTGTCCAGTGAGTAAGTACACTGCTGCATTTGTTTATCTACTGTCCCTCCATTTCTATGTTCATCCTTAACAAGGAATTGGCTGCCTAAGATGGAGTCTTCTTTCCCTTTCGTGCCCCTACTTCCTCTCTCACTGAGACGATGCAAAATGGCATAATCACTTTAGGAAGAATTCTGATAATTCTCACACAAAGTATATAAACGTAGTTCCCATTCTAGGCATATTATAACCCCCAACTGAAAATATGTTTGTGCCCAAACTTGCATGTAAATGTTCCTAGCACCTATATTCATAAAGGTGAGAACAACCAGATATCTGCTAGTTGACCTGCAGACAAATGAAATGTGGTTATATCTACATAATTAAGTATTATTCCACCATGGAAAAGGATGAAATATTAATACATATCACAAGGTGGTTGAGCCTTAACAATGTCATCACTGAAGAAAGTCAGATGTAAAAGTGTCCATATTCTATTATTTTATTTCTATATCCATATAGAATATCCCAAATAGGCAAATTCATGTAGATGGAAAGTGGATTTGTGGTTGTCAGTGAGTATGGAGAGGAGCAGTAGGAAGTGAGTATTAATGGGAGCAGGATTTCTTTTCTTTCTTTTTTTCTTCTTTGTTGGTCATTGGGCTTGAACTGGGGTCTGGGCTCTATCCCTGAGCTCCTTTTGCTAGCCCTCTACCACTTTGAGCCACAGTGCCACTTCTGGGACCAGGATTTCTTTTCCTTCGTGTGTGTGTGTGTGTGTGTGTGTGTGTGTGTGTGTGTGTGTGTGTGTGTGTGTGTGTGTGTGTGTGTTCACAGGGTTTGAACTCAGAGCTTTGATTGTTGTGTTAGGCAAGTGCCCTACTACTTGAGTCATACTTTCTGCACTGAAGTTTCTTTTGGTGGTGATGTGATAGTTACACAACTTGGTGACTTCTATTGAAATCCACTGAAATTGTATACTGCCATGAGACCCTGAGTTCAAACCCCAGTACTGCACAAAACAAAAATGATTTACAGACTATTCAATTTCATTGAGGTTTTCTTAAAAGTTTTGAATTAGTATAATGGTATATGTACCACATGATGTTTTGATAAATGCAAACATTGTAGGACACTAAACAAGCTAACAAACTTGTGTATTACTTCACCTACACATTAACCCCCTCACTGCTTTTTTTTTTTTTAATGATACCAGGGTTTGAACTCAAAGTTTCATACTTGCTTGGCTCACACCCTACCACTTGAGCCATGCCTCCAGCCCATCATTTTGCTGGTTTTTTTGGAGCTAGGGTCTAGCAGACTTTTATGATAAGACTGGCCTTGAAATATGTCCTTGAAATCTCAGCCTCTTGAGTAATAGCTAGAATTATAGGCACACATTTCTCTTTTTTTTCTTTGTGGTTAACAATATTCTATTTTGCAATATATTACACATCACAAATAGATCTTTTACTAAGATGTTCAGTAATGTTTTTATTTATATATAATTATATAATATGTAATTTTAGGGTTCTATTTTTATTATTTAAGTGATAGAATTGTAATCAAACATTTAAAACACTGAAAGGTCTCAAGTATTTTTGTATACAATGATGTTATGGACATCTCATTAAAAATCTGTGATAGAGCCAGGTGCCCGTGACTCATGCCTCTAATTGTAGCTACTCAAGAGGCTGAGATCTGAGGATCATGGCAAAGCCTGCCCAGGCAGGAAAGCCCATGAGAGTCTCATCTTAAAGTAAGTATTAAAAAGCTGGAAATGGAGCTGTAGTCCAAGAGGTAGAGCACCAGTGCCTTGAGCACAAAAGCTCAGAGACAGTGCCCAAGCCCTGAATTCAAGCCCTAGGAGCAGCACACACACAAAATCTATGACAGAAGAATCATTTAAATTTTTGCCTGCCATTAAAAAATTGGACACTTGGGCTGGGAAGGTGGCTCAGTGGTAGAGCGCTTGCCTTGCATGCTCAAGGCCCTGGGTTTGATTCCTCAGCACCACATAAGCCAAAAGAAAAAAGCCGGAAGTGGCGCTGTGGCTCAAGTGGTAGAGCACTAGCCTTGAGCTGAAGAGCTGAGGGACAGTGCCCAGGCCCAGAGTTCAGGCCCCGCGACCAGACCCAAAAAAAAAAAAAAATTGGACACTGCTCTAAAGGTAGTCTGTGAATAACTACTTGGTTGGGTTTACCTATTTTTTTGTGATTGTTACACCAATAACAATCTTTCTCATGCAGAATTTCCCAACTCTGTCTACTGGCCTCCATTGACTCCCTGGCACTGAGGGATCTGACCTGGCTTGAAGCAATAATCCAATAAATATTTATGAGGAAGTAAATAAATGACGGAATTTCAAAGCCTCTCCACAGCAATATGGCACTTCCTAGTCAATTGTGATACTAATTGAGAAGTGAGCCAGATAATCTAAATTAATGGACACTAATAAGAAATTAATCTCACACTGGCCCTGATGGCTCATGCCTGTAATCCTAGCTACTCAGGAGGCTGAGATCTGAGGATCATAGTTTGATGCCAGCCCAGGCAGGTAGGTCTGTGAGACTCTTACCTCCAGTTAATCACTAGAAAACCAGCAGTGGCACTGTGGCTCAAAGTGGGAGAACAGTAGCCTTGAGGAAAAGAGCTCAGGGATAATGTCCAGGCCCTGAGTTCAAGCTCCAGGATTAACCCAAATCAATCAGTCCATCAATCTCACCTCTTAAAATGGAAACAAAAACAACACAGTGGTTGTCAGGGGCTAGAGAAGGAAAATAAGTTACTAGTTGATGGGCAGAAGTTTTAGTTAAGCTTAAGACCTCTAGAGATCTGCCTGGCAACATGGTATCTGAAGTTGGCAGTAATGTGTGGGTTACAGCTCATGTTAAGCCTTCTTACCTCAAGCAAAACAGCAGGAAGAGGGAGGAGGTGCCAACAGAGGAGAGAGTTAACATGAAGAGAAAGAAAAAGTACATCAATATTCTGAAATTGATCCTTTGTCTGTTTTGAAATTTTGCCTTTTTAATTTGTTGGGCCTTTCTAGTCATCTTCCAGTATTTCTTTTTCTTTTTTCTTTTTGGGTCTGGTCCTGGGGCTTGAACTCTGGGCCTGGGCGCTGTTCCTCAGCTCTTCAGCTCAAGGCTAGCGCTCTACCACTTGAGCCACAGCACCACTTCCAGCTTTTTTCTTTTTGCTTATGTGGTGCTGAGGAATCGAACCCAGGGCCTCAGGCATGCAAGGCAAGCGCTCTACCACTGAGCCACCTTCCCAGCTCCATTTCCAGTATTTCTTAAAGATGTTGTTTGGGGTTTATATCTGACTTCTTTCAGTGTCAGTGGGGTTAGATTAGAATTAAATCAAATAGTTATAAATTTTCTAGTCTCCTACTCAGTCTACTCCTCCTTTTCTTTTTAGGTAGTGCTGGGAATTGAACCCCCTGGCCTTGCACATGCTACATAAACAGTCCATCACTGAACAGTACCTCCAGATTCTTTTTTTGGTATGTGTGAATGTCCTGAGGCTTGAAATCAAGGCCTGTCCCTGAGCATTTTTTGTTCTTCCCTACAAGGCTAGTGTTCTTGAGCCAACTCTCACTTCACTTCTGGCTTTTTTGGTAGATAAAGAGTCTCACAGACTTTCCTTCCATAGCTGGCTTTGAACCGTGATCCTCAGATCTCAGCCTCCTGAGTAGCTAGGATTATAGGTGTGAGTTACTAAAGCCTAACAGAATTGTTTTTTTTTAAGATAAGAACTCTGTATATGGCTTAGTCAGGTCTTGAATTCTCTATGTAGTCTAGCCTCAAACTCTCAATCCTTCAGTCTCTCAATTACTAGTATTGTAGGCACATACCACCAAGCATTTTATTTCTTTTGTTAACTTTCCTTTGAAAGTTTGTATGTACTGTAGTCTGAGTCCTGGTTTCAATGTGAGACAAGCACTCAAATCTAAGTTCTGATGACCGTGTGACCTCAAGTTCTGTCATGCATATTTTTCTTGTCTGTAAAGTAAAAATAATACTAACATTTATATCAAAAGCTGTTGAGACCAAATGAGTATGGCATGTCACATATTTAAAATAGCCTCTGTGAACATTGGTTTCTATTAGTATAAGCCTGTTGATGTCCAATATTAATTTATCATGTTTTACCTGTCAGGATGTACATAGAACTCTTTCTCATTGGGTTTCATATTGTAATTGTGGCCTTAAAATATCAGCACCATCTTTTGTATTCATCCTAATCTAAATGCTTTGACTCACTGAAGAATTTAATCCTTATTGGCCAGTTGTGATTGTTTTGGGAAGGGCAGTGAAGGGAATTAATATTCAGGCCACTTGAGGCCTGCTAATTAAAGACTATGCTTTTTTTTAATAGGAAGAAGGAGAAGTGAGGGGTGTGGTGGGGTGGAGTGGAAAAGCTGGTGACTCCAAGTGCTTGCCTCAGCAGCTGAGAGGACTCTGTTGTTGACATGGAGCTGACTTGTTCTTTGTGGTCCCAGAAAGCAGAGCTGGGCCACTGAATGTTCATTTCGCTTTTGATAAGGAAGGACTATCGAATAGCCAGAGCTTTCCTAACCTGCCATCATCTTCCCTCTCCTGCTCCATGATAATAATATGCTGATTCCTTGTAAGGCCCCTCCAATACATTAGCCACATTGCAGCCCAATTAACTCTTTGAAGGCATAGTTACTTCCCTGCTTATGTGCCTCCAATGACTTCCAATTGTCCTTAGAAATAAAGACTGAAATCTGTATTATGGCCTATACGACTTTTCTTTAAAAAAAATTTATTGAAACTATATCCTGACAATTACAACTAACTTAAATAGTAAACTACTTTTCTCTATCAGGGAGGACCACTGACACCCAATCACAAAACTTCTGCCTTGTCACTGGCTCTGGTCTTAGCATCTGTGTTACTGCATCAAGAAAGTCAACCACAGTCCTCTAGTCCAGCTCCTCTTCCATGACCGTGTGCCCTATAGAACTTTCTGCAATGATACAAATGTTTTATATTCATACAACCTGATTAGCATACCCACTAGCCACATGTGGCTCTTGAATGCTTGAAACATTTCCAGTGCAACAGCTAAATTTTTAATGGCATTTGCCTGTGTCTGTGTGCTTGAACTTAGGACCTAGGTGCTGTCCCTGAGCTTCTTTTTGCTCAAGGCTAGTGCTGTACCACTTTGAGCCACAGCTCTACTTCTGTTTCTTTGGTGATTAATTGGCAATAAGAGTCTCATGGGAATTTTTCTGCTCAGGCTGGTTTTGAATTACAATCCTCATATCTCAGACTCCTGAATAGCTAGTATTATATGTGTGAGCCACCAGCATGCGGCACAAAATATATTTTTTAAATTAGAAGTGAAAGCTGCAGCCCCCTTGACTTCCCTAGATACCTGCCTGTTTTCATCTTTAAATTTACCATAGGAGATCCAGTAGCTTACTAAGTGACTACCTTGGTTATGACTCATATTTTGTGAATAGTAAAATATTGTAACTTATTCTTTTTCTTTTTTTTGGGGGGGGGTCCAGTGATAGGGCTTGAACTCTGGGCATGGGCGCTGTCCCTCAGCTCTTCAGCTCAAGGCTAGTGCTCTACCACTTGAGCCACAGCACCACTTCCGACTTTTTTCTTTTTGCTTATGTGGTGCTGAGGAATCAAACCCAGGGCCTCAGGAATGCAAGACAAGCACTCTACCACTGAGCCACCTTCCCAGCCCTCTTTTTCGTTTTCTTTTTACACTATAGAGGTTTGAGGTTCCCCTCACTCCCTGGCTTGCCAGGCAGGTGCTCTACCACTTGAACTTTGTTGCCAGTCCCTTGATAATTCCTTAGGAGTTGGTTTTCTTTTCATAATGTGTCTGTTGTTGGAAGGGGAGTTACTAAATCAGTGGCTGCTACTACTGTATAACATTCACCAACTTTTAGCAACATTCTTATGTAATTTAGGCAGTATGTTTGAGTTATATATCATTTTATAATTGTGTTACAGAAATAACATAGTTATTTTCCTTGAAAAACAACTTTCATTGATTTATGCAACAAAAATGTCTTTTACATCTACTGTCACCCTGTCTGTTTCAGGTGAGACTTTTTCTTATTTATTTGGTTATCGGGCTTGAACTCACGGCATGGACACTTTCCCTGAGCCTCTTTGTGCTCAAGGCTAGCAATCTACCACTTGAGCCATAGTGCCACTTTCAGTTTTTGAGTGGTTAATTGGAGATAAGAATTTCATGGGGCTTTTCTGCCCATGCTGGATTTGAACTGCAAGTCTCAGATCTCAGCCTCCTGAGTAGCTAGGGTTGCAGGTATGAGACACCATCACCAGGCCTCAGGTAAGACTTTTTACCAGGTCTTGCCAGGTCTTATCTCTCTCGCCTTATCTCACATGACACTTCTACTGGCAAAGGTAAAGTAATGATTCTCCAGAATTCATGTCCTTAAACTCTCCACAGGGCCTTAGAACATATGTTTATCCCTGCTTATGCCTTCTGCTTCCACTGTACCTAGTAAGTGCCTTCTCTCTCTCTCTCTCTCTCTCTCTCTCTCTCTCTCTCTCTCTCTCTGATGTTAACTCAACCATTGGGTTTTTGAGAAGGTTTTCCTTGACCTTCCTGTCTCTATTGATTAGATGTTCTCCAAACAGCACATGCTGTAATTTCCACTGCTGTAATTTAATGGCATTTGTATGAATTGTTTTGCATAATGCCTGAAAGGTTCATGAGCATCTCTCTCTCTCTCTCTCTCTCTCTCTCTCTCTCTCTCTCTCTCTCTCTCTCTCTCTCTCTCTCTCTCTCTCTCTCTCTCTTTTGCTAGTCCTGGGGCTTGAACTCAGGGCCTGGACACCCCCCTGAGCTTCTTTTGCTCAAGGCTAGCACTTTACCTCTTGAGCCACAGTGCCAATTCTGCCTTTTTCTGTTTATGTGCTACTGAGGAATTGAACCGAGGGCTTCATGGATGCTAGGCAAGCACTCTACTACTAAGCTACCTTCCCAGCCCTGTGTCTTTTTCTTCTCAGTTTCACCTGAATCATGCTTCTGGAAGGAATGCATGAACACATAACCAGCTTTTGTTGCATGGGAATTACCATCATTGTTTAGGTTGAGGCTATGCAATCTTCAGATCTGAATCTAGAATCCCAAGACCTTGAGAATAAAGGTTTACTTGGCTGAGAAGATGGCAGTGAAACTGATTCTGCCCTTGAACCGGCACCATTTGATGTAGTTGAAAAATACCCGAGCGCCATCTAGTGTGGGAAGGAAATGTTCCTTTTCACATTCATCCTTGTGCACTCATTCTCCATGACCCACTCTACACCACTCACTGGTGTCAGTGTGTCCTGAACAGTTGTGGAACATGGCAGCTCTGGTCCCCAGGGAGCTTGCAAGTTTTGGATGAACACAGATGAACACAAGCTCACAGGGTAGCAAGTATACTGAGGTGTCTTTTCAAGAACAGCATGGCTTAGTGTGGCTATTGGAGAGGATTTTAGGTTCAGAGAAAAGAGCCAGTGGAAAAGAACTGACTGGAGAACTAGAATGGAGAACAGATTATGATCCTGCTTATGAAGCATCACGATCTGTTCTCCTGGAGATGGTCTCCATTTGAATTGGAAAAGGCTGCAGGGCAAGGTACTAGTTTCAGGAGAAACCCATGGGAGGTGGACACTGGGAAAAAGTGCTGTCTTGTTTTCTGAATCATTTTGAGCCTTTCAACCTTTCCAAGAGAAATACTTTCCCACTGAATGCGCCTTAGGTAAATATTAGACAAGCAAGTTTTCTCAACTTTGTAATTTTCTAGCACAAAAGTAAAACCTTTTCTAATCACTATTTGAAATCAGAGATTCTTTTACCTAATTAATTCTTTTAGTTTACAAGTGCTGGAGATTGAACCCAGGGCCTCACACATGGTAGGCAAATGCTGTACCACTGGGCTTCACCTTCATCCCTGAAATCAGAGATTCTTGATTCTGTTTCTCTGTCATGTTGGAGACTAGTAACACCCAGGCCTCGAATATTAGGGAGGCATTTAGTCTTCAAAGGAAATAATAACTGCTCTTTATATCCCATTGTGGATAGTTCAATCGCCTACTTGTACACAATGCTCCTTTTCCAGTAACTCATCTCATTCCACCCTGTTTTGCTATTTTGGGTCTCATCCCTTCTTAGCTCAATTTTTCTTTAGAGAGAGGGCTCAGTCTCTCACTGTCACCCTGCTTCTGAGGACGGAGGCAATGGAGTACCTGTGATGAGAGAAGGGTCAGACTCTGGAGCTGTGGTTTAGGAGTTTGTTACTGACACTAATTTGGGTCAACAGTCTGGATATCAAACATGAAGCCTTGCCTCAGAAAAGGTAAGAGTAAGCTTTCTGGAGAGAAAACTGGCCACTGTGATAGCTATGGAAAAACTAGTGGTATGTATGTGTGTGTGTGTGTGTGTGTGTGTGTGTGTGTGTGTGTGTGTGTGTGTATGTGTGTGTGTATGTGTATGTGTGAGAGAGAGAGAGAGAGAGAGAGAGAGAGAGAGAGAGAGAGAGAGAGAGAGAGAGAGAGAGAGAGAGAGAGAGAGAAATGTTGAGTCTAAGATTGGAAAGAGAGGCCAGGTAGTTTAAGATTCTTCCAGGCTAAGAAAGAGGACTCTAGGTTCCTATAGATTGGTAACTGAGATGAAGCTGGGGCTGAAAGTAGGCTATATCCACAGACCAAAATCTTCCTGATCACATTGTAGGGTGATCATTTCTGCCACCGCCTCTAGAGGATGTCAGAACTCAGACAGCACATGTTCTATGAACCAAATAAAGCTTTTCATCTACATTGTGTCCACAGCTTATTGAAGTACATTGTGGGGCACTTGCCATTAGCACCTTCTCCATAGGCTACTTACCCAGTGGTAAGTCTTAAAATCATCTAATTAGTGTTGATTACATTTATTAAAGACACTTAGATTGGTTTAGCTTTTGGAATACTTGTACTTGAAGCCTTAGGAGTAGATGTGATCACTTAGAAAAAGTACATGTAAAGAAGTGTACAATTGGTCAACTCAGAGGAAAATTAAGATTAGACATAGGACAAAATATTTAAAGAAGAGGAAAGGTAGCTAGATGTTAGTGGCCCATGCCTGTAATCCTAGCTACTCTGGAGGATAAGACCTGATGATTATGGTTCAAATCCATCCTGGGTAGGAAAGTCTGTGAAACTCTTATCTCCAATGAAGTACCGAAAAGCCCAAAGAGGAGCTGTGGCTCAAGTGGGAGAATACTAGCCTTGAGCACAAAAGCTCAGGCAGGAACAGTGCTCAAGCCCTGAGGTCAAGCCCCAGGACAGACAGGAAGGAAGGAAGGAAGGAAGGAAGGAAGGAAGGAAGGAAGGAAGGAAGGAAGGAAGGAAGGAAGGAAGGAGAGAGAGAGGGAAAAAGGAAGGAAGGAGGGAGGGAGGGAAGGAAAAAAAGGAAAGAAGAGGCAAGATGGCAGGCTCATGTGATGATAATCCATGTGTTGAGAAACAGACTTAAAGTTAAATTCTCTTTCTGCCACCTGATAAACATTTTGATGCACCACCACAGCAGCAACAGCACTAAAATGGAAAACAACTACCTTGAAGCATTTACTTGTGATTCAGAACAGAGCTTTATCTTGTGTTTGTCATAAATCTGCGTATTCATCTCTTCCAGATGAGCGTAATTGCAAAGTAGAGCTGCTTTGACATCTGATGACAGAATGACAGTATTCTCTCATCCTCCGTAGGCATGCCAGAGAGACACATAAAACGTATCCCTCCACCAGATCTCATGCAAAATAATGAAGAAACACATGATCAAATGCTGGAAAGCAGAGTAAAAAAAGTGACCACCTCAAGCAAGGCCCCTTGCTAGAACAATTTAGCAAAGCATTCTTTGTTTTAGCAAGCACCATTGATAGCCCCCCAGAGAGGATCCTAGGTATTGTAAGAAACCGAATCCTCCAAGATGGATATTATCCAGGTAGACATTTTTGCTTCCCTTCCCTGTAGCTCATTAACTCTGCAAATCTAGAAGGATTGCTTCCATCAAAGGATGTAGTCAGAATCTCATGGATCCTGGTGCTGGTGGCTCAGGTCTGTCATTTCAGCTACTTAGGAGACTGAGATTCAGAGAATCACAGTTCTAAGCCAGTCTGTGCAGAAATGTCCACAAGACTCCATTTCTTGTCCATATCCCTCACCCTCATCCAGAGTTTCCTCTGGCAAGCTATCCTTTTGGATAGGACCCTGTTGATCGATTTTGACTGACAGTCGTGAACCACCACTCTGGGCTTCTTTGGCGACTTCTGAGGCCAGAATTATCTCACAGAAGAAAGCTCTGTAACAGATCATGAAGAAACTAAAATGCAACAGGAACATAAAGTTCTTTTTGAGTGCTTTTGGGCTTCTTTGTCATGTTAACACCCTGTCCTCTGCTAATTCTGCAGCAGCTGCCTCCTGCGAGTCCTCTGAAAACACAGGGGGAGCAAAGAAGTTGTTAATGAGGACACAAGGTCCCTGAGCTCAAAGGTACAAAAGGAGACAGAAGACAAAACTTTCTTGGTATCTGCAAAACTGCCAAGGCAGCTTTGATGTCAAATCCATAGGCTTTACTCTGCTTTGGGGTCATAAATAACATGATCACATATGCAGGGAAGGTCTTATTTTATCCCTAGGTGGAAGTGTGGAGATTATGTGGGCTCCTGAAATTTCTTAAAGTGGTAAAACACTTTTTCTTTTTCATTCTTGACTATGTGAAGCTTTGCTCACTATGAATGGAAAGTTTTGTTGTTGCGGTTGTTTGTTTTTGGAATTCTTTTGTGATCAGCTGCTCTCTTGGTGTCCACATTGGAGTAGCTCCAGCGGAATCTCAAGACAGTGACACCTGCCTTCCAGGCCAGCCTCAACCCCTTACTCTGTAAGGATCTTCCAGCGATGATCATTATTCTCTCCCTTCAGATAGATATCTTGGTGTTGAAGTAGTTTGCTAGTTGAAATATATACAGATATGACCAGAGAAGTTGAAGTGGTTTGGGGTACACATTTGGATACACTCCCTCAAATGTAGAACATAGCTCATGAGTTCTCCAAAATGGCAGCAGGAATCTCAGCTGAGATCAACAGGATCCTGCGCAAGAGGAAAGCTTGCCACTGGAGTTTCTGAGCTATCCCACAGGAAGATGCTGATTTGGCATGAGACTTATAGATAGGAAGAAATGGAAAATTGATGGTTAGGAGAGGCTTAGTGGAAACCATATGAGAAAGGGTCGGCTTTAAATCCTCACTGACTCCAGTGAGCACAAAGCTATTCTGGGATAAATTCAACCAAACATCTTAGTTTATTCTCTTGCCTGGCACCCAACCCCAGAAAGCTCCTCCGAGAAATTAGAGAGAGAAATAATAGGAACAAGAGAAAAAGATACTTACTCAAAGCCTGCCAGTGGTCTTAGATGAAGGAGAAGAGAGATTTTTGCCACAAACATGGAAATATTATAGTGAGCCTTCTAATTTTAAAATCAAGGCTATGTATGTGACTTAAAGTAACCCCCTGGCATATAAAGATGTGTTTTATTCAATGAGCACTATTAATGAGGACATGATGTACAGACAAGAGGAGGAGAGCTTTCTTTCTCCATTCCTTCCTCCTTGATTTTGATCTTATCTTCCTTGGGCTGCAGCCATACCTGTCATGATGTACTTTGAGGTCTTGGACCAACAGGCTCAGTGTGATCAGCCAGGAACAGCCCATATTTCTCATCTTTCTTCTAGCTTGTAGACGTTTCCTGAGAGTTCACTTTACCTTGGGGGAATGTGTACTTCAAGTGGAAGGCACATGTTTACTAATATTCATACTCCCATCATGCAAGGCCATGCAAAATTTCCTCAGCATTTCATTGGACTTGACATCGTCTAGGAAATTCAAATGGTATATAATTTAGCTTCTCCAACTCTGTCATTTCGTATCATGAATTCTGTTATCTATAGGAACTCCTTTTCCAATCAAATATTCAGAAAGAACAATTTCTTCATTTGAACTTTAGCAGGATAATTAGTGTGTAGTGAGTGAGCAGTTCCATTGTCTGGGGGAAAGGGAAGATAACCTGACTATGTGTTTTGAGAAGAAAAGTGGAATGGATCTCAGGGAGGGAAGGGAGACTTTTTTTTAATTGTGAAAATACCATCCAGAGGGATTACATTTACATGGGCAAGATAATGAAGGGAGAGTTTTTTTTACTTGGGAAGTGAGGGACACTTGAACCAGACTCTGTGCTTTGGGGGGCATGCTAGCACATTCTAGGGTGGAAGACAAGGAGGGAGAACATACTCTCTCTCTCCTCTCTCTCTCTCTCTCTCTCTCTCTCTCTCTGTATATATATACACACACACACATGTATGTATATATATATACTATATATAGTATGTATACTATATACTCTATACTATATATATAGTAGTGAAATTTTCTCAATCTTTGCCAAATTATAGGGATAATGTAGTTATCTTACAAATAAAATATTAAGAGGAAGTAGACTCTTTAGCTTTGGAAAGGTTGTTTGTTTGTTTGCAGGAAGCAATGAAAGAAACCACACAATTAATTCTCTACCTCTTCTGCCAAAAAATAAAGGGTCCTGCTGGTCATAGCAAACTTTCACTGTAACCTTTGGTAGCAGGTCAGAAGTCAGCAGTAGCCTGAGAATAGTCTTCTCCCAAAGTTTCTTATACCCTTCATGATATTGGTGTGTGTGTGTGTGTGTGTGTGTGTGTGTGTGTGTGTGTGTGTGTGTGTGTGTGTGTGTGTGTGGTGTGTGTGTGTGTGTGTGTGTGTGTGTGTGTGTATGTATGTGCACGCATGCACATGTGCACCAGAGCTTGGGCTCAGGGCCTCACACTCACTTGTCTTGCTTGTCTACTGAAGCCATGTCTCCAATCTGGTTTTCCCTAGTTATTTTAGAGATAGAGTCTCAGACTTTTCTGCAAGACTGTCTTTTTCCTGAACCACAATCATAGAGGTCTCAGCCATGTGATTAGCTAAGATTATAGGTATAGCCACCTATACCCTGCTTAATTTTTTATTGTTGTTGTTGGTCATGGCACTTGAACTTGCAGTCTGGGCTCTGTGTCTGAGCTGTTTTGCTCAAGGCTAGCTCTTTATCACATTCAGCCACAGCACCACTTCTGGTTTTCTGGTAGTTAATTGAACCCCAGTCCTCAGATCTCCTGAATAGCTAGGATTACAAACATGAGTCACTGGTGCCCAGCTTGACTTTTGTTGTTGTTGTTGGTCATAGGGCTTGAACTCTGGGCTTGGACGCTGTCCCTCAGCTCATCAGCTCAAGGTTAGTGCTCTACCACTTCAGCCACAACACCACTTCCAGTTTTCTGGTGGTTTGGAGAAAAGAGTCCCATGCACTTTCTGCCCAGGCTGGCTTTGAATCATGATCCTTAGATCTCACCCTCCTGCGTGGTTAGGATTACAGGTGTTATCCACCAGCCCCTGGCTTGGCTTGATTTTTTTTTTTTAAACGACAGTCATTTTTTCCAAGAGTCTTATAATATGCTTCATTTCAGTCACCTGGTTAATGTAGTAACCACCAGATGTCACCATTGTACAATATGTCTTTCCTTCAGGAACTTGTCCTACTATACTACTTCTGAAATGTCCTACCAAAAGCTTCATTTCAGTCACTTGGTTAAGGTGGTAACCACCAGATGTTACTATTGTGTAGCATTTCTTTCCTTCTGCTCTTACCAAATGACCTATGAAATTGCTGACAAAAATATTCTTACCAAGAAGCATTCTTGTTTGGAGTTTAAAGCATTCTCTCCCACATTTCTATAACGTTAGGACAGTTTGCGTCATCCTGGTGTAGTGCTGGGTAGTGAAGACAAGAAGATAGGCCCATGCAGACCCCTACCCTCCAGAGTGCTCTTCTATTATGATGAAGGAGGGCCACCTCAGTACTGGGAGCATCGCCATAATGTAGGAAGAGAAATGGAGTCCTTAGAGACACCTGTGACTTGAGGAGGAGCACAGAAATAAGAGCAAAATATAATGAGGGCTGAAGGGCAGAAGATTTTCTTTTCCTTTGTAAATTTATAGTAAATAGACTCTTATTCTTAGAGATTAGTTCTTTCTGAGCACTCTAAAGTTGTTATAGGCTAGGCATCTGGTGGCTTCGGCTTGTAATCCATCAGGAGGCTAAGATCTGAAGATCTAAGTTCAAGGCAGAAAATTCCTTGAGTCTCTTATCTCCACTTAGCCAGCAAAATGCTGGGAGTGGAAGTGTGGTTCAGGTGGTAGAGCACCAGCCTTAAGTGAAACACTAAGCAAAAGCTTGAGGCCCTGAGTTCAATCCCCAGTACCTTCTCTCTCCCTCCCTCCCTTCTTCCCTCCCTCTCTCTCTCTTCCTCCCCCCCTTCCTCCCTCCCTCCCCCCCCCCCCCCCCGCCCCTCTCTCACACACACAATGAAGTTGCCATGTGATCTCACTGGAATGAATCCCAGACAACATGGAACTTTGCATTATTTGGGGAAATCATCCAGAGCAATGCTTCCCAACTTCACTTCCCAGGCTGCTTGTCAAGCAAAGTGAGTGAAACACATACTCAAGACAAGACTCTGATTAAAATATCAGTGATTCCTTTTAATACCATAATACTTCCATTATGCTAGCCAAAATTCAAGGCCTATTCAAATTTTCCCACAGACCCTTCAGACTAGATTTTGAAGAGACTAAGAGACTAAGACTGAAGAAATCTGCAGTGAAATCTTCATGTTGGAGAGACTAAAGAGTTACATGAGGACATAGTGGGACACTGAGCTTTTGCCATCAGAGAACATCTCTCAGGACAGGAGAAAGAATACCCTGCTTTTACTAATACAAACTCACTTCCCCAGGCTCCATACTGGGTATAGAACAAGTCAGGAAAAAAAACGAGCCAAATCAAAGAACAAGTGGGATTTATGGATATAGGATAGTACAGGATTACTGCAGGAGATTCTTGAAATGCAGATTCTAAGACACTAGAGGAGGATTATGGGTACAGAGACCTGGTGTTCCCCCTCATTCATTCACTCTCAGCTCCACATTCTTCCAGACACAAAGACAAGTCATGTGACTGCAGGCTGATCATTTATTGAACAGGTAGAGGCAGAACTTATTCAGTAGAGTTGCCATGGACATAGCAAAGAGAAATGCAGAGAAAACCTTGATTCTCGATGGATTATGTCACTCTAGGTGATTAGGGAAGAAGATCTTGAAGATGCATGGATGAAATCTGTTTATTTCTTGGAACTCAGGTCACAGAGCTTTTCAGAAGATCCCTGGACATGAGAAAGGGATGAAGTTGGAACCTAAGTAATGAGGTGTTCACTCAGCTCTAAACAAGCAGAACATAGCAACTTACTAAGCATTCCTTGAATTGAATTGAGGACAAACAGAAATTCCATTACAGGAGGGGATGGTGAAGAAATAGAAATCCTTGGCATTGTAATTTGTGTTATTTCCTGGGATAGGGGAACCCAGGGCACTGAGTAAATGACTTATTGCTATTGCTCATATGGTCTTAAGCTTCCCCCAACTGAGTCTATAAAAAATTGGAAGTAATGACTATTATTAATGACTAATGGCAAAATCCATTGTTAATTTTATTAAATGCTTACTTCATAGAAGTTGCTGAAACTTTCACATACATTATCTGAATAAAGTCTCACAGTAAGTCTGCAGTAGAGCTGGATGAAGTAACTCAGAATCTGTTCTCCATATTGGAGGACAATCGGGTGGGGGCAGACATCCCCTGATGAGAAGTCAAGGGCATGCAGAGCTCAAAGGAAGACAGGGTAATCATAGTGGGATTGGAAGAGGGCCGCCTCAGCGTGGAAGGTGGGTCACACAGATGTGAATGCACTCCAGGTTTAGATTCACTCTTACTATTCCTTTCCATTCCAGATTTTAAGTCTTAGTGATTCTTAGGACATTATCAATCACTGACCTCTTTTAATCTGTGCGATATCCACACAGCAAAACTATAAGGTAAAGAGCACATTTTTCTTTTTCTTTCTTTTTTTTTTTTTTTGTCGGTCTTGGGGCTTGAACTTTGGGCCTGGGCGCTGTCCCTCAGCTCTTCAGCTCAAGGCAAGCGCTCTACCATTTGAGCTACAGCACCACTTCCGGTTTTCTGGTGGTTTATTGGAGATAGGAGTCTCACGGTCTTTCCTGCCCAGGCTGGCTTTGAACCGCGATCCTCAGATCTCAGCCTCCTGAGTAGCTAGGATTACAGGCATGATCCACCAGCGCCCGGCCAAGAGCACATTTTTCTTCATTTTTTTTAGTTACGGAAGTCATTTGCTCTGAAGCTTCTGGTAGGACTGGGTCCTGAATCCAAAGTAAAGCTCTTCACAGAAGCCTCCTTACCAAATGATTTTTGTTGGAATCTTTGGCAACAACCCCATAATGCTTATGGAAGGCCCTGGTCCCGACCTGGAGCCTTAGGCCTCTTCATCACTTCAGACCTGAAGACAAGGATCTTCTGTGGCAGAAAAGGAACACATTTAGATACCACCTCCTTTATATTTCTTTGAGAGAAACTAGATGTCTCTCCAAAGGAGACAGATCATCTTCCCTAGAATTTTCCCTTTTTGTGACATAAAATTCAGGGAGCGAAAAGTGAAGTAGCCAAACTTACCAACTTTTGTCAGGTCCACTATATTTTCCTCAGCAATTCCATGTTTTTCACAAACTTCCACAAAATTTTCCTTAATTTCTGCTCTCACATCTGGTTGTCGGCCTGGAAATAGAGTGATGGTAACCAGAATGTCTTGGGTATTGGCATAGAGATGAATGAAGAAGCAGGGATCTGGGAACTCAGGCAGATTTTGACATCAGTAGGACATCTTTCTGACATTAAGAGGGACTTTATAATCTTTTCATTACTGACTCTGGGGGAAGACCAAAGGTAAACAAATGTCATCAGTAGGGGAGAGATGGCCCAGAGATAATTGGGAAGACCATTTTATATCTAGGATTCCCTTTTTTTTTTCCCTCCCTTCCCACCCCCAGATAAGTATCATGACAAGAAATACTGTACTGTAGAGTTCAGCCAATAGGAAATTGTTCTCATTCTTGAGAAGAAATATAACGTATTCATCATATTCCATATCGGCTACACATTGTGTCCATTATCTGTAAAGAAATAGCACAGAGCTTAGAATTTCTCATTACATAGAGTAAGGGAAACTATTTACCTGTTCTCTGTCCAACCAAACACAAAAGCAAATGCATATTCTGAACAAAATGGGGTAAAAATATCTAATGCCCTCTACTTGCATTTTCTTAGGCTTCATAAAGAAATTTCTAACTAGAGTGATCACTAGTGAGCAGAGTATTTGTCCCCAACAGCAACTTCCCCTCCATCACCCTCTTTGAGATCTATCTATGTCCCTTAGCATTTCTGTGGGTGATATGCCTCTGTGGTCTCCGTGAGGACATGGGTTTCACATACGAGGCTCCAGCCTGCGTAGCATGCTACGACATTGGCCATCGGGAGTGATCAAACAGATTTCAACAAATGAGAAACTATCCTACCCAACCTACTTCAATTTTTTTTTCTGTCAACTAACTTTTGTTGCAGGAAGTACATTTGACCACATTGCCTCTTTATCGGATGGGGTTATGTGCCAGGCATTGGCTTTTGCTCACATCTTCCTGAAATTCAGAATTTCCCATTACAATGGGCTCCACATATTAGCAAAATAGAATAATTGATCAAGGTCCATAAGTAGTGAAGTTTAATAAACTAGAAATCAGAATTCACAAATAATTTTTGTATACTCACACTGAGCAGTATACACACCATCCTTCTCTGTTTTATCACCCGCCAGCAAGCCCTCAGTGCACTGTCCACTTACACTGTAAAACAGATTGAGGTCATGCCTTGGAGACGTAGTTGAAGCTACCTTCCCAGCCTCTACTCTAACCATAACTTGAGTTTCTGATTCCACTTCAGTTTTGAACATATCTGACAATTACCAAACAGATTTGATTTACCCTACTTGTTTCTATCTCTGTCTTTCTCTCTGTCTGTCTGATTGTCTCAGACCAGTCCCTAGTCTTGAACTCAGGAGGGCCTGGGCACTGTCCTGAGCCTTTATATTCAAGGTTGGCTACCACTTGAACCTCAGCTTCAATCTGATAGTTTACAAATGACTAAAACAACCTTTCCCTGTCGCTATTTCTCACTGTTACTATACCACAGCCACTTGTCCCACTGATTAGCTGAGTGTTCACCATTTGCTGGCCTCTCAAAATATGCTTTACAAATGTCACCAGACTTGTTCTCCCACAAACTCAAATGGCAGAACCACTTTTATATCCTTTTGTCCCAGAAAATCAATGTGGAAAGGGATACATCTCTTTGTTAACAACTAGTGAGACATATTGTCACACTAATATGTTTCCACTCCTTCCTTCTCCCATTCCGGATAAATTTATTCATGTAACCGACTCTTAATTCCTGCAAAGTCCTAGACCCAGCAAGTCCTGGGTCAATGTCAGATGAAGGACTCTGGTTTGGACACAGGCTCATCATTTACAGATACACCATTGCCTGTGTCCATGTGTTTGGATGTATGTGTGTGTGCCTCTACTTATTTCTCTGTGTATTTTTGTATGTAGAGGCCAAAGACAAAAGCCAGCTTTCTGTTTTCCCTTTCTCAAACCAAAAGAGGCTATACTTACATGGTATGGAATTTAAACAACAAGGAAGAATTCTTCAAGAGATCAATATATTCCACAAAAACTTTCATGTTACCATTGCCTTCTATCTTTTCCTTTTGGTCAGAGGCAAAGAGAATGGTAAACCACTTCCCTGTAATCTGCAATTAAATAAATAAGATGTTTGAGAAATGGACACTTTTCTCCTTGACTCTGGCCTATGGACCAGTACTTAAAAATGTGATTGCAGTTGGAATTAGGTCTCGGGTCCATTGGCATAGCACCTGTACCCCTTTCTGCTGTCCCTTTAGCAAGAGTGGCTGTCAAGCATTGTCACATTTCTATATGGTACAACTGCTTTTAGTTCAGGGTCTAAAACCACTTCTTTTGTCGAATGTTAAAGAATTTCTGAGCCCTCAAAGGATTTACCTGGCTTTAGATTTCCCCAAGGCTTCCCCTTCCCCTGGCAAAGTCAGAAGTTGAGGTACTCCATGACTCTACCTTTGATGGATCAAAGTTCTCCACAACATCCATTTCTCCTTCATTGTAGGCACAGACGAGTGCCAGACCCAGACACAGGAGCAGCAGCTTCATCTTTGTAGTGAATTAAACTGTCTCTTCGACAAGTGCCAGAGTCTTTTCCTGACAGAGGTTCAACTTCAAATCTTCTTGGTCTTTATACATTTCTTGAGTCCAGTTTTGAGCTACAAGGTTCCACTTTCCTCCTCCCCTTCCATGAGATAATCATTCATTCACTGGCATGAAGCCAGGACTCTTGCTGCCCTTTGAAACTTGGCACTTTGTCTCTTTATCCAGTGACCTTACAGCTATCAAGACATATTCTCAGGTTGGAAAATGTGGGTCAAGTAGTGGAGTGCCCCTAATAAACTCAAACCCCTAAGTTCAAACCCCATTAACTCCAAAAACAAATATCAAAGAACAAACTAAAAAGACTCAAGAAAACATATTCTCAAGAAAAATAGCAGCCGGGGGCAGGTGGCTCATGCCCGTAATCTTAGTTACTCAGGAGGCTGAGATCTGAGGATCGCTGTTTAAAACCAGCCCCAGCTAGAAAGTCCATGAGATCCTTATCCAATTAAGCATCAGAAAATTAGAAGTGGCTCAAGTGGTAGACCACTAGCCTTGAGCTGAAGAGCTGAGGGACAGGCCCAGGCCCAGAATTCAAGCCCCACGACTCAATAAAAAATAAATAAGAAAAATAGTGAATACCCTAGAGTTGCCACTTGGAACCAGATTTAACATTGGATCTGATTTAGGACTAGAAGCCAGGGTGAGAGGTGTGGGGATTAACTGGGAAATGGAATGTGTGTAGAATCTGTTTTATGAATAACATTGGGACTAGCAATAAGTAAGTGAATGACTCAATTTTTAGAAATCTCAGTATCAAATAATCTATTTCTGTCAAAGAAGCTGCTTAGCACCTATCACAAAGCATGAAACAGGACTAGAAAATAATGTCTTGGAAATAGGTATCTTCTATTCCATGCTGTGTGTGTGTGTGTGTGTGTGTGTGTGTGTGTGTGTGTGTGTGTGTGTGCGCGCGCGCGTGCGCGCGCATGCGCGTGTGTGTGTGCATACCTGTGTGTATGCATGTGTGCATGATTGTGTTCCAGTTCTGTGTCTAGGCGCCGTGCCTAAGCTTTTTTGCTTAAGGTTGGCACTCTACCACTTGAGCTGCCACTTTATTACTGGCTTTTTGGTGTTTAATTGGAGGTAAGAGTCTCACAAGCTTTCCTGCCCCAGGGTGACTTTTAACCATGATTCTCAGATCTCAGCCTCCTAAACTGCTAAGATTACAGGTATGAGCCACAGATGGATGCCCAACTCAGTATATTTTAACTTTTGTACCTTATCCTCTGATCCTAACTACTGTAGTCTTTTTTCTCCCTACAAGAAAAGAACAAGTATTCAGCCTCTATGTGTAAGTCTATACTATGGGCCCATAAGAAAAGAGAACAAATGCCTTCAATGAAGTTGGAGAAATGGTTGTTCTCTTCAGATACTTAGCTCTTCAACTCTGCTGACTGGTACCAGACTGCAGAACAGTAACTAAAGCAACAGCAGAGGAAGTGCCTAAGAGCACAGCTGTGGAACTTGACGACCTGGCTTTCATTTGCAGTTCTATTGTTTTAAAGTCAAGGAGGCATATGTGAGCCTCTCTGAGCCTTCATTTCTCCTTCCTAACATCCTTCCACCTGCTAGTAGATTGCTGCAGGAATTCAGTGAGAGGACGAGCACCAGACCCTCGGGATGAGCTCAGTGATGGCTTCCAAACAAGATGAGACTTAGGTAAAGCCCTGAGTGGTGACCAGGTGAGCAAAGCCGGTGGAACACCACTCTGGGTAGAGGAATACTGTGAATTAGGATTCTGTGCTGGATTATTGAAGCTATGGGTTTATCCCTCCTGTCTTGTGCTAATGGACTCCCCAAACCAGAAAGAAGAGGCTGGGTGGAGGTGGCACAGGGCAGTGAAAATAGGAACTGTAACTTTTTATCTGTGAAACTTTGTTTTGGCTTCTGTGCATGATTACATTTATTTTAGATAAGAAATATATGAAGCTATTGACTGAATAGTGTTCTATGTCAAGGACTGGTGGGTATAATCAAACAGATTGCAACTAATGAGAAGCTATTCTAACCTTTTTTTTTTTTGCCAGCCAACTTTTGTTGAAGGAGTTACATATGACAAAGTTGCTGGGGCTGGGAAGGTGGCTCAGTGGTAGAGCGCTTGCCTTGCATGCATGAGGCCCTGGGTCCGATTCCTCAGCACCACCGAAGCAAAAAGAAAAAAAGCCAGAAGTGGCGCTGTGGCTCAAGTGGTAGAGCGCTATCCTTGAGCTGAAAAGCTGAGGGACAGTTCCCAGGCCCAGAGTTCAGGCCCCATGACCGGACCCAAAAACAAAAAACAAAAAACAAACAAACAAAAGACAAAGTTGCTTCTTCATCTGATACGATAGATACTATTCCAAGTAGACCCCAATTGCTTTTGCCTGTAGTCTTAGCCACTTACAAGTCTAAGTTCTTAGAAACTTCCCAGTGAGAAGTCAGCCTGTCAGGCAAACCAGAGAGACTCTAATCTCCAATTAATCAGCAAAAGGCTAGAAGTAGAGATGTGGCTTAAGTGGCACACACACACACACACACACACACACACACACACACACACACACACTCACACACACAATTTACCTAGTCACTTACTGTTTTAGCCAAATGATAGTCTGACTCAACTATTTCTACATTTTTCCTCCAAAATATTTCACGTTCAAGCCCCACAACTGACAAAGGAAAATTCATGATATTTTGATGGTATCGAGGAGTAAATGTACCCAGTCTTATAGGTAGTTGGTTATCTTTGTTTTAAGCAAATAGGCAAAATTGTGTTTAGCTTCTTTTTTTTGCCAGTCATGGGCCTTGAACTCAGGGCCTTGGCTCTGTTCCAGAGCCTCTCTATGCTCAAGGCTAGCACTGAACAGCTTGAGCCACAGAAGCACCACTTCCAGCTTTTTCTGTTAATGTGGTACTGAGGAATCGAACCCAGAGCTTCATACATGCTAGGTAAGCACTCTACTACTAAGCCACATTCCAAGCCCAATCAGCTTCTTTTAAAAAAAAAATCATCTTGAAATTTAAAAGTCATTCTACTTTTGTGTGATCATTCACACTTTGTGGGACTTCAGCCATCCTAAGTGGCTGGGTTGTTTTGTTTTTGTTTTTTTGATCCTGAGATAGAAATTCTGAGTTTGGCAAATGGTGACAAGGCTGTGTACTACTTTATTCCCACCAACTGATTTTCTCCAAGAATTCTGGCAGCCTGTAATCCATCGTATTTTCAAACTGAATCCGGCTCTTCTTGGAATGTGAGGCTGATAAGAGGATTGGTTACTCTTGCTGTGTAGATTCTCATGATTTCATTCCACCACCATTCCTAATTCTGCATGGACAGGCTAGATTGTCAGTTCCTGCTCCTGATTTATTCCCTGTGAGAAGGCAAACCATCTTATAAAGATACCTACTGACACCTGATAAATAACTTCACCTTTGTAAATTTGTCTACTAGTACTACTTTTAAAGTACTATGGAGTTTTTTTAATAACAAGAGGGAGATTTATAGAAAATCTATTTGTAGGTATGTCTGTTATAATCAAGTAGTGACTCATTTTAAATTACTTGGCCATAGGTATAGAGGGTAAAACACTAAAGTCTAGACTTGAAGCCTCTATTTTGTGTGATCTTACCTATTAGGGCCCGATCTAACTGTACTTCACTCTGGCTGTCTGACTTCATTTCAGGTCTACCATCTTTTATGGTGGTTGGTTTAAGCATTTCCAGACTAGCCCGTGAACACTGAGTGAACAAAATCAAAGCATCAAAAACACCTGAGCACTGTGATATAATCTAGCTAACTATCTAGACAGAACCAATCCTGAACTAATAATCAGTCAACACAGAGAGGTCCTTTGCTTTATAATAGGATTTCCTTAACTAATACATTGCCATTGCATTAAATATATATTTCTGGTAGAAGTTGTGGAATAATGATTTGAAAATTTTCATAAGTTACAGAAAATCAACAAATACAACACAATGAAATGAATCTTTATATTGGGGAAGCAGATGAACTAGGATGATTTTCTCTTCATAAAAGTAAATAAATAACAGGTGTTAGTAACTACCAGGAGACATAAGCATAAGGAAGTAAAACTCAGTATAAAATTTCACTTGGGGCTTGGGCACTTAGCTCAGTGGAACAGCTCTTGCCTAGGGGCTGGGAGTTGGCTTAGTGGTAGTGTGCTTGTCTAGCATGCATGAGGCCCTTGGTTTGATTCCTCAGTGCCCCATAAACAAAATAATAAAAAAATACTAAAATAGGGGGCTGGAAAGGTGGCTCAGTGGTAGAGCGCTTGCCTTGCATGCTCAAGGCCCTGGGTTCGATTCCTCAGCACCACGTAAGCAAAAAGAAAAAGCCGGAAGTGGCGCTGTGGCTCAAGTGGTAGAGCGCTAGCCTTGAGCTGAAGAGCTGAGGGACAGCGCCCAGGCCCAGAGTTCAGGCCCCACGACCGGACCCAAAAAAAAACAAAAAAAAAAAAACAAAACTAAAATAAAAAGAACAAAAAGCTGGTGGCTCATGCCTGCAATCCTAGTTACTAAGTGTGAGGATTTTGGTTCAAAGCTAGCCCAGGCAAGAAAGTCCGCAAGACTCTTATCTCCAGTTAACCAGCAGAACTCTAGAAGTGGAGCTGTGACTCAAAGTGGTAGAGCACTAGTCTTGAGCAAAAAAGCCAAGGGACATTTCACAGTCTGGGATTTCAAGGCCCACGACTAACCAAAAGAGAGAGAGAGAGAGAGAGAGAGAGAGAGAGAGAGAGAGAGAGAGAGAGAGAGAGAGAGAGAGAGAGAGAGAGAGAGAGAGAGAGAGAGAGAGAGAGAGAGAGAGAGAGAGAGAACACTTGTGTACAAATGTAAGGCCCTGAGTTTAGTCCTCACCTGTGCACAGATCCTCCCTGAGTTCGGCGCTCACCTGGCCCACGTCTACTGGAAATACATCTATTGCATAATGGAAGATATATAGAGTATAGCATTTGCATGTAGAATACTTTTATTTTGTTTTTGTTTTGATTTTGAGAAGAGATCTTACTCTGCAGCCAGGCTCACCTGGAACACAGTATGCAGTCCAAGCTGGCCTCAAAGGCATTCTTCTGCTTCCACTTTCTAAATTCTGAGATTGTGGGTGTACACCACTATGTATGGCTAAAAGATATTTGAAAAATAATAACAATTCAACTACCACTATCAAATGCCTCCTTTTTTTCAAGGCCTGCACAGGCACTCTGAAGACAAGAAGGTGAGAGTAGGGCTGGGAAGGTGGCTCAGTGGTAGAGCGCTTGCCTTGCATGCCTGAGGCCCTGGGTTCTATTCCTCAGCACAACATAAGTGAAAAGAAAAAGCCGGAAGTGGCACTGTGGCTCAAGTGGTAGAGCACTAGCCTTGAGCTGAAGAGCTGAGGGACAGTGCCCAGGCCCAGAGTTCAGGCCCCACAACCGGACACCCCCCCCCCAAAAAAAAATAAGGTGAGAGCTCTGCTCTTCAGAAGCCCCTGGTCAGAATGAGTGATTCTTGAAAACAATCTATAAAGAGGAGAAACTCTTAAAAGTTATAGGAAATTATGAGACAATGGTTATGAAGAAAAGATGGAAAAGAAGGAATGGGAAAATAAGATTTCTTGCAATTAATCACTGACCATCTAATTTGTGGTCCAGAACAGATGAGCAGAGCTTTATCTAAGGAGCACAAGGGGTGGATGGAAAATAAGCAAGATTTGGTAAACTCTGACTCTCTCCTCCTCTGGTTGACAGGGAAATAGAAGAGTTGTTTCTGGGAAGTAAAAGACTTTTGTGCATCTGGCAATGAAAAAGAGGAGACTTTTTGTTTTTCTGCTAGCCTATGAGCCAGGAAAGTGAACTCCTTCCTTTCGACTGGAAAGGTTGGCACTCTGACAAACAAGTCCCAGTTGGTATAATAGTAGCAGATGAATTACATGAACACCTTGTCACCTTCCACTACTCTGCAGAGCAAGTCTTCTGATCTTTGCCATGGATCCAGTTGAGTATGGGCCTGATTCTTGTCAATAGTTATTCCAAGGCTAGATTACATATACATCATATGGTATACCATAAATAAAGTGGTAAATTGAAATTTACCACTTAAAAAGGTTTGAAGATTATAGAAAAAGTCATTTTAGGGGTAAAGTTTCCAGATTTCTGAAAAAGGAATATAGAATTGACACCAGAATCCAAACTACTATGTTGAAAGTCAAATTGCATCAGCTAGTTTACATCTGAGGCCTTTAAACTTCGACAAAAAACAATCTGGTAATCAAACAAAATCTTGTTCAAAGTCAGGTTTGTAGAGGAAGCTCCAGGCTTAGGATCTGGCCAGGTCTATGAAAATATATACAATGGAACATGCTTTATCTTAGCACAAATCTCATCTGCCCTGGGCCAGACATATAAAAGTAATATTTAAATGCTCAGCATACAGAATGTAAGAAATGGATGTGCTTGACAGATTTATTTCATTCAATCTGCATAATAGCTCTACATGGTATGTAATATTATCCTGTTTTTACAGTGGTATGGAGGAAGACTCAAAAAGGTTAAGTAATCACACCAAGGTCACACTGCCAATAAGTGGGAGAACTCAAATTTGGACCTAGACTATCAAATCCCAGAGCCCCTCCTCTTATTAGTCTACTTCAGAGGTCATGGCCGATGGAGGATGAAGGGTGAGCAATGCTGTAGACTTTGGGAGGTGTCTACCTGGGAATTGCTACTAAAGACACTGTCTGAAGATTTCTTTTTAAAAAATGGGGCAATGCTGAACTAAGGACACAGGATAACCCATTGCAACAATAAGACTTACAAGACCCTATGTTGGAAATGAACTTTACAATTTTGGGGTGGGGGGAGTGGGGAAGGTGGAGGAGGGAAGGAATGGTAGGAGAAAAACAAAGGAGGGGGTAACAATGCTTGACAGGAAACGTACTCATTACCTTATTCATGCAACGGTAATCCCTCTGCACAGCATCTTACAAAAAATAAAATTTAAAAAAATGGTGCACTATGGGTGTAGCTGTAAGAGTCTGATAATTAAAGAGTGACAAATCATCTCTTCTGACACACTGATATTTGATGGTTGATTTAGGAATCACTGCTTTTCTAATAAGGAATAAGAAAATCCTTCAAAATGCACAACATTTCTTTTCCATTCATGGCCTCAAAGCAAGTGTCTGGAAACCAACTCTACTAAGATTTGTGCACCCAGCTACACATATGCAGCATCTTATAAGTGATTTGAAGGAAGGGTGGGTAATAGTCCATACCAAGTTGTTGAGAAATGACTGGCCAATGTGTGGAGAAGAGATTTATGGAGTACTTAACAACCCAGCTAAAAGTCCACTTTTAATCAGATAGTCTGACCAAAACCAAGTGGCTTATTGGAAATAGACTAATTCACCTTGTCCCTAATCACACTCTTGAAATCAAATCATTCATTGAGAATGCAAGTGGAAAATTTCAAGTCTCATTACATTATGCCAACATTCAGTGTTCAGAAGAAAACAAGAAACAAGCTTGTTCGGTTCTCCTGCCAGGATGGAAATATTCCTGGTCCCTTATCTCCAAGAACCAGCTCAAAACCAGTTCTAAAACATCTGCTCCCATCAGTGGCAGAAGGAGGCTTGGAGCTACCAAACTCCACCTGGATCAGATGGGTCCTCTGAAAAGCAGGTACTGAGGAGCACGAAAAGTCCAATGGGGAATAACTTGGGAAAGGTGTATGGAGGAAGCAGAGTTAGGAAGGGAAGCTGCTAATAAGCTAATAAGATAAAAGTCTTGGCAGAAGACTGCTTAGGAAAAAGTCTTCCTCAGTCACAGAGTAAGTGGGGGGGGGTCCCCTGAAAGGAGTAGTAGCTCAGCTCACAAGTTGAAGCAAACGTGAAGGAGTTAACAGTTGTGCCTTCCAGCCAGCTACTCCCACCAGGCACGGAGTCTCTTCTGGAGGGGCGAATCTAAGCAGTACCTCTGTTTGTTTGGCATTCCATCCTACTCTCCAGAAAGTGTTTTAGTACTCTTCCCATCTAGAGAGGGAGAGAAGTGGCAGAAGAACCTCTTTGCCCTCCTCATTAGTCTGGAATGTCTTCTACCATATGAGACACAATGGCCCTCGATGACTAATTGAGCCTGAGAACAGAAAGGGCTTGGGTTTTGAAAATCTATGGCCAGGAGGGATACTGAAAAAAAACAACAAAACTTGTGTCCCAAGGCACATTGATTGTAAGACCATCTCAGACCCATTGTCTCCATGGTAAGGGTACAGGTTAATGGAAAGTCCACTTGCCTGAAGATCTGGCCTGCTCTCGCTCTTCCCTTTCTCTGTGCTTTGTCTTCCTATGCAATGTACATCTCTGCTGGCCTGCTCCCCTGCGGGCCCCCTTCCTTTGTGGATTACTTCAAAATTTGTCATTAGTCCAAGTTCATGGGGCTTTGAAAACCTGAGTAGTTTTATGGGACATCTTTTTTTCTAGTGACAGCCATAAGGGCAATAATTTCACAATATTTGTGTTCATTCTGTTTGTTCTTGAGTTATGAAGTTTTTCTTCCCTTTTTTCCTTTTCAAAACATAATTTGATTGTAATTACTAATATGTTCTACAGAGGAGTTACTATTTCATAAGTCAAGTAATGCGTATATTTCTTCTGTACATTTCTTCTTTGGACAATGTCTTCGCTCTCCCCTAGTCTCCTCCTCTCATCCCTGCCCACAAATTATATAGTTCATTTTCCACATAATGCATGCTGAATAGTTCCATTGCATTTGTTCAACCTTTCTTCTTCCCTTTTTTTCACTCTCCTGTTCCCCCTCAAAAGAAAAAAAATCCAAACAAAAAACAAACACCACCACCAATAATAATAATAACAAGGAGAAATCTATGCTTCTGTTTCCTGGAATTTTTGACAAATAGTAGTTTAAATGTGAAGTTAAAGATGTAACTCCAGTTGGACCTTTGGGTTCCTGTCTTAAGGTTTCCTCCATTAGTCTGTTTGTGTGTGAGCACTTAGAGTCCCCTGTAGATTGTGTTCTCTTGATTTTGTAGTGCCCAAGTCGCAGGACCCCCACCAAGAGGACCAAGAGTCAGACATTCCGAAATTTAAAAGCAAGGTTTTATTTAGATGGGCTGCAGCTCATCCTGCACTCTGACACAGCAGAGCCTAGGAGGAGAGCCCCGAGCTAAAGATTTGCAGGGCTTATAAAGGCAAACAACCAGGTGTTTGGATTACCACCACGTGCTGCTCTGCTAGCTGAGATAATTGGTGATCTAGGTTTGCTCACATGATTTGCTTATCTTAGGTTTTAACCTTTCAATAGTTTAAACAAGCAACAAATAGTCACTGCCTCAAAAATGGCGTTAACCCTTCAATTGGACAGAAATCACTTATCTACTAGGCAAAAATAATTTTCATATTCTCAAGTTTTAAAAAATTGATCTCTAATTTCACATCTCATGAATTTTGTATTGAATAATAAGTTAAACATAGCCACAATGGCTAGGTGAGCTGAATCCCCTGACATCTTATTAGATAGAATTCTAATCTTACATCAAAGGACACCAAGTCATCTTCTTTCTATTTCCGAAGTTTGCTACCAATTTTAAAAACACTAGATTCTATAGGAACCCATACATTGGAAAAGTAGTAATGAAGAGATCATTGGCTTTGAATTAAAAAAATACCTGGATACAACTGCTCACACCCTATAACAACATCTGAGACCCTAAGTTTCCACAAACACTTGTTGCAAAGATAATGTGGAAAGGTGGGCACTGGTGGCTCACACACATAATCCCAGCTATTCAGGAGTCTGAGATCTGAGGATCACCATTCATAGCCGGCCCAGGCAGAAAAGTCTGTGAGAATCTCTTATCTGCTATTGACCGTCAAATAGCCTTAAGAAGAGGTGTGGCTCAAATGTTAGAAAGCTGTCCTTGTGCAAAAAAAACTAAGTGAGAATACTAGGCTCTGAGTTCAAATCCAGTACCAGCACAAGGAAGGAAGGAAGGAACGAACGAAGGAAGGAAGGAAGAAAGGAAAGAAGGAAGGAAGGAAAAGGGAGGAAGTGGGCGTTGACGTTACTGAAATGTAATATGTTCCCAGTAAATATTATGTCCTTTACCCTCTCCCTGTCTTGTCTGTGTCTTAGATGAGTTCCTTCCTTTCTCTGGGCCTCACTGCAGTCATGATAAAAATGAGAAGACTGGTTCTGAAATGGGGCAGAGGGAACATCTTTTGTTTCTTTCAGTAACTGAAGAACACTACTGACATCTTGCCTCCAAGATATTGAGACAATAAAGCACCTCTGAAGCAGAGGTGGTCCCCAAAGATGGAAGGATCTTGTTAGACTCGATCTCGAGACCCCCGAGTGACCCCCAGAGACCACGACCAGTGCAAACAGCAAAAGAGTCATTTATTTGCAAGCTTGGACTCACAATCGTCACTGACGCAGTGGGTCAGAGTTGTGAGCCCCGACCCCTTGTCCAGCAGGGTTTTTATTGAGTGTGTAGCAGGGGGAAGGATGTCTCAAGCTCATTGGTTATGAGTATGATCATTTCCAGTAAGGGTAGGTCCTTTCTAGCTTAGCGGTTACAGGATAGGTTAAATCATACATCATTGGTTGGATAAGTGGGCCTAACCACAGGAATGCTGAATTATGTCTTGTCCGACAGAGTTGGGGGGGAGAGACTGCCCAAATTCCTGGATTGGTCAAGGCAGCCTGATCCCTTAATAATTCTTACTGTAATCTTGCCTTGGTGCAGGATCTAACACTTACTTTCCAGTAACAGATGACAAATGTTTTAGTTTTGTCTGGAATTACTGCTAAACGTATATTTCGTCTCTCAATCTATGTCACCCAACACGTCTACAACACCCGCATTGAGAAAAGCTGCATGAAACCCTGTGGGCATTGAACTATTCCCCTTTCAACAACAAATGGATGCTTCTGGTGTTTTCTTCAAAGGATGGCAGATAGGCAGCAGTACTAACAAGACCTGTTTTGCCTAATGAAAGTACATTTTGTTTCTAACCTTTTAATAGTTCCCTAAACAATTAATTATATAACTGAAATGTTACTGTCGTTTGTTGACCTGTTCTTGCCTGAAGGCTACCTCTTGCTTTTTGCTGCTGCTGGTCATACTGAACAGATTTTTTTAAATAAGATTGCTCCAAAACACCTTTATTAGGAATCAGCTGGTGATTACAGAGTGCCCAGGCCCAGTATAAAGAACCACAAGGGTATTAAAGACCCCAGGTCATTTAGCAGGAAAAAGACATTTTATTACCCACAGCAGCAATGGCAGTGGCCACAGCATTCCAAGAGAAAGCTTGAGTTCAACCAGCCTCATTCTGCCTCTGTTCACAAACACCAGTCATCTTTTCACTTGCTCTTGAAGCAATACATTTGCCACAACAGTCAAGAGAAGTCTAACAGGAAGCTTACAACAAATCAAATAAATGCATTGCCACCAGGCAAATGTTGTAGGATAGAATGCAAATAGAAGATCCCAACTAGGAAAATATGTCAGCCCTCTGAGCACAGGAACAATGCCTGTTCACTGATGCATGCTCAGGATTTGGTTTTTATTTTTATTTTTGACTAGGCCTACGGCCAGGACTAAATAAATTTTAGTAGAATAAATAAAAGTGGAGAGACTGAAAGGAGAAGGAAGATTATGAAACAATCAGGTGATAAGCAAAGGACCTTCCAAGAAGAGAGAAGAGGAGATATGCAGAAGCTAGCAGCAAGCAGGCCTATAGTTCAAGGACCAAAAGAAAACCTGTGTTGCTGGAGCGTGGACAGCAGAGGGACTGGAAAGGGGGCTTCGTTCATTAGCTAGGGTTGCCCTCACAAAAGCTCTGCTGTCAGCCGTTTAAATTTCACAGCACTGGAAGTCTGAGATCTTCTGAGATCGCTCTCCTTGGATTGTAGATGGACACCTTCTCCTGTGTGCTCACATGGCCTTCACACTGGGTGAACCTGATCCAGAAAAGTTTCCAGCATCCCTACAACTGTCGATATGTTCAGAACACCAGTGGAGTTCATAGAAGGAGGCAAAGAGGAAGACATGTAGAACAGGCAGATGCAGGAATGGGCAGGGTTGCCACCTCCTGGCCACCCGGAGTTGAACTGTATCAGGGTGAGTCTCCTATAACCTAGGCAAATGCTTTACTACTTGAGTCATGCCTCCAGCCCCTTTTCTGGTATTTGTGTGTTTTGCTGGTCCATGAACTCAGGGTCTACATGCTGATTTGAAGCTTCTTTTGCTCAAGGATAGCACTCTACCACTTGAGCCACAGAGCCACTTCCCACTTCTTCTGACTAGTTTATTGAAGATAAGTGTTTTGTGAAGTTTTCTGTCCCAGCTGGCTTCAAACTGTGATTCTCAGATCTCAGTTTCCTGAGTGGCTAGGATTATAGAGGTGAGCCACCAGCACCCAGCTTTGTTATTTTTATTTTTTACTTCTTTTTAATTTTTATTATAAAGGTGATGGACAAAGAGTTTGCAGTTATATAAATCAGTTATTGAGTGCATGTCTGTTTAAACTGTTCACCCCCTGTCACTCAGTTTGTTCCTTTCTGACCCTTGTTACCCCAAGTTGTATAGTTCATTTTCACTATAGTATCTAGTGAGTATAGCTGCTGAATTAGTTCCCTTTTGTAGGATCATTTCTATGTTTCCTTTTTCCCTCTCCAAATTAGATAAACTTACGTACAAGATAAAGGTACAGAAATAAAAAACAATGACAAGGAGGAAAAAGTGAAACAAAAAAGGACCTCAAACAGTACAGTAAACAAAAACCTTTGTTTCCATTTCTTGGAGTTCATTTCGATAAGCATCATTTTACGTGATCATAAATTGAGCCCTTGTGATCCTCCTAAGAATATCCTCCTCTGGTCTCACTGTGTGAGTGTTTAGAGTCCTGTTTAATTTATCATGTGCATGTATAATTTTTGTTTCTTATTATAGATCGGGTTTATTTGTAGATTTATAATCACATTCTAGTAACCACAAAGAAGGGAAACCATGCAGCCTATGTTTCTTTGGCTTACTTCACTCAGTATAATTTTTCCCATGACTTTCCATTTCCTTATGAATGATATAATACTTTTCTTTCTGATTCATGAGTAGAATTCTTTTATGTATATATACTACATTTTCTTGATCCATTTGTGCACTGAGGGACAGCTAGGTTGACTCCATATCTTGGCTATGGTAAACATGATGCAATGATCATGATTGTGGTGGTGGCTTTACTGTGGCCTGGTTTGTGGTCAAGTGGATATATGCCCAGGAGGGTGATTGCTGAGTCATAGGGAAGTGCTATGTTTACACTTTTGAGGAAACTCCATACACTTTTTCAGAGTTGAATGAGTTTACAGTCCCACCAACAGTGAAATGGAGCTCCCTTTGGGCCACATCCCCACTAGCATTTGTTATTGTTAGTTTTCCTGATGATGGCCATTCTCCCTGAAGTGAGGTGGAATCTCAATCCTGTTTTAATTTGCATTTTTTTCATGGCCAAGATCTTAAACACTTCTTCATGTGTCTATGGGCCATTCTTTTTTCTTCCTCTGAGAAGTCTCTTTTTTTTTTTTTTCTTTTTTTTTCTTGCCTGAACTCTGGGCCTAGGCACTGTCCCTGAGCAGTTCAGCTCAAGGCTAGCTCTACCACTAGAGCCACGAGAAGTCTCTTTTTAAGTCTTTAGCCCATGTATTGATTGGGTTGTTGAGTTCTTGACAATTTACCTTTTGGGGGTTTAATTTTGTGAGCGCTAAGTCTATTTTGAATATGAGGTCCTTGTCTGATGCATCTCTAGTGAAGATTTTCTCCCATTCTGTAGGATTTCTATATATCTTGCTGCATATCTTGTCCTTTGCTTTTCAGAAGCTCTTCAGTTTGCTAGACTCTCCTGTATCCAGGCTTTCCTTCATTTGTTGTGATTCTGGATCTTTAGTGAGGAAGTTTGGTCCCATGCCTACAAGGTCTAGGGTTTCCTTTACCCCTTTCTGTAATATTTTCACAGAATTGTCCTTATGTTGAGGACCAGATCACATTCTTGACTCAGGAGTAATAAGCTGCCTGAACCTGATTTAGGCTGCTGAAATGGAGGAACACAAAATATACAGAGCTTCAAACTCCTAGATAATCTTCTTAATTAACCTTCCTGCCTATACTGGTTAAGCCTTTCCTTCCTTCCTTCCTTCCTTCCTTCCTTCCTTCCTTCCTTCCTTCCTTCCTTCCTTCCTTCCTTGCTGTCTTTCTTTTTCTCTTTTTTTGTGTGAGATATGTGTTACACTTTGACAGCCTGGTGACAATCTCAATATATCTGTCTTTCAATGCCCCATTGAGAAAAAGATTCAAGGAAGATGGGTACTGGTGTCTCACACCTGTAATACTAGCTACTCAGGAGGTTGAGAGGACAGGTTCATGGTTCAAAATCAGCCCAGGCAGGAAAATACATGAGACTCTTACCTTCAGTTAGCCAACAGAAAACCAGAAGTAGAGTTTTTGCTCAAAGTGATAGAGCTACTCTTGAGCATAAAAGTTCAGGGAGAGTGCTCAGGCTCTGAGTTCAAGCCTCACAGCTAACTCACACACAGAAAAAATGATTCAAGGGTAGAGAGGGTATGGAGCAAGTCTAACATGCTTTCTGTCCTATTGGGTCAGGAAAAATAGGCACATCAATGAGCAAGTGGGATTAACGGAAACAGGATAATTGAGGATTACTAGAAGAGAGTCTTGAAACTTGATGCAGATTCTAAGACACTGGAGGAGGATTATGGGTACAGAGACCTGGTGTTCCCCCTCATTCATTCACTCTCAGCTCCACATTCTTCCAGACACAAAGACAAGTCATGTGACTGCAGGCTAATCATTTATTGAACAGGTAAAGGCAAAACTTATTCTGGAAGACTGTTACTGGACATAGCCAAGAGAAATGCAGAGAAAACCTTGATTTGTGATGGGTTAAGTCGTCCTAGGTGATCAGGGAGGAAGATCTTGAAGATCCAGGGATGGCATGTGTGTGTGTGATGGAACTCAGATCACAGAGCTTTTCAGAAGATGCCTTGAGATGACAAATGGATGAAACTGGAACCCAAGCAATGCTGTGTTCACTCAGCACTAAAGAAGCAGAGGAGAACATGGAAACTGCCTAAGCATTCCTTGAATTGAATGGTGGACAAACGGAAATTCTATTACAGCGGCCAATGGTGAAGTAATAGAACTCCCTGGAATTGTAACTTGTGTTATTTACTGGAATAGGGGAACACAGGGCACTGAATAAATGACTTATTTCTATTGCTTATGTGGTCTTAAGCTTCCCCCAACTGTTTCTATGAAAAATGGAAAGTAATGACTATTATTACTGACCAATGGCAAAATCCACTGTTAGTTATTAAATGCTTATTTCATAGAAGTTGCTGAAATTTTCACACAAGTTATGTGAATAAAGTCTGACACTAACTCTGCAGTACAGCTGGATGAACTAACTCAGGATCTGTTCTCCATACTGCAGGACAATCAGTTAGGGGCAGACATCCCCTGATGAGAAGTCAAGGGCATGCAGAGGTCAAAGGAAGACATGGGAATCATAATGGATCAGGAGATGCCTCCTCATCTTTTAGATGGACCACAAACACTGATGTGAATGGATGGGAGTTTTATATCACTCCTATAATTCCTTCTCATTCCAGATTTTAAATCTTAGTATTTCCTATCCATTTTCAATCACTGACCTCTTTTCATCTGTGTTATCCACACAGCAAAACTGTAAGGTAAAGAGCATTTTTCTTCATTTTTTAGTTGCTGAAGTCATTTTCTCTCAAGCTCCTGGCAAGACTGGGTCCTGAATCCATGGTTCCAAAGTCCAGAGTAAATTCTCCATATTAAGTAAATTCTCCCTTCTTAAGTTATTTTCTTTGGGATCTTTGGCAACAACGCCATATTCTTATGGAAGGCCTGGTTGTAATCCACCCTCACCCACTAATTACCAACCTGGAGCTTACTCTTCATCACTTCCAGCCTGAAGGCAAGGATCTTCTGTGGCAGAAAAAGAACACATTTAGATGCCAGAGCCTTGATATTTCTTTGAGAGAAACTAGAAGACTCTCCAGCTTGCAACAAAGGAGATAGATCAGCTTCCCTTCAGTGTTCCCCTTTTGTGACATAAAATTGAGAGAGTAAAGCTAGATAGCCACACTTACCAACTTTTGTCATGTCAATTATATTTCCCTCAACAATTCCATGTCTGTCAGAAAACTCCATAAACTTGTTCTTAATTTCTTTTCTCACATCTGGTTGTCGGCCTGGAAAAAGAGTGTCAGTAACTTGAGTGTCTTGGGAATTGGTCCTGGACATGAATGAAGAAGCAGGGATCTAGGAGGGTGGCAACCACTGGGCACTCAGGCAGAATTTGACATTAGTAGGTATCTTGCTGACATGATGGAAGATTTTAATTTTTTCATCACTGAGTCTGGGGAAGGACCAAATGTAAACATCTTTCCTTACGAGGAGGGGGAAAGATGGCCCAGAGACCATTTGGAAAACCATTTTATATAAAGGATTCCTTTCTTCCCATCCCGAGAAAAGTATCATCATGCAAATCCATTACCATAAAGTAGAATGACTTGGAAATTGTTCTCATTCTTCATAAGAATGATAAGGTATTCATCATATTTTACATCAGCTATACTAACCAGATTTTGTCCATCATCTGTGGAGAAAGCAGAACAAAGCCAGAAATTCCAAATTACATGTGAGTAATGGAAACTATTTACCTGTCCTCTTCCCATGCAAACCCAAAAGTCAATGCATATTCTGAAAGAAATAGGGTGAGAATATCTCATGCCTTCTATTTGCATTTCCTTGGGCTTCATAGGAATTTCTAACTGCAGTGATCACTAGTGAGCAGAGTAATTGTCCCCAGCAGCAACTTCTCCTCCATCGCCCTCTTTGAGATCTGTCCATGTCCTTCAGCATTTCTGTGGGTGACATGCCTCTGTGTTCTCATCACAAACATGAGGCTCCATACTGCAGAGCATGCTATGGCATTGGCCATTCAGAGTTATCAAACATTTCAATAAATGAGAAACTACCCTACCCCATTTGCTTTGCCTTTTTTTCATTCTGCCAGGTAATTTTTGTTGCAGGGAATACACTGAGCCAAGTCGCCCTCTTTTACTTGATGTGATTATGTGCCAGGCATATTCCCTAACTTCAGAATGTATTAGAATAGGCTCCATGTATTAGGAAAATAAGTGATATTAATTGATCAAGGGCCTAAACATAATGGAAATTTTTGTTTTTTTTTTATAATTTAATTTTATTGTCAAGGTGATGTACAGTGGGGTTATAGTTACATACATAAGGTAATGAGCACATTTCTTCGTGAACATTGTTACCCCTTCCCTCATTTTTCTCCCACCCCACTTTAATTTGAACGCCAAATAAATGGATATAATATCTTCATTATAATCTCATATATATATCCTTACTTAATAGCTGTTTTTCTCCCCAAGTATTTGTCCTGATACATAAAATCCATTTATAGCTGAGTATGGTGATATTTGACATAATCTTAGCAATAGGGAAATAATTGTAGGTATAGGAATAAGACTTAGAGGCCAATCTGAGTTACACAGCAAGACATTGTCTCAAACACCAAAACATAATGTGTAATTATTCAACATTGAAAATATGTGCTCAACTACATACTTGTACATAGCACTAGTTATGATTTGAGTAAATCATTTTCTCAAAAAAGTAGTATTTTTATAAATGATTTTGTAAAATGATTTTTGATTTTTATAACATGATTTTTATAATTTCTTTATTTGTGAGCTAGTGTCCAAAATACTCTGATCAAAAAAGATAAATGGCAAATGATATTAGTTTTGCTTAATGGATATTTTCTATCAACTTTTTTTGTTCTTAATATATATTTTTATTGTAAAGATCCTGTACAGAGGGGTTACAGTTATATGAGCAAGATACTGAGTCCATTTCCTATTGAGCATTGTTACATCCTCCTTTATTTTTCCCCTACCATCCCTTTCCTCCCCAAGATAATGGAATTTAATAAATCCCTTGCAGCTAGAAATATAATTTAGAAAGATTTTTGTATACTTACAATGAGCAGTATATACGCCATCCTCGTCTGTTTCATTACAAGCTGTACTCACTTTGATACACTCTCCATTGTCACTGTAAAACAGAATGAGTTGATGCCTCACTTCAATCATAACTTGAGTTTCTGACTCCACTTTCATTTTGAACACATTTCACAATCCCCAAATGGATTTATTGATACTACTTATTTCTGTCTGTATCTCTGTTTCTGTCGCACTGTTGGTCTGTTTCTCTCCACCAGCCCTGCTCATGTCAGTTCTTTGTCTTGAACTCGTGGCCTGGGTACTTTCCTTGAGCATTTGTACTCAAGGCTAAAGATTACTTGAACCTCAGCTTCAATTTCATACTTCACAGATGACTAAAACAACCTTTCCCTGCCCTTATTTCCAACTCTTACTATACCACGGCCACTCGTCTAGCTCATTAGCTGACTTTTCACATTTGCTGGCTTTATAGATGTCACATGCCTTGCTCAAAATCTCATGGAGTAGAATCATTATTGTACCTTTTTCCTCCAGAAAATCAATGTGGAAAGGGATGCATCTTCTCTGTTAACTACTGATAAAAGATTCCCATTGCACATTCCATGCTCTTAACTTCTGCTATACTGTCACAGTAATGAGATTCAACTGTGTCTACCCTTTGCCTCTCCCACTCCTACTGAATCTATTCCTGTAACCAACTCTTGATTCCTGCAGAGCCCATCAGGTCCTGAGTCAATGTCAGATGAGGGACTCTGGTTTAGATACAGGCAAAGCATGGACAGCTTCACCATTGCCTTTGTCCATGTGTGTCCATGTGTTTGTATGTACATGTGTGTGCCTCTACTTGTGTGTGTGCTTTCGTGTATGTAGAAGTCCAAGACAAAAGCCAGGTTTCTGTTCTCCTTTTCTCAAACAAAAAGAGGCCACACTTACAGTCTATGGAATTTAAACAACAAGGAAGAGTTCTTAAAGACGCCAATATAGTCCAGAAAAATTCTCATGGTACCACCTTCTTCTATCCTCTCCTTTTGGTCAGTGGCTATGAGAATGGTAAACCACTTCCCTATAATCTGCAATAAATAAGGAAGATGATTGAGACAAGAGAAGCAATATCACGTGGGCATTTTTCTCTGTGACTTTAGCCTGTGGGCCTGGCCTTACAATGTGATTTGCAATTTGAATTAAGTCTCAGGTCCATTAGCACAACACGTAGGCCCTTTTCTGCTGTCCCTCCAGCAAGAGAGGCTGCTCCAAGCATGGTCACATTTCACTATGGTCCAACTGCTCTTAGTTGAAGGTCTGAAACCATTCCTTTTGTCAAATGTTAAAGAATTTCTGAGCCCTCAAAGGATTTACCTGGCTTCAGATTTCCCCAAGGCTTCTCCTTCCCCCAGTATAGTCAGATTTGAGGTACTCCATGACTCTACCTTTGATGGTTCAAAGTTCTTCACAACTTCCATTTTTCCTTCACTGTAGATACAGACCAGGGTCAGCCCCAGACATAGGAGCAACAGCTTCATCTTTGTAGTGGATTAAACTGTGTCTCCCACAAGCACCAGTCTTTCCCTGACTGTGGTTCTACTTCAAAGCTCCTTGGTCTTTATATACCTGAGTCCAGTTTTAAACTACAAGTTTCCACTTTCCCTCCTCCCCCTCCAAGAAAGAATTATGCATTCACAGTCATTAAACCACGTCATTAAACTTGCTGCCCTTTGAAACTTGGGCATTTGTCTCTTTTACAGTGACCTTACAATTATCAAAACACATACTGAGTTTGGCAAATGGTGACAAGGCTGTGTACTACTTTATTCCCACCAGCTGATTTTCTCCCAGAATGCTGGCATGCTATAATCTGGCCTATTTTCAAACTGAATCTGGCTCTTCTTGGAATGTGAGGCTGATAGGAGGGTTGACTACTCTTGCTGTGCAGATTCTCTTGATCTCATTCCACCACCATTCTTAACTCTGCAGTTCCTCCTCCTGATTTATTCCCTGTGAGAAGACTAACCATCTTCTAAAGGTGTAGATCTATCCTGTTCACATGGATACCCACTAGATGCCTGATAAATAGCTTCACCTTTGGAATTTTGACTACTAATGCTATTTTTAAGTACTATGGAGTTTTCTAACAATAGGAATGAGATTTATTTAAAAAAACCTCTTTGAGGTATGTCTATTATAATCAGGTAGTGACTCATTTTTATATACTTGGACACAGGTGTAGAGAGTAGAACACAAAACTAAAGTCTAGACTTGAAGCTTCTATTTTGTATGATCTTATCTCTTAAGGCCTGATCTAACTGTACTCCACACTGGCTGTCTGACTTCATTTCAGATCTACAATCTTTTATGGTGATTGGCTTAAGCATTTCCAGAATAGCCTGTGAACATTGAGTGAACAAACTCGAAGCATTAAAAACACCTGAGCACTGTGATATAATCTAGCTAGCTAGCTAGACAGAGCCAATCCTGAACTAATAATCAGTCAACACAGAGAAGTCCTTTGCCTTATAATAGAATTTCCTTAACTAATATTTTGCTATTGCATATATATATATATATATATATATATATATATATATATATATATATATATATATATAGTAGAAGTTGTGGAATAATGATTTGAAAACTTTCCTAAGTTACAGAAAATCAAAACAATCAAATGAATTTCTCTATTGAGGAAGCACATGAGGTAGGATGATTCTTTCTTACTAAAATAAATAATATGTGTTATTATCTACCACATGACATAAGCATATGGAGTAAGTTTCAAGTTATAAAATTTAACTTGGGTATGTGGATTTAGCTCAATGGCAGAGCACTTGCCTAGTGATATGGGAATATGGCTTAGTGGTAGCATCCTTGTACAGCATGCATAAGGCTCTGGGTGGGATTCCACAGTGCTACGTAAACAACAACAACAAAAAAGAATTATATTAGAAAACAGTCTTTTTAAAAAAAGCACTTTCCTGCAAGTGCAAGACCCTGAATTCAGTCCTTACCCCCATCTATAGGAAATACATCTATTTTATAATGGCAGATATACAGAGTATAGCATTGGCATGCAAACTACTTTTAATTTATTTTGTATATAGATGGACAGATAGGCTTCTTTTATTTTGAGAAGAGATCTTACTCTGTAACCTGCCCAGGCTCACCTTGTACACATTATGGACTCTAAGCTATCCTCAAACGCATGATCCTTCTGCTCCCACTTTCTAAATTCTGTGATGTTAGATATACACCACTATGTCTGGATAAAAGATATTTAGAATATAACGACTCAACTTAATTCAACTACCACTATCCAATGTCTCCTTTCTTCAAGGCCTATATAGGCACTCTGAAGACAAGAAGGTGAGAGCTCTGCTCTTCAGAAGCTCCTGGCAAGAATGAAGGTTACTTGAAAACAATCGATAAGGTGGAGAAACTCTTAAGAGTTATAAGAAGGGACTGGGAAGGTGGCTCAGTGGTAGAGTGATTGCCTTGCATGCATGAGTCCCTGGGTTCGATTCCTCAGCACCACATTGAGCTGAAGAGCTGAGGGACAGTGCCCAGGCCCAGAGTTCAGGCCCTACGACCAACCAAAAAATAAAAAGTTATAGGAAAACATAAGAGACAATAGTTATGAAAAAAAAGATGGGAAAGGAGAAAAGATAAAATATGATTTGGTGTAATTAAACACTGATCATCTGAATTCTAGTCCAGAGAGTAGTTTTACCTAGGGAACACAAGGGTGGATTGAAGACAAGGCAGATTTAGTAAGCTCTGGCTCTCTCCTCCTCTGGTGGACAGGGAGATTAGATGGGTTTTTTCTGGGAAGTAAAAAGATTTTTATGTGTCTGACAATCAAAAAGGGTAGCAATGTGTTTTTCTGCCAGCTTGAGAGATAGGAAAGTGAACTTGCTTTCAACTGGAAGGTTCACACTCTGATGAACAAGTCTCAGTTGGTAGAACAGATGGATTGAATGAACACCCTGTCTGCTGCCACCAGCCTGCACAGCAAGTCTTCTGATCTTGGTCTTGGATCCAACCGGGTATGGGCCTGATTCTTGTGGAGTCATTCCAATACCAGATTACATATGCATCAGATTGTATACTGTAAATGTGTACATTTAAAGTTTACCTAAACAATTTGAAGATTATAGAAAAAGTCCTTTGGGGGGTAAAATTCCCAGACACACTGAAAAGGAATATAGATTTGACACCAGAATCCAAACTGCTATATGGAAAGTCAAATTACATCAGCTAGACAACATCTGAGATTGTTAGATTTCAACTTCAGTCTGGGAATCAAACTAAGTGTTGTTCAAGTTCATGTTTGTAAAGGAAGCTTCATGCCTGGGGTTTTACCAGCATCTACTTACAAAGCCATATTGATTCAACGAGAACATTATTTCTTGCAGCATAAATCTCATCTGCCCTGGGCCAGACATGTGAAATTATATTTAGATGCCTAGAATAAAGAATGTAAGAAATGGATGTGCTTGATAGATATTATTTCATTCAATCCACATAATAGCTCCATCTGGTATGTAGTATCATCCTATTTTTACAGTGGTGTGAGCAAAGACTCAGAAAGGTTAAGTAATCATACCAAGGTCACACTGCCAATCAGTGAGAGAACTCATATTTGGATCTAGACTATCATCAAATCCAGAGCCCTCCTCTTAGTCTGCTCCAGAGGTCAAGGCTGACAGAGGATGGTGCCATAGAAGGAGCAGGGTGGGCAATGCTGTAGAGTGTGGGAGGTGTCTACCTGGCAGGTGCTACTAAGGATATTGTCTGAAGATTTCTTTAAAAAAAAAAAAGGGACACAGGGGCTGGGAAGGTGGCTCAGTGGTAAAGCACTTGCCTTGCTTGCATGAGGCCCTGGGTTCGATTCCTCAGCACCACATAAGCAAAAAAGAAAAAAGCGGGGGAAAAAAAAAAGAAAAAAGCGGGAATTGGTGCTGTGGTTCAAGTGGTGGAGCGCTAGTCTTGAGCTTTAGAGCTGAGGGACAGCGCCCAGGCCCAGAGTTCAGGTCCCATGACCGGACCAAAAAAAAAAAAAAGTATACTATGGGTATAGCAATAGGAGTCCAATTAAGTGAAGAGTGAGCAATAATGTTTTCTTTTTTTTTTATTTTATTTTATTTTATTTGTGAACATACTGTACAGAGGAGTTAGAATTACATGGGCAGGATAATGCGTACATTTCTTACCAAGCATTGCAGCCTCCTCCTTTGTTTACCCTTCACATCCCTACCCAGCCTCCCCCCCAGCAATAATGTTTTCTGACACAGAGTTCTAATGGATGATTTATGGATCATTGAGTTTCTAATAAGGAATTCGAAAATGCTTCAATATCAAAATGCACAACAATTCCATTCATTGCCTCAAAGCAAGTGTCTGGCTACCAATGCTATTAAGACTTGTGCACCCAACTACAACTATGCAGCATCTTCTTATAAGTGACTCAAAGGAAGGGTGGGTAATAGTCCATACCAAGTTCTTGAGAAGTGACTGATCACAGTATGGAGAAGAGATTTCTGGAGTACTTAAAGCCCAACTAACAGTCTACTTTTATCACATGACCTGGAAAAACTAACTGCTCATTGGAAAAGGACTTAGTAACCTTGTCCCCCATCACACTCTTGCATAATTGAACAAGTCACTCATTGGGAATGCCAGTGGAAATTTTCAAGTCACATTACATAATGTACAAAAGCCAAGTAAGAGTGCCAAGCTCTGAGTTCAAGCCCCAGTACTGAACGAACAAAGGAAGGAAGGAAACAAGGAAGAGAGGAAGGAAGGGAAGCTTTGACATTGTGAAAATATAATAAGTTCCTTCTAAATATGATTTCCTTCACACTGTCCTTCTCTTCTTTTGAGGTTAGATCCTGTCTTGTCTGTAACTTAGGCAAATTCCTTCCTTTCTCCGGGCCTCAGTACAGTTATGATAAAAATGAGAAGACTGGTTCCGAAATGGGGCAGAGGGAACATCTTTGTTTCTTTCAGTAACTGGAGAACACTACTGACATCTGGCCTCCAGGATCCTGAGACAATAAAGCACCTCTGAAGCAGAGGTGGTTCCCAAACGTGGAAGGATCTATGTCACCTGACACGTCGACAACACCTGCATTGATAAGAGCTGTATGATCCCATGTGGACCTTGAAATATTTCCCCTTTTGACAACCAATCAATGCTTCTGGTGTTTTCTTCAAAGGATGGCAGATAGGCAGCAGTGCTTCTGAGACCTGTTTTAGTTAATGAAAGTACATTTTGTTTCTAACCCTTTAATAGTTCCCTAAACAATTAATTACATGTCTGAAATGTTACTGTCATTTGTTGACCTGTTCTTGCCTGAAGGCTAGTTCTTGCTTTTAAAGCTGCTGCTGGCCACACTGAGCAATGTTCTTTTTTTTCTTTTTTTTGGTCCGGTCGTGGGGCCTGAACTCTGGGCCTGGGCGCTGTCCCTCAGCTCTTCAGCTCAAGGCTAGTGCTCTACCACTTGAGCCATAGCGCTACTTCCGGCTTTTTTCTTTCTGCTTATGTGGTGCTGAGGAATCGAACCCCGGGCCTCAGGCATGCAAGGCAAGCGCTCTACCACTGAGCCACTTTCCCAGCCCCTGAGCAATTTTTCTTATCAGAGATTTATCCAGAACATCTTTATTAGGAACCAGAGTGCCCAGGCCTGGTACAGAGAACCACAGGGACATTAAAAGCACAGTACTTTCAGCAGGAAAAAGAGGAACATTCTGCTGTCCACAGCGGCAATGGCAGTGACCATAGCATTCCAGGAGAAAACATAAGGTCAACTAGCCTCATTCTGTGTCTGCTCCAAACAACCTGTCTTCCCTGCATTTGTTCTTGAAGTGATACACTTGCCACAAGAGCCATGAAAAGTCTAATAGGAAGCTTACCACAGTTCAAATAAATGCATTGTCATCGGGCAAATGTTGTAGGATAGAATGCAAATAGAAGATCCTAACTAGGAAAATCTGTCAGCCTTCTGAGGACAGGAACAATGACTGTTCACTGCTGCATGCTCAGGATTTGGGGTATTTATTTTTGTTTTTGACTAGGCATATGGCCAGCACTGAACAAATTTTAGTAGAATACATAAAAGTGGAAGAGACTGAAAAAAGACGGAAGATTGTGAAACAATCAGGTGATAAGCAAAGGACCTTCCAAGAAGAGGGAAGAGGAGATATGCAGAAGCTAGCAGCAAGCAGGCCTATAGAAAGTTCAAGGACCAAAAGTAAACCTGTGTTGCTGGAGCGTGGACAACAGAGGGACCGGAGAGGGGGCTTCGTTCATTTGCTAGGGTTGACCTCACAAAGCTCTGGTTGGTTGTAACAGCAGAGGTTTAAATTTCACAGCATTAGAAGTCTGAGATCTTTTTTTTTGTGTGGGTCGTGGGGCTTGAACTCTGGGCCTGGGTGCTGTTCGTGCACCCTTCAGCTCAAGGTGAGTGCTCCACCGCTTGAGCCACAGCACCACTTCCAGTTTTTTAGTGGTTTTTATTGGCGATAAGAGTCTCATGAACTTTCCTGCCCGGGCTGGCTTTGAACTGGGATCCTCATATCTCCTGAATAGCTTGGATTACAAGTGTGAGCCACCAGCACCCAGCTAAGTCTGAGATCTTCTGAGATCTCCTTGGATTTTAGATGGACACTTTCTTCTGTGTGTTCACATGGCCTTCACACTGGGTGAACCTGATCCAGAAAAGTCTCCAAGATCCCTACAACTGTCAGTGTGTGGATCTGTTCAGCTCATCTGTGGGTGACAGAGGCAGAATCCATCACTACATTTCCCATCAAAAGTTCAGAACATGGGTGAAGTACATAGAAGGTAGCAAAGAGCAAGACTCATAGAGTAGCAGATGCAGGAATGGGCAGGGTTGCCGCCTACTGGCCACTGTACTGTATCTGTGTATTGGCCGGGGGGGTGGGGCTGGTAGGAGTTTGAACCCAGAATCTCCTACAACTAGACAAATACTCTAGCCCATTTGTTTGTTTGTTTGTTTTGCTAATCCATGAAATCAGGGCCAAGGTACTGTCCCTGAGCTTCTTTTGTTCAGGCTAGTTCTCCTTCTCTTGGGCCACAGAGCCACTTCCAGCTTTTTCTGAGTTTGGAGATAACAGTCTTACAGACTATTCTGTTCCAGCTCGCTCGGACCTATGATCCTCAGATCTCAGCCTCCTGAGGAGCTAGGATTATAGGCATGAGCGCCCAGTACCTGACTTGATTGTTTTTATTTATTTACTTATCTTTCATTTTTATTGCAAAGGTGATGGACAGAGGTGTTACAGTTGCATAAGTCAGGTATTGAGTACATTTCTGTTTGAACAGTATCACCTCCTCACTCATTTTTCTACTGATTTTTCCCCTGCTGACCCCTGTCACCCCAATTTGTATAGTTCATTTTCAACATAATGTCTAGTGAGTATCACTGATGAATTAGTTCATTCTTTGATCATTTCTGTGCTTCTTCCGTCTCCACATCAGATACACTTACATACAAGACAAAAGTTACAGAAATAAAAAACAGTGACAAAGAGGAAAAAGAAAGAAAGAAAGAAAAGAACCACAAATAGTAAAATTAAAAATCAAACGTTTCCATTTCTTGGAATTCATTTCATTAAGCATCATATTATATGATATGTATTGAGCCCTTCTGGTCCTCTCTTAAGATAATCTTCACTGTGTGAGTGTTTAGAGTCCTGTTTAATTTGCCATGTCCAAGTGTATTTTTTTGGTTTTTCTATCCATTGGGTTTATTTATATACTATCCATTGGGTAGATTTATAGGCACATTCCAATGATTACAAAAGGGGAAACTATGCAGCCTATGTCTCTTGGGCTCTGGCTTACTTCGTTTAATAAAATTTTTTCGGAGTCTTTTCATTTGCTTACAAATGGGGTAATGTCATTTTTTCTGATGGAAGCATAGAATTTCATTAGATATATCACATTTTCTTGATCAATTTGCCCATGGAGGGAGATCTAGATTGAGTTCATATCTTGGTTATGGTAAATAATACTACAAGGAACATGGCTGAGGTAGTGGCTTTCTGGTGGCCTGGGTTGTGGTCAGTTGTATATATGACCAGGAGGGGGATTGCTGAGGCATAGGGAAGCTGTATGTGTGCCTTTTGAGGAATGTGCCTGCTGCTTTCCACAGTGGTTGAACAAGTTTACATTCCCACCAACAGCATAGTAGTGTTCACTTTTGACTACATCCCTGCCAGCATCTGTTACTGTTAGTTAGTTTTCTTAATAATGGCAATTCTACCTGGAATGAAGTTTAATCCTAATATTGTTTTGATTTGTACTTCTTTTATGGCCAGAAATGTTGACTGGCTTTTCATGTGTCTATTGGACATTCTTACGTATTCTGAGAAATCTCCTCGTTAAGTCTTTAGCCAATTTATTAATTGGGTTGTTGTTTCTTTGAGGAATTGTTTTGGGGGCCTTAATTTTTTGAGTTCTAAGTATATTGTAGATATGAAGCCCTAGTCTAATGTGTAGCTAGGATTTTTTTTCCTATTCTGGGGGCTTTCTATTTATCATGTTATTCTTTCCCCATTTGGATCCCCTTTATATTTGTCTCTTGCCTTATTGTTGTTATTAGGAATTACAGTACTCTATTGGAGAAGAATGTAGAGTGGACATCCGTGTCTCATTTCTGATTTCAGAGGAAATGCTTTTAACTTTTTGCCATTAAGTATAATGTTGGCATATATTATATTGAGGAATGTTCCATGGATTCTTAGCTTCTCCACAGTGTTTATCACAAGGGGTGTTGAATCTAGTCAAATGCTTGTTCTGCATCTGTTGAGATGTTCATGTGGTTCTTGTATCTTTTTCTGTTCATGTGTTGAATTACATTAATTGACTTGCATATATTGAACCAGGTTTGCAACTCTGAGATAAATCCCATTTGACCATAGTATATGATTTTCTTTGTTAGTTGTTGAATTCAGTTGGCCAGAATTTTTTTTTTTTGGAGGTCATGGGGCTTGAACTCTGGGCCTGGGTGCTGTCCTTCAGCTCTTCAGTTCAGGGCTAGTGCTCTACCACTTGAGCTACAGTGCTGCTTCCGGTTTTCTGAGTGGTTTATTGGAGATAAGAGTCTCATGGCCGTTCCTGCACAGGCTGGCTTTGACCCTCAAACCTCAGATCTCAGCCTCCTGAGTAGCTAGGATTATAGGCATGAGCCACCACACCTGGGGATTGACCAGAATTTTATTTTATTTATTTTTATTTTTTGTTGGTTGTGGAGCCTGAACTCTGGGCCTGGGTGCTGTCCCTCAACTCTTCAGCTCAAGGATAGCGCTCTACCACTTCAGCCACAGCACCACTTCTGACTTTTTCTGCTTATGTGGTGCTAAGGAATCGAACTCAGGGCCTCATGCCTGCAAGGCAAGCACTCTACCACTGAGCCACCTTTCCAGCCCCTCACCAGAATTTTAATGAGAAGTTTTGCACTGATGTTCATCGAAGAGATGGATCTATAATTCTATTTCTTTGGTGAATCCTTATCTGGTTTATGGATAAGATTTTGCTGGCTTCACAGAATGAGTTTGGTAGTGATCTTTCCCTTTTTATTTCATTTAAGAGTTTGAGAAGTATTGGAGTGATTTCTCCTTTGAAGGCCTTATAGAATTTTGCTGTGAGTACCTCTGTTTCTGGGCTTTTCTTAGATAGGATGTCTTTTATTGCTATTTCTATCTCACTACTTGTTATGGGTCTATGTAGTTGGTTAAAATCTTCTTGGTTTAGTTTGTGTATACCACTATTCACTAGGAATTCTTCCATTTCTTCCAAGTTCTCCAATTTGTTAGCATAAAGGTTTGTAATGTATTCCCTTTTACTGTTCTGAATCTTGCTTGTTTCTATCATGATGTTCTTGTTTTCATCTCTAATTTTACTTAATTGTGTGTGTCCTCTTCTTTTTTTGGTCAGGTTTAGTAAGGATCTGCAGTGATCAGGTACCTAGAAGTGGGGACGGTGCCATATGAGAAAGAAACAAAGACAATCTCAGGAATCAAAGCCAGGAGACCAGAGGGTACCCCATCTCACAGGACAAAGCCTCTAGTTCATCTCCCAGGCAGTTTTTATTAACCATCATGATGTATCAGGAAAAGCAGTCAACTTTGTACATAACTGGTGATGAGGAAATAAGTTTCTCCTGTGACACAAAGCCCATGTCATTTTCAAGAGAGTAACCCCAAGCTGAAGGTAAGCTCGTAAGCTAACCTTCTTGAGTAAACTAGCCATCTTCTGATCTTGGTTTGGGAGAAGGGTTGGGGATACAGCCAGGCCACTGTTCTCCTGGGCATGCCTCTCCACGCTCTGCCCAAGTGGCCCTTGTCACTTAGGCACCCCTGTTATAGCACCTTTGCATGTAGCCAAGTGCCTTCAGTCTTCTTAGGGAGAGCAGTGGTCCCTGACAGAAAAGAGGACCGTAAACTTTCTCTAAATCTCTAGATAGTAGACCTGTTAGATTCTGTTGGTCATAAGGCAACATGGAGGATATTGTTGGATCTACCAGAACATAATCATAGGCTTGGATAGAAGCATAGTTAACAGGAAAATGATCCATGAGGTATATTAAGGAGCTCTAGCAACCCCTATCTCCTATGTATGTATGTGGATTGTGCTTCCCCATGTATTGGAGATGACAGGCATGTTCCACTGAGCCTAGCTATTGTATTCCTCCCAAAGCTGAGCTAGCAGATGTTTTACCATCAAATCCAGCCATTGGTTGAGTCTCACAAACTCTCAACCCAGTCTGGCCTTGAGTTGTGATTCCCTGACCTCTGATTCCCAAATACCTACGGCAATGGGCTTGAGCTAGCTTGGAGAGATGTGCACCAGGTAACTTAATATAATTGAAATTAAATTTTAAATTAAATCACAGACATCATGGTTAGATCTTTTGTATTCCTGTAAATATTCTTGAATCTTTTTTCTGAGATATTAATTAAATTACTTGGTAACAATGATCCTTTGGGGTCTTAATTTAAATATTCATTAGATGGATACTAACAGTAATAAAAATATTGAGTTTAGAAATAATTAATTAATTTAGTGCTCATCCTGGGGCTTGAATTCAGGGCCTGGGCATTGGCCCTAAGCATTTTTTGCTCAAGGCTAGCACTCTACTCCTTGAGCCACAGCTCCAATTCTGGATTTTGTTTTACTTAATTGGAGGTATGAGTCTCATGGACTTTTCTGCCTGGGCTAGCTTCAAAGGGCAATTCTCATATCTCAACCTGCAGAATAGCTAAGTTATATGCATGAGCCAACAGTGCCCAACAATTTATTTATTTTCTTTTGGGCCAGACCTAGGGCTTAAATTCTGGAGCTGGGTGCTGTCCTTGAACTTCTTTATTTGCTGAAGGCTTGAGCTCTACTACTTGAGCCACAGTACCACTTCTGGCATCCTGAGGTAGACACAGGTGTGAGCCACCAGTGCCCAAGGACAATTCTTTTTTTTTTTTTTTAAGATAATTGTTCTCTACAATGACTTGAGAATCATGAAATCTTCCAAATCCTTTCTTCAAATAGATATTTTATTTCATTTTTTAGTTTAAATGTTATTGTAAAGGTGTTATACAGAAGGATAAGAGTTACACAAGTCATGTAATGAGTACATTTCTTTTTGAACATTGTCATCCTCTCCCTCATTTTCTCCGAGTTTTACCCTCCTGACCCAACCCTCACTCAAATGTATAATTCATTCTCATCCTATAGTCTCAAGTGAGTATCACTGTGGAATTGGTTCACTTTTGTCCCACCATTTGTGTCAAATGGATATTTTTAAGTATTCTTATTATTTAGGCTTCGTAGATCTTATTATAATTGTGTTTTAAGTTCTCCTTTTTCTTGCAAGAAGGAAAAAAAGAAAGAAATGTTACTTTCTAGAAAATAACCTGAATTAAAAGAATAACAGCTTGTGGAAAAAATAACTTGTATTGTCAAAGCTCAGAATTCACAAACTGTATAGACCATGGTAATGACAATTTGCCTTGTGAAAGTTAAAATGTGTTTGTGACTCTAAGTATCACTATTCCACAATACTGTGAAATATGTGAAATGTATGTAATCACCTAATCTCAATTAAAGAAAAAAAAGTGAGAGAAGGGATGGGTTAAGAGAGCTGGGTGACAAAGTTGTCCGACACTTTGCACTCATCTACTGTTTTGTAGAATGGGAACTTCTTTGTACTACAACTTAAAGATAAGAAGAAGAAAACACAAACACAGGCCCTGGAGGAAGAGTGCTTGTTTGACTGCTGCCTCTGCAACTATCATATAAATATACTTAACACCCCCCCACCCCCAAAAAAGAATAACAGCGGGCGCCGGTGGCTCACGCCTGTAATCCTAGTTACTCAGGAGGCTGAGATCTGAGGACCTCGGTTCAAAGCCAGCCTGGGCAGGAAAGTTCGTGAGACTCTTATCTCCAATAACCACTATAAAACCGGAAGTGGCGCTGTGACTCAAGTGCTGGCCTTGAGCTGAAGAGCTGAGGGACAGCGCCCAAGCCCAGAGTTCAAGCCCCACGACCAACAACAACAAAAAGACTTAACAAGGCCAGCATGATGGCATATACCTATAATCCTAGCACTTGGCAGGCTGAGGCATGAAAATCAAGAGTTTGAGGCCAGTGTGGGTTGCATACCTGTTTGGGCTAAGATCAAGATTCTGTCTCAAAAAATGAAATACTGAGGGAGAGAAGATTGAGAGATTGAGAAGAAGAAGAGTGGGAAGGAGAGGGAGAATGTAAAGCATAAGTGCACAGAGGTTATGTTGGAGACTGGCAAAATTCTGTGAAGAGCCATGTATGAAGAATCCTAAAGAGACCTGTGCCAAACAGAATAATGGTGCCGCCTGATCCTGGACTGAATCTCATCTATGAGCCAACAGAAACCTCTTCTCTTTAGGACTCAATTTAACTTCACTCATAAAGTATTATATGGGAAGCTAACAGTCACCTCATGTCCATCAACAGAAACTGCTCCTCACATTATGTCTTCTTTTCCTAGTTCTTCTATCTGTACATTTTTCCTCTAGAAAATTAACAGCAATATCCTGGCTCAAGTGGTTGACTCTTGTAATCCTAGCTGCTCAGGAGGCTGAGATCTGAGGACTGAGGCTTGAAGCCAGTCTGGGCAAGAAATTTCATGACACTTGTATTTCCAATTAACTACCAAAAAGCTGGAAATAGAGCTTTGGCTCAAATGGTAGAACACTAGCCTTGAGAAAAAGCTCAAAACAGTGTTCCAGCTCTGAGTTCATGTCCCAGGACTAGCATACACATAAAAACATAACAGTAATAAAAATAACTGATAGATTGATTTCCCCATGTCATTTGCTTTACCTAGTTCTTAGGGGTTAACCATGAAGAGCTAGTAGATACCCTTCCACTTTAACAATTGAATGCCTTTCTATTGGAAGTGAGGACCACAGACCAGAAGTGCCTGAATCACTTAGGAGTTGTTAGAAAGCAGACTACTGAATATAAGCCTAAGGTTTGTGAAAATCCTCAGAGATTTGCATTCACATTATAAGCAGCACTTCATGAATGGACATATATCTACCCTGAACAATATATTGCACCATTCTTTATGTCACATAAAATATTTATGTGGCATAACATGACTTTGCATATGACACCAAGTTGTTCTGAAAGTTAATGATGCTAGGAGAGACCTAGTACATTCTGTGTGTGTGTGTGTGTGTGTTAAGATATTAACCTAGGGCCTTGTATATGCTAAGAAAATGCCTACTACTGATGGCATACCACCAAACCCCTTAGTATATTCCTTTTTCTGTTTTCTTTTTTTTTTTTAATGTTTTTATTGTTATAAAGATCATACAGGCCAATTTAGGAATTACCTGAATTCCTAGGCTTAAATGAGTGTAGATGAGATTTTGGGAAAGTGATTAACTGTAAATGGAGAACTTGAGGCAAACACACCAGAAATCTACTAAGTGAAAATTGCCAAAGCAAATTTAGACCTAGCCTATAGCAAAATCTATGACTCTTGAATCCTCACATTACTCTTTCTATACCTGTTCATGCAGGAAGTGAGTAGTAGTCAGGTTCATAATGAAGAAAGAAGAATCTTCTAGAGCCAGGGACCAGACTACAGTGGACAGAAAACCCTGCTTCCCCCATGGTCTTTAAAAATAAACTTAAATTGTCATGATAAAGGTGATGTACAGAGGGGTTACAGTTATATAAGTCAGGCAAAGAGTACATTTCTTTTTGGTGTATGTCACCCCTTCCTTCACTCTCTTCCAGTTCCCCCATGGTCTTTGTTAACGTGCCTCTTACAAGTCAGCTATGACTATGCAGATGACAGCATTGCCCCAGGGCATAGTGCATAGAGAGAACTGGATTCCTGAAGACTACAAGAAGTTATGCCATCTTCTTTAAGTCCTACTGACTTGCAGTTAGGGCTCTGTCTCTCTCTGTCTCTCTTTCTGTATCTCTGCTTCTGTTTCTTTCTCTGTCCTTGTTTTTAACGCCCAATGTTTCACTATCACGTGTCTAGAAGTGTTTCTTCTTATATCCTGTTTACTAGGAGTTCTGTATGCTCCTGTCAGGTGGGTGAGATTTTCTCTTTTATGATTGGAGACGTTTGTTGTTATTATTTTATTGAATAAGTTTTCAATGCCTTTAATTTTGTATTCTTCCCCCTCATCAATCCTGACTATGAGTAAATTGGATCTTTTGGATAAGTCTGCCAGTTCTTGATTTCCCTTTGGCATGTTCTGGGTGCTTTGTCATACCTTTGATTTTTTTGTTCTAATTTCTTTGGTTTATCCTTAAGTCCAGATATCATTTTCCATTTCACTTTACGTTGCCTAGGCATTCAACTGTGGTTTGCAATATGGAAATAGAAACTTCCATGCTTCCAAATTCTTTGATGGCGTCAGTTCTCATGGTGTTAATTTTGTCTTTTAATGAGGTGTTTTTTTGTTTTATTTTATTTTTTGGGGGGGTCTGGTCGTGGGGCCTGAACTCTGGGCATGAGTGCTGTCCCTCAGCTCTTCAGCTCAAGGCTAGCACTCTACCACTTGAGCCACAACGCCACTTCTGCCTTTTTCTGTTTTTTTGTTTTTGTTTTTGTTTTTGTTTTTTTGTGGTGCTGAGGAATCAAACCAAAGGCCTCATGCATTCAGGGCAAGCACTCTACCACTGAGCCACCTTCCCAGCCCTGCCTCCATATCTTTTGGGTGGCTTGTATGTTCTTTATTGTTTCCTCCTTGCATTCCTTTATTTGCATTTGGATATCCCCTTTAATTTTGTCAACCAGTTCTCTCATCATTTCTTTGGTGGTTCTTTTGGCCTCCATCTCTTCTTCACTATCATTGGGGTCCTTCCCTGTATTGTAGTTGGGCTCTTGGATTTGGTTTGTTGTCTTGATTGTTCATGGATTTTGTAATCTTTTGTTGTGATTTACACATTTGGGTTCAGGGATTGTTGAGGTCATTCAGGTTGTGGTGATTCGCTGAATGGATCTTTGTCAGAGTTTGGATTTGGCAATGTTCAGCTCTGGGTGGTACAGATAGTGTAATGCGACCTGGTCAGTTTTTGAGATTCTATAGTCTGCCAGGAGGTCTTGTGTTCTGTCCTAAGTTTAGGCCCCCTTGCATGTTCCTCTTATGTTGTATATAGCAGTCTAGTGTCTTGGCACAGTTCTGTATCTGGAGTAGGCAGATTCCTACTAGTTGTAGTCGGGGACTCATCCTGGTCCAAGTCCTGGACTTGTGTCTATTTCCAGAGGGGCCAGGAGCAGTGTTCCAGCACCCAGACTTCATGTGAGCCCTGGATGGGAGGGCTAAGGGTCCCAATATTGCTTTAAGGGGAGTTTGTCCCTGCGTCCTGGATTGGGACAGGCACGGGCCTCAGAGGGATATGCTCCCACAGAGTGGTGCAAGAGATTGTCCTCACTTGTATCCTAGGCTGGCACCTTCTAAGTCCTGCGCTGGCACTTACTTTTCATAGAGTGGGGGGCTGCAACTACAGATTGGTGGGTTCTTTGCCCCGGATTGGCTGGCTCATGCATGTTGGGTGACAAGCACTTGTCCCAGGCTAACTCACACTGGGCGAACTATCCCAAGCTTGGCCATTGTGCTGTCAAGTTCTCCACAGACTGGGGTGAGGGAGGGGGGTTATGCATATGGGGTGGGTGTGAGCTTCTGAAGGGTCAGGCTTGCACCAGGTGTGGAGAAATTTACATCACATTCTTGATTCAGTTATATTTAACTGCCTGTACTTGATTTAGACTTTTGAATTGGAGGAGCAGCAAAATATACAAGCTTCAAATTCCTAGCTAATCTTCTGAATTATCTCTTTTTTGTGTGTGGTCATGGGGCTTGAACTCTAGGCCTGGGCACTGTCCCTGAGCTCTTCAGCTCAAGACAAGTGTTCTACCACTTGAGCCACAGCACTACTTCTGGTTTTCTGTTGGTTTATTGGAGATAAGAGTCTCACAGACTTTCCTGCCTCGGCTGGCTTTGAACCATGATCCTCTGATCTTAGACTCTTGAGTAGCTAGGATTACAGGCATGAGCTACTGGTGCCCAGCTGAATTATCTTTTATACCTATAATTACTGAGCCTTTCTTTCTTTCATTCTTGCTTTCTTAGCATGAACATGTCATATACTTTGTCATGCTGGCATCAACCTCAATTGTATCTGTCTGTCAGTGCCCAATTGAGAAAAAGATTCAAGAAAGCTGGGCACCTATGGCTCACGTGTGTAATCCTAACTACTCAGGAGGCTAAGAGCAGAGGATCATGGTTCGAAGACAGCCCAGGCAGGAAAACCCATGAGACCCTTACCACCAATTAGCCAAAGGAATACCAGATGTGGAGCTGTGGCTTAATGTGGCAGACCACTACTCGAGCATAAAAGCAAAGGGACAGTGCCCAGGCTCTGAGTTCAAGCCCCACAACTGACTCACACATGCCAAAAAAAGATTCAAGGGTAGAGATGTTAGGAACAAATCTTACATACTTTTTGTCTCATTGGGTCACAAAAAGCAGACAAATATGAGGGCAAGTGTAATTTATGGAAACAGGAGAGCAGAGGATTATTGGAGGAGATTCTTGAAACTTGATGTAGATTCTAAGACACTGGAGGAGGATTATGGATAACGAGGCCTGGTGTGTCCCCTCATTCATTCACTCTCAGCTCCACATTGTCCCAGACACAAAGACAAGTCATGTGACTGCTAATATTTATTGAACATGAAGAGGGAGAACTTATTCAAGTAGAGTTGTCCTGGATATGGCAAAGAGAAATTTAGAGAAAACCTTGATTCTTGATGGATTAAGTCATTCTAGGTGATTAGGGAAGATCTTGAAGATGCAGAGATGAAATCTTGGTGTGTGTTGGAACTCAGGTCATATAACTTTTCAGAAGATCCCTGGAGATGAGAAGGCGGTGAACCTAGAACTCAAGTAATGAAGTGTACACTCAGCACTAAACAAGCAGAATATGGAAACTTACTAAGCATTCCATTAATTGAATTGAAGAAAACAGAAATTCTATTACAGTGGCAAATGGTGAAGAAATAGAATTCCCTGGCCCTCTAACTTGTATTATTTACCAGGATAAGGGATCACAGGGTACCAAGTAAATGAATTATTTCTATTGCTCATGTGGTCTTAAGCTTCCCCCAACTGATTCTATAAAAAATGGTAAGTAATGAAGGATCAGAGGCTTGTTTCTGCCATCTTCAGCATAAGAAGTTTTGAAGAACTTTCATATATTAATAACTAATGGCAAAATCCACTTAATTTTATTGAATGCTTATTTCATAAAAGCTGCTGAAACTTTTACAAATGTTACCTGAATAAAGTCTCACAGAAAGTCTGAAGTAGAGCTGGATGAAGTAACTCAGAATCTGTTCTCCATATTGGAGGACAATTGGGTGGAGGCAGACCTTCCCTAATGAGAAGTCGAGGGCATGCAGAGCTCCAAGGAAGACAGGGTAATCATAATGGGATCAGGAGATGGCCTCTATGTCTTGTAGATTGACCACAAACACTGATGTGAATGCACTAGAGTTTCATATTCACTCCTATTCCTTTTCCTTATAGATTTTAAATCTTAGTGATTCTTAGCAAATTATCAATCACTGGCCTCTTTTCATCTATGTTATATCCACACAGCAAAACTGTAAGGGAAATAGCACTTTTCTTCTCATTTTGTAGGTTCTGAAGTCATTTGGTCTCAAACTCCTGGCAAGGCTGGGTCCTGAATCCAGGATACCCAAATCCAAATTAAACTCTCCACATAAGCCTTCTTAGCAAATTATTTTCATTGGAATCTTTGGCAACAACCCTATATGCTTGTGGAAGGCCCTGGTCCCAATCTACCTTCAGCCTAGGAATCACCAACCTGGAGGCTTAGGCTACTTTGTCACTTCGGACTTGCAGACAACGATCTGTTGAGGTAGAAAAGAACACATTTAGATACCCACTCTTTTGTATTTCTTTGAGAGAAACCAGATGACCCTCCAGCTTGCAACAAAAGAGACAGATCACCTTCACTAGAATTTTCCCTTTTTGTGACATAAAATTCAGGAAGAAAAAAGCGAGGTAGATAGGCTTACCAACTTTCGTCAGGTCCAGTATGTTTCCTTCAACAATTCCATGTTTTTCACAAAACTTCATAAACTTTTTCTTAATTTCTGTTCCCACATCTGGTTGTCGGCCTGGAAACAGAGGTACAGTAACCAGCATGTCTTGCATATTGGTCATGGAGATGGGTAAAGAAGCAAGGATCTAAGAGAGTGGCAACAGCAGGGTACTTAGGCAGAATTTTACATCATTAGGGTATCTTTCTAACATGCTAAGAGAGTTTATAATCTTCCCATCACAGAGGACCAAAGGTAAGCATCTGCCTTCAGTGGGGGAGAAATTACTGGAGATCATTGGGAAGACAATTTAATATCTAGGATTCCTTTATTTCCCCACTTTTCCATCCCAGATAAGTATCATCATGCAAATACTTTACCATAGAGTTCAGCTAATTGGAAATTTTTCTCATTCTTGAGAAGAATTATTACATATTCATTATATTCCACATCAGCTACACTATACACATTGTGCCCATCATCTGTGGAGAAATCAGAACAGAGCTCAGAATTTCTTAATTACATGAGAATAATGGAAACTATTTACCTGTTCTCTGCCCAGCCACACACCAAAGCAAATTCATATTCTGAAAGAAATATGATGAAAACATCTAATGCCTTCTGTTTGTATTTCCTTGGGCTTCATAAAACATTTCTACCTAAAGTGATCACTGGTGTGCCGAGTATTTGTCCCCAGCAGCAACTTCCCCTCCATCACCCTTTTTGAGATCTATCCATGTCCCTCAGTATTTTGTAGGTGGCATGGTCTCTCTGGGGACAATGGCATTACATACACGAGGCTACAGCCTGCGTAGCATGCTAAGAAATTGGCCATCAGGAGTGATTGAACAGATTTCAACAAATGAGAAATTATCCTACCCAACTTACCTCAACTTTTTTTTTTCCTGCCAACTAATTTTTGTCTCGGGCAGTACTTTTGACCACGTTGCCCTCTTTATCTGATGGGGTTATGTGTTAGGTATTGACTTTTGCTCACATGTTCCCTGGATTCAGAATGTGGCAAATAGAATGGGCTCCTCATATTATGAAAATAAGTAATAATAATTGGTCAAGGTCCTAAAAAATAATGCACTTTAATAAATCCCATACTCTATACAATTTAGAAAGACTTTTTGTATACTTACACTGAACAGTATATACACCATCCTTCTCTTTTTTATCACAAGTTACAAAGAATTCAGTACACTGTCCATTTACACTGTAAAACAGAATGAGTTAATACCTTGGATTACATGATTGAAGCTGCCTTCCCAGCCTCTACTCTAACCATAATTTGAGTTTCTGATTCCACTTCTAGTTTACATATACCAAACAAGTTTTATTTATACTACTTCTTCTGTCTGTCTGTCTGTGTGTCTGTCTGTCTGTCTGTTTCTCTTTCCCTGCCTCACTTATGCCAGTCCTTGGTCTTGAACTCAAGGCCTGGGCACTGTCCTTAAGCATTTGTACTCAAAGCTAACTACTTCTTGAAACTCAGTTTCAATTTGATATTTTAAGAATGACTAAAACAACCTTTTCCTATTGCTATGTCCTACTGCTACTATACCACAGCCACTTGTTTAGCTCATTAGCTGAGTGTTCACCATATGCTGGCCTCTCAAATTATACTTTATAAATGTCACCTTACTTGGTACTCCCACAAACTCATAAGGCAGAAAATCAATATGGAAAGGGATGCATCTCCTTGATCAACAACTAGTAAGATATGCTATATTGTCACACTAATATTGTTCAACTGTTTATATCTCTTCCTTCTCCCATTCCTAATAAATTTGTTCTTATAACCAACCCTTAATTCTTGCAAAGTCCCAGACCCATCAAGTCCTGGTTCAGTATCACATGACTTGGATACAAGTTCAGCATGTACCAGCACACCACCACCTGTGTCCATGTGTATCCAAGTATTTGTATGTACATGTGTGTGCCTCTACTTATTTCCATGTATAGTTGTGTATGTAGAGGTCAAAGACAAAATCCAGGTTTCTGTTTTCCCTTTCCCAAACAAAAAAGCCCATACTTACATGGTATGGAATTTAAAGAACAGGGAAGAGTTCTTCAAGAGATCAATATATTCCACAAAAACTCTCATGCTACCATTTTCTTCTATCTTTTCCTTTTGGTCAGAGCCTAGGAGAATGGTAAACCACTGCCCTGTAATCTGCAATTGAATAAGTAAGCTGATTGAGAAAAGAGAAGCATTAGCATATGGACACTTTTCTCCTTGACCCTCATCAGTGGACCAGAACTTACAATGTGATTTGCAGTTGGAATTAGGTCTTGAATCCATTGGCACAGCACCTACACCCCTTTCTGCTGTCCCTCAAGCAAGAGAGGCTGCCCCAAGCATTGGCACATTTCAGTATGGTCCAACTGCTCTTAGTTGAAGGTCTGAAACCACTCATTTTGTCAAATGTTAAAGAATTTCTAAGCCCTCAAAGGATTTACCTGGCTTCAGATTTCCCCAAGACTTTCCCTTCCCCCAGCAAAATCAGAAGTTGAGGTACTCCATGACTCTACCTTTGATGGATCAAAGTTCTTTGCAACTTCCATTTCTCCTTCATTGTTGGCACAGACTAAGGTCAGTCCCAGGTATAGGAGCAGCAGCTTCATCTTTGTAGTGGATTAAACTGTGTCCTCCACAAGCACCAGTCTTTCCCTGACAGTGGTTCTACTTCGAAGTTCCTTGGTCTTTATATATATCTTGAGTCCAGTTTTAAAGTACAAGTTTCCACTTTCCCTCCTCCCCTTCCATGAAATAATTGTTCATTCACTAGCATGAAGCCAAAGATTGCTGCTGCCATTTGAAGCTTGGCAATTAATCTTTTTTAGATTTATTTAATTAGTTACCGCACAGCTATCAAAACACATTCTCAGGTTGGGAAATGCGACTCAAGTAATGGAATGCACAAAGCCCTGAGTTCAAACTCCACTAACACCAATAATCAAAAACAATACAAAAACAAAACTAAGAAAACACATTCCTAAGAAAAATAGTGAGTACACTAAAGAGTGACCACTTGGAAGCATTTAGCATTGGCCCTGGCTTGGAATTAGAAAGCCAAGGTAATAGGACTAAAGATTAACTGGGAAATGAAATGTGTGGATAATCTGGTTTATGAATGACATGCGGATGGTAATAATTAAATGACTCAATTTTTAGAAATCTCGGGAACAAAGAATCTATTTCTATCAAAGAAATGACTTGGCAACTAACACAAAGCATTAAAATAGGGCTGGGATATAATGTCATTCTCATACTTAAGCTACAGCTTCACTTCTGGCTTTTTGGTGTTTATTTGGAGATAAGAGTCTCACAGCTTTTATTGCCCAGGATGTCTTTTACTCATGGTTCTCAGATCTCAGCCTCCTGAACTGGTAGGATTACAGGTATGAACCACCAATTCTCAACTCAGTATATTTTACTTTCCCTTTTCCACTAATCCTAACTACTGCAGTCTTTCTTCTCCCTACAAGAAAAGTACAAGTATTTAGTCTCTATGTGTACTCTACATTATGGACCCATAACAAAGGAGAAGAACAAAATGTCAACCCCTCCTTAAAATATCTTCAATGAAGTTGAAGAAGTGGATGATCTATTCAGATACTTACTATTCCAACTCTGCTGAATGGTACCAAACTATAGAACAGTCACTGAAGCAACAGCAGCGAAGTGCATAAGAGCATCACTAAGCAGCTGTGCTGACGTGGGTTTCATTTGCATCTCTCCTGTTTTGAAATCGAAGAGGCAGATGTGAGCTTTTTCTGAGCCTTCATCTCTCCTCTCTGACCAATCCCACTTCTGCCTGGTAATTGATTGCTGCAGGGATTCAGTGAGAGGATGAGCACCAGACCCTCAGTGAGAGGTCTAGCAATGAGATCAGAGATGGTTCCCCAACAAGGTGAGACTTAGGGAAGGCCCTGAACATTAGGGAGGGTGTGCAAAGGGGAAACGCCACTCTAGGTAGAGGAATGTTGTGAAGAGCATTCTGTGTTGCGTTATTAAAAGCTACAGGTTCACTCCTCCTGTTTTGTGCAATGGACTTGCCCAAAGTAGAGAGAAGAGGCTGGGGGCAGAGGGCACAAAGTAGGAACTGTGACTTTCTGTCTGTGAAACTGTTTGTTTTGGCTTCTTTACATGATTACATTTCTTTTAGGTAAGAAATATACTAAGCTATTTACCAAGAAGTATTCCATGTCAAAGACTACTGTGTATAACCAAACAAATTGCAGTAATAAGAAGCTGTTCTCCTCAATTTTAATTTTTTTCTGACAGCTAAATTTTGTGGCAGGACGCACATATGACCAAGTTGCTCTCTTTATCTGATACCATAGATACTAATCCATGTGTGCACCAGTGGCTCTTGCCGATAGTCCATGCTACTCAGTAGGCTGAGGGAGATGCCAGCCTGGCAAGCAAGCCAATTAAACAGCAAAAGGCCAGAAGTAAATATGTGTATGTGTGTGTGCACGTGCACACACACACACACACACACACACACACACACACACAATTCAGCCTAGTCACTTAGAGTAAATTACTGTTTCAGCCCAAAGATAGTTTGACTCAACTATTTCTACATTTTCTGTAAAAAATAATCCATGATACTTTTATAGTATTGAGTCAAGAACCCCGTCGTACAGATAGTTATCTTTGTTTCAAGCAAATAGGCAAAATTGTGCTTAGCTTCATTTTTAAAATTATATTTTTGAAATTTAAAAGTCACTCTACTCTTGTGTGATCATTCCCACATGTGGTCAACCAATTTTAAGCAGTTCTATTTTGAAACATATGGAACTTCAGATATCCCAAGTGGCTGTGGGTTTCCCAAGTTGGAAATACTGAGTTTGACAAATGGTGAAATACTGCGTACTTTAATTCCACAAAATGATTTTCTCCAAGAATGCTGGCTGCCTGTAATTCACCATATTTTCAAACTGAATCTGGCTCTTCTTGGAATGTGAGGCTGATAGGAGGGTTGGCTGCTCTTGCTGTGCAGATTCTCTTGATGCCTTTCACCCCCTCATTCCTGACTCTGTTTGTAAAGGCCAGATTGTAAGTTTCTACTCCTGTTCTCATTCCCTGTGAGAAAGCTAACTTCATTCTAGAGGCACACATATTCCTACTGCATACTTGATCAGTAGCTTCATCTTTGAAATTCTTGTACACTAATGCTATTTTTATTGTTAAGATACTGTACAGACGGTTACATTTACATGAGTAAGGTAATGAGAACATTTCCTATCAAGAACTAATGCTATTTTTTAAAGCATGAGTCTTGTAACAAAAAGAAGGAAATTTATAGAAAATCCCTTTGTAAGTATGTCTATTATAACCAGGTAGTAACTCATTTTTATATTACTTGGCCACAGGAGAAGAGGGTAGAATACAAAACTAGACATGAAGCCTGTATTTTGGATGATCTTATCTGTTAAGGCCTGGTCTAACTGTATTCCACTCTGGCTGTCTCACTCACTCCATTTCAAGTCTACCATCTTATATGGTGGTTGGCTTAAGCATTCCCAGAATAGCCTGTGAACACTAAGTGAACAAAATCAAAGCATCAGAAACACCTGAGCACTGTGATATAATCCAGCTAGCTAGCTAGACAGAACCAAAGATGAACTAATAATCAGTCAACACAGAGAGGTCCTTTGCTTTATAATAGAATTTCCTTAACTAACACTTTGCTTTTGCATTTAAATATATATATGTACATATATATTTCTAGTAGAAATTGTGGAATAATGATTTGAAAACTTTCATAAGTTACAGAAAATAAAGAATATTATACTAATGAATTTTTATATTGCGGAAGGAGATGAGGTAGGATGATTCTCTCATCCTAAAATAAATAAATAAATAACATAAAAGGTGTTGGTACCTACCAGATGACATAAGCACATGGAAGTAAGATTCACTTTATAAAATTTCACTTGGGACTGGGGATTTAGCTCAGTGGAACAACACTTGCGTCGGGGCTGGTAATGTGGCTTAGTGGTAGTGTTCTTGGCTAGCATGCATGAGGCTCTGGGTTAAAGTCTTTCCCGCAGCTACTGGAAATTCATTTATTTTATAATTGAAGATATACAGAACATAGCATTGGCACCTAGAATGCTTTTTATTATGTATATGTATAGATAGGTTTGTTTTATTTTCTTTTGTTTGAGACAAGACCTTACTTTGCAACCCAGGCTCACCTGAACACAGTATGGAGTCCAAGCTGGCCTCAAACTCACGATCTTTCTGCCTCCACTTTCTAAATTCTGAGATTGTAGGTGAACTCCCCTCTGTCTGATGAAAAGATATTTAAAAACTAATGACTCAACTTAATTCAATTACCATTATCAAATTCCTCCTTTCTTCAAGGCCTATAGCAGGCGCTCTGAAGACAAAAAGGTGAGAACTCCACCCTTCAGAAGGCCCTGGCCAGAATAAGGGTTACTAGAAAACAATCTATAAAGTGGAGAAACTCTTAGAAGTTATAGGAGACAATAGTTATGAAGAAGAAATGGGAGAAAAGGAAAGGGAAAATATGATTTTATGCAACCAATCACTGACCATCTAATTTGTGGTCCAGAACCAGAGGAGAAGAGCATTACCTCAGGAGCACAATGAAGGAATAGAAAATAAGCAAGAATTAGTGGGGATGAGATTTTTTTTTTGTTTGGGGGAAGTAAAAGATTTTTATGCATCTGGCGATCAAAAAGGGGTGACGGTGTCTTTTCCTGACAGACTGTAAGATAGGAAAGTGAACTCCTTGCTTTCAGCTGGAAGGTTCACACTCTAACGAACAAGTCTCAGTTGGTAGAACAGTGTCAGATGGATTGAATGAACACCCTATCATCTGCCACCAGCCTGCAGAGCAAATCTTCTAGTCTTGGTCTTGGATCCAACCGAGTATGGGCCTGATTCTTGTCAAGAGTCATTCCAACACCAGATTACATATGCATCATATTGTATACCATAAATGTTTACATTTAAAGTTTACCTTAAAAGATTTTGAAGATAATAGAAAAAGGATTTTAGGGGTTAAATTCCCAGACATCTCAAAAAGGGATACAGAATTGACAGTAAAATCCAAACTGCTATATGGAAAGTCAAATTGCATCAGCTAGTCTGCATCTGAGACTAATAGATTTCAACTTCAATCTGGGGGCTGGGAAGGTGGCTCAGTGGTAGAGCGCTTGCCTTGCATGCCAGAGGCCCTGGGTTCGATTCCTCAGCACCACATAAGCAAAAAAATAAAAAAAAATAAAAAAAAATAAAAAAAAAAAAAGAAATGTACTCAACTTCAATCTGGTAATCAAACAAAGTCTTGTTCAAGGTTATGTTTGTAGAGGAAGCTCCAAGCATAGAAATTTGCAAGAGTTTACGTACAAAGAAAATGGATACAATGGGCACATTCTTTATCTTAGCACAAATCTCATCTGCTCTGAGCCAGACATATAAAAATAATATTTGGATGCTTGGGATGAAGAATGTAAGAAATGGATGAGCTTGACAGATAATATTTCATTTAATCCACATAATAGGTCTACGTGGTATGTAGTATTATCCTATTTTTACAGTGGTGTGGACAAAGACTCAAAAAGGTTAAGTAATCATACCAAAGACACACTGGAAGAACTCATATTCGGATCTAGACTATCAAAGCCCAGAGCCCCTCCTCCCAGAGGTCATGGCCGATGAAGGATGGTGCCATAGAAGGAGCAAGGGGAGCAGTGCTGTAGACTTTGGGAGGTGTCGACCTGGGAACTGCTACTTGAAGATTTATTGAAAAATAAGGCACTATGGGTACAGCCATAAGAGTCTGATTAAATAAAGGGAGCACAAATCCTAATAGAGTTGGTGGCCAGACACTTGCTTTGAAGCCATGAATGGAAAAGAATTGCTGTGCATTTTGAAGCTTTTCCTTATTCCATATTAGAAAAGTAGTGATTCCTAAATCATCCATCAAATATCTGTGTATCAGAAGAGATGATTTGTCCCTCTTTGTGCAACATCCAGTAAGAGATTCAAAGGAAGGGTGGGTAATAGTCCACACCACGTTGTTGAGAAATGACTGGCCCATATGTAAAGAGATTTATGGAGTACTTACAACCCACTTTTTTAAAAGTCCACTTTTAATCAGATAGCCTGACAAAAGCTAACTGGCTTATTGGAAATAGACTTCATGACATTATCCCCAGTTACACTCTTGAATAATTAAACAAATCATTCATTGATTTGTTGTTGTTGTTTCTTGCCAGTGGGAATTTTCAAGTCTCATTACATTATGCCAACATTCAGTGTTCAGAAGAAAACAAGAAACAAGCTTGTTCGGTTTTCCTGCCAGGATGGAAATATTCCTGGTCCCTTATCTACAAGAACCAGCTCAAAACCAGTTCTAAAACATCTGCTCCCATCAGTGGCAGAAGGAGGCTTGGAGCTACCAAACTCCACCTGGATCAGATGGGTCCTCTGAAAAGCAGGTACTGAGGAGCACAAAAAGTCCAATGGGGAATAACTTGGGAAAGTGTATGGAAGAAGCAGAGTTAGGAAGGGAAGCTGCTAATAAGCTAATAAGATAAAAGTCTTGGCAGAAGACTGCTTAGGAAAAAGTCTTCCTCAGTCACAGAGTAAGTGGGGTGGCCCCTGAAAGGAGTAGTAGCTCAGCTCACAAGTTGAAGCAAACGTGAACGAGTTAACAGTTGTGCCTTCCAGCCAGCTACTCCCACCAGGCACGGAGTCTCTTCTGGAGGGGCGAATCTAAGCAGTACCTCTGTTTGTTTGGCATTCCATCCTACTCTCCAGAAAGTGTTTTAGTACTCTTCCCATCTAGAGAGGGAGAGAAGTGGCAGAAGAACCTCTTTGCCCTCCTCATTAGTCTGGAATGTCTTCTACCATATGAGACACAATGGCCCTCCATGACTAATTGAGCCTGAGAACAGAAAGGGTTTTGAAAATCTATGGCCAGGAGGGATACTGTAAACAAAACAAAACTTGTGTCCCAAGGCACATTGATTGTAAGACCATCTCAGACCCATTGTCTCCATGGTAAGGGTACAGGTTAATGGAAAGTCCACTTGCCTGAAGATCTGGCCTGCTCTCCCTCTTCCCTTTCTCTGTGCTTTGTCTTCCTATGCAATGTACATCTCTGCTGGCCTGCTCCCCTGTGGGCCCCCTTCCTTTGTGGATTACTTCAAAATTTGTCATTAGTCCAAGTTCATGGGGCTTTGAAAACCTGAGTAGTTTTATGGGGCATCTTTTTTTCTAGTGACAGCCATAAGGGCAATAATTTCACAATATTTGTGTTCATTCTGTTTTGTTTTTCAATTATGAAGTTTTTCTTTTTTGAAATATAATTTTATTATTGCTATTAGGATAATGTAGAGGGACTAACATTTCATAAGGCAGGTAATGGGTATATTTCTTCTTTGGACAATGTCTGCACTTTCCCCTAGTTTCCCCCTCTCATCTCTGCCCACAAATTGTACAGTTTGGTTTCCACATAATGCAGGCTGAATAGTTCCATTGCATTTGCTCACCTTCCCTCCCTCCCTTTTTGCTCTCTACTTTGCCTCCCCCAAAGAACAAATCCAAAGCGAAACCCAACACCAACACCAAAAACAACAACAGCAAAAACATGTTTCTATTTCCTGGAATTCGTTTTAATAAACAGTACTTTAAATGTGAAGTTAAAGGTGTAACTCTAAGTATACCTTAGGGTTCCTCCCTTAAAGTTTCCTCCATTGGTCGGTTTGTGTTTGAGTGCCTGGAGTCCCCTATAGATTGTGTTCATCCCTTTGATTGGACAGAAATCACATATCCACTAGGCAAAAACAGTTTTTTACTTTCTCAAGTTTTTTTTAAACTGATCTCTAATTTCACAGTTCCATGAATTTTGTAGTGAATAGTAAGCTAAACGTAGCCATACTTGCTAGGGAAGTGAGATGAACCCCCTGACATCTTATTAGATAGAATTCTAGTGTTACATCAAAAGGACACAAAGTTGTCTTACCATTTCTCAAATTTGCTGTGATTTTTAAGAACACCAGATTGGAAAAGTAATAGTGAAAAATCATTGGCTTTGAATTCAAGAAAACCTGGGTGCAACTTGTAAGACCCGATAACAATCTTTGTGAGCCTAACATTCCTGAAGCAGCTGTTGCAAAGGGTTAGCTGGGAACTGGTGACTCTCACACGTAATCCTAGATACTCAAGAGTCTGAGACGTGAAGATCAAAGCCAGCCCAGGCAGAAAAGTCTGTGAGATTCTTATTTCCCATTGATCACCAAAAAGCCAGATGAGGAGGTATGGCTGGAGTGGTAGAGGGTTAGCCTTGTGCAAAAAAGCCAAGTGAGAATGCAAGGCTCTGAGCTGAAGCCCCAGTACCAGCACAAGAAAGGAAGACAGAAAAAAGGAAAGTTTTATACAATACTAAAAAGTAGTAAGTTCCCAGTAAATATTAGTTCCTTTACATTCTCCTCTCTTATTTTGAGATTCCATCCTGTCTTGTCTGTGTCTTAGATGAGTTCCTTCCTTTCTCTGGGCCTCACTGCAGTCATGATAAAAATGAGAAGACTGGTTCTGAAATGGGGCAGAGGGAACATCTTTTGTTTCTTTCAGTAACTGGAGAACACTACTGACATCTGGCCTCCAGGATCCTGAGACACTGAAGCTTGTGCAAAGCCGAGGCCTGTCCCTAAACGTGGACGGGTCTGTCCTCTAACATGTCTACAACACCCTCATCGAAAAACACTGCATAATCCCATGTGGACCTTGAACTCTATCCCCTTTTAACTACAAATGAATGCTTCTGGTATTTTCTTCAAAGGATGGAAAATAGCTAACAGTGCTACTGAGACCTATTTTGGTTAATGAAAAATACATTTTGTTTCTAACACTTTAATAGTCCCCAAAACAATTAATGACAACTGAAATGAAGTCCCGTTAGGTTGACTTATTCTTGCCTGAAGGCTAGCTCTTGTTTTGCTGCTGCCAGCTACCCTAAACAGATTTTTTTAATCACAGATTACTCCAGAGCACATTTATTGTGAATCAGCTAGTCATTCCTGAGTGCCAAGGCCTGGTACAAAGAACCACAAAGATGTTAAAGAACACAGTATCCTCAGCAGGACTAAGACAAACATTTTATTACCCAGAGCAGCAATGGCAGTAGCCTCAACCTTCCAGGAGAAAGCGTGAAGTCAACTTGTCTCATTCTGACTTGTATTCTCTTCACTTGTTTTTGAAGTGATAAACTTGCCACCACAGCCATGAGAAGTCGAATAGGAAGCTTATAACAGTTCAAATAAATGTACTGCCAATAGGCAAGTATCATAGCACATAGTAATACAAGGAGGTTTAACTAAAGACCCCAATTAAGCAAAACTGTCAGCCTTTTGAGGGCAGAAACAATGCCTGTTCACTGCTGCATGCTCAGGATTTGGGGTATTTATTTTTGTTTTTGACTAGGCATATGATGGTCAAATTTATTTAGTAGAACAAATATAAGTGGATAGACTGAAAGGAGAAGGAAGATTATGAAACAATCAGGTGATAAGCAAAGGGCCTTCCAAGAAGAGGGAAGAGGAGATATGCAGAAGCTAGCAGCAAGCAGGCCTATAGAAAGTTCAAGGACCAGAAGGAAACCTGTGTTGCTGGAGCGTGGACAGCAGAGGGACTGGAGAGGGGGCTTCGTTCATTAGCTATGGTTGCCCTCACAGAAGCTCTGGTTGGTTGTGACAGCAGAGGTTTAAATTTCACAGCACTGGAAATCTGAGATCTCCTTGGATTGTAGATGGACACCTTCTCCTGTGTGCTCACATGGCCTTCACATGGGGTGAACTTGATCCAGAAAAGTCTCCAAGATCCCTACAACTGTCGATGTGTGGATCTGTTCAGCTCATCTGTGGGTGAGAGAGGGAGAATCCATCACTACATTTCCCGTCAGTAGTTCAGGACACCAGTGAAGTTCATAGAAGCTGGCAAAGAGGAAGACTCGGCAGGGTGCATGGTTGCCACCTACTGGCCCCCAGAATTGAACTGTATCAGGGTATGGGGTAGGGAAAGGAAGTTTGAACCCAGAGTCCCCTCTAAGGTAAGCAAGTGCTCTACTATTTGAATCATGCCTCCAGCTCTTTTGTTTGTATTTTTTCCTGGTCTTGAACTCAGGACTTAAGTGTTGTTCCTGAGCTTCTTTTATTCAAGGCTCCCCTTCTACCACTTGAGCCACAGCAACACTCCCAGCTTTTTATCAGTAGTTTATTGGAGATAAGAGTAGTTTATTGGAGATAAGATCATGCTGGCTTCAAACTATGATCCTCAGATCTCAGCCTCCTGAGTGGCTAGCATTACACACAGGAGCCACTGGCATCCAGCTTGATTTTTTTAAGAGACAGTTATTCTTTTCAAATGACCTATGCTTCATTTCAGTTACTTGGTTAAGGTGGTAATCACCAGATGTCACCATTGTGCAACATGTCTTTCCTTCTGCTCTTACCAAATGACCTATGAAATTGCTGACAAAAATATTCTTGCCAAGAAGCATTCTTGTTTGGAGTTTAAAGCATTCTCTCCCACACTCCTATAACATTAGGACTGTTTGTGTCATCCCAGTGTAGTGCTGGGCAGTAGATCTTTCAGTGGCTCCACATGTGAAGACCAGAAGATAGGCCCATGCAGACCCCTACCCTCCAGAGTGCTCTTCTATTATGATGGAGGGCCACCTCAGTACTGGGAGCATCGCCATAATGTAGGAAGGGAAATGGAGTCCCTAGAGATGCTTGTGACTTGAAGAGGAGCACAGAAATAAGAGCAAATATAGTGAGGAACAGGGGGCAGAAAATTTTTGTTTCCTATGTAAATTAATAGTAAATAGACTGTATTTCATTCATAGAGTTTAGTTCTTTCTGGGCACTCCAAAGTTGCTATGTGCTAGGTATCGGGTAGCTCATGCCTGAAATCCATCAGGAGGCTAAGATCTGAAGATTTAAGTTCAAGGCAGAAAATTCCTTGAGACTCTTATCTCCACTTAGCCAGCAAAAAGCTTGAAGTGGAAGTGTGGTTCAAGTGGTAGAGCACCAGCCTTAAGTGAAACGCTAAGCCAGAGCTTGAGTCCCTGAGTTCAATCCCCAGTACCATTACACACACACACACACACACACACACACACACACACACACACACACACACACATACACACACACACACACACACACACACACACACACACACACACACGAAGTTGCCATGTGATCTCACTGGAATGAATCCCAGACTACATGGAACTTTGCATTATTTGGGGAAATCATCCAGAGCAATGCTTCCCAACTTCACTTCCCAGGCTGCTCCTCAAGGAAAGTGAGTGAAACACAGGCTCAGGTTGAGACTCTGATTAAAATATCAGTGATTCCTTTTAATATCAACTCCATTTTGCTAGCCAAAATTCAAGGCCTATGGCAAATTTTCCCACAGACCCTTCAGACCAGATTTTGAGGAGACTAGGAAATTAAGAGTCTGAAGCAATTTGTAATGAAATCTTCATGTTGGAGAGACTGGAAAAGTCAGGTGAGAACATGGCGAGATACCAAGCTTTTGCCATTAGAGAACATCCCTCAGGACAAGAGAAAGAATATCCTGCTTCTACTTATACAAACTCACTGCCCCAAGCTCCACAGTTGGCATTGAACAAGTCAGAGCCAAGCATTGGGGAGGAGATGAAATTCCCTCCACAAGAATGCATTCCCATCACAACTGCCCCTGCTAGAGAGCAAGCAGGTTCTGGGTTTTGGCTGAGCAGCCTGGAGACACTGAAATGTGGGAGTGGAGCAGTGGGAGTTGGAGGGCAATGGACCCTTTATCTCATAATGAAATACTCATAGGACCAGAACTCAACTCATTTTTATATCACTGAAAGCAAGTTCTCTCTGAGTATTCTTGAGGAAACCTGTTTTGATAGGTAGCACAAGTCAGGCACTTGCTAGGAGCTGCTTTAAATGATTGGGGTTTCCTAACATTGAAGATCTTCAGGTGAGTCAGGATGACCCAACAGCACCTGAGTAAGGCTGCCGACAGTGTTTCCTGGGACCCCACACAAACAGGAAACCTAGGCTGCTGCCAGGCAGGAAGTAAGCATCTTTTGTCTCTGAACCAGGGGCCTCATGTCTTCTGCCCAGCATCCATGAAACTACAGCAGGCTCACTGGTTAGCTTTCAAGTAGGGTCAAATCTCAGCTTCTCTACAGTTCTTGAATGATGGTTTTCTTTCTTTCTTACTTTCTTTCTTTTCTTTCTCTTTTTATCTTTCTCTCTTTCTTCTTTCCTTCCTTCCTTTCTCTCTCTCTTTCTTTCTTTTTTCTTCCTTCCTTCCTTTTTCTTTTTCTTTCTTTTTTCTTTCTTTCCTTCCCTCCTTCCTCCCTCTTTCTCTCCCCCCCTCTTTCTTTCTTGAGTTAGTGCTTAAACTCTGGGCCTGTGGGCTTTCCTTGAGCTCCTTTTGCTCAAAACTAGCACTCTACCACTTGAGCCACAATGCCACTGAGACCATCCATTGTACTCCTCTCGTAGCTGGGATAGCCCATGTGTGCAGTCACACCTAGCCATTGGTTGAGATGGAGTCTCACAAACTCTCAACCCAGTCTGGCCTTGAGTTTGATTCTCTGACCTCTGACTCCCAAATACCTAGGGCTATGGACTTGGGCTAGCTTGCCTGGCTGTGCACCAGATTATTTACAAAATTAAACACCAGACAATATGATTAGATCCTTTATATTTCTATAAGTATTATTTTTTTGGTAAGTTGTGGGGCTTGAACTCTGGGCATGAGTCCCTGAGCTCTTCAGCTCAAGATTAGTGCTCTACCACTTTGAGCCACAGTGTCACTTCTTGTTTTATGGGGTTCATTGGAGATAGTCTCATGGATTTTCCTGCCTGGGGTGGCTATGAACCACGAACCTCAGATCTCAGCCTCCTAAGTAGCTGGGATTACAGGTGTGAGCCATCAGGGCCCTGCTCTAAAAATATTCTTAAACTTTGTTTTGAGGCATTAATTAAATTACTTGGAAACAATTATTGTTTTTTATCTTAATTTAAATATTCACTAGATGATAATAACAGTATTGAATGTGGGATCAATTATTTGTTTATTTGTTTAGTGCTGGTCCTGGGGCTTGAATTCAGGGCCTGGGTATTTATTTTCCTGAGCGTTTTTGCTCAAGGCTAGCACTCTATCACTTGAGCCATAGCTCTACTTGTGGATTTTTGGGAGTTCTTAATTGGAGATAAGAACCTCACAGCCTGGGCTGCCTGGGCTGTCTTGAACCACAATCCTCATATCTCAGGCTCCCGAGTAGCTAAGATCATAGGCATGAGCCACAGTCCTGGTCAATTTTTTTATTTTTTTAGGTTTTTATTTTAAGTTTATGTTTGGTCTGTGTTTTATGTATACTGGTCAATTTCTTATTATTGAAGATACTTATTCTTCACAATGATTTGAGAACCTTGAAATCTTCCATATGCTTTCTTCAAATGGATATTTTAAAAATTCTCATTACACAGCCTTGATAGCTCTGTAATGTTGTAATTGTGTTTTAATTTCTCCTTTTTCTGACAAGAAGGAAAAAAAGAAACATGCTACTTGATGGGAATCTGCTTTGTTCTTAGAATTCCACGTTGTTCCCATGGTCCACTGACCACCCGCCCCTGGGGACCCCTCCTGGTTCTCAGGAAAACTTTACCACTGACCCACTGACCACCCGCCCCTGGGGACCCCTCCTGGTTCTCAGGAAAACTTTACCACTGACCTTATCTAAAAGCACAGGCAGGATGGGCCTTATCTGAAGCAGGACCACCAGCATCAGGATGATATCCCTATCATAAAACCCCGAATGGGACAGGTTATACCATAAATCTCAAACAGGACAGTTTGGACAATAAATCCCCAACGGGACAAGGCAAAGAAATTCCAAAGAAGAGTTAGACCTCTTTCCTGATCTCCTCTTCCAGCCCAGTCTTTTTATTTATCCAAAGACCATATTTGAAAGACTTACCACTCCCCTCTTGGCCCAATCTTTTTATGTATCTAAACATAGAATATGAAGGATTGACACCCCCCCCATTATCCCAGGTGCATACAGATTTCAGGCAAAACTCACAGATACGCTGGATGCAGGCAGGGCAATCTGACCTAAGCCTGGCTGGAAACATTCCATTGTGGGCCAAATCTGAAGGGAACTCTGAGGGTGAGCCATGAGACCAGGAAAAGTTTAAGAGATTGAACAGAAGGCTGAGAACTGGACCCTGAGAAGGACAAACCATCAAGGCCAGACAGATAGAGAGCTGTTAGAACAATAAAAGGCTTGAGACCTTGGATAATGGAGTCAGTTATCACTAACGATACTTACCCTATTCTCTGCCCACACCTGCAGTCACTTCTGTACTGAACTCAACCTCTGTTTCCTTGTTCAAACCCCACAAAAGCGTAATTCCAACCCCACCTCCTTGCACAGTCCAATCGCTTGGGAAGGTTGCTGCTCCTCACTGTCTAATAAACAGTCCTTGCCAATGGCAGATTGAGTCCAGCCTGTTTCCTTCCTTTCTCCTCCATTTTCATAACACCACTTTCTATAAAATACTAGGAAAATGCCCAAATTAAGATACTAACAACGCCGACATGATGGTATACACCTATAATCTAGCACTTGGGAGATAGGCATGAAAATCAAGACTTTGAGGACAGTATAGGTTAAATGTGAGTTCCAGGCCTGCTTAGGCTAAGATCTAGCTTCTATCTCCAAATGTGAAATAGTAAGGGAGAGGAGGGACATTGAGGAGAAGAAAGGAGCAAGGGAGGGAGAGAGGGAAAGAAAGAGAGAGGGAGAATGTAAAATATAAGTACACAGAGGTTGTATTGGAGAGTGGCAAAAGTCTGTAGAGAAAAATGAATGGAGACTCCTAAAGAGACCTGTGACAAACAGCTAATGGAACCAAATGATTCTGGACTGAAAGCTCTAATCTATGAGCTAACAGAAACAGTTTCTCTTAATGACTCAATTTACCTCAACTTATAAAGTATTATAGATGGGAAGCTAACAGTCACCCTCATGTCCACCAACAGAAACATCTCAAACTCTGTCTTCTTTTCCTAGTCCTTCTATCTGTACATTTCCTCTCTTAAAAACTAACAGTAGTATCATGGTACCAGTGGTTGACTCCTACAATCCTAGATGCTTAGGAGGCTGAGATCTGAGGATTGCAGTTTGAAGCCAGTCTGGACAAGACAGTTCACGACACTCTTACTACCCACTACCCACTAAAAAGAGGGAAAAGAAACTGTGATTCAAGTGGTAGGATACTAGTCCTAAGCACAAAAAGCTCATGGACAGTGGCCTAGCTATGAGTTCAAGTCCCAGGACAAGAACACACATAAGAAATTAACAGTAATAAAGATGACTACTACATTGAATTCTCCATCTCATTTGCTTTACCTAATACTCAGGGGTTAACCTTGGAGAGCTAGTAGATATGCATTTAATCCACTTTAACACTTTAATGCCTTGCTATGGCAAGTGAGGACCACAGATCAGCAGTGCCAGTATCACCTTGGAGCTTGTTAGAAAGCAGACCTATTGAATCTGAGCCTGAGGGTTACAATGATCCCTGGAGATGCACATTCACATTGTGAGCAGCACTTCATACTTCACATATGGCTCCCCCAAATAATGTATTGCACTAATCTTTATGTCACATCAAATGTTTATATGTGGTATCATACTGTGCATGTGACAGTAAGTTGTTCTGAAAGCTAACAAGGCTAAGAGAGATCTAGTACATTCTCTGTGTGTGTGTGTGTGTGTGTGTGTGTGTGTGTGTGTGTGTGTGTGTGTGTGTGTGTGTTATAGGATACTGACCTAGGGCCTTGCACATGCTAAGCAAATGCTCTACTACTTTAAGGCATACCTGAAACCCTCTAGTAAACTCCCTTTTTTTCTTTTCATTAAATTTTTTATTGTTATTATACAGACCAATCTAGGAATTTAAGCCTGAGTTCCCAGGTTTAAATCTGTGTGGATAAGATTTGAGAAAGTGTTTATCTGTACATGGAGAAGTCATGAGGCAAATACACCAGAAATCTACTAAGTAAAGAATTGATATTGCTAAGAGAAATTCATCCCTGGCACATAGCAAAATCTATGACTCTATTTCTCCAAGTAATCTTTCTAAACCTCTACATACAAGAAGTGGGGAGTAGTGAAGTAATAATGAAGAAAGTAGAATCTTCTAGAAATGGGCCAAACGACAGTGGACAGACAACCCTGCTTCTGCCACGGTCTTTTTTCTTTAATTTTTATTGTTATTATAAAGGTCATGTGCAGAGGGGTTACAGTTACATAAGTCAGGTAAAGACTGCATTTCCTTTTGACAATGCTACCCCTTCCCTTGCTCTTTCCCAGTTCCCCGTGGTCTTTGTTAACTTGCCTTTTACAAGTCAGCTATGACTATGCAGATTATACCATTGTCCCAGCAGATAGTGCATAGAAAGAACTGGATTCCTGAAGACTACAAGAAGAGAAATTAAGCCATCTGCTTTAAGTCATACTGACTTACAGTTGGGTATCTCTCTCTCTCTCTCCATTTCTCTCTCTCTTGTTAATGTATATTAATTATACAAGGGGGTTACATTGTAATTTGTGCACATAAATATAATATAGTTGGATCAAACTTACCCTCTCTCTTAGCCTCTACCCTCTCCTATTTTCTTTTAGTAGGTTTCATATAGTACATACAATGAACTTCAAGCATTTCACAACCCTCTCCCTCTCACAGTCTCCTCTAACTGCTGCTGTTTAGAAATGTGTCAAATTATTACTATTTCTGTAGCTCTAGATTGTCCATATTAGAGAAAGCATTATATTTAATCTTTCTGATCTTGGCTTTGTAATATGACCATCTTCAGTTCTATCCATTTTTGTGCAAATGACAGATTTTCATTCTGTGTGGTTGAATAGTACTCCACTGTGGGTCCCTTTTTATAAAGTATAACTACACCAATTTAAAATTGATGTATTTATTCTTCCCCTCTAAATCTGCTCTTTTAACAGACTGGATTAAATGGCAGGTCCAGCCTTCCACTTGCTCATGCTGAAAATTTTTAAAGGCATTCATTGTTCTGGCACTATTGGAACACAGCATCAAAACCAAATCTGTCCTTTGTAACTTAGGCTAGAACTTCCCATCCATGGAACAAGCTTGTGCCTCACCTTAAGTGACATTGATATTCTACCATTAACATCCACCAAAGGCCACCAAGAACATAAGCTGTAAGTCAAGGAAGTGAGTCTACTATTGCAGCTGGAAAGAATACTTATGAGGCCTGTCATGGAATCTCAGAAACAATGATAGCAAAGAACCTGCTATAAGATTTCAGGAAGTCCCCAGGAAATTCTAGGTGTCAGAGAGTGTCTTCAGAGACTAGAAGAAAGTGAATACTATAGAGACAGAAAGATAAGTTGGTAATTAGTAAAGAAATAGCTGTCATTCATTTTTGCAGAAAAGAGATACGTCTATAAAATGAGAATGATCTTGTTTTTATGATCTGAGAGTGATGACATTATGTACATTGACTCCTTTATGAGATAATGTCCAGGAAGACACTATAGCTGAGGTCAGCTTACAGAAATAATGTGAGAGTCAGGTTATCTCAAGGTATCAGGTGCTGTTTGTCTTTCAAGGAGGGGACAATGGTCCTTGTGCAGCCATAGATAGTCAGCTTCTCTGTGACCCTCACACAAGGAACAAGAGCTGTCCTCAAGGGCATCCTCGCCAGCTTCTGCTCCTCAGAAATGTGCATCTTCAGTCTACACTCCTGCCTGGCCATTGTGACGCTTGTCCCAGCCCTGTATGGTTGACTGAGATCTGTCCCCAGAGACCAGAAGATACTGTCACTGCCCTGTTTACTCTTATTATTTCTATGTGGTGTTTCCTTTCTTCCTTATTTAGAACAAAATGTATAGACATTTCCTCTCTGCCTTTGAGTTGTTTTTTGTTTTGTTTTGTTTGTTTTGTTTTGTTTTTGTTGATTGTGGGGCTTGAACTCTGGGCCTGGGCGCTGTCCCTGTGCTCTTCAGCTCAAAGCAAGTGTTCTACCATTTGAGCTACCGCACCACTTCCAGTTTTCTAGTGTTTTATTGTAGATAAGAGTCTCATGGACTTTCCTGCCCGGGCTGGCTTTGAACTGTGATCCTCAGATCTCAGCCTCCTGAGTAGCTAGGATTACAGGCATGAGCCACCGGCGCCCAGCTTGCCTTTGAGTATTCTTATTAATTTGTGCCTTCACTGATACTTAGAGTTGACTATTTAGAGTTGAAGAGAATGGTTTGGTTTCAAAAATGAGCTCATGCTGCCATGTTGGTCTGGAGATAGCCAAAAGTCTTTCTATACCTTTCTCTGGACTGAAGTTTCCTAACACGTGGCACTCCTCAGCCATTTCTCCATCAACAAATGAATTGTAATGGTCATTTTTTTTCTAAGCATTCTTAGCCACACTGGGTTGTGTACATCTGGACATCATCTTTTGCCTCTTAAAGACCAACATTGGAAAATGAGAATTGTGGCATGGTGATGTATGCCTATAGTCCCAGCTGCTCAGGAGCCTTAAGTAGGAAGATTGAAACCTGGAGTTGAGGCCAGCCAGGGCAGCATATTACCCCAGCCCAAAAGCAAAGCAAAACAAATCAGGAGTGGGACCTAGGATAACTGGCTGGCTTTCTGGATAGCCTTTTGCCATATTTTGGCAAGCTATACCATATTCTCGACTCAGGAGTAATAAGCTGCCCAAACCTGATTTAGGCTTCTAAAATGGGGAAACAACAAAATATACAGAGCTTCAAACTCCTAGACAATCTTCTCAGTTATCTTTGGTGCCTATAATGATTGAGCATTTCATTCTTGCTTTCTTTGCAAGAGGCACATCTTATACTTTGTCACACTGGCATCAACCTCAACAGTATCTGTCAGTGCCCCATTGAGAAAAAAGATTCAAGGAAGCTGGGCACTTGTGGCTCACATCTGTAATGCTAGCTAGTCAGGAGGCTGGGAGCAGAGGATCATGGTTCAAAACCAACTGGGCAGAAAAGCCCATGAGACTCTTACCTCCAATGAGCCCACAGAAAACCAGAAATGCAGCTGTGGTTCAAAATGGCATAGAATTAGCCTTGAGCATAAAAGCTCAGGGGCAGTGCTGAAGCTCTGAATTCAAGCCCCACAACCAACTCATACACACGCAAGATTCAAGAGTAAAGAGGTTATGGAACAAGTCTTATAACCTTTTTGTCTTATTGGGTCCTGGAAAATAGGCAAATCAAAGGGCAAGTGGGATTTATGGAAACAACATAGCAGAGGATTCCTGCAGGAGAATCTTGAAACGATGTAGATTCTAAAACACAGGGGGAGGCTTATGGGTACAGAGACCAGGTGTTTCCCTTCATCCACTTACTCTCAGCTCCATAGTCTCCCAGACACAAAAACAAATCACATGACTGCAGGCTAATCATTTATTGAACATGTAGAAGGAGAACTTATTCAAGTAGAGTTGCCCTAGACATGGCAAAGAGAAATGTAGAGAAAATCTTGATTTTTGATTAATTAAGTCATCCTAGGTGATCACAGAAGATTTGAAGATGCAGGAGTGAAATCTGTGTGTGTGTGTGTGTGTGTGTGTGTGTGTGTGTGTGTGTGTGTGTGTGTGTGTGTGTGTGTGTGTATGTGTGTTGGAACTCAGATCACAGACCTTTTCAAAAGATCCCTGGAGATGAAAAAGGGGTGAACACAGAACCCAAGGCAAAACATAGAAACTTACCAAGTACTCTTTCAATTAAATTGAAGATAAGCAGAAATTCCACTACAATGACAAACAGTGAAGTAACAGAATTCCCCGGCATTTTAACACAAGGTACGGAGTGACATATTTTTATTGCTCATGTGGTCTTAAGCTTCCCCCAACTGATTCTATGAAAAATAGAAAGTAATGAAGAATCGGAGGCTTGTGTCTACCATCTTTAGCATAAGAAGTTTTGAAGAACTTTTCATGTATCAATAACGAATGGAAAAATCCACTGTTTATTTTATGCTTATTTCATACAAGTTGCTGAAACTTTCACATATGTTATCTGAATAAAGTCTCACAATAAGTCTGAAGTAGAAGTGGATGAAATAACTAAGAATCTGTTCTCCATATTGGGGGACAATTGGGTGGGGGCAGACATTTCCTGATGATAAGTCAAGGGCAAGCAGAGTTCAAAGGAAGACATGGTAATCTTAATGGAATTAGGAGATGGCCTCCTCAGCTTTTGCAAGGACCACAAACACCAATCTGAATGCACTTGAGTGCATTCACTCCTACTATTCCTTTCCATTCTGATTCCTACCCCATCATCAATCACTGACCTCTTTTCATCTGTGTTATATCCACACAGCAAAACTTTACAGTAACAGCCATTTTTTCTTCATTTTTTAGTTGCTGAAGTCATTTGCTCCCAAGCTCCTGGCAGGACTGGGTCCTGAATCCATGGTTTCCAAAGTCTAGCATAAACTCTCCACACAAACCTCCCTACCAAATTATTTTCATTGGAATCTTTGGCAACCACCCCATATGCTTATGGAAGGCCCGTGTCCCATTCAACTCTCCTTCCAGTAACCACAACCTAGAGGCTTAGGCCATTTTGCCGCTTCGGACCTGGAGACAACGACCTGCTGAGGTAGAAAAGGACACATTTAGATACCGGCTTCTATGTATTTCTTTGAGAGAAACTAGATGACCCTCCAGCTCGTAACAATGATTACTTCCCTAGAATTTTTCCTCTTTGTGGCATAAAATTCAGGAAGAAAAAAGTGAGCTAGGTTGGCTTACCAACTTTCGTCAGGTCCACCATGTTTCCCTCAACAATTCCATTTCTCACAAACCTCCACAAACTTTTCCTTAATTTCTGCTCTCCCATCTGGTTGTCAGCCTGGAAAGAGAGTGGCAATAACCGGAGTGTCTTGGGTGTTGGTCATAGAGATGAATGAAGAAGCGGGGATCCAGGAGGGTGGCAACAACTGGGCGCGCATGCTGAATTTGACTTCAGTAGGGTATCTTTCTGGTATGATAGAAGATTTGATAGTTTTCCCAGCACTGAGTCTGGAGGGAGGACCAGAGGTAAACATCAGTTCTTCAATGGGGGAGAGATGACCAGAGATCATTGGAAAGATCATGTTATAGCTAAGATTATTTTCGTTCCTGCCCTTCCACTCCCAGGTAAGCATCATCATGCAAATACTCTACCACAGAGTGCAGCCAATTGAAAGGTGTTCTCATTCTTGACAAGAAATCTAAGATATTCATTATATTCCATATCAGCTACAGTAAATACCTTGTGTCCGCCATCTGCAGAGAAAGCAGAATAGGGCTCAGAATTTCTTAAATACACATGAGTAATGCAAAGTATTTACCAGCCACACACAAAAGCAAATGCATATTCTGAAAGAAATAGTGTGAAAATACCTAATGCCTTCTATTTGCCCTTTTTTTGTGTGTCAGTTGTGGGGCTTGAACTCTGGGCCTGGGTGCTGTCCTTCAGTTCTTCAGCTCAAGGCTAGCACTCTACCATTTGAGCCACAGAACCACTTCTAGCTTTTTCTGCTTATGTGGTGCTGAGGAATTGAACCCAGGGACTCATGCATGCAAGACAAGCACTCTACCGCTGAGCCACCTTCCCAGCCCTCTTCTTTTTGCATTTCCTTGAGCTTCATAAAGGAATTTCTAACTGAAGTGATCACTAGTGAGCATTTTTCACCAGCAGCAACTTCTCCTCCATCACCCTGAGACCTATGCATGTCTTTTAGTATTTCTGTGGGTCACATGCCTCTGTGGTCTCTGTTAGGACACTGGTATCACCTACATGAAGCTACATACTGGGTAGCATGCAATGAAATTGGCCATCAGAAGTGATAAAACATTTCAACAAATGAGAATCTATCCTGTCCAACTTACTTTGACATTTTTTTCCTGCCAACTCATTTTTGTTGCAGGAAGTACATTTGACCACGTTGCCCTCTTTATCTGATGGGATTACGTGTTAGGTATTGGCTTTTGCTCACGTGTTCCCTAAATTCAGAATGTGACAAATAGAATGGGCTCCTCATATTAGGAAAATAAGTAATAATAATTGGTCAAGGTCCTAAAAATAGGGCACTTTAATAAATCCCATGCACTTAGATATACAGTTTAGAAAGACTTTTTGTATCCTTACACTGAACAGTATATACACCATCCTTCTCTTTTTATCACATGTTACAAAGAATTCAGTATACTGTCCAGTTACACTGTAAAACAGAATGAGTTGATGCCTTGGATACATGATTGAAGCTGCTTTCCCAGCCTCTACTCAAATCGTATCTTCAGTTTCTGATTCCATTTCTATTTGAACACATTTTACAATTACCAAACAGATTATATTTATACTATTTGTCTCTGTCTCTCTCTGTCTCTCTGCTTCTCTTCCCCTCCCACCACTCTCTCTCCTGCTAGTCCTCAGTCACTCCTCGATGCTCAGGGCACTGTCCCTCATCATTTTTACTCAATATTAGTTACCACTTGCAACTGAGCTTCAATTTGATACTTTAAGAATGACTAAACCAACCTTTTCCTGTCACTATTTCCCACTGTTACTATACTACAACCACTTCTCTTAGCTAAGTGTTCATCATTTGCTGACTTTACAAATGTCACTGACTTTACAAATGACTTTTGGGAGTTGGTCCTCCCAAAAACTCATAAGGAAGATTCATTCTTATACCCTTTTGCCCCAGAAAATCAATATGGAAAGGTATGCATCTTGTTAGTCAACTACTAGTAAGAAATTCACATTCTATATTCCATGCTCTAATCTTATGCTATATTTGCACACTAATATGATTTAACTTAGTCTACTCCTAGTAAGTTTATTCCTGTAACCAACTCTCAATTCCTACAAAACCCCAAATGCATCAAGTCCTTGGTTAATATCAGATGAGGGACTCTGGTTTGGATTCAGGCTCAGCATATACGTACACCACTGCCTGTGTCCATGTATGTCCATATGTTTGTATGTCCATATGTGCACCTAAACTTGTATCTGTATGTATTTAGGTATGCAGAGGTCCAAGCTAAAAACCAGGTTTCTGTTTCCTCATTCCCAAACAAACAGACCACACTTAGATGGTATGGAATTTAAACAACAGGGAAAAGTTCTTCAAAACATCAATATAGTCCACGAAACTCTCATGCCATCATTTTCTTCTATATTTTTCTTTTGGTCAGAGGTCAATAGAACGGTAACCCATGTCCCTGTAATCTGCAAAAAATAAGTAAGATGATTGAGAAAAGAGAAGCAATATCACATGTACACTTTCTCCTTGACTTATAATGTGATTTCTCCAGGACTTATAATGTGATTTGCAGTTGGAATTGTCTCGGGTCCATTGGCACAGCACCTGTGCCCTTTTCCATTGTCCTTCCAGCAAAAGAGGCTGCCCCAAGCATTGTCACATTTCAGTATGGTACAAATGCTCTTAGTTGGAGGTTTGAAACCACCCCTTTTTGTCAAATGTAAAGAATTTCTGAGCCCTCAAAGGACCTATCTGGCTTCAGATTTCCCCAAGGCTTTCCCTTCCCCAGCAAAGTCAGAAATTGAGGTACTCCATGACTCTACCTTTGATGGATCAAAGTTCTTCACAACTTCCATTTTTCCTTCACTGTAGATACAGACCAAGGTCAGCCCCAGACACAGGAGCAGCAGCTTCTTCTTTGTAGTGGATTCAGCAGTGGTTCAATACTGAAGTGCTTTGGTCTTCATATACATCTTGAATCCAGTACTAAACTGCAAGTTTCCACCTTCCATCCTCCCCTTCCAAGAAATAATCCTTGATTCAGTGAAGCCAAAGACTGTTGCTGCCTTTGAAACTTGGCAATTTGTCTCTTTTAGATTTATTTATACAGTTATCAGAACAAGTTCTCAGGCTGGGAAATGTAGCTCAAATAAAAAAGCACTAAGTCCTGAATTCAAACCTCCGTAATATCAAAAACAAAAAGCAAAACCAGGAAAACACATTCTCAAGAAAAATAGTGAATAACCTAGAGTTGCCACTTGGACCCAGATTTGGATATAGAATTGACAGCAGAATCCAAACTGCTACATTGAAAGTCAAAATGTATCAGCTAGTTTACATCTGAGACCTTTTAGAGTTCAACCTGAAACAATCTGGTGATCAAACTAAGTCTTGTTCAAGGTCACTTGTAGAAGAAGCGCCAAGCCTAGGATTTTTCGGGTTTACTTACAAAGAAAATAGACACAATGAGAACATGCTTTATGGTATCACAAATCTCATCAGCCTTGGGCCAGATCTATAAAAATAATATTTAGATATTCAGAATAAAGAACATAAGAAATGGTTGTGCTTTACAGATATTATTTCATTTAATCCGCATAATAGCTATGTAATATTATCCTGTTTTTACAGTGGTATGGAGGAAGACTTGAAAAGGTTAAGTAATCACACCAAGGTCACATTGCCAATAAATGGGAGAACTAATATTTGGACCTAGACTATCAAATCTCAGAGCCCCTCCTCTTAGTCTACTCCAGAGGTCAAGGCAGAAGGAGGATGGTGCCGTAGAAGGAGCAGGGTGGGCAATGCTGTAGAGTGTGGGAGGTGTCTACCTGGGAATTGCTAGTAAAGACACTGTCTGAAGATTTCTCAAAACACAAGGCACTATGTGTTAGCATTCCCTCAGCCCCTCCCACTTCATTTTCCTGGGGCAGCTTGTAGCCCCCAGCTGCATCCACAGAATGCCTTCCACCCAGACCTGAACTCCTTCCTGCCCTAGAACTCTCCTGGGATTGGTTGGCATTCCCACTCTCATCCCAGACCTAGCTGCTCATACAGAGTAACTCCCACCTCTAGCTCCAGTGTTACAAGGAGCCACCTGGATAGGGGCAGGCGCCATATTGCTCCCACTCCCATGAGGGAGATGACCATGTCACCAACTTTGATAAACCTCCTTCTCCTATATGTGATTGCCTCTGAACGGTCTTCTAGGATGGCTGGGTTGGATTCTCGCATTATGGGTGTAGCTGTAAGGGTCTGATTAAGTGAAGAGTGAATAATACCTCTCTTCTGACATTTAAATATTTGATGGAAAATTTCAGAATCATTGCTTTTCTAATAAGGAATGAGAAAATGTTTCCATAACAAAATTCACAACAATTCTGTATTCATGGCCTCAAAGCAAGTGTCTGGCCACCAACTCTATTAAGATTTGTGCACCCAATTTTACAAATGCAGCATCTTATGAGTGATTCAAAGGAAGGGGTGGATAATAGTCTATATCAGGTTGTTGAGAAATGACTAGCCAATGTGGAGAAGAAATTTATGGAGTACTTACATGCCCAGCTAACAGTCCACTTTTAGCCAGATGACCTGATAAAACTCACTGGCTTATTGGAAATGGAATTAGTGACCTTGCACCCAATCATGCTCTAGAATAATTGGACAAATTATTAACTGAAAATACTGAAGGCATTTTCAGGCCATGTTACATAACATGCTAACCTCAGCAAAAAGAAAAAACAAGTGACAGTGCCAGCTTCTCAGTTTAAGCCCTAGTTAGTAAGGAAGGAAGGAAGGAAGGAAGGAAGGAAGGAAGGAAGGAAGGAAGGAAGGAAGGAAGGAAGGAAGGAAGGAAGGAAGGGAGGGAGGGAGGGAGGGAGGGAGGGAGGGAGGGAGGGAGGGAGGGAGGGAGGGAAGGAAGGAGGGAGAGAGGGCTTAGACAATACTAAAATGTAAGATTCCCAATAAATATGATTTCCTTCACACTGTCCCTCTCTTCTTTTGAGGTTAGATCCTATCTTGTCTGTGTCTTAGGCAAGTTCCTTCCTTTCTCTGGGCCTCAGTGCAGTCATGAGAAAAATGAGAAGACTGGTTCTAAAATGGACAGAGAGAACATCTTTTCTTTATTTCATTAACTGGAGAACACCACTGACATCTGGCTCTCCAGGATCCTGAGACAAGAAAGCCTGTGGAAAGCCAAGGCCAGTCCCCAAAGGTGAAAGGATCTGTGTCATCTAACACGTCTACAATACCCACATTGAGAAACACTGCATATTATGTGGGCCTTGGAAAATTTCCCCATTTGACAACAAATGGATGCTTCTAGTGTTTTCTTCAAAGGATGGCAGGTAGGCAACAGTGCTACTGAGACCCATTTTAGTTAAGGAAAGTATGTTCTTTCTAACCCTTTAATAGTTCCCTAAACAATTAATTTCATGCCTGAAATGTCGTCCCATTTTGTTGACCTGCTCCTGTCTAAAGGCTAACTCTTGCTTTTTGCTGCTGCCTGCCACATGGAGCAGATTTTTTTTGTCGGTCATGGGGCTTGAACTCTGGGCCTGGGGGCTTTCCCTGTGCTCTTCAGCTCAAGGCAAGCACTCTACCACTTGAGCCACAGCACCACTTCCAGTTTTCTAGTGATTTATTGGAGATAAGAGTCTGGGGCTGGGAAGGTGGCTCAGTGGTAGAGTGCTTGCCTTGCATGCATGAGGCCCTGGGTTCAATTCCTCAGCACCACATAAGAAAAAAGCCGGAAGTGGCGCTGTGGCTCAAGTGGTAGAGTGCTAGCCTTGAGCTGAAGAGCTGAGGGACAGCGCCCAGGCCCAGAGTTCAAGCCCCATGACCGGACCAAAAAAAAAAAAATAGTCTCAAGGACTTTCCTGCCCAGGCTGGCTTTGAACTGTAATCCTCAGATCTCAGCCCCCTGAGTAGCTAGGATTACAGGCATGAGCCACCAGCACCCGGTGGAGCAGATTCTTTTTAAATCACAGATTGCTCCAGAGCACCTTTCTTGGGAATGAGCTAGTCATTACTCAGTACCCAGGCCTGATTCAAAGAACCACAGTGTCATTAAAGGCCACAGTACATTCAGCAGAATAAGGTATTTCATGACCAAAACAGCAATGGCAGTAAGCTACAGCATTCAGGAGAATGTGTGAGGTCAACTAGCCTCGTCCTGAGTCCGCTCCAACCAACCTGTGTTCTCTTCACTTGTTTTGAAGTGATACACGTGATACAATTGCCACCACAGCCATGAGAAGTCTAATAGGAAACATAACACCTCAAATAAATGTACTGCCACCAGGCAAGTGTCATAGGACATAGTAATACAAGGAGGTTTAACTGAAGACACCAATTAGGAAAACCTGTCAGCCTGCTGAGGGCAGGGACAATGCCTGTTCACTGCTGCATGCTCACAATTTGGGGTGTTTATTTTTGTTTTTCGAGGCATATGGCTAGCACTGAATAAATATTAACAGAATAAAGAAAAGTGGAAGAGACTTTGTGAAAGTTAAAATGTGTTTGTGACTTAAACTAAGCATCACTATCCCAAAATACTGTGAATTTTGTGAAATTTATGTAATCACTTCACCTCAATGAAGGAAAAAAAGTGGGAGAGACTGAAAGGAGAAGGAGGATTATGAAACAATCAGGTGATAAGCAAAGGGCCTTCCAAGAAGAGGGAAGAGGAGATATGCAGAAGGTAGCAGCAAGCAGGCCTATAGAAAGTTCAAGGACTGCACCCCCCCAGAGTTGAACTGTATCAGTGTAGAAGGTGAGGGTGAGTGTTGAACAGAGTCTCCTACAAGCTACGTGAATCATGGCCCAGCCCCCTTTTTTCCAGTCCTGAGGCTTGAACTCATAGCTTGGTGCTATCTCTGAGCTTCTTTTGGTCAAGGCCAGTGTTGTGCCACCTGAGCCACAACACCACTTTTGGCTTTTTCTGAGTAGTTTATTGGAAATAAAAGTTTCATGGATTTTCCTGCCCAGGATGGCTTCAAACTAGTATTATCGGATGTCCCCCTCCTAAGTAGTCAGGATTACAGGCATGAGATACCAGCACCCAGCCCTGTATTTTTTTTAGAGGGGGGAGGCTGAGTGCCAGTGGCTCACACCTTAATCCTAGCCACTCAGGAGGCTGAGAAGCAAAGATCACGGTTCAAAGCCAGCCCAGGCAAGAAAGTCTGTGAGACTCTTATCTCCAAGTAACTACCAGAAATTCAGAAGTGGTGCTATGGCTCAAAATAGCAGAGTACTAGCCTTGAGCACAAAAGCTCAGGGACAGCAGCCAAGCCTTTACCAAAAAAACTGACCAAAACTGACCAAAAAAAAAAAAATGTAACTGTGAAAATAATACAAGTACATGATACAAACTTCAAGCAGTATACATAAAAGAAGGTCTTACTCCCAGCTCAGACTCCCCAATCCTGTATTCCTCCACTAAATGGCAACCGTTAATAAGTTTCTTCTGGATTGTTTTAAAAACAAAACGAAATCACATACAAATATATAAACATATATGCACACCTACACACACAAGGAGAAACAGAGAAATACACACATACCTATTATTACACAACAATGATCATGGTTCCACAATCTACTTTTTAGTAACAGTGTATCTTGGATGTCATTTCCTGTGTATTTCTATGCTCAGCCGCATTTCTCCTATTATTTAAGTTAATGTTAATAATTTTGAGATAAATGAAAAGCCTTTTATAAACCTTTTTATTTGTTTATAAACTTGGATACACATTAAGTGCTACTTGATAACATCTTTAATGGCGATGAGTTCGTGTGTTTGCATGGTAATTACTAGATAGACAAATGCAATTCTAATATATGGTGTATAAATACACAGCATCCAAACAACTTAGGAACTGTTGGCACAGTTAACCTGTTCCTTCAATGCTCTGATTATTCAAATGATTCACAATTTGAACTTTACGTTTTAATCTTTTTATGTTTTTTAGGGCTTTTAAAATATGTTTTAATCTTAACATCTAAGCTCATGTACAACAGTTGAGAATCATAAAACTATTTTTTTGGTTGGAGTGTGATATCAAGCTAATCTCTCATTTCCATCCATTACTTCTTTGTAAGATCTGTATTCGAATTCTCTCATGTAGAACAAGGCAATGTCTAAAGGTTTTCTAACATTTTTCAAGTTCAGACTATCTCTAAGGTTAAATAAAACCATCAGTTCAGCTATCAAATTTCTCATATGAAGGGCTAATCATCCAAGTACTTTATATACATGTATGAAAATAGAACACTGTAACTTATTGGAATTGTTTTAAGAAGTGGGAGAGAAGAGGCACTATGAAGGAGGTGAGTTTGACTGGGGTATACTATATGAATGTACAAGAATATCACAGTAAACCCCCACTTACAACTAAGATATGCTAATAAAAACGCAAAAATACTTTCCTGCATTAACTTGATTCATGAGGTTTCTCTTCTGAATGAGTTTTCATGTGTTTTGTAAGGGATATATTTTGTTTAAAAGCTTTCCCACATTTACTACATTCATAGGGTTTCTCTCCAGTGTGGGATCTCTGATGTATAACAAGTTGTGACTTTGCATTGAAGGCTTTTCCACATTCATTACATTCAAAAGGTTTCTCCCCTGTATGAGTTCTCTGATGTACAATAAGGTGTGCCTTTTGGCTAAAAGCTTTGCCACAATCATTACATTCAAAGGGTTTCTCCCCAGTATGAACTCTCTGGTGTTGAGTAAGGCCTTCAATTTGTTTAAAGGCCTTCCCACACTGACTACATTCAAAGGGACTTTCACCTGTATGTGTTCTCATATGATACGTAAGAGATGAACTATGTCCAAAGGCTTTCCCACACTCATCACACTTATAAGGTTTCTCCTTTGTATGAGTTCGCTGATGTATAAGGAGGTGTGACTTCTTGCTGAATGTCTTCCCACATTCATTACATTCAAAGGGTTTCTCGCCCGTATGAATTCGCATATGCTTAGTCAGGGATGAGCTGTACTTAAAGGCTTTGCCACATTCGTTACATTCATATGGTATTTCACCTGTATGAGTTCTCACATGCTCAGTAAGAGACGAATTATACCTAAAGGATTTCCCACATTCCTTGCACTCATAAGGCTTCTCGCCTGTATGAGATCTCACATGTTGAATAAGGTTTGAGCTATGTCTGAAGGTTTTCCCACATTCAGTACATTCATAGGGCTTTTCTCCAGTATGAATTCTTAAGTGGTCAGTGAGGGCATGTTTATGACCATGGGCTTTGCCACACTGAGTACATTCATACGGTTTTTCTCCTGTGTGCGTTCTCTGATGTACAATGAGGTGGGACTTTTGGCTAAAGGCTATCCCACATTCGTTACACTCATAAGGCTTCTCCCCAGTATGAATTCTCTGGTGGTCAATGAGTCCTTGTTTATGGCTAAGAACTTTCCCACATTGATTACATTCATAGGGTTTCACAGAAGCTTCCGTTTTGCCAGGCTTAGTAGATGAACTATGGCTGGATGATTTCTTACGTTTTTCTCCAGTTTTAATTTTGTCTTGCTTAGCAGGGGATGAGCTAGGATGGCATAATTTGTCACTTTTCTTGACAATTTGAGTTTTGTCACACTTACCAGACAAATTATGGTTGGATAATTTCTCACATTTCTTTCCGACTTCCTTTTTGTCTTTCTTTGTATCAGAGAAGCCATGCCTGAATGATTTCTCATGTTCTTTAGCTGTATCAGGTTTCTTTTTTGCATTGTTTTTCATCTCATCAGGTGAATCTAAATTCTGTTTCAAACTTTTTTCACGTGAATCAAATTTAAGAAGTCTTTTTTTTGATGGTGCATGTTTCGTACTCACATTATTCTTTTCCCCCAATGAACCACTTTCTTCATTGCTTTTTTTCTTATTTGGAATTTTCTTCTTGAATGTAACTTTCCCAATGAGCTCCTTTTGAGATTTCTGGGTATTCTCTGGCTGGTCATCATCTTGCTGGACTTCTTCTAAAATGAAATTCAATGAGATTCTTGTGAATTTCTGGACTCTCATTTAACATCTTTGTAAGTTTCACAAGGAAATGTCTGGTTGTAGGGTTGAATCTTTATTCAACTCTCATATCTCAAAGTGAAATATATATCAATAGCAAATGTCTCTATCTTCCTGGACTTAAAGGGGAAATGCTACAATAAAATAAAGAAAAGAAACTTGATAATAGTGATGAGAAACAGCTTTGGATGCTTGAAAATATAACCTTGTAGGCTGGGACAGAAATACAAGTAGCAGCAAATAAGGAATAACAAGTTTAAAGAGATTAGGATTATAGTTAGTGCTTTTTAAGGGAGGGATGGTATTGGGGTTTGAACTCAGGGCACTGCACATGACAAACAGGTGCTCTTATTGTTGAGCCATGTCTACAGTCCTGCAGTTATCCTGCAGTTATCAGAATAAATTCTGATTTTTTTTAAAAAGAAGGGAAGGTAAAAGGAACCTCTAAAGATAAAACTTGCAATTTCTGATGCCTTAAGACAAACTTTTCTATAAGAAGTTAAATAGGGGGCTGGGAAGGTAGCTCAGTGGTAGAGCGCTTGCCTTGCATGCCTGAGGCCCTGAGTTCGATTCCCCAGCACCACATAAGCAAAAAGGAAAAAAGCCGAAAGTGGCGCTGTGGCTCAAGTGGTAGAGCGCTAGCCTTGAGCTGAAGAGCTGAGGGACAGCGCCCAGGCCCAGAGTTCAGGCCCACGACCAGACCCAAAAAAAAAACCCAAAAAACAAGAAGTTAAATAGGAATATAGACGAAGGAATTGGAGATGTCCATTTAAAGTCATCAGAGTTGGATAAGCAGCTGTAGTTGCATAATAAATTATCTATTTGATGGGAATATAATAGAAAACAGGAATGGATAGTGGAAGACACAACCTCAGGGGCACTTCAATAGAGTGAAAAGGAGTGGAAGTTGGTGAGTAAATAGTAATGAAGCATTTAGAGGCACAGGACAAACCACTGAAATGGTGTTATTTAGATGTTCAAGAGCCTCAGGCTAATCAAAACTAGTAAAGTATGTACTGGATGGTAAGCAGTGGTGATGAAGACTTCTGTGGAATCTGACTGTAAAAATGGAGGAGAAAATGGACATGATTATATGTCATAGACCACAGACCTAGAGCATTTCATAGTGAAAAGAGGGGAAATAAAGTCATTTGAAGGCAGAACCATTATGCCAAGACATTTGGAAGAAAGACCTAAGAATGTTTGAGTATATAAGGAAAGAATTTGACACCTTGGGAAATTAGAGTGCAGATGGAGTGTGGTAGAATAATTGAGGATATAAGGAAAACAGGAGGATTTTTTAAGCATTACTTTAAGGAAGGTAAATATAAATGGGATTGAGAGAAGAGCTAAAAGGCATCTTCTGAAAGCTGAGCAAAAGAGTGAATGAGTAAGGAAAGGGGGCTATATGAAGGGATCAGTTAACTTTCTGAGGGGCCAATATTAGAGGAATAGAGCCCTGGTTTTTATACTTTTACCTGCCACAATCTGAAAGCATTATAGACTATATTGTTGTTCTCTATGGAATGATTATAGCTCCTAGGCCCTTCAAAAGCACAGCCACTTGAACTGCAGCACACTTCCTCGCGAAAAGATGACCTATTTCCACCCTGTTGGACTAGAAGTAACCTAGTAATGCTCCAACCAGTAACATTTAAGCTGAAAAATCACTTCCAAACAGTGTTTTTGAAAATTATCATGTGTTTCTGCTTACCATTTTCCTCCTTTGCCACATGATCAGAATTTTCCAAAAAAAAAAAACAAAAACAAAAAAACAATCTTTTACCCTAAGTTCCCAAATGAAAATTATGCAGAGTTGGGGTATAGACTAGGCAAAAACCTTTTCTTATAAGCCATTAAGGGTTTAGGATCATTCCTTAATGGAACAAAACACAGTTTAAGCTGATGGATACAAGTAGAATAACTAAAGTCTCATAAGAAACCTCACTAGAGAAACTTCTATATACAAAGATTCATAAAAGAAAGCGATATTAGACTCTCCAAGGATAGGAAATCTTTTTTAATTTGAACTCTTCTTCTGTGGGAGATTCTAATTATAATTAATGTTATTTCCTGTTTTTTTTTAAGCTGTTAGGGCAGTGGGGCACCTGTGTGCAGGGGCAGCTACAGGAGTTGGGAGGGTGGCACCTAGGCAAAGGCTGTCCTAGTGAACTTATCCATGATTATTAGACCTGGCCATTCGGGCCTCCTGACCTTACACACTGCCTTTCCAAAGTCCTCCACACACTTTCCCAATTATGCTAGTTAAAAACAAAAACAAAAACAAACTTCAATGTGATCTTCTCCTTTATAAAGAAAGCTTCCTCATGTCAGAGCTGTTTGACTCATTCAACTGGAGGATCAGAGCTCTACATAAGAATGCGAAATGCAAGTAGTCCAGCACTCTGAACAGATACTAAAAACAGCCTCAAAGAACCCAGTGCTTGTGAACAGTAGGAGAAACTAGATTCTGGGGGAAAATGCTTAATGAATGAAGCTTTCCAGCCAGCCACTGATCTCTTTAAACCTATTACCTGCAATCACAGTCACATTATATTATCTCTCACCCAGAGCTTCCTCATGCACTATTTATATACAGTCTATAGGATCTCTAGAAAACACCAGAGTTATCAGGCAAAGAATATATTAAATGGCTGAGGGGCTACTATGAGGCATTTTTCTTTTTTCTTTTTTTTTAGGGGGTGGGTCCGGTCTTCTTTTTTCTTTTTTACTTTATTTTTATTTATTTATTTTGTTGTTGTTGGTTGTGGGTCTTGAACTCAGGACCTGGGTACTTTCTCTGAGCTCTTCTGCTCAAGGCTAGCATTCTACCACTTAAGCCACTGCTCCACTTCCAGTTTTCTGGTGGTTAATTGGAGATAAGAGAGAGTCTCATTGACTTTTCTGCCCAGGCTGGCTTTGAATTGTGATCTTCCGATGTCAGCCTCCTTAGTAGCTAGGATTACAGGAGTGAGCCATCAGCACCTGGCTAACTTGTTTCTTTTTATTGTTATCTTTAAATAGTTACCCAAAGGAGTTGCCATTTAACAAAGCAGTTTATGAATACAATATATTTTGATCAATGTCACCCCTTTCAATATTCTCACCCATATCTCACCTACCCACCCCTTCCTTCACTCTTCTTAATTTTGAAGGATATATGTTGGATTCTTGGCTACATTTCCCTTTTCTTCTCTTCATTCATCTACCCCTTTCTCCTTGTCCTCACTCCACTCCTTTTGTGTACTCACTTCCTGATATTTTAAAATTTTTGCTTACTTTCTAAGGAATTACCCTGTTTGGGATCTCCCTTGAATCTACCATATTTCAATTAATACATCTGTATACACTTGCATACCACCCAACATATTTACTTATAAGTTTACATGCTAAATCTAGTTTCTATATATAAGGGAAAACATGTATCCTTTGTCACTCTGGGCCTAACTTATATGAAGCATATTTCTATGGCCAGATAATGAAACTCCTAAAACCAGTATCTACAGTCTATTTCTGTCAGGAGATGTTCCTTTTATTTATTTATTTATTTATTTTTGGTCAGTTGTGGAGCTTTAACTCAGGGCCTGGACATGCTTGTCCCTGAGCTTTTTCACTCAAAGTTAGCACTCCACCACTTCGAACCACAGCATCATTTCCAGTTTTCTGGGGATTCACTGGAGATAAGAGTCTCATGGGCTTTCCTGCTCAGACTGGCTTTGAACTGAGATCCTCAGATCTCACCCTCCTGAATAGCTAAGATCATAGGCGTGAGCCACCGGCACGTGCTTGTTTTTTAAATCTTTTTTTGAGGTGATCCTTTTGAGTCAGTGATCACACACAGAACTACAGATACATGCAGGGTATACCCTAAAGTTCTTCAAAAGGAAGAAATATGAAAATGGTAAACTCTCTGTGCAACACCTTAATAATAAGTTGTTTAAAAGAAGAAGAAGTAATGTGAATGAAGATTCCTTCTGTGTTGTGGGGATAAGCATAATTGATCGTTACCCAGGAGACCCCATGAACTTAGTCTTTGGATAGGCCTCTTTGATGGATGGCAGGGGGATATTCAGCTTTGCCAAGTATGGCGGGGATTTCTATAGCTCACACTATAAGGACAAAGTGAACAAGCCTGAAAGAGTATCTTCCAGTGACTATTCCATTTTTAATAATACTATGTTCCTGAGATCACTGGTGTTTCACTGCTGTGATTCTGTAAGACTTTAACCCATGAGACTGGACACAAACTTGTACTGAGACACAAGTGGCTTGTATGCCTAATGCAAGTCTCCAACCATTTGGAAGAAGCTAACTGGCATACTGTACACCTTTGCCCTATCTACTTGCTCAAGTTGTAATGTGCTCTTGCCTTAAATATTGTAGAAAGATACAAAGAACGGATGAGGTGGATGGATGATAAACACACTGACATATCTAGAACAACTTCAAAGCCCAGCTATGAAAACACTGTAAATGTGCCGAAACCAGCAGAAGCCTTTAAGGAATGGAAAAAGTGAGTGATAAGATGCCTTACTGTTCTCTAAAACTAAAATTAAATCAATCCTTGTACATTACTTTCATTTGAGTGGAGTATTTCATTGGAATAAACCATTTACCCATTGAAAAAAATGTGATGATAATATGGTCAAAATACTTCATATGAAACTATAGATCGATGAAATCTGTTGAAACCATTTTAAGAAAAGAGGATGAGGATGAATGATAGAGATGAGTCTGACAAGAGGACATTTTATTTGTATCTATCTATACGTGGAAATATCACAATGAAATCCCCTTGTATAACTGATACATGCTAATAAAAAATCTTTAAAAGAAAATATGGAGCTGGGAAGGTGGCTAAGTGGTAGAGTGCTTGCCTTGCATGCATGAGGCCCGGGGTTTAATTCCTCAGCACCACATAAGCAGAAAAAAAAAAAAAAAAGCCAGAAGTGGCACTGTAGCTCAAGTGGAAAAGTGCTAGCCTTGAGCTAAAGAGCTGAGGGACAGCACTCAGGCCCAGTTCAAACTCCATGACCAGACCCCTCCCCCCCCCCAAAAAAAAGAAAAGAAAATATGGTATGAAATCTTTAAGAAGAATTTAAGAATAAATTATTATTTGAAGAACTCCAATGTTACTACCAGGAAATTAGGAACTTACTTCCATTGGCCCTTATTTGCTTGGGTCTTGCCATTTTATTCAGATCACTTTGACTGGGTCTCTTCCTTTTCCCCAGCCATGGCTCTTCTCTTTTTTCCAACTCAGATACCATGTCTGGTTTGGGAGCTTGATACTCTGCTCAGGAGAATGGTAGAAATTCAGTGTTAGAACAACCATCCCAGAAATCAATGTTTGCCCTTCAGGGCCTTTCAAGAGTAATAAACACATTAGTCTTCTGAAGTTTCACAATGTGAATGAGCCTATAACTCAACCGAGCAGACCCCTCATTTTTAAAGGGGGTGTCAAATATCCTGCTTAGCACTCAGAATGGATTCAAATGCTTCGATCCACTAAAAATTAAGGCTGAACCTACCAAGACTTTAGGAAGATGGCATCAGAGTCAACACATTTTGAATGACATGGAACTTGTCCTCACCCTTTGAGACTAGATTGCTGTAATTCTCCAGCACGGCATCCTTATACAGGTCCCTCTGTGCAGGATCCACTCTTTCCCATTCCACATCTTTAAATGTTATTGATCCCTGTAACAACAAATTGCTTTTAGTCCAAGGTTCCTCCATTTGGTGAGTGATTTGGACAAGACAACACTCTGAGCCTACATTGACCACTCACTATGGACTAGGACTAGGTAAATTTTTGTTAATATTTTGTGGTTTTGCTGGTCTTGGGGCTTGAACTCAGGGCCTGTGCATTGTCCCTGAGCTTCTTTTTTTCGAGGTTAGCACTGTATCACTTGAGCCACAGAGCCAGAATCACTTCTGGCTTTTTCTGAATAGTTTATTGGAGATAAGAGTCTTAAAAAAAAAAAAAAAAGAGTCTCATGGACTTTTCTGCCCCAGCTGACTTCAAATTGCAGTCCTCAGATGTCAGCCTCCTGAGTAGCTAAGATTACAGAAATAAGGTACCAGCATCCGGCTATCTAGGTAAGTTTAAGTAATTTGTGTAACTGTGAAAAAAATACCCTTAAAATCAAAAAGTATGATGAAAAATAAGTAAATAGATAGATAGATAAACAGGACTATGATCAGAGGAAGGGATTGGAGGAGGGGAGAAATATTAAATTCACAGCTAAATTTACAGTTTTTATATGAGGCAGGTAAACAGAAGATGGTATGGCTTTGGGGGTATTTTGATACTGATAAGTACACATTGAAACATGTTGGTTTAACATTTAAAGATAATCCCTTGCTGGATGCTGGTGGTACACACATAATCCTAGCTACTCAGGCTGCTGAGATCTGAGGATTGTGGTTCAAAGCTACTCAGGCAGGAACGTCCATAAGATTCACATCTCCAAATAACCACCACAGAACTGGAAGTGGGGCTGTGGCTCAAAATGGTAGAGCACTAGCCTTGAACAGAAAATCTCAGGGACAGCTCCCAGGCCCCGAGTTCAAGCCCCACAACAAACAAAAGAAAATAAAAAGATAACCCCTTATTCCCACAGAACACTAATTCATGACCTGCATATGTTACTAGTCTCTAGCCCTACACACCTCCAGTCATGGATTCCTAATACCTGCCATCCTTGCCAGCCATTGGCCTCCTGATCACTGGACCAGTATAGTTCTCCCTAATCACTGAGCCTCTAATTCCAAAATGACTGACTGCAGCAAACCAACCTGCAGCATTATCACCTCTGTCCCCACAGATAAACACATATTCCTCCAGGTCCCTCCACTACTAAGACCACTGGACAACTGGAACTCTGTCACCTTTATGTCCCAATATACTTCATCCACCAAACCTAAACACTGACACAAACAGAACTCCCCAACAGCATTCATATACAGAAACCTCGATCACTGTCAGTAAACCCTACTCTATCCTCAACTTGTTTAGCCAGTCCCATCACTTTCTTGCTTTAACTAATGTTGGCCTGTCATCTGAGGAACCTGCTTCTTTATACAGGTGTCAAGTGGAGAGTCCCCTCCCCCACCATGACATATGTACCTTAAGATCTGAAGATGAGCTAAATAATTACCTCAGCCATCTCTTATGTATTTCCAAAATTCCAAACTTTTTTATAGTATCACCAGACTTTGACCTGTTCATCTTCCTTGGTTCATTGATTCAACAGGACTCGACCTACACACGTATTCATAGCTATGTGGGTTTTTTTTACAGTAAAATAAAACAAAGCAAATTAGTTAACAATCATGAGATGGAAGTCCAGACAAAATCAGGCACAGGCATCCAGGCTAGGGGAGTCACACAGGATATGTTTAATTCCTCTAGAAGTAATGCATTCTTGTAACACATGTGAAATATTAAGTGCTAGGAAAGCTCAAGCCCAAGGTGCTTACTGGGGAACTAGTCATACAGAAACCTGGATTTACATGTACAAGAATTCCAGACACCCAAAAGAAAAGCAAGTGTTCAACCTAACCTACATCCTTTCTATGTTTTAGCCATAGGGGCTACTTTTAGAGTTCTGGGAATGGCTGAAACCTGATTTCCCAGGTGAACCTTCCAAGCAGGTAGTTTTAGGCCTACTGGATTAACTCAGTTTTGTAGTTACCTTGCCTCAGTCATTGAAAAATAGCATTAACTTCCTCTTTGCCAGATCTGGCCATTTTTCATTCTGTACTATCCCTGTATCACCTCTGGATCAATGTAGAAGAGCCATTCAACAGCCAGTTATCTCTTTCCTGATGCCAACAACCTTTTCTTCCATCTACACTAAGCAACCTATTCATCACTGGTCCATGAGCCACTTTTTCACAACCTTTTACCCCAACATATGCTTATTCCAAAAATATGTACGATACACATTCCATTCCATTCCAAACATTAAAGTTTTCATTTTCTTATCCCTCTTCTCCTCCTCTCTGCTCACCTATCAAAGCCTCAACCTTGGTTAAACCCAGCTTGCCTTTTAACATCTTTCTACAGTCTGGAAACCAAACACGGCAAGAAAGAAATCAAACGACTATGCTGTCTGGATTCACTTCATATTTATAATACTGATCTCAAATGGGTATCCAAAATTGTAAGCAATCTTACTATTCACCTTCATTTTTTTCCAGGATAATTGCTTCCAACATTTTCCTCTTTCTGAAATCTCAAATATCCCTTCTTTCCTACTCTCAACTGACAAATCTGCCTCATACTTCAAAGAGAAAATCGGAGAAAAATTACCTTCCCTGCTACCACCAATTTTACTAATTATTTTCCAGACCTTTATATAATATGCCTCCCTCTCTGCTGAAGTGGAAGAGAGTCTTTCTCTTACCTAAGGCTAGTTTCTCCATTTTGGGCTCTTGATCCCATCCCCAATTACTCTTCAAGAACTTTACCCCACAATTACCTGTTTCTCCTCTGTACTATTAATTTCTCCCTTTGTACTGGATCATTCCATCTGACATACAATATTGCCTTACTGTCATTCATCTGAAGAAAACCCTCTTTTGATTTCCTGTCTTTCCCATATCTATTCTGTGCTTTCTTTTTTTTCTTTTGGGTCTGGTCGTGGGACCTGAACTCTGGGCCTGGGTACTGTCCCTCAGCTCTTCAGCTCAAGGCTAGCACTCTACCACTTGAGCCACAGCGCCACTTCCAGCTTTTTTCTTTTTGCTTATGTGGTGCTGAGGAATCCAACCCAGGGCCTCAGGCATGCAAGGCAAGCGCTCTACCACTGAGCTACCTTCCCAGCCCCTCTTGTGCTTTCTTTATCTACAACATTTCTAGAAGCATTTTCTGGATGTGCTATTTCCACTTCATTATTTTCTCCTTCTTTCAACTCACTCCAACAGGATTTTACTCTTGTCACTCCAATAAAAGAGCTCTCAACTGTCAAAATAACCACTGAGCTTCATCTTGTCAAAATCAAATTCTCTACAATCATACTTTCGGACTCACAAAAGCACATGAGATAATCGATTCATCTTGAAACGTTTTTTTCCCTATGCTTCTCTGACACCACACTTGTAGCCCTCCACCCACCTCAGTGAGCACCCTTCATTCTCTTTCTGTTTTTTTTTTTCTCCCACCAGACTTCTGAATACAAAAATGACTCAAAACTCTACCCCTGGCTCTCTTTAATTCCCCTATGTGCTGTTCTCTTCCTAGGTGGCCTCAGTCAGTCTTAGGACTTTCAATATCATCTTTACACTGCTGTCTTCAAATACCATTCCCTTGGCCCAGACCTTGCCTAGGTTCCATATGCATACAGTCTAGTGGCCACTCAACATTTCTACTAGGATGTGTAATGGTCATCTTGATGTGGCAAAGATAGACTCACTCATCCCCCTTCAATCCCATTTCCATCTTCCTAATGTGATGTCCAGCCCGGCACCAGTGGCTCACGACTGTAATCCTAGCTACTCAGGAGGCTGAGATCTGAGGATCAAGGTTCCAAGCCAGACCGCGGAGGAAAGGCCATGAGACTCTTATCTCCAATAAACCACTAGAAAACCGGAAGTGGCACTGTGGCTCAAGCGGTAGAGCGCTCTTCAATCCCCACAACAACAACAAAAAGTGACGTCCAATACTTGTACCATCCTTTCTCAGAAAGTGGACTCCTTGCCCACCCACTTCCTGAGGCCAAAAGTCTAGATGTTAATCCTGATCCTTCTTTTCCCTTATGCTCTGTTTCAGTCAGGACTCTTGGATGTCACGTAATTCATTGACAATTTTTCCTCCCCAGATCGCACACATATTCACCTTACCATGCTCACAAAAACCTCAACACTGACTCCTCACTCCTATCACTCCTCCCACCCCCCAACCCACAGGTTCCCCCACCGTCCCTCACGGTACACTAACCACTGACTCTCAGAGGCTGCTGATCAGACATCCACAGACGTCACCCCCGCCGACCCCAGGGCTCCAATCTCTGACGGTCACAGGTATTTTCAGGCTCTCAACTCTCCAAATCTCCACACTGCAGGTCTTTTGACAGTCCAATCTCGAACCACCAACACAGGTAGCCAACCTCACAGCCCTTCCCAATCTCTGGTACATCACAAAGCTTCCATTTCTGATCACCGCCCCTTACCCCTCCAGCTCTCCAAACCCTGAGCAGTCAGTAACTGCTACACACACACACGCACACACACACACACACACACACACACACACACACACAGAGACACGCACACACACACACACAACACACACTGTCGCCACAGATCCCCAAAATGTTGATTTCCTAAAACCACAGCAATCACCAATGACTTCCCAAAGAACCCTCAGCATCTGGGCTTCCCAGGTTACGGTGACGCTCCAGCACCGCCAAGCCGCCCCACCTTCGCCTTCTCGCTGCCCCCGGGAGGGGACACAGCCATCTCGGGCGGATGCCCGGCCTCTTTGGCTGCACCCCGGCACTCTTCAGATGCCCCACCTCCGGCTTTGTTAGGATTTGACTACAGCCGGAGGCCGAGATGGCAGCCTCCAGGAGCGCGGCCTCAGCGGGGTCGCACAGACGCGATGGCGGCTCCCACAGGCAGTCGTCCACGGGTGCGGCCATCTTGGAAGACCTCCTCCGTACAACGGCGCGCGGGGGCCTCTGGGACGCTGGCAGCCGGAAGGGGGCGGGGCCGAGGCCCGCAGCCAGTCGCGTTCCTGGCGCGGGAAGCGCTCGGACGGCGCGAGGTGGGCGCTCCGCCCGGCGCTCGCTCCCGGCCAACCCCGAGAGACGCCTTTTGGCCTCAGGAATTCTGTCAGCGAACGTGGAGGTGCTTTTTCCAAGAAAGTCGGTGCAGCCGTTTGCGGGGAGCGTCTCGAATCCCGACTCCAGGCCGGGAGGTCGGCTTCTAAAGGGGACTGGAAGGGGAAAGGCGGGCAGGGGTGGGAAGGAGCGCTGGCGCTGTCTGGGGGCCGCGCCGGCCTTCGCGGGACCCCGTGGAGCCGCTTGGGAGGGCCCGCCGCCTCCCGGGGCGCGGCCGCTCGTGTCCGCCGCCGGCCTTGCCTCGCCGAGGCGTGCAGTTGGGGACGCCCGCACACCCTCGCTTCCCGGGCGCAACCTCGCCGGGGCCGAGAGCCGAGAGCTTTGCCGGAGTCCTGCCTTTCCCTGGGTCGGACTTCGTCCCCGCACGGCCCGCGGTGAGCGCAGGCGCGGTGCTTGGCTTCTCCCGCCTGTTCCCTGAGTGCGATTCTCAGCCCCACTTCCTCCCCTAGGAGGAAGGGGAGCGGGAATTCATTATACTTCTACCAAACTTGATATACCCCAAACAGGACGCTGAGATCTGAGGATCGAGGTTCAAAGCCAGCCCTGGCGCAGGGACAGCACCCAGGCCCAGAGTTCAAGTCCCACCGCCCCCCCCCACACACACACATACACAAAGAGGGAAGATTGATTTAAATACATTGTCACAGTGAAGTCCACCTCCCCCTGATAGAACGGATGTATGCTAATGATTTTTGGGGGGGGGGGGAGAGGGGAATCTGGTCGTGGGGCCTGAACTCTGGGCCTGGGCGCTGTCCCTCAGCTCTTCAGCTCAAGGCTAGCGCTCTACCACTTGAGCCACGGCGCCACTTCCGGCTTTTTTCTTTTTGCTTTTGTGGTGCTGAGGAATCGAACCCAGGGCCTCTGGCATGCAAGGCAAGCGCTCTACCACTGAGCCACCTTCCCAGCCCCCAAAAATGATTTTTTTTAAATGATTCCTTAAAAGAAAAAAAAGAAGGCCCTCTTAGACTGCCTACCCTTAGGACAGAGTCTAAAATTTAATTGTCTCCCTTCCCTAAATTTCTACATTATGTGAAACATAGTTTCTCAAGTCTCATTCTCACTTAAAAGATCTCAGGTTCATGGGAGGAGGCCCAGGACATATGGCCAAGGAAAGAACACAATGAGTAAGGGTCAGTTCTACTCTCTCTATTGGGCAGGCAACTTTTGATGTTTTTCTTGGGGTAGATAAGCTTGAATATTTAACCACCACTCACACTTACATCCCATGAAAGAGAACAATGAAAGGGTGACACTGATCAAGATGCATTATATTCATAAACTGATATGTTGAATTGGAACTTCTTTGTACAATGGCTTAAAGGTAATTTTTTAAGCTTAAAAAAAACTGTGTCTCATCAAAAGAATAGTTATTTCTGTCCTCTTATGTCCCTTCCCTCTTCTATTTCTTCATTTGTATTGAGTGTAGTTACACTCAAATTTCCAACCCCGTCCTGTAAGGGAAAAAGGTATAACAGCCTCTGAGGGCCAGTAACAAGGACTGGCCATTGTATGCAACCTGGTATTCATCTCCAGCATACCATGGACATGGACTTTGGCCTCTGAGTGAGGACAGAGAGTTAGTGATGGAATAAATTCACTGTTCCTCTTTCAAAGAGTAGGGATGGACACTGAATTGTGTTCCGCAGAGACTGGGGAGGAAGGGGAAAGGGCTATGCTGCGTGACTACACAATCTCCCTTCCAGAGGACACCTCCAACCCTGTCAATGGGACTTTAGGTCAGGTTGCGGCTGCCTAGGCCTGATCAAACCAGGACAAGGTATCAGAAAGCTCACATGACATACTGACTCCACCATCCAGAACTCCAAGAGAAGGAGCAGAGGCACAGAGTGAGAATATTCTATGGGAACAGGGTTTGTGGAGCTCATCTGTTTTAATGCTTGGTTAGCCTTTCAGTTCTGTAGTACAGTGGAATAATTTTGATTCTGGAACAGTTGTGTGATAATTAATTTTGGACCTCTTCATAAAGTTGGTCACTTGCCCCTACATACTGTCAGTTGTAAGGATGGAAACTGATGCCACGTGGTAACGTGTGTAGACAGCTGCCATTTGACATCACCACAAAGCTACTGGGACTGGGAGAAACTCAGCCTATGGAAAGAAGTCTTCATACAATCACAGGGACAGACTCCAGGAAAGGACACTTCCTGGGTGAATAAAATCCACTGTGCTTTACATTGCAACTTCACACTGGGACTTTTGAATTCATTATACTTCTACCAAACTTGATATACCCCAAACATTGTCTGTGAATAGACATGGAAGAGAAGTTCCATGAGGTCACACATGACCAAATTGTTCCTTGAATGACAAGGGCCAGGCTGGCCCTGAAGAAGGTGCTGTCCTCTGCCCTCTCCTCCTCCCCCCAATGTCATCACAGCCTCTGCCTGTGGAGGAACCCTGAGGGTTCAGTAATGCCAACACAGGGCACTATAGACAGAGCAACCTGCCAAGTGAGCCAGCCACCACCCCATCATGTGTCTCCATCAGCCAGGTGTTCCCAGGGCCACGATGCTGTGGGGTCTTTGGGCATCATCTCTGAGGGTTCCTGGCTTCCAGGGTTTGCATTGTGTCCCTGACATAGACCCAGCACTGTTGCTCTGGTGACAGTTCGCATGTCAATCAAGCACATGCATGAGTGACAGAAGCCTTTCAAGGACAAATATTAACTGCTTTTAAAACCTGAGCACTGATGGTTCAAGCCTGCAATCTTAGATACTTAGGAGCCTAAGATCTGAGGATTTCTGTTCAAGCCAGCCTAGGGAAGAAAGCCTTGGAGACTCTTGTCTCCAATAAATCACTTAGAAAAAACTGGAAGTCACACTATGGCTACAGTGGTAGAATGCTAGCCTTGAAGCTGATGGTCACCTCAGGCCTTGTGTTCAAGCTGCAGGACTGGAACCAAAAGAACAATCACCTGCTTTTAAATAATTTCCTTGCTGGGTGCTGGTGACTCATGCCTGAATTCCTAGCTACTCAGGAGGCTGAGATCTGAGGATTGTGGTTTGATGGCAGGACAGGAAGGTCTGTGAGACTTTTTGTTTGGTCAATAATAATGCTTGAGCTCAGGTCCTGGACACTGGCCTTGAGCTTTTGTGCACAAAGCTAGCACTTCTACATTGAGCCACAGCTCTACTTCTGGTTTTCTGGTATTTACTTGGAGATAAGAGTCTTATGGACTTTGCTAGGCTGCCTTGAAGAGAAATCCTTAGATCTCAGCCTCCTGAGTAGGTAGGATTACAGGCCTGAGCTACTTAGGGACCCAGCCATGAGACTTATCTCCAGTCAACCACCAGAAAACCAGAAGTGCTTCTCTAGCTTAAAGTAGTACAGCGATAGCCTTCAGCAAAAAAACTCAGGGACAAGGCCTTGGTGCTGAATTCAAACCCCCTGACAGACAAAAACATGTTTTTCCTTTAAAAAACAAAACAAAAAACTAGATTTCCCTCAAAATGGATGGTTGGCATCTGGATTTGATGTTTTGAAGGAAGGTATCTACATACAACTGCCTTGGGTAGAAAAATGACCACCTCATCCCTGCCGGTGTGAAGTCAAAGACAGTGAACACCTTGGCAAACATCACGTGTGTGGGAGTTGGCATTCCCAGTGTAACAGGCACAGGTGGGAGAGGGAGCCATAAGGAGTGGCTGCCTTTGTATCTCCATCATGCTTGGGATGGGCTTGCTCACAAAGGGTGCTCCAGGACCACAGGCAGGAGCAGTGCAGGGATAAGGGCTACTCATACAGGTCCTCAGGTTCTGCAGGCCTCTGGCAGAAACGTTGGTTTGGCTGGGCCTCCGTTTCCCAGGGACCCTGGGCATTGCAGACTGCAGGCCAGAGTGGAGCATAGAGAGGGACAGAGAGGGGCAGATATATCCATCCACAGACTAAGATCTATGTTGGATCCTAATAATTTGATTTTCTCATTTATTCATTGAAAATAATTCGTGCATGAGGACACTAATATACGAAAAAACACAAGGAAGTCTTAAGCCAGGATTTAGTGATGAGAAAGTATCCTAAAATAGACTGGGTCAAACTGGATTCAGATACTAAATTCCTAACAGGACCTGCACATACTCATTGCAGGGCTAGAATATGATTCACATCCAAATTTTCTCATTTAAGTACAATATGGAACAGAAAAAGGGTTGTACTTCGTAACACAATTTAAAACATTTCTGGGAAGTTTTTCAGGATAGACAAGAACATTACATGTTTCACATGCACACATGCATTAATTATACATAAAACAATATAAAGGGCAAACAAGGCCAGGAGGCACAGAGACACATGTACACAGGGGCAGAGCCCAGGTGAAGGGGTCAGACGGCCCCTGTTTGCTGCAGGTTCAACCTCAGGCACACACACTACAGATCTGGACCCATTGGAGCCAGGAGACTACAAGCCAGGGACACTACTTGAGTCTACTTCTTCCTGTCCTCCCTGCTTTGATACTTTTGAAATCAGAGCTTCCAGCCTACAGAGCTGGGACTTTACTATTTGAACTATGCCCCAGCCCTGCTTTTTGCTGCTTATTCTAAAGATGAAGTCTGGAGCACATTTCTGCACTAACAGACCTTCAACTGTAATTCTCCACATCTCAGCTTCCTGAGTAGAGGGGACCACACATGCAAGCCAGTAGCTCCCAGCTCTCTGCTCCGGTCCTCTGTGTAATGGGCAAGAGGATGGTCCATTTCTCTCCTGGGCTCAAGCCTGACTCTGCCGCTGAGCAGCCTACTGCCCTGCTGAGGTTCTGCTCCACGCTGAGCATCCTCCTTCCTCATGGCTCCAGGTTCCAGAGGGAGAACACAAGTACCAGGGCCCCACTGAGCCTGCACATCAGCCACCCAGGCTCTACCGGTCACCAGCGCTCATCCTTGCTCTGCGCTGCTGGCCTGTGGGACACAGTGCCCTGAGATTGTCTCAGGCCAAGACAGAGCTCGCGTCCTAAGTGCTCACTGGATCTCCTGCTGGACCCCAGGCCCTGCCCTCTACTTGCAGTGGAGCCTGGGTCAGGCCCACCTTTGGGTCCTAAGTCCTCCTCTGGAAACCCAGAATCATCAGTAGAGGTGCTGTCCCCAAGAGAGGTGCTTGTGAATATCAAATAGTATGGAAGGACAGGACAAAGGAAGGTCCTAAGAGTGAAGGACAGGAGAAGCCCCAGCCTAAGGACCCCCCAGAAAGGAGCACCGCTGGCACCTGCACATCTGCATCTCTGGAGAACTCGGTGGGGGAGGAGGCCCCGGGTCCCGGGGGAAGCCCAGGACGTCCCCACCTTCTGCCCAGTGCTAGGTTACTGTGGTACAACAAAACATTCTTTGATATTCTGAAATAGTACTGGAAAATTAGAAGAGCCCCTGGGACATGGTTCGTCCTCTTGTGAGGTGAGTGGCGTTCTTCTAGTATTTGTGTCAGGATGACGGGGAAGCCATGCGAGGCTGGACTTACAACACAACCAGAAGGTGAAGAGTGGAGGGACACGGCGATCACGGTGACCTGGTGGAGGAGGGGGAACTCAGCTGAGCTGAGTGACCCCCGAGTGACCACACAGGGGCCACAGGTGAGCTGTGTCCCTTCCAGATGCTGGAGACCCATAGTGATTAACACATGGTAGGGCCTGGGGACTGGAAGTCCCATCAGAAGTCCCCAGGTCCTAGCCCCAGAGAAAGGGACAGGCCTGGGAGGACGGGCTGAGGAGTGGGGCCGTGGGCTTGGCTGGACCATGACTCCAGTCCCTGCTTTGGAGGGGGTGACAGGCCTGGGATCTGCTCCCTGTCATGGTAGAAGTCCTCGGCGTCCAATGTGCCAGCCATGAGGAAAACCAACAAGAGTAGGGAAGAGAACCCAGGCCACCCAGGAAGCCGGTGACAGCCAGCTTCTCCCCTCTGCTCTGGCCAAAAGAAGCCATGATAGAACTCCAGTGAAGAGGAGGCTCACCACAGACACTGAGTGGCACAAAGCAGGAACAAACGGGGACCCTGCTCAGGTCTTCAGTCCCTCTGCAGACGGGGAGACTCTGCTCTGCTGCTGCTCACACGCCCAGCATACCTGGGCCTGGGCAAGGCCGGAGAGCTGTCTTGAGAGCAGGACACAACACCTCAGGAAACGCGAGGAGCCCAGCGCCCCTCAGAGCCCCTCTTCCCGCCACCCCCACGCAGATCCAGGACAGCGGGACCTTCCACCAGAGAAAGAGGCCATGGCAGGAATCAGGATCGCAGCCTGCTGCCTCCACACAAAACCGGAGGCGGTTCCCCATTCCCAGCCCCCCGTGACCTCCACACGCACGGGAACGCTGAGCTCCTGCAGCCCTGTCCCTGTGGGGAGGTGTCTGCCACACAGCCTCCTCCGGAGGAGACGGCAGCCACGTTTACAGAGTTTACACAAATTAAACTCGGCTGAGCTCTGGGCCAGGTGAGGCTCTGGCCTGCAGGGGCGAGGCTGCTGGCAGGCGAGTCCCAGTGCCCCAGGAAGGCGGCCCTCACAGGGGCCTCTGGCCTCCCCTTCCCATCCACCCCACCCCACCTCCAGCATGCCCCACACCACAGTGCGGGCACCTCTGTCCCTGCCACACCAGACCAGGCCCTGGGGCCCGCTCTGACCTCGTGGTATTCCTTCAAAATTCCTGCAGCGGGGTGTCTTGGGAAATGGTTTGTCAGGGCAGCCCTCATCAGGAGAGGAAACACTACCTGACATGACAGCAAGGAGCTGTGCTGGGCGCCCTCACCCTTTCCGCCTTAGAACTGAGCAGGACAGAGGAGGCCCGCGTGCACAGGCCTCACCCCTCCACTGGGTCTCCGTGCGTCCTTCCACTTGGACCTTCCAAGCTGCAGAACTGTGAGCAATCAAGGTCTGTGCTTCGTGTGCGCAGTCCACGTGCTCTGAGGGCACCAGCCCCGAGGCACGGACTAGAAGAACCTGTCCCAGAACTCACCACGCCCTTTCCTCATAAATAACAATTCCTCCTCATCACACTCATTGCCCATGGCACTGGGGTAAGCAAGACGAGGCCAGTGGACAGCTTCCTCCCTTCTGCTCAGAAACTAGAAGACCCTCAGAGTGGGCAAGACTGAGGAGGAGAAGGGTACCAGCCAGCTCCAGAGACTCAGCAAGAGCTTCAATGGAGGCTCTGTAGGGCAGGGGCTGCCCACCCACCACACCAGGGGTGGGAGCAGAGGAGCTTGGCAGCCAATCCAACATGGCCTTGCGCTCAGCGGCTTGGTCAGGAACAAGGGACAGGAGAAGCCCAGGATACAGGGGGCAGAGCCCGAGGCCTCCCCCACAGAGCCATTGCTATGGACAAGAGGGATATTGACACTCTGAAGAGCAAGGCGGGCCTGACCTTGCTACTGATCCTGACACCTGTGGGGGAGGAGCCAGCCCAGGAACCGAGCCCTCCCCGCTACTTATGTGGGATGGAGCCCTGAACCCCGATACTGTGGGTCCTGCCATTCTTCCAGCTGTCAACAGAAAGATGAACTCACATTCTGCTGACTCAGGCAGCTTCTACCCATGGCGCCTCGCTTGTGTCACCAGCACCACGGACGCTCACGAGGGTCACAAATGCCAGGACAGCTAGGCCACCCCCCCATCACCAGCAACCTTGAGGCAGGCGCTGGGCCAGCTGCCAGGCCCTGCCCAGCGGGAAGGGTGTCAATGACCATACCAACAGTCAGCAGAAACCTCATGTAGAAACCTGCTCCAGGCCGGAGCCCAGAGAAGAGCGAGCTCTGGGGCTGCACAGCTGGCAGGCTCAGGGTCGAGAACCAGAGTGCCAGGGCCGCGGCTGCCCGTTGCCCAGCATGGGGGGAGGGAACCCAGCAGCCACTGGCCTTGCTCCTGTGGACACAGGCCTTCCACCAGTCCCCAGGATTCCTCACCCCCGGTGCCCAGGCAGAGGCCTGTGCCCACACCAGCCCCATCTCCAGCCGATCCCCACCAGCCTGGCTGCCAGGCGGCCCTTCAGGTCAGCAGCACAAGGTTCTCTGCTGCTCTGTCCTTCAGCAGCCACGACCAGCTGTGGCCAGCACACTGGTGCAAGACCAGCATGAAGCATCTTAGGACGCTCTGGTCGCAGCCTGGCACCACACAGCCGAGGCTGAGGCCTGCTCCAGCCGGTCCCTTGTGCCATCCACTGCCATGCTGCATGCAGCCATCGGCTCAGGCATCCAGTGCTAAAACATCTCCTTAAGCTTCATAGAGCAATGCCAGGAGGACTAGAGAATACTCAGGATCTTCCCACCCCGGGGCACACAGAACACTCCAACCAGAGGCACAGACCAAGCCTCTGCTCAACCAGGACACCGTGGCCTCTGACCCTGCTCTGTGGCAGCCTAGGGTGAGGAGACTCCCTCTGGCCTGATGGGATTGGGGTTGGGCGAGGGGGAAACGCTGCGCATTCCACCCCCGGATGGGGAGGGCTGCAGCTCCCCACTTCCTCCACCTGGAGGGGAAGCCTAGCCAGAGGCCCTGCCTCCAGTGGAGGACAAAACACTTCCTTTGCGGAGGACATTGGCCAGCTGTCCCGGGAGTCCTGGGCAGAGCTGCTGGGCATTGATGCAGCCTGGAAGCCAGTCCCTCGGTGCCCCTGCCTGTTCCCTGGGTCCCCACAGAACAGCCGGGCTCTGTGACTGGTGCATGGATGGGACCAGCCGTGAAGGCCCGGCCCCTCTTCAAGCCCAGCTGGCTCGCTGCAGCAGACCTGGCGATCCACGGGGCCTGCAAGGTGCCCACACTTCCACACTCCCCAACCCCAGACGGGGCAGGGCCACCTGCCACCTCCCAGGCCTCCACGCGTGAACTCCACACACACATGTTCGTCATACAGGTCACATGGCTGCAGGTGGGCCTCGTGAGTGGTCCTGTCACCCTGCACATGAGGGAGAAGACCAGCAAAGGCCACGCCCAGGCCCGGACAGTCAACTCAGCATGGCACTGACTGTGCGGACTGGCCCTTCCCACACCCCCATGGAGGCCGAACTCTGAGCCAGCAGCTCAGATTCACACCTTTGTCACGCCTCACCCTGACCAGCCCAGCATCCTGACCACAGGGCTCGGTAGGAGTCCAGACATCCAGCTGCTCTGCCCACAAGGCGCAGTGGACAGGCACGGGGTAGCGGCCACGTGCATCCTTGGCTGAGCTGCGGGGCGTGGGCACCCGCTCCCTGCTAGGCCTGTGTCCTGTCTGTGGTAGACCCTTGCCTGTGGCAGCCAAGGCTCCACTGCCTGAGCCTCTGGAGCAGCCGCCGGCCGCTCCTTTCTGGGCCATTCCGTCCCGGCCATGAGGACGCGGCTTCCCGATGCAGCCGCGAAGCAGCCCTGCGCCAGGTTCTTCCCGCTCAGCAGCGCGCATGAGCCCACAGGCTTCCCTCAGCTGCCGCCTCTTGGTGCTGCCCACAGCACAGCGACTGCAGAGATTCGGCCGGATGACAGGCCTGTGCACCTTCTCTTCAGGCATCAACACCACCCAGCCCACAGGAGGGGTGCCAGCCCAGATTTACTTCTGGGGCAGGAAATCCCCCTCCCTCCTCCTTGTCCCTCTTCACAAGGGGCATAGGCTCTTGTCCTCCACCCACAGCTGGCCTTCGGCATGGACAAGCCCCCCACCCGGCGTCTTCTGTGGCTCAGCACAGCCACATGGGGCGGGATGGGGGGGGGGGAGGTTGTGGGAAGGGAGGTCCCTTCCCGCACTCTGGGCTCTCAGACCACATGCAGAACTTCTCATGGAAGAACAGGGAGGCACTGCCCAGCCAGCCTCCGACACTCTGCCAAGGAGTCTCAGCAGTTTCTCATCCCTGAATACAGACGTCCTCCAGTCCAGCCTGGTCCACAATGCAACATGACCTGGTGGAGAGAAGAGCCAGGATCAAATGCGGCAGCTAAAGGAGGCCCACCGGTCCCGCGGTGACCCTGGTCAGCACACACTGAACACGGAGCCCCTGTGTCTCCACACCGACCACTGTGTCTAAGCTTGAGGTGGCGGGGACAGAGGGGCCCCTCAGAAGCCTGGCCACTACTGACTGCTCAGCTTCTCATTCTCCCTACTACTCAGAAGAGGAAGCTTTTTCTATTCTCTGTTCCCATGGAGGAAGATAGACAAGGCAGACTGGACAGTGGATGACAGGAAGGAGAGAAAGAAGAAAGAGAAAGAATGAGAGGGAGGAAATATATCAATTATAGGTCTATTGGTTGACATACTGGATAGAGGGAGAGTATGGAATGAACGGATGATAGATATACATGTTGAGATCTATCAATAGAAGATGATAGGAGAAAAGGTAGGTATATAGGTAGGTAGATGGTAGATTCATGTCTAGAAAGATAGACAGGAAGGAAGGATTCAAATGGGACCCATGGCATGGGGTTTCTTTCAATCTGCTCCCATCATTATTTACATCAGTCCCCAGATTGCGCAGTGGGCGCTCCTCACAAAGCACTTCAGTGCCCCGCTGGGCTTGTGCCCCGCAGGGGGGGAGCTCTCTTTCCCCTGCATGCTCCCCTGGCACAGTCCGGGCACACGCCCCGGAGCTGTGGAAAGCGCTTCTTCCCCATGTTCTGCACACATCATGCTCACTCTCTGGGAAACATGAAATCCTAGGCCACCAAGACTCCTTGAAACCTCTAAAACACAGATGGAGACTGAGAGATGAAAACCCAGTAAGGTAGAGGGGCTGTATCTGATCAATGTTCGTTGTACGCATTGTGGTAAATACCACAATGAAACACCTTGGTGCAATCAATGTGTTAATAAAGATAAGTAAAACTGGAGATCCAAACGACTCCTCAGTATTGCACAGTGAGAAACCTATCCAAATATGGGATGGCCCAAGCGGCTCACACCTGGAATCCTAGCTACTCAGTAGACTGAGAGCTGAGAATGGAAGTTTTCAGCCAGCTTGGGCAGACAAATCCAGGAGACCCTTCTCCACAGGTAGTCAGCAAAACACTAGAGCCAGATCTGTGGCCCAAGGGGTGGAGCAAGAAAGCTGCCCCAAGAGTGGCAGGCCTGAGCTCCAGACACAGTACCCAGCAGTGCACACATGCGCACACATACAGTTTACCCTGTGATCCTCAGTCATTTCAGTTCTCTGAGAGTTTCAGGATGTGGTTGGTAAGTCAAGCTGGATACATTCCCCCACTCTCTGCAAAGCCTTTATGAAACGGAATGTCCAGACCCCTCTTGTCAACACGGCCCCAGAGGGCTGGGACGGATCCCTGTGCCCCAGGCTCCCACCGGGCACTGCTGAGCCTCTACCTGGCGTCCTCTCCACGGACCGAGGAAAGTGGGGAGATTTTTCTTTCCCGGTGCGCAGGCCATGGCGTCTGTAACCACGTGCCTCCAAGGCCCTGAGCACCGTTGCTGCCCAGAAAAGGTGCTGCAGGAATGGCCTGCCGCCAAGCCCTATTTCAAAACGTGGAGCAAGCATGACCTTCAGTTCTGGGTGAGCGTGCAGACCGGCTGCGCGAATCACCGGGCTATTGCTCCAAAACTGGTGACGCGGGAGAGGAAGAACCCGAGGCCCAAGCCCTCCGCGTGGCATGAGCCTGGGACTGAAGTCAGATTCAGATACTCCCTCAGACTGCCTGGCGATGTTGGAAATGCGAGTGTCGGGACTCTTTACTCACTGTTGGTGTGCGGCGCGCCTCCTGGGGTCCAGGACAGGCGGTAAACTCTGCTTGGCCCTGGATGTGGGGCGCCTGCCCCAACCCGCAGGTGCCTGGCCAGGCTCCCGCAGGCCGCGGTCGTTCGGGGTGGGCGCGCGCCCTCTGCCGGCCGTTGTGCGCCGTTACAGGGCCGCGCCCTCTGGTGCTTGTGCGGGTCCCAGGTGCCCATCCCGTGGGCATTTCAAATTTGAGAAACAGTATGACAAAGTATGTAGGAAATATGCATTGGCTGGGTTTTCTTTCCGTTCAGCAAAGCTTTTGTCCACACAGACTAATACACCTGCCCAATCCCTCCTGTATTCACGGAAGGAACCTAAAGGCAGGCCATGAATGCTACCACCCTGAGCGAGCAGCCGGGCGCACGGTGCGGACCTGTAACGGCGCACAACGGCCGGCAGAGGGCGCGCGCCCACCCCGAACGACCGCGGCCTGCGGGGGCCTGGCCAGGCACCTGCGGGTTGGGGCGGGCGCCCCACATCCAGGGCCAAGCAGAGTTTACCGCCTGTCCTGGACCCCAGGAGGCGCGCCACACACCAACAGTGAGTAGAGTCCCGACACTCGCATTTCCAACATCGCCAGGCAGTCTGAGGGAGTATCTGAATCTGACTTCAGTCCCAGGCTCATGCCACGCGGAGGGCTTGGGCCTCGGGTTCTTCCTCTCCCGCGTCACCAGTTTTGGAGCAATAGCCCGGTGATTCGCGCAGCCGGTCTGCACGCTCACCCAGAACTGAAGGTCATGCTTGCTCCACGTTTTGAAATAGGGCTTGGCGGCAGGCCATTCCTGCAGCACCTTTTCTGGGCAGCAACGGTGCTCAGGGCCTTGGAGGCACGTGGTTACAGACGCCATGGCCTGCGCACCGGGAAAGAAAAATCTCCCCACTTTCCTCGGTCCGTGGAGAGGACGCCAGGTAGAGGCTCAGCAGTGCCCGGTGGGAGCCTGGGGCACAGGGATCCGTCCCAGCCCTCTGGGGCCGTGTTGACAAGAGGGGTCTGGACATTCCGTTTCATAAAGGCTTTGCAGAGAGTGGGGGAATGTATCCAGCTTGACTTACCAACCACATCCTGAAACTCTCAGAGAACTGAAATGACTGAGGATCACAGGGTAAACTGTATGTGTGCGCATGTGTGCACTGCTGGGTACTGTGTCTGGAGCTCAGGCCTGCCACTCTTGGGGCAGCTTTCTTGCTCCACCCCTTGGGCCACAGATCTGGCTCTAGTGTTTTGCTGACTACCTGTGGAGAAGGGTCTCCTGGATTTGTCTGCCCAAGTTGGCTGAAAACTTCCATTCTCAGCTCTCAGTCTACTGAGTAGCTAGGATTCCAGGTGTGAGCCGCTTGGGCCATCCCATATTTGGATAGGTTTCTCACTGTGCAATACTGAGGAGTCGTTTGGATCTCCAGTTTTACTTATCTTTATTAACACATTGATTGCACCAAGGTGTTTCATTGTGGTATTTACCACAATGCGTACAACGAACATTGATCAGATACAGCCCCTCTACCTTACTGGGTTTTCATCTCTCAGTCTCCATCTGTGTTTTAGAGGTTTCAAGGAGTCTTGGTGGCCTAGGATTTCATGTTTCCCAGAGAGTGAGCATGATGTGTGCAGAACATGGGGAAGAAGCGCTTTCCACAGCTCCGGGGCGTGTGCCCGGACTGTGCCAGGGGAGCATGCAGGGGAAAGAGAGCTCCCCCCCTGCGGGGCACAAGCCCAGCCGGGCACTGAAGTGCTTTGTGAGGAGCGCCCACTGCGCAATCTGGGGACTGATGTAAATAATGATGGGAGCAGATTGAAAGAAACCCCATGCCATGGGTCCCATTTGAATCCTTCCTTCCTGTCTATCTTTCTAGACATGAATCTACCATCTACCTACCTATATACCTACCTTTTCTCCTATCATCTTCTATTGATAGATCTCAACATGTATATCTATCATCCGTTCATTCCATACTCTCCCTCTATCCAGTATGTCAACCAATAGACCTATAATTGATATATTTCCTCCCTCTCATTCTTTCTCTTTCTTCTTTCTCTCCTTCCTGTCATCTACTGTCCAGTCTGCCTTGTCTATCTTCCTCCGTGGGAACAGAGAATAGAAAAATTTGCTTCTTCTTCTGAGTAGTAGGGAGAATGAGGAGCTGAGAAGTCAGCAGTGGCCAGGCTTCTGAGGGGCCCCTCTGTCCCCGCCACCTCAAGCTTAGACACAGTGGTCGGTGTGGAGACACAGGGGCTCCGTGTTCAGTGTGTGCTGACCAGGGTCACTGCGGGACCGGTGGGCCTCCTTTAGCTGCCGCATTTGATCCTGGCTCTTCTCTCCACCAGGTCATGTTGCATTGTGGACCAGGCTGGACTGGAGGACGTCTGTATTCAGGGATGAGAAACTGCTGAGACTCCTTGGCAGAGTGTCGGAGGCTGGCTGGGCAGTGCCTCCCTGTTCTTCCATGAGAAGTTCTGCATGTGGTCTGAGAGCCCAGAGTGCGGGAAGGGACCTCCCTTCCCACAACCTCCCCCCCCCCATCCCGCCCCATGTGGCTGTGCTGAGCCACAGAAGACGCCGGGTGGGGGGCTTGTCCATGCCGAAGGCCAGCTGTGGGTGGAGGACAAGAGCCTATGCCCCTTGTGAAGAGGGACAAGGAGGAGGGAGGGGGATTTCCTGCCCCAGAAGTAAATCTGGGCTGGCACCCCTCCTGTGGGCTGGGTGGTGTTGATGCCTGAAGAGAAGGTGCACAGGCCTGTCATCCGGCCGAATCTCTGCAGTCGCTGTGCTGTGGGCAGCACCAAGAGGCGGCAGCTGAGGGAAGCCTGTGGGCTCATGCGCGCTGCTGAGCGGGAAGAACCTGGCGCAGGGCTGCTTCGCGGCTGCATCGGGAAGCCGCGTCCTCATGGCCGGGACGGAATGGCCCAGAAAGGAGCGGCCGGCGGCTGCTCCAGAGGCTCAGGCAGCGGAGCCTTGGCTGCCACAGGCAAGGGTCTACCACAGACAGGACACAGGCCTAGCAGGGAGCGGGTGCCCACGCCCCGCAGCTCAGCCAAGGATGCACGTGGCCGCTACCCCGTGCCTGTCCACTGCGCCTTGTGGGCAGAGCAGCTGAATGTCTGGACTCCTACCGAGCCCTGTGGTCAGGATGCTGGGCTGGTCAGGGTGAGGCGTGACAAAGGTGTGAATCTGAGCTGCTGGCTCAGAGTTCAGCCTCCATGGGGGTGTGGGAAGGGCCAGTCCGCACAGTCAGTGCCATGCTGAGTTGACTGTCCGGGCCTGGGCGTGGCCTTTGCTGGTCTTCTCCCTCATGTGCAGGGTGACAGGACCACTCACGAGGCCCACCTGCAGCCATGTGACCTGTATGACGAACATGTGTGTGTGGAGTTCACGCGTGGAGGCCTGGGAGGTGGCAGGTGGCCCTGCCCCGTCTGGGGTTGGGGAGTGTGGAAGTGTGGGCACCTTGCAGGCCCCGTGGATCGCCAGGTCTGCTGCAGCGAGCCAGCTGGGCTTGAAGAGGGGCCGGGCCTTCACGGCTGGTCCCATCCATGCACCAGTCACAGAGCCCGGCTGTTCTGTGGGGACCCAGGGAACAGGCAGGGGCACCGAGGGACTGGCTTCCAGGCTGCATCAATGCCCAGCAGCTCTGCCCAGGACTCCCGGGACAGCTGGCCAATGTCCTCCCCAAAGGAAGTGTTTTGTCCTCCACTGGAGGCAGGGCCTCTGGCTAGGCTTCCCCTTCAGGTGGAGGAAGTGGGGAGCTGCAGCCCTCCCCATCCGGGGGTGGAATGCGCAGCGTTTCCCCCTCGCCCAACCCCAATCCCATCAGGCCAGAGGGAGTCTCCTCACCCTAGGCTGCCACAGAGCAGGGTCAGAGGCCACGGTGTCCTGGTTGAGCAGAGGCTTGGTCTGTGCCTCTGGTTGGAGTGTTCTGTGTGCCCCGGGGTGGGAAGATCCTGAGTATTCTCTAGTCCTCCTGGCATTGCTCTATGAAGCCTAAGGAGATGTTTTAGCAACTGGATGCCTGAGCCGATGGCTGCATGCAGCATGGCAGTGGCTGGCACAAGGGACCGGCTGGAGCAGGCCTCAGCCTCGGCTATGTGGTGCCAGGCTGCGACCAGAGCGTCCTAAGATGCTTCATGCTGGTCTTGCACCAGTGTGCTGGCCACAGCTGGTCGTGGCTGCTGAAGGTCAGAGCAGCAGAGAACCTTGTGCTGCTGACCTGAAGGGCCGCCTGGCAGCCAGGCTGGTGGGGATCGGCTGGAGATGGGGCTGGTGTGGGCACAGGCCTCTGCCTGGGCACCGGGGGTGAGGAATCCTGGGGACTGGTGGAAGGCCTGTGTCCACAGGAGCAAGGCCAGTGGCTGCTGGGTTCCCTCCCCCCATGCTGGGCAACGGGCAGCCGCGGCCCTGGCACTCTGGTTCTCGACCCTGAGCCTGCCAGCTGTGCAGCCCCAGAGCTCGCTCTTCTCTGGGCTCCGGCCTGGAGCAGGTTTCTACATGAGGTTTCTGCTGACTGTTGGTATGGTCATTGACACCCTTCCCGCTGGGCAGGGCCTGGCAGCTGGCCCAGCGCCTGCCTCAAGGTTGCTGGTGATGGGGGGGTGGCCTAGCTGTCCTGGCATTTGTGACCCTCGTGAGCGTCCGTGGTGCTGGTGACACAAGCGAGGCACCATGGGTAGAAGCTGCCTGAGTCAGCAGAATGTGAGTTCATCTTTCTGTTGACAGCTGGAAGAATGGCAGGACCCACAGTATCGGGGTTCAGGGCTCCATCCCACATAAGTAGCGGGGAGGGCTCGGTTCCTGGGCTGGCTCCTCCCCCACAGGTGTCAGAATCAGTAGCAAGGTCAGGCCCGCCTTGCTCTTCAGAGTGTCAATATCCCTCTTGTCCATAGCAATGGCTCTGTGGGGGAGGCCTCGGGCTCTGCCCCCTGTATCCTGGGCTTCTCCTGTCCCTTGTTCCTGACCAAGCCGCTGAGCGCAAGGCCATGTTGGATTGGCTGCCAAGCTCCTCTGCTCCCACCCCTGGTGTGGTGGGTGGGCAGCCCCTGCCCTACAGAGCCTCCATTGAAGCTCTTGCTGAGTCTCTGGAGCTGGCTGGTACCCTTCTCCTCCTCAGTCTTGCCCACTCTGAGGGTCTTCTAGTTTCTGAGCAGAAGGGAGGAAGCTGTCCACTGGCCTCGTCTTGCTTACCCCAGTGCCACGGGCAATGAGTGTGATGAGGAGGAATTGTTATTTATGAGGAAAGGGCGTGGTGAGTTCTGGGACAGGTTCTTCTAGTCCGTGCCTCGGGGCTGGTGCCCTCAGAGCACGTGGACTGCGCACACGAAGCACAGACCTTGATTGCTCACAGTTCTGCAGCTTGGAAGGTCCAAGTGGAAGGACGCACAGAGACCCAGTGGAGGGGTGAGGCCTGTGCACGCGGGCCTCCTCTGTCCTGCTCAGTTCTAAGGCGGAAAGGGTGAGGGCGCCCAGCACAGCTCCTTGCTGTCATGTCAGGTAGTGTTTCTTCTCCTGATGAGGGCTGCCCTGACAAACCATTTCCCAAGACACCCCGCTGCAGGAATTTTGAAGGAATACCACGAGGTCAGAGCGGGCCCCAGGGCCTGGTCTGGTGTGGCAGGGACAGAGGTGCCCGCACTGTGGTGTGGGGCATGCTGGAGGTGGGGTGGGGTGGATGGGAAGGGGAGGCCAGAGGCCCCTGTGAGGGCCGCCTTCCTGGGGCACTGGGACTCGCCTGCCAGCAGCCTCGCCCCTGCAGGCCAGAGCCTCACCTGGCCCAGAGCTCAGCCGAGTTTAATTTGTGTAAACTCTGTAAACGTGGCTGCCGTCTCCTCCGGAGGAGGCTGTGTGGCAGACACCTCCCCACAGGGACAGGGCTGCAGGAGCTCAGCGTTCCCGTGCGTGTGGAGGTCACGGGGGGCTGGGAATGGGGAACCGCCTCCGGTTTTGTGTGGAGGCAGCAGGCTGCGATCCTGATTCCTGCCATGGCCTCTTTCTCTGGTGGAAGGTCCCGCTGTCCTGGATCTGCGTGGGGTGGCAGGAAGAGGGGCTCTGAGGGGCGCTGGGCTCCTCGCGTTTCCTGAGGTGTTGTGTCCTGCTCTCAAGACAGCTCTCCGGCCTGGCCCAGGCCCAGGTATGCTGGGCGTGTGAGCAGCAGCAGAGCAGAGTCTCCCCGTCTGCAGAGGGACTGAAGACCTGAGCAGGGTCCCCGTTTGTTCCTGCTTTGTGCCACTCAGTGTCTGTGGTGAGCCTCCTCTTCACTGGAGTTCTATCATGGCTTCTTTTGGCCAGAGCAGAGGGGAGAAGCTGGTTGTCACCGGCTTCCTGGGTGGCCTGGGTTCTCTTCCCTACTCTTGTTGGTTTTCCTCATGGCTGGCACATTGGACGCCGAGGACTTCTACCATGACAGGGAGCAGATCCCAGGCCTGTCACCCCCTCCAAAGCAGGGACTGGAGTCATGGTCCAGCCAAGCCCACGGCCCCACTCCTCAGCCCGTCCTCCCAGGCCTGTCCCTTTCTCTGGGGCTAGGACCTGGGGACTTCTGATGGGACTTCCAGTCCCCAGGCCCTACCATGTGTTAATCACTATGGGTCTCCAGCATGTGGAAGGGACACAGCTCACCTGTGGCCCCTGTGTGGTCACTCGGGGGCCACTCAGCTCAGCTGAGTTCCCCCTCCTCCACCAGGTCACCGTGATCGCCGTGTCCCTCCACTCTTCACCTTCTGGTTGTGTTGTAAGTCCAGCCTCGCATGGCTTCCCTGTCATCCTGACACAAATACTAGAAGAACGCCACTCACCTCACAAGAGGACGAACCACGTCCCAGGGGCTCTTCTAATTTTCCAGTACTATTTCAGAATATCAAAGAATGTTTTGTTGTACCACAGTAACCTAGCACTGGGCAGAAGGTGGGGACGTCCTGGGCTTCCCCCGGGACCCGGGGCCTCCTCCCCCACCGAGTTCTCCAGAGATGCAGATGTGCAGGTGCCAGCGGTGCTCCTTTCTGGGGGGTCCTTAGGCTGGGGCCTTTCCTGTCCATCACTCTTAGGACCTTCCTTTGTCCTGTCCTTCCATACTATTTGATGCTCACAAGCACCTCTCTTGGGGACAGCACCTCTACTGATGATTCTGGGTTTCCAGAGGAGGACTTAGGACCCAAAGGTGGGCCTGACCCAGGCTCCACTGCAAGTAGAGGGCAGGGCGTGGGGTCCAGCAGGAGATCCAGTGAGCACTTAGGATGCGAGCTCTGCCTTGGCCTGAGACAATCTCAGGGCAGTGTGTCCCACAGGCCAGCAGCGCAGAGCAAGGATGAGCGCTGGTGACCGGCAGAGCCTGGGTGGCTGATGTGCAGGCTCAGTGGGGCCCTGGTACTTGTGTTCTCCCTTTGGAACCTGGAGCCATGAGGAAGGAGGATGCTCAGCGTGGAGCAGAACATCAGCAGGGCAGTAGGCTGCTGAGCGGCAGAGTCAGGCTTGAGCCCAGGAGAGAAATGGACCATCCTCTTGCCCATTGCACGATGGAGAATTACAGTTTGAAGGTCTGTTAGTGCAGAAATGTGCTCCAGACTTCATCTCTAGAATAAGCAGCAAAAAGCAGGGCTGGGGCATGGTTCAAATAGTAAAGTGCCAGCTCTGTAGGCTGGAAGCTCTGATTTCAAAAGTATCAAAGCAGGGATGACAGGAAGTAGTGTCCCTGGCTTGTAGTCTCCTGGCTCCAATGGGTCCAGATCTGTAGTGTGTGTGTCTGAGCTTGAACCTGCAGCAAACAGAAGCCCTCTGACCCCTTCACCTGGGCTTTGTCCCTGCGTGCACCTGACCCTGTGGCTCCTGGCCTTGCTTGCCATTTATATTGTTCTATATGTAATTAATGCATGTGTGCAATGTGAAACATGTTCCATGCTCATGTCTATTCTGAAAAACTTTCAATAAATATTTTGTCTTTTTTTCAGTCATTGGGCCTGAACTGTTGGTCTGGGTGCTGTCCCTCAGGTCTTCTGCTCAAGGCTAGTGCTCTACCCCTTGAGCCATTGCCCCACTTCTGGGTATTTCTGCTTATGTGGAGCTAAGGAATGGAGCCCAGGGCTTCATGCATGCCAGGCAATCACTCTACCACCAATCCTCCTTCCCAGGCATCTTTTTGTTACTTACAAAGGAAAACCTGTTTGTTCCACTTTGTGCTTAAATGAGAACGAAAATGTGGATGAGTCATATTTTATCCAAATAAGTGTGTCCTGAGTTCAAGCCCCGAGACTAATACGTTAACACATTAAATAAAAAGTACACTTAATATGTAGGCCATATTTAACTGTCTAATGCCCATAGAAAGTAAAAAAAAAAAAGGCTAAACTTTTTGATAATGACAATGCTCAACATACCTATCTTGTGACCTTGTTCCGATTTAGTTGAGTATTTTTCTATACATGGCATCCCCTGAGATGTTCACCTTGAGATGTCCTTCAGTGCTCTTCAAGGCTTGGCTTTGCTGCTTCCCTTATATGCTTGGATTCCTATATCCTTCATTGTGTATCTTCTTTCCTAGTTTCCCATTTTAAGGAAGCTCATCCTGAAGAGTACTTCTTGGGTAAGAGAGCATGCTATTATTTTAGATTTTGTAGTTGTAAAAGAATTTGTTATTCTGTTATATTTGGCTTTAAAATTTGCCTGAATCTGGACATCTACTCAGAACATTACAAGTAATGTATTGGTAAAGACACTTGCACAATCCATGTTCATTTTTGCATAACAATAGGCAAGTTATAGAAACAGCCCAGGTGCCAACAACAGATGAATGGATCCAAAAATGTGGTTCCCATGCATGATAGAATTTTACTCATTGAGTGGAAAGAAGCATATGTCATTTGCAGGGAAATGGACGGACCTAGAACAAGTCATGTTAAATCAGGTAAGCCAAGCTTAGACTAATGGCACATTGCTTTCCCTTCTATTGTGAAAGCTAGCTCTAAAATACTACTTGTCATGATAACTTATATGGGGCTCTATGAACTTACACACAAACTAAAGGAGAGGGTAAGTAGGAGAGGAATCCAAAGGCATAATTCCTTACATCTAAAGCATGGTTTATTAAAACAAATTCCAGTTAGTGGAAACATGTTTTTGGACAGGGGGATAAAAAGCAGCAAAAGCAATGGAAGGAAGAGTGAGAAAATGGGGGGCCGGGAAGGTGGCTCAGTGGTAGAGTGCTTGCCTTGTATGCATGAGGCCCTGGGTTGGACTCCTCAGCACCACATAAGCAAAAAGAAAAAAGCCAGAAGTGGCACTGTGGCTCAAGTGGTAAAGCGCTAGCCTTGAGCTGAAGAGCTGAGGGACAGTGCCCAGACCCAGAGTTCAGGCCCCACGACCAGATCCCCCAAAAAAGAGTGAGAAAATGTGTCATTGTACTCAATATATACTACATAAAAAAATGAATGTAACTTGTAGGTAGGGACCAGGGGGGAAAATAGGGTAAAGAAGGGGTGAAGTTATTCAAGAAGTGTTGTACTCATTACCTGACTTATGGAATTGTAACCCCTTTGTATATATCAATAACAAAAAAAAAATTGGCTAGCTATAAGTACTCAACTGAATGGCATTTCCCCTTAGATTTTGGAAGGCATTTTTTTCTTTTTCCTTTTTTTTTTTTTTCTGTGTTTATAGTGTTACTATTGAAAATTCCAAAATCCTAATTCCAAATCCCTTTTGTGTGATTTTTATTCTGGAAAACTGAAGAATTTTACTTTCTCTCTTACATTCTGAAATTCTAATACATTTTATTATTGTCTTGATTTCCTCATTCTCTTTCTTCATTGTGCTGTTCTCTGGGTAGTTCCGTTTTAGTATGAAATTTGTGAACTTTTGTGCTAGACAAGTCTCTAGAATCGTTTCCTTTGATTATCTCTTTCTGGAACTCAGATTCTAAGAATTCTTTTCTTTCCTCCCTTCCTTCTTCCCCCTCCCTCTTAGCCATGTTTTCTGCCTTGCTTCTCATTTCCCTTCACTACTCTCAGAGATCCTCCCAGGCCATTTCCTGAGCACCTGTGGATTTGCTTTCTTGTGGGTATCTAAGTGAAATGAATCCCAAGATAGGGATTCTTCTTTGTCGCTGTTTTTAATGTACTATGTGATTTTTTTTGTTTCTTTTGCATGTTATTCCTCCATGGTATAACTCCTGTTGTTACTATATTTGATTCCCGTGCCCTGAATCTTGTATACACATTTTACTAATTTGGGAAGGGAAAGGGAAATAACAGAATGCTGAAATAAGAATACAGGTTGGCCCATTGTAACAATGAGATATACAAGACACTATGTTGAAAACGAACTTTGCAACTTGGCGGGAGGAAAGAGGAGATAGGGAGGTGGGGAGGGAAGGGATAGTAGGGAAAAAACAAAGGAGGGGGTGCCGGGCGCCGGTGGTTCACGCCTGTAATCCTAGCTACCCAGAAGGCTGAGATCTGAGGATCGTGGTTCAAAGCCAACATGAGGCAGGAAAGTACATGAGACTCTTATTTCCAATAAACTACTAGAAAACCGGATGTGGCACTCTGGCTCAAGTGGTAGAGTGCTTGCTTTGAGCTAAAGAGATGAGGGACAGCACCCAAGCCTAGAATTCAAGCCCCATGACTGACAAAACAAACAAAAAAGGGGTAACAGTGCTCAATAGGAAATGTATTCATTACCTTACTCATGTAAATGCAACTCCTTTGTACAGTATCTTTACAATAAAAAAAACATGGATTGCCCATTAATCTTGCAGCTTTCATGCCCCAGAGTTGTTTCTCAGGGACTTTCTGATAGCCAGCAGGTGAACATCCACCGATTTCTCCTTTCCTCCTTTATCTGAATTGCCACTTATAGACTCACAGGCTTGTACATGATCACACATGATTCCAACACTTAACTATATCCTAAGCACACAAACAGCTCACATAAACACAGAATCAGTACCTACTGTGACTCACAAGAATAGAATCATGAGTCCACTACATACTTGCATATACTTGTGTCACACACATCCTCACTTGCACGTCTGCCCTCATTGTGCACGCATAAATACACACACCACTTTGTTAATCTCTCTCTCTCTCTCTCTCTCTCTCTCTCTCTCTCTCTCTCTCTCTCTCTCTCTCTCTCTCTCTCTCTCTCGCTCGCTCGCTCTCGCTCTCGCTCTCTGCCAATCTCCAAAGGGGCAATTCAGGCATCTTTAGAAGTACAAATTCTCTGTATACATTCTCTGTATACACACACAAAAAAGTCTCCATGAACTCTCAATTTCTCTGACCTGCCATCCCTGGGACCTAAACAGAGCAAGGTGTTTGTTGAGTGAATGAATAAAACATTAACTAGTTATAATCTGATTCTTCATGTTTGCCTTAGAACCACCGTTGTGGTGTGATATCTGTGAGTTAACTTTAATGATTTGCTCCTATCTTTTGTTCAACAGAACAAGTATTCCTAAATACTAATGCCTTCTTAAAGCTTACCTGGTGAGTGTCTCAACCAAAAAGCAAAAGGTAGAAAAGGCACCAACTGTCTCCTCACCCAAGTCCTGATCAGGAGTGTAGCTGATGGGTAGGCTACATCTTAAGTAGTATGTTGCTCAAAACAGACAAGATATAGATGAGTTCTTTGGGCCACTGTATAGTGACAGGAGTCCCTCTTCCCTATCCAGAGAGAACTGCAGGTAGGGCAGTGTATCAAAAGTATTTTCCTGGTGGTTGCACAGCATGCTAAACACCATATCATTCTTAGATTGTGGCCAGACCTAAGGCTCTTTCCAGTGCCTGCCCAAATCGATACTGCAAAACAACCTCTGCTATCGGAGCAGAACCAGTTTCTCCCCACCTGGCCTCTCTAAGGCGAGTGCATTAGAGCCAGGTGGTTTGTTTCTCATTGGCTTTCTTCTTCCTCAGATGGAGGGAAGAGGGTCCATTTCTGACAGATAGGTTACCTACCTACAGTTGCCTTAGCTAGTACTGGAACTATATGAAATTGTCATCTCTGCAGGTTAAAAATGTCCTTTGTCAGTCATTTCACCAGGCTCAAAGCCCTACTACACTTTCAGAGATAAGGTAGATAAGAATATTTTCCCAGCTTGATCCTTCCTCCAGTAACAATAGATCGGTTGGATTGGAACCAAAATATACCTAAGAAATCAACAAAAGGATTTGATTAGTGAAGATTAAATGATACCATTGGACCTTAGATGGGGAGTTGCTAGGCTGGGAAATCAGTTTAGTTCTTATTAACAGGAGAAAAGCATGCTGTAGAGGAAAAATTCCACTCATCTGACCTTCAGTCATTTCTGTGTTGGACCTTTCCCTAAGAAAATAATGTCCAATCAGGATCAGGAGCAGAGTCTCTCAGATGTTTCTGCCCAGGCTGGCTTCAAACCACAATCCTCAGATCTCAGCATCCTGAGTAGCTAGGATTACAGGCACTGGCCACCAGTGCCCAAGCTGCCATGGTATTTTTAAAAAAGCATTTGTGGATTGGTATTGGTGGCTCATACCAATAATCCTAGCTACTCAAGAGGCTGAGATCTGGGCAAAGATCAAAGCCAGCCCAGGCAGGAAAGCTTGAGAGATGCTGAACTCCAATTAACCAGCAAAAAGCCAGAAGTGGAGCTGTAGCTCAAGTGGTAGAGCACCAACTTTAAGTGAGAAAACTAAGGGACAATGCCTGAGCTCAAGCCCCAATCTCAGTACACACCCACACGTACCCCCTCACCCCCACATAGAGATTTGTGAGCTGCTATCATTAGCTGACTAGGATATGAGCACTTTTGCCCAACTGAGCCTCAGACTACAATCCTCCTACTTATACCTCCCAAGTACCTAGAATGAAAGGCACCAAGCTCCACAGCCAGCCTGTTTGTTGAGATGGTATCTCACCTTTTTTTTCTAGACTAGCCTTGAATCTCAATGTTCCTGATCTCTGTCTTCCTAATAATTAGGAGAGATTACAGTTTTAAATAAGGTGGTTAGGCTGGCATCACTAAAAGAGTAGTGATATTTGGGAAAGAAAAGATATAGGTAGTAAAATATACATGTAAAAACTCTTTAGGTCTTATGGGAGAATCCAGGAGGTTACCTGGCTGGAGCTCTTCTGGAAGGCATGCAGAAATCTTGCCATAAGTTTCCAACTTCACTTGCCAGCTGATTATCAGTGCAGATCATCAGCATTTGAAAGGAGCAGGTATGGGTAGTCATTCCAGCTCTTACTGTACAGATAGGGAAACCAGTGCCCAGAAAAAGGGGCAATGGCATCCTTGGGATACACAGCCTCATCTGCACTTAAAGATTAGATGAGCCAGGCACCAGTGGTTCATGCCTACTCAGGAGGCTACTCATAGCTACTCAGGAGGCTGAGATCTGAGGATCATGGTTCAAAGCCAGCCCGGGCAGAAAAGTCTGTGAGACTTTTTTTTTTTTTTGGTCTGGTCATGGGGCCTGAACTCTGGGCCTGGGCGCTGTCCCTCAGTTCTTCAGCTCAAGGCTAGTGCTCTACCACTTGAGCCACAGCGCCACTTCCAGCTTTTTTCTTTTTTCTTATGTGGTGCTGAGGAATCGAACCCAGGGCCTCAGGCATGCATGGCAAGCGCTCTACCACTGAGCCAGCTTCCCAGTCCCCTGTGAGACTTTTTTTTTTTTTTGTCGGTCGTGGGGCTTGAACTCTGGGCCTGGGCGCTGTCCCTCAGCTCTTCAGCTCAAGGTGAGCGCTCTACCACTTGAGCTACAGCGCCACTTCCGTTTTTCTGGTGGTTTAATGGAGATAGGAGTCTCACGGTCTCTCCTGCCCGGGCTGGCTTTGAACCGCGATCCTCAGATCTCAGCCTCCTGAGTAGCTAGGATTACAGGCGTGAGCCACCAGCGCCCGGCTCCCTGTGAGACTTTTATCTCCAATTAACCACCAGACAACTGGAAGGGGTGCTGTGGCTCAAGTGGTAGAGCACTCACCTTGAGCTGAAGAGTGCAGGGATAGCTCCCAAGCCCAGAGTTCAAGCCCCATGACCGACCAAAAAAAAAAAAAAAAAAAGTAGATGATCTTTCCCTGAGACCTCAACTTCCTCCTTGGAAGGAGAAATGTCAGGTTGGCTTTTCCCTCTCCTGACAGACTGTACCAGCTTCATGTCCAGATCACGCCCTTCTCCCATGATCTTTGCCACATTTTAGGTAGCATAGTCTTTCCTGATTGGAGATTTTTTTCCAGGCAGGCTCCAGGTGTATGCTAAGAAGAATAGCAACAGACTGTTGTTCCTGGACAGGAAGGAGTTCCACAGGCCATCAAAACAGAATCACAAAAGAATCTTTCCACTTGGCTTGGATGACTCATATGGTCTTGTGAGCTAAGATTCTGTGCTTTCCACTCAGTTCCTCTTCCTTGAGGGCCCAAGGAGGGGAAGTATCTGGTGGCTCAAAAGAAACTTGGGACTTAAGGGGTCAAGCATTGTAACCCATGAGGAAGTTAGAGCTGCGAAAGGTCATGAGATTGTGACAAAGCCAAGCACAACAGTCAAATGAACGCAGTTACATTGTGCATCCTTCCGTGGGCGAGGAGATTGGGGTATTCAGGAGCCCATTTTTGCAAAGGTCAGACCTTTTGACTCCTGATTCTCAGGTGAACCCCGTAGAGTTGAAAAATCCCTAGATCTCTCCCTAGTTCTTGGGCTCTAAAAGCTTCAAAGATTCCCCATGGCTTAGCACAGCCCCAACAGTGGTGGTCCTTATCTGGCCTCCCCCAAGTGCCCACCCCCCTTGCGCCCACCCATGTGTTTTGCCCCCAATCAGGAGTCAGCCTGGTCCTTGGCTATTCCCACATCCTCTTCTGTTTTCATCTTGAGGCTCACAGATGACTTTGAGCAAGTGGCTTGGCCTTTTGCAGATAGCTTTCTCTCTAGGGCAGAAATATCTGCTGCTAATGATGACAGTAGTCACCATTTATTAAGCAAGCTCCCAGTGCCAGGTTTTAGGCTGAGAATTTAACATATTTTCATTTCAGTCAACAGCTCCATAATATAGTTCTATTATTTTTATCTTACTAGAATACTGTACAACGTTTGTTTTGTTTTGTTGAGATACCATAGCTCATACTCAAGGGCTCAGGATTGAACTGAGGTCCAGGTCAGGCAATCCACAAAAATGGAAATACCAATAAGGGAAAAAGCTAACCACCCTAGTAAAATGAAACAAGTCGAAAGTACTGCCTTGTGAGGAGGTAATGCGAAGCCACCCTCTGTAACCAAGAGAACCATCAGGGAAGAGGGAACCTGGCACCCCGAGCTTGGATTCCCAGCCTGCAGACCTGCGAGAAATAAATTTCTGTTGTTTGTACGCTCTCTGTCAAAGATAGTTCCATGTATTGCCTCTAAGGAAAACCCAGAATTTGTGCAATAAAGGAAATGTAATCAACAGCCAGCAAACGCTTTCTTGCTTATTAGATTGGAAATGATCGCTTAGAAACCAAATAGCTACACAAAGGTCTAGAGTGTCACTGACAGCATGCCCTCCCTAAATTTGTTTCCCCTCTCCGAATTTTTAATTCATCACAGGCGAAGCCTCACACAGACAATAACAAGGAACAATAAAAACATTTTATGGTAATTGCCAAACGATTTTATGACAAGCAGTTACAGGACGGAACACCTGGGGCTCGGACAGCTCAGCGTCGCGGTGGGCGGGTGGATCCCGGGTGGGTCCCTCGCAGTGGGGTTAGGGGAGTCCAGTGGTGGGCGTGGCCGCAGGCGGGGACGCGCCGAGGGACTACAACTCCCAGGTACCCTCGCGCTGCCTCCCTGGGACCACGTGACTGGCGCGGTCCGGGGCGCCGTCGCCGCGGCTGCTAGCGAAGTTGGATCCGAGACCCGGGCCGTGCACCCTTCCCGAGCGCTCACCATGGCGGTGAGTCCCGGGCGCCTCGCAGAATGGACGCGGGTGGGGGAACCCCTCGGAGCAGCAGCCTCCGCACCCCGAGGTCCTCCCAGCCCCGAGTCCCGGGCTAGTGAGGGGGTGTGTTGGTGGCATCGTCACCGCTGGATCGGGGCTGGGGGACGCGGCAGGTGCGGCTGTCAGGGGCTCCCGGAGGTTCTGTCTGTCGGTCCCCGCTGCTGGGAGTCCTTCCAGCCGGACGCACGCGCGAAGGCGGGCTGGGGCGCGGCCCGGGCGGATCGGCGAGTCGCGGGGGTTCCCAGCTCCGGGCGGTGGCCGGAGTCGGGGTGAGTGGGGTGCGGTGGGGTGCGAGCAGACGCGGTGGCTGGGGTTCTAGGGAGGCTTTCCTCAGCCGAGCCCGGCGCCGTCCGCGCAGCCCACCACCCCCAGCCTGCCTGGGACAAGTGCCCGGAGCTCAGGAAGAGCCTTTTCTTTTCTTTTATCCTGGTTAGGGCTCACCTGGGCTGGAGAGGAGGACAGCTTCTAGCAGACTTTGGGACTTTGGAGAAATCATGTCCCTTCCCTCACCTCAGGAAACAAGTCCCAGAAGCTACAGGCTGTGCAGACTCTTTAGCGCCCACCCCGCCCCCTTGCTGTTCTTGAAAAAGAGGCGAGAGCCTTTGCTACACAGCTTCCCCGCCGGTCAGCCTCCCTGCGGGACCCTCAGCCCCTAGTTCTTTTTTTTCAATCGAAGTGTCGGTGACCCCAAAGGAAGAAATTAAAACAAGTCTTGTGGATTGTTTACCCCATAATCGGCCACAGCTCCTCCCTGTCCAGGGTGGGGCCCTGACTGAAGCACCGATAAATTATACTGCCAGAGACTGAGATTCCTCCCCCGTGAGAAAACAAGATTGGGGGCCTGCCTTATGCATAAAACTCTGGACCTGAAAATTGCAGATGGAAGTCTCTTAAGTTAGGATGTGCTGATTTGAATTCTTTTCACGAGCAACAGGACAAGAGTGCGGAAGGCCTAGCAACCTGTGGGTCTTTGCCCCTCCCCCAGCTTCCTACTCCCTGGGGAATGGGAACTGATGCTGTCTGGGTTCCTCTAGTTCTGAACGCTCTGCAGACTGTCTTACTAGTAGTCTCCTGCTCCCTGTACTTCAGAGCTGCTCTACCCACCTGCCCTACCCACAGGTGTCACCCAGATGGCTTTGTCCCCACATCTCCAGGTTCCCAACACCGTGCCTTCTTGTCACTGGCTTTTTTGAAGTTCTGGATATGGGACATACGGACTTGTGACATATGGACATATGGACTTATGCATCATTGAACTACATCTCCATCCTGCCTTCTGTTTCTGATACCATACAACCTTTTGTAATTATCTGTCTACTTCTCTATCACTAGATGGTGGGCTCCAGGAAGGTTTTTTTGCAGCCATCTCTGTGTCTCCAGGGTCTGGCACAACAAAAGGAAATGTTGGTCGAGTGAATTTTGCTGACTGTGGGTGTTCAGGTGTGTGGCAAAAGGTGTTACCTGTTTTGAGCTACTGAGGTAGCTGGCATGGTCTCAAGGATGATAGATGGAAGCCAGTTATGGAAACTCCCTGTGTGAGTAATTAGGGATTGGGGACATTCCATTCATGCCAATGGCTTTACCAGCTGGACTCAAAGAAGTGTTAGGGGTGGGGGGTGGGCACAGCCCCCTACTTGGCAACGATGGTACTGGAGGCTTCCACTGAAGTTCAAAGAATTCAACTCCAATATAAATGAAATTCACAGAATTGTTTATAGTTGCTTATTTTTGCATATTCTTTAGTGAACATTCTGTCATGTTCCAACTCCTAACTGGATAGAACTCAGTCATTTTTCTATTTGGTACTGTTTCAGCTTTTTATATTCAGCAAGTACCACCATTTTCATATTAGGTGGATAGAAATCTGGTTTTAACTTCTTCAACATGGTGTGTGTGTGTGTGTGTGTGTGTGTGTGTAGTACTGGGGGCCTGTGTGTGTGTGTGTGTGTGTGTGTGTGTGTGTGTGTAGTACTGGGGGCCTGTGTGTGTGTGTGTGTGTAGTACTGGGGGCCTGAACTCAGGGCCTCTTACTTGGCTTATTTGCTGTCACATGGCACTGTGCCACTTGAGCTAGGCCTCCAACCCAGCATTTGACAGATTAGTTGGGATGGAGCCTTACAGACTTTTCTCCCCTGGCTGGCTTTGAACCTCCATCCTCAAGGTCTTAGCCTCCTGAGAAGCGAGGGTTACAGGCATGAGCCAGTGGTGCCCAGCTCAATGTAACTTTTTAAAGCAATTACTTCAGTTTCCGTTGAGGTAATCGTGTAAGCTATCTAACCAGCCCTCATTAGGTAGATTATTTTTCCAAGCATGGTTTCACAGTCACCTATCTCAAAACTACCCAGAGTGCTTGTGGAGCATGCTGAAGTGTGAAAACACACAGTCTTTCCAGAAAATTCTATGGCCCTGGGTACCTGATCCCTGAGTATCTTTGGGCAGCTAAATAGGCCTTTAATGTCAGTGCAAAGGAGTTGAAAATAGGAGGGGACTGCAGAGATGTCAGAGGGAGATAAAAGGATGAAAGGCAGGAAACTGTGCAAGTTCATGCAGGTCCTCAGAAGATGCACAGCTGCATGGCTGTCCTGATCACTCCTCCCTTTCCATTCCTTGTCCATAGATGCAGGACCTCCAGGGAGCTTGGCCTCTATGAGGCAAAGTAAAGTCAAGACCAGGAGAAAGGGTTTCTAAAGTCCAGTCCCATTTTTCAGGCCATGGATTTGCATTGCCTGCTTGAGGTCATGCAGTTTGTTACTAGCAGAGCTGGGAGACAGAACCGGCTTTAGCATCTGAGTCACGAGGCTTTGCTACCTCTGTTCCAGCTGCTACTTAAAGTGAGCCATCAGTGTCCATTGAAAAGTGTTTATATATCCTCAGCTCCTGTAGATTTGCTCCTGAATTCTGACTGAAGACCCAGGGAGGCCCAGGCATCTGCATGTCAAGTATTCAGAAAGCACATGGCCAATGTTATGCTGGTAGCTTTTTCCTAACTAGTGGAGGATCACTTACCTGGCTTAAAAATTAACCCTGTAGAACCTACCACCCTGGTGGCCAACCCAAAGGGGCCTGAGCCGCCTGAGGCTTTGATGGATATGAGTAGTGGCCCTAAATCACAGAAGCAGCCCACAGCCACTCATCCCTGTGGCCAGGACAGCTCTCAGTGGTACTCACAGAGGAGGGGGTGGGGGAGGTACCAATGGATGGTCTTTGAACAGTCTTGACATGTGTTATAGCTTCCTGTCTTTGATGGGGGGCTCTCATGGCTACTCTTCTATCTCCATGTGTTTGCCACTTTATATTGTTCTCTCCACAGCAGCACTCAGTGTCTGTAGTCATGGCCATCTATGCCTTTCTGTTCCAAGATGACCCTACCTCTTTGCTCTTCATCTTGTTTTTCAACTGTAATATCTTGTGTCCTGGCCATTCTTTCCAGTCCCGATTGGCCATCCTTTACTTCCTTTATTTATTTTTTGAACAGCTTAACTCCTGCTGTACTAATTGCACAGAGGTGTTTTCTCATCCATTCCTTCCGCTTCCCTGATTCCTTTCCTTCTTTTCTCTCAACATTGCCATGTCTTCTTTCCAAAATGTTAAAACTAACAAAGCAGCCCACTCTCATCTCACAAATTCCAGTTGGTTTGTTTTCATATCTTAGCTCTATTTTCCTGTGTCAAATAAGGGACGAGAGGAAGGATCTGAATTTTAACCATGAAATGGCTTCGACCTTGCAGTGTGCCCTGGGAAATCTCACCACTACCTATAGGGATTCCTTTGCTGTCCTGATAGGTGTTGGGGGCATAGACTCTGAATCTAATCTACCAGGGCACAACCTAGCTGTATATCTTGGCAAGTGACTGAAACTGAGCCTTGGTATTTTTACCTGTCAAATGGAACTACAAAGAATATTTCCCTTTTAAGTGAAGATATAATATTTTTAGAATAGTGCTAGGCACAAAATAATAACTCACCCCCCCCAAATAGGGCTGTTTCTAGACTTAGCACTTCTGCAGTTATGTTTTATGGGTTGCTCTCCTACAAAATACTCAGCAATGAGAAAGGGAGGGACAGGGTTCTTCATCCTTCTGGCAGCAAGCAAGGAAAGTGTTAAAAAAAATTTGCTCAGGGGCTGGGAAGTTGGCTCAGTGGTAGAGCGCTTGCCTTGCATGCCTGAGGCCCTGGGTTCGATTCCTCAGCACCACATAAGCAAAAAGAAAAAAGCCGGAAGTGGCGCTGTGGCTCAAGTGGTAGAGCACTGGCCTTGAGCTGAAGAGCTGAGGGACAGTGCTCAGGCCCAGAGTTCAGGCCCCACAACCGGACCAAAAAAAAAAAAAAAAAATTTGCTCAGTTCCTGTTTCCCTCAAACTTACATGATCACAGAATCCACTTTTCAGAGACCCTCTCAATAGCCTGCGAGAAAGGCTGGATATTGATGGCTCATGCCTGTAATCCTAGTTACTCAGGAGGCTGAGATCTGAGGAATGTGGTTTGAAGTGGATAGACTCTTATCTTCAATAAACTAGCAAAGCAAGAAGTAGAGGTATGGCTCAAGTGGCAGAACTCCAGCCTTGATCAGAGAAAGCCAAGGGAGTGTTTGATTCCTTGAGTTCAAGCCCTAGGACTGGCACTAAAAAAGAAAAGAAAAAGTGAAAAAGCATTTGACTGTATCAGCTTCAGATTATTTTTGTCCACCTTCCCTAGGAAATACTAAGGCCTGAGAAGGACCCTAACTGGTATGATGTGTCAAATTCTAGACTCAGATTTTTCTTTTTCTTTTTTGGTGCTGGTCCTGGGGCTTGAACTCCTGGCCTAGGCACTGGGCTTTTTGGGAACTTAATTGGAGATAAGAGTCTTACAGACTTTTCTGGCTCTGCTGCTTCAAATCTCAGCCTCTTGAGTAGCTAAGACTACAGGCATGGGCCATCAGCACCTCATTCAGCTATTATTTACTATTGCCTCTGGCCCTACACTTTGAGAGGGGAAGATGGGAAGAAGGTTGGACAAGTTGGTCTGTGGCTTAGGGCTGTCATTTGCAAACAGAAGCTTGCACATCTGTTTCTGGGAAGATACAGAATACTCACATGACACATTAAGCAAAGTGGTAGCTAACCTAATCTGCCTGTCCCTTTACTCCAGCTCACAGATGCTTGTCTCAGCCTGAAAACCCACAACCATCCCAGGAACCCATCCTCTGTCTCTCCCGGGCCTCTCCACTAGACCTTAGTCAAAGGCCACAAAAGGATGGGCTTATCTCCACTTGAATGTGAACTGACAGTAATTGTAAACCTTCTTCGGGTGAAGCCTTGGGCAAATCCCTTTCTCTCTTGGAACACACTTTCCTCCCTCTGGTTTTAGGAGAGGGAGAGATAGTGGATTGGACCAGATCAGTGAACCAAACTGAGCAGTGAAGCTTGAACCTTTTTTTTTTTTTTTTTATGCAAAGTTTATTTTTTTTTGCCTGTCCCAGGGCTTGAACTCTGGGCACCGTCCCTGAGCTTCTTTTGCTCAAGGCTAGCACTCTACCACTTGAGCCACAGCACCACTTCTGGATTTTTCTGCATATGTGGTACTGAGGCATCAAACCCAGGGCTTCATGTATGCAAGGCAAACACTCTACCACGGAGCCACATTCCTCACCTGATCTCCCTTTCTTAATCCTAGCTACTCAGGAGGCTGAGATCTGAGGACTGCGGTTCAAAGCCAGTCTGGGCAAGAAATTTCATGAGATTCTTACCTCCAATTAACTACTAGAAAACCAGAAGTGGAGCTGTAGCTCAAAGTGGTAGAGCACCAGCCTTGAGCAGAAAATCTCAGGAACAGTGCCCAGCCCTGAGTTCAAGCTCCAAGAATGAAAAAAAAAAAGAAAGCCAGAGGACCAAAAATTCTCTGTGACATTCAAAGACTCTAGCATTTGGCCATTGTCAAAGGCTGCCACTAACTGGTCCCATTTATTGCAACCAGGATCTTATTGGCTAGATGAAACTGACAGGTATCTGCAGAGCAACTTGCCTACCCCAGGAGGGTGACCCCTCAGGCCTTAGACTTGGCAAATACCATTCAGCTGGCTGGGCATGCAGAATCACCATTGACTCCTTCCCATCTCCCCCCACCCTTCCCTAGACCACTGGGGTTTTAACTCCCGGCCTTGCACTTGCTAGACAGGTGCCATTGCTTGCATTAGTTATGTTTAGGACAGCTGTAATTTCTTGTCTGGTCCACACTTGGACATGATCCTCCTGCTGTAGCTGGGCTGACAGGTGTGTACCACCACACCCAGCTGCTTCCGTGGAAAGGGAGTCTCTCAAACTTTTCTGCCAGAGCTAGCCTGGTATCGTGATTTTCTTGGTCTCAGCTTTCTGCTAGCTGAAATGATAAGACACTACCAAACCCAGCTTATTGGTTGGTAAGTGGACCCAAGACCTTTCTGCCCTGGCTGGCCTCAAACCATGATCCTTCCAGCCTTCTCCTCCCAAGTAGCTAGGACTATAGGCTTGGGCCACTGGCTCTTGGTGTCAGCTTCTCTCTTAAAATTTTCTCTTGGAGACTGAGATGCTATGTTCTGGAGTACATGGGGTTACCTTAGCTCCCTAGAGTCAGGAACATGACTGAACTTTCTGGTCCTATTCCTCCCAGTTTTTCTTCCTGTAAAATGGGCATAATTGTCCCTGTTACATAGAAGACTATTATGACATCAAGCTAAGATCATGGGTCAAATGCCTGGGTGCCACCCTGAACCCCAGGTGGGCAGGCAGTGTCCTGACAGACACTGCATGGCCACAAGCACATCTGGGGCAGAACCATTAACCCTTCTCCTTAATGCTGGGCATAGAACTGCACCCAGCAAATAGTTTAATCAGTGTGGGGACATTGGAGCCAGCTGCCTCTGGGCCCCCTCTGTGACAATCACTGTCCATCCTGTCCCATCTGCCAGATTCACCAGGACTTCCTGCTTGCTTGGGGAAGCCAAGAGGAAGGTAAGAGGAGCCAGGTACTCCAAGGTCTAGTGCTTCCCTTGGTCTGGAAGGCACCAAGGGGCCATTCTTGAGAGGCCTGAGGGCACTGTCATCTGGTGTCTGGGAAATCCCCTGCTCCATATGTTCTCCACTGGCCCTGATAACCTCTAATGGCCCTTGCAATGTGTGTGGTCCTGCGGTCTCATGTTCTGGGTCCCCAAAGGAGGCTGCTGGGGAGTTTGGAAGCAGGACTTCCATGGCCTCAAACTCCCTGTGATGTATACTCCCTTTCTCTTTCAGATGCACTTCATCTTCTCAGACAAGGCCGTGCTTCTGTTTGATTTCTGGAGTGTCCACAGTCCTGCAGGTAAGAATCAGGAAGCTCAGACTTGTAACTTAGGAAAGCCTTAAAGTGCCAGGCAGTGGAGAGCCTGGGTTCTCTTATTTTCTGAAGGCATTTAGTGAGCCTGCTTTTCCAGGTAAACACTGTGTTGGAATTTTGCATTTATAAATCCATTTGCAGCCAGGGTCCTTCTTATCACAAAGGATCCCAATCCTCAAGGATCCTCAGATGGTGGCGGGAGGGGGAGAGAGAGGAAGGGAGGGAAAGGAGGAAGGAGGAAGAAGGAAAAAGAAGGAGAGAGAGAGAGAGAGAGAGAGAGAGAGAGAGAGAGAGAGAGAGAGAGAGAGAGAGAGAGAGAGAGAGAGAGAGAGCAAGAGCGCATGCAAGCTGGGGCTATGTATTCCAAGGGAAGTAACTGAAGTCCAAACACTGAGACTGCGGGGGGTCACAAAAAAACAAGGAAGCATTGACCAGAACTTGATGAAGGCCTCCTGTTGCTTCCTGGCCTGTCTTTCATACTGGCAGCTGCTGCTATAGCCTTAGACTTAGGAGGAGATACCAGTCTGCAAGGGAAGAATATTCCTTGATTTCTAACTCATGACTATTGTTTTTGAACCTAAATTAGGTAACTTAAAAATAGACTAACAGCCCCAAAGCCCCCCAGTGGCAGATGTGATCATCCCTACAATGTATTAGTGGTCCTGTTAATTCTTCCTCAGTAAGCAATGGATTAGAATAGTCAGGTAATTATTCTCTCTCAAAGGTTTAGTGAATGGCCTACATTCAGCCAAGTGGCCTTTACTCAAGACTATTTATGCACAGAATCAGACAGTGGCTGGAACCACAGCCATCTGCAAGACTCCCTCCTAGGGCTAGTGGTTGTTCTTGGGCCCCATCTGGGCTCTTGGCTGAATGCCTACATGAAGTGTTCTTGGCCTGAGCTTCCTTGTGGGTGGCAAGTTCAAAGAGCAAGTGCCCGACCACAAGAGACAGATATATGAGGTTTTTACAATCTAGTTTTGGAAGTTGCATTACATTTAACTGGCAAAGATTTATGAAGTTCCATAGGACATTTCAAGACACATATACATTGTAAACTGCTCAGGACAAGGTAAACATTTCTACTTAAACATTTATCATTTACTTTGTGGTTAACACATTTAAAATTCTTGCCTCTAGCGTGTGTGTGTGTGTGTGTGCATGTGTGCGTGTGTGTGTTGGTCTTGGGGCTTTAACTCAGGGACTGGGTGCTGTCCCTGAGCTTTTTTGTTCAGGGCTAGGGCTTTACCACTTTTGAGCCACAGCTCCAACTCTGGTTTTCTATGGTTAATTGGAGATCAGTGTCTCATGGATTTTCCTACCCAAGCAGGCTTTGAAGCACAATCCTGATTTCAGCCTCATGAGTAGCTAGGATTACAGGTGTGAGCCACTGGCACCTGGTGCCTCTAGCTTTTTTTTTTTTTTCTTTCCAAGTATGTAGTGTACCTGGTAATTCTCTGTAGTTCCCATAGGGTCATGTGGGACACCAGAAGCTATTCTCTCCTCGGCTTCTTTTGGCAGGCATGGCCCTCTCAGTATTGGTGGTTCTGCTCCTGGCTGTACTATATGAAGGCATCAAGGTTGGCAAAGCCAAGCTGCTTCACCGGACTCTGGAGAACCTGCCTGTCTCCAGCAGCCAGCAAGTCATCCTGGATACAGATCGGGATTCTGCAAGTTTGGACTCACCCCCGGTTAACAGAAGGCCCTTCAGGTACAAGCACTGGGTAGGGGAAGGAACAGAGCCCTCACATCACTCTGGGAAGTAGGCCGAGCCCAGAGGGTGTTGGCCCAATACACAGAAAGGAGATTGAGGCCCACTGAAGGACCAGGACTAGCCAAGCAAGGTGGTTAGTTAGTAGTAAGGTTAACTATACCACGTGGAGTTCCTGGTACCTTGGCCATAGCCTCATTGCAGGGCACAGAATTTCTTCAGGGAGCTGCAATATTTAGAACTTTGCCACTGTGCACCCCACAATTTCACCAGGCTTCCAAACCTAGGAAGGAGCCGGGTCCTAGTGCTATCCTCGTTACTGTTATCCTAGCTACTCAGGAAGCTGAAATCTGATGATCATGATTTGAAGTAAGCTCAGGCAGATAAATCTAGAGAAAAAAAGTTGGAAGTGGAGATGTGGTTCAAATGGTAGAGTGCTAGACTTGAAAGAGCTAAACGACAACACAATACTACACACACACACACACACACACACACACACACACACACACACACACACACACACACACACACACACACACGCACGCACGCACACGCGCATGCACGCGTGCGCTCTCGTGCGCGCATGCATACAATCATGCAAATTGCAACCAAACCCAGGAGGGGAAGCAGGTATATCCTGAAGCAAGAATGGCTGTCATCAGTGTACCTGAGTTGGTGGAAGAAAGCATCCTTTTATCTCCTCCCATCCCCCACTCTGATCTGGTAACCATTTAAGGTCCCTAGACTGCCCTCTCCAGCCCCATCTGAGCTTACTGAGTCTACCTGCTCCATCACCAGCACTTACCTGGGAACTTCACACCTTCACAAGCACTGAGCAAGAGAAAGCTCCTGTTCCCCATTCTTATTTTACCAATGGGGAAATTAACATCCAGATAGGTCAAGAAATTTTTACTAGGCCAGATTTGGTAAGTGGCTGAACTAGGAACTAATCTGTCATTGAAGTCTCTCATTTTCTATTGCCATTCTGCCTCCCACAGTAAATTCGGGAGAAGAAAAAAAAAATCTCTAATAATTTACATAAACTGTATATACCATCATTTTCTTGCCTAGGAGGCTAGGAAGCTCAGGCCTAAATAGTGGGCAAGCTTCTTTGTAATCTCAGCCCGGCACAGTGGCTCATGCCTGAAATCCTTGCTATTCAGGAGGCTGAGCTTGGGAGGATCGCAGTTCAAAGCTAGCCAGGCAAAATGTTAGTGCAACTCCATGTCAACCAAGAAAAACCTGGATATAGCGGTAGCTGCAGCTCAGACACTCTCTACTCTTGGTTCATTAGCAGCATTAACTTGTTTCTCTTTTATATCTAGGTGGTTTCTGTGCTACTTTGGCCAGTCTTTGGTTCATGTTGCTCAGGTGGTCATTGGCTACTTTGTGATGCTGACTGTTATGTCCTACAACACTTGGATTTTCCTGGGTGTGGTCCTAGGCTCAGCTGTGGGTTACTACCTTACCTACCCACTTCTCAACACGATGTAGCTGGCAAGGGATGCACAGGTGCTGATGGCTGGAAGGGCCACTCTGCCAGACCGTACTTCCAGTCACAGCCACTTCTGATGGCAACTACTCACCGTCTTTTCCAGTTCCTGACAACTTTGAGCTGAAGCCAGCAGGTCCTCTCTGGAGCTCTGAGGCCACTGCATCCACCTCCCATCTCCACCAGCCTACTCAGGGCCAAGCCTTGTCTGCTGCCTCAAGAAGGCAGCTGTGACCAATGGGAGAATGGAGAGAATCGAGGCTTGTAAGGGAGAGCAGCTGAGCCTAGCAAGCTGCATGTCTGAGTCAGGACGTGAGCATTTCCAAAGACCTCCGGGACAAAGAGGGTTGTGGGTGATGAAGGCCATGGAACCCACATGGCCTCTCTTCTACTTTGTGCCTTTTCTACAGAAGCATTTTCCATTGGACAAACTGACCTTTTTTGTGCTTAGGACAAAATCCTGGCTCTTTTGTCTCACCTTTAAGCCCTGGGAACACATGAAGATTGACTCTTCCATGAATCATGTTGACAAACTAAGATTTCTCATTTTTCCCACTGAACTCCTGGTTGGCCATTTTGCACATTCAGTCAAAATAAAAATTTTAATGATTTCATTCTGTCCACAACAGATGGCAGCGTCTGCTGAGGTCCGTCTCCCATTCTTAGGGAAAGATTGGCAGCTGAGAGGCAAAGACCGCAGTCTGTTCCCAAGGCTGCTGGCTTGTCCTTTGGGCACAGTGAGCTCCCACCAGATGCCATTGCCTGCAGTGGGAGCTCAGCCTGATGGCCAGGGTACTGAGGGGCTCTTTATGGCCTTAATCCTCTTATCCTCAATAGAGAACTACTTTTAATACTATTCAGTTACTAATGTTCTTTATTTATTACTGCTCGCTCATAATGATCCAGTGAAGAAACATGATTCAATCCTTGAAGATAATTAAGCCACATTGGGTGGGTGGATGGGTAGACTGTTGATTGAGGATGCAGTAAACAGACAAACCAAAGCGAGTATATTTTTTGAGTTGGATGGACTCTCGGTATTTGGACTTCTCATTTTATAGAAAGGAGACCCAGGGCAAGGAAATCACTGCTATATAATACTGTAATGTCTATGCTTAGGCACCTCATGGGCTTGGTGGAAAGATGCTTTTAAGCTTTGGGAATGAAAAACAAATACATTTTAATAAATATATATTTTTAAACAATCTGTCTTCATTCTAACATCAAGCATGCAAAGGCCTTGTACCAACTAATCTTAGGAACTGAGGGAGGGTATTGCAGGGGAGGTGTGTGTAAAACTGAAGACAACTGTGTGGCCTTATAGGCTGTGCTACAGGTAGACACCCCACAATGCCTACTTGGTCAGCAACTTTTTGCTTCTGTAGCAAGCAGTAATGGGGTGCCCATTGAAAGACAGTAACAGTCCCACGGATTCGGCATGATTGCTAGTACCTTCTCTCCCTGGAGGCAGAAGCAGAAATCTAATGGCCCAGTAAGAAATGTATCCTAAATGCAGTCATGTTATTCAGTAATGACTAGATGGGAAATGACCTATGTAGGCAGGGATGTGTTATAAATATGCTCTCCAAGAACCACTGGAGTCACAATGACAGACACAAAAACCTTGTATTTCAAAAACTTCTTCATTCCAAAGCAGTTGCTCTTCCAAGACAAGAGCCAAGCCACCAGGTGAAAGCAAGAACTTAATAGCAAAGACAGTCTTTCTCTCAGATGGGAAAGTAAAGGGGTAACATTGTCCAAAAAAAAATGTATTCTGCCTTATGAAATGGTAACCCCTCTGTACAACATCTTAATAAAATTATATTAAAAAAAGAAAATCTAACCCTGTAGGGAGAAAAGACATCTGGCCCCAAATAGATGTCCAGAAGAGAATAAAAATTCCTTTCTTAGGAAGCTTAAAAAAAATCCTAGAATTATGTCACACCTCTAGAATTGCTTCATACACTCCCATGCACCAAGGGAACTGAGAACCAACTGTGTTACCATCACAGGTGTAAGATTCCCAGTGTCCAGTGTAGTTGTATTAAAGGAGCCTTACCTATCTAACATCTAACAAAAAGCCCTGACCAGCAATGGTTCCCTGCCCTGGGGCACTGCTGGGATGAGCATTTTCCTGGGAGATCAGCGAACTCCTCAGCTTCAGTCCCTAAATGTACTTAGATATTTGAGGCTTTTACAGCAGGAAGAGTTTGAAAAGTTAGGTTTTGTGTTTAATAGTGATTATATGCTTAGACTCAGTAGATGATCCACGGCTCTCATGTCAACATTCTTCAGAGCCAAGTCACAAAAGATAATTTTGATTCAGCAACACCTGTGTGTTTATGATGAGCCAGGCACCAAGCTAAGCACTCTATACAAACATTAACGTATACAAACATTAAGCTGACTTCATCTTAGAGATAAGGACGCTGAGGTACAGAGAAACAACTCACCTAGCTCATGAGTTGCAGAACTCATCCTGGCTGTTTTTCCTCACCAGCTCACATGGGCTGAAGTGTGAGAGAAAAGGTCACTTGGCTGAAGCCATACAGTACCCCTGAACAAAGAACTGCATTGTGACCGAAGACAAGGCTGTGCTCTACATTTTACCATAAAGGATGGAAATTCTATCTCAGCAGATCTGGATTGGAGCTCAGAAGCTTTTTCTTCTCTTTTTCTTTCCTTCCTTTCTGTTTCCTCTCTATTTTTCTTTTCTGTCTCTCTCTGTCTCTGTCACTGTGTGTGTGTGTGTGTGTGTGTGTGTGTGTGTGTGTGTGTGTGTCTGTCTGTCTGTCTGTCTGTCTGTCTGTCTCCTAATTCTGTCACTGTGTGTGTGTGTGTGTGTGTGTGTGTGTCTGTCTGTCTGTCTGTCTGTCTGTCTGTCTGTCTGTCTCCTAATTTCTTTTTTATACTGGGGATTCAATCTAGGGCCTTGAACTTGCTAGCACTCTACCACTTGAGCTATGCTCCCCACACCCTCCAAGAACATTTTTGTTAAACATTTTCTGCTTGTTAAAGACTGGTTACTTGGGTCTCTTGAAGATTCTCAAATAAACAAACCCAGACGATATTTTGTCACTGCTGTTCTCTGCATTGATCCTGGCCTGAGTTCAGAAGTGGAAGATGCCCTCAGAGTAATGACCCTTGGGTGTCACGAACAGTGGAGGTGAGGAAACCTTCTCTGCACGGCATCTCAGGCTGCAGGACAGCCTGTAGGGCTAGTAGAGGACAGGGCTGGGCCTCAGGAAATCAGCCTTAAGCAGATGTGATGACGGGGCCAACAGAGTGACAGCCTGAAAATGTTAGAGCAAAGTACTGAATATGTCCAGGTGTCTTTGTGCACATTTACCAACCCAAGTGTAGCTCCTGCCCTTTAGATTCCCAAAGAGCAGCACAGCCATACCTGAAATCAAACTCAGCTTCCTCCCAAGGGCCCAAGTCCAGTTTCATTACAGATGTTTATTTTAGCTTTGTTAATTCTTATACCGGTTGACCTCTTGGATAAGATTTAAGGCAGAGAAAAAAAGACACATGTTCTAGGACCACAGGCCAGGCTACTAATTGAACCGGACTGAGATGGTGTAGTTGCCGTTCTCCAGGGAGCCCTTCCCCCAGAGGACAGGTCTTGTGTGCTAGGCTACAGCTGAGGCCTGGGAGACAGATGGAGGGGAGGCTCACAGGTCCATCTAAGAGTGAAGGGAAAGAAGGAAAAGCTTGGAAGAAAGGGAAGGATTCTTATAGGTGACCGGATAGAGGGAATCTACCAGCCCTTTCTCCAACTGGGACTCAGGCAGGACCAGATGGGCTTCTGAAAACACCAGTCCAAAAGGCAGGGTCATGATCCTCTTCCAGGTCACGGGGTCTCAGATATCTGTCCTTAGAGCGCTCACCTGGCCCTCACCCCGTGGCCTGCCTAGACCCAGGGCTAGCTGTGCAAAATCATGCTTAGAGGAAGGTTGGTAGAGAAACCTGTGCACCAGTTTCCTGTCTTCATCCCAGCCAGTCAATGTCATCGTCATCATCATCATCTCCAAAAAGGGGTGTTGGGGGCGGGCGTCCCTTCATGCTCTGACAAAACAGGAAAGAGTGGTCAGTCCTCATCTGTCCCCACCCCAGGTAGCCTTCCTGCCTGTGAGAGGAAGTGGTCCAACGTCTGTTCTGGGCTCTCAGTTGGAAAGGAAGTTCATCGGATGGACCACCCCAGTAGCCAGAGAGCCTGGGCTTCCAGATGAAGCTAAGACAACAGAGACAGAAGACCAACTTTGTTTGGCTAATTTTGTCATTTATTTGTGCACAGGTATTGATTTAACAGATTTTCCTCTTATGTAATTTGCACAATTTATGTAGAGAAAGGAGGATCAGAAGAGACAGGAGCAGGAGACAGAAACAGAGAAGCCAGTAGCCTGAGAGATGAGAGAGGGTACAGGCAGATGATGGACCAATCACATTCAAAAACACAGTTGTCATGGCCTAAGGTAGCCTGACTGGCTCTGGATGTGACCTCATCATTTGAGAAAAAGACGTGTCTACCCTCCCAGGAGGAAAAATCCTACGCGATAAAGACTAGGAACACAGGGTCCAGCTCCTTCTACCTGTTCTTTTGGGCTTCTTGGCCATGAGGTGAATAATTTTATGTTACCCACATGTGCCTGCCACAATGATAGGTCCAAAGCAAGGGGCCTGATTGAAACTCTGAAACTGGGGAAGATGCTGTAGCTCAAATGGGAGAGTACTAGTCTTGAGCAAAAGAGCTCAGGGACAGCACCCAAGGTCTGAGTTCAAGCCCCATGACCAACTAAATAAATACACTTAAATTTAAAAAAATAAACTCTGAAACTGGGAGCCAAAATAAATTCCCCTTCTCTCTTTAATGACTCAAGCTTCTGGCCTTTTTCTTCTGGACTAGCAGGGAACTAGTCCCACAGAGGCCATGGAGCCAATGCTAGAGACAGGCACAGACTGAACTGCCTCCTCTAAGGTACTTCATGCTCTGTGAGCTACTGGCTTCACCAAGATCAATGCTCACAGGAGCCAGGCCAAGGTAAGGGAGCATGGCATACATCCACTAACAGATCTTGTATTAAGACTCAGTTACTCAATGATGTCTAAACTGATAAAAGTGGGCTTTCAAGTGTAGCTGACAATCTGTTCTGTTCTGGAGATGGTTCTGGCTCTGTTTACCAGCCACATACCCTGAGATACGCCTTGCTGAGCCTCAGTCATACGATCTATACAGGATTAAGAGTACCTACCTCAATGGATTAGTAGATGATTAAATGAGAATATGAAGTGATTTCAGAGTATCCGAGAAACAAATGTTCATTTGGTGGTACTGGCAGTCATGCTACTTATATATGGCTAATTAAATTTTTTACCTATAGGCTGTGTACTGGTGGCTCATATCTGGAACCCTAGCTACTCAGGAGGCTAAGCTCTGAGGATCTTCTGTGTGAAGTCAGCTTGGGCAGACAAATCCAAGAGACTCTTATATCCAATTAACAAGCAAGAGGCCAGAAGTAGAACTGTGGCTCAAGTGGTAAAGCATGAGCCTTGAGTGAAAGTGCTAAGCGAGAGGATGAGGTCCTGAGTTCAAGCCCCAGGACTGGCACAAAAAGGTAAAATAAGTAACATTTTCAATTGTACTTAGGGATAGATTTTTTCCCATCTTTTTTTTTTTTATAAAGTATAGAATTTACATTCAGTATTCTAAATGGAACTATCTTAGGAAGAAAGGCCAATAGGTGGAACTATCATACTTCCCTCAAAGGCAGGCAGGAAGGAGGGAAGGGCTTTGGTATGTAACAAACGATCCCAGATCTGTCATGGCTTTTGGCAAAAGACAAAATCCACTTGGGGAACATATGAGGAGACAGAAGTGGCCCCTATTTCTGTCCCTGGGATAGCCTGAGGCTGAAGCTCCTCTGCAGACACACAACTCTTGCCTGAATAATTCCCACCAAGTAATCACAATGGTCTGGTGACAGTCAGCAGGGTTGTAACCTAGTACAATGGGGACAGCAGATGCATGAACTGTCAGCACTTGCTTTGCTGCTTGTCACTCACTAGTGCGGCTGTGCTGTCAGCGCTGAAGCTCTGCCCGGAGGCTTTGTGATGACCAAAGAGGGCAGCAGGTTAGAAAGCAGGAAGAGCCAACAAAAGTGCAGCTGGAGCCTTGCTCTACCATCACCTGGCTCTGTGGCTCAGGCAAATTACCCTCTGAGCCTCAGTTTCTCTGTTAAGGAAGAAGGACGCCTCTCAGGTTATCTTCAAGTCCTTCCCACCTTTCCTCCATGGATGGAGAGGATGACTGCCTCTCAGGAGTGAAGTGGCAGCTGACCATCTCCACTCCGAGAACACAGTGGCCCCCTCACAGCCCCTGAACTACTCCCACACGGCCCAGTACACAGAGTCCAGGGAGCAGGCCACCAGCAGGCTCCTGTTCTCGTCTCCCAGCCAGCGGGGAAGAGACCCCAGGCAGTGGGGTGTGGCCGTGGCAGGCCCTGGGATTTCCTTACCACCTCATCTTCATCCTCATCCTCCGGCTGAGCTTTGGGCCTTGGAACTTTCAGAGTTGCCCCTGGAAACAGTTCGTCCTCTTTGTCCCCAGAGAGACTGAAGAAAAATCAAGTCATAGAACATGTTGCTGTTTCTGCTCCCCACCACAGTGTCCTCCAGCCATGAGGCTCACAGGACCTGGGTGAGGCTCCTTAGAAGGCCTCCCACCTCCATTCTATCCCTTCCACATCCTGCATAGCCTGTAGCCAAAGTAGTCTTCTAAAGCTAATTAACTGAACTATGTCACTCTTCTGCTTAAATGCCCGTAATAGCTTCTCAGGGTACTTACATGAAGTCCAATTTTAACAGTGATATAAAAATCTGTGTCTTGGTCTCTACCTAGTTTCCCAATCTCAGCATCATTTACAACTTACTTACTGTGTCTGCTTTCAGTTTCTTAACTAGGATCTGTCCTCTCCCACTACAGGACCTTTGCATATGCTGTTCTCTCTTTCTGCAATCTCTTCTTCCTGCTCTTGGTATGGATGGCTTCTTTCCATCCTGGGTCTCAGTTTAAATGTTACTTTCTCAGACTTTTTCCTTAACGACTCATTTAATATAGAATATTCCTTTATTCTCTACCATAGCATCCTGTTTGTTTTGTTTTCTTTTTTTATGTAGGTCACTTTTTTTGTAATTCATAATTTCATTTCTGTGCTCAGGAACCACATCTTCCTTGCCTACCACATTACTGCCACGTTGAACAAATGCATGGGTGGAGGAGCGAGCCAGTACCAGTTACCAGCCCTGGAACAAACATAGCAGCTCTACGCCCAGCCATCCTGTCGCTGCCCCTGTGCCAGAGGGACATACCTGGAGTGCGGAGAGCCATGACTGGGTCTGAGGGCAGCTCCTGCAGGACTGGCTTCTGTGCCTGACGGTGCCTTGTGGGGAGCAGCAGGGCGGGGGGCCCTGGCGTCATCACTGAGCTCTGGAGGCTCAGGCTCTCCTCCTGGGCTTTCAGGCCCCAAGGCCGGTGGCTCCCCCTTCTCAGGGTCTGGAGTCAGTGTCTGTCTCCTGGAGCTTCCCCGTGGCGGGCCGTCTGGAGCTACTTCCCCAATGTCCGCCTTGTCCAGTGGGTTATCAGGGCTTGCTGCCACCAAGCCAGCAGCAGGTGACTCCTCAAACTCAGAGTTCACAGCTGCAGGACTGCAAGGCTCAGGGGGAATCAAAGCCAGAGGCCCCAGAGCTCTGGGGGGTGGGAGGGAGCCATCTTGGACCTCAGAGAGTGTCTCTGCCTCTGAGGGCTCCCCTTCCCTTCTCTGTGTGCTAGCCTGTGGAGCAGGGAGCAGGTCAGCCTCCTCTGCTACCTGCTCCAGTAGCACCTCAGGGGCCTCCTCTCTCTCCCCGCCTGTGGGCACTGGACACGGCTCAGCAGTGGCTGGGCCTGTCTGCTCCTGTTCTTGCTCCTGGATAGGGGGGTGGAGACGCTCTTCTTCTTCCTCACTGCTGCTCGCTCCCTGTTCTTGCTCCTGCTGGTTCAGTAGCTGCAGAGTCACCATCTGACCAAAACCAAGAAGAGGGACATGAGCACTGAAAGGAAGCCAGGAGGCTCTGCTAGCAGCCCAGCCTCAGCTGGCTGTACCAAGTCCACACCACTGTGCTTCTCCCTAAGAAGCACCTGTCCCCATCAGTGCAGAACACGTCATGTCAGGCATCCCAATCACGAAGAACGATTCTGAAACTGTTCTGTTTTATTCATTCATTCATTTTTGTGTGTGTTTGTTTTGGGACAAGTTCTCACTGTATAGCCCAGGTTGACCTGAACTTGTGATCTTCCTTCCTGCCTCAGCAGTGCTGGGATTACAGGCATGTGCCACCATGATTAGCTTTGAGTCTCTTCTTACTCACAAATCCCTTAGAAGGCACTTAGGCAATGAAATACTCAGTCCAATGAAACAACTGACAACTGGCTGGCTGTACCTTGATGGTACTCATGATCGTCCCCAGAATGGTCCTGCCATCGTAAGATTCCTCCAGCTCAAATTCTCCCCGCAATGAATGGAACACCTGGTTCATGATCTTCTTGACCTGTGTGAAGATCAAAATACGTGTTACCAAAATGAAGTCATTAGTAGATACACAGAAATCCCAGAGAGGGGCTATAATGAAGGCAACTTGGTACCAGACAGAGGGGCACAGCTAGTCATGTCTGCAGATACTGAGTGTACTGTGCAGTGGACAACACTGAGTGACAAGCACACTGTGACAGAAGTTAGCCCTGACAGCTCCCTATTAAGAGCAGGCAAGCTCTGCCAATATGCCAAGACTATTCTAAGACCATCCATTGGTGCCTCCCTCCCTCCATGAGCACCGCCGAGAGTCCCCTAGCCACGGAGATGAGTGGCTCTGGGCTTTTCCATTAAAGCCTCTGAAGCATCAGATTCCTGAATTAGCCACTATGATGGTAGGTTCTAAAGGATTAATTTTTAAGCCGGACAACTGGTGCATCAGAATTTAGGAAGAAAAACTACCAGCCTAACATGTTGGCCACATGCTTTCTGAATGCTTGATAGACACATTCAATACCTCAGTGGTTTGCCATTTCTTTCAAATACCAGCTCACCTTCTCTGAGGGGTCAGCAGCCGTTTGGACACCAGACACCTGGGATTTAGTCTTCTCCAGTTCCTTGGTATGTCGGTCATTTTGCTCTGTGAGGGCTGTGACTTGGGTCTGGAGGGCTGAGCACTGCAAAATGAACAGACTGTAGCTGTGGCATCAGGAACCTGGACTAGTACGCAGAGGTCTGGAAACCCAGGTGGAGAAGATCCACCCCAAGCATCAAGTCCTAACCTCCGAAGGGCTGCTGGGCCCCACCTGTTGGTGTCTACCTGCTAATGTAGCATATTCACTTCCTCAGAACTTCAGGTTGCTTAAATCTTTAATCAGGTCAAGAATATAATACAAAAGCCACGTACCGGTGGCTCACACCTGTAATCCTAACTACTCAGGAGGCTAAGGTCTAAAGATGACAGTTTGAAGCCATCCTAGGCAGGAAAAGTCTGTGAGACTCTTATTTCAATTAACTAGCAAAACAAAGTTGGAAGTAGAGTTGTGGCTTAAGTGGTAGAACACCAGTCTTGAGAAAAAAAAAAAAGCAGTACTGCACACACACAAAAAGGAATGTAATAAAGCCAAGTATGGTGGTATATGTCTATAGTTCTAGCTACTTGGAAGGCACAGGTAGAAGAACGAGGTTGCAGACCACCCTGGACAAAAGCACAAAGCTCCATCTAAAGGCAAAACAAAACAAAACAAAACAACAACAACAAAAACTAAAGCAAAAGGGGCCAGAATTATGGTTCATGCAGTGGAGTGCTTTCCTAGCATGTGCAAGCCCAGAGTTCAGCCTCTCATACTAAAAATAAATGATGTAATATAATGAATATAAGGGGGTTGGATAAGAACACTAGTCACATGCACATGCACAAAAACTGCCTCATGATCTCTGTGTACTAAAAGGATAGGAACTGGCCTCTACATAGGGCACTTTGGTAGTCCCATCTCCCACCTTTCGCCTTTTCACAACTAACAATCCCACCATACCCCCAGCTATACCCCAATCTCAGTGCCTTGACCCAGATGTCCTTCCTCCTACCTTAACACTGCTACCTGGTCTTGGCTCAGTTTGAAGGTCACCTCCTTTGGAACGCTGTTCCAGCTCTCCAAGGCACTTCCTGTTCTAAGCCCTACAGTGCTTAATTGTGTATCTTTGTTTTTCTTTCTGGATGTGAGGCTCCTGCAAGGCTGAGTTCTTTGTAGGCACCCTTCTCTTACACAGTGGCTCCACCACAACTGACACACAGTAAATATTTTCTTACTAAAGGAGGGATCAAATAATATTAGGAAACATGTTCCAGAACACTGATCCTGCTTTTTCTTTTTCCAGGTCACTGACCCAACACTCTATGTAAGTTGGGAAAGATAACTGATGGACTAAAGTGACACAAGCATGTGTTTCCTAGCTATGAGGCTCAAAAGGATCCAAAGGACTCAAGCACCTGCTGGCTGGGCCGCTTAAGAGGCGTGACCCGTGACAGAGCTACCTTTTCCTGAAGCCGGGTGAGCTCCTGCAGGTGTGCATCCCTTTGAGCGCATGCCTCCTGGTATTGCTGCAGATGCTCATCCTTGGCAGAGGCCAACAGGTGCTCACATTTTGCTTCCCACTGGTTTTGTAGTTCAGCCTGTGCCACAGACAACTGCCAAGACAAAGCAATGACCACATCCTGTAAGTCCTGTTGTACCTTTGAAGGCCCATCCTCTAGAATGCAGAAGGAGCTAACAGCCCAGGTTCTCCATATGTGGGCAAGCAGCTGTTTGAAAGACTTCAATCACTGTGAAAGAAAATGTGTTTTTGAAATGGAGGGAGGAAGATGTCATGACTCTAAAAGGTTTTACTAGACAAAGGTTCCTGGAGGTCAAGACCACAGTGTGATCATCATTTTTCAGGGCTAAGACCCTAAACTTCAGAGGTGCAGAAATGTAAATTGCCACAGGTGACTAAATGGAGGGCGCCAATGCACTCTAAAGGGAATGTTTGTACAGATTTTTAAAATTATTAATTTATGTATTTATTTACTGATTTATGTGTTGCTACTGGGACTTGAACTCAGGGCCTGGTTTTCATTCTTGATTAGCCTTTTCTTTTTGTTGGTTAATTAGAGGTAAGAGTCTCTTGAATTTATCTGCAGGGGCTGCTGTTGAATCGTGATCCTCAGATCTCAGCCTCCTGAGTAACTAGGTTTACAAGCATGCCCATATAGCATCTAGTTCAGGTTTTAAATTTACAATGACAAAGGTTTTCATCAGCTGTGTCCTGCCACTATCCCTGACCTGCTTTTCTGATGACCTTTAAATAAATCTCTTCTTGTCAAGTATGTTGATGTGTCTGGAGGATGCCTTCAGCAGGCTGTTTGGCTGTATGTTTTTTTTTTGTAAAGCCATTAGACATTAACTAAGGTCTTAAAAGGAAGAGTCTCCATTTGATTCCTGGTTTGCATTTGGATTGCATCTTTCCACCTTTCTGCTAGATGAGAGCTTAAATGTAAGAAATAGGATAGGTAAGGCAGAAGCTATAAGCTCCTTTCTAAGTCATCCATGCCCCCTGTAATTCCAGAGTGCTCCAGTGCCACTTGCCTGCACAGCAGCTGCCTGGTCTGTAGATACGCGAGCTTTTTTCAAGAGCTGATGGAGTTTGTCCAATTCCTCCTGGTGTGACTTGCGAATTTCCTCCATTTCCTCCTCGGCCTGGCAGCGCTCTTGAGCGGATTTCTTCTTCCTTTCTGAGAGGTTCTTAGGCACAAGAGAAGAACCTTCAGCTCTCGCTGGCTAACAGAGGATGGGTAGGGACAGGGGTGCTCCGGTGGTTACTGACATCAATGTACCCTTACTCAGTTCCTGGAAATGGTTCTTACTTTAGCTTCATTCCCCACCCCACTCCCTTTTTTTGTGTGTGCCAGCATTGGGGTGTAAACTCAGGTCCTCCTGCTCTTGCTTGGCTTTTTCACTTAAGGCTGATGTTCTACCACTCCAGCCATACCTCCACTTCTGGCTTTTTGCTGGTTAATTGGTGATAAGAGTCTCTCTAAGGGCTAGGAATGTGGCCTAGAGTGCTTGCCTAGCTAGCATGCATGAAGCCCTGGGTTTGATTCCTCATTACTATATAAACAGAAAAAAGCCTGAAGTGGTGCTGTGGCTCAAGTGGTAAAACACTGGCCTTGAGCAAAAGAAGCTCAGGGATAGAGCCCCAGTTCAAGCCCCAGGACTGGGAAAAAAAAAGTCTCCCTGACTTTCCTGCTTGGGGCTGGCTTTGAACCTCACTTCTCAGACCTCAGCCTTCTGAGTAGTTAGGATTATAGGTGTGATCCACCAGTGTCCAGAAAAATCTCATTTTTATGTAATACAATGACCATGTACCTTTTTTGAGGGGTCGGTTGTGGGGCCTGAACTCTGGGCCTGGGCGCTGTCCCTGAGCTCTTCAGCTCAAGGTGAGCACTCTACCACTTGAGCCACGGTACCACTTCTGACTTTTTCTGCTTATGTGGTGCTGAGGAATCGAACCCAGGGCCTCATACATTACAAGGCAAGCACTCTACCACTGAGCCAACTTCCCAGCACAACAATGTACTTTTTGAAAGTATTAAACATAAGCTTATTTTGGTTTAAAAAATGTTACCAAAGACATTTATGTATAAGTTAATATGTATCCTTTTATGAGTATAGAAAACCATCTGGAAAGATCATGTAATGTTTATCTCGAATGAGAGGAGATAAAGACAATTTTTAGATATTACACTTTTCTGTATTAGCTGTTCTTTTTCTAGTGGATTGATACATATGCATATATGTAAATATACATATTTTATAAATATATAGATTTGAATTTGAACTTAGGGTTGTGAGCTTGGTAGGCAGGTGTCCTACCACTTGAGCCATGCCCCAGTCTTTCCTGCTTTAATTATTTTTCAAATAGAGTTTCTTTTTTTTTTTTTGGGGGTCTGTTCATGGGGCCTGAACTCTGGGCCTGGGTGCTGTCCCTCAGCTCTTCAGCTCAAGGCTAGCGCTCTACCACTTGAGCCACAGCGCCACTTCCGGCTTTTTTCTTTTTGCTTATGTGGTGCTGAGGAATCGAACCCAGGGCCTCAGGCATGCAAGTCAAACACTCTACCACTGAGCCACCTTCTCAGCCCCTAGAGTTTCATTTTTATCTACTAGACAGCTTCCCACATAGCTGGAGCTGGGATGACAAGCACACCACCAGACCAAGCTTTTTATCAGTTGAGATGGGGGTCTTATGAACTTTTTGCCTGGGCTAGCAACTCTCCCAATTTCTGCATAAAATTACAGGCATGAGTCAATAAAAGTTATAACTACAATTGTAATGTTTAAAGGACAAATGAATAAAAAAATTTAAGCAACCAATCCAGGCCACTTGTGTGGCTTACAGACTTACCTTTTCCAGGGATTCCTTCTCAGTTCGAAGGTCTGTCAGCTCCTCCTCCAGGGACGTCACCTTAAGTTCCAGCTGTTTCCGGCTCTGCTTTTCACTTTTGAATTTGGACTGTGACTGCTCGAAGGTTTTTTGACACTCTGGGAGAGAAGCACGGAGAGACCTGGCTGCAGAAGCAGGGCTGCCTTGGCGGGGTGGCCCCTCAGAGGCGCTTCCAGAGCAGCACGCTGCAGTCTCCCGATTCTACCATTCAGGCATCCTCCTCTCACCTGTGTGTTATCACCTTACTGACCTGAAATGAGGGCTTCTCAAGCCATCAGCCGACCCTACCACCAACCTGCATTCACCTGTAGGAAGTCATCTCCACATGTGTGGATGTCACCCTGCTTACATGCAAAACAGAAAAGCGACATTCCCAGCAGAGAGACCCACTTGGGAAATGGTCCCAAGGTTGGTTGGGTTCTTTTTTTTTTTTTTTTTTTTGATTCAACTCAGGGCCCCTCACTAGGCAGGCATTCTACTAGTTGTACCATTTTGGCATTGGTTATTTACGAGGGAAGATCTTGCTTTATGCCCAGGCCATCTTCCTACTTGTTCTTCCCTGGGCCACTGGGGATGACAGGCATGTGCCATTGAGATGGAGTTTTACAAATTTCTTTTTGCCCAGACTGTCCTCCAACCATGATTCCCGGTCTCCACCTCTCATCAGCTATGACTCTAGGCCTCATCACCAAACTCACCGCGATTTACATTTTTAATTTAGTGCACTAAAATATGCTTATTTGAAAAGCTGCTGAGATTCTTTAGGTAACTCATAGGGCACCACAAAGGCAGAAATGAGAGATCTACACCATATTCAAATTGAAAATGACCTAACTACAAATTGTCTAACATATGTCTGCCTCACTTTGGCACAAGTGAAGCTCCACAGAGAAGGAACATATCTCCAGGAATCACTTCAAAGCTTTTTACCCTTCATTAAGCAGAGAACTGTACTTTGACCCAACTCTGCTGCAGCTCCAGCTGCCTCCACCCAATGCCTCACCAAGGCCACTGCTCCCATCTGCCTTCCACTTTGATCCTCTATACTGAGATACATTCTGTCCCATCATCAAGATGGCCTTGTGCTAGGTACTGAACTAATAACCCTTATGTGGAGGAAGGGACTTGTAGAGATCAAGTCTTTTAGGGATTTGCATTCTGGAAGGGAAAACAGACATTTAAATGTTACTTATCAAAGGCTGTGATAATGATTACCATGTTGCATGAAGAGGCATGGTACCATGGCACATGCCACTTAGGAGATATAGTATGGGACAATGTGGTTTGAGGCTGGCCTGGGCAAAAAGCTAGCAAGACTCCCATCTCAATAAACAAGTGCAGTGTGGTTGTTCATGACTGTCATTCATGACTGTCATTGGGGAGGCACAGACAGGAGGATCATAGTGAGAACCAATCTGAAAAATTACCTAAAAAGCAAAAAGAACTAGAAGCATTGTCAAGAGCAAGTGCAAGGCACTGAGTGCCCAAAATGATGGTACTAGTGGCTCACGCCTCTAATCCTAGCTTCTCACAATCCTGAGGATTGCGGTTCAAAGCTAGTCCAGGCAAGGAAAGTCCGTGACCCTCTTATCTCCAATACAACCACCAGAAAAGCCAGAAGTGGCGTTGTGGCTCAAGTGGTAGAGTGCTCGCCTTGAGCTAAAGAGCTCAGAGGCAGCACCCAGGCCCAGAGTTCAAGCCCCACAACTGACAAAAAAAAAAAAAAAAAAGATGATGATGGTGATGATGATGATGATGATGATGATGATGATGATGAGAATAATTTCACTAAGATATATGGATTTCAAAGGAGAAAAAAATAGTCTAGAAAAAAACAGGGAAAGCTTCTGAAAGAGTTTTAGAAAGTACTAGAGATTTGGGAGAGGACTAGAAACAAATATCAGTGATGGTGGGCATCCTAAGCCCAAAGAATAGCATTGATAAGAAGCAAAATGGCAGGAGCTGAAGAGTAGCCAGTAGAGGCTCAGATGGGTGGGTAGTATAACAGGTTGGTGAGCCAAGCAGAGGTGCCTGAATGCAGGCCTCAAAATTGGAGTTCAGCATTAAGACAGATGAAAACAGAACAAGAAACACTTCTTCTTTTCTTTTTTTAAGTCCATGAATCATGAATTAAAAGAACATGAAGTTAACTGGGTACTAGTGGCTCATGCCTATAATCTACCAACTTAAAAGGTTGAGACTAAAAGATCACAGTTCAAAGCCAGCTCAGGCAGACAAATGTGAGATTCTTATATCCAATAAACCAGCAAGAAAAAAAAAAGTAGAAATATGGCTTAAGTGGTAGAGTGCCAGCCTTAAACAGAAAAAGCTAAGCAAAAGCACAAGGCCCTGAGTTCAAACTCCAGTACTATTACAAAAAAACAAGAACATAAAGATAATCATAAGTACCAAAGACATTGAAGTAACATTTGTCCAAACACAGGAGAATGGTGACAACTGATCAATTCCAAATGAATGGTTAGTTCTCTCTGATTTTTATCAGCCCACTCTGATGCTCACTCAGGCCTGCACAAATCTCAAGGACATTCTGCCAAAGGGACTGACAGGGAGGAAGCAGTTTTAGTTCTTAAGTTAAAAAGACAGTAACACCAGCATCCTCCCCCAAGGCCATACCTGAGAGCTCTGCCTGCAGTTTGGTGAGCTGGCCCCTGAGCACATCTGTCTCCTTTAAGCTTTCTGTCAGTTGCATCTGCAGCTCTGTTTCCTTCTTCTGATGAGCAGTCATTTTCAGCTGTAAGTGAGAGACCTGTGCGGTGGCTGCTGCTAGCTCTTCTGTCACCTTGGCCTGAATAGTGACAAAGAACAATGTCCAAAAGCATAGATGCTGGTTATCTCTAAGTGCTGACCCAACCAACGCTATACCTGAGTTAAGCAAACTGAATTGGTGGATAGAAAGGGAGCTAAAGCCACCTTCAACTTGTACCAACCAAAACCAAGCCTTGAAAATTTGCAATCTCAAATTCAGTTCTTTTTACAGAATTTGTCCTTAAGAAATACTATTCATCTTATATACAAGATTATAAAAAATTTGTTACCAGCATGTCAATGCAACATTGCTTAAGGTTGTTAAGAGACTGGAAAACTCACAAAAAGCTGAGAACAGGCTCACTTAGGCAAATTATGACACATTCATCCTATTTGTAGCTATGAAAAATGGTGTTTGAAAAGAATATTTAATTAAAGCCGGTACCAGTGGCTCACTCCCACAATCCTAGCTACTCAAGAGCCTGAGATCTAAGAATGTCAATTTGAAGTCAGCTTGGGCAGACAAACTCAAGAGACTCTTATCTTCAATTAACCAGCAAAACACTAGAAGAAAAGGCATGGCTCAAGTGGTAAAGCCCTGGCTCTGAGTGGAATAAAAGCCGAGGAAAAGCTCCAGGACCTGGTTCGAACTCCAAGACTAGCAAATACCCCCACTTCCCCCCACGCCGCCCCACCCCGCCCCCTGCCACACACACACACACACACACACACAAAAACCCTACCCTTAATGTTATGAAATACAGTCACAAACCTAATATTAAATAAGGAACTTAAGTAGATTATAAAATACATATCAGATATAATTCTATTTTGACATAATGAACACTTATGTAAAGGAGAGCTTGAATGACCTTTTAAAGCCATAGTTAATCTAGGTAAAATTATGGGTGCTTTATATTTTCTTTTTGCTTACTAGATTTCTATTTTATTTATTTATTTTTTGTTGGTCACGGGGCCTGAACTCTGGGCCTGGGCACTGTCCCTCAGCTCTTCAGCTCAAGGCTAGTGCTCTACCAGTTGAGCCACAGCACCACTTCTGGCTTTTTCTGCTTATGTGATACTGAGGAATCAAACCCAGGGCTTCATGCATGCAAGGCAAGCACTCTACCACTAAGTCACCTTCCCAGCCTATAGATTTCTATATTTTATAAATGAGTCTCTTCAAAAAGATGTTTCATAAGTTGTTCTCCTGAAAAAAGTGTTTCTCCTGCTCAGTATTTAAAAAAAAAGTCAATAATGACAATCTTTTCTCATTCCTGTCCACTTCCTCAAGCCTGCGAGAGATGCACTCTCACACTGGATGGCATTTATATAAATACTAATATAATTATTTCCCCATTTTCATATAAAATGGGACAATGAAAAATTTTAAAAAGGGCTGGGAAGGTGGCTCAGTGGTAGAGCGCTTGCCTTGCATGCATGAGGCCCTGGGTTCCATTCCTCAGCACCACATAAGCAAAAAGAAAAAAGCTGGAAGTGGCGCTGTGGCTCAAGTGGTAGAGTGCTAGCCTTGAGCTGAAGAGCTGAGGGACAGCGCCCAGGCCCAGAGTTCAGGCCCCACGACCGGACCCCCCCCCCCCCCAAAAAAAAGAAAAATTAAAAAAAATTCAGATACTAACTCCTAAGTCTACAATTTCTCCTAGGAGTACAATACTAACTTCCTTCTACATATACTTAGCCAAACATGGACCATCTTTACTCTGAAGAACCTAAAAATTCTCAAGTGACATTGGACAAAACTGAAATGACTACTCTGGAAAACTATCAGATAATATCTGAATATTAAGGATGACCACAGCAATGATGGTCAATGAAAAGAATGGCAAACGAAGAACAGATACCATGAAAATGGAACTAGCACAGAGCTCAGAGAACTTTGCATCAATTTATGGCTTAGAGGGTTCATGAATCCCAGAATAAGTACCACCCACACAAGACCTTGCAGCAGCTAAGAACCCCAGGAGGGACATACCTCAAAGGAGAGGCAATGGAATGGAAGGTCACTGTCTCACTGAAGGAAACAGAGTGGAAGGTCACTCCAAAACTCTTTTTACCCATGCCTTCAGCTAGAAAGGCCCGCTTAGAAGCCTAAAATTACAATCACCCAAATACATGTCCATGTGTAAGGAGAATGGTAATATACTAAAAATGATTCTCCTTGACCAGAAAAGCTCTGGATGATTGATATCTTATATTTACCTGCACTTTCTAGAATACAACTTGTATCATTAGGAAAAAGTAGTGTATATATGTATGTGGGTGCATGTACATAGATATATGTATGTACATATATACACACACATAATTACAATGTTTTTAAAAGGTTAGGATAAATATCATCAAGTAAAAAGGAAATGGCAGCAACCTACACAGCAGATGGGACTAGGATGGCTTCCCAGTTCACACCCCAGATCAAACTCCACTGCACATGTAGAGAGCTGGGAAAGGAAAATGCTGACAGAAGAGCCAAGGGTGCCGAATAACAGAAAAATAGCATTCAAGTTAGAAGCAAGAAAATAGAACCAAAGAAGTAACAATCTGATATAAGAAACAGACTGACGGGAAGTGAGATTTGGAACAAGTCTTTTACCCCACCCTGGGCCTCAGTCTGTCCCTTTATAAAATAAGTGCATTAAAGTATATGACCTCTAATAGTTCTTCAAGTTTTATTCTATATCCCATATAAAAATATTGATTGTATCATAGAGAATAGTAATTTCATTTTTTCATTTGCTTAAGGCAGTATCTTACTATATAACCCAGGCTGGCACAGTGCCTGCGTTAAGCAAAAAAAAAAAAAAAAAAAAAAGCCAAGCAAGGCCTCGAGTTCAAGCCCTAGTACCAGCACATACACATGAAAGAAATCCTTATTACTTATTACCAGAATAGGAGAAAGTGAGAGAATGCCACAAGTTATAGAGTATATCCTATTTAACTTTTCAAGTTTTCAAGGAGAAATCAAATGTATATTATATATTATATATAAATTTATACATATATTTATATAAATATAAAATAATATGAACTTTTGAGGAAATAGCAGATATAAGGATGTTCATCTCCCAGCAGAGAAGTGATGGGCTAAGTCAGAAGCAGGACTGGTACCACAGTCAGCCAACTCAACCCAAGATCCATTAGCATTCTCCTCATTGCTACTCTAGGAATCGGTCACAATTCTGAATTTTGAACAGACAGAAGCCATAGAAATACTATAAGATGCTTGGCAGACTCAGATGAAGGAACAAACTAGACAATTTTAAATTCCAATTAAAAACCAAATACAGGGGCTGGGAAGGTGGCGCAGTGGTAGAGTGCTTGCCTTGCATGCTCGAGGCCCTGGGTTCAATTCCTCAGCACCACATAAGCAAAAAGAAAAAAGCCGGAAGTGGCACTGTGGCTCAAGTGGTAGAGCACTAGCCTTGAGCTGAAGAGCTGAGGGACAGCGCCCAGGCCCAGAGTTCAGGTCCCACTACCGGACCCAAAAAAAAAAAAAAAAAAAAAAAAAAAAACAAATACAGATTTATTATGTAGCACTACAGAAATTTTCTGGTGATTTTGTCAACAGAATAAATTTAATTTTTAGTAAATTGTGTAATTCTTACCTTCAGCAAACTATTAGAACTGTGATTGGTTTTTTGTTTTTTGCCAGTCTTAGGGGTTGAACTTGGCCTGGGCACTGTCCCTGAACTTTTGTGCTCAAGGCTACCTGTTCTACCACTTGAGCCACAGCTCCAATTCAGTTTCTGGCAGTTAAGTACAAATAAAAGTCTCACAGGATTTCTGCCTGGGATGGCTTCAAACTGCAAACCTCAGATCACAGCCTCCTAAGTAGCTAGAATACAGGCATGAGCCATTGGCGACTGGCTTGGTGATTGTTATTGAGTTAACTTGTTAAAAAGTATATTATAAGACAGAAGCATGAATGATAATATATGAAAATTTGGTGAAAGATTTCTCCTTCTCTTCTCAATGATGACAAAAACTCTGCTGAAAAGACACTTAGGAAGTTCATATGCAGGACCACACCTTAGCACAGCATATTCCCACCTGGGCTTTTCTCTGCCCAGTTACTTTACCTTCTCTTGTTCAGCATGCAATACTCTTGCCTGTGTGTTTTCTGTGGCTGTTAGAAGTGAGTTGTTCCTCTTCTCCATCATCAGGTTACTCTGCTCAACATACCTGAGTCAGAAATGAGGACAAAGAACATTTATTGACCATCACATGTATATATGTCAGGTACAATCTGATGCACACTCAGTCCTCAAAACTTTGTTAATTAAACTAATCTGGAAGCATTTTGTTTTCCTTACACTTGCACTAATAAAGTTTGGAGGCAGTAAACAGGGTGCATGGTAAAAGAGAATTAGGAAAGAAACAGGAGAGAAGAAAAGAAAGCCACTCTTCCAGTGCTACTACCTGGGAGATAAGAGATACACACTGAAGAAAAGAAATATGGGAGAACTTTTTTTCCTTTTTTTTGGTGGTGGTATATGGTTTTTTTTTTTTTTTTATTTCCTTTTTATTTTGAGGCAAGTATAGACATGGTCCTGAGTTCTGGCCCAGCTTTCTTATTCATGGCTCAAGCTCAACCACTTGAGCCATGCCTCAATTTTGGACTTTAGGATTACAGGCTACCAGTGCCCGGCAAGGTAAGAGTTTTGAAGACTTTTCTGCCTGGCTTCAAACCTTGATTCTCCAGGTCTCTGCTTCCTAAGTAGTTAGGATTATAAGTGCAAACCATTGGGCACCTGTCTGGTTCTGGGCTTTGAACTCAGGTCCTTTTGCCTAGTATTTGGCAAGCACTCTACCACTGAGACTTGTCTCCAGTGAGAATGATTTATTTTTAATAAAATACTGTTATAGCATACTCTTCTGACCTCCCAAATCTTCAGAAGGATCCATAAAAACTATAAAATGCCTGAGTGTCATATAAAAGTTAATGTGACTCTGGTTGATTTCCAGCTGATAAAATGGCATAAGAGAAACAAGAAGAGTTGACATTAGAGCTTTCTAAGTATTAATACCATTTAGAGATGAAAAAACTAGGGCCTGTGACTAACAATAAAAGAAGGGCAGAATTGGGAGTCAAATAGAGGTTTGTCTTATGTCAGAGCCAGTGAGTTCTTCCTCCTACCAAACCAGAACATAAGCAGTAATTCCTATGACAGGCAGGAAACAAAAATGACAGAAATAGAGTTGGAAGTGTAGCTTAGATGTGCTTAGTATGTTCAATTCCCAGCATTGCAGGAAAGGAAAGAAAAAGAGGAGGAGAAGGAAGGGGCAGAAATAAGTACACACACACACACACACACACACACACACACACACACACACACACACACACACACACACACACACACACACACACACACACACACACACACACACACACACACACACACACACACACACACACACACACACACACACACACACACACACACACACTCCTATCCAGGCCCCCCCCCCCCACACACACACTCCTATCCAGGCCCCGTACCTGTCATTACCTCTGATTTCGTTCAAGTAATTCACTAATCTTGTCATTCTGTTCTTCTATCCGACTGCTCTTCTCAAGGATCTCTTGCTTCAATCTTTCATTTTCCTAAATTCCAAATATATGACATACAAGGTGTTTTATAAGTACTGAATAAAAGGAAACAGCTTGAACTCAGGACCTTGCACGTGCTATGCAGGTGCTCCACCACTTGACCCATACCTCCAGCCCATGTTAATGTACTTTGAGACAAAAACCTAGAACTTAACATTCATATGCATATAATAATTTTTAAAAACATATATCTGATGGATACAAATCACTAAGCCAAATGGGCTGTGTGTTTAAATGTCCATACAATGAAACAAGATTCTGAAATAGGGCCCAAAAGCAATGTTTCCTTCTGACTAATTACTAATATAATGATTAGTATATTATATGACATTAATATGGTATACAACATATAATATGCTAAGCTGTATAGTATATAGTATTAGTATAGTACGTAATAGATACGCTAGTCCCTGGGACTAAATGAAGCCCTAATGAATTTTCCTGATTTTCTAACCCAAATGTTAAAGTGCAGCACGTGTGGAGTGAGAGCGTGGTTAGGACCTCTAGGCCAAGTACTGTGCTGGCAACCACTCTCACCTGGATGATCCGTTGGATGTTGCTCATAATCATGCTTGTTTCCAATGTGACGGACATGCCAGGAATAAGCATGGAGCTGCCAGCACTCTGCTTCTGTAACTCTTCAACCTACAGAAGGGATGCCAGAAAGCAGACAATGTAAAAAAAAGTAACGTAGATAGCCAGTAACTACTATGAATATAAGAAACCAAAGAAGAGCTTGTTTAGAACTTTGGCTGTTTTGTTTATACCCCACTTTTATACCCCCAACCCCAACATGGCCCCAACCCTGACCCAGTCACCTTAGCCATTAGATGATCCATTTTATCAGCCACTTTACTGACTGCCATTCGAATTTCAGTGTTAGACTGCCGAGCTTCAGTCATCAGAAATGAAGCCATGTCACCTGATCCTAAAGAGATAGAAACCAAAAAGAAACTTATAAAACTAGAGCATGAGGAAAAGTGAATGGCTCTTTTAGCAGAAGAAAGAAAGGCATGACTGCTTCCTTGGCATAGGAAATACAATGAGTATTTTCACACTGTCAGGAAGAAAGGAGATCAAAGGGTCCAAAACTATTAATAGCCAAGTGAAGTTCTTCCAAAATGTATTAGGGGTTACACAGTGTGATTCAAGGGCACAAGAATGCCAAGTTTGGACTGCCATAGTCCTGGCAGTTCATATTGCTTCCCATTCATGCCACTGTCCAGGTACCAAGGACACAGTAGTGAGTAAAGCAAGTGCTAGGCCTTGTTGAGTTCTCAGTCTGATGGGGATATGGACATGTAAATAAATCATTACAACAGAATATTTTAAGTGCAAAAAATGAACCATGTACAAGGTCCATCACACAGTGTGTCCCTGGGAGGAGAAGAGGGAGGGAAGGGGAGAACCAGGGAGGGAAGAAGATGTGTTTTGAAGGATGCAAAACTAGTTTTCCAGATGGAAGAACACGGTTCCAGACAAAGGCTGGATCCAATTCACAGCTGTTGTAAGATATACTTTCTCCTCCTACCACTGCCCTCATACCAAGGTGATTACCAAACAAGAGACAAACCACAGAATAAGGCAGAATATCAACACACCTGATGACATTTCATTTTGTTTGGTATGTTTACATGAAACTGGTACAAATATACAAAATACCTGAACTGTTTGAACTGTTACCCAGTAACTGCTAATAATGGTTATTCATGGTTGGGGCGGTGGGGGGGGGGATGCTTAATAAGGAAGGACAGTAGTTTTTCCTTTTATATTCATTATAAAAGTGTGTTATTTTCATGACATGCTGAATACCCACAAGCAGTCTTCATGTCTTCTCACAATTTCTTCCAGAGTTTGCTCTTTTACTATTTTCCATAAACTCTAGCCACTCTGACAGAGGAAATTGAAAGGACTGGTAGAAGAAAATTCATGAAACACAATCCAGAAAGTGGGAATGGGGATCTTGGGGATAATTGAAATGTTCTAAAATTGGATTTTAGAACATTTAGAACATTGAAATTTTCCTTAAAACAAAGAATCTTTGAGTTGTACGATTAAAACAAGTGATTTATAAATCATACCTTAGCCAAGCTGTTAGGAAGAAAGGAAAGAAGGAAGGAAGAAAAGAAGGAAAGAAGGAAAGGGAAAATGAAAAGGAGAGGAAAATGGAGAAGAGGAAGGAGAGACAAAAGGGAGGAGGGAGAGAGAGAAGGAAGGAGGGAGGGAGGGAAGAGAGTTGTTGGAGTGCAAACGAAAAAAGGATGAGAGAAAGTGGAAGATGAGAGATGGAGGGAATCACTTCTTACCTTGAAAATGGGGGGCCTGGGATAGTGGTACTGGATACAAGGGCCGAACAGGCTGTAGTTGCGAGGTGACCGCAGATGCCTGGGGATAGGCATACGCTTGCATACCTGCATAGGGCTGAGAAAAGACCGAGTTATCGCTGCTTTTGTAGACATTCATGTCTTTTTTTTCTCTCTTAGTTTCTCTGGTGGAATAAGATGGATAATCAGAGAGGAGATTCAAACTTATTGAAGCTGGAGATGGATGAGATCGGGACTGGGCAGCAGATAAGGACTGTAGCAGTTATCTAAGGTGTCCTGTCACTGAAGTATTACCTAGAAATACAGGGATGGACATGTTGGATCACTACCCAGTTCACTGCTGATGTGACTTAGTGACGTGTGAATTCATTCCCCTCAATCAGGCCTTTTTTAAATGAGGCATTTTTAAATAAGCAAACTCTGATTAGTTTCCCTTGAGGTAAAATGGAGAAGTGTTCAGAGATTTTAAATAAAATTAGCTAGTTTCTGAGATGAAAGTACACTCCATATAGATTTGGAGGTTGATGACATGAAGTGACAGAGGTAAAGTTAAAATTAAGTGTCTGGCAGAAAGTACATGCTCAATAAGCAGCACCTATCATTTTAGTGTAGACAATTATTTTCCCTGAAATTAGGAAATGTGGCTTATTTCTAGAGGCACTGTAACTAGTTGACCATTATTTAAACAACAAAAAAATATTAGTCTATGACAGAATAATTTTCTTTTGGTGGGAGGGCTTCTTTTAGTTTGTTTGGCAGTACCAGGGCTTGGTTTAGGCCATCAAATTTGCTAGGCAGCCCTCTATCTGAGCCCTGCCCCCAAGTTATATGGTCACACTTCCTGCCCAGGAAGATCTCAATTCACATATTTATAGGTCCTGCAAAACAGGACAACACGTGCACACCACAATATCCAGCTACTGGATAAGAAGGAAATCTCATGAGTTATTACCATTTGTTTATTGGACTGGACTGGCCGCAAGTCACACATATCTCAGTCTCCCATATAGCTAGGATTATAGGTGTGGGCCACCAGTACCAGCTTTGATACTTCCCATACTAGTGAGGCATAGTGCCCACCATTGCTCCTCCCCCTTCACTAAGAATCACCGCAAAGTAAGCCCCTGATGTCAATGAGAGTGTATCTTATTCAAGTGTGTTCAGGCAGAAAGAAGAATCATTGCCCTGGCAAAGAGTGAGCAGAGGCCCATAGACTGCTGCCACCACCTTCCATAATAACAGAAAAAACCTACTTTAAGAGAACACTTTGGGAGGATAACTAGACAGCAGAATTCAGCTGTATTTTCCATAGTTTCCATCCTTAATCTGCAGGTACTCTGCTGATTATGGTGCCAAATGCTAACCTACTAGAAGGCATGACTATGTGCCCATCAAGTAGGTATGTATGAAAGGAAAGGAAGCACGTGTTCACTGCAGGCACTGCCTGGATCCTGGCAATGTGCCATACAAAGGTCTTATACAAGGGACTTGGCTTGCTCTTGCATCTCATCTTCACAACTTGGAAGTAGGTAACCCACTGTGTCTTAGAGCTGGGAAGGTAGCAACTTAGAAAGGGGAATGATCAACTCCAACTTTGGGGAAGTGATACTATTCAAAGAGGAAGGAAGGAATCTTCTTCCTGTATGCTTACAAGAAAAAAGACTAACCAATAAAGTATAGTTTATAATGAGGGTTTGAAAATGTTGTTACCTGAAAGGACTGGGCATTTCCAGATACAGCTGAGTGGGAATCGAGAGATGTAACTTGCATTAAGGCAGGAGAGGGTGCTTGGAGCCCAGAAACAGAAGGCTGAGCTGCTACAATAAAGCAAGATGTTTCCACTGTTATCCACCCTTGCTTACTGGCACAGATCTGGATGAGTACCTGACATACCCCACACATCAGACTCAGCCACTTTCTTCATCTAGTTTCCTACACCTGTTCCACTGACACCCAGCCATAAGCCAGTGGAAGGAAACTGGATGTTTTCATGTGCCTCTGACTTAGACCTCTATGATTCTATCATCTGATGGGATATGCAAAATAACACACAAAGATATGTCAGTAGCTGAGTGCAGGTTTCCCAAATGGACAACACAACACAGCAAAAGTCACAATGAGCAGGCCAAGTATGTCTCCAGGTCTGAGATGCTCTGTCCCAGGGATAAATTGATAAGTTTTACATTCCAGTCCAATAGCCTTACAGTTTAGAATAGTGATGCTAATTTTGGTGCTGACCCGATTCAAGGACATGGAGCCTCAGAGAGGTTCCCTTCTTACCCTGTGAAGCCATCTGTGGTAACACTGGATGAACTGGCTGAAGAGGAGGCTGGCTGGAAGGTGTCACCAGGGGCTGCTCAGCTCCTCGCAAAGCAGTAATTTCCTGAAACAGACACAAGGATTTGGTCACTTATTTGAGAGTCCTTTACTGAAGACTGAGCAAAGAAGAGGAAGGAAACATAAGCAGAAAGCCAAGTTGAGAGAATGCGTCACCGGGGAAGAAGCAACCATTGTGCAATAAAGAGTCCTTCTAGAAAATCCTATCAAATAGTTTCATATCGTTACTTTCCTCCAACCTTCTACAAAGTTGATGTTTTATTGTCTGTAGCAACCAAAATGACAGCCCTTTAGGATGTGTCATTTCCCAAACCTTAAGACTGATTTTGAAAAAAAAAAATCTCCATAGACCTCAAGGTGTTCAGTGAAAAATGGGGCAGAGTAGGAGTCATCGCGCTTCATTAACATGCTGGTTTTGGATAATACAGTTTAGAGTGCTTGCCCATGCTTTCTTTTCATAAAACTAGACTGTAATTCTAAAAGAAGTAAGTCTACGTCTTCTTGTTTTATGCAAAGATAAGAAAATGTTGCGGCACTGTATAAAGTGACTATAATCTGCTATGCTATAGTACTGGGGTTTGAAGATTTAGCCATCCTTTCATTTTAAAACTTCCGAGTGGGGGCTGGGAAGGTAGCTCAGTGGTAGAGCACTTGCCTTGCATGCATGAGGCCCTGGGTTCGATTCCTCAGCACCACATAAGCAAAAAGAAAAAAGCCGGAAGCAGCGCCATGGATCAAGTGGTAGAGCGCTAGCCTTGAGCTGAAGAGCTGAGGGACAGCGCCCAGGCCCAGAGTTCAGGCCCCACGACCGGACCCAAAAAAAAAAAAAAAAAAAAAAAAAGAGCTGAGGGACAGAGCCCAGGCCCAGAGTTCAGGACTCAGGACTGGACCCCAAAAAAATAAAATAAAATAAAACTTCCGAGTGTTGGTGGTTTATGTGTCTGCAATCCTAGCTACTCAGGAGGCTGAGATCTGAGGATTGTGGTTTAAAGCCAGCCTGGGCAGGAAAGTCTGTGAGACTCTTATCTCCAATTAATCACTAAAAAAAGCCATAAGTTGAGCTATGGCTCAAGTAGTGGAGCACTAGCTTTGAGCAAAAAAACTGAGACAGTGCCCAGACTTTGAGTTCAAACCTATGGACCAGCATAAAATTTAAAAACAAAATTAAAAAGACTTCTCATCCTCTGAAAAAAAGTAGAAAAAAATTCTACTTTTAAATTATTACAGCTCTAAATCAACCTAAATGTCTAACACTAGAACAAAAGGATTTATGAAGATTGGGGACATGGCTTAAATGGTATAATGCTCACCTAGCATGGGGGATCCCCTGGGTTCAAACCTTAAACCTTAGGAAGGAAGGAAGGAAGGAAGAAAGGGAGGGAGGGAGGGAGATGCATTGATATAGAATATTGAATTACCTTTAGAAGTAATGATGCCTTGCTTTATTTATTTACATTAGTCAAATTAACAAATATTTATGATATAACATTAAGAGCAAAAAAATCAATTTACAAAGCCAGACATGGTGATATATGCCAATAATCCCAGCATCTGAAAGGCTGAGGCAGGAGGATCATGAGTTTAAGGCAAGCTAGGGCTACATAGTAAATTCTGGATTAGTTTAGACTACACAGCAAGACAAAACAAACAAAAAACTCCACAAGTTTAGAAAACAATATAGAAAGAACAACTGGGTGCCAGTGGCTCACACTTGTAATCTCAGCTATTCAGGAGGCCTCTGAGGATTAAGGTTGGAAGCCAGCACAGGCAGAAAAGTCTGTGAGACTCCCATCTCCAACAAACTACTCAAAAAAAGCCAGAGGCCGGGGGCCAGTGGCTCACGCCTGTAATCCTAGCTACTCAGGAGGCTGAGATCTGAGGATCAGGGTTCAAAGCCAGCCCAGGCAGAAAAGTCCGTGAGACTCTTATCTCCAATAAACCACTAGAAAATCGGAAGTGGTGTTGTGGCTCAAGTGGTAGAGCGCTCGCCTTGAGCTGAAAAGCTGAGGGACAGTGTTCAGGCCCAGAGTTCAAGCCCCATGACCAACAAAAAACAACAACAACAAAAAGCCAGAAGTAGCACTGTGGCTCAAGTGTTAGAGCAATAGCCTTGAGCACAAAGAAGCTCAGGGACAGCACCCAGGCCCTGAGTTCAAGCCCCATGACCAACAAAAATAAAAAAATAAAAAATAGCCTATTTCAGGATTTTTTTTTTAATCAAGAATATCCATCTTGCCAGGTGCCTGTGGCTTATGACTATAATCTTAGCTATGGCTAAGATCTGAAGATTGAGGCTCAGAGCCAGCCCAGGTAGACAAATCCAAGAGACTCTTAAATCCAATTAACTAGCAAAAGGCCAGAAGGTGTGGCTAAGAGGCAGAGTGCTAGCAGAGAGTAAAAAGCCAAGGAAAAATGCAAGACCCAGAATTCAAGCCCTAGTACCAAGAAAGAACATCCTTCTTTTCTTCACTTTATATCAATAAAAAAGGACATTAAAAGTCAGTCACATATATTTCAACTCAAGAAAGGATGGTTTTAGTTAATATAGTTACTTCATACTGCCAAATTCTATGTAGATTTAGATCTAATGACAAAATAATAAACATTTCTAAAAAATTACATGTGACATTTCTTTTTTTTTTTTTTGCCAGTCATGCGGCTTGAATGCTGGGGCTGGGCGCTGTCCTTCAGCTCTTTTGAGCTGAAGGCTAGTACTCTACCACTTGAGCCACAGTACCATTTCCAGCCTTTTCCATTTATATGATGTTGAGGAATCGAACCCAGGGCCTCATGCATGGGAGGCATGCACTCTACCACTGAGCCACCTTCCAAGGTCCCACATGTGACATTTCTAATATCTGAAAGTAGGATTTGGAGGGGAGAGGGGAAAGGTCTTACTACATAGTCTAGGTTGGCTTTGAACTCTCAGTCCTCTTGCCTCAGTCTCCCAAGTGCTAGGATTACAGTGTGTATCACCATGCCTGGCTAAAATAGAAATACTAAGCACACACCAAAGCAAAAACAACAAAGAGAAGAAAATTGGCACATTTGATTTCAATAAAATTCCTGAACTTACAAATTTAAACAACAAACAAAAGTACCAAATACAAAGTCAAAACCCAACAGTTTGATTTTTAAGTAATAGACAACAGTTTTAACTTTAGTAATAGGCAATAATGAAACATTAAGACCAGCATTTCCCAAAAGGATCTCAACATTTATGAATTGGAGCTGGGTGTAATGGTCCATGGTGTAATGGTGCATGCCTGAGTCTCAGCTATCCCAGAAACTGAGGTAGGAGAATCACCTGAGGTAGGAGAATCACCAGAGGTAAGAGAATCACCTGAGCTCAGGAGTACACAGCTTGGGCAATACAGTGGGACTTCATCTCAACAACAGTGCGTGCATGCGTGCGTGCGTGCGTGCGTGTGTGTGTGTCTCACCTGCTATGGTTTGGGCATTCTGCTGCCTAAAGATTGATCTTATGGGGCTGGGAAGGTGGCTCAGTGATAGAGCACTTGCCTTGCATGCATGAGCCCCTGGGTTCGATTCCTCAGCACCTCATAAGCAAAAAGAAAGCAAGCCAGAAGTGGCGCTGTGGCTCAAGTTGTAGAGCGCTAGCCTTGAGCTGAAGAGCTGAGGGACAGCGCCCAGGCCCAGAGTTCACGCCCCTCGACCGGACACCCCCTCCCCACCCCCGAAAAAAAAAAAAAAAAGATGATCTTATGGGGCTGGGAATGTTGGCTTAAAAGTAGAGTGCTTGGCTAGCATGCATGAAGCCCTGGGCTCAATTCCTCAGTACGACATAAACAGAAAAAGCCAAAAGAGAGGTGGTGTGGCTCAAATGCTAGCCTTGAGCAAAAGAAGCTCAGGGACAGTGCCTAGACCCTAAGTTCAAGCCCCAGGACTGGCCAAAAAGAAAAAAGAAAAAAAAAGATTGATCTTATGGGCAATGGAGATTCAGGTAAATGATGGCTGATTTAATTATAACACTTAGTTCTTATGGCAGATACATAGATTTTAGTTCCATTTCTACTACTAACCACAGTAGAAAGACATGTGCTAATACAAACATATCATTGTGCATATAAGCTCTTGAAATAATAACTCTGGGTTAGTGGCAGAAAAAGCAATTCTTTTAGCCAAAGCACATCTGTATTACTCATTCAAATACAACAAAGGGACATACTTCAACTTCTGAGTCGTTGGACTCCAGCTGTGGTGGAAGGATAGGCAGCATGGGCTGGCCCATTTTAGCCATCCGGGAGATCAGCTTGGCCTTGACTGTATCAGGATTCTAAAAAGAGAAAACCACAAAAATCTCTGTGATTAAGGTTCATTACCTTTAGGCAGCTACATCTTTGGCTCTGGTATTAAATCACTAAACAAGTAATCCTACTGTATCCATCTGAAACCATTTCCTCTAGAAAATGAGAATTAATTATACCAGTAAAAGTAATTCCTTTCAGGTTTGGAATAGAGTGGTTTCATATATATATATTACCTCCACACTGGGTATAATTATTTCTATTTTTCAGATTAAAAGCTAAGGCAGAAATGTTAAGAAAAAGAGGCATTTTAGCTGACAGGACCCCTTCCAAGCATGAATCGAGTCAATAGAAAAATACTTAGAAGAAACTTGTAAAGGGAAGAAAGAGGAGCTCTTTGTGCTAAATTCAAGTTCATTTAGCTCTGATTTGGCTATATTTTACATCCTGTGTTAGTAGCTCATGTGTCCACTAGGTGGCTCAACATGTAGTCTTCAGAATGAAGTTACATAAACTGTACCTGAAGGTACATAAAATGATTTCCTAGATGTATGAAGAAATGATTATAACCTTCATTGTTACTATTTTTTCAGGTAAAAACATAAAACATTAAACTTGTTTACATGGATTAACAGTCCATTGTGTATATAATTTGTCACAATTCAGGATTGTGTGCCCATTTTTTTTTGCTTAATGGGTACAAATAATCTAAAAAAAAAATGGATACATCAAAAGAAGAAAGAGGATTAGACATATAAACCATATCCACACCATGGAACATCACAATCTACAGATTAAAAGAAGAATGAGGAAGGGCTCTACACACTAACATGGAAAGATACCTTATATACTACATATAAAATGCAAGGTGCTCTACTCAGGAGGCTGAGAACTGAGGATTACGGTTTGAAGCCAGCCCAGGCAGGAAAGTCTGTGGGACTCTTATCTCCAATTAATCACAGAAAAAACTGGAAGTGGCTCTGTGGCTCAGTTGGTAGAGTTCTAGCCTTGAGCAAAAAGGAGCTTAGAGACAGAGCCCAAGCCCAGAGTTTGAGCTCTAGGACCAGCAAAAAAAAAAAAAAAAAAAAAAAAAGCAAAGTACTATCTATCTATCTTACTCTTTTTTATGTGTGAAAGAAGGACGAAAAAATGAAACATACATTCCAGTTTGCCTGCACCAGTATAACGAAACACTGGAAGAATATGAAAGGACACAGTAAAAGTAGTTACCTAAGGAATGAGATGGAGTAGGGCAGACCGGAACATCTATCTACTCCTTACAAGGCCTGAGTAACCGCTATATTATCCTGTTATATTATTATGATAACTGTACCATATGATTGCAATTACCTACTCAAAACAAAAAAGGCTTAAATGTAAAAAATGGTTAATTTTATGTTATGTCTTTTTCTTTTTCTTTTTTTTTTTTTTTTGTCAGTCGTGGGGCTTGAACTCTGCACCTGGCACTGTCCCTCAGCTCTTCAGCTCAAGATTAGCGCTCTACCACTTGAGCCAAAACACTGCTTCCGGTTTCCTGGTGGTTAATTGGAGATCAGAATCATATGGACTTTCCTTGCCCGGGCTGGCTTTGAACGCTCAGATCTCAGCCTCCTGAGTAGCTAGGATTAGAGACATGAGCCATGGGTACCCGGCATGATATGTATTTTCTTTCTTAAAATAAGCTAAACTACAAAAAAAAAATTTTAATGGTTGGACATCACTGGTCTGACAGAAGTTGCTAAAGTTCAGAAACAGGTGACAAGTACAATGGAGCCCATACTAGGCAACTTTTGCAGCTGTTCAAAGCCTTGAGATTATCACTAGTTATGCATTTCTTTTCTGATTCATAGGTTAACCTTCTGGGTTTAGGTGACCATTTTTTATACACATTATACTCACTATTTGCTTAATAATCCTGCTTTGAGCTGAATATAAACAAGTAAAACAACTGGACAGAAATGAAGCACATCTCCCCATGCACCTGTGGTTCCTGACATGGCAGGTGAAGGCTTCCAGCACCTGACAAGCTTTAGCCACTACATGGCCTACTTGAGGCATGTGTAAAAGCCTGCACAATCAGGCAGGGCAGCAGCAGTGTGTCCTTCCTAAAGGTGTGTCCTAATTTTACTACAACAGAAGGTTGGGAAAACAGAGGCCCAGAGACCTGCTCAAAGTCAATCAGTTGGTGACTAAACCCAAAACTCCTGAGAGAAATAAGTATAAAGGTATGTATCATTAGCATTAACTAAGCTAATGTTTATTAAACTCTTACAATATGCCAGACATAATACTAAAAACCACAAGTTCTACTTTGTAGATGAGGAAGTAAATCTGAGGATTTGAAAGCTAGGTTGCTCAAGGTCACAGTGAGAAAATAGCAGAGAAGCCTACCATTAACCATTAATATCTCCAATAAATGATGTCTCTACAAGGGAAGTGCATTTTAAGTAAGGTGCTCTTTGCCCAGTATAACACAATTCTAATAATAATCACAGATACTATTTACTAAAGACATACTTCACAAAGGCTCTGCACTCAGAGCTTTATAAGTATCTCTAATCCTTACAATACTAGGGACTGTGAAAATGGCTTCCATTCTTACAACGAAGCTGAGGAAAAGCAAAGTTAAGATCCTTTCTCAAGGCCTCATACTACTAAGAATTAAGACTGTAGATGCAAGCCAGGCGACAGTGGCTTATGCTTGTAATCCTAGATGCTCAGCAGGCTGAGGTCTGAGGATCAAGGTTTGAAGCTAGCCTAGATAGAAAGATCCATGAGATTCTTATCTTCAATTAACCAGCAAAAAGCCAGAAGTGGAGGTGTGGCACAAGTGGTAGGTTTGAAGCTAGCCTAGACAGGAAGATCCATGAGATTCTTATCTCCAATTAACCAGCAAAAAGCCAGAAGTGGAGGTGTGGCACAAGTGGTAGAGTGCCAACCTTGAAAAACAAAACGAACCCAAGTAAGAAGGCCTTGAGTTCATGTCCCAGTACTGGCGCGTGCGCACACACACACACCACACACCACACACCACACACACACACACACACACACACACACACACACACACACACACACACACACACACACACACACACACACACACACACACACACACACACACACACACACACACACACACACACACACACACACGGCTATAGATTCAAAAACCCAGGATAATTTATAATGACTCCAAGTAGAAGAAAATGAACAAAGGACCCATGATTTTTAGCCTAAATCAATGGCTAGGCACAGGACACTCTAGCAAGCTGAAAGTAAGGGGGACAAACTCATACTTACTGTATTTGCTGTAAGCTGTTCATTGAGAGAGTTGGATTTGCTACGAAGAACAGGCTCCCTGAAAACAAACAAGACATAACCTGAGATAAAGCAAACTCATAATCACAAACCTAGATTATGCTGTTAAACAAATTGTTTTTTCAAAATGTACACCAACTGAGAAGCTCTAAAAAGAATTTAAATGTTTTAGCTTACAAAATCTTTGAATGCAAGTGAAAATGAACAACTTCCCACTTAAATGCTTGTTTACTTTTTTCCCATGAGTATATATTTTATATTAATGTCCTTCTCCACTTCCTTCCAGAGTTTTTCAAGTACTCTCATTTGAATTAATAGTTTTATAAACTAACAATATTAATCCTTGCTCAGGAAAATCATGTGCAAGTTCTATCTCACTGGTTCCATTTTTTTCCCATATATTTCACATTATTGTATTTGAAACTTAGGTCCATATTTCTGAAGCCTTCCAAGAGTTGTTTCTACTACATTGGAAGAGCTTGCTACAATCCCAGCACCTCACCCTGATTTAGAAGGCACTGATGTAGGTGATGACACAACAGGATCAGCAGAGAGGCTGTCAGCACCAGGAATGGGAGAGGGAGCTACCGAACCCCGGGAACTGACACTGTGTCCATCAGCACCAGAATCTCGAGCAAACTTCACCTAGGGAAAAAGTCAGCACAGGTGGAATGGGCTACAAGCATCCTCTTCCCTGCCCAGCATGTATTTCTCATGTTTCTACTCCTCAAAACACAATCTATCATCTCTCCATTGTAGATAAATCAGAAACTGCTAAAAAAAAAATGATTAATTACAACTCAACTATCTTATGTTAGCTAGTGTGTGTGTGTGTGTGTGTGTGTGTGTGTGTGTGTGTGTGTGCATGTATATTTTTAATCAAAAATGAAATCATACTGTTAACTGGCACTGTTCACTCACTAGTATGTTAACATGTTCCAGGACTGGGGCTTGAACTCAGGGCCTCAGGCTCTTGCTCAGCTTTTTTGCTCACTGCTGGTACTCTACCACTTGAGCCACTCCTCCAGTTCCAGCTTTTTGTTGGTTAATTAGAAGCAAGAATCTCCTGAACATTGCTGCCCAAGCTGGCTTTGGATCATGATTCCTAGATCTCAGTGCCCTGAGTAGCTAAGATTGTAGGCATGAGCCACCAGCACCTGGCCCGTTTTTAATATTCAAAGAAATCTGTCTGCAGAATCTGGTTCTCAAACACATGCATTTAACACACACTTTAATTGCAGAGAAGTAGCTCATCACACACAACACAGCACAGGTCACTCACCCGTCTAACCTCCACCTCGAACACCAGGACTGAGTCTGCTGATTGAGTCCAGCCTATTACCCCTTCAGAGCCAGTGGCACAGGCTGGAGGGACAATTAGCAACCGCTTTCCTCCCTTTTTCATGCCCAGCATTCCATCCTCCCAGCCCTATGGAATCAGAGATGAGGGAAAAACTCATCAGAAAGGAAGGCCTCATAAGGCAAAACTAACTGCAGGAGCATTGGATTTCACTTATTCATATACAACCTTAGATAATGCCTCTGGTGGTCAAGATCAACTATTACCACATTGGTTGTAAGAAAATCTACAATATAGTTTCTAAACCTACTAGTAAAAGCTGCAATCTGGTGTTGGATGAAGTACATGTAACTTAGATAGTTAATAGAAAATAAGAGTGATTTAATAGAAGCCCAGAACCAATGGCTCATACCTATAATCCTAGCTGCTCTGAGATCTAAGGACTATGATTCAAAGCCAGTCAGGAAGACAAATACTAGAGACTCTTATCTCCAATTAGCCAGCAAAAAGTCAGAACTGGAGATATGACTCAAGTGGCAGAGCACCAGACTTGATCAAAAAGCTAAATGAGAGCTTGAGGTCCTGAGTTCAAGCCCCAGTACCAGCATATGCAAGCACATGTGCACGCATACGTGCACACACACACAAGTTATCATTATTAAATATGTTTTTCTACGCAGTGGCTTTTTTTTTTTTGGGGGGGGGGGGAGGTCTGGTCGTGGAGCCTGAACTCTGAGCCTGGGCGCTGTCCCTCAGCTCTTCAGCTCAAGGCTAGCACTCTACCACTTGAGCCACAGCGCCACTTCCAGCTTTTTTTCTTTTTGCTTGTGTGGTGCTGAGGAATCAAACCCAGGGCCTCATGCATGCAAGGCAAGTGCTCTACCACTGAGCCACCTTCCCAGCCCCACGCAGTGTGTTTTATGCGCTTGTTTAATCCCCAAGATAATCTCCTAACATTGAGACCATTTTTACAGATATGAAAACTAAGGCCTTTGGGGGTGAAGTAACTAAGTAAGTTAAGATTCAAGTAAGACCTATCTAGCTCCAAGGATCATGAATGGATGGATACAGCACCATGCACCCATATGTGCTAATATAATACTTCATGTACATAAAATATTCTTTTTTTATTTTGGTTGGTCATGGGGATTGAACTCTGGGCTTGGGCATTGTCCCTCAGCTCTTCAGCTCAAGGCAAGCACTCTACCACTTGAGCCACAGTGCCACTTCCAGTTTTCTGGTGGTTTACTGAAGATAGTCTTGTGGGCTTTCCTGCCCGGGCTGGCTTTGAACCGTGATCCCAGCCTCCTGAGTAGCTAGGATTACAGGTGTGAGCCACCAGCGCTCAGCTAAAATATTCTTTAGTTCATAAAACATTTGCATGGTTGATAAAAACAAAATTCATAACTTGAACTCAGGTCTTCAGATTCCAATCCCCTCCTGTTGTGTTGTAGTTGCAAAGTGAGCCAAAGAGATGAGAATTAACCTACTATGACAAAATTATGGAAAAAAATAGTTTCTCCTCTTTCTCTGTGAAGCTATGGAAGGGTATGGTAATTTTGTCAGTCACAGGATGAAAAAGGGTAGGAATTACAGAAAACAAATACACCTGTCTTCAACACAGTGTCTCATAGGCAAAAATCTCCCCAAGTGGACAATGCAACACCTTTGACCATCCTAATTTCTATCCAGGTATTTCTAGACTCTTGGAAGATACATCCAGGTTAGAAATGCCACAATCAAAATATAATAGATCGTTACCTTGATGACTTTTCCTGATCCTAATTTCAGGCGAAGCAACTTATCTTTGTTTGCAGTGGAGTCAAAAACCTTCAATTTGAACAAAGTAAAGGAGGTCACACAATTTCAAATACAATAATAACTATTCAACTAACAATACTGGTACTTTTTTTTCTTTGTCAGTCAAGGGCCTTGAACTCAGGATCTAGGTGCTGTCCCTGCTTTTTTGCTCAAGGCTAGCACTCTATTACTTTGAGCCACAGCTCTACTTCCAGTTTTTAGATGGTTAATTCGAGATAAGAGTCTCATGGCTTTCCTGTCCCAGGTGGCTTTGAATTGTGATTCCCCGGATCTCAGTCTCCTGAGTAGCTAGGATTACAGGTGTGAGCCATCAGCTCTTGGCCATAGAGGTCCTTTTTAAAGAGGGAATATTAGATAAAACAGGAAGACAGTTCTACAAATAAAAAACTTGATAACATTTTGGCTAAGGGGTTATTGATAGTGGAAGATCTCTGGAACAATAAATTCCCACACAAGAAAAAAACACCTTTCTTTACCACTAGGAATTTGAACATTTTCTCAAATAATTTGGCTCATTTGATGCTGATACTAACCCTACCAAGTAATTAGTATAAGGATCATTAACTTTTATTCACAAATGGGGGAAAAAAAGCTTATATGACTTGATTAAGGTCAATGGGTAAAATTAAGACTTTCACCCACATTTTTTTAAGTCATAAAGATCTTCCAGCCAGGCACCTGTGATCCTGGCTACTCAGGAGGCTACTCACAGTTTGAAGCCAGCCTGGGCAGAAAAGTCCATGAGACTCTAAATCTTCAATTACTAGCAAAAACCTAAAAGTGGAGGTATGGCTATACTAGTAGAGCACCTGCCTTGAACAAAAAAGCCAAGTCCCATTACCAGAACAACCAAAAACAAGCAACAACAACAAAAAGAAAACCTCAGATCTTTCTGTCCTATTGCATTTGAGGGCTTAATATTAAAAACACAACAAGCCCAATGTGTTTACAGTATCCAATATGAGAAAACACAGGAGGGTGTAAAAAGTACATCCAGGGCTAGGAATGTGGCTTAGTGGTAGAGTGCTTGAGAACATGGGTTTGATTCCCCAGTACTATATAAACAAACAACAACAAAAAAAGTACATCCATCTTTAAGACTGGCATGGGAGAACAACAAACACATGAATATTTGAGAAACTGGTTTCCACTTGTTCAAGTGGAAGAGAGAGAGTGAGGCACTGAACAGACTTTATGCTTCATTTTATAGCTCATGTGGTAGTGCCTAAAAGTTTCCATCTGCCAACAGCCGCAATTCACAGTAATATGCACAGCCTTCATGGTACCTAAACTACAGAACAATTTGCAAGGCCAGTTTTTTTTTGTTTTTTGTTTTTTTTTGTCGGTCATGAGGCCTGAACTCTGGGCCTGGGCGCTGTCCCTCAGCTCTTCAGCTAGCACTCTACCACTTGAGCCACTGCACCACTTCCCAAGGACAGTTTCTTACCTGACCCAGAACATGATTCTGAAAGAGCCACCCTGTATACGCCACTTCTAAGGAATCCCCATTTTCCACAGCAGGACCCTCTGTCACAACGAGGTCCTGAGAGACTACTGCATCAAAGGAAGGGGTGCTGTTGCACTTGGCAATACACACCTGAAAAAAAAAAATCAGAGCAGCATACATTTGATTTAACCTTCTAAGAACTCATCCCATTATCGCAACTGTTCTTTCTCAAACTGCTACACCCATGAACAAACAGATTATAAAGTTTAAAGTGAACAAACAGATTATAAAGTTTAAAAGTAAATCATTCCAAAGCCTGTGATGCTGCCAAGAACCATGAGGCCTAAAATCATGGCTTTGGAAGCAGAATATCTGAGTATATGTCTGGTACATGCACTGCCAGTTCTTGCTCTGACTGTGGTCAGATAACTTAATCTCCATGTACCCAACATTCCTCATTTGTAAAAATGAAGGGAAAAAAACAACTCTGCATATCTTATATAGGGTGATGATGAAAATTACAAGGCATTAACACAAGTAGAATAATTAGCAATGCATCTGGGAACTACCCAACAGTATTTGTAACTATAATTGTATAGTAACTACCAAATAAACATTTGTTAATGAACTGATTTACTGTCTCAGTATTTGAGACTTTATGGAAAAAAAGGGGAATTTCGGGGGCTGGGAAGTTGGCTCAGTGGTAGAGCGCTTGCCTTGCATGCCTGAGGCCCTGAGTTCGATTCCCCAGCACCACATAAGCAAAAAGAAAAAAGCCGGAAGTGGCGCTGTGGCTCAAGTGGTAGAGCGTTAGCCTTGAGCTGAAGAGCTGAGGGACAGCGCCCAGGCCCAGAGTTCAGGCCCCACGACAGGACCTCCCCCCCAAAAAAGGGGAATTTCTAAAAAATTTAAAAGGAGGCAAGTATTGTGGTTTATACCTGTAATCTAACTTCTTTGGAGACCAAGATTAGGAGAATCAAGGCTCAAGGCTAGCCCAGGCAAAAAATTTATAATATCTCATCTCAATAATAAGCTAGATGTGATGGTATGCACCTGACATTCCAGCGCTACACAGAAAGTATAAGTAGGAGGATCATGATCGAGGTTGGCCAGGGCAAAAAGCAAGAGTTCTTTTTAAAAATAAATAGATTGGGCTGGGAAGGTGGCTCAGTGGTAGAGTGCTTGCCTTGCATGCATGAGGCCCTGAGTTCGATTCCTCAGCACCACATAAGCAAAAAGCCGGAAGTGGCACTGTGGCTCAAGTGGTAGAGCGCTAGCCTTGAGCTGAAGAGCTGAGGGACAGCATCCTGGCCCAGAGTTCAGGCCCCACAACCGACCAAAAAATAAATAAATAAAATAAATAGATTAATTAATTAACCCTAACTACTCAGGAGACTGACATCTGAGGATTGAGGTTCAAAGCAGGAAAGTCTGTGAAACTCATGTCCAATTAACCATCAAAAAGATAGAACTAGAGCCGGGCGCCAGTAGCTCACGCCTATAAGTCCAGCTACTCAGGAGACTGAGATCTGAGGATCACGGTTCAAAGCTAGCCCAGGCAGGAAAGTCTGTGAGAATCTTTATCTCCAATTAACCAACAGAAAACCACAAGTGGTGCTGTGGCTCAAGTGGTAGAGTAATAGCCTTGAGCTGAAGAGCTGAGGCACAGCACCCAGGCCCAGAGTTCAAGCTCCACGACCAACCAAAAAAAAAAATAGGTAGAAGTAAAGCTGTGGCTCAAGTGATAGAGCACCAGGCTTGAACAGAAAAGCTAAGGAACAGGGCCCAGGCCCTGAATTCAAGTCCCAGTATGGGCACTAAAAAAAATTAAAAATAATGAAAGCTTTTCAAAGGACTGGAGAAAAAAAGTGTGGGTTAAGTGGTAGAGTACTTGTCTATCAAGTGCAAGGCCCTGAGTTAAAATCCCAATACTACAAAAATAAATAAATAAAGGAACTTCTAAAGATAATACTAAGATATACCCTCATAACTCAATTCATTACCAACTACAGATACAACCATATTAACACAAATCTTATGCTTGTCACTAACAAAGTATAGCAGGTATGGGTTTGCCATATTATTTCCTAAAATTGAGACCCTAAACAAGTGCTCTAGCTTTGCACATGAAAGAGAAAGTATCACCTGCTTATTGAACTCCACAGCAGCCTTTTCAGACTCAAACATGATGGACCAGTTTTGTCTCTGGTCATCATAAAAGGTGCTATAGTTATTGGGCCGAACCTGGAGAAAAGATAAATGCTGGGGTAATTCAAGCACAAGCATCACTGTGGGTTAATCTGTCCAAACTCACAGAAAAGGACTTGGCTCAACTGCACCTAAGGAGAGGTATCAGGGATTCTTCTTCCCTCCCACCATCCACACACCACCCTGAAGTCCCTTCCCCTGAAGGCAATCAAAAGACCTTTCTGAAAGGCTCTGTTTGCTGATGCCGAGGGCCAAAGTAGTGGACCTAATTTCTACCAGCTATGTTCAGACCCCTCTCTTCTTGTAAGCCTATCCCAAAGGTGCAATTGATTTGATCATGGGGAAATCTTACCACCAGCTCAAAGTTCAGATGAATCCTTGCAACAGTAACCGGCTGTTGCTGACTGATATAAAGGAGAATCCTGTACTGTATTCAAACAAAATGGGCAGAAAAGGAAGAAAACAGAAGTTAAAAGGCAATACAAAATCAGCAGTATGATATAGGCTCCTGCTCCATACAGCTATAAATCCTAAAATTCTGTTCTAACCTTCTAAGTTTAGATTTTAAAACTTCTCTTAAATTTTTAGGTTTTGGCCAAGCACTGGTGGCTCATGACTGTAATCCTAGCTACTCAGGTGGCTGAGTTCTGAGGATAAAGGTTCCAAGCCAGCCCAGGCAGACAAATCCATCAGACTCTTATCTCCAACTAACCAACAAAATGCCAGAAGCAGAGGTGTGGCTCACATGTTAGAGCACCAGCTTAAAGCAGAAAAAGCCTTGTGACAGTGCCCACACCATGAGTTCAAGCTCCAATACTGTCACCATTAAAAGAAAAAAAGTTTAGATTTTAAATTATAACTTTCCAGTCTTCATTTAATTTTTTTCTTGCTTTGGACTTACTCTTCAAATGTAATTAGCAATGTCTTTATTAGTACTTCTATTCAAGGGTTGAGAACTTTTTTCTTGCTAAAGGACATTTGGATATTTATAATATCACTAAAAAGTCTAGATTTAGGGGAAGGACAGAGGAACAGAAGGATACCAAGGAAGAAGGGCAGGGGAGGAAAGCGGGAAATTTATTTGAACACTAGTAGTAAGTGAGAATATGTATTATGTTTACTTTTATTAGGTATGGTAGTTTTGTTCTTACCTATCTTATTTTCTAGAGTTACATACTAAAGAATTTATAGCTGGGGCTGGGAAGTTGGCTCAGTGGTAGAGCACTTGCCTTGCATGCCTGAGGCCCTAGGTTCGATTCCTCAGCACCACATATGCAAAAAGAAAAAAGCCGGAAGTGGTGCTGTGGCTCAAGTGGTGGAGCGCTAGCCTTGTGCTGAAGAGCTGAGGGACAGCGCCCAGGCCCAGAGTTCAGGCCCCACGACTGGACCCCAAAAAAACAAAAACAAAGATTAAAGAATTTATAGCTGAAATTGTGTTGGAAATTTGTTCAAATTAATCTGAGTGGAAAAAGGAGAAGTTGGGGTTATAGATAAAAGATTAATAACTTTAGTTTAATAATGAAAATCTGTGCCTTCAATATGCAAGCTGTACAGTTTTATATGTGCTGCAAATTTTCCATAATTAAGGGTTTTCCTTTTTGTTTTTAAGACAATCTGTACTATCTATTATGTCAGTTACTCTAGAAAAGTAATTTTATCTCTTTGCCTGAGCATCTCTGAGGAACATGGACTCCATGTGCTCTGGACCTCTGAAATACCAGAAGTTCTTACGCTTATCTCAACAGTGCTCAAAATCCTCCAGGGCAGTATTTGAAGCCAGATAGATCTATCTACTCAAGGATGTCCATCTTGGGGCTTTCAGCCACATTTATTTTATCCCTATTACTTTACTATAACCAACTGCCCATTCTTACTTTCAAACTTTCCAAGAATAAAAACATAATGCTCAAGATGGGACAATGAATATTCATTACTACCAAATCAAAAAATATCCTTGATAACTCATTTAAAGCTCTCCAAATTCTTAAACTAGGACCATATCACAAAAAAGATGTCTAATGAAATCATTTTAAGTGATTAGATTTGTTTTAATACACAATAGTAGCAAACACCATTTACAATATCTTAATATTATATATTAACATTCAAGGCTAACCATCATTTTAATCCTGACAACTGAGACACTGAGCCAGCCCAGATAAATAACCAGCTCACTGGTTATGTTTAAGACAAGGGAATAGGTATAAAACGTGGGATACTCACATCTCTGGCTGTGTGGTTGCCCAGAACTGCAGCACCAAATTTTCCCTGCTTTAGGTACTGACCATTTATGCTATTGAAAAGGAAAAAGAAAGCAGCATTAATACTCCTCTAAATTATGCAGAACCAGCTCTCTTTTCAGGAACACAGAAGTTAGGATCTAGTCATTGGGCCTCTAGACAAAGAACCAAGATGAGCAGTTTATAACTTAAAGCTCATATAATATCTTGCCTCTTTAAATATCTAACAATCATAGTTCTTAGGGAAGTCGCTTTCTTTGAGAACTTAAAAAGGTAGTTGTGAGAGAACAGCACTTAAAGAGTAGACAAAACAACCACTCTGCAAGTTTGATCTGGTGAAATCTCCAACCAAAATGTGAGGAGGGTCAAGGGTGTTTTGTCTGTAGAAGCATTAAGAAACCAAACCAGTTAGCCATGAATAGTGACTTCAGGAGAAAAGAGAAGCTAAACTACAGTCCCCTTCCCTCCCTCCTCCAGGTTGCCAGAGCTTTCTTAATCAGCTACTTACTACCGGTAAGCATGAACTGCTGTTGCAACCAGGACTGCAGCAGTGCCTGTGGGAGCTGGGGCTGGTTTTGGTGGTGTCTGATTTCCTAAATATGAAGAAAACAGAAGTGTAACTCTTTTCTTGCTTGAAATTGATTTTAAATGTTTAGCTTCAAAAATTATGTATACTTTGCAGTTACAATGTTTTCATGATCATTATTCTCACTTGATCTACAAAACAGTGCTTGATCTTGTCTGCTGGTGAAGTAACAATACAAGTGCCCTAGTACTGTACACAATGATAGCAACAAACCCAGGACTCAAAACTTTTGAGCAATATAGTACAAATAGAAGTTTTGGGTCTGGACAAGAAGCACTATATAGTAATATGGTCATATTCCATCTGCTTTTTATTTTCCTTCCAATATTATGGCAGCTTTGATACATATAATAATTTCCCTTTCTTGTACTACTGGCATTGGAAATTTAGGGTGATATCTAAATCATGTCCACTACTTAAAGTCACAAAGTGCTAGAGTAATGCTAAAGTTCTGAAATAGCATACTAAGGGTAATTTTTTAAGTTATTTTTTTAAAAATAGGGCCTCACTATGTAGTCCAGGTTGGCCTTAAATACAAAATCTTCCTGAGTGCTGGGATTAGCATGAATCACTGTGGTTCCTGGTAAACTGCGAATTTATGCTCAATAGGCAAAATGTGTAAATGGAAGCGAAGTAAGATAATATTAACACAAATTGCAAGTACTTCTTTTTAAAAACTCTCTTTATTCTACCTTTTTTTTATACTGGAATTTTTTTTGATTTTTGAATATAAGTATATTGTAGAAAATTTAGAAAATATAAAAAAAGCCCAAAGGAAATCAAAATGATCTATAACTCCATCACCCCAAGTAAACAATGTTAATAATTTCATACATGTATTCCTAGTCCTTTATACACATCAACTCTGAGGCTATTTTCCTGCTTGTTAAGCAAAATTAATGATATGGCTAGGTATCAGTGGCTCACATCTGTAATCTCAACTACTCAAGAAGCTGAGATCTTAGGATTACAATTCAAAGCCATCCCAGGCAGACAAATCTGAGACTTATTTCCAATTAACCAGCAAAAACTAAATATGGAGCTGTGACTCAAGAGGTAGAACACCAGCCCTAAGTAAAAAGCCAACCAAGAGCTCAAAGTGCTACATTTAAGCCCCAGCACTGGCAGACATACACAAAATTAATGGTAAAATCTGATATCTTCCTATTTTCATGCACTATATTATAAGCATTTCTCCATAATGTTCAAAGGTACATAAAATACTAGGACTATCACAATTTACCTAGGTCCTTGTTACTTGACATTTCTTAAAGCTGTTTCCAGTATTTTTCTCTATTGCATATTATAATTCCTTAGAGGACATTCTTTTGTATGAACCCTTTCCATTTTATTAAAATAAATCCCTAAAATAGAGAATTATGAGATGAAAGAATATAAGAGTTTTTAAGGTTTGGTTCCATCCTGCCCCAGCGTCTTCAGAAAGGCCCCATTTTACACTCCATCAGGAGAATGGGTAGGCTTTATCTTTGTTAACAGCAAAATTTTCTTTTTGCAGCTTTACCAACATTGAGGTTGTTTTCATTTGTATTTATTACTTATAGGGAAGCAGAAATTTCAGACTTTCTATTAGATTTGCTTTAAAAAAAAAAAAAAAAAACAAACTAAAACAAAAAACACTGACCAAGAGCTGATAGCTCAAGAGTAGAGCACTGTCTGGCATGGGTGAGTCCTGGGTTCAACCCCAGTGTGCATGTCCACACATGTGCAAAAATAAATTGTCCACTTCTGTTATTTACTTTTTTCCTAGTGACCTTTGCTATATTTCTTTGTTTTATAAATACCTATAACAAGCCTGGCGCTTGTTACACCTGTAATCCTAGCTACTCAATAGGCTTAGATCTGAGGATCATGGTTCAAAGCCATCCTAGGCAGAAAAGTCGATAAGACTCTTTTTTTTTGGGGGGGGGGAGGGACTAGGGGAGTCAGTCATGGGGCTTGAATTCTGGGCCTGAGTGCTTTCCCTCAGCTTTTCAGCTCAAGGTGAGCACTCTACCACTTGAGCCACAGCACCACTTCTGGTTTTCTGGTGGATTATTGGAGATGAGAGTCTCATGGACTTTCCTGCCTGGGCAGGAACCATGACCCTCAGATCTCAGCCTCCTGAGTAGCTAGGATTATAGGCATGAGCCACCAGTGCCTGGCTCTGTGAGACTCTTAACCCTAATAAACTACTCAGAAAAGGCCAGAAGTGGCAATATGACTTAAGAGCTAAGAGTAGTAGCTTTGAGCCTAAAAAACTCAAGAGACAGCACTCAGGTCTTGAGTTCAAGTCCCAGGATTGGCACTTAACAATAAATAAATAAAGTAAATATCCATGATATAGTTCAGTTCACTTAAAACTTTTCAGGTATTGTGTGTATGTGCACACATGTTGTATGTATGTGTATGTGTGTGTTGGTAGTGGAACTTGCACTCAAGGCCTTGAGCTCTAACCTGGCTTTTTCACTCAAGGCTGGTGCTCTATCACTAAAGCCACACTTCACAACTTCTGGCTTTTTGCTGGTTAACTGGAGTTAAGAGTCTTGCCAGATGCCAATGGCTCATGCCTATAACCCTAGCTAGTCAGGTGGCTGAGATTTGAGGATCATAGTTTGAAGCTAGCTGAAACAGGAAAAGTCTGATACTTTTATCTCAAATAAACTACTCAGAAAAAGCCAGTAGTGCTGTGGCTCAACTGGTAGAGCACTAGCCTACTCAGAGATAGCACCCAGGCCCTGAGTTCAAATCCCAGGACAGTAAAAAAAAAAAAGCCTCCTGGGATTTGTCTTTGTCTGTTCTGGCTGTTGACAGAGTAAGATTCTCACATCTCAGCCTTCTGAGTAAGTAGGATTATACAGGCAGGAACCACTGGAGCCCAGCATGCATTCTCCAGTTATATGTAACATTACAATAAACCTTTTCTCCTGATAAGCACACTATGACAGAAAAAACAGTAACTAATGCCAAAGTTAGATTATCTGGACAAGCATGGGGCACCGTGTAAAGTTACTGTCTTCCAAGGGCAGACAGCAATCCTTCTTTAGTAGTTCAGCTTCTTCCAGTGAACTCAAGCCAACATGACCCTATCGGGTCGCTTGGAGAGGGAAGGCTGTTTGTGTGGTTGCCAGATGGATACATGGGCCAGATGCAACAAGTGCGTGGGCTTCTCCTAAGCTTAGCATTCCTTCCTCTAAAATCAGATTTACACAGATTGTGGACTTCCCTTTGAGGAGGAAATCATTGTTTTTTTTTTCCTAAGTATTTTTTTTTTTTTTTTGGTCCAGTCATGGGGCCTGAACTCTGGGCCTGGGCGCTGTTCCTCAGCTCTTCAGCTCAGGGCTAGCGCTCTACCACTTGAGCCACAGCACCACTTCTGGCTTTTTTCTTTTTGCTTATGTGGTGCTGAGGAATCGAACCCAGGGCCTCAGGCATGCAAGGCAAGCGCTCTACCACTGAGCCACTTTCCCAGCCCCTATTCTAAAATTTTTGTTATGGCCTTTTTTTTTTTTTTTTTTGGTTGGTCGCAGGGCTTGGACTCTGGGCTTGGGTGCTGTCCCTGAGCCCTTCAGCTCAAGGCGAGCACTCTAAGCTTGAGCTACAGCGCCACTTCCCGAGTATTTTTTAATTATAGTTTCCTTCTTCAGGGTATACAAATGTATATATATAACATGTGTATACATATATGTGTGTGTACACATATGTGTATGTGCACATATATGTGCCTATGTATATACACACATATATACATATTCCATAATTGAATCTTCACTATCTTCAACATGTATCACTTTCTCTTGAATCTATTATTACCCCCTTGTATCTCTCTTCTCTCCTCTCTCATCTTTCTCTCCCTCCTTCTCCTTCTCTCTCTCTCTCTCTCTTTCTCTCTGGCAGTATTATAAGGGACTTCCACCTGCTAGGCATGTACTCTACCACTTAAGCCATGCACCCAACTCTTTTTGTTTTAGTTATTTCTGATATAGGATCTTATGTTTATGCTTGAGCCAGACTATTCCTTGATCTTCCTATTTACACTTCCCGACCAGCTGGGATGACAAGCATGCACCAGTCTTCTACACTAGGTTCAAGAGACCAAAACAGAATTACTCATACTTAAGTTCCACATCTCCAAGAAAAAACTGGTTGTCTACTTGACCTTCTCAAATCAAGAGAGAAAATAAGAATAGCCAAATTCCCAATCTAGCCTATGTCTACTATGTGTCTGACTTTATGCTGTGCCTTAAGCCATTTTTTGCAGGTAAGATAGTCCCCTAGTCAACCCCTACCCCACCTCAGCACACACACACTTTCGCAAAAAAGAAACACTATAGTGACCACTCAGCTTTTTGGTCTTTGCTCTTTTCAGTCCAATCGGCTTTTTGTTCTTTGCTTTCTTCGGCCCTTTTATGCCTATAAGGCCAAGCTCTTCTGCTCAATGAATCAGAATATTCCATTGTATAGAATGAGGTACTGCTCAGTTCTAGAATAGCAGGTAAAACCCCACTAAGAGAGGTTGTAAAATTAAATCTGTTGTAATTTTGTCTTTTGACAATGCTATTGAGATGACTTAGGCTCAGGCTCTAAAATGGAGCTAGTCATCAGAAAAATGGAAGGTTGTAACTTTCAGCTCTACTCACCAATCTCTAGAAAAAGTAGGCTGGAGATCAAGCTCTAGAAAGTATCCTGAGAGCAAAAGCTGAAGAGCTTCCAGATTACAGAATATCTAGCTAGCTAGCTAGCTAGAAAACTTGGAGGAACAATGTACTGAGAGAGGGCCTAGGAGATATGCACTCTACTACCACACTATACCTCTTTACCTGGCATTCGTCTGAATCTTTACAATATCTTTTTTTTTTTTTTTTGTCAGTCATGGAGCTTGAACTCTGGGCCTGGGCACTGTCCCTCAGCTCTTCAGCTCAAGGCTAGTGCTCTCTTGAGCCACAGCACCACTTACAGTTTTCTGGTGGTTTATTGGAGATAAGAATTTCATGGACTTTTCTGCCCAGGTTGGCTTTGAATTGTGATCCTCAGATCTCAGTCTCCTGAGCAACTAGTATTACAGGCATGAGCCACCAATGCCCAGCTACAATATCTTTTACAATCAGCTATCAAACATAAGAAAATGTTTCCCTGAGTTTTGTAAGCAATTCTAGCCAATTAATCAAAAATAAGGAAGGGGATCATGGGAATGCTGGTTTGTAGCTGTGGTCAGTCAGAATCTAGATTTGTGACTGACATCTGACTACAAGTTTTATGGAACAAAGTCCTCAGTCTGATACTATTTTCAGGGAGATCATCTAAGCACTGAATTAGTTATAGATACTCATTTCATGTTAGCTGTATGTATTACTCTGTATGTGAGAGAAACTCCTACACAGTAAAGCAAAAGGAGGGGCTTTTAACACAGGCCAAATATAAAGGATCTGCTGCAAATACTCAACTCTGAGATGGTTATCCTCAGTGCCAGCACTGTGTCTAACATGTAAAAGATACTCAATATTTCAATATTCATTTGCCAACTACTAATTTAATGTCCCTTATAACCTGCTCTCCTTGGGCCTTCATTCCTCATCAGATTCTTACACAAAAACAACCACGTGGAGGAAAGAATAAAAACTGCAGAGTCTGTCAGATCAGAGTTCAACTTTCAACTCTGTCACTTATTAGAGAGTTTTTGTTTGTTTGCTTGCTTGTTTGTTTTGGTAATGGAGATTGAACCCTGGCCTTGCTCATGTAAACCAAGTATCCTACCACTTGAGTCATGTCCCTAGTCTCTTATTAATACTAACCTTAGAAATCCCTAATCCTTTCTGGGCCTCAAAAATCAGTAGCTCATGACTATAATCCTAGCTTCTCAGAAAGCTGAAATCTGAGGACTGAAGATTGAAGCCAGCCCCAGCAGAAAAATGTAAGACTCTTATCTCTAATCACCAAAAAGCCAGAAGTAGATCTGTGGCTCAATGTTGAACACCAGCTTTGAGCAAAAAAAAAAAAAACTAAGGAATAAGGAATGACCCATGTGGGGGTGTGGCCATTGGACAGTATTTATTTTGAGTGCCTTGGACAGTTTTAGAGAGTGGTGGCCACATGAGACAAAAGAACATCCTTGTAACCTTCCCCATCAAAAATTTCCCCCAAGGTGCTAGAGCTCAGGATCACAGAATAGAGAAAGATATCCATTAGTGATGGTGGGCTTAGTCAGGCTGGTCAAGGATGCATGATATAGCACATCAGAAGGAAGGACCGTTTATCATTCCAACTAGCCTGTTAAAGCCCAATCGAATGCTTTACAACTTACCTGTTGCTGCTGTTCCTTGGCCTTTCTTAGGCTGCTTTGGGGCTGTGTACTGAAAGAATTCATTTCCTTGGCCAGAAGTTGCATCATCCAATCCAAAAAGAGAGGCCAATCTGGCACTGTTAATAGAAAATGAAAATAAATTTTCATTGAACATATCTCAAGCCTGGAATCATAACAAAAGCTTCTAATGAATGAATAAATGAATGACTGTAAATCCCATCAACACAACACTGGAAGTGACAGCTAAGGGTCTCTGAAATCAAGATTATATTTTGTGATCTGAAATTATCAGCTGACCTAATCTCTAAACCCATCTGATATTATTTCCAAAGTATTTCTCAAACTCATTCCCTGTTCTTTCTCCCCTAGGTCAGGCCTCCATTACCTTTATCCAAGTCCAATGATCACAACAACTTCCTGATCCCCCAGCCTTAGTCTTGTCTGCTTCTTATCTCTTCCCCTAATTGTACCCACAGCAATCTTTCTTAATGATACCTCACTATTACCAAGATGAAATCCAAACTCCACAAGACAGCTTTACAAGGTCCTTCAAGTTTTTACCCACCCTCCTTTCCCCATCTTCATATTTGGCCATTTCTCATCTTCAACTGAGTGCTACAACTACTCTGAGAAACTCTGTATTTCTCACACAAGCGCTTTTTTTTGTATACCCAGGGCCTCATATATGGACTTCATATATGCTAGGCAAGTTCCTTTAACCACATGCTCTGCCCAAGACAAGATCTTTCAATTTATTTGGCCATTTCTCATCTTCAACTGAGTGCTACAACTACTCTGAGAAACTCTGTATTTCTCACACAAGCGCTTTTTTTTGTATACCCAGGGCCTCATATATGGACTTCATATATGCTAGGCAAGTTCCTTTAACCACATGCTCTGCCCAAGACAAGATCTTTCAAATTCCAGTGTTTTTGGTTTTTTTGTGGGTCGTGGGGCTTTAACTCGGCTTGGGTGCTGTCCCCGTGCTCTTGGCTCAAGGTGAGTGCTCTACCACTTAAGCCACAGCACCACTTCCGGTTTTCTAGTAGGTTATTGGAGGTAAGAGTCTCATGGACTTTCCTGCCCGGGCTGGCTTTGAACCTCAATCCTCAGATCTCAGCCTCCTGAGTAGCTAGGATTACAGGCGTGAGCCACCAGCACCTGGCTTCAAATTCCAGCTTTTAGACACTCTGTTGCCTCTACCTGAAACAGTCCCTGTGTTCCTCCTCTCCCCAGAAGTTACTTGTAATTTAGGTTACATGATTGTCCTAAGCCTCCTGAAGTTCTCCATATTTCATTCCTTCAAGTTATATCAGACACCACACTAAATATTAGGTGTACACTGATGAGCACAACAGGATTCTATTTTCAAGGAGTAGTTAATCTAATGAGGGGATCAGATATTAATATATGATTGTAAATTATGAATTATGTAGCAGGGACAATGGTTATATGGCATGGTGGTCCATAAGATCAGTAGAAGTTATGCAATCATTTATCAAATAACATATACTTGATCATTTATTAAAATCACCACTCGATTGCATGTTTTGCTCACAATCTGGTATATAATATACTTCAAAAGTGTCAATGAGGGCTGGGGAGGTGGCTCAGTGGTAGAGTGCTTGCCTTGCATGCATGAGGCCCTGGGTTAAATTCCTCATCACCACATAAGCAGAAAAACCCAGAAGTGGAGCTATGGATCAAGTGGTAGAGCGCTAGCTTTGAGCTAAAGAGCTGAGGGAAAGTGCCCAGGCCCAGAATTCAGGCCCGTGACCGACCAAAAACAAAAACAAAAAGTGTCAATGAATATGTATGTCTCCTCCAACCCAGCAGTGTTGGTAGGTGGGCTCCAATGGGAGGTAGTAAGGTCATGGAGTGATTAACGTTGAATTATAAAATGGCTTGATTTGCAACAAAACAGCTTCTCCCAGATGATGGTACTTTGATACTAGAGGGCTTTCCTGTCTCCAGAACTGTGAGAAATATAGTTCTTTTCCTTATAAATTACCTACTCTGTGGTACTCTGTTATAACACAAAATGGATTAATACAATAAGGAACTCAAAGTCTAGTCCAGCTTGAGCTCACCTTCTCCAAAGGCATTCTTAGGTTGACTGTGTAAATATTCCAACTTCTGTACACATTTTTGACCATTTTTTAAACAACATTTACATTGATATATATATCAGCATTTTGTAAAATAAATTCAATATAATTGAAAACGATTGCCTTGTTTTCTCAAAGAACCTAGGATAAGTTTCCTATAAATGGGGCCAAAATGTTTATTGTAAGGTCCAAGAAATTTAAATGAGATTGCAAATATAATACTTGAAGGAAGTAGAGCTGACTTAAATAAGACATTGACAAATGCTAATGGAATTTAGGAAAAAAAAAACAACAACAAGATTTCTCCTTAGCCAGTGCAATCTAGGCAGATTCCCTAGAAGTAAAATTTTAGGAGAATTTGGCAATGCCTTTTTTTTTTTTTTTTGCTGGTTCTGGGTGCTGTCCTTGAGCTTACTCTGCTCTTCTACTTGAGCCACAGCTCCACTTCTAACATTTTTTGACAGTTACTTGGAAATAAGAGTTGCATGGACTTTCCTACCTGGACTGGCTTCGAACTATGATCCTCAGATCTGATTCCTGAGTAGATAGGATTGCCCAGTTATTAATGCTTTTTTTTTTTTTTTGTCAGTTGTGGGGCTTGAACTCTGGGCCTGGGCGCTCAAAGTGAGCGCCCTACCACTTGAGCCACAGCACCACTTCCAGCTTTTTCTGATTATGTGGTACTGAGGAATCAAACCCAGGGCCTCATGCATGCAAGGCAAGCGCTCCACCACTGGGCCATCTTCCCAGCCCCTAGTAATGCCTTCTTACAGGGAAAATTTTTATGAAACTTACAATCTAGTTAAGATTTGCTTATAAATGAATAATTGATTTTTAAAAAGAATGTCAAATGGGGATTGTACAAGGTTCTAGGCTCAATTCCAGCACAACAACAAAAAATAAACCATCCAGGGCAAATCACAGCATTTAATAGATAAGTTATGGAAATATAAGTAGGGCTGCTGACTTGTTCCACCTAATGTTTAACACTCCTAACAGTAGGCAGAATCAACATTAGAATTTAGGCTTTATACATAGACTTTATACATAACTGCCGCTTTAAAAAATGCTTGTAGACAGGTGCCAGTGGCTTATGCCTATAATCCTAGCTACTCAGGAGGCTGAGATCTGAGGATCACAGTTCAAAGCAACCCTCGCAGGAATGAGGCTCTTATTTCTAGTTAACCACCAGAAAACCAGAAGTGGAGCTGTGGTGCAAGTAGTAGAGTGCTTTTCTTGAGCTGAAGAGCTCAGGGATAGAGCCCAGGCCCAGAGTTCAAGCCCCACAACCAAATCCCCCCCCCAAAAAAAATGCTTTGTAAACTAAGTGCAAATGGATCACACTTGTAATCCTAGCTACTGGGTAGAAAAGTCCATGCAACTCAACGTGGAGGTGTGACAGAGCATGTCTTGAGCAAAAAAAGCAAAAAACAAAAACAATACAAACAAGAGCTCATGGTCTTGAGTTCAAATCCCAGTACCATCACCAAAAACAAAACAAAACAAAACTTTGTATGGGTACAAGTGGTTCACACCTATAATCCTAGTTATTGAAGAGTTGGAGATTCAGAGGATTGTGGTTCAAAGATAGCCCAGGCAGCAAAATTTGTGATAAGTCGTCTCCAAAATAGTCAGCAAAAAGCAGATCTGGAGAGGTAGAGCACCAGCTGAGCAAGTACAAGACCCTGAGATCAACCTAGTACTACAAAAAAAAAAAAAAAAAAGCTTTGTTTAAAAAATAAAAAGTGGGCATGAGTTGGACATTGGTGGCTCATATCTGTAATCTCAGTCACTATTCAGGAAGATGAAATCTGAGGATTGTGGTTAGAAGCCAGCCTGGGCAGGAAAATCTGTGGGACTCTTATCTCTTATCTCCAAAAAGAATAAAAAAGATAGAAGTGAAATTATGGCTCAAGTAGTAGAGCACTAGCCCTGAGCAAAAAAAAAAGCTCAGAAATAGTTCCAAGCCCTGAGTTCAAGTTTCAGGAACAACAACAACAAAAAAAAGTAGGCATGAAGTTGGGCACCAGTGACTCATGCCAGTAATCCTATCTACTCAGGAGGGTGAGCTTTAAGGATAAAAGTTCAAAGTCTGCCTGAGCAGGAAAGTTATGAAACTCTTATCTCCAATTAACCACCAAAAAGCCAGAAGTGGAGCTGGGGCTCTAAGTAGTAGAGCATCAGCCATGAGCAAAAGCTCAGGAACAGCTCTCAGACCCTGAGGTCATGCCCCAGGACCAGTTTTTAAAAAATGGGCGCCACTGGGCACCCGTGGCTCACACCTGTAATCCTAGCTACTCAGGAGACTGAGATCTGAGGATCTCCGATCAAAGCCAGCCTGGGCACGAAAGTCAGTGAAACTCATCTCCAATAAACCACCAGAAAACCGGAAGTGGCACTGTAGCTCAAGTGGTAGAGTGCTAGCCTTAAGCTAAAGAGCTGAGGCACAGCGCTCAGCCCCAGAGTTCAAGCCCCGAGACCCACAGGAAAAAAAAATAGTATAATCTCAGTTATACAAGCAGCTGAAGCAAAAGGATCATTTAAGCCCAAGAGTGCTAGGCTAGCCTGGATAACACAGTGAAAACCTGTCTCAAAACAAAACAAAGGGGTGACACTGATCAAGATTCATTGTATCCACACACTACTCATACTGTTGAATGCCAACTCTTTTGTACAGCTACTTAAAGATAAAACAAAAAATTATAAAAGAACAAACAAAAAGAATGCTTTGGGATTATTTTGCTGGATTGACTTTCTAACTCTAAAAATAATTTCTTGGGGGTAAGAACTGTATCTGTGCTTATCTGCATTGAAGCTGAATAGCATGCCCTTACCAGTCATTCACACATTTCCTTATTTCTATGTCACAATGGTAGGGAAAGAACTAAGGCAGGAAAAAAGGAAAAAGAAAAATAAACAACCATCATGCCTCCTAATTACTAGTCTGTAGGTTAACCAGGGACTTTCAGAGGCCCAGAAACATGAAATGTAGACTCAGTCATCTAGACTTATCAGTCATTAGCCATGCTAGGCACTGATACTCTGTTTCTCTTAGGCTTAATATCCTATATAGGATCAAGTAAGTCATATAGTTAATTCAAGAGACTTGAAGCTTAAGCAAGTTCATTTGCAGCAAATTGCAGTTGTAAGAGAGGAACTGAGAGCTGCCTTGTTCAGTGTCATATGATTTACTTCCTCAGAGAAACCAAAGGAAGAACATCTAAACCATAGAATGTTAATGAAATGTTTCCCACTCTTGTTTTAAATTTCATCTGGTTTTCCTGGTTACTGTTGGGGAACAAATATTATCTGTATAGCTTCCTTTCTTTTTTGTTATCAAATGAGCTATTGTCTATGTCTAGACACAGTCACATGCTTAGAATTCAAGTGTCTTGGATCCTAGATAAGCCTACTCATGCTCAGGAAAGCTGACTAGTTAAGCCAGGAAGAATTTATCTTGGACTAGGAATCTAGAAAGGAACTGTCATTGTCTACTTTGTAACTTTTAGTCAGCAGTAAACTGAGTGATCCATGAAAGTCAGGAGTATTCCTTTACAGACTCTCCCAAATACTTTCACATAACAATGTGCCCTGCACTTGTGGCTCACACCTATACTCCTAGCTACTCAGGAGGCTGAGATCTGAGGATCACGATTCAAAGCCAGCCCGGGAAGCAAAGTCTGTGAGACTCTTATCTCCAAATTAACCACTAGAAAACCGGAAGTGGTGCTGTGGCTCGAGTGCTCGCCTTGAGCTGAAGAGTGCAGGGACAGCTCCCAGGCCCAGAATTCAAGCCCTAGGACTGACTAAAAAAAGAAAAAAAAGAACAATTAATGTCAATTTAAGGCTGTAGATGTGGCTTAGTTGTAGAGTACCTTCCTAGCAGGCATAAGGCCCTGAGTTCAAACCTCAGTACCGACAAAAAAAAAAAGGTACACATAAAATAGATTGGGATAAAAAAAAAAACATTAATTCAAAAGATTCACAATACAGCAGCAGGGGGGTGGACTATGTGGAATTTGTAGTGAAGGTTTAGTGTGAAACAGGAAAGAAAGTAAACAATGAATACCCCAATACTAAAATAATTACAACTCAAAGTGGAACTAAATGGATACAAACAGTCTAAAGTAAAGGCAGGGGTGGAATAAGATGGTGAGAGAGAAAATAATACTTAGGAGCTAGTCAGTGAGGGCCAAAAGATCCTTTTTGACACCAGGTGAAGGTTGGTTCATTTATTTTATAGTCTTTCATGTCCTGATTCTCCATAGGGCTGAAAGCAACTTGAGGGTGAACACTCTTAGCACTTGTAGAATGATAGATTTATGTCGATAGATCCATCACTCTTCAGTACATTGTTCATGATGCAGAAAATTTGTAATGCAAATGTTCAAAGAAAGGCTCTGCAAAGATCAGAGTGTGGCAGCTAACAGGTGTTGTGTAGACAGAACACAAGGGAGTATAATTACAGGAAGAGAAAAACAAAACGCCTTACCTCTCTTTAAAGACTTCCCAGGTGAGTATACATAATCTTTGAGGGCAGAAAATAAGAGCCTACAGTGTCTCGCATTGGTTTTAAACCTTAGGGTTTACAAAATGCAATTATCAAGGCACTTCCTGGGCACTCAATACAAGGCAGGTACCAGTACCACGCAAAATGAACAACATAAGCAGTGCCTGCTGTGTCGGGGCTTATATATTAGTAGGCTGGATGTGCAAAGAGACAAACACACCCTGATGGGAATAAAGAAGAGGAAGCAGTCTATCCTGCCTGGGGCTGCTGAAGGGAAAGCACACGCACGCGTACACACAGAGAAGTGACATCTGAGGTAGACTCTGAAGGATGCTTGGCGCTGACATAACCAGGACTTGCTTCTGAAGTGCCATCGCCTTGTTCACAGAAAACAGAAAGTCTCGTATAGTTTCAGCTCACAGATTTATGCGCGCTGACTCCCATTCGAAACTCTCCAGACAGCAGTCTCATCATCAATCACCCCCATTTCATTGGATGAGCTAGGATTCAGGAAGGAAAAGGCGAACCCAGGGTCATACTACAATGGCCAAGGGAGATGCCAGGCCCAGAACTCAGAACTGCAGACTCTACGGTAGAGTTGCAAACTGTCCCCGGGTTCTAAGAAGCCCCAGCACCAGAATGGGGCAAGACCCGGAAGTTGAGAGGAGGAGGGAAAAGACGACCCCCCCCTCCGCTCCAACCATCCTCCGGCCGGTCTCGGCCGGGCCTTCCGGCTCCCGCTTCTCAGCCACTCACCCGCCGTTAGGCGAGAGGAAGTCTGTGTAGTCCTCGTCCTCAGCACCGAACATCGCGTCGGCTTTCGTCCTGTAGCACCTAGGAAGCCGGATGTTCCCAGGACCTGTCACCACCACCGTCGTAAAATGCCGCGGCGGCGCGCTGCTTTCCGGCAGGACAAACTGGCACCGTGGCTCCTACCGAAAGGAGAAACGGGACTCTGGAAGGAAGGTGGAGCAAAGGCAAATGAGAAGGCGAGCGCCCCGTGACGTCAGGTCTCTCCAGGCCGTGGCGGGAGGGGTTGGAGTTCCGAGGCGCTGCGTGTGATTGGCCAGATGGTCCAGGGGGCGGGAAGAGGCGGGGCGAAGGCGGGAATCCTTCGGTGGCCTCTGTGGCAGTTGTGGACACGTCGTGCCGGACAGAACTCAAAGGGGCTTCTGAGAAGTCCTGAGCGGGGACGGGTGGAGGTTCCGAGAGGGCGGCGTTGGTGACGGAACTCGATCTGGGAAGAAGGTAAGGCCTGCCCGCCCTCTCCTCCAATCCCGGCATGTGCACCGTCCTTTCCCCTCCGTGGGACCGGGACCCTCCGCCGCTCTTCTCTGCCGGGCGGAAGGAGAAAGAATCCGGGACTACACATTCGGAGCCCCGAGCTCTGGCCTTGGCTTGCGATTGATAGAGTCGGCGTGACCTTAGACACGTTGTTTGCTGCCTCGGCTTCCTCGTCTCTGCAGCGGGTGGTGTTGCCCAGTACCTTCATGTGCCAGGCTTGTCGTGCTTTTCAACTTCGGGAGATCTTCTCCAAGTCCGGTCTCCTCATAATCCCAGAATCTGCACGTAAGGAGACGTAAGAACTCCAGTACCGGAGTGGCCAGCCCGAGGTCACACAGAGTAAAGGGCAGACTGCGTCCTCTGAGTCGGGAGTTAGCGCGCCGGCGTCCCGGTCCTTCAAGCACTGTGCGCCTGTACCGAGGTGGCTGTGTATTGCTAGACTGTGTGGCAAAAGCCCGGGGAGAGTCACGGTTCTAGAATCCATGCAGGTGAGATACAGAAGAGCTGGGAAGTTCTGGAGGTGGATGATGGGAAAGAGGAAACTTCGAACGCGAGACACTGTCTTCTTGCTTGATCTGGATTTGGCTCTTGTCTCTCTGCCCCAGGCTCTTGGTGGCGATTTTTTCTGCCCACTGTCTGTATGTCTTGCGTCTTTTGTGATTCGGGTGCCATCCTTGGGACTAATCTTGGGGTTCACCTGGCTTAGCCAAGGATAAAAAGATGGGGTGCCAGTGTAGGGACCATTTTCACAGACCTCTCTGGACTTCTTCTACTCCAGATTGTCCCTGATCCTTCAGGTGTCCCCTACCTACATGTTTTTCATCTTTTGGCCTGATATTGAAGTGATTGGAAGCTCCCTTCCCAAAGAACTTTGTACCTCTTGGCATTTCTCCTGTTGAACTTTTTATTATAGTTTGTGTACTACTGAACTGTGAGTCTTCTTGCCCACAAGAGGTTCTCATTAATTTTTTATTAGATTGAATAATGGAATTTATTCTTGTTCCCTATTCCTTAATTTGCTCTCAGATTCTTTGGGGTTTTTTGTTGTTGTTTGTTTGTTTTGTTTTTGTTTTTGTTGTTCCCGTGTGTCCCAGAGAGCCCTGCCATGGCTCTTGCCATTTATAGCCAGCTTCCAGAAAGATAAAAATGCTGTACTGGCTGTGAACTGTCTGGGTTGCTTAGTCTCTTTTGTTAATTGAAGTCGATTGTACTGTTGTCTAAAACTCTAGGGGAGGAGCATGAGGGGAATAGGAGAGTTACAAATATTACCTGTAACTATAATTTTGATTTTAAGTAAATTATTCCTTCCTATAACTGAGAATAGGGCTGCTGGTTTGCTTCTTGTATTTATTTTACAGATTAAGATGGCTAAAGCAGTGAAAGGTGAATGTTAAAGGATAATGCAACTGAAATATAAGTACTAGAACTTGTACCTGTTATAGGAGCTCTATTTAGATTTGTACTTGGCTTGCTACTTCTGGGGTGGAGGGAGATTGAACAAGATAAGTACCATAATCCTTTCCAACTCTTCTCCCCAGTACTGATGCTCCCTTAAAATGCCAAAGGACCATTTGAGCTCTTATCTTGCATTTTGGGGTAGAATTGTTTTTCTCCAAGGTGTTCTTTAGGTTCTAGAATCCTAAAGTCTGCCTTTTTGGTGACAGGGACACCACCACCAGCCATACCCATATTACCATGGCGGTAATCACACTAATGTGATTTTCATTGGCAGTATGAGGAAGAGGAAGATGGAGTATCTCTCCCAGATTTTCAAACTTGGCAGTGCAGGATTGGGTGCACCTGAAAAAAACATTGTGTTCTAAATTAGAGTATCCCCAGATTGGCAGTAATGAAGTAGGAATTCCGGATACCTGAATTTTTGTCTTGGCCCCTCTGATTCACTCTGTGCCTGAGCCAGCTCCCTCAACACTGTGTACAAGAAAGTGACTACACATGTAGCCACATCTACTTTGTGTCTGTAAGGTATAACCTTGATGTCAAGTTCGAATTAAGTATTTTGGTTCATTTGTTTTGCTTAAATATGTAGTGTATTGATAGATTTCATAAAAGATGACTAGGATTGATTAGAAAGCAGAAATTGTACTTTTAATAATGCCTACATTATTAAATAATTTAAAAATTATTGCTTAAATAATTCCTTTCAAATCATCAGAAAATTTGTAAGATATTTCCATTTAATATACAAGTGTATCCATACTAATCATACTAGTGAGTGCATGCATTTTATGATTAGTGAGGTTATAACCAAATTGTATCATAGAAACATGAATTGGATATGTGCTTGCTAGATTTGTATATTATTCAATCACTAAAAGCAGAAGACTATCTGAATTGAATTCAAGAAAGCGTACTCTGTACAAGGTTCTATGGTGAGTGTTATGTAGGATAGGAAATGAGTAGTCCCAAAACAAAACAAAAAAAAGTAATAATTGCAGAATTTCAGAGGAGGAAGAGATCATATCTAGTTTGGAGGAGATTATAGGGTTAGGTAATAGATTTGGAAGAGAAATAGGACTCCAAGAGCAAGTAAGAAACTAGATTAAGGAGGCAACTTTGGCAAATATACAAAGGCAGGAAAGATGGTACAGACTAATAAGATTGAAGTTGCCCCTCTAATCTGATGTACTTAGGGCCATTTGTTGTTAACTAAAAAATAAAAATGTTAAAACAGGGAATCATGAAAGTTGTTGTGTTTTACATATCTAATTCTAACTTAAAATATAAATATCCTTTGCCATTTTTCAACCTATATCTATAGCTATGTTTTTGGAATATGGGTTTCTGGATTTAACAAACTATAGGCAAATCTTATCCCAGGCCTCTGTCTATTTTTATAATAGTTTTATTGCAGCACAGCCATCCTGGTTTATTTACATATTATTTATGGCTATTCTCATCCTTGAAAGCAGTTGAAGAGTTTCAGCAGAAGCCATAGGGCCTATACAGTCTTAAAATGTTTGCATTTGGCCCTTTACAGAAATGTTTGCTATTTGGCCCTTTACAGAAAGTTTACCAACCCCAGGTTTTCTTTAACATACAATGAATAATTAACTTAAAGCTATTTGCAAAGCAGCCTGAGTACAGCATCACTCAGAATCACTAGGTATTCATGAAATTTCTTCCAAAACTCTCACCCGTCTGACAGCAGATCATGTGTATTTGTATGACTCATCTTTATCTAGTCATTTGAAAACATTGAACTCCAATGTGTATAGAAACACACAGCCAGAGAGGCTGTGTAAGATGATAATAATTGTATTTTAAATCTCTGGAATCAAATTTCTTTGCTACTTAATACATAGGCCTTCGGCAAGTTGCTTATCCTTCGTAAGTAAGGGCAATGATAATATCCATTTTCTACAATTTCTGTGATGATTGTATGAGTTAATTCATATAAAACACAAAGAATAATGCCAGGAAGGTAGTACCTATTCAGTTAATTGCTGCTGTCATTTTTCTTATTCACACTTAATTGTTTTGCATAATACTAAATCAAACTATAGATTGACAACAATAAGCACAACTGGCATAAATTGATCTGTGAGTAAACACAACTGACACCCTTGATAAGCACACACTTCACTAAGGGGAAGAACAGAAGTGTTGATCCTGTCATCTTAGAGAATTGCCTAACCAGTGTGTTCTCCATGCTAAGAGAGTTTTTCAGGATGGTTTCTAAGAGTGTAAGATGATAATGCAGAGTAGAAATAGATCAAAGTTGAAAAGGAATCAAAACCATACTTGCCAGTTACTTTGAAGCCCAAAAAGACAAGTTTGTACTTAGCTTGGGGCCAGACCCTATGTAAGAACTTTCTCCAGGGGTGGTATACACTTGTAATGCTAAATGGGAGGTATAAATAGGAGAATCATATTTGAGGCTGGCCCCAGGCAAAAACACAAGACCCAATCTGAAAAATAACTAAGACATAAAGGGCTAGAAGTATAGCTCAAGTGGTAGAGTAACTACCTACTAGTACAAGTCCCTGAGTTTAAACTTCAGTACACTAAATTAAAATTAAACAAATGACATGATTATATTAAAAAAAACATTCAAGTGGTTTAGGAATATATGAAAAGAGAAAAACTTCATCTAGCTCCACTCCATGTGAGTAGTCCCTAGAACGAAGGGGCTGTGAGGACTGACTGAGACAAGTGAAGCATGGTAATCACTACTAAGCACTAGAATGAATGTTAAAATAAATAAATAAATAAACTTCGATCTACTCTCTCTTTGGATTATAATCTCAATTTTGAGTTGAGAAATAAATTGGTTGCTCAGAAAGTACAAATTTATATTCTAAGTCCCTGACCCTTAACTCTGTACTTTCTGTATAACAGGGAAAAGATGGCAATTATCACTACAAAGCAAATGTTTACAGTGATATGACATCAACTAGTAGAAGTCAGGTGAGTGAGTGTCCTGGGCAACCAGCACCCAGATAACTCCACCATTTAAATTGGCCAGGCTGTCATGGCTAGGGGAAGGGGAGTGGCAGCTGGAGGAAGTTGCTGATGCCTGTACTCCCACATGGAGCTCTTGGCATAACAAAGCCATTTTAAAAACTCACAGGTGTCCTGTAGTTTGTGACTTAAGTGTATAACAAGCCATCAAAAGTCTTAATACTTGATACATTACAATGACCCGTTTATGCCAAAATAAACCTTAGAGTAGGTACTAGGAAGGAAATGCTTTTGAAGTTCCATTGCTTTGAGTAATACTATTTCATAATTTAGGTAATTTCTCTAAGCAGAGGAGGGGCCCATCCTTAGGAATACAGAGCCCTGCAGAGAAGGAAGGGGTTGAGAAGGATCCACCCTACCTCTTTTTCTTTATACAATGACCCTTGGGTTTTGTATACAAACTGCTTTTGTAGGCTGACATGATGCAATACAGCAAAATGAGATGGAAAATGGCCTCTCTAAAGTAAATATGAGAAATGGCTTGGAAGGAACACATAAAGAGCACAACTCCAGTGATTGCATGTTAAAGGACCTTCTTTAGCCAGGTCCAGAGACTGTTGTTTTCAACCTGTGATCTTATATAACTGACAAAAGGTTTAAATATGACCTTAGTCTGCCTTTGATTATATCAAGAATGTAGTTAAAGAAATTCAGCCACACAGCTAGCTACTGAGGATCGTGGTTCAAAGCCAGCCCAGGCAGAAAACTCTGTGAGACTCTTATCTCCAATAAGCTACTCAGAAAAATCTGGAAGTGCTTCTGTGGCTCAAGAGGTACAGCCACTATCCTTGAGCACAAAAAGGCTCAGGGACAGTGCCCAGGCCCTAAGTTAAAGCCCCAGGACTGGCAAAAAGAGAGAAATGGGGTGTGAGTGAGTGTGTGTGTGTGTGTGTGTGTGTGTGTGTGTGTGTGTGTGTGTGTGTGTGTGTGTGTAGATCTGGCTACCCAATATTCTTTTATTCTTTATATTAGACTATGGAAAGCTGTATACTTTAAGTGATATATGAAAGTGAGCAGTAGGGGTGATTTTGATGTTTCTTTTTTATACTTTAGAATTAGAAAGTGTTTGGAATATATTATTCTATTTGATCCTTACAAACACTGTGAGGTTGGCAAGGTAAATTTTTATTTCTATTTTGCAATTGAAAATAGTCCTCCTTGAATGTGGGTGATTTACTTAATGGCACGTGACTATTATGTGGCACACTTTGATATGTACTCTGATGCTGCTCTACTTTCATACTTGGTATGGAACACTGTGAAATCTCACATAAATCATACTAGAGTTGTTACAGTTAGTGGACTGGACATGCATGTGGACTACAAAAGGTCCAATAAGAGAAAGAAAGGGTGCATCTCATGACTGCCTTATTCCAGGATGTGGCTTAGCCAGCAACAAAAGGCAGCAGAATGTGGTATATAGTAGCTGGGAGATCCACTCCCTATTGGACTTAGGCCCTTGTATCATTGCATAACTAACAGACCTTTTCAGTTTGTTTGTTTGACATATCAAATTTGAGTTGTGCTTTTCGGACCAGACAAATAAAAGCTTTGAAAGGCCTTTGTGAAGACCGTAGTTGTATACTTAATCTTCTTTATACAGAGGGGTGAGAGAGGGCAAGAGAAATAAGAGCTTCTATGTTATTTGCCACCAGAACAAGATATATAAAGCTCAGAAACCCCTCCTATTTAACTTCCCAGCAAACCATCTGAGGAAATGAGAACAGAGCCTTATTTCAGTAGCAGATGCTCATTCCACTAGAGCGTATATTAGTGTCATCTTCATGTGATTTGGTTTTCTCATCTTTAAAATAAAGGGATTGGACTTGCTAACAATTTTATTTTTTTATTGTGAAAATATTGTACAGAGGGGTTACAATTACATGGGCAAGATAATGAGTACATTTCTTATCAAGCATTGTAGCCTTCTCCTTTGTTTCCCCTCCCTTCCCATCCTCCCCCTGCCCCCCCCCAACAATTTTATTTTTAAACAGAAATAGTGTATGTGCTTTCCCTCCCTTTTTAAGTGTTTTAAAATAAATTTACTATTTTCATTTCATAATATATCTTAGAGATTATTCTATATCAGTGAATAGGTCTTCATCATACTTGTTTATGGCTACAAAGTATTCCCTTTTACAGAAATAGGCTAGCTTGTTTAATCAGTGTCCTACGGATAAGCATTTTGGTTGAATTTTCAGTGTTTTGCTATTACAGACAATCTGTACTGAGTAACTTTGTATATTTAAGAATTCACAGCAGTGCTGGTGCTTCATGCCTATAATCCTCAGTACTCCTGAGGCAGAGATCTGAGGGTCACAGTTTGCAGCCAGCATGGACAGAAAAATCTGTGGGACTCTTACCCCCAATAGACTATTAAGAAAAAGCCATAAGTAGTGCTGTTGCTCAAGTGGTAGAATGCTAGTCTTGAACACAAAGAGACTCAGAAACAGTGCCCAGGCCCTGAGTTCAAGCCACAGGACCAGCAAAAGAAAAAGAAAAGAAAAAGACTTCACTGTGTGTCAGTATATCTGTACAATAAATACTTAGAAGCTTGGGTCAAAGATGATATGCATCAGATTGGTAACTAAAGAATTTTAATTTTAATCTGTAAAATTGTAATTGCCAATGAGCAATGAAAGAGATGGAGAATATCGTTTTATTGATATTATCTCTTAGTTTTTAATCTTATTATTCAGAGACTAAGTCTGAAGAAAAGGCTGGATAGATAACTTCATCAAAATTATGTTGCTTTGCAACTGCACTAAAGTCATCTACACCATAAGTACTATAGACTTTTCTTGTGCTTTTCAGTATGACCTTCCTCAAGAGCTCATTTGTAAGATAATTATTATAAACTAAGAGCAAATTGATCTCTCAAAGATTCACTTTTGATTATAGCCCATGTAAGGAATGAAAACTTAAACAAAAAAGCCTCATATCTGTTTGTTCAGTGATTTTTACTACCTTCCCAGATGCTTTATTGATGAGGTGAGAACTCTGTGAACTGTGTGATACCATCACCATCTCTTGCCTTTGCTGGGTCAATAAAACAAGTTAGACTTGAGTCCCACATGCCTTCTAACCAACCTACCAACTTTCCCTCCTCCTTTCACCACCTTAATCCTCCTAAGTGCCATTAAGTCATTTATGATACTTGTTCTGTTCAATGACATGTTTAGTCCCTATTCTTTTTGTCTCTCAGTTTCCTGTGGCCCCTGGGACACAAGGCCTTTCTGCTTTGCTATGGCTCTAAGGTGCCATATCCTTCCTTTCCCCATCACTGCTTGACTGACACACCATTCAGCCCCACCCCCATATGTGTAGAGTATGTTTCTGTAAAGGAAGGTAGACCCAGGTAACTCATAAAGGGGAGTAAATGTCTCTTTTATTAAATGCACACACACACATATAGTTCAGGCTCCCACTGGCATTCTTGGAGCTGCAGTTAAAATTTTGAAAAATTGCTGGGTGCCAGTGGTTCACGCCTGTAATGCTAACTACTCAAGAGGCTGAGATCTGAGGATCACGGTTCAAAGCCAGCCTAGGCAGGAAAGTCTGTGAGACTCTTATCTCCAATTAACTACCAGAAAACTAGAAGTGACACTGTAGCTCAAGCAATAGAGAGCTTGCCTTGAGAGCTAAAGAGCGCAGGATCAGCACCCAAGCCCAGAGTTCAAGCCCCACAACTGACAAAAAAAAAAAAAAAGGAAAATTGTCAGGTACCAGTAGGCCCACACCTGTAACCCTAACTACTCAGGAGGTGGAAATCTGTGAGCTGCAGTTCAAAACCAACCCTGGCAGGAAAGACTGAGAGACTCTTATCTCTAATTCACCACCAAAAACAAAAACAAAAAAAACAAGTGGAGCTGTGGCTCGAGTGGTGGAGCATCAGCCTTGAGTGATACAGCTAAGGAACAGTGCCTAGACACTGAGTTCAAGTCCCAGTACAAGCAAGAAAAAAAAAATTTTAATTACTTGCTTTTTCTGGATATGAAGGTAGTGATACTGAGTTATAACATCAATTCAAACATAGGAACCCAATTCCAACATGTGCCCTTATTTTACATATATATATATATATATATATATATATACACACACACACACACACACACACACACACACACACACATATGAAATCTTAAAGATTTAGGTGAATATTAGATGAATAAAGAGCTCCCTTTATAACTGAATGCAGCTGTATATTTAGAAGATACACTGCCTAATGTTCTTTTCTGATTTTTGAATAATCTTGTCAATGGACTGTTTTATATGTTCATAGTCTGTGGAATAGCCCTGACAAACTCCAAAACAGTAGCTAAACAGAACTACATCTCCTATAAGTTATAGAGGACTGAGTTGTAGACCCTAACATGCAGAAAACAGCCATGAAAAAGTTTCTTTCCTTCATTATGTATATGGTTTCTGCAACATTACAGGTTTGTTGTGCTTTGTTATAGGGTACAATTATTACTACTGCTATTTTTTTTTTTGAGACAAGGTCTCACTGTGTAGCCCAGGCCAGCCTTAAATTAATAATCCTCCTGCCTTACCCTCAAAAGTGCTGGCATTATAAGCTTGATCAACCATGCTGGGCTTATTATAATTAAGAAACTAGAATGTAGAAAAGAAAAGATGGACAGACTACAGACTAATATATCATATTTCTGTTTCAGAATGGAATTTTGAACTCATCCCTTTTCCTTCCCAAAATCCTAGAAAAGGTGTTGGTGGCTCATGACCATAATCCTAGCTACTCAGGAGGCTAATATCTGAGGATCATGGTTCGAAGCCAACCTGGGCAGGAAAGTCCCTGAAACATTTATCTCCAGTAAATTACCCCCCCAAAAGCTTTAGGTAGTGCTTTGGCTCAAGTGGTAGACTGCTAACCTTGAAGCTCTAGGATAGCACCCAGGCCCTGAGTTCAAGCCCCAGGGGTAGTTTAAAAAAAAAAAAAAAAAAAGCATCTTCCCCAATCAGAAAATAGTTAGAAGCTTAGAGAAGCTTAAACATTTATTCTATCAGAATTAATTTGAAGAAAGTGGCTGAGAATATGATCCACTTAGGTGAAATAAAGTTAAGTGGCTAGAATTCACCAGTACACCCTAAAAAACCCCCAACTGAAAATAGTGATTAAAGATAAAGAGTTGGCTATGTGGGTAATTGGTGGGCAACAAATCAAAAGAATTGGGAAATTCTGCTTATGTTGAGTTTAGAGAGAACAGTCAGTTAAGAAGTAATAACAGGGGCTGGGAAGGTGGCTCAGTGGTAGAGCGCTTGCCTTGCATGCCTAAGGCCCTGGGTTCGATTCCTCAACACCACATAAGAAAAAAGCCGGAAGTGGCGCTGTGGCCCAAGTGGTAGAGCGCTAGCCTTGAGCTGAAGAGCTGAGGGACAGCGCCCAGGCCCAGAGTTCAGGCCCCACGACTGGACCAAAAAAAAAAAAAAAAAAAAAGGAAGTAATAACAGAGCCAGGCGTCGGTGGCTCACGCCTGTAAATCCTATTCAGGAAGCTGAGATCTGAGGATCACGGTTCAAAGCTAGCCCGGGCAGGAAAGTCCGTGAAACTCTTATCTCCAATAAACCACCAGAAAACCCGAAGTGGTGGTGTAGCTCAAGTGGTAGAGCACTAGCCTTGAGTTGAAGAGCGCAGGGACAGCGCTCAAGCCCAGAGTTCAAGCCCCACGACCGACAAAAAGAAAAAAAAAAAGAAGTAATAACACTGAACTTCGTGGGAGAATTTACTGTTTGTAGAGGCTGGGCTTAAGTGAAGGCTGAAATGAACCTTGTCCTGGTGTAGGTGATATTGCACCCCTCCTCCCAGGAAACTGCAACTCAGTGAACTCCTAATTATAACTTTAAAAAAAAATCCTATGAGATAGGTTAGTTTTATTATCCTTATTTTAGAGCTGAAGCACAGAGTTATTAAGTCATTTGCCCAGAGGCTCACAACCATTTAAGTATAGTTTTACTAGTTAGAGGGATGGGAGGGTATGGATCCCTATCTGTTTGGAGAGTGGCTAAACCAACAAAAGGGAAAATGCCATCTCTGCCATAGCTTCCTTTTCCTATTTTTTTTGTTGTTGTTTTGTTTTGTTTTCAGGTTTTTTGTTTGTTGTTGTTTATGGTGGGCTATTCAGGATTTCAAACCAAATCCATCTTAAAAATGGAGTTGTTGGTTAGGGACAGATTGATGAGCTGGGAGCAAATTAATTTCATTAATTATGTTAAGAATTATACCAGTTTCTTCATGTAGAAGGAATTAAAAGTCTCAGCATGTTTGTAATTGTGAGGGTGTTTTAGGGGATTAGAGGTGGGGAGTGGCATTGAAGTGAGAAGAGATGGTTAGAGGGTGAACCAGACCAAATACATTGCATATATGAATAAAGATGGCAGAAGGAAGCTCACTGAGAACTGTGGAATAATTGGGGGTGGCAAGAATGGGGAAAGAGGGTCTGGTTAATGCACTGTAGATGCCTAGGTGTAATACCATGGTGAAACCCTCTCAGTGGACATGTACTTTTTAAAAAAGTGAATGGCAGGAATGTAAAACAGGTCCTAGCTGAGGTGTGGCTGCTAGCAGAAGTGGGAGGGTGAATGGAGAGGCTAAATATGGACAAAATACTTTATGGACATGTGTGAAAAATGGAGCAGTGAGGCTTGTTGAGAATGGTTTGTGAAGCAAGGACGGGGAATAAGGACAGTGATGGAGTGAGAGACACCTTATTACAACTATTTGATGTTAATAAAAATGTGGAGAGCTGGGCACTGATGGCTTACTACTATAATCCTTGCTACTCGGGAGACTGAGATCTGAGGATCACGTTCGAAAGGAGCCCCAGCAAGAAAGTCCATGAGACTCTGATTATCTTCAATTAACCACCAGAAGACGGAAGTGGCACTGTGGCACAGAGTGATAGAAAGCTAGCCTTGAGCAGAGAAGCTCAGGGCCAGTGCTCAAGTCCCCCAACTGACACACAAAAAAAAGTGGAAACAGTGCACTTATTATTTTAATTCTGTCTATTCAATCCTTGACTTTCAAAACTAATGTAGAAAAGTAAAACATTAATTTCTCCCTTCATGTGGGACTTAAAGATTTTACTCAAATTGGTTTAAAAGTGTCTTTGAAATCCTAAAACTATCCAGTATTAAATGCAATGCTAGCCCAGAAGGTTATTAGGTGGTAGTGTGTATGAATTGTTTTAGCCCTGTGTCCTTGCCCTGTGACATCTCAAAATAAGCACATGCTTTCTTCAGTTCTTGGTTAATCTTGGCTCCCTTTTTTTCCCCATTTTTGTTTGTTTTGCTTTTAAGCTCTCACTTGTGAAATATCCACATCCCAGATCCTGTATGTAACATTCCCCCCTTACCCAGTAGATGACTGAAACTGAAATCTCAAGTAGTACCAGCCCTATGCATGGTTTTATACCTTCTCACCTGTGGTAACATTGAATGTATAGATACAGGAAGAGGGAAATGGCAGCAATAATAAAACTGAACAATTACAACAATATGGGAAATCAAAGTTAGTTGATTATAGCCTGACTCCCACTTCTCTTTTTCTCCAAGAATGTCTTTTAGTGTGTTGTACTCACCCCTCAAACCACAGAAAGTATAATTATGACTAAAGAAGCATTGTCTGTATTGTACATCTGTGTAATTCAGAACTATGGTTCTCAAACAATGGCTTAAAAATTTTGTATTGCTTGATAAGCATCTAAGTATCTAATTTTGAGGTTCCACTCATGATAGAGTGGGATCCATTATTCTCCTCCCTTCCTCCTTCCCTCTCCCCTTTCTTCCTTCCTTCCTTCTTTCCTTCCTTCCTTCCTTTTCTCCCTCCCTTCTTCCTTCCTTCTTTCTTATCTCTGTCTGTCTTTTTTTTCCCTTTCTTCCTTCCTTTCTTTTTAATACAAGGTCTTACTATATAGCAAGACTGGCCTCAAATTCTTGATCCTCCTACCCTTGAATCCCTAGTGCTAGAATTACGACATGCACCACCACACCTGCCCCATAATTGTTATTTTTAGTCAAACATTCTTGATGATTCTGATCTAGGCTGTTCTTGGGCTATACTTTGAAAATCACCTGAGTTAGAAGGAGAGTAATTAGCTTTCTTTTTTTTTTTTGGAGGGGGGCAGAGAGGAGGGTTCAGTCGTGGGGCTTGAACTCTGGGCCTGGGTGCTGGCCCTGCGCTGTTCAGCTCAAGGCTAGGTTAGCGTTCTACCACTTGAGCCACAGCACCACTTCCGGTTTTCTGGTGGTTAATTGGAGATAAGAGTCTCACAGACTTTCATGCCTGAGCTTACTTTGAACCATGATCCTCAAATATCAGCCTCCTGAGTAGCTAGGATTGCATGTGTGAGCCCCCAGTGCCTGGCAGTAATTAACATTTATTTTTTGCTATAAGTTATTAACATGTCAGTTGCTTTCATATGTATATTTACATTTCATATTTATAATATTGTGAGGTTTTATTATCCCACTTTTATGTCTTCATATTGTTCCCACAAACTTTTAATAACTTGTACTGAGTTCCAAAGATGGCCTACAAAAGACTCCAGAACAGGGAGGGCATTTGCTATTTCTCCTTGGCAAAGTGCCTTTCAGAGGAAATGATTGTTGAAAGGTGATGAATCGGAAATACTAGCTGTATGAAATGTGTTTGGTAAGTAAATCTTAAGTCCCATGAAATGTTAAGAGTGCCATAAAGTATATCATCTCATTCAGACTGCATTTAGAGCCAGGCACTAGTGGCTCACGCCTGTAATCCTAGTTACTCAGGAGGCTGAGTGGTGGTTCAAAGTCAGCCCGGGCAGGAAAGTAAGTGAGACTCTTGAACACAGGGCTTTAGGCTTCCTAGGCAGGCTCTATCCATTGAGCCCTTTTTGCTATTGTTATTTTTCAGGTAGGTTCTTGTCATTTTACCTGGGCCAGCCTGGGACCATGATCCTCTTCTGATTGCCTTTTGCACAGCTTAGATTACAGGCATGGACCACCGTGCCTGGTATATTTGTGGAGATGGGGGTCTTACCAACTTTGTTTCCCAGGCTAGCCTTAAACTAATTCCTCCTGATAACAGCCTCCTGGAATTATATATGTGAGAGCCTCCATGCTCTCTTTTGTCACTTTTATGGTCAGAGGTTATGTAGAATTAAGTATACTACAATACAGCAAAGTTATCCAGTTCAAAACATCAAAAATGCTCAGATTGAGAAAGAGTTTTACTCAAAGAATTCTGCATGATGAAAATGCACTAGAATCCAGACTGGACTCAGCCCTGGTATGTTTTCCCCTGTCTTTGAAACAGAGCATTCACATCTGAAGTTAACGTAAATCTTACCCTAGTCACGATGGTGTAAGGGAGGGATAAGTAAGAGTAGGGTTTATTTTTTATCTGTTGAAGGGTCCAGGTCTGATACACGTTGTGTGTAGTACAAGTGTGTTAAACACTTGATGTGTGTCATATACGCTGCTGTTCATGCTCCTGATACTCAGCCTACCTTCTCATTTATTTACTTAGCTAGCAAGTACCAGATTTGAGTTATTTATGTAAGTGCTGTTGAAATCAGTTTAACCTCCCACTGCCATCCTTATGAACCACGGGACATTTACAAGAAATGTCAGTGGAAGACTGAGTTAGAATTCTGCAGAGCAGGACTTGAATACGATCCGACTGCAAACTAACAGTTGTCTGGAAGTTTACCTCACCTGCAAAGAGTGATGTATGACTTTAGTGGCCCTTACTGTCAAGGAATACCTCTTACTAGTGCTTGTATAGCATTCTTTGGTTTTGTCTTTGACTCCATATTATAACCCAGATATTAGATTGCTTTTATTCCCCTAATGTTTTTAAAAATGACATTAGCCCATGGCTGTGTAAGGGTTTGCTTTTTCCTTCTACATATCAGCCTCACAGAAGAACATATACAGGAAATACTCTGAAGGAAAAACAACTAAAGACAGAGTCAATGTTTAAATACCTCATTTAAAACAAAGCTGCTAAAAATAAAAAATAAAATAAATAAAACAAAGCTGTTAGATGCCAGTGGCTCATACTGTAATGCCAGCTCCTTGGAGGGCTGACAACCTGGTAGAAAAGTTTGTATAACCTCTTTTCAACTTCTCAACTGATAGCTGACTGGAGACACACACACACACACACACACACACACACACACACACACACACACACACACACACACACACACACACACACACACACACACACACACACACACACACACACACACACACACACACACACACACACTCCCTAGCTACATGGAGAGAAAAGTTTGTATTACCTCTTCTCAACTTCTCAACTGATAGCTGACTGGAGACACACACACACACACACACACACACACACACACACACACACACACACACACACACACACACACACACACACACACACACACACACACACACACACACACACACACACACACACACACACACACACACACACACACACACACACACACACACACACACACACACACACACACACCCTAGCTACATGGAAGGTTAATGGCAGGCTGGAATAATTGCAGTTCCAGGAAAGAAAAGCCCTTGAAACTCCAACTCATTGGAAGAAACTGGGCATGGTGACATATGCCTGTCACTCCAGTTAGGACAGGATGCCTAAAATAGGCAGATCACAATCCAGGTGCACATCTGGGCAGGAAGTGAGATCTTATCTCAAAAACAACCAATATAAAAAGGGCTGCAGGTGTGACTCTGTAGTACAGAGCCTGCCCAGCAAGTACAGTGCTGTGAGTTGAAACCTTAATACTGCCAAAAAAAATAAAAAGCTCAAGGCATATTGTAAAACTCTCTGCTATTGCCCTTGAAATAAAATTTAGACCCATTACAATGTCCTACAAGGTCTTCTTAATTGATATTCTTCTTGTCTGTCTTCAAGTCTCTCAGGTCTTTCCAATTCTTAGTGAGATTCTGTGACCACAAACTAAGAGACAGGCACTCTGGTTTTTTCAAGCAATCGACGTATAGATTCTGAAGAAATGACTTACCCATCTCTTTCCAGGTCTACTTGAATAAACTTTACTTCTTAGCTTGGTCAAAAAGCATCCAAGAGTGTTCAGGAAATGTCTGTAGTTGATGAGGAGAAATGCCTTCATTCAGCAGTTTCTTTTACCTTTCTTGTCTCTGTACCATTCTATCAGCATGATGACAGAAACAGGTATAGATTTATTTTTAGTCCTAAAATCATTTTAGGACAGTTGATAAGATCTGGTCCCCAGTTAGAATAATTAGAAAAGGCATAACATGTTATAGATATTTAGAGATCTTAGAACTGGCCTTGGATGATGTGGAGGACTTGTTGCATCAGAGGTTGGAAAGATGGACATTCTAGGCTGAAGAAACAGTGTAAGGAGAAGAAACAAGCGTGGGATATGTCTGAGGAGTCTAGAAACCTTCCTTGTCAGGCTGGTGTGGCTGGAAGACAATGTTCATGCAGGCAGAAAGGTGGATTGGGTTCTTTGCTTTAAAGATTTGTCATTTCATGCTGGGCCCATCAGGAAAACAGGGTCCATCAGGAAAAATCATATTATAGTAACAGAGTTGCTGATGGTGAAAAGCAAAGGTCAGCTGAATAAATCTCCTGTTACTGGGGATTTGAAAAAGTGGCAAAGTTGTGACATTTATGATATTGAGTAGAAAGGAAGACAAGTTTAATGGAGAATAAAGTCTAGACAAGAAGTAAGGAATCGGGGCTGGGAAGGTGGCTCAGTGGTAGAGCACTTGCCTTGCATACCTGAGGCCCTGGGTTCGATTCCTCAGCACCACATAAGCAAAAAGAAAAAGTTGGAAGTGGTGCTGTGGCTCAAGTGGTAGAGCGCTAGCCTTGAGCTGAAGATCTGAGGGACAGCACCCAGGCCCAGAGTTCAGGCCCTACGACCGGACCCAAAAAAAAAAAAAAAAAAAAAAGAAGTGAGGAATCCCAGGTTCTGGCTGAGTTTTCTCCATGGCTCTCCAAATTCAGGATTGAACAGGTTGTTTGAGCTCTCTGTGGTATGTTTCTTCCATCTTAGAAGGAAAATATGTTGTGAAGATAAAAATAAAATAATGAGGGGCTGGGAAGGTGGCTCAGTGGTAGAGCGCTTGCCTTGCATGCCTGAGGCCCTGAGTTCGATTCCTCAGCATCACATAAGCAAAAAGAAAAAAGACAGAAGTGGCGCTGTGGCTCAAGTGGTAGAGCGCTAGCCTTGAGCTGAAGAGCTGAGGGACAGCGCCCAGGCCCAGAGTTCAGGCCCCACGACCGGACCCAAAAAAATAATAATAATAATGTAATAGAGTTGGATTTATAGGAAGGATATAGCATTGTTTCTTTTTATGTTTTATTTGTTCAGGTTCTGTGCAATTTAGTAAATGTACAGAGTAAACTATTTTTTAACTTCATTTTATCTTACACTTTGCCTCATGAGTAGCTAAAATTAACAAGCGTGAACACTGGTACAGGCTACTAACTTACATTTTGCTACTCTTGAAACTATTGAATAGTTTCAAGCCCATCATATATAATTAGGTAACACTGCAAACACATTAAGGTGGTAGAGGAAATTGAGGTTTGCCTGGTATGTCATTAAAACATTAAAGAATTTGTCTGTCTTATACCTAAGTTTTCAAGGGAAACATGCAGAAAAAAATTCATTTCTGAAAACACTGTAATCTACCTACTGTTTGTAGAGTATGAGGAAGTGTGGAAGATCTAGAAATAAATTAGACAGGTTCTGCTTGGAGCTTACCATCTAAGCTAATAGGAAGGACAGGGAGAAAGAAGCATTCTGTTCTGAAAACTGAACTGGAAAATGTAGGATTAAGTTTCAGCTCTGGGTAGAACTCAATTAATCACATAATCTCTGTTGTTTTTACAGCTAAGGAAAATGAAGCCCAATTAAATGTTTGCCATCCATGTCTCTTTTATGTTTAAACTCATTTGTTTCCTTTATTTTGTCGATTACTTGGTAGTAGTGTAATTCATTCATGTTTGTCCAGTAGACTTAAGTGACCTAGGGGTTGGACAATGGGCATTTTACAAATGAAACTTGACATTGGCATTGAAAACGACAGCCCTTGATGGCTATGGAATTCATCGTGTACTCAGCAACTCTAGGATCTGTCTTGCCCCAACAGGTTTCTCACCTCTTTGGCTCAGTCTTAGTGGCTTAATAAGGTGCAATAATGTGGACAGATGACATTTAAGATAGAAAGAGAGTGACTTCAAACCAATATCTAGAAATGGAATGGTTGAGGGTTTTTTGGGTCATCTTTTTAAAAAATACTGTTATTATCTTTTAAGTAGTTGTACAAAGGAGTTGTCATTCAGAATCAAATCCCAGGATTGCTTTCTCTTTTCATAGACGCAGAGAACCATTTTTAGAGCAGCTCCTGAGTTCCTGTCCTTCTTGCTTAATCAAGAGCTTCCAAGTAAAAGAGCTACTCCCACTAATTTATAGCTGCTCTTTCATTCTTTTAAAAACTTGTCAATCTATGCAGCATTTCTTGTTTGCCTAGATCATTGGCGAATCATAAATGAAGGTCCTTGAAGTTTTAAGTGATTGTTTGATGTAGTTTTGCCCTTTATGTGTCTGGCCGGTGAGTTACCTTTGATGCAGCCCAGGAGTCTGAGACACATTATGAGTAATTCAGTCACATAAATTCTGTGTGAAAAGCACCAATCTGCATCTCTATACAAATTATTTGAAGTAATGCTCACTTTGGTAGATGTTGAAGAAAGAGAAAATAACCTCATAATTATTAAAACTCTGTAAATCACTACATTCTTAGCCAGTTCTATCAACATCTTAGTCCAATTAGTGCTATGAAGAAAAGTGAAAATTTGTAGTATTATCAACAGAAGCAAAAAAATTTTTGTACTATTATCAACAGAAGCAAAAAGCCAGAAGTTAAATGGTGGTCATTGTTTTATTGGGGAATTTTATAATTTTTTTGTAAGTATCATGTGTTTCTGTGTGGTAGAGATAATGTGGTGATAAAGAGTTTCTGGAGAAAAAAAAATGGTTTTTGAAACAGCATCTCCCTATGTAGCCCAAGCTGGCCTGGAACTCATGCTTCTCCTGCCTTAGCCTCCTTGAAGAGCTAGGATTACAGGAGAGTCTACCATGCCTGGCTCTAGTTTTAGGAAATTATTCTCAGTTATGACTGAGGAGTTATGACTGCCTACTATATCCATTTCTATCACTTGCCAAATTTACTCTGAGAGATATATATATGTTAGCATGTCTATCTTTTTTTTTTATTGTTGACCTGACCTATTTTCTCACCTTCACTAATCATTTTACTTCTTTTTCTTTCTTTTTGCCAGTCCTAGAGCTTGAACTCAGAGCCTGGGTGCTGCCCCTGAGTTTCAGGTTCACTTGCGGCTTTTTTTTGGTGCTTAATTGGAGATAAAAAGTCTCATGGACTTTCCTGCCCGGGCTAGCTTCAAATCACAATCCTCAGGTCTCAGCCTCTTGAATAATTAGAATTGTAGGCATAAGCCACCAGCATTGAGCACTATTTTTAATATATTTGTGAGGCAGAAATTCTAGAGTAATACATTTCTGCCATTTCTAGCTGAGATCTGTGATTTACTCAATCCCAATTCCTTTTATAAAATGAATCAATAAAATTGTCTATTTAGGACTTCTGTACCCCAAGAAAGGCACAGATGAAGGGAAAGCAGCTAAAATATCCAAAGGGAGGTTATGCAGTTGTGGTCCTACAATTATGTTACTATTTCTGGAAGTCCATTTAGAAGTGTGAGGCCAAGACCTAGGGAATAGATAGACTATTGTAGCCTTCAAAGAGGAGGGTTTTCTCCCTATACATACATTGTGTTGTATTTCTCTCTCCCACTTACTGGGAATTTTTACGTTTTTCCCCAAACAGTTACAGCACACTGACCTGGAATACCAGACATAGACAGATTTCTTTCTTTCTTTCTTTCTTTCTTTCTTTCTTTCTTTCTTTCTTTCTTTCTTTCTTTCTTTCTTTCTTTCTTTTTCTTCCTTTCTTCCTTTCTTCCTTTCCTTCTTCCTTCCTTTCTTCCTTTCCTTCTTCCTTTCCTTCTTCCTTCCTTCCTTCCTTCCTTCCTTCCTTCCTTCCTTCCTTCCTTCCTTCTTTCCTTCTTTCTTTCTTTCTTTCTTTCTTTCTTTCTTTCTTTCTTTCTTTCTTTCTTTCTTTCTTTCTTTCTTTCTTTCTTTCTTTCTTTCTTTCTTTCTTTCTTTCTTTCTTTCTTTCTTGTCATTTGTGGCTTGAACTCAGGGCCTGTGTGCTGTCCCTGAGCCTCTGTGCTCAAGACTAGCACTATACCATTTGAGCTACAGTGCTGCTTCCATTTTTTGAGTAGTTAATTGGACGTAAGAGTATCACAGGGCCTTCTCTTCTCAAGCTGGCTTTGAATCATGATCCTCAGATCTCAGCCTTCTGAATAGCTAGGATTACAGGCATGAACCACTAGTGCCCAGCTCATAAGACAGATTTCTATGCCCTATTTATTACTTCATTAAATCAAAGCCCCGTCCTGATTTCTATATCTCTTTCACTGCTCTCCACCAAAGAACAACTTAGATGTGGAATTCATAATGCCATCAAGAGAATGTTAAAGTTCACCAGTAGTCTATAGTCTACTCTCAGAAGAGACTGTGAAAGAATTAGACCTTTGATACAAGGAAATTTGAACACTATATGAAGCCAAACCAGGCTATTTCTCAGACTGTCTACTGACTCCCATACAGGTCATAAAAGGCAGGGTTAACTCTGTTAAACTGGTTACCTGTTGATGAGGATATAGTCCATAGCATGAATCCTTATTTATGGTGGTGTATTGTCTTTTACTTTGAATTTCCCTTATCCATGCTTGCCAAAAGCTTATAAGCCACCACTCATAAGTAATCATTAGAAAAATCAGGCAATCAGCTAGATAGGTTTCTCTTTTTATATTTTTACAAATATAAAAAGGAACATGAACCTAATTGTTTTAAGAATAAAAACCTTCCCTTACAGAAGTCAGGGAAGGCTGTCTCTAGAATTGTCTGAAATTCCAGATTACATCTCTCTGAGCCAGGGAAGAGGCCACGTGGCAGATGTGGGAGTCTAATCTGTACGGTCCCTCTGCTTTGTTTCTCATCCACCATTGTGCAAAACCAGGAAAAGAAAAGAGAATTTGAATTTTAGACTAAACCTATTATAAATAAATGTCAGTGCTAAAACCAAGAGTGAGCGTCAGATTTTAGCCATCTTGCTAATTTTCTAACTTTTGCCCGCATTCATGTTTATTTTTCTAAAGAGGCGAGATTTTGCGTCTGGCCGACAAATTAATTTTTTTGATGAGTTTTTAGGAGGGGAGATAGGGAAGGAATAGGGGAAACTTTTTTATAGTGTTCAGAGTTAGATTTGGAAAGAATTATTTCACTGAATACATGGACTTTGTGTGTGTGTGTGTTTGTGTATGTGTTGTATTGTGTTATGTGTTGTGTGTTGTGTATGTGTGAGTATTAGGGCTTGAACTCAAAGTCTTATGCTCTTGCTTGGATATTTCTGCCCAGGCTGGCTATGAGCATGGATCCTCAGATGTCAGCCTCCTGAATAACTAGGTTTACAAGCATGAGCCACCAGTACGTAGCTACAAGGACATTTTGAAAGCTATTTGGGTAATACTGCACCATACTTGAAAAATAACGGAAAGGGAGAAACATGAAGAAATATAAAACTGTCTTACACTCAGTGTACACTGTGCCATTTCCCATATCTAACAGTACCCAGGATAACAGAAACAAATTGGCATATGGCCAACTTCAAGGCTCCAACTAAAGATAAGATAAATATGCTTTAGAAAGTAAATAGTTTAAAGCCTTCCTAGGACAAAGACTTAGTATTTTTTAAGTTTCTTAAAATGTTTATTTCTGTGAGAACAGAACAATTTTCTGTTAAGTATTTTGGAATGTTACTATACTATGCATTCCCCCTTTAAAAAATCCTTTCAAGATATTCTTAACCAGCGAGAGAGAGACAGAGAGATCCTGATTTTTATTTTATTTTATTTTATTTTTTGCCGGTTGTGGGGCCTGAACTCTGGGCCTGGGCACTGCCCCTTAGCAATTCAGCTCAAGGCTAGCGAGCCACAGCACCACTTCTGGCTTTTTCTGCTTATGTTGTGCTGAGGTATCGAACCCAGGGCCTCATGCATGCAAGGCAAGCACTCTACCACTGAGCTACCTTCCCAGCCCAGAGATCCTGATTTTTTTATTTTTTTTATTTTTTATTTTTTATTTTTTTGGGGGTCCGGTCATGGGGCCTGAACTCTGGGCTTGGGTACTGTCCCTCAGCTCTTCAGCTCAAGGCTAGTGCTCTACCACTTGAGCCACAGCTCCACTTCTGGCTTTTTTCTTTTTGCTTATGTGGTGCTGAGGAATCAAACCCAGGGCCTCAGGCATGCAAGGCAAGCACTCTACCACTGAGCCACCTTCCCAGCCCCAAGATCCTGATTTTTTAAAGCAAAATATTCTTAAAGTTCCTTTCACTTGACAAATAGAAATAATCTCTTCTTGTTCTACTCTGGTGAATATAGATATATTTTACACAGCAACATATCCCATCACTTATTTTTTTATTGTGATTAAGTGATTATATAATTTCCTAAATTTCACAGTATTGTGGGATAGTGATGCTCAGTTAAAGTCACAAACACATTCTAACTTTCCTAGATCAAATTGTCTATCATGGTCTATAACATACAATGGTGTACACATATACACCATACATGTGATCAGCAGCATGGGGTTATTTAGTAGTGGTTTGACCAGATGAGTGGAAGTTCTTTGTTTCTTAAGTCCTGTTAATTTTGTCGTATCACCTAACATTTTGGATTTAGCATCCACTTATCAGGGAGACCATATACTGTTTGTCTCTTTGCTCTTGGCTTACCTTGCTCAACATGATTTCTTCTAGCTCCATCCATTTCCCTGCAAATGTCATTATTTTGTCATTTCTAATGGCTGCTTAATATTCCATTGTGTATAGATACCACAATTTTTTGATCCATTCATCTGCCCATCACTTATTGACAGAACAAAGGTAAGACATTTGTTTATACATCCATTTGTTTATACATCTTACTCACAGTGCAACACTGCCATTTTCATTTAGACTTTTTTTATATTTATATATACTCTTCTGGCAAAAACAAAGTTTAGGAATGGCAAAAGCAAAAGAAGTTCTAGATATCAAAGCTCCAGAATGGAATTAATCTGACCCTTCATCATCAAGATAGTCCTCTCTATTGCTTAATGTTCGAACTTTATCTGTTCCCTGACTCTTTTTCAGGAAAGACGCACAGTCAGCATTCATGGCCATGTCCAAAGCCAGCTTCTTCTCATTGTTTCTTAAGTCTGTTCTTGCACCTTTTGCCAGAAGTAACTGGACAATGTCAGCATAGCCCTTCCAGGCAGCAGTATGCAAAGTTGTGTCCCCCAACTTGTTCTCTGGTTCAGTTCAAATGGGGCTGAATAAATAGAGCTTCCAGCACGTCTTCGTGACCCCTGTGGCAGTACAAGACTGTGCTTCCAGCTTTGTCTAAGCCGTTCACGCCCACTCAGTTGTCCAAGCACTCTCTCAGCCAGCTCAGGTTGCCTCTTTCTGCAGTTTCAGGCAATGGATTGTCAATGGATTCTGCCCGCTCAGCCATGTAATTGCTCGGAATGAGCCCCGTCTTGCATTTGCAGGTCCTTTTCCATCAATTGGTATCACTCATGTCAGTCATATAGATAATATCACCTTCTTCAAAGTACAGTTCATCTGGAGTTCTGGGTTCAAAAGTATATAGAGCCCTGAAGACTTTAACTTGTCTTTGTTTGACTCGTTTGGGAAGCAGCCTCGACATCTCGCTTCCTTGAGCAGCTGCTTGAGACCATGCACATATAAAACAACAATTGTTCCTTTCAGCTAAAGCGCCCCAAATCACTTTTTATCCAGTGCTCAGTGGTGCGCCTCTCAGGACCCATGCCCACCCTCACTAGAGAGAACTTATTGACTATTTGCTATGAACTCAGTTCCATATAAATCTGTGCTTGATCTTTTTTTTTTTTTTCTTTTTGTGCCAGTTCTGGGGCTTGAACTCAAAGCCTAGGCACTAAACTGCTAGAGGCTAATGCTCTACTACTTGAGCCACAGCTCCACTTGTGCCTTTTTTCTGGTTGACTGGAGATAAGAATCGCTCAGATCTCAGCCTCCTAAGTAGCTAGGGTTACAAGCATGAGCCACTTATGCCAAATTTGTGCTTGGTTTTCTTTGAAAGGAAAATTTGTAGGCTATTTCTTATTATGCTAAAGATATAGGAAGTTTTCTGTGCTAGCAGAAGGAATTATTACATTCTGGTATGAGACAAATCAGGACAGGCAAAAGAAGAACTTGAAAGTGGCCTTGGTTAGGAGACAAAAAGCTAATATGTTGATTAATGCCATCTCCTACAAAGTTCACTCACTGGACTTGCCCTATTCAAGATCTTTTTTACTGGGCTGGGAAGGTGGCTCAGTGGTAGAGTGTTTGCCTTGCATGCATGAGGCGCTGTGGCTCAGGTGGTAGAGTGCTAGCCTTGAGCTGAAGAGCTGAGGGACAGCGCCCAGGCCCTGAGTTCAAGCCCTACGACCGACCAAAAGAAAAAAAAAGATATTTTTACTGTAATAATCCACAAAATAATAATAGCTTCCATTTTGTTACATACTTCACTATATGCTGTATGTATATTACCACATCTAATGCTCCCAGCAGCCTTTCTCTATGTTCAAAAGACTGGAAGTCAAGCCGGGTACCTGTGGCTCACGCCTGTAATCCTAGCTACTCAGGAGGCTGAGATCTGAGAATCACGGTTCAAAGCCAGCCCGGGCAGGAAAGACTGTGAGACTCCTATCTCCAATAAACCACTAGAAAACCAGAAGTGGCGCTGTAGCTCAAGTGGTAGAGCACTCGCCTTGAGCTGAAGAGCTGAGAGACAGCGCCCAGGCCCAGAGTTCAAGCCCCATGACCGACCAAAAAGAAAAAAAAAAAAAAAAAAAAAAGACTGGAAGTCAGTTCTAGAAAAGCTCAGTAACTTTTCCTGGGTCAATCATAGCATCTTCCAAATTCTTTGATGGATGCTTTCCTGTTAAATTAGTTCTTCATTACTCCATTATCTAATGTAACGGTGACTGGATCCCTCTTGGATTCTATTCAAACTAGCTTACTTTACTTGGCAAAGATGTAAATGAAAATACAGTACTTCTAATCTTACCTAGTTATGAACTCAATCTAGTAATACAATAGTATAGGTAAACTTTATCAGAAAGTCACGAATACTAAGAATTTTTCTTTTGTTTTTCAATTCAATCCATGAGTTATTTATTCAAGTTTTTTTGGTGTTGTTTTTAAATGTCTTCTTTACAAATGGTCTTGTAAACTTTATGAAGGGATAGAATAGTGGAGGGTTAGCCTGGTATTAGCATATGTCTAAAGATTGTACTTAAGGAGGAAACCCAGTGAATTAAAGTTCCTTCTATCACTTGTCATTACTTTTCAAGTTCCTTTAATGATCAGTGCTTTACTTAGTTTCATAAAGCCAGTTTGTGGACCTTGAGCCCAGTTCTCAGAAAGAGGTGAGGGTGGAGCTTAAATCAGAGAAAACAGTTCTTAGAGAGCAAGTCAGATTGACTCTTAAGTTCAGAGAAAGTTGAATAAGCCAAAGATAGAGCCCATAATTTCTCTGAAGTCAAACCTTTTCAGATTACAGTATTGCTATGATCCTGGCCTTTGACTTATTTATATCAGTATTTATTTGTAGATTAGAGCCATTGAAGTAAATGTGAAAAACAACAATGCTAGTTTACATCCTGTAGATAGAATTTCTATTCTACAGGGAATGGTAGGTATTTTTGCTTGTTTTAGAAGTTGGCTTATTCACATCCATACAATGAGACAAAGGAGAATATTCTTAGGAGAGGATCACAAAGGCTCAATAACTATGTGCATATGATCATATAAAATGATGGTTTTTTAAATGAACTCCAAGAAATGGAAATGAGGTTTGTTGTTACTTTGCTTTCTTTTTTTCTTCTTTGTTGCTGTTTTTTAATTTTTTTGTACCTTTTTTTTGGGGGGGGGTCCGGTCGTGGGGCCTGAACTCCGGGCCTGGGCGCTGTCCCTCAGCTCTTCAGCTCAAGGCTAGCGCTCTACCACTTGAGCCACAGCGCCACTTCTGGCTTTTTTCTTTTTGCTTATGTGGTGCTGAGGAATTGAACCCAGGGCCTCAGGCATGCAAGTCAAGCCTCTACCACTGAGCCACCTTTCCAGCCCCTTTTTGTACCTTTTGTCTGGTAAGTTAATCTGCTTTGGGGAGACTAAGGGGGAACACAGGAAAACTGGGAGAAAACAAGGAAGAGGTGGCACTGTCCAAAAAGAAATGTACTCATTACCTGAATTATGTAACTATAACTACTATGTCACCTTTATAATAAAGTTTTAAAAAGGAGAAAATAAAGAAGTTAAGTTATTCAAATACATGTCTCTGAACATCCAGGTAATCAGAGAAAAAAATATAGTCATTATGTGTTCATGTTCGTGTGTGTGTGTGTGTGTGTGTGTGTGTGTGTGTGTGTGTGTGTGTGTGTGTGTGTGTGTGTGTGTGTGTGTGTGTGTGTGTGTGTGTGTGTGTGTGTGTGTGTGTGTGTGTGTGTGTGTGTGTGTGTGTGTTTTACTTGGGCTCAAACCCAGGGTTTTATGTAAACCATGCAAGCATTCTACCTTATTACACTGAGGTACATTACCACCTCTTACAATACTTAAAATTTTTCTCCATTGTAAATATCACTTAGGTTTAACATAGTCTGTGGAATTTTTCTTAAAAGAAGGGCTTTCCTCACCTTCCCCTCCAGTACTTAGGATGAAATCCAGAGCCTTACATAGCTAAGCAAATGCTCTATTGCTGAATTACAATCCCAGTCCAGATGAGGCTTTGAGTGAACATAAGGATTTATTAGGATTGATTTAAGTTTAAGCTACAGTGTACGTGTGTATGTTAATTTCCACCAGATTTATTCCTTCCTATTCAGATACCATTGTAAGCCTTCCATAAGATTCTATTACTGAAGTCCATTGTCTGTTGACAAGGAAAGCAAATAGATTCTCTTCCTGATCTATTTCCTAGGATGTTTGGATGTGAAATGTATCCTGCACAGGTGACACTTCAGAACAGGTGCATAGTTTGAAAGTTTTCAAGTTTGAATATATGAATTCTTGAGTTATTGATATGTCTGAAGAGCTTTTATAATGTATTGTCATTGAACAGCTTCCTCTAATTAGTAGTACAAAGATTGAACAAATAGAAACCTCTAAGTCTTTGAAAATTGTGAATAGGAAGAATGTTGAAGTTAACAGAAATCAAGGACACAACTCAAATAATTTGTGGTGCTGTGTTTTTGCTTTCGAAACAGTACTCATACCTCAGAATGAAAATTATGACTGTTGCATTTCTCCTAGCTTTTAGCCTTGAAGCTCTTCAAAGATAATGTCTGGCCATTTCTGTGTCTTTCTTAGTCTCTTACAAAAGAAGGCACTTAGTAAATATTCACTGCCTCTATGGAATGAGATTATCCTTTATTGTTTTCTAATGTTATTATTATCATCCAACCTTGCATTGGAAGAGAACAATAATCTGTAACTTGTATTTCAGTCTCTTTATGCAGATGTGTTAGTTGTTCTGATTTCACTTTGCTTGCTTGCCTTAAAAACATAGTTTGTGATTGCTAAGATATCAATAACCTCTCCACACCACTAATTTCCTCTTTGAAAACTGCTCCCCATTTACCCATTTGTCACTGTGTAGCTTAAGCTGGTCTTTTAACTTCTGCCCTCCTCTCAAACTCTAATTTGCAAGCTCTCTAATTTTATTTATCCTGTTATTTAATGTTTACAATAAAACCTTTTGTGGACAAAAATATTATAGTACCAGATTGGCTAGTTGTATAATTTTCAAATAGTATAGTATCTGGCACAAAAGTTATTTGAAATTCAAAGAGGAACTTTGATTATGTCTAACTGATGTTTTGCTGGAAATAAGCATCTTTAATAAACCATAGCATCTGGAGTAGTTTAAGAAGGAAAAATAGATTGCTGAATATTTGTATTCTTGAGTTAGACTCATGGCTCCCTCACCCTGGAAGTTGTCTAACGTGACTTTAGCCAAAAGCAGTGGCTCAGGCCTATAATTCTAGCTGCTAGAGATCAGGAGGATTGCATCTTGAGGCAGCTGGGCAAAAAGTTCACAAGACTTCCTTCTCAACCAATAGCTGACTATGGTGGTGCATTGCTGTCATCCCAGCTACATTGGAGCCTCAGGTCAAGTGGCTTGTAGTTCCATATTAGCCTGGGCAAAAGTGTTTGAGAGATTCCCTATACTAGAAGAAGCTGGGTGTGGTGGTGTTCACCTCAATCCAGCTATGGTGGGATGCATGAAATAGGATTATGGTGTAGGCAAGGGCCTGGATAGAAACAGAACCCTGTCTCAAAAAGTAAACATTGTGAAAAAGTGCTAGTAGCATAGCTAAGCAGTATAGTGCCTGCCTAGCAAATATGAGGCCCTGAGTTCAAATCTCTGTTCCAAATAAATAAATAAATGTTTTCCTACCTCATAGTAATACTTCCACATTACCCTGTTTATTTCACTTCATAGCACTAATCACATTATGAAGTTGTTCTGTTTACTTCATAGTTTCTCTTATCAGGCACTTTGTCTTCACTGTTAAATTACTGGTTTTTAGATCAATGTTTGACTCATAATAATAACTGCATTGAATAAAAAATTCTTCATTGAATAAATGATGAGAAATATACTTAGACTCATGAACAGGAATACCTATTTTTTGTTCTTTCTTTTGAAACAGGGTCTTGTTATATAGCCCAAACTGACCTTGAACTCACTGTGTAACCTAAGATGGCCTCTTAACTCTTCATCCTTCTGCCTGAGCCTTCCAAATGAATGGGATTACCAGTATGCACCACTACACCCAGATCCTAGTTAACATTCACAGCTACTCTTTCTTCCACAAATTGAGTTGAGAAATGTATAAGCAGATTCTGTGAATACCTCCCTCTCTATCCACACCTCAACTTCCCACTCTCCTGCTCCCAACTTCAGCTGTAGGAGTTATTGCTCCTTAGTTTATGTCCCAGGCTGACTTCTGTAATAAAATACTGATGTGCTAGTAAAGACACAAGGCAGAATACGCACTGTCTAGACTTAATTTAATATAGAATATCTAATTTATATGTTGCTTTTCACGTTCTTGACTCAAATGTCCTGGTAGGATTGAAATTATACCTAAAGTCTGAGCACATTACTTGCCCAGGGCAACAATAGACCTTTTTTCAAATTTCAATTAGCTGACGCTAGTTGTCCTATAAGTTACAATGTAATCTGAAAATCCTGATTAAATACAGGCCATCCCAATTAGGTGAATTATCTGAAGTACTGGCTTTTTATCTACTGACATTTATGATTAGAAAGCCTTAGAGAAATTAGATTTCCTTAATGGTATCCATTGGTACATTATTACAAATGATCTTTTTCCTACACCCCATTCTCCTTATCTCATATTCAAATTTGAACTCATTTATGTATCTTACAGGAGCAGTTTGGCAGAATGAGTGTGGGTTGGTTATCTGAAGTCCTGCTATAAATCCTCTGTCCTCATTTCCCAACGTGATCCCTATTGGCCCACATTACTTCATCTGTAGATCACAAACAAACAAAATAAATCTAAGTAAAGATTCTAGCAGATCATTCATTTGTTGGGTAAAATTCTGTATTGAAAAAGTAACTGTTTTTACTATTTCTACATACTTATTTATATCATTCCTTTTCTTCAGAGACTCTCCAGCTTATTCTCATCTTTTCCTGGCAAAATGGATCATTCCCACCATATGGGGATGAACAGTATGGACCACAATAGTACCATGCCCCCATCTCACCATCACCCGACCACTTCAGCCTCACACTCTCATGGTGGAGGAGAGCACAACATGATGGTGAGTGTTGGGGGAGGGTAAGCAAAGGCCCTTTCCCGTTCACATAGACAATAGAAGTAATGGAATTGTAGCACTAAAATGTTATTGTCTTTAAAGGTCAGCTTTCCAATGAAGTAAAAAACCAAAGTATATTAAGGATAGACAGCTAGACAGACAGATCAATCAATCAATATATAGGTAGTGTACCTCTAGACAAGTCAAGCAATTTACCTATATTCATATGGTGAGTCTGCTGTAGAGTCATACCAGAACCATGGTTTCTAGGGTTCTTTGTTCTCTAGTTTGCTTCTTTGGAGTTTGCCCTTTCCTGAATGAAGTGTTCAGGTCTTTATACTTCATTTGGGAAGAGAAAAAAGACATAAGGTGCTCTTAGGGGCCAAGAGAGTAGTATTCTTACTCAGTGCCCATGGTAGAAATGCTGATATGAAGAAGAAAGTCTCCCCTTAACATCTTATATAAACCTATTTTGCCTTTAAATGTGCCAAGGCTTTTTGTTTGAAATTCTCATTTAGAATATGCAGCCATCTCTAACTGACTTACTTTGGTGTTCTGGCAGCGTATGACCTTCAACTTTGACTTAAAGAATGTGGAACTATTGTTTTCTGGTTTGGTGATCAATACACCTGGAGGTGAGTAATCCATAAATGGTGACAAAAAATTTAGCAAGCCACCTCTATCTCTTCCTGTCATAATTATTGAATCATTATGGTCTTGATATATCACCATCATGGGTTCTATTCCTTAAATGGAAGGCAGGATATCTAGTATTTACTTTGGTCCTCTGCTAAATCTCCCTTAATTAGTATGTATATGTTCTAGAGCTCTGAAAAGCCATTTAAATACCAGATAGAAATCTTTTGCAATCCCTTTTCTTTCATTCTTTTCCAGAGTGTTTCCTTGTTCAGAACATAAGGTATTGGTCCTGGACCTAATACTACAGTCACATTCATATACTACAAAGTAACTACAGGTTAGAAAGCACTGATCTAAGCAAGGTGAGGGGTGACATTGTCCAAAAAGAAATGTACTCTTTACCTGACTTATAACTATTATAATAACAATAAACAATTTTTAAAAAGATATAATCCAACTAGTGCCCAGCATAAAAAAAGCACTGATTCTAATATAATCCTATTGTATAAATAAATTAAGTTTCAAGTGTTGAAATGACTTGTCCTGAATTACACAGAGCTAGGACAATGGTCTGCATCTTATGACCTTATCTAGACCATTGCTATTTGTGTATGTAAATTATGATACACAAAGTTCTTGGTTCTTGGCATTGAATTCTTTAAATTCAAATTGCCAGGCTCAGTAGTCAAGTGCGCCACCTTTGGAACCAGACATATCTTATTTTGTTTTGAGAAAGGGGGAGCATTTAGCTCATTAGTTTGTTAAATTAGCACCATGAATATGTTCTTATTATCAACACTTCACATTGTGAAAGACTTAGCATGGAAATGCCTGGTCATGATATGTAGCCTGAGCCAGGCAAAGATGTCTCAAGCTTGTTCCTACTTTGGAGGCAGAGACTAGGGGATTATACTTCGAGGCCAGCCCAGACAAAGAGAAATTTACAAGATTTTATCTCAGCCAATGTATGGGTTCAGTGGCGCATGCCTGCCATGTTGTCACCAGCAACCTGGGGAAGAACAAAGAGTACAGTCTAGGCATGAAGTGAAACCTGACCTCAAAAATGACCAAGGCTAAAAAGGGACTGGAGACATGGCTCAAGATGGAGAGCTCCTTCCTTCTATGCACAGGCCCTGAGTTCAGTCCCTAGTATTGAACTTAAAAGTAGTTACTCGGGGCTGGGAAGGTGGCTCAGTGATAGAGCGCTTGCCTTGCATGCCTGAGGCCCTGGGTTTGATTCCTCAGCACCACATAAGCAAAAAGAAAAAACCCGGAAGTGGCGCTGTGGCTCAAGTGGTAGAGTGCTAGCCTTGAGCTGAAGAGCTGAGGGACAGCGCCCAGGCCCAGAGTTCAGGCCCCACGACTGGACCAAAAAAAAAAGTAATTACTCTTCTTTTCCATGTTCTACATTGTGTATTTGAATGGAGCAGAGCTAATTTAATGAAATTAGGCAACAAGATGAAAAGGTTATTTGAGATAAGTTTTATATCTTAATCAGAAAGTAAATGGATTCTTCAATAGAGTCTATGGTAACTAAAAACATCTCACTTGTTCTAACCAGGCAGGTAAAGAGGTAGCAATACAAAAGTATTTAAAAAAAAAAAAAAAACTAATGGCTGGAGGTGTGACTGAAGTGGCAAACCACTTGCCTTAACAAAAACCCTAGTACCACCAAAAACAAAACAAAACACACCTGAAAGCAGAACTTTATCTGTATCGTCTTTCTTTCTGAATTATGTACTGACTAATGATCTTGACAGTGCTACTATCTTTTCCTTCCCTCCTTAGAAATGGCTGGAGCTTTTGTGGCTGTGTTTTTACTAGCAATGTTCTATGAAGGACTCAAGATAGCCCGAGAGAGTCTACTGCGAAAGTCACAAGTCAGCATTCGCTACAATTCTATGCCTGTCCCTGGACCAAATGGAACCATCCTTATGGAGACGCACAAAACTGTTGGGTAAGAAGCTTGAACAGATCCAGAGAAAATTTCTAGAGCCTTGGCTTTGTTATTCAGGAAAGAGCTGTTTTATTAGTAGGTCTCTTCCTGAATTCTATGCAGCCTCCAGCAAAACTGTCTGGAGATTTGGGATTGTGGGTTATTTTTGTGTGTGTGTAGTTTTTTTTTTGTGGGTTTATTTGTTTGTCAGTCACGGGACTTGAACTCTGGGCCTGGGCACTGTCCCTCAGCTCTTCAGCTGAAGGTTAGCACTCTACCACTTGACTCACAGTGCCACTTCCAGTTTTCTGAGCCATTTATTGGGGATAAGAGTCTCACGGACTTTCCTGCCCAGGCTTTGAACCATGATCCTCAGATCTCAACCTCCTGAATATATAGGATTACAGTCCTGAGCCACTACCACCTGACTGTGGGTTATATTTATTCTGGGTGTATTTGTCACTTGGAAAGAAGATAAGGAGTCCATATTTTAAAACATTTGCCTATATGTAAAGTTAAGAATTTTCAGATCAAGGTATAAAAGAATGGTATAATACAATTGGTCCTTTCTGTAAAAAGTTTGATCCAGCTAAATCTAACCTCATTTTATAGTTTGCAACTATGCTAGTGTCAGTGTTCTAAGAAAATATTTGAATGATTATTACTTTGCCTACACATCAACAATTTTTTTTGAAATTTGGGATTTATAGAAATGTAAGTCTTTAAGGCTGGGACTATGGCTCTATGGTAGGGTGCTTACCTAGCATGCATGAAGCCCTGGGTTCAATTCCTCAATACCACATACATAGAAAAGCTGGAAGTGATGCTGTGGCTCAAGTGGTAGAGCACTGCCTTGAGCACTGCTGAAGGACAGTGCCCAAGCCCTGAGTTCAAGCCCCAGGACTGTTAAAGAATAAAAATAAAAAAGTAAATCTTTAATAGAAGTGTAGGTCTTGAACCTTAAGAAATGATATAGACCAACATCCTGCTTTCAGGCAAACAATATTACTTATTCTTAGTGAGGCCAAAATACTTGTTGAGTTTCTCAAGAGTGACACAAGCGATGAGTAGTTGGGTCTCCTGATCACTAGTTAAGTCATTTCTTCTACAGCACCCAACTCTCAGACTGAATTCCATTCTATAGAATGTGAGCTTTGAAAGTGTTCAGGCAAATCAGTGTGGGAAGATTTAGGGTTTCCCTTTCACAGCCAAAGTAGAGCTAAGTCAAGTTTACTTCACAGTTTTCTCTTCTCCCCAGAAGGGCACCTACCTCTACCTGATATAGGACCAAATATGGCCAATGCTTATAAACCTCACAGCCCCATTTCAGGAGCTGCTAATCATGCATACAAATACAGTGAGTTGCAGGGTAGCTGTGAGGAAGTACAGTTGAGGCTGTGCTTATGGCTGCAGCTGCTCACCACTTCTCCTGATCTGCACATGCTCAGAACCCTGTTTACTCCCCAGGCAACAGATGCTGAGCTTCCCTCACCTCCTGCAAACTGTGCTGCATATCATCCAGGTGGTCATCAGCTACTTCCTCATGCTCATCTTCATGACCTACAATGGCTACCTCTGCATCGCAGTGGCAGCAGGGGCTGGAACAGGATACTTTCTCTTCAGCTGGAAGAAAGCAGTGGTAGTGGACATCACAGAGCATTGCCATTAATGCCAGACTCCATGGTGTGGCCTTACCAATTGCAGTGGGAAGCAGCTTGAGTTGGGAAGACAGGATTCCTGCTCCAATCATCCCTTCTCACTCCTCTCTCTTTACACACACACCTGCTGAGTAGAGGTTTAGTTTACAGTCTCCAAGGTAAAGTGATGTTTTTCAGTAAGCTGAGATTCCCATTTCTCTCATAGTGAAGCCACCCATGAGATGTCATCTCCTCCCTCATCATCTTAGATTGTTGGCTAATCCAAGTAGCTTTCTAGTCAGTGACTTGATTATCTGCTGCTTTTTAATCTTCTGGGTTTTCTTTAACACAATATGTGAATTTGATGGGGGTTGTTTTGTTTTTTGTTTCCTGGGTCAGTAATGAAAAGGGATTAACTTCAACCAGGATTGATGATAGTGAGGGACATTCTTGCCCAACTCAACCCAGGACTCAAATGTCACATTAGAACACAAGTTCCAAGTGGTAAAGTGTCTGTCTAGCAAGCCCAAGGCCCTGCATTCAAGCCCTAGTACTGCCAAGGAAGAAAGGAAGGTCCAGTCATTGTACTCAGTGAGTGAAAAATACATTGTGCCTTTCACTAGGCGTGATGTGTTACACCAGAACCTTTGCAGTGTGTGGAGGGGTGATTGGAGACTAAATGTAGGCCTAGAGCTTGTTGGGTTCTGTATTTTTGGATTGCTCATCAACTTGTTTTCCCACCTGATATTTTGACATTTTGATTAGGATAAGCTTTCCAATCAGAAAGGAAAAGACAGTCCATTTGAGAAAATAGAAATGTTTTTAAAAATAAAACTATTGTCATTTTACTTTGATGCCATTTTACCTTGATTTGACCCTGCTGAATGAAGCAGAAGAGTTTGAATTATCTTTTTCCTATTATTATTTTATATCTGCCTGGAAACCACCAGTGGTTTTTCAGACTTTAGTTGTGTCAAAATCATCTGGAAGGCTTGTTAAAACACGTTTCTAGGCCTCAAACCCAGAACCCCAAAATTGACATCTGAGGAGGGAGGTACTTAGTATTGGGCATAAGAATTAGAATGTTCAAGCTGGGCACTGGTGGCTCATTCCTGTAATCCTAGCAATTCAGGAGGCTGAGATCCAAGAATCACGGTTCAGAGCCAGCCCAGGCATGAAAATCCATGAGACTCTTATCTCCAATTGCCACCAGAAAACCAGAAGTGGCGCTGTGGCTCAAAGTGGTGGAGCACTAGCCTTGAGCTGAAGAGCTGAGGGACAGCGCCCAGGCCCAGAGTTCAAGCCCCACAACCAACACACACACACACAAAAATTACAAAGTTCAGGATGGGAATGTGGCTTAGTGGTAGAGTGCTTGCCTAGCATGCATGAAGTCCTGGGTTCGCTTCCTCAGTACCACATAAACAGAAAAGGCTGGAAGTGGCACTGTGGCTCAAGTGGTAGAGTGCTAGCCTTGAGCAAAGAAGCTCAGGGACAGTGCCCAGGCCCCATAACTGGCCAAAAAAAAAAAAAATTAGAATGTTCATTGTAGGTTGTGTGTCTGGGCAGATGTATTTCCTGTAATGCTGCTCATCAATACTTTATCATTCCATAAACATTTATTCAGCTTCAGCTGCATACACACACGCCCCCACACACAAATACACAAGTGACAGCTATAGTAGCATATATGAAGCCACTGGTTTTTAAAAATGGTTTCTTGGAAGTGATTTGTAGGCTGCAAGGAACAAAGGCAAAAGCCAGGCATTGTCTTGGAGAGACTTAAGAGTGTGGTTTGCTGATGGGCAGATTTTCCTCAGCCCTCAAATCCCATGCCTCATACCCTAGGTAGAACCTTGTCCACCTTCATTACTCTTGGGGACTTAATCAGATTACGAGTGGCCAAAACCTCTTTGCTCAATGAAGAATCACATTGGATTTTTATTCTGTTCAGTCTTTAGTCTATACTGCAGTCTTATTCCCCAAACTACCTCTTTAAAGTGATTCTTCCAGTCTGTTAATCCTGCCCTTCTTGGTGCTAGATCCAATTGTGCCTCTGGGCAGAGAAGACAAGACAGCTATCCTGTTGGCCTGTGTTGTGGGTTTGAAGTTTGTACTTCCTCTGTAGGTGCCAATTCAATACTGGAAAACAAGTAATATGTACTTTGGTGGTCCTGAACCGAGAGGCTTTGAGGCTCTTGGATCAAGGTTAAAATCCAAGAACCAACATTTAGAGCTTTGCTTTTCTCTCAGTTCAGCCCCCTGTAGTGCTGATACTCAGCATGAGAAAAGTGAGTAACAGGTACTGACAGAGCCCAACATTACAGTGTAAATAGTCTGTTGCTTTCTCCAAAGCCAAGGAATAATAAATAAGAAACAATGCTAAGTGGTGACTGGTGCTCTCTAGAAATCTCCATGTGAGCTGCTATCAAGTATCTTCCAGGAGCTAGAAATGTAGCTCAGAGGTAGAGCACTTGGGTAGCGTGTACAAGGCCCTGGATTCAATCCCCAGCACTGTAAAAATAAAATGAAACACCTTCCAGTACTTAATCAGTGAGATGAGAAAAACCAAGCCCAGTTTAGCCAAAGTACTATGAATTTGCAACTTACCGACAGACCCAGAATGAGTCTTTAGGTATTTGGGGTAGAAATAATCTGAAAATCCTGAATTTTATGTCTTTATACTAGGTGGCCAAAGGATGAGGCCAGTGAAAAAGAAAAATCTTAAAGCTTAAATTCTGACCTTCTTGAGCTCTTGGGTTTTTAATAATGCAACAATCTCATTGACTAATTTTTGTCTCATTTCTTATCCCTGTTCATTTGGAATTTGATGCCTATTCTCTGGGTTTTTTTTTTTAATCTGAAATTCTTCTTGCTCCTTCTTCATGTCTGTTAGAAGACTGTATCCCCATTTTTTTTTTTTTTAGTTCCCTCCTTTTCTCTCCTTTTTCAGTCTTTTGTCTCTGGTAATGCAGTGCATTGTCTCCCTGGCCCTTCTGATGCAGTGGGCACTGCTGGGCTGTGGATTTAAATACCAGCCAGAACTTGATTTCCAAGCCTGCTAGACCTTCCAGAAGCAATGCCACTGAAATTTGTGTAATGCTGGGCAAGGGGGCTACCTAGTACCCTCCCTAGAGATGCAGAATCTCAGGTGCTGACACCACTCCACTCACCACCAGTGCCCACAAACAGAAGGTTAGAAATGAAGTCTCTTCACTTGTCCTATGGTAGGGTTGTCCAGAATTAGTTTTTAGGCCACAGATACTGGGTTTGGGTTCCAGTCTCAAGGAATTCCTTATAAAGATCTGTGGGGTGGGGCATGGGAATACCCAGTCTATGTCATTTGATCTTGACCCTGCCCACTCTAGCCACTTCTTCAGAAAATACATCTAAAGATACAAAGTCCGGGTTTGCTATAATGCCTTAATCACTGGTCTACAATTCATGTTGACTGTTTTAGATTGTAAGCTCCTGGAGAGCAGTATTGCTGTCGTAGGAATGTTTTAACAGTGTCATGTGCAAAGGAACAAAATAAATATTTTGATTTTGTGATTGTATGCATGTCTTTCTATCCAGAATGAAATCAGAATAAGCTGGTTTCTTTATAATGTGAAAAGGCTGGTTGTTGCCATTGGTTTTAAGGTGTCAATAATTTTCAGATGTCATGATTCCATTGTCTTCATTTCTCTCTCCTTAAATGCCAGCCTAGAGCCAGGGTGCCAGTGGCTCACACCTGTAATTCTAGCTACTCAGGAAGCTGAGATCTGAGGATCACAGTTCAAAGCCAGCCCAGATGAGAAAGTCTGTGAGACTCTTATCTCTGGTAAACTACTCAGAAAAAGCTGGAAGTGGCACTGTGGCTCAAGTGGTAGAGTGCTAGTCTTGAGCAAAAGGAGCTTAGAGACATCTCTGAGCCCAGAGTTCAAGCCCAGGACTGGCAAAAAAAAAAAAAAAAAAGCTAGTAACATGTGAAGATCTATGTGACTCCTGGGGTTTGAACTCAGGGTCTTATGCTTGCTGGGCAGTCTTATCACTGGAGCCACATCTCTTTTTTTTTGGTCCGGTTGTGGGGCCTGAACTCTGGGCCTGGCGCTGTCCCTCAGCTCTTCAGCTCAAGACTAGCGCTCTACCACTTGAGCCACAGCGCCACTTCCGGGTTTTTTCTTTTTGCTTATGTGGTGCTGAGGAATCGAACCCAGGGCCTCAGGCATGCAAGGCAAGTGCTCTACCACTGAACCACCTTCCCAGCCCCGGAGCCACATCTCTTAATCCCTTACATGACCTTTTTCATTCCAGAGACAGAGTTTTCATGAGCCTTTTCATGAATATTTTGAAATCGCAAGGATTCCTGAATTTTTTAAACTTGAGGACGAGGCAGGGTGGCGTATTATCTGTCATCCCAACTATGGCAGAGATAGTTGTTGATTGGCATGCAGTAGGCACTCGGTACTTGCTGAATAAATGAGTCAATTAAATGTGACAGGAATCAACCCAAGGCATTTTATGCTTAGAGTCTTTTACTAAATACAGGTAGAATGAGGTTACCTCTTAAAGCCTGGAGCTTAACAATATTACCTACTTCACCATGGATGTCTCACACTTTTCCAAAAATACATTTATTTTTAAAAACAAAGTCAGATAAGCTTTACACAGTCAAATTTTCCAGACAAACCAGAATTTGGGTTCCAGCTTGTGTGTGTTACACATCAGTAATTTCATGCAAAAATGATTTCTCTCTGCAGGAAGTAAAACATTCTGCTTCACTACAAGCATTCAATGCTCTAAACCTGATTTGTACTTCTGCCATCATTTTATTCCATGCCAGGGTTCTGGCATTCAAGAAAATCCATCTAAAATTCAAAATTTCCAAACTGAGATGCGCGATTGTTGGGCTTGGGCTGGGGTTTATAGCCAATTCGATCATTAATCATTTGTTCCCGGCTTTTGGGGTCACTGTTGAGCCCAATGGCTCCTTCTCCATCACTGCTTCCCACAACATCCACATCTTCCTTCTGTTTCTTACGGGTCTGAAAATACAAAATTATAGGATTAAGGCAACTTTTTTTCAAAATTAGTAAATGTTTGTTTAGCACCTACCATGTTCTCAGTATGGCATGATAGACAGAATTAGGCTCTAATAAACAATAAATGAAATCTTGGTTTAAGATAACTAGAAGAGGACTGGGTACCAGTGGCTCACACCTGTAATCTTAGCCACTCAGGAGGCTCAAGGTTCAAAGCGAGGCTGGACAGATAAATCTGAAAGACTCTTATCTCCAATTAACCAACAAAAAGCCAGAAGTGAAGATGTGGCTCAAGTGGTAGAGTACCAGCCTGAAGTGAAAAAGCACTCTTAGCTTTGAGTTCAAGCCCCTGTTCCAGCCCAAAATAATAAAATGGTTACAAGAAGGATACAGCATGCAGCGATAAGCTATGTAGCCCCAATATTCCATGGCATTACAGTCTAATAGAGAAATGGACCCACTAAATAGCATAGGGCCGTCAGGGCTATGACAGAGGAGTGCCCACACTGCCAGGGATGCAAAGAAAAGGAGTTGTGCTGTGTGAAGACCCAACAGGATGCTGCACCAGAGAGACACATAAGAGGTGGCAGGCTAAGGGCATGGAAAGGTATAAGTAAGTTGTATTATTCAAGAGAATGAATGGAAAATAACATGACTTGTAAAATAACCAACAAAAATTTACAGCCAAACTGACTCACAGACACTACAAGTACCACCAGAAAGGTCTATAGTAGCTCATCAAGAGGTCTCTGTTGAAGGGCTTCATTCTGATTATTTTTTGAAAAGTTAAAATTTCCTTCCACTATCACAAGTGTACAGGGTAACCCTAATTGAATGAAAAGAAGCTACAGAAGATACAGGACCTTAGTGTCATCTAGCGTCACCGCATTCCTCACTAGCCGTGCTTGTTGCAAGCTGTGCTGGGACTATCCAGAACATCCCATTCTAGTACTTGCCATCATATGGTTATACCACTGCCACAAGTGCCTCCATCACAAGCATGTCCTCTGGCACCACCACCATATCTGCTACGTTGGTTTCAATATCCTGGGCCCCTCTCCCCACGAAAAATTAATGGAGTAGGTCAGGCTTCTTGCCTATAAGCTTGGAAATCTTTGTGCCTTCACAACCCAAGGAATGGGATGTAGGTGGTTCAACAGGTCCATATAACCTGGAGTCCTGCATGCGTGTGCTACCTTAGGTAACCCTGAATATGGCCTTGAGATGAGGTGCATGTATGCACAGCCTTATGTGGTCATCCGTGGGTGGATGCCACTTTTTTATAAGGGAGTAGAGCCAGCACCATTGGAGGCCAAGGTGTGATGAGGTGCTGCTGGGGGAGAAATGTGAATCTGAACAGAATGAAGCTATGCTACAGTGAGCCTGTGAGTAACTGCACTGGTTGGCTACAGGCTGCTGCTGTTACTGCTAGTGACCAATCTAAGGACAGAGAACTTTGAGTAAACACAGCCTCCATCCCTGCCTTGCCAGACATCTTTCTATGGTCTGAATCAAAGGAGAACCCGAGGACCACTAGCAACATGCAGCACATTCCCCTCTATTCCTCTAACCAGATCCATTATGGCCACATTGCCACCTCCATGACTTCCTTTGCTGCCACCACCTCCAACACCACAGCTTTATCTTCCACCAATGTTCACCAAGACCAAAATCACTTCCCCCACTGCATAAAGTTGCCAGATCCACGTTCAGGGCATCTTGATCCAGCAGAATGAAGCTCTGGCTTAGAGTTTTTTCCACTTCATGATTATTCCTATTAGTACTGAGAATAGAATTTTATCCATTGTGTTGTTTCAAAAGCAGATTCTCTTTTTTTCCACTCTGCCTGTCTTCTATCACTTCAGTTTTCAATCTAGCCATACTTTTCATAGTAGTCACTCAAATGATATTCTTCTGCATCTTTAATACTACCAACAAAAATCTGTTAAATGTACAGCAGGCTTCTACAGAATTATTTTTATTATTATTAGTTGCCAGTCCTAGGTTCCTTTTGCTCAAGGCTAACATTCTACCTCTTGAGCCACAGCACCACTTCTGGCTTTTTCTGAGTAATTTATTAGAGGTAAGAATTTCCTGCCTGAGCTGGCTTCCAACCTCCTGAGAGCTAGGATTGTAGGTGTGAGCCACCAGCACCTGGCTTCTTTGTAGAATTTTTTTCTTGAAACAGTTCTTTGGTTCTACTCCACACTCTTTAACCACTGTAGGTCAAACATGCACTGCTATATGAACTCATTTAATACCAGAGTGAGTCACAAAGTCAAAGCCCCTGATACAGACAATCTGTGAGCACCTATCGTCTGTACTTTCAAAGGCCAGACCAATAAAACACTATAAATGTTTTCTTAAGTTCTCTGGTTGATTCATAAGCCCCATCCCCTTCTCTCTTGTGACAGTAGTGACGGCTGGAGTCAGGCTGAGTGTGACCTGAGAGTAGTTTTATCACCATTTTGAAACTGTACTCTCCAGTTCAAATTCAATACAGGATTGGGGTGGAAAAATGGAAAGCCTTACTTAGTTTCAAATAAAAAGGTAGGCTCTTAAATCACAAATGACTTTAGAAAATAAGTCACAAAATTAGTCTTAGTTTGTTCATTTTTAAGAAGAGACTAAGCCCATAACTGCCACTATTGACTATAAAGATGCTATAAAAGAATACATAAATCGGATGCTGGTGGTATATGCCTATAATCCTAGATACCTGGGAGACTGAGATTGGGAGGATCAAAGTTCCAGGCCACTCCAGACAGAAAAGTGTACAAGACCACTTCTCAACTGAAAGCTGTGTGAGGTGGCACACACCTGTAATCCTTGTTATGACAGGAAGCCTAAGAAGGTGGGTCTTGACCCAGGAAGTGAGATCCTAACTCAAAAATAACCAGTTGGGGGGAGAGGAAGCGGGGAGATGGGAAGGGATGGTAAGAGGAAACAAAGGAAGAGGCAACAATGCTGGATGAGAAATGTACTCATTACCTTGCTCATGTAATTGTAACCCCTCTGTACAGTATTTTCACACACACACACACACAAAATAACCAGTTCAGAAAAGGGCTGGAAGCATGGATCAGTGGTAAGCACCTGCCTAGCAAATACAGAGCTCTGAGTTCAAACCCCAGTACAGAGAGAGAATGACCAAAATTTAATCTAGAGAATAGCTCAACTAACCCCTGCCACCATTCTATACCACTTAATACTGAATGATCACCCAACATTACAGAGAATTAAATAAGGTACAGATTATCCCCCATCTGAAGTGCCAAAACACCAGAAGTGTTTCAAGCGTTAGAGTTTTCAGATTTGGGAATATCTGCGTTGACTTCAGAGACACAGCATCCCTAATCCAAAAAAACCAAACTCTGAAATGCTCCAAAACCTTAGTCTCTCAGCAGTGACCTCTTATTTGACAAATATAATGACCTTCCTGATTACAATGCAAATAAGTGATATCTGAAGTACTTCCCAAACATTTTCATGAGAACAAGTTCTAAAAAAGCAAAGGGCCCTCTCATTCTGAGAACACTCAATTGGAATGAAATTTCAAACACTTCAAAGGCTTCAAACTTGGAACAGCTGTTGGCTCTTTGAGAATCTAGAGTTACATACGTGTAATCAAACTAACATCCATAAAAAATTAAATATTAGAGCTATGCATGGTGAAATACAATTGTGCTAGGTTCAGCACTTGGGAGGCTGTGTGGTAGGATCTTTTTTTTTTTTTTTTTTTTTGTCGGTCATGGGGCTCGAACTCTGGGCCTGGACACTGTTCCTCGGCTCTTCAGCTCAAGGCAAGCACTCTACCACTTGAGCCACAGCACTACTTCCAGTTTTCTGGTGGTTAATTGGAGATAAGAGTCTCACAGACTTTCCTTGCCTGGGCTGGCTTTGAACTGTGATCCTCAGATCTCAGCCTCCTGAGTAGCTAGGATTATAGGCGTGAGCCACTGGTGCCCAGCTGGTGGTAGAATCTTGAGTTTGAGGCCAGCCTGAGCTAAAGACCTTGTCTACAAAACAAAATAAAGCCAGTTGTCTAGCCGGGCACCAGTGGCTCATGAATGTAACCCTAATTACTCAGGAGGCTGAATCTGGGTGATTAAGGGAGTGACTTGAGACTCTTACCTCCAAATAACCAGCAAAAAGCCACATGAGGATATGTAGCTAAAGTGGTACCCATGAGCAAAAGAGCTAAAGGGGAGCATCAGATAAGATCCTGAGTTCAAGGCTCAGGACCAGCACAAAATGATAAATTATAAATAACAAAAAAGATTTATTGGTTTTATTTTGGGGTTAAGACTTTCCCTCCCTAAATTGCTCTAAAACAGGTCAAACCCACAAGGTAATTGTCTTTAGTCCAATTATTAACTCAACAGTGAGCTGACTCTGCAGAGTCAAAGTGCAATATGCTAGCATTTTATCAGACTCATTAAATTGAAGCTTTAACCATAGTTAAAACTCATATTTAGCTGGCACTTGTGGATCACACCTGTAATCCTAGTTACTGAGGAGGCTGAGATCCAGAGGATCAAGGTTTAAAGCCAACCTGGAAAGAAAAGTAATTTAGACTTCATCTCCAAAAAAAAAAAAAAAACTAGCAAAAACCTGAGCTAGAGAAGTAGCTCAAGTGGTAGAACATCAGCTGAACAAGCAAAGCTGAATAAGTATGAGGTCCTAAGTCCACATAACCATACCAGAAAAAATATATATACTTAATAACATAGAAACTAATACAAGTTCTTAAAAGGTACAAGATGATGATGTTTGCAAAACACTAAAGTTGGGTGGATGAAGAAGAGGGAAAAGACATCTAAGGTTACTATGAAGCATATAATGTACCTAGAAAAGCCAGTCATGTTTGTGAGTATGTATAAGATGGAATGTCCCCTGTCTCACAAATAAGAAGTATCCACCAGGGAAGCAAATGAAAATGATTATAGTAAGCCCACCTTTGGGAGTAGACACAGAGATGAATACATAATCCTTGCCCTACAAGGAACTGAAGGCCCAGTGGAAGAAAAGAGAAAAATAAAGTCTCAGAGAGTGGCAGCCATGGGTCAACACAGGAAGGAGGGTGAACTTAACACAGCAGGGGGCTGGGAGGAGCTGAGTTCAAAGATGAGGAGTTAGCCCGACAAAGGGTAGGGCATTCAGGCCAGGGGAACACAGCCTGCACAGGCACTGAGATCAGGTAAAGATAACTTGGCGGGGGAGATGAAGTGGAGAGATGATCAAGGTCAGGTCACACAGGGCCTTGTACAGCAGCCTGAGGAACTTGAACTTCATCTGAAGGCCACTGGGGTATTTAACTATTATTAATGGACCTCTATTACTATGTAGCCAGACCACATTTAAAAATACTGCATGCTAGGTTCTGGGAACTCAGTGGGAAAGAAGGTGGAAACTTTGTCCTAATGAAAGTGATTTTACAAGAAATGTAATTACAAGTTATAATGAATGCTATGAAAAACGTGTGGTGCTTCCTATGCCTAATGAAGGTAAGGCCTCATGGATAAGAATGACACATCTAACTTGTTAGGGTCAGGCAGGTGACATTTAAACTGAGAATGGATCACAGGCAGAGGGGAGCCATGTGTGCAATGGCCAGTGATCAACAGTTTGGCACGTTCAAGGAAACATCAGAAGCCAGTGTGGTCAGGGTGTAGAGAACAAGACAAGAGTCGTATGAGGTGCCAGGTACTGGTCACTCATTCTTGTAATCCCAGCTACTTAAGAGGCCGAGATTTGAGGATCACAGTTCAGAGCCAGCTCAGACAGAAAAGCCCATGAGACGTCTATCTCGAATTAACCAGCAAAAAGCCGAAGTAGAGCTGTAGCTCAAATGGTAGAATGCCAATCTAGAATGAGAAAAACAAGGGAGAGCATGAGACCATGATTTCAAGCCCCAGCAAAGACACTAAATAAACAGATAGTAGCATGAAGTCAAATTGCACAAAAATCTCACAGGCCATGGTAAAGAATTCAGATTTTATTCCAGGAACAAGAAACTATTGAAGACTTTTAAATAGAAGGATGGCATGTTCTGAGTAGATAGAAAGAAGATGGAGAATGTACTTTACAGAGAAACATGAAGATAGAAAGGCTAATAACAATGCAGTTAAAATCACACAGGGAGAGATGGTCACTTGAAATCTGGTTTCCATGGAGGAGATGTAAGGGTATGATCAGACATCTGGAACTACAGGATTGACAAGACACAGTAAAAACAGAGGGGTAAAGAAAGATTCAAGTGCAACTGCTTGGTTTCTGGCCTAAACCATTAGATGAGCCCTAAAAGGGATGAGTAGTCTAAGGAAAAAAATCAAGAGTTCATTTGTTGTTTTGATTTTTTTACCCGCTTTGGTGATACTGGGGATTCAACCTTAGGGTCTCAGAGCAAATGCTCTGAGCTACATCATCAGATTTTTATTGTTGGGCTGCTGGTCTTAAACTCAGGACCAGGGTGCTCGCCCTGAGCATTTCTGTTCAAGGTTAGTGCTCTACTACTTGAAACATTGCTCTACTTCCAGGTTTTTGGTGGTTAATTGAAGACAAGTGTCTCACAGACTTTCCTGCCTGAACTGGCTTCAGTGATCATCAGAGCTCAGCCTCCTGAGAAGCTAGGATAACAAGCATGAGCAACCAGGCCCAGAAACTTTTTTTTTTAATACATTAAGTATAGTAAAGTGAAAATGGTCTCCAAAGCTATCAGATCCTAATTCCTGGAATTTGTAAATATTACCTTAGGAGACAGGGACCATCTCTGCAGATAGGATTAAGGATCTTGAAATGGGCAAGGCACCAGTGGCTCACACCTGTAATCCTAACTACTCAGGAGGCTGAGATATGAGCATCAAGGTTCAAAGGTAGGCCAGGCATCCATATCCAAGAAATTCTTACCTCCAATTAACCACTAAAAAGCCAGAAGTAAAAGTATAGCTGAAGTGGTAGAGTGCCAACACTGAGCAGAAAAGCTAAGCAAGAGCAAAAGGCCCTCAGCCCAAACCTTACTTAGTATTGGCACACACATACAAAAAAAAAAAAATTGACTTTGAGATGAACTGATCTGAATTGCCCTGGATTATTGAGGTAAACCCTACAAGTATTTACATCTTTTTTTTCTTTTTTTTGGGGGGGGGAGGGTGGGTCCGGTAGTGGGGCCTGAACTCTGGGCCCGGGCACTATCCCTCAGCTCTTCAGCTCAAGGCTAGCGCTCTACCACTTGAGCCACAGTGCCACTTCCGGCTTTTTTCTTTTTGCTTATATGGTGCTGAGGAATCGAACCCAGGGCCTCAGGCATGCAAGGCAAGCGCTCTACTACTGAGCCACCTTCCCAGCCCCTTACATATATTTTTATAAGAAGGAAAGTCTGAGCAGAAGAGGAGGAAGCAATGGAACAAGCAAGCAAGATTGGAGTGATGTGACCTAAGCAGGGAATGCCAGCAGCTTTTTGGCTGAAAGGGCCAAGTCAGGGATTCTCCCTAGACTCTGCAGGAAACATCCTCTGCCTGCCAGTACCTTGACAGCCCAGTAACATCTTGACAGCTGTATAACAATGATTTCAGATTTGTGACCTACAGATCTGTCAGAGAATAATTTTATTTAATTAATTAGTTAGTTTATTTTTTGTCTGCTGTAGACCTTGAACTCTGGGCCTGGGCGCTGTCCACCAGCTCTTCAGCTCAAGGCTAATGCTCTACAAGTTTTAGCCACAGCACCACTTTTTTCGGTTTTCTGGTGGAGATAAGAGTCTCACGGACTTGCCTGCCTGGGCTGACTTTGAGCCACAATCCTCAAATCTCAGCCTCCTGAGTAGCTAGGATTATAGGCGTGAGCCACCGGCACCAGGCTCAAAGAATAAATTTCTATTGTCCACCAGCTTTGTAATATTTTGTTATGGCAATCTCAGGAAACATGCCTATAAAGCACCCAAAGAGAAATTTCAAATCAACTGTTGGTGACTGAGTCCAAGGTTCTGAAGTTAAGGTTATTGTCTTGAATATCTCCAAAGGGTTTGGAAGTGGTACTCTTACCTCCAGATCCTTTCGAATACTCTCAAACTCTTCAATGTCATCAAGCTTTAGCTCCAGGCGTGTTGGTTTTCGTCGCAGCATACTGAAATCAACACCAAGCCAGGCCCTGTGAACTCAGCTGTTCAAAATGGCAGAGAAGAAAAAAACTGCAGATGATAATGTTTAGCTACAAATGGAAGATCGATTTGTAAGCATGCACACTAAAGTGAATGAGGTATTCAAAACATTCATATACGGCAGGAGCTGTGGCCTAAGTGAAGAACTTGCCTGGCAAGATCAAAGGCTCTGAGTTTAATCCCTAGTACCAGAAAGCAAAAACAAACAAAAACACCCACCTAATTTAAACTCAGGTATAGACTTTCAAAGTCTTTGGGTATAGGATTATTATATTTTTATTACATTATGGAGATCTACAACCCTCTAATCTCCTTTCTAAAGAACTTAAAATAGGAGTGATAGAGTGCTTGCCCTGCATGCATGAAGCCCTGGGTTCGATTCCTGATCACCACATAAGCAGAAAAAGCTGGAAGTGGTGCTATGGCTCAAGTGGTAGAGTGCTAGCCTTGAACTGAAGAGCTCAGGGACAGTGCCCAGGCCCAGAGTTCAGGCCCCATGACCAACCAAAAAAAAAAGAACTTAAAATAGAATATTGCCTATAAAAGAAAATTCTAGGCAGCTACACTTTAGTTTTGTGCTCAGTCATATTTATTCAAAGAAATATGCTGGGTAGTTGCATTGGCCCAAGCCTGTAATCCTAGCCATCTGAAAGTGAAGATTGGGGGGATTGCAGTTCAAGGTATAAAAGTTCATGAGACTTCTTCTCAATCAGTGGCTGGGCACAGTGGTACAAGCCTATCATACCAAGCCATGGGAGAAGTATAATAGGTGGGTACAATGGTGTACATCTGTCATACCAGTGACAAAAAGGAAGCACAAATAAGAGGATCACAGTTCAGGGTGATCCAGGCATAAAAAAGTGAAACTCTAACCAGGTGCTGGTAGTTCATACCTGTAATCCTAACTACTCAGGACACTGAGATCTGAGGATCTTGGTTCAAAGCCAGCCCAGGCAGGAATGTCCCTAAGACTCTTATCTCCAGTTAACCACCAGAAAACTACAAGTGGTGCTGTGGCTCAAGTGGTAGAGTGTTTGCCTTGAGCTGAAGAGCCGAGGGACAGAGCCCAGGCCCAGAGTTCAATCCACACACACAAAGTGAAACTCTACCTTGAAAATAACCAATTCAAAAAAGGACTGGCAAAGTGGTTCAGGTGATAGAGTACCTGCTTAACAAGCACAAGACCCTAGGTTCAAACCATAGCAACAACTAATTTTAAAAAGAAAATGAAGCTGGGCGCTGGTGGCTCACGCCTGTAATCCTAGCTACCCAGGAGGCTGAGATCTGAGGATCGCGGTTCAAAGCCAGCCCGGGCAGGAGAGACCGTGAGACTCCTATCTCCAATAAACCACCAGAAAACCGGAAGTGGCGCTGTAGCTCAAGTGGTAGAGCGCTCGCCTTGAGCTGAAGAGCTGAGGGACAACGCCCAGGCCCAGAGTTCAAGCCCCACGACCGACAAAAAAAAAAAAAAAAAAAAAAAAAAAAAAAAGAAAATGAAATGTGCTAGCTAAAAAGAATAAAGTGGTCAGGTGCCAGTGGCTCATGCCTATAATCCTAGCTACTCAGAAGGCTGAGATCTGAGGATCGTGGTTCAAAGCCAGACTGGACAGAAATCTCCAACCAACCACTCAAATACCAGAAGTGGCACTGCAGTTCAAGTGGTAGAGCACTAGCCTTGAGCACTCAGGGACAGCACTCAGGCTCTGAGTTCAAGCCCCGCAACTGACAGAAACAAAAAAATAAAGTAAAATAAAAAGGATAAAGTTAACTGGGCATGGTGATATGTGACTTTAGTACTTGAGGCTAGCAAACACAGTGAGATTCTGCTTCAAAAATAAATTAATCATGACATTGTACTTCAGTTTACTTAAGAGGAAGCTAAACCAAGCATGAAATTTAGTCTACACCAGGGTTTCTTGAGGCTAAAACCAGTTGCTAAATCACATGAAAACTCTGAATTTACTGACTCACTGGATTTTCCTCAGGATCTAACAGGTAATTCACTCATTAATGAACTCTTCCTGTGCTCCAGCTACAAAGTTAAAATGCACAATAACAATCTGTAGAGGAAATAGACAAGTATGGAGAAGATTCCAATACAAAGTGGTAAGAACTCTAATGAGTGTAATTCAAAGACATCACATGGGCACCCAATTCAGTCTGGGCCGCACAAAGCCTCAATGTCTGGCAAAATTATCCCTATTTTGCAGATTAAAGACTTGAAGCAAGCTGTCCTATTTGGTTAACAATGTCAACCACCCATAAAAATTACACTTAGGTCAATATGATGACTAAAACGATAGTGATATAAATGAATGTTCTGTATATACTGCGAGAAGCATGATTGAAAGGAAATATTTTCTGTTTTCATAAGGGTACAGGTGTTATGTGTCAATATAACCTTGACACATAAGATTTCATGTTGCTTGGTACTAATCAGAGAAATGGTACAGGAAGCCAAAGTTGCAGAAAAAGAACAATTAGTTTAACTTTTCTGCCAACTGTGAATGCCTGCCACTAGGTGGCAATATAGAGTAATGGCTAAACGCCCTGGCTCTGGCAAAAATCAGAGGTTCTAATCCCACTCCCCTCTGAAATTTGAACTATTAGCATCCTCTGTCACCAGAACTTAGTTTCTGTGTTTGAACTTTTGTTGTATGACTTGAATGAAGTAACTCAGAGTTACATCCTGAAATATGATTTTCCATGTAGTTAAGTGTGCAAATAAGTATTATAATCGTTGAGGGGAAGGGGAAGGTTAGAGAGTTAGGGATTCTGTTCAGCCCAGCAAGCATATATATGCTTGCCGGTAGTGGGGCCTGAACTCTGGGCCTGGGCATTGTCCCTCAGCTCAAGGCTAGAGCTCTACCACTTGAGCCCACAGCAGCTTTTTCGGCTTATGTGATGCTGAGGAATCGAACCCAGGGCCTCATTCATGCAAGGCAAGCGCTCTACTACTGAGCCACCTTCCCAGCCCGCAGCAAGCGTATTTTGAAAATCCCTTCCACATAGGACAAAAACTTTGTCATTGCTGTGCGTGGTGGCTACTCAAAAGGCTGAGATTTGAGGATCAAAGCGAGCCTGGGCAGGAAAGGCCGTGAGACTCCAATTCATCTCCAATTATCCACCAAAAAAAAGCTGGAACTGTATTGTGGCTCAAGTGGTAGAGTGCCAGCCTGGAGCATAAAAGCTTGGGGCCAGCGCCCAGGCACTGAGTTAAAGCCCCAGGACCAGCACATAGGACACAACAACTCTTGTCCTGCCCGTGACCAGCGAAGCACGGGGCCTGCAGCGGGGCCTGCAGCGCTGCTCGCAGGTCGTTTGCTTGACGCCTCCAACGCATCGCCTTCTACCTGACACAAAGAACGGGCTGAAACAAAGAGGATCAACAACATCAGGCCTAGGCGCCTCTGCCAGCTCTTCCCCCCTCTTTCGGCGCTAGAGGGCCCCCGGGCCTAGAGCTTGGCCGCGGCCCACCTCCACCGCGACCCCACCCGGCTGACAGCAGGCCTCCTCCCGCCACTCGGGGGCTGCACTCAAGATCTGGGGCAAAGGCTGCCATAGCAACGTGGCCCTGTGCTTTGGGACGACTGAGGCCTCCAGTAGGCCCGGACCCTCGAATCACTGCGGAGCCGCCCGACCCCACAACACATACCTCCTTCCAAGCCTCAGTCCTTTCGCGGAACCTCAGCGCCACCGCCCACCAAAGAAGCGATGGCCAGACTAGCTAAACTACAGTTCCCAGAATGCTCTGCACATCACTTCCCGCAAAATCTCATTTCCCGCGATACATTTTGGAAAGGGAGTGGGGAGGCAGCTGTCCTACGAGCCACGCCCCTCGACGCCTGGCCGAATCTTGGCTACTACGATTCCCAACGTGCCCCGCGCCCGCTCGCGACCCACTTCCTGCCTGTGACGCATTTCCGCTTTGCTGGGCGCGCAGTGGACGGTCTGGATCCCAGAGCGCGGTTTTCAGCTGGGGCCTGGTGGCTCCGGAGCCCGGCATGGCCTCCTCACGGGCCTCCTCCACGGTACAGAGTCCAGGGTCTCAGCCTGCGCGGGCAGCAGCGCAGAGAGGGTTGGGGGCCCGAGTGGAGGGGCCGTTACCGCGGGCTAAGGCGGTGCGGGGCCGGGAGGAAGTCGGCCGGACACGGGTGTCCTAGAAAGCCCCGCAGCACCCGCCTGTTCCCCGCGTGCCTCTGTGCTGCTGCCTTTTGCAGTTTCTCTCATTGAATGATTCTCCCTACTGCTCCAGAGTTACAGCGCTTTGGAATGGGGAGGGGTCTTAACCCAGATTCTAGTCCATTAGAATTGTGACCAGGCCTCTCCCAACACATCTGCGACTCACCTCCGCAGTGGAGAGGCCTGTAACATTCGAACTTGTTCCAACCCTCCTCACCTCTCTTGGGTGTATTTCAATTGTCCTTAGTATTTCCCCACAGATGAGAAATAAAACGCTGAGTGTCACAAATCCCTTCGAAGATATGGCAGTTCCAGCAGAAGGAATTAATAAACATGTTCCAAACAAAATCCGTGATGGAAAAAAAAAATCACTCGAGAATTTCACTAGTTTTATCAACCTCTCGTTTTCTGTTTGGCAAACACCCCACCCAGTGAGGACTAGTCTTAACTAGTGATCAGCTTGACTTTTTTATTTTTATTTTTTAATGTGGAAAAGTGTGATTGAAACTCAGGATGAGCTCCAACCTTGGAAGCTCAGTAGATTACTAAAATTGATATTTAGGTTAATTTGGGTTCTTTGATTTAACAGGCAACCAAAACTAAAGCACCTGATGACTTAGTTGCTCCTGTTGTGAAGAAACCACATATCTATTATGGAAGTTTGGAAGAGAAGGAAAGGGAACGTCTGGCCAAAGGAGAGTCTGGGATTTTGGGGAAAGAAGGACTTAAAGCAGGAATTGAAGCAGGAAATATTAATATAACCTCTGGTAAGATGCAAATAACAAGTTTCTCTACCTTTTTTCTCTCTACTGAGGATAGAACCTAGGGCCTTGTTCATGCTAGGCAAGGTCTTTACCTTTGAGCCACATCCCCAGCCCCTAGGGTTGTTTTTTGTTGTTTTGTTTTTTGTTTTGTTTTTAGCAGTATTGTACTATGTAATTCAGCCTGGCCTTGAACTTGAAATGTAGTCCCTCCTGACCTTAAATTAGCTATCCTCCTGGCTCTACTGGCCAGACTGGTTACAGACAGCACCAATATCACCTGTCCATCTTTTCTCACCTTTTATGCTCCAATTTGAACTTTGTATGCCCCTCTTAATATCTAGAATTCCCCCCCCCCCTTTTTTTTTTCTTCTAGGTCTTGAGGCTTGAACTCTGGGCCTTGACACTTTAGGTCAAGGCTAGCACTATACTACTTGAGCCACAGCACCACTTCCTGTTTTCTGATGGTTAACTGGAGATAAGAGTCTCATTGAATTTCCTACCCAGGCTGACTTTGAACTGTGATCCTCAGATCTCAGCCTCCTGAGTAGCTAGGATTACAGGCCACCTGGCTCACATCCTGATTTTTTAACCCTTGATATTCATCCAAGTTTGGGTATATGGTGTGGCGTTTAAACCAGATTGCTGGATAATCCAAACAGCTTTCCAGTTGTGGAAATTTCTTTTCCTGGTAACTACTCTGAGTTTACTAGTTAGTGTTTTTAGCCATTCCTATTTATTTAACCATTAGGACAATTTTAGTAAGTAGCTTTGGAGATCATTAAAATGGTTTGTGGGCTTGGTACAGTGGCATCTGTTATCCCCATTGACATAGGAAAGCATAACAAGAAGGATTGAAGACTATGCATAAAGCAAGACCCTAACCGTGAAATAACCAATGGAAAAGGGGCTGGAAGTGTGGTTCAAGGGGTAGAGTGCCTAGTTAGCGAGCATGAGGTCCTGAGTTCCTTCCCTTGTACTGCCAAAGACTTTCTAAATAGAAAGGCTGGTCAACTGATGCTCTGTACTCTTTCTGATCTCTTCTGTAAGTTTGAGATTGCCAAATGAAGCAAAGGATGACTTATACCTTTTTCCTGCCTCTAACAGTCATTTAGGTTAAATAAATTTGGCATAATTTAATAAGTTGTAAAGAATGCACTATATCTTTAAAATGTGTAGTGGATTAGGCAATTACCTTGCTCTAAGCTCATACACAGGTTACTGTTAGAAATTTTGTTGCTCCTATTTGAAGATCTGGTAATGGTGCTGATGTTGCCTGTTCTTTTTGTAGGAGAAGTATTTGAAATTGAAGAGCACATCAGTGAGCGGCAGGCAGAAGTATTGGCTGAGTTTGAGAGAAGGAAGCGTGCCCGGCAAATCAATGTGTCCACAGATGACTCGGAGGTCAAAGCTTGCCTTAGAGCCTTGGGGGAACCCATCACACTTTTTGGAGAGGGACCTGCTGAAAGGAGAGAGAGGTGCCCTTTCTAAATGTTTACTCTTTTCTTTATTAACAAGGTTCTAGTCCCAAATCCAGTTGATCTTGTAGCTGAAACTTTTAAATGCCTCAGAGAGTAGTAACAGTAATACAAATTTTATTGTTACAGTGTATGGTATGTGAAGAGGGTGCCAGCATATGCCTTCTCCACCCCAATGTGAACTTTGAGTTGGACGTTGAGTTTGAGAATGTAAACTTTAAGTACATTCCTTGTTAGTGACTTAAAACATGATAAGTAGGTTAGGCACAGTGGTGTATACCTGTAACTCCAGCTCCTTGGGAGGCAAAGTAGGATTGCAGTTGGAGTCCAGGTAGGCAAAAGTCAGCAAAACTATCTCAAATAAACTAAACAGCAATAGGACCAAGGGCATGATTCAAGTAGTAGAGCACTTGCTTAGTGCAAAACATTTGAGTTCAATATCAAAAAAAAAAAACAAAAAATCTATGATAGCCAGGTGTTAGTGGCTCCTGCCGGTAATCCTAGGTACTCAGGAGGCTGAGATCTGAGGATCATGGTTCAAACCCAGCCCGGGCAAGAAACTCTGTGAGACTCTTATCTCCAAGAAACCACTAGGAAAACTAGAAGTGCTAGAGTGGTAGAGTGCTCACCTTGAGTTAAAGAGTGCAGGGAAAGCGCCCAGGCCCACAGTTCAAGTCCCACGACCGACAGAAAAAAAAAAAAAGATAAATACTTTGTAGCTATAACTGAAGAGGGACACTGTCCTCATTGGTACTCCTGTGTTTTGCACAGTATCTTAGATGGGCAGGCTCAGTGTCTTTGGCAGTTATGAGGATTACCTCTTGTCTTTGTGTCCAGATCATACAGTCTCTCCCCTTTGTTTTCTAGCTTCTGGGAAAGATGGTTTATATTTACTCTCTTAAATTCCTTACTCTTTAGTCCTCAACTATTGATTACCCCTCAACCACCTGGAACTTATTTTGTGTTAAGGTCTCTAGTCCATTTTAGCTAAGTCAGCCCTTGTCCCTGGCCAGCCACTGCATCCTTGACCTCCTTCCTTTCCTTTACTCCCTCTAAGACCAAATCAACCTTCTTCCCTTAGTCTCCCCACTTCCCTGAAAGAGAACAACCCACATTCACACATGTTATTATAGATACTCTATTAAGTGTCTTGCTGTGCCTAATTTATAAAGTAAGCTTTATCATATGTATGCATGAATAGGAGGAAACCCTAGGGTTTCAGGGTCCCCTGAACTCCAGTCCTTCACTGGGGATCTGCCCCTGAAGATGGCAGGATGTACTTGTCACAGTCTTATGTCAACTATGTCTTTTGTTACAGGTTAAGGAATATTCTCTCAGTAGTCGGTACTGATGCATTAAAAAAGACTAAAAAAGATGATGAGAAATCTAAGAAGTCCAAAGAAGAGGTAAAATATGCTTTTGGCTTCACAGTGTAACCATAAAAGAAGTGGTGAAATAGTTCTCCCACTTTGTTTTCAGTTGTTTGCTCTGCTAGCATGGTGGTGGAGAGAATACCTTTGTGTTCTTTGCCATCCAGCAATGGTTGTTGGCAACAGATTGTCAGTAGTATTAGATTAGAATGTGAATGGAGCTCAGTGAATTTTCCATTCAGAAAAGAACAGTAGCATTGTTAGAATAACTTAAGAAACAAAAAAAAAAGCCTAATAAAACATCATAGAAAAAATACAATAGAAAGTACATATGCCTGATTTCACCCAAGTTAATTACCAGAGTTTCTTGTGGGTAATTACAGTAGAAAATGAACAGTTGTGGAAGGAACAGGCATGCTTCTGGCTTAAACAGTACTGTTGTTCATTTGCCTTTCAGTATCAGCAAACCTGGTACCATGAAGGACCAAACAGCCTGAAAGTAGCCAGACTCTGGATTGCTAACTACTCATTACCTAGGTACGTAGGGCATCCAGAAGAAGAAAGAATCCTGATTTTTATTGTTTCCTTTTCAGGATGGATGGACTTTATGATGGTGGTGGTGGTGGTGGTTACATGGGATTGATTGGTAGAGACTTATGCAGAAGTTTGTTGACAACTCCTTTACTCTTGTGATGATGCTCTTTCTGTGTCCCAGGGCAATGAAACGCTTGGAAGAAGCCCGGCTCCATAAAGAGATTCCGGAGACAACCAGGACCTCACAGATGCAGGAGCTGCATAAGTCTCTCCGGGTAAGATGCTCTTGGTGGTGGTTTAGTAGATGTGCTCTATTTCAGCCCAGCCAAAGGAAGGTTTGGCAGCCGCATTACCTATCCCCACTGGACTATTGTAATAGGGGAGGCACCGTCTGTAACAGTGGCAGGAACCTCCTATGCTTTAGACTGGGCAGAGGCTTGACTTTGACTTTTAATAGAACTGTGCAGTAGGTTTCTCTGGGGCTGTTTCTGTTTAGCTGATAAACTGGTAATAAGCTGGGTGTCGATGGCTCAGCCTGTAATCCTAGCTATTCAGGAGGCTGAAATCTGAAGAGGGTTTGAAGCCAGCCCAGGCAGAAAAGTTTATGAGAGTCTTATCACAAATAATCTAGCCAAAAGCTGGAAGTTAGAGGTGTGATTCAGGTGGTAGTGCACATCTTGAGTGAAAAAGCCAAGCAAGAACACCAGGCCAAAAAAAAAAAAAAAAAGCAGCTAGTGATAAGAAGACTGTGGGGAAGCAGCTAGAGTTCCAAAATGAGCCCTGATTCCATTCATCTATCGACAGTAGTTCTTCCTACAGCTACAGAATTATATATGAGTCTTGGAATGCATTCAAACTGAAGGATGCCTTTTTTTTTCCTTTCTAAATACATTCTTGGATCCACCTACTAATGATCATATTTCTCTTTTTTTTAAGTCTTTGAATAATTTCTGCAGTCAGATTGGGGATGATCGACCTATCTCCTACTGTCACTTTAGTCCCAATTCCAAAATGCTGGCCACCGCCTGTTGGTAAGTTCCATTTTATTCCCTAAATAGTGGATAGTTTGGGGGGAAATTCAGCATTTGTCTTAGATGTCTGTTTTTACTTCAGTCCTTCTGCTCACAAAGTAGATGGTAGGTTTCTGTCTGCCATGTGATAGAGCACAACTTTTCTTAGTACTTTTCCTGCTCCCCAGGACCCACAGATCTGTTACATGTAACCCTCTGTCATGTTCTTCACATTGGTACATTGGAGCAGGCCATACAGCAAGTAGTATATGCACTTCAGAACAGCTTTTCTTGTTTTGTTCTGTTACCATACTTAAGATATATAACACTTCCATTCCTCAGTGCCGTTATGTGTAAACTGGGATATGGTAGCTTTGTGGAGTATTTTTGCCTTGGTGCCTGGTAGGTGGTCAGAACTTAGCATTAATAATTAGTTTTTATCTTGGTTTTCTGCTTAATATCATGTGTGCAGAAAACTCTTGCAACTCTTCAGTGCTTTTTGTGGAGCATGGCTGTCTAGTAATGCACAGAAACTGCTTGGCTAGGTGGAAACAGACTGTTTCAGGAGAAAGTGAGAGAATTAGAGTCCTTCACCTCGCCAAGCCTCAGTTTTCTTAGCTACAGTTCCTGTCTGTGAAGCAGCTTTGTTATAGTGGTCCTTTGAGACAATAGACAGAAAGGAAATTTCATAGAAAAGTTCCAAAGTAGTCTTTTTTAAAAAAAATAGCATATTGCTATTCAAATTTATGACAGTATTTTTTTTTCATGTATTATTTGTTTTGGGTTTGTTTGTTTGTTTTTGTTGTTGTTGATCATGGGCCTGAACTCTGGGCGCTGTCCCTCAACTATTCAGTTCAAGGCTAATGTTTTACCACTTGAGCTGTAGGGCTTTTTCTGCTAATGTGGTACTGAGGAATCAAACCCAGGGCCTCATGCATGCAAGGCAAGCGCTCTACCACTGAGCCACCTTCCCAGCCCTACTTGTTTGTTTTTTTTGAGACAGGGTATCCACATTGCAGGTCAGGCTGGCCTAGAAACCTGTAATCCTCTTGCCTCTGCCTCTCAAGTGCTGAGATTACAAAAGTGTGGCACTGTGCCCATCGCGCGCGCACGTGTATGTGTGTGTGTGTGTGTGTGTGTGTGTGCGCGCACTTACGTACTGAGACTTGAACTCAGGAGACTGAGACTTGAACTCAGGAGCATGTGTGTGTGTGTGTCTGTGTGTCTGTGTGTCTGTGTGTCTGTGTGTGTGTGTACCATGTGAGCTATAGCTCCACTTGTAGCTCTTTGGTGGTTAATTAGAGATAGAATCCCACAGACTTTCCTGCCCAGTTCAAATCATGATTCTCAGATCACAGCCTACTGAGTAGCTTGCTACCAGCGCCCAGCTAATACTGTCATTATTAATAGAAAATAGTAGTTTGATTGGCCTACCTTCCCTCACAAATTGATCCCAAAGTAAGGAGAGCAGCAGCTTTCCCTTTATTATAGTCCAGTAGAGGTCACTGGTTACTTAATACCTGGCTTGTGTATCTATTACTTCAAATGATCAGCTTTTTCTTTTTTCTATTTGCAACTATTAAGTATTGGGGGTGAGAAGAGATTGTCCTTTAGTAATATTACCAAGGTACCTTTTCCTTCCCAGACCACCCCTGGCTGAGATGCTTTCCTTTGTATTTGATAGGAGTGGGCTTTGCAAGCTCTGGTCTGTTCCTGATTGCAACCTCCTTCATACTCTCCGAGGTGAGTTAAAATCTTATTTAGATCTCAGTCTTGTCCCCAGTATGAACTCTATTAAGCAGTAAAAGTGCCTGATATTCAGGACTCAGTCCATACAGCATTGATTCTTGACTTGATTTGATATGGATTGGTCTCTCTCACCAAACAGTTAACTTAGATTTACTTCAATACCCATTCAGTTTTGTTCTAAGTTCCAGCCACACTCTGGCATCTCTTTTTGGTTCTGGGCTTGAAGTGGGGCTTAAACTCAGGGCCTGGTTGCTGTCCCTGGGCTTTTTTTTTTTTTTCCTCAAGGCTAGAGTTTACCACTGAGCCACAGCTTCACGTCTAGGTTTTTGCTGGTTAATTGGAGATAAGAGTCTCATGGACTTTGCTGCCCAGTCTGGCTTTGAACCACAGATTCTTAGACCTTAGCCTCCAGAGTACCTAGGATTACAGGCATGAGCCACGGATACCTGGCTATTTTATTTTAGTTTTTAAGGTTTTACTCTGTTTTCTAGGATGTCCTAAAATCTTGAACCTCCTGCCTTAGCCTCCCAAGTACTAAGATTGCATTCATACACCATTACACCCAGCTTATGATTTAAATATCCATTAATTTTTTTTTTACAATAGTTCTTTATACTTGAGTAGTCATTTTAATACTCTGCCCATATGTGTTCCCTAATATATTTATCCATGTCATTCATAGTAGTCTGGATTTTGCAAATACGTTATAAAGAGGAAAGAACCCTTTAACTTTCATGTCTTCATGTCTTGGAATTCTTCAGGCCATAATACAAATGTAGGAGCAATTGTATTCCATCCCAAGTCCACAGTCTCCTTGGACCAAAAGGATGTCAACCTGGCCTCTTGTGCTGCTGATGGTTCGGTGAAGCTTTGGAGCCTCGAGAGGTGAGTGTGGCCCTCAGGACCTCAAGGTGGAAAAAAAGCTAGCCTTTAACCCCAGACCTGCTCTTAATATGAAAACAAAATGAAGGATTTCTTTCTTTGTTCTGTTCTTACTGGGGGAGTGGAGGTGGGAAGCAGAGGAATTCACCAGATTTTTCTTGTTAACTTGGACCTCAGTTTTTGCCTCTGGCACCATTGTTAATATTTCCTGGCCCCAGTTGTTCTGTAAAGAGCCAACTTACCTCCTACAAAATAGATTAATGTTGGAGAGATGCTTGTTTGGAAGATGGACGAAAAATAATCCTCTCTCTGGAAGCCTGTTGAGTCTTAACACACCACCCCCAGAGAGAAGAGGTGATGTGGCAGCATTGCCCACAAAGTGGTGGCTCTTCACACCAGAGCCATCTTTTTACCCAGGGTGGATTTGCCAACTACAATAGGGTTTTGTTTCTTAATGTGGTTACTTTTTCTAGTTCCTTCCCCCCCCCAAAAAAAAAATTTTTTTTTGGAAGTACCTTGTTAACCAAAAGACATCTGAATCCAACTGCTTAGTTTTCTTTCTTAGGAAAAGTACAGGAAGGTTTTTATTTCAGGATTTTTGGAAATACTAATTAGTTTCAACTCCACCAGAGAGGGTCTTGCTCCAAGCTTTAGTAATTGGCTTTGGTAATACTTAGCAGTGTTTATTTCCCCTGAGGCTTGAGTTGGTTCTGTGTGTGCACATTGACAGAGTTTCCTTCTTAATTGCCTCTTTAGGGCTCATGTTTACTTCCCGTTTGATGTTTTGAGATCTTTTCTGTTGTTGCTGGGGAGCAGAATTTAATGACCATCATAAGGAGACTAAGCTTCTCAGGAGTTCCTTTTCCCATTTGGAGTCTAACGGGCTAAGATTTGAGGCTTACCTATAATCACGTGTATCAAAACTGTTTGACTTCCTGTATCCTCACATGTTTACCAAAGTATGTTTTCTTTCTAGAACCTAAGCACTATTTGGATGCTATTTTTCTCTAATCCCACATGGTATATATCACTCAGATAATAGCCAATCTTTTTAAAATTTGTAGAAGTGGCCTATTGTTAGCCCTAATATTTCAACAACTTATTTGTGCAATTACAATTTAGCTTCTCAAACTGTACAGAATAGGTATATGTGCATAACAATGAATCCATGAATATTTATTTACATTTCTACTAAAGTGTTTGAATCCTGAATATGTATGCTTTCAGTGATGAACCTGTGGCAGATATTGAAGGGCATACAGTACGTGTGGCCCGGGTAATGTGGCATCCATCTGGACGTTTCCTGGGCACCACCTGGTAAGCCAAACTGTCCAGTTTCATCCAGGCTCCTGACATTTTGTTAACCCTTTCGGTTATGTACAAGGTAAATTTTAGAGCAGAGATCCTCAAGCAGGGATTTCTTGGGCTTCAGTCAATCAGAGTTAGAAGAGTATCTAATGTAGTCAGAGCTAGGTAGTTTGTTAAGTCTCAGTGAGTGATTTAGAAGTGATGTGGTTTTGGTGTTGCTGCAGATGATGTTCAAATCTCTCAGGTACTTTGATGGTATATACCTCTAATCCCAGTACTCAGGAGACTGAGGCAAGGAGGATCACATGTTCAAGGCCAACCCAGGCTAAATATTGAGACTTTACCTCAATTAAAGGAAAATAAAATCAACCTCTCCCTCCCCACTCCCACTCCCTCTCTGTGTGTCTGCCAACAAATTACTTGCCTTTTCTGGTTCTGTAAGTTCAGCTAGGCAAGGATCTGCTAAAGAGCTTTTACTTTGAGGTACAATAGCATGGCTTTATTTTTTTGTTTGTCAATCGTGGGCCTTGAACTCTGGGCCTGGGCACTGTCCCTGAGCTCTTCAGCTCAAGGCGAGCGCTCTACCACTTGAGCCACAGGGCCACTTCTGGTTTTCTGGTGTTTTACTGGAGATAAGAGTATCACGGACTTTCCTGCTGGGCTGGCTTTGAACCGTGATCCTCAGATCTTAGCTTCCTTAGTAACTAGGATTACAGGCGTGAGCCACCAGCATGGGGCCATGAGTTTATTTTTGAAGTGTACAATTCAGTCTTGATAAGTTCATGTAAGCATGAACTCTATGTAAGTATATAGCTGTCAATATGGAACAAGGTCTGTCATTCAAGTAAGTTCTCAGGCCCTCCTAATTTAACTAAAGCAAACTTTGACCTGGTTTCTATCATTATGAATTCCATCCATTCATGCTTCATGATCTCATTTGTGTCTGGCTTCTTACACTTAGTAAAACATTGCTAGCATTCATTTGTGGGCTTACACGTGTCAGTAGTCCCTTCTTACTCCTGAGAAATAGTCTGTGTCTGTGCCATGGTTCATCTGTTTTTCTGCTTCTAGATTTATACTGGGCAGAATAAAGCTGCTATAAATACTCTTACACAGGTTTTTTCAGACATACTTGTCTTTTCTTTCTCTTGAGTTCCTACAAATACAATTACTAGTTGATAGGGCAGATGTATTTTTAACTTTTCTAGAACTTCCAGGCTAGACAGGCATGGTAGTACACCATCCCTGTTATCCAGCACTTGAGAATCAAGTGGAGGAGAATCAAGACCAGGAGGCCAGACTGTTTCTCAAAAAAAACAAAAACCTTGCATGAAAATGGAATAATGAAATCTCTTAAAAATGGTTTTACATGGGAAATGGAAATGAGAATAATAGAAGGTATGAATTATCAAAGTAATTCCATTATATTCATGTTTGCAAATATCACAACAAAGCTTCTATATAAATAAAAATAAAGTAGTCCTTTTTTTAAAGCACTTCCAAAGGGCTGGTACCAAATTACATCCCAAGAGTTCTGCTTTGCTTCATGGCCTCGCACCAAATGCTTGGTTCTAATTTTAATTTGTATTACCATGATTGGTAGTAAGTACTTGCTCGCACACTGATCATCTCCTTTTAGCGAGGCATTGTTTGTGCTAGAAAGACATTTCTTGTTAATGTGATGTAGTGGAGTTACAGAAGCGTAAGCTGAGCTGCAGTTATTTATCGTGCATTGTTCAAGTAGAATGGGTCTTCTGGTTGGTTGGTAGTGTCATATTTTTGTTTTTGTTTTCTTTTTAAAAGCTATGACCGTTCGTGGCGCTTATGGGATTTGGAAGCTCAAGAGGAGATCCTGCACCAGGAAGGCCACAGCATGGGTGTGTATGACATTGCCTTCCATCAAGACGGCTCTTTGGCTGGCACTGGGTAAGCATCTTCTATAAAGCCAGGCAGCTCAGTAGTCTGGCTCTTACATATATGCCTGCTTCCACAAAGAACGGGATTCAGTGTTCATTTGTTTACTATCTTATCAGGGGACTGGATGCATTTGGTCGAGTTTGGGACCTACGCACAGGACGTTGTATCATGTTCCTGGAAGGCCACCTGAAGGAAATCTATGGGATAAATTTCTCCCCCAATGGGTAACTCACTGAATGGCCATGGGAAGGGTTCTTGTTGAAGCAGCACTTTTTGTTCCTAACTTTGACAACTGCCTCTGCTCTGCAGCTACCACATTGCAACTGGCAGTGGTGACAACACGTGCAAAGTGTGGGACCTTCGACAGCGGCGCTGTGTCTACACCATCCCTGCCCATCAGAACCTAGTGACCGGTGTCAAGTTTGAACGTAAGCTGTCCTTCCGATCTCAGCCTCAGCACCAGACAGGACCTGCAGGCCAGGCTTCACCTTCTAGACATGCAGCTGACCTCTGCTAAAGCACGAAATTCTAACTTCCTTCCCTCTGTCATATCTCCAAACAGAGCTATAGTAGAGCATACTTCCTGCAGCCAGGAAGGAAGAACTTCCATGAGTGCTTGCTTGCTTCCCTTTCTCCATGCACATTCTACCATTGAATTCCCATTGTTACTCTGAACAGATTGTCTAAAGGAAGAGCGCCATTAGACCCTCATAGTGTTCCTTGTTCTCAGTCTGCCTATGGTTGATCCCTTTTCTTACAAGCTCAAGAATGTCAGCCCAGTATGGTAGGCTTTTTTTTTTTTGGTCCAGTCGTGGGGCCTGAACTCTGGGCCTGGGCGCTGTCCCTCAGCTCTTCAGCTCAAGGCTAGCACTTTACCATGTAAGCCACAGCGCCACTTCCGGCTTTTTTCTTTTTGCTTATGTGGTGCTGAGGGATCGAACCCAGGGCCTCATGCATGCAAGGCAAGCACTCTACCACTGAGCCACCTTCCCAGCCCCTGTGATAGGCTTTTCTAAATGTGGAAATAATCTTTTTTTTTCAATGTAGAAGGTTTGGGCAGGTTTTTTTATGCTTTTGTTTTCTTAAGCTCTTTGGAATATGTGAATTCTTCAAGTCTTTTCTTCTTGTCTCCTAAAGCTATCCATGGAAACTTCCTGCTCACTGGTGCCTATGATAACACAGCCAAGATCTGGACCCACCCAGGCTGGTCCCCCCTGAAGACTCTGGCTGGCCACGAAGGCAAGGTGATGGGTCTAGACATTTCTTCTGATGGGCAGCTCATAGCCACTTGCTCTTATGACAGGACCTTCAAACTCTGGATGGCTGAGTAGGCAAAACCATGGAAGAAGAACTGTAACCTCAAGCTCCCTCAGGAGCCATTTTCCTCAAAAGAAAAGCATTGGTGTGTTTTGTTCTATCATGTTTTCTATTAATTACCATGTATAGACCCACATTATAATTGGATTTTTATATCCTGGCATGGTGATGCACTCCTGTAATCCTAGCAGTTACGGGGCTGAGACAGGAAGATCCTAAGTTCAAGACCAGCATGAGCTACATTGTGAGATCCTGTATCAAAAAGCAAAATAACAAAAGAAAAAATGAGATGTTCGTGTCAGCCCCACTCCCAAGTAGGCAGTCCAGTCCCTAGGTGATGACAAACCCCTCACGGTTGAAACCTGGAGTCTCATCTTCAGACTTGCTGTGAACTGTATTTTATTAATCTTTTGTTTGAATACCCTACCTCCTCTCCCACCTGGAATTGCAACTGCTGTTTGCATTTTTAATTCTTGAAACTTGGCATTCCCCAACGTGATACGTGCTTCAGGACTGCCTGTGATTGAGCAAGTAAGGTAGCAGGCCAAGATTCCGGAAGCCCTCGGGGTGGGAGGGCAGCTCACCACGCACTGGTTGAACAATGCCGGACGTGGAGCCTCTCCTTCCCACTGAGAATGAGAGGAAGCTCTAGACCACACCTCTGCTGACAGATACACAGTAAAGAAGATTCGCCTGCTTCCTGTGGAGTTCACTGGGAGTGCTAACTGCATCAGGAAATTCAGAACTGAACACTCGCCTTATCAGAAAATGACTTCCTTTTTGCTTTAAAGTTTGGCATTCTTTGTGTTACCCTAAAACAAGGGCCATGTGTCAGCATGCCGACATGTCTACTGTACACCCTCCTTCCTGTTGGCTTTTAAAAGGATGTACTTCATGTATCAAAGGATACTTCATGTCAAAATAACTGGGGAAAAAATTCCTTATTGGGCATTCCTAAATGTAAACCCTTTTTCTTTATTATACACTTGCTAAGAGTAAAATCCTACTATAAAAACTACCTTTTAATGAATTACTTTTAATATTTAAGTATGTGTGCATATGCATGCATGTGTGCACACATGCTGATACTGATAACTGGGACTTGAACTCAAGGCCTTGTGCTGAAGGCTGACATTCTACCACTTGAGCCATCACTTCACTGTTTCTGGTTAATTGGAGATAAGAGTCTGCCCAGGCTGGCTTTGAAACTCAGTCCTCAGATCTCAGCCTCCTCAGTAGCTAGGGTTATACAGCAAATTAACACAAAAATGGAATTTGGAAGAAAGGATGTAAACGAATGAGGGGTTTCGATAATACCTTCCCCTTGAATGTTCAAACCCCTTTTCACTTGCTATGCCAGAGAGGTTGAGAATGGCCATGTCTAGTTCTATACTGAAAATTAGGAGTATATGATATGTAGCGAAACCTGTCCTTTAATCTGGTTTCAGTCAAGCAAATAGTTGCATCTCCTATGTAGGTGAACCTCTGAACTCAAATCTATCCAGTTTCGGCCACTTCACTGTTAACTGGTTCTATTTCCTTTGTGGTTTGCCATCAAAAACAACACTCATTACCACTTTTACAGTGAGTGTAAAATGTAGCATTTGCCTTGTGCCTTGAATATAGTTTGCTAACAAAGGTTGTCAGCTCCTCACATTTAAATTTTTCTATGAGTTCCCTTAGACTTGTCTTAGAGATAGTAGTTGGGCTGAGAACATTTTATCTAATCCTTGGACAGAGCTAAGAAGCACAAATCCAAATGTGGCATTGGGTAATGGTGAGGTAGACATCATGGCTACCCCTAACACAACTCTCTGCTAATGTACAAAGTACATTGAGACATCTCATCTTCACAGTTCTATTGGTTTATTCCTTTCTAGGCAACAGCTTGCCCCAAGTTCAAGGAAGTGATGGAACCTGAACTTGACTATCAAATTTAGCCATTAGGGCCTGTTTCCTATACAAAGAAGCCCTCTACCTTATATGTTGTCCTGCTAAGTCACTTTGTGATTTCCTGTTGATGAGTTCATTTCCCAACTTTTACCTCATGAACTTAGAAGTGATAAAAATGTTCATTATTTAATACATAAAAAGCCAGGCACTGGTGGCTCATACCTGTAAATAAATCCTAGCTACTCAGGAGGCTGAGATCTGAGGACTGAAGTTTGAAGCCAGGTGTGCAGAAAAGTCTGAGACACTTACTGCCAATAAACTACTCAAAAAGCTGGAAGTAGCCAGGCACCGTTGGCTCACTCCTGTAATCCTAGCTACTCAGGAGGCTGAGATCTGAAGATCGTGGTTCAAAGCCAGCCCAAGCAGGAAAAGCCATGAAACTCTTGTCTCCAATAAACCACCAGAAAACCAGAAATGGCACTATGGCTCAAGTGGTAGAGAGCTATCCTTGAGCTGAAGAGCTCAGGGACAGCGCTCAGGCCCAAAGTTCAAGCCCCACGACCTACCAATAAGAAAAAGCTGGAAGTGTTGCTGTGTCTTAAGTGGTAGAGCACTAGCCTTGAGCAAAAGAAGCTCAAGGACAACACCCAGGCCCTGCATTCAAATCCTCCCAACCAACAAAACAACATTAGAAAAACTATCATGCAAGGTATTTGCAGCCCTATGAAGAATCAATCACATGAATGAAATAACACCTTGTGACCTGTACACCGTACAGAGACATGCCCACCCCTCCACTGAGTACCAGGGTCCTTGCTCATTTCCAAATGCTCCACAAGAGGACTGGACTGTTCACAGGTCACGACTACCTAATATAAAAGACTAATGCTACATATGTCCTTAAACCCCATCCCAAATGACTCAAACCTGTCTCATTTGGGTAGCCTATTGACCACGGCAAGAACATAAGCTTTGCTGGGCTCTAGTTGCTCATGCCTATAATCTTAGCTACTTAGGAGGCTGAGATCTGAGGATCGTGGCTCAAAGCCAGCCCAGACAGGAAAGTCCGTGAGACTCATCTCCAATAAACCACCAGAAAACTGGAAATGACGCTGTGGTTCAAGTGATAAAGCACTTGCCTTGAGCTGAAGAGCTGAGGGACAGCACCCAGGCTGAGTACAAGCCCCACGACAGACAAAAAAAACATAAGCTCCATCTAGGTTCACAGAAAGGATTCTCCCACTTCCTAGCTGCTATCCTTGGGCCTGGTTGTTGAACTTGGGGGGCTCTGGTTTCTTCAAAATGGAGGTGATGCCTACTTGGAGTAGTAGGCCTGACTGCAGGAGCAAACGCTCCTTCCCAGGCTCACCCCCGCTTCTCCATCTTTCACTCGTCCCTTTGAGTGCAGAAAACATGGTGAGGTCATTTCCTGGCTTGTCACAAAGACGGAGAGAAATGAACTCAGTGGGGAGCCAGGCCCAGCTTCAGTACAATTAGCTTTGATGGTGCCAATGGAGACAGGTACTGTCCCTGGGAGGATTTATAGGTCGCTTTCCAGTTTCGTAATGGAGAATTTTTCTTCACATTGGAGTGGAGAAAATTGGGTTTTGCCAAGTCAGAGTATACATCTTGGTTTGGGATGAATATAAGACCTCTGAGGAAGCTAGGCACCCATAACTCAGGGGGCTGAGGCCTGAGGATTATGATTCAAAGTTGGCCTGAGGCTCTTCAATTAACCACCAGAAGAAGAGCTATGGCTCAAGTTGTAGAGTGCAGCCTTCAGCAGAAAAAGCTAAGGAATAGTGCCCTGGCCCTGACTGAGTTCAAGCATCAGTATCAACATACGCATACATACAAGACCTCTAAGGAACTCCCAGGTAGTTCCACTAAAAACATTACTTAGAGCAAACTGACTCAAGTTCTGGTCTCTGGCAGCTGATTGGCTAAATTTTAAAAGCCATTTCCTAATTGTGATAGTATTTTAACTACTTTGGGATTCTTTCAGAGTCCAGGCAAAGTTAAAATGAGAGATGCAGAAGTCAGGGTTATAAACACTGCATGGTGGCAAGCTATCACCAGCAGCAGACAGTCCATCCATTAAACTCTAGGAGCTTAGTTCCCGGATTGCCAGTGAAATGAAAACCAGGGTGTCCCCACTCACTATGGCTAGGATGAAAGCCAAAGCTTTGCCTCTGCCAGGATTTCTGTTACTCTTGAGCCCAGAGTTACATATAGTACTTGTAGGAAGGGAACTGCCTTTACTGTACAGGGTCTAAGCAAGGCCTCAGTACCTACCAGGAAGAAAGACCTTCATTCTCAAGTCCCAGATTCCTAGTCCATCAATCCTGGCTTCCTTTGCCAGGACTGAACTAACACTCCAAGCACTGTTGATAAGGTGTTATCTTGTCAGAGAACCTGCTGAAAGAGCAGACTCTCCCTGCCCTATGTATAGCCATCTGCAGCTCCTGCGTCTGCCCGTCTCCTCTCTTCTATATCTGCCCGATAAGTGGGTATAGAATCAATACATTAATGCAGGCCATTTCAACAGAGGCTGATGGAAAGATATCTAAAAGCAAGCTGGAAAAACAAGACAAGCACCACAGAATCAACATTCTCTTTCCAAATATCTTTTTAGCCAGTTTTTAATGCAATGAGCAACACCACACAACATGAACTAAGTCCAAAGCCACTCCACTGAGAAATTCCACTTGTGATGGGGACAAGTCAGAGCTCCTGAGTCCTACTGTCCAGCGTTTGGCACAACTTGTTGTATGGCTTTGCCACCATAGAACCCCTTCTCTGCCCTCCATGACCCCTCTTGGAGGGCTCCCCCTCTCATGGTAGGGCCTCGCTGATCCCTGGGTTGTGAAATGAGCAATCCTACAAGGATGACAATGCCCAGTGAGACTCGGCAGTCCCCTACCCCCCAGCAGCAACCGAGAAAGGTGGGGTTCTTTGTCTGAGACTACCACACTCACCCCACACCCCAAAGGAACTGCTTGCTCCAAAAGATGGAGAAGATCAGCAAGAGTGTGACACTGAGGATGACAGCCATCAGGTAGGCGAAGATCCGGAACTGAGGGTTTCGGAAACACTCTCTCAGAGAGTAATGACTGGGGAGGGGCAGAGGGAGGGGTCTAGGCCTGGTGGCAGGGCCCATGTCCTGGAGAGGCCCCATCTGGCTCCCAGGCTCAGGGCCTAAGTCCAGTGTGTAGACCCGAGGCTGGCGCAGGAAGTAGCGATTCTTGGGCTGGTCCTTGAGACAAAGCTGACGGCCTTCCAGGATGATGTGGTGGGGCTCCAGGTGGAGAAGGGTCAACATAGCCGTGTCCGTGGGCAGGTCGGTGACGGGCTGTCCTAAGGCCAGCACAGTGGGCTGACGACAGAGTGGACACAGCAAGCGGCGTCGGGCAGGAGTCACCAGGCTGAGGTGGGCCAGGCATTCAATGCAGAAAGAGTGGCAGCAGTCCAGCACTTTGGGGGTGTGGAACGTGTTGTTGAAAGGATTCCAGCAGACAGGGCACTCGGCTGCCAGCTCCTGGCCCTGTGGTTCAGCCATCCTCAGACAACACACCCGGTGGCCTCATAGGGGACGGCCTGGCACAGGAAAAAGAAGCAAAGACACACCCATCATGCTCCGTCCCTTCACAGTGCCAGGGATGTTATTCATTTTACAGGCGAAGAGACATCGGTAAACGCATTTTGTACCTAGCTGAGCACCAGTGGCTCACGCCTGTAATCTTAGCTACTCTGGAGGCTGAGGTTTGAAGCTTGCAGTTTGAAGCCAGCCTGGGCAGGAAAGTCCATAAAAATCTTATCTCCAATTAACCACACACACATACACACACACACACACACACACACACACACACACACACAGCCACAAGTGGAGCTGTGGCTCAAGTGGTAGAGCCTTGAGCACAAAAGCTCAGGGACAGCACCCAGAGGCTGAGCTTAAGCCCCAGGATCAGCACAAAATAACTACTTTTTTTTCTTTTTTCTGGATTGCTTAGTTCCTCAACCATCAAGTTCGGTTGGATGTTCCACAGCTCTCCCACGGCAAGGGCCTGCGTGTCCCCTCCAGCAGCACTGGAAGGAGATCAGATTGCAAGGAACTGCCCCCAGGCTTGGGGCTGATAAAAATGTTCCCTGTGTTTCCCAGTGTTTTCTCTGGAAGGCTCTGACTCCAGGGAGGAAGAGGAGGACAAGGCATACTCAGGTCTTGTTTGGAAAACAAGATAACTCCTGTCATTTTCAACCCTTGTCTAGGGCGGAGATGGTCTTTGTGAACTGCCTGATGTGTTCCTCTTCTAAGGACAAATGGCAAGCCCTTTCCTTATGCTCAGGTCTACTGACTGGCCTTTCTCCTTGTCCAGAAATCCTCAGCAAGACTCCCCAGCCCAAGTCCCCAGATCAGCCTCTCTGTGCCTCTTGCCTGTCGTCCGCCTGGCTGGCTCCTCCTCCCCGCTGCTGCTTTGTCGAGGGGAAGCTTCAGGACCCCCACCTGCGCTCCAGTGGCTGGAGTAGGGCTGGTGGAGCACCCTGCGGGTCCTGAGGCTCTGTTTTCTTCCTCTCCAGAATCCCCAACGCTCTGGGAAACGGCTTTCTCTCCACCAGCCCCTGGGCTGTCTCCATGGCAGCGCACTCACAGCACCTGGAGCTGCCAGGTGGCCCAGGCTGCAAGCCTCTAGAGCGCACCTGGTAGGAGCCAAGGCCAAGGAAGTTGGCCAGGTTTGGCTGGGAGATAGGGGACCTGGGTTTCCCCAAAACACACACCAAGGTTGGGCAACCAAGTCTGTGAGCAGTTCTTTCCAAACCTAAAATCCCCAACCGTGGAAAAGTAGAGCCGGCAATTTCTTCTTTGCAGCTTATCAAGGAGGTGCATCTTCTGGGCTTCTCTTTCCTAGACCCTCATTTCTTTCCTAAACTTGGCTGGAACCTGCTTCTTGTACCAAGGGGCTACTTGTCCTGCACTTCTCTTGCTGAAATTCACCTGCTTCACAATCTGAAGAGATTCACCTGCTTCACAATCTGAACGCTCTTACTAGCTGGGTCAGCAAGGCCCCTTGGTCCCCTTGCTTTAGTGGTGTGTGCATGCGCATGTGCACGCCAGCTCCATGCTGGAGCTTGAACTCAGGACCGTATGCTCTTGCTCAGTTTTTTCATCAAAGCTGTCACTGTACCATTTGAGCCACACCTCTTCCAGCATTTTTCTGGTTAAGTGGAGATGAGTCATCTGCCAGCGCTGGCTTTGAACCTCAGTCCTCAGATCTCAACCTCCTGAATAGCTAGGATTACAGACATGAACCATCAGTGCTCAGCTTCCTGCTGATCTTTGGATGCTCCTAAGTAGCTCCCTCCAGAATGAGCAAACTTTGCTGCCTTCTGCTCTGTTCTTAGAACACAGATGGCCAATGGTGGGGATCTTACAGTTCCAGAGCTAGTATCCTGCCAACCTTAGGAACTTAAAGAGGACAGGTGAATGGATGGGTAGGAGGGAGGGAAGGGAAAGCTGTCCAGTTGGTTCCCCATTTCAACCCAAAACAATGGGCTTTTATCTGTTGCTCTGATTGGTCATCTAAACTATTTGCAGAGTTCAGTTGCTGGGGAGGAAAAAAAATGAAAACTTATTTCTCCATCTTTGCCTTTTGCAAAGACAGGAGGAGATTTAGCCAGAGTCAGCTAGTCCTGGGCACATTGGGTTCTACGTCTTTGGGTTCCCAGTTTACTTCCACACTACAGTCACGAAGGCAGAGCATTAGTCCACCAGCTGGCGGTGCAGGAGCAGACATCTTGGAAAATTGGTCATAGGTTCATGTGAAGGTGCCTGTGAGGACAAGGATTCCAGTTGAATTACTTAACTTCCCTGTGCCTCAGTGAAAAGACGACTAGATGTAGTGAAGCCTTAGAGCCCAGGTGAAGAGGATTTGGTCTAAAAGGCAGTTGGTGGCATTATTGCAAACGGATGTATGAGTGAAAGATTGTGCAGCCTTTAAACTAATTATTACTGTGGAAATATGTCTGTGATATAATGTCATGAAATGGAAAAAAACAGTACTAAACCATATTGCAACATAATCCTTCTTTCAAGAATATGTGCACAGGTCAAGTGCCAATGGCTCATGCCTGCAATCTAGCTTATTGGGAGACTGAAATCTGAGGAACATGATTTGAAGCCAAGCTGGACAGGAAAGTCCATGAGACTATTATCTCCAAGTAACCAGCAAAAAGCCAGAAGTGGGGCTGTGGCTCAAGTAGTAGAGCAAACAGCCCTGTGTGAAAAATCTAAGAGACAACACCCAGGCTCAGAAGTCAAGTCCCAATATACTCCCTCTCACACACATACTTTAATGCCTGCATGCACGTGCGCACACACTCACACACACACACAAATAAATAGATGCACAATGGAAAAAGGTCTGCAAAGATAACAGAATTTCAACAGTGTTTGTGGCTGGGGGCTTGGCTTGAATTCTAACTTTACTCCAGTTAAGTTTGTCTTTCTGTCCTTAAAGAACTTTTTGACAGCAGGCCAGACCTCCATTCTCCGGAGCTCTGTGGCCAAACTGTAGAAGGTTGTTGAAGAGTCAGGAAGGTGGCCAGGGCCTGAGTCCTAGCAGCTATGTTCCCTCAGCTATTCCAGGTCAGCTGGTCAGAGACTAGCGTATTTCTTCAGGAGACACTTGACTGTGGATGACCCCAGATTCCTCTCCCCCAAGTCCTTATGGGACAGTTCAGTTTCCGTAAGTCCTGAATATCACCCCACAATCACCACCTTGTTTAAGAACAAATCATCATCAAATTGTATGCCCCTCACATTCCTCCCCTCTCCCCCCAATGTTTTCAACCCCAAGATGGCAGGGCTGGGGAGGAGACACACAGACAACACTTCACAGATCACAAATGGGACCCATCCTTGCTTGGATCTGTATGACAATACCCCTCCGTAGTGCACAATTGACTTGGACAATTTGTTTTTCATTTGCATAAAGTCATGTGATTTGCTCCAATCCCCACCTCCCCCCCCCCATGAAAAGGGGCAGAATGGGAGTAAAAACATGCAAGCTTCAAACCCAGATTCTTTTTCCCACCGATCTGAACAAATGGCTTGACTTGCCTAAACTTTTACTTTCTGTGTGAAAGAGTCTGGTGATTCACTTCATAGGTCTGCTTCTTTTATGAGCCAGCAGAACACACACAATACGTGTATGGTGTTTTACAACCAGTTGATAGATGGGGAAGCCAAGGCTCAGGGCTGAAGAGTGGCAGGGCTTCAAAGCAGATCCAAGAAACCAGTACTATGACTTGTGCCTGTGATCCTAGCTACTGAGGATGTTGAGATTGAGAGAGTTTTCTAGTTCAAGGCCAGCACAGACAAAAAGTTTGCAGGACTCTCATCTCAACCAATGAAAAGCAGGCACAGTGGGATGCAGCTGTGACCCCACTACATAGGAGGCTACGATCAGGAGAACCAAAGTTCCAGGCTAGGCCAGGCAAAAAGTGACACCTTGCTCCAAAATAACTAATGCACAAATGGGGCAGAGCTGTGGTTCAGCAGTAAGGTGCCTGCCTAGCAAACACAAGACCCTGAGTTCAACCCCCAGGATCACCCCCCAAAATAAAGTGACCCAGGAGGCTTCCTCACAGCCTGGAGTTCACTCTCTGGGTGATGGTGCATCGCAGGGCTCAGGACCTGTGGTCCCAGGCTCCATGACCTTCTGCAGCTCCTTACCTGCTTCCTCAGAGGCTCCTCTTGGCCTCCTCGAGTTTCTCAAGTACAGCCCACAAGCAAGTGCTGGTGCAGACTCCTTAGCCACCCCTGGGGACTGGCCCCTCCCCTGGGGATGGACTTCATTTGCATAGAGCTCCCCGCTCTAGTCCTGGCAGCTTGCCCTCTTCCTTCTCGGTTTTTTTTTTTTGTTTTTTTTTTTGGACTGTCAGCGCCTACCTGGAACTCTGGAAGCTTTCTTTGGTCTCTTGTCTTACCTGTGAGTCACTTTTGCTCTGAAGGAAGTTCATTCAGCCATGCTGGCCTCTGCTCCAGGGGGGCTGTCCACTGGACATCCCTCACCTGTTCCAGGCCAACCACCTGGACTTTGACTAGAAGGCAGCCTGGCTTTGACTGGAAGGCAGGATAGCCTCCCGGATACCCCAGGAAGCTGAGGTCAACACAGATGCTCTCCTGTCCTGAGGCCCCGATGTGCAAACACAGAGTTCTGGCAAAATGCAAAGAATCTAACAGTGAAGACAGAATGTAACAGCAGACAGTGAAGTAGGCATAAACAAGAGAAACGGGGAGAACCCTCCCCCCCCCACACACACATTGGCCACCAAAGCCAGAAGTCTAGGTCAGGATCAAGACACTGCTAAGAATCAGACGCTACTTGCTAGCCACCAAGATAAGCCACTTCATCACTTCTCCACATCCTCAGTTTCCCCACATGAAATCGCGGACGATTTACCAACTCAGTCTATAGAATAAATGAGATAATACACAGAGAGATCGCAAGGCAGAGAATGCCACGCAGAAACAGTGTTACCTAGTTGTTATTATTATAACACAATCAGCCAGATGAAAAAAGAAATGCACCTGTACTCACAATAGTCTCACCTTACTTGTAAATTTATTACATGTTATTTTGACCAGGCAGGGTAAAAAAATTTTTTTTTAATCCAAAGAAATTTCAAAAAGAATTTAAATTCCCATGTGTGCAATACGTAGTTCCATTGGTTCGGAGAAGCTTATAGTGGCATATGTGGTCCATTGTGTTTGAATCCATGTGTCCCTGTCCTTAACTTTGTGAAAATACATCGCCCTCCCCCTCCTCCTGCACCAAAAAAATGAAACCCATTGACCCAGGTGAAAGTGAAGGTATTTATGTGATAAGGTGAAATTTTGAGGTTTGTTGAAAAGACATATGTATTTTTGTGTATATGTGCTGAAAGGCACTGTCTTTAGCAGAGGCTGGGCAGCCATTATGGGGAAATGACACAAGCATCTACAGTATAGTACAGAACTCTATGCATCCTGTTTCTTCATTGTGTCTCCTTGCTAACAATAACAAGGGTATACATACACGTACATGAGATGTGGTCTGGGGGTGTGGGTTGAGTGGTAGCATGTCTACCTAGCAAGCCCAAGGATCTGAGTTTGAGTTCCAGTACTACTAGAGACAGAAGAGATCAAGTCAGACAGACAGATAGGCAGGCTGGCTGGCAGAAAGGAGGGAGGGGGAAAGAGGCAGGAGGGAGTCAGAGAGAGAGAGAGAGAGAGAGAGAGAGGGAGGGAGAAGGGGGAGGGGGGAGAGGGAGAGGGAGAGAAGAGAGAGAGGGAGAGAGAGAGAGAGAGAGAGAGAGAGAGAGAGAGAGAGAGAGAGAGAGAGAGAGAGAGAGAGAGATCTAAAGCCCCACTGGCATGCCTGAGAGGTACACTTGGGGAGGAGGAAGAAGTTGAGGCAGCTCCAAGAAAATAGAGAAGGAGCTGCAGAAGATCAGCTGGGCATAGTGGCACACACTTGTAATCCTGGCACTCGGTGGAAGCAGGGCTGAGGGAAGAAGACCGCACGTTCCAGGCTGGGCTGCATACTGCAAACCTGTTTCAAAAAGGAGGAGGAGGAAGTGGAGGGGGAGGGGGAGGAGGAGGAGAAGGAGGAGGAGGAGGAGGAGGAGAAGGAGGAGGAGGGAGAGAAAGAGAGAGAGAGAGAGAGAGAGAGAGAGAGAGAGAGAGAGAGAGAGAGAGAGAGAGAGAGAGAGAGAGAGAGGAGAACCGGCATAGTTCTTGCAATTGTTCTTGGCCTCACTATCTTCCAAAAGTGTGTTCATGTGACCTATTTTTTTGTTCCCACTCACATTTAGAAAGAATCTTTTTACCTAAGTTTATTGCTTAACCATTTACTCTCTCAGCATCCGTCTTATACTTACATTCCTCTTACTCCTTCACTGATCTACAACATTTGAATGAACAGAAATAAATTAAGGTATCTGATGGTCGGTGAATCCAACTGACCTAGTTACCCATTTGAAGTTTTAGTTTTACCTTATTTTTGAATAGGTAATGTGCTATCCAGATGACGCTGATGAAAGGCTTGGTTCTGTAGTAGACTCTTCCAGCCACTCAGTTAAGGTTTTTTGTTTTGTTTTGTTTTTGCCTTTCCAGAGATGTCTTCTGCACACCCAAATCCACACACATTTCCCCAGACGTGCTTCATGCAGATAGTTCTGCTCCTTTCGTTCTTCCCAGCAGTAAAGTAGCAGAGTTGGCATTCTGTACTAGCACCTAGTTTACTCAGTTTTGGAATGGTTGTCTTTCATTCAATGGCGGCACCATAAATTACTAAACCAATCCCTTAATGATCTAATCCTTTATTTTTAAATATATAAATGTTAAATGGAAGAATGCAGCAGTTGTTACATTTATTAATTGTGGTGGGGGTGGGGGTGGAGGTGTGCATGCAAACTGGTATTGGAGCTTCAACTCAGAGGCCAGGTCACTGTCCTTAGCTTTTTAGCTCTACCACTCGAGCTACACCTCTGCTTCTGGTTTTTGCTGGTTCATTGGAGATCAGAAGATTTTTCTGCCTGGGTTGGCTTTGAATCCAGATCCTCAGATCTCAGCCTCCTCAGTAGTTAAGATGACTCAGGCATGAGCCATGGGTGACTAGCCTTAGTAATCATTTTTACCTCAGTTTAGCCAAGTTGTGTGAAGTAAAATTGTGGATGTTGGGACATTTTAGATGAATAAAGCAAATTTCTATTGCTTTTCTTTCCCATCTGCTTTACTCCTATGATACAACAGTTCCATCTACATACATAGACACACTATATTCCAGAATCACTCCTCCTCCATCCTTCTCCTTCCCTGTCTCCCTCAGTTACAATCCTCTATAATCTAAATTCCACACGAGTGAGAACATTTGAGATCTGGCTTTCTGAGCTTGGCTTTTCTCACTCAACATGATAATCTCCGGTTTCACCCATTCTCCTGCAAGTGACATGATCTTATATTTCTTTATGATTGAGTAATATTCCATAGTATGCACAGACTATATTTCCTTCATCATTTGTTGGGCCATAAAAGAAGTTAATCTGGCTAAGTTATAACATATGACATATAAAATGTCACGGGTGAAACTCCTTTGTACAATTGATTGATATACATTAAAAATGACAAGAAAACAAAAGACGTTCTGTTGGGAATCAGGTATCAGTAGGAGAGGGGAAGGGCCAATGGAGAGGGTAAATGAGGGGAAGTATGGCTGAAGAACTTTAAATGCATGTATGAAAATAGAATAATGAAACCTGATGGGGGTTTTGTTTTGTTTTTGTTGGTTGTGAGGCTTGAACTGAGGGCCTGGGTGCTGTCCCTGAGCTTTTTTGTTCAAGGCTAGTGCTCTACCACTTTGAGCCACAGCGCCACTTCTGGCTTTTAGGTGGTTAATTGGAGATAAGAATCACATGGATTTCCCACCCAGGCTGACTTCCAACCACGATCCTCAGATCTCAGCTTCCTGAGTAATTAGAATTATAGATGTGAGCCACCATCGCCCAGCTGATGAAGTTGTTTTAGGAAGGGGGGGGGGGGATGAGGTAATGATGGCAGGGGTGAGTTTGGTGAGGTACTTCATGTGTGTATGGATATACTACAATGAAACCCCTCTGTACATCTAATTGATGTTAATTTTTTTTAATCTAAGAAAAAAAAACTTTTAATTCTTTCTTTATGCTCTTTCTGAGCAGATGGCAGAGGTGATGGTGGGTAGTCTGCAGTTTTCTCTCTGTCTGGAATTCTCTGTTCTCCAGTTAACTGAGGTGAGCAGGGATTTGGAATACCATTTCAGTTCCAAGAGCTGGTTTGTATTTGAGAGTCTGGAAGTCATGCTTTCTGATTTAGCAACAGTCATGCAAAACCATGAAGAAGTTCATATACTTTGGCTTAATAATTAAATCCCCCCACAAGTATACAAAAGGTATCTTTTGGCTGAGTGAAGATGTTCATTGTAGTTTTATTTTAACCACACAGGTGGAAAACAACCTGAAAGCCCATCAATTAAGTAGAAAGCTAGACAATCATTTCAAGTGATGTTGTGAAAGATTTTTCAAAAAATGTATTAGCATAGAGTCAGGCACTGTGGCTCATGTCTGTAGTCTTTAGGATTGCAGGTATGAGCCATTGGCATCCGGCTATAGCTTTCAAGACAAGTGCTCTACCACTTGGGCCATTCCAGAGCCCCTATCTTAGTCATTTTTAACCCTCTTTCCTGCTTCCCCTTTAAAAGTTATAGAGGATTTCATTATAACTTCAATCAAATCCATTCCCCCACTCTCTCCTTCCCCCCTCCCTCCTTTCACTGGTTCTTTCTACTAGACCTCAACTTAAAATCATGTAGTTTTTAAGGTCTAGATTTTGTATGTATGTAAAAATATGTGTTACATGTCTTTCTGAGCTTGGCTTATGTCACTCAACATGATGGTCTCCAGTTACATCTATTTTCCTGTGAATAATATAATTTCAGTTTGCTTTATTGTGAATAATATTCCATGGTGTACATATGTCACATTAAAAAATTTATTTATCTACTTATGTTTGTGCTGGTTGTGGGTCTTGAACTCAGGGCCTGAGAGCTATACCTGAATTTTTGTGTTCTACTGCGTGAGCCATAGCTCCACTTTTGACTTTTTGCTCATTAATTGGAGATAAGAGTCTCACAGACTTTCCTGCCTAGGCTAACTGCAAACTGCAATCCTCAGATCTCAGCCTCCTAATAGCTAGGATTGCAGGTGTGAACCACTGGTACCTGGCTTTTTATATATTTTTGAAATAGTATATGTTAATAGTATGAGGGAGTTCCCTTGTGATGGCCCCAAAGGTGCAAGTGTTCTTTGAGCAAGTTCACCCCTCTGTTGCATTCTCATTATCCCTACCACACTTCATAAGTTGTAGTGCATCTAGGCTGATTCCACAGCTTGGCTATTATGCTCAGGGCTGCTATGAACATGGATGTACAGGAATCCCTATTGTGTGTTGACTTATGTTCCTTCTGACATCTACCCGTGAGTGGTATAGAATGATCATATGGCAGTTCTATTTTCTGAGGAAACTCCATATTAATTTCCATAGTGGCTACACTAATTTACATTCCTGTCAACAGTGTATAAGGCTTCCTTTCTTTTCTTTTCCTGTTCCTCACCAGCATTTGTTGTTTTCTCTATGCTAGCCATTCCGACTGGGGTAAGGTGGACCTTAATGCCGCCTTCATTTGCTAGAATTTTTATTGACATAATAATAGTCAAAATATACTTCTACACATTGGGGGTGAGTGAGAAGCAGTTCACAAATTGGTGTACATAATATTAACCAGGTTTGACAAGGCAAAATTGATGTATAAAGATTGAAAATCCATGAGACAAGGTATTAGTTATGGTTACCTATGGGGGAATGTCCACTCCTATTTTCTTTTTTTCTTTCTTTTTTTTTTTTTTTGTGTGTCGGTTGTGGGGCTTGAACTCTGGGCCTGGGCGCTGTCCCTCAGCTCTTCAGCTCAAGGCGAGCGCTCTACCACTTGAGCTACAGTGCCACTTCCGTTTTTCTGGTGGTTTATTGGAGATAGGAGTCTCACAGTCTCTCCTGCCCGGGCTGGCTTTGAACTGCGATCCTCAGATCTCAGCCTCCTGAGTAGCTAGGATTACAGGCGTGAGCCACCAGCGCCCGGCTCCACTCCTATTTTCATTGCTTTCTTATCTGTATTTTCTACAACTTCAAATTAATATGTATTCCTTTTTTTTAAAGTAGTATATGAACCTGTGATGTATTGCTTTTGTCGTATGAAAATTCCCTTCGAAAGGAAGTTAAGTCAGCAACCAAAGAATCCAGAACCCAAATCCAGAAAGCAGCTGGGGCAGTGCAAGCAGGAAAACAGACTTAAAATAAGCCTGAGCCCTTCCCGGGTCACTAATTGTCTAGCAGGAATAGCATCATCCAGGGACCTGTGAGTGATCAGGGCTAATAAGTGCTTTGCAAACAGTGGAATTTTTTTTTCCCTGGGAGAGATAACCAGGAGAGCTGCGGAGGCATCTCAGGAATTTGAGAGTTAATTCAGTTTATGCTTGGGGGGTAAGGTAGTCAGCTGGAAAAGTGCTCCACTAAGCAGTCCCTGGAAGCAGTGAGTCATGAGACCAGCGGAGGTGGAGATTGGGTGGCACTGGCCATCCGGGAAGAAGAGGCAGAAGTGGGCAGGGGGATGGGCAATGGAGGCTGGGGAGGAAACACATGAAGGAGACAGTTCTGGTTAGCTGATGTTCCATGTGAGCGGGTCCTAGCCAAGGGCAGGGGCTACCCTCCACTACCACAGCCCAGGGGACTGGCATTACCTGGAAATAATTATCCATCTCAGACCCACTACAGCAGAATTTGTATTTTACAATGTCCCTGGGTAATGGCAGACACACTGAGGTATGAGGAGCACTGATTTAAGAGAAAGATCTATAATCTATTCTCTGTGACTCAAACTGATTAGGTTCATCTCTAGGTCCACAGGCATTTCTCAAGAAACTACTTGTACAGTTAGGTATTTTACAGGTGTTCCTGGCCTGTATTCCTTACCCTGGAGGGGTTCAGGGGACTCCCAGCGTGAGAATGGGTAGCCCTGCCTGGCCATATGCATCATGAGAATTTGCATTGTAAACCACAAACTCCTATGCAAAATCTGGATGGCCAAAGTGCTTCAGGTGTTTTCCTATTCTAGAATGTTCATATGTGCTTACCTTATATTAAGTAACTTCCCTCAATGCAATTCCCCCAGATAATATTCTGAAGTTTATTATAAATGTTGACACCAAAAAGAATAAAGGTCCCAAAGATCGGGGTAAGTTTTGGCACCAAATTGAATACAAATTTTTCAGAGTGGGAATTTGGAAATTGTGGATCTGGGTTTATTTTTGTTATTTGACTTTCCTTAAAGTTATATTATTTGAATAAAGTTAGAAACCCTGATGTAGTCTTCTTTCCAGCCCTTATTAACTTCAGATTTGCAGGAGCCATAAGATCTAGATCTCCTTTCAAACATAAAGCCAACCACATGCTTCCCATCCATAAAGTCATACTTCCTGAACACTCACAAGGAACTTCACTGCATTTTTCCATGCCCTGGAAGCTTGTAGAAGGTGGAACCTGATTATTTTTGTCTCTGTGTGTGTGGTACTAGGGTTTGAACTCAGGGCTTTGCACTTGCTAGGCAGGTGCTCTGTCACGTATCTAGTCCTTTTTGCTGTGGTTAGTTTTAAGGTCTCACTTTTTGACTGGGCCAGCCTAGACCATGGTCTTCCTATTTGCACTTCCTTTTGTAGTTGGGTTAACAGGTACATGCCACCACACCCAGATTTTCTACTTAGATGAGGTCTCATGAATTCTACCCAGTCTTGCCTAGAACTGAGATTGTCCTGATTGCAGCCTCCTGAATAACTAGGATTACAGGCATGAACCATTATGACCAGCTTAAATTTTCTTTTCTTTAGAAACAATTTATGTTGCCTTGAACTCCTGTGCTCAACTGAACCTCCTATCTAGCTTCCTCAATATTTTTGAGGCCTTTCTTATTTCTAAGTGCATAAATCCATGAATTGATGGTGTGTGTGTGTGCGCGCGCGCGCGCGTGCAAGGCCTTGAACTAGGACCTAGGCACTGTCCCTTAGCTATTTTGCTCAAGGCTGGCACTCTACCGGCTGAGCCACATTCTCTACTTCTGGCCTTTTGGTGGTTAATGGAGCTAAGAATCTCATGGTCTTTTTAGCTTGGGCTGGTTTCAAACCACAATCCTCAGATCTTAGCCTCCTGGGTAGATACGATTACAGGTGTGAGCCACCAGTGCCTGACTGGATGGATGCATTTTTAGCAACAATGTGACAATGCTGTATGTTTTGTTACCTGTGCTTTGCAGTTGTAGAGAGTAGTAGATAACATATCATATAGCTTCGTTTCAAAAATCTGCATGCCCAGCTGTGGTGGCACATGCCTATAATTCCTATCTATACTCAGGAGGCTGAAGCAGGAGGATTGAAAATTTGAGGCCAAGTTTGGATACCATCCTATCTTTTACACACACACACACACACACACACACACACACACACACACACACACACTACCACCACCACCACCAACAACAACAAAAATAGCTGCGATTTGAAATCAGGGCCTTGTACTTGTTGGGCAGGAACTCTACTACTTTAGGACATCTCCAGTCCTTTTCACATTCATTACTTTTTAAAAGGGTTTTTCATTTATGTCCAAGCCAGCATGGACCCAGATCCTATTTTTATTTCTCACATAGCTGAGATGATACGCAGGTGCCAACTGCCTAGCTTTATATTTATCCATGGAGTCTCGAACATTTTGCCTAGGCTGGTTTTGATCTGGGTTCCTCTGATCTCTGCAACCTCAATAGCTAGGATTACCAGTGTCACTGCTAGCCTAGTATTTTTTTTTAAATGAGGTCTTATAGATCAGGCTGACCTGGAACTAGAGAACCTCTTGTCTCAGTTCCCCAAGTGCTGGGATTACAAGTTTATGTCACCATGCTCAGCTGCAATGAGTGTTCTTTTGAAGACAATGTTGTTTTGATGCAGGGAGATGGAACCTAGTGCTTTACACAGGCAAGTGCTCTTGAGCCAGACCCCAATACCCATCCCCCTGTGTCTTGTTTTTTAGGTAAGAGTGATGTTGAGATAGGGCTCTGTAACTGCCTGGACAGGCCTTTAACTCATAATCTACCTGTCTCCAAAGTAGTGTGCCACTTGTTCACCTTGGAGATAGTTATTAAAGAGCAGCTTAAGTTGAGTGCAGTGGCAGACGCTGTGGATGAGGCAAAGACTAGGGAAGATTACAGGCTCACACTTGTAATCTTAGTTTCTCAGAGGCTGAGATTTGAGGATCATGTGGGTCGAAGCTAGCCAGGCAGGACAGTTCATGAGGCTCTTATTTCCAATTAGCCACTAAAAAGCTGAAAGGAGCTCAAATGGTAGAGTGCCAGTCTTGAGGGGAAAAAAAAGCCAAGTGTGAGTGCGAGGTCCTGGGTTCAAGCCTCAGTATTGGCACCAAAATAGAAAACAAAAAGAAAAAAGGAATTAGTCTCCAAGATCCAAAAACAATGTCATGGTGTATGGAATTCTTTTTTTTTTTTTTTTTTTTTTTGTCAGTCGTGGGGCTTAAACTCTGGGCCTGGGCGCTGTCTCTCAGCTCTTCAGCTCAAGGCAAGAGCTCTACCACTTGAGCTACAGCGCCACTTCTGGTTTTCTGGTGGGTTACTGGAGATAGGAGTCTCACGGTCTTTCCTGCCCGGGCTGGCTTTGAACCTCGATCCTCAGATCTCAGCCTCCTGAGTAGCTAGGATTACAGGCTTGAGCCACCAGCGCCCGGCTAGTGTATGGAATTCTAAGACAAATATAAAAGCTGTGTGACATCAGGCACAAAGGGGTAGAGGAAATGTTCCAGATCTGAATCAGATTTAAATCTCAGTTCTTCCTCTCCCTCTTTACCTCTTCTCTTTCTACGTGGGTGATAAGGAAGAGTGTAGGTCTCTGGGCCTCAACTACCTTGTCTATGAAATAACTGGAGATTGTCAGGAGGATCATGTTTGGCTCTCTGTAGGTGTTCAAGGAAATAACTTTCTCTCCCATCTCATGAATATCATAACTTACAGAATCAAATGACTAGTGGGTTAGAACACAGGATGTAAGAGGAATGGAAAAAGGATTATATACATTTATTGTGGAAAAGAGCATCGAGTCTGGACAAGAGAAAATAAATGATGACAGCTACCAGTGACACCTGTCAGCACCTACTCATTCACGTCAGCACCTACTTGCTTGCCCAATATTTGATTCAGTCTGTCTGGTCCTCACAGCAGGCCACAGGCAGTGAGCTACACTGAGGAAATAATATTGCATAATTTTCCCGAGTCACTCAGCTACATAGAACTGTGGAGCTTCGAACTCGGGCCAGACACAGCACTAGCTTAAGCACAGATTTTATTCCCAGTATGGGAGGCAGCCTGGGGAGGGGTGAAGGGACAGGGCCACGGCTGTCAGCCACTGCTATCAGGGACAGGCATGGCCAGAAAAGACAAAGGCAAACTCTTTGGCTGGTATTCATCAAGAAGGGAAGAGCACAGGACTCTTGTCTTTATTGTGGGTCTCATCTGAATGCAGGAACAACTCCATTTTCCCTAGAAGAAAATGGGCTTTGAGCAGAAAAATCCTAGTGAGAATTTAAGGCCCTGAGTTAACCCTGGTAGAGGGGGGGTAGGAAGGGGGGGTAATGAGAAGAGAGAGAAGAGAGAGGACAGGGGCTGGGAAGGTGGCTCCGTTGTAGTGTGCTTGCCTTGCATGCATGAGGCCCTGGGTTCGATTCCTCAACATCACATAAGCAGAAAAAGCCAGAAGTAGCACTGTGGCTCAAGTGGTAGAGCACTGGCCTTGAGCTGAAGAGCTAAGGGACAGTGTAGTGTCCAGGCCCAGAGTTCAGGCCCCATGAAAAAAAAGAAGGGGGGGAGGGAGGGAGGGAGGGAGGGAGGGAGGGAGGGAGGGAGGGAGGGAGAGAGAGAGAGAGAGAGAGAGAGAGAGAGAGAGAGAACAAGAGAAAGAAAAGGGAAAAAGAAACAGGGTTCTGAGACCTAAGGACCCTGGCCTCCTCACTGAAGGGCACTTGATCCTCCAAATTCTCCTCTATGTCCTGCATTGCAGAGATGCTGCCTTTGCCTCAGGCTGGCCACTCCCAAGAATTTATATTTTTGTGTGTATATTTATACACATACCTATACATATATTTGATGTAAAACCACATAAAAATATTCAAATTGAAAGTTAAAGTTTCTCAGCCTCATTTCTGAACCTCTGGGTCTCTGGTCTCTTATTCATGGAACAGGTGTGACAACTTAGGGCTCTGGGCAGTGTCCCAGAGCTGGCCGTGGAGCTCAGGGCTCCTTTGCAAGCACCCAGGGAGTGGGGAGACAGGCGGGGTTTTCCCTTCTCCCTCCCTTCCTAATGTAGCTGAGCAGCAATGGCTGGAGCTCCTGTGTCTGTGTCCATGTGTACTTTCTCTCTGGAGCAGCACTGTCCTGTTTTATCTCCATCACTTCTCAGGCATTGGAAGCATACTTTCTGTCCCTGCTGGCTTTCCCTTTGGTGAAGCCAGGGAGAGGCCAGCTCACTGACAACTCATATTTTATTCTCACAGACAGAGGCCTACCACAACCATACTTCCAGCTCATCATAATGGGATACTCAGTTGAAGACGAGTCCCAAAAGCTCACTGGATTTAACTCAGAGAAATTATTTTCGTCCCTTTTTCTAAATCTGATTTTGAACCATGGGACTTAAATTGACTCTGAACAGGGATCCACCTTCTTTTTTTCTTTTCTTTTCTTTTTTCTTTTTTTTTTTTTGCCAGTTCTGGAACTTTAACTTAGGGCCTAGGCACTGTCCCTGAGCTTCTTTTGCTCAAGGCTAGCACCCTACCACTTGAGCCACAGTACCACTTCTGGCTTTTTCTGTTTACACAGTACTAAGGAATTGAACTCAGGGCTTCATGCATGCTAGGCAAGCACTCTACCACTAAGCCACATTCCCAGCCCACTGATCTACCTTCTCAGTGACCTAAGAAAGAGCCCAAGCCCTTCATTCCACTCCCCTGAGATAATGTGGGAAACAAAAGCCACACAGAGGAAAGAGGGCCACAGTTTGCTATTGTCCAGTGAGTGTCTCTTGGCTTTAGAATGCTGCCACATCCTGCAGTTCAAGTGCCTGGCCATGGCTCATTTTGAGTAGGTGAATTCCTCTGTGGAAGCTTGCACATAACAAGAAGCTGGTATCACCAACAGCCATGGAGGTCAGAGGTCCCGATCCATCCAGAGACAAGGTGAAAAGGCATGCTGAGGGAGTAAGGGGCACCAGCAGGTTAGGCCAAGAGCACCATCCAGTCACGTAATGTTTAACCATTCCCAAAGGAACAGCATCATCAGGGAACTGTATCAATGGACAACATCATAGCATACACTTACACATGCCTAGACAGGCCAGGCCACTATACACCTGATCATTGTACATGTGGCCTGGCAGTGGCTGAAATGCCATGCAGCATGCGACTATACATGAGACATGATGTCCTCACGAGCACTGCAGGAATAGAGCATGTGCTATGGCTATCTCAGCCAGGAGAAAGCCCCACTGCTTCCACACAATGGAGAAATCTAACTTGTAGAGAATGGCATCAAGCTAAACAGGATCTTTGCCACCAAGAAGTATGTTCTTGCATAACTGGGGCCAGAAGTTCTGTACAAGAGTACAGAAGTCCAAGGGCAACCCAGGCAAAAAGTTAGTGAGACTCAATCTCAATCAATAAGCTAGACGCAAAATTGTATGCCCATGAGAAGCATAAACAGGAGGACTACAGTTCAGCCCTAGACAAAAACAAAAACAAAAAAACAAAAACCCTACCTGAAAAGCAAAAGAAGCTGGGGGTAGAATTCAAAAAGAGCTCAAGTGGTAGAGAGCCTGTCTAGCAGGTGCAAAGCCCTAAGTTCAAACCCCAATACCACCAAAAAAGAAAGTGGCAATTCTTGTACCCTTTTCTATTTTGGTGGGGGGGGGAATGATGGTTCTGGGGTTGAATTCAGGGACTGGGCATTGTCCCTGAGCTTCTTTTGCTCAAGGCTCACAATCTACCACTTGATCACAGCATCACTTCCTGGTTTTTCTGAGTTTATTAGAGATAAGAGTCTTTTGTGCCCTGGCTGGCTTTGAACCATAATCCTCAGCCTCCAGAGTAGCTAGAATTGTAGGCATGAGCACCCAGCTACTTCCTGTCTTTTGAGAAGCAATGACAGCAGACTCCTTACCTCCGGTATCTTGGTTCCAAATCTTCACCTTGGAGTCATGGGATGAGGTAGCAACTACGGGCATCAGGGTCGATTTTCTTGGTAGAAAGACGCAGGATGCAACTGTCTGGAAATGCCCTTTATACTCGCATATTCTGTTTCTTGTCTGCCTCAAGTCCCACAGCTGCAAAGAAATGACATTGACCAGCTCATGCAAAAGTAATGACGTTAAGCAGTTCATGCACACATGCTCCTCTATTTCATACCTGCTTTATCCAGCAACATGCATCCTCCCACAGCCCACCTGTTTCTCCAGCTGCCTACTCAGACAGCTATGCAAACTCTCTACCTTTGGCTAGCATATCACCTGTTCATTGGCCCAGTGACCCCATATGATGTCTTACTGTGGCTTCACAGCCTTCACCCCCAAAGCCGTTGCTGCAGGAGATGCATTTGTATCCATCCATGCTGACTTCACAGTGGGTCTGAATGTGCTGCTTTGTGGGAAACATATGAGCTACCTGCAGGCCCCGACTGTCCCACAATCTGAAATAAATGAGGGCAGGAAATGGCTTTTTAGTAAGCCTGACTGAGACTCACCAGTAATATCCTGCTAACATGAAAGTCAGAATGGAATGTCTGGATCTACCTGAACACAGCAGCACAAACCAGATTGAACACTACAACTCCGAGGCTGACAGTAAATAACAAATGAATGACATCTGAGTTCTTTCAACTTTGAGATCACTTCATAGAAATTTGGACCATGGGTTTGATTTTACAAGTTAATGTGGTCCTTTGGGATGTTGCCTTCAGTGTCCAAGAGGCTCTTTGTGTGATTGAACGTGTAAAAATATACTCATTGTGAGATAGCATCATCAGTCCAAAATCAGATATGGGCCTTGGCCTGCTTTGACCATGGAGCCCACAGAAGAGGGATTTGCCTCTTGTCTCATTCTTACACTTTTATAGAAGCTGTTCCAAATGCTGATTTTTAGTCATACTCTCCACACTAAGAATTACTGACCCCTGTTGTGGATATGAACCCTGATTCTTGAGGATGGAGGCTGAGGCTGGATGGCTGAGAAATGCAGGAGCCATGCAGGCATAATAAAGGTAGTCAGGCAGCCTTAGAGGAGAGATGTGCAGACAACTGATCGATCCTGAGATCAATGTGGACACATAACACGATGGGAACTATCTCAAAACAATCCAGAACGTGGGCCTTTTTCTAACCTACTTTCCTGGCATCTAGTATGGACCCAGAAGACCATGGGGCTAAACCAGAGGCCAAGCACTAGTGAGGGTTAGGGGGTGGGAGGCTCTGGAAAGTCCATGGCACAAGGAGAAGCAGAGTGCATGCAGTCATGAGAGCATGGGAGCCACAAACCTTCACCAGAAACATCTCTACTGCTGCTCAGTAGCCCACCTGAGGGTTTTGTCTTCGGAGCTCTGAAGTATGTAGGGCTCGCTGGGGACCCAGCACAAATGGGTGACCTGGAAAAAGCCAGACCTTTAGCACCTCTCCACACCAATTTGTCCTCTGCATCATCTGGTGAACGGCACTAAGCATCATCTCTTCCCCCTTCCTCACAGATTCTAAACCAGTAAATTTAACTTCCTGGTGTCTTGCTAGTTAGCAGCAGCAGTAGTAGCAGCTGGGCCAGCTCTATGCTCTTAAAGGCATGTGAGCCTTCAAGGTTGGCCTTTTGGTGTGTGACCCCAGGAAGTGGCGAGTGGCTGGTGACAGATTCTGTCTGAAACTAGGGCTGGTGGTGAGATCAGATGTTCAGTGCTTGCCTACTATGTGCCAGGCTCTGACCCTTGTCCCCAGCACCACAAAAGAAAAAACGAAAAAACGATACAAACACATGATTTGATGTCAGCTCTGACTGATCTGGCTGTGCAATTTATACTAGTCTGTTGCCAGAAAACAACTGGCCTTCAAAACCAGAGCCACTTATACACCCAGCAAAAGTAATGCTCATTTCCACATGATGTTCCATGGAGAGGGGCCACCTTATATGCTACCCTGTACATGTCATCTGGGAGCTCCTGAAAGACAAGGAGCTGTCCTTCATCACTAATCTTGGTTCCTAGTACAACATCCCTAGCTAGCTAGCCCCTAGAAAGGATTCCACAGCAAGAATGGAATACTTGTATTTCAAGGATGAATAAAGAATGGGCCACCAGTGGCTCATGCCTGTAATCCTAGCTACTTAGAAGGCTGAGGATCTGAGGATCAACGTTCAAAGCCAGCTCAGGTAGGAAAATCTGTGAGACTCTTATCTCCAATTAATCACCAAAGCCAGAAGTAGACTATGGCTCAGGTGACAGAGCACAAGCCTTGAGTAAAAGCTAAGGGACAGTGCCCAGGCCCTGAGTTTAAACAAACAAACAAACAAAACAGAATGAATGCATAGCATTTCAGATTCCAGTATCATCCAATGAGATCATTCTCTAGAGCAGAAGACTCAAGAGCCCATCTAAGCCAACAATACTGAGAGGCCAGGGCCTCACAGGAAGTTCATGGGACTAAAACTGGGACGTGAGTCTGAAGCCTGACTGAACATCCCTTGACCTATTTCCCAGGCCAGGACCCCCACCCCACGCTGCTAACCACAGAAGCCAGGGCCTGAACACGTACCAGGTTCCTGGAGACAGATGCCCTCTCCACACACTGTCCGGTCCCCACGTCCCACAGCAGCAAGGTGTTGTCTCGTGAGCCAGTACACAGCTGTGATGAGTCTTTGGGAGCAAAGGTGAGAAGACGGCCCGTGAGAGGGTACTAGCTGGGGAGCTCGGGGTGTACCGGAGTAGTAGGAAGACAGATGTTTTGTTTACCTGGGCTCACAGCCAATCCGGTGACCACCATGGCATGGCCACTTAGTTGCTGCGTTGGCTGTGAGGTGCCATGCAGGTCCCACATCATGACCATCCTGTCTCGAGAGGCGCTGAAGAACTGGGTGGATTTGGGAATGATGGCTACCTGCTCAGGAGACAAGTAAAAATGGAAATAGCCTGGGTGCTCACGGTTCTGTGAAATCACATCACTACTATCCCTCCCATTTTTTTAAGTATAATACCTAAATTTGCAATAGGAATGGAAAGTGCACCATTCTGTGTTATAGACCCCTCCCATCCCTCCATGTCCTCTACCACCTCCTCAGACTGCCTCCACACCAGGCTCTCTCCTTCTCTGTGTTCTAAGTGGAGCACAGTGTGGCACACGGAGCACACGGCTCTGCTGTATTCCTCTCATCAATTACTTTATGTCGCAATCACTTTCATTGCACCTGGTTTTCAAAGAGGCAGTTTCTATTTATACGTGTGTGCGTGTGTGTGTGTGTGTGTGTGTGTGTGTGTGTGTGTGTGTGTGTGTGTGTGTGTGTGTGTGTGTGTGTGTGTGTGTGTGTGTGTGTGTGTGTGTAATGAAAGTTACCATTTTAAGCATTCTAAGTTACAATTCAGGGCTATTAAGTGCATTCTCAGTGTTATACAACTATCACCATCACACATTTCTACACCTTTCTCACTATAGCCAGAACTCTCTTATATCCTCCTCTTCCTGGCCTGTTACTACTACTTCATTCTATTTTCTCTCTCAGCTGGGCTATTAGCACCTCAGGAAAGGGGTGATACAGTATTTGTCCTCTCCTGCCTGGCTTCACTCACTAAGCATAGTGCTCTCTGCACTTACCACATAGTAATAGGTACTGAAATTTCCCTCCCTCCCTCCCTCCTTTCCTACTTTCCTTCCCTCCCTCCTTCCTTCCCTCCCTCCTTCCTTCCTTCCTTCTTCCCTCCCTCCCTCTCTTCCTTTCCGTCCCCCTCCCTCTCTTCATTTCTTGCTTGCTTTTATTCTCCTCCCTTCCTTTTTGTTTTATTCATTTATTCATTTGCAGTGCTAGGGACTGAGGCTAGAGTCTCACACATGCTAGCAGGCATTCTACCACTGAGATACCTCAATTTCATTCTACACCCAGAGTGTCATTGCTTTTCTGAGGCGGAATAATATTCCACTGTGTGCATAGATTTCCACACTTCATTTTTGTTTGATGCCATGCTCCACTCTTTCTGGAGTCAGGCAGAAAGTTTCACAGTTTGCCTCGACACTGAGTGTTTAGTCATTCTTGTATCTGCTATCTATCTCTATTCAGTTCCAGATCCCATCAGAATAGTCGTTTGACAATTACCTTGGTGACATCGCGTTCATGTCCTTTGAACCTCTTCACCACATTTCCCGTTTTCCAATTATAGGCCACAACAGTCTGCAGGAGTCAGGAAAACGGTTTAGTCCTCCATTTTCTATTAAGGCTACTATACTGCACTTTCTTTTAGTTTTTTTAGTTGTTGTTTTTGGCCAATCATGGGGCTTGAACTCAGGACCTGGTTTGCTGTTGATGAGCTCTTTTCTTCAAGGCTACCATTCTACCACTTTGAGCCACACCTCCACTCCCTGTTTTCAGGTGGCTAATTGGAGATAAGAGTCTCATGGGGACTTTAAACTGTGATCCTTAGATCTCAGCCTCCTGAGTAGCTAGGATTACAAGCATGAGCCACTGGTAACCAGCTTACTATTTAAACTTTTTTTTTTTTTTGTCGGTCATGGAGCCTGAACTCTGGGCCTGGGCACTGTCCCTCAGCTCTTCAACTCAAGGCTAGCACTCTATCACTTGAGCCACAGTGCCACTTCCGGTTTTTTCTGCTTATGTGGTGCTGAGGAATCAAACCCAGGGCCTCATGCATGCGAGGCAAACACTCTACTACTGAGCCACCTTCCCAGCCCTATTTAAACTATTTTTAAACGTACAGTTCAATACTGTCAAGAATATTCACATGACTATGGAACAAATTATCTCTTTAATTTGAAAAACTTCAACATAATCTCATCTACCAAAGAGAATCACTGTCAAAATTTCTCTCTCCATTCTTTTTCTAGTGGTGTACTTTAATATTTTACTGTAAGCATTTCTCTGATTTTAAAGCATTTTCTGCAGTGTCCACAGTGTCCTGTTGCACTTGACATAATATCAGTTTCTTATGACTTAGATGATATAAATGTTAAGACAAACTGTATCAACTAAGTTATAATACATAAATGTATCCTGATTTGATGTGTTCAGAGTTTGAAAGTTAGAACAAGCAAAATACAGTACGCAAGCTATAGATTTCTAAAACACTACTGAAATGTATGATTCACTTCAAAAGCAATGAGCATATCTGTTACCAATATCCTAGCAGCAAGCACTGGCTAGATCCTAATATGAAGGGGTGAAAGTGATCAGATTCAAAATGACCCTGGGAGGCAAGTCCAAAACCTACAAGGGAAGAATCATGGTATAACACCAATGTAGACGCTGGCAAAAGAGAAGAGACTAGAAAGTGCCTTTTGCCAACAACTCATATGTCTGCATGTTGTCATAAAAATAGCTTAGTTGGAATAATGCCTGTGGTTATAAAAAGCATACAGGTGGCCTGGAACAGAGTTAAGGCTCTTTTTTTTAATTTAATTTGTGAACATACTATACAGAGGGGTTACAATTACATGGGCAGGATAATGCGTACATTTCTTACCAAGCATTGCACCCTCCTCCTTTGGTTTACCCTTCACATCCCTTCCCAGCCTTCCCCCTCCCCCCCAAGAGTTAAGGCTCTTATGTATGTTCTCTCATTTAATTAATCCTTACAGGGGCCATAAGAGATTGGGGTTATGATCCTCATGGAACAGACACTGAAACTAAAGTTCAAAAAATGTGAAGTTTAGAGGCTGGGAAAGTGGCTCAGTAGTAGAGTGCTTGCCTTGAATGCATGAGGCCCTGGGTTCAATTCCTTAGTACCACAGAAAAAGCCAGAAGTGGCACTGTGGCTCAAGTGGTAGAGCTCTAGCCTTGAGCTGAAGAGCTGAGGGACAGTGCCCAGGCCCAGAGTTCAAGCCCCACAATTGACAAAAAATAAATTAAAAAAAATAAATTTAAAAAATGTAAAGTTGAGGCTGGGAGTGGTAGTGTGCTTGCCTAGTGTACATGAAGCCCTGGGTTCGATTTCTCAGTACCACGTAAACAGAAAAGGCTTTCCTCTCAAAGCATCTTTCCTTCCTGTAGTGAGTTGGCTTCTTGGGGACACAGCAAAGCTCACCTTATCTTTTCCCCCAGAGACACAAAGGTCTGAGTTCAGAGCAGCGACCACAGAGACAGCATCCATATGAGCAGGGCTATACTCTTGAAAAGTTCTACTTTGTATTCTCTCTTCTATAATCCCATCAGACCTGCTGCAGAGAGGACAGAAAATGAGAAGCCCAAGGTCTGAAAGTGGACACAGCAACAAGGGACAGAGGAGGGTGGTGGTGGTAGCAATTCAGGGAAGTCTGGGGAAGGGGGAGGGGTGGAGAGGAAAAAGAGTAAAGAGACATGACAACTTTGTCATATTATTCATTCTGAAAATGGCCAGTGAGTAACTAAAATCTGATCAAAGGGAATCCTGGATCAGGTACAGTGGCTCACACCTACAGTCCCAGCTACTTGGAAGGATCACAGTTCAGGTCAGCCCAGGCAAAAAAGTCATTGAGACTCCTCCTTAACCAATAAAGCCCAGTGTACATACTTGTCACCTTAGCTATCTGGGAAGTGTAAACAGAAAAATCACAGTCCAGAATGGTCCAGGCAAAAGCACAAGACCCTATTCAAAATAAAAATGGCTAGAAGTGTGGAGAGAGTGTGATAGTGCCTACCTACCAAGACCAAAGCCCTGAATCCAAATCCTCATACTATAAAAAAAATTAAAAAAGAAAAAAAGGAAGAGAGAACTCCCCAAGAGTCTTTACTCATTCTAGAAACAAATCCCAAAGCTGCAGGGCCCCTGCATGTGCTGGGTAGACACTAGCTAAGAAGCAGACACTATTTCCTATGCACAAGGGAAGCAGACCAAGCTACTGGGGGAAGGGAAGGTCATTAACAGTGGCTCTGCACATTCTCTTCCTTTAGTAGAGGGTTTTTCTTTTGTTTGTTTCTTTGTTTGCTTGTTGAGACAGGATCTCCCTACGAGGTCTAGGCTACATTATACAAACTCATTATGTAAGAGAATGTGAATGGGGCTTGGTAAGAGTTAGTTGCCCAGGCAGCATTGCTGTACCTGTACTTGTAAGTGCTGTGTTTGAGTTTGCTCTGCAGTTTCCCCATCACAACACCGAGTGTACCCGGAACCTTCTGAGGAGCTTGTTTCAGTTGGCATCTGAGTAGCAGCATTCCTTGTAGTTGCCAGAATTTCTGTTCCCTGTTTAGTAAAGAGAAGAAAGCATATTGTAAAATTTATTAGGCACAGCATGGTAGTATGGTTAGGTTAAATCTTTAAAAAAAAATTATTTCTGGCAGCACTGTCAATTGACAGTGCTTGTGCTTGCTAGGCAAGACCTCTTTCAATTGAGCCAAGGCTCCGGTCCTTTCTTACTTTAGCTATTTTTCAGATAGGGTCTCATGCTTTTTGTCAAGGCCAGACCTTGGACAGGCCACGGATAGGAGAATCACAATCCAGTATTGATCTCCAGGCAAAATTGCAAAATCCTACCCGAAAAAGCAACTAGGTTCTTACTTGTTAAGTTTCACTTGAGAAATGCCCCCAGACCCTTTTTTTTGTTTGTTTCAGTTATTTTTTTCAGGTAGGATCTTTTTTTTTTTTTTTTTTTTTTGGGTCCGGTTGTGGGGCCTGAACTCTGGGCCTGGGCACTGTCCCTCAGCTCTTCAGCTCAAGGCTAGCACTCTACCACTTGAGCCACAGCGCCACTTCCGGCTTTTTCCTTTTTGCTTATGTGGTGCTGAGGAATCGAACCCAGGGCCTCATGCATGCAAGGCAAGCGCTCTACCACTGAGCCACCTTCCCAGCCCTCAGGTAGGATCTTGCAATACAAAAATAAGAAAGAAAGAAAAGAAAGAGGGGTAAGGGTTCCTGAGACTTTTAGAGAGTCTGCAAGATCTCTTTTTTCTTTTTCTTTTTTTTGTGCTAGACCTGGGGCTTGAACTCAGGTCCTGGGCACTGCTTCTGAGTTTTGTTGCTCAAGGCTAGTACTAGACCACTTGAGCTATAACTCTACTTCTGTCTTTTTTTGGTGCTTAATTTAGGAGATGAGAGTCTCACAGACTCTCCTACCCGGGATGACGTTGAACCATGATCCAAGGATCTCAGCCTCCTGAGTAGCTAGGATTATAGGCATGAGCCATGGGCACCTCACTCTTACTTTCTTTTATACTTCAACACAAGCAACATATGGTAGTAGACGGAATGTAGAAGCAGATAAGAAAAAAACTTGTGTTCCATTTCAGCCAAACATGAAAGGGATTTGCAAAAACATAATACCATTCTTTCTAACTGATCTAGCAATTAATAACTTGGTGATACATATCTAAATACAAATTGTCTTCCAATTTACTTATATTGGCTCCATCAACAAACAAGGCTAGAACTAAAAGGAAGAAAGAATGATTCTGAGATATTCTCCATTAACTCAGGAAACACCTTCTAAGCATGTAACAAGTTGTTGGTTCACTAAGAATGGTGATACACCAAGAAGAGACATTTGCTGGCACTGAAGAATCTGTTTAGGGAAAATCTTAGCTACTGAAGGTCCTGTGTTATCCAGAAGGACTGAGGAGACAAGTGGAATGCCCAGCCACTACTTCTGGAGGTCTGCTTAAAGAAGCTCAGAGAGATAAATGTCTTTGAGTTTTGACCAGCCTGGCTCCAAGAACTGTCTACTATGAGAACACAGGGAAAACTCATCACGCAGACATATCATTCACACCACTACCATTGAAAAATGGGGTTTCCCAGAAGTGCAGCTTACATTTTGAGAACTTGCCAGGACTGACATCCTTGACAGGGGTAGGGGACCTGAACAAAAACACAATGCGGTGGGCAAGGATACAGGCTGTGGCACAACAGCCGGAGCTCTGGGCCCAGCACTGCCTCATTTTTGTCTCATCCTTGAGCGGCTCCAGTCCCCACCCTGGGCCTCAGCCTTCCTGTCTAACACAGCAAGACACTAACATGATTTTTAGTAGATTCTGTCATTATTTATCTTTGTACCTCAAGTGGCTCTCAGAAGAAGAGAATCTCAAAGCCTTCTAGTCCAGATGTTCCAGGAGTCTTTGTCAGATATGCTCAAATTTCAGGGTTACTTCCAGAAAGCTTGGGGTGAGTGTTGTTTGTAGCTAGACAGAGAGTTTCTGCCAGCTTAATCCATCAAAATTGTCACACCAAACAGACTCAAGACAGAGGCTGTCCATGAATCTAGGTCACTGGCAACTGCTCCATAAGTGGATTGGCTGGGCTTACGACTGATTGTATTCTTAGCTGCTATCTTCAGAAAGCTATATTGCCCAGGTTAAGGGTACTCATGGGAGAGTTTAAGGAAAAGGAAACTTTAGAACTACTTACCCCCAAGTTAGTACGATCTTCTTAGTGAGCTGCTGTGTTCAATCTGTAATGTTTATCCTTTGGAAAATAGTTCAGGCAGCCACTTCCTAATCTCTGTAATTAGTGAAAAGATGTTTACATTAATCTCTTCCCTGGTTAAGCACGTGTGTGCCCTGAAGAGATTCAAGAGATAAATCTTTGTTTTTATATACCCAGTCTGTGTTTAACTGAAAAGATGGTTTTCCCACTCAAAGATAGAAAAAATTTACAACATTCCTAGATTGTAATTTTCATATTTCTACTAGTAAAAATAGTGTTCATTATACATCTTTCTTTTGTGATACTAGGGTTTGAACTTAGGGTCTTATGTAGGCCATCTACCGTGTGAGTCATTCCCCCAGCCTGTTTTTGCTTTCATTAGTTTCTAATAGAGTCTTACTTTTAGGCTAGATTAGACCACAATCCTATTTTTGCTTTTAACACAGCTTTTTATTAGTTGAGTTGAGAGACTTCAAACTTTCCTCCCAGGTTGACTTTGAACCACAATCCTCCCAATCTCAGATTTTCAAGTAGCAAGGATTACAGTTGTGAGGCAGTCAGTGCTCCTGGCTGTTTGTTAAATATACAAAATAGGAGCTCTTGCAAATTAAACACCTTGATCTTGCTCAAATTATAGTACTTCTGTTCATCAAGAATCTGCTGTGTTAGGAGGTGAGATGGAGGTGTAAAACATTGTAGAGATGTATCAGAATGTCACAATAAGTGCCCCTCTACCACTTATAAAACAAAGGTATGATTAAAAAAAATAAAAAAGAATCTAGGCAGGTGCCAGTGGCTCACACCTGTAATCTTAGCTACTCAGGAGGCTGAGATCTGAGGACTGTAGTTCTGACAATTGGAGATTCTTATCTCCAAATAATCACCAGAAAACAGAAAGAGCTATGGCTCAAAGTGGTTGAGCACTAGCTGAGTGGAAAAAAACTCAGGAACAGTTCCCAGGCTAAGTTCAGGCCCCATGACCACTACTAACAACAATCTGCAGTGTTAGCTGCTTACTTCAGAGTTTACTGCTTTTGTCTTTTGTTGTTGTTGGTTGTCAGTTATGGGGCTTGAACTCTGGGTGTGGGCACTGTCCCTCAGCTCTTCAGCTCACGGCTAGCGATCTACCACTTGAGCCACAGCAGCACTTCTGGTTTTCTGAGTAGGTTATTGGAAATAAGAGTCTCACAGACTTTCTTGCCTGGGCTGGCTTTGAAGCGCAATCTTCAGATCTCAGCCTCCTGTGTAGATAGGATTACAGGCATGAACCACCAGCACCGGCTTGCTTCTGTCTTAAATAAGTATGAATCACAGAACTTGAGGTGGAATTTTTTTTTCCATATTATCACATATAAACTCTTCATTTAAAGGTGTGGAGAACACACGAACATTATTTGATCAAAATTAGAACTAGGTAGATCTCTTGATTTCTAGCACAGAGTCTCCCATTATAAACATCTAAACACAACAATTTTATTCCATTTTTAACATCTCTTAGGGTCCAATTAATTCTAATAATTGATTGCCTGTACAGTTTATTTTGAAAATCAAAAGTAGCACAGATTAATGAGAATAACATTTGAATAAAAGAGAAATAACCAACCCTTAGGATTGGAGGCACGGTTCAGTTGATAGAGCACTAGCCAATGAATGAAAGCATAAGGGATTGAGTTCAAGTCCCAGACTCAAGCCGAAATAAAAAACAGAGAGGGAGAATAACATTTGCCAAAGTGCATTATTATCTGAATTTGGGCTAAGTCTAAATTACAGTTTTCCTGTGGCCTTTGGCAAGTTGCTGAGCCTTTTAAATTTTCAGCTTCATAAGTGCAAAATGTGATAACTCTGTTGCTAGCTCTGTGAACGTTAAAAATAGTACTTAAAGTATGGGTTCAAACTTATAATCCTAGCTACTTGGGAGATAGAGATCCTTATTTGAGGGTCATTATTTGAGTAAAGACTGGGCAAAAATGGACAAGAGTGCATTCCAACCAATGGTTGGGCATGGTGGTGTATGCCTGTCACTACATGGAAAACACAAATGGGAGGATCTTGGTCCAGGCTGCCCTGAGCATGGGGTGAAATTCTATCTCAAAGATGCTAAACTCAGGCTGGGAAGGTGGCTCAGTGGTAGAGTATTTGTCTTGCATGCATGAGACCCTGGGTTCGATTCTTCACCACATAAGCAGAAAAAACCAGAAGTGGTGCTGTGGCTCAAGTGGTAGAGCACTAGCCTTGAGCTGAAGAGCTGAAGGACAGTGCCTAGGCCCAGAGTTCAGGCCCCATGACTCCCTTCCTCACCCCCACATAGATGTTAAACTCAAAAAGGACTGACGGAGTGTCTGAGGTGGTGGAATACCTGCCTAGTAAACTCAAAGCCCTAAGTTCAAAATCCAGTGCTGTCAAAAAAAAAAAAAAAAAAAAAGCACTTGCTGGGTGCTGGTGGCACATGCCTATAATCCTAGCTATTCAGGAGGCTGAGATCTGAGAATCACAGTTCAAAGCCAGCTAGGGAAGGAAAATCTGTGAGACTCTTATCTCCAATAAGCTACCAGAAAATCAGAAGTGACACTGTGGATCAAGTAGTAGAGCGCTTGCCTTGAGCTAAAGAGCTGAGGAACAGCATTCAGGCTCAGCCGTTCAAACCTCACAACCAAAATAAAAAACAAAAAACACTTAAGTCAGAAACTCCTCTAAGTGCTTTGTATTTATTCATTTAATCTTCCTAAGCCTCTAAAACAATCACCATAACCATTTAGTAGATGAAAACAGTAAAGCACAGAGATGAAATAACTCCCTTATGTAAGTCACACTGAGAATAAGCCATAGAGCTGAAACTTGAATCCCACCATTACTCCAAATCCTACTCTTGGCCATAAGGCATTGAACCTCTACAAAAGCTAGTGATAAAAGTTCAACCTACAAACTGTTGATAATCTATGATAGTTATGAGTCCACTATGGTGATACATTACTATTATCACCAGCACAAGGGAGGCTGAGCCTAAAGAATCAAGAGTTCAAGCCCAGCTTGGGCTACATAGCACGTTTCAAGCCAGTCTGAGCTACATAGTAGCTCAAAAACAAAACATGCTGGTTACTGGTGGCTCACACCTGTAATCCTAGCTACTCAAGAGGCTGAGATCTGAGGATTCAAAGCCAGCCTGGACAAGAAAGTCTGTTAAGATGCTTATCTCCAATCAACCACCAAAAGAGAGAGGCGGGAGTGGTAGAGCTGTGGCTGAAGGGGTAGAGTGCTATCCTTGAGCAGAAAAAGCTCAGGAACAATACGAAGGCCTTGAATTCAAACTCCAGGACTGGCACATACACACACACACACACACACACACACACACACTCACACTGACATTGTTTATTAGTGTAATTACAAGACTAACAGTAATAACACAATACAGCAAATTCATGCGTATTAATACTGTCTTACTACATATATATATATAAACATACAATATATACAGAGAGCATGTACAAATGAATACACAAGTCTAGAGGATGTTAAAATGAAGCTCCTTATATTCTTAGAGTGGTGAATCACACTAAGGCTAAGAATTCATTATGTTATACAGCAAGGCAATTTAAAATCTGGTTAATGTCTCTGCTCTTATTATGAGTAGACTAAAAAATGAAAACAGTATTTCATTATTTTTCATTGTTTATATTATGACTGTGCTTGAGAGGAAGGATAATGTCTTATTCACTTTTGTGTCAGTGTTCTGAGCATAGCCTGGAAGAATGGATAGGGGACAACTAGCTGTTGAATGGATGAACAGCATTCTAAAAATGAAGAATTAGTAGAAAGCTTTTTAAGGACCAGACATAATGGTCTTTTTGTTTCTTTTATTTTTCTTTTTGCTGTTTTGAGACAGAATTTCACTGTGTTGTTCAAGATGGCCTCAAAGACGGATGCTGGTGGCTCACGCCTGTAATCCTAGCTACTCAGGAGGCTGAGATCTGAGGAACGCTGTTCAAACCTAGCCCCGGCAGGAAAGTCTGTGAGACTTGTATCTCCAATTAACCACCAGAAAAACTGAAAGTGGTGCTGTGGCTCAAAGTGGTTGAGTGCTAGCCTTGAGCAAAAGAGTGCCCAGGCCCTGAGTTCAAGCCGCAGGACTGGCAAAAAAAAAAAACAAAAAACAGAGAAAGAAACAGAGAGCCTCAAAATGGCAATCCTCCTACCTTAGTCTTCTGAGTGCTGGGACTACAGGTATGTACCACAACACTCAACTACAATGGTCTTGGTTTATTTTTCTTGGGAGGGGGGGTAGTCCTGGGTCTTGAATTTGTGACCTGAGCACTGTAATCTGAGCTTTTTTTTTTTTTTTTGCTCAAAGCTGGTGCTCTACCACTTGAGACACGGATTCACTCCAGCTTTTTGCTGGCTAATTGAAAATGAGTCTCACAGACTTTTCCTGCCAAAGGTGGCTCTGAACTATGATCCTCGGATCTTAAGCTCCTGAGTAACTAGAATCACAGGTGTCCCACTTTACAACGGCCTTTTGAAACTATCCAACAACATTCCTGCGGGCTCAGTCACCCTATCTCATTTCAGAGTTCAGCCCTGAAAGGCTTGAGAGACTTCCTTTCAGGATGTCCATGTTTGTTCTAGATGAACCCCAGCACCTATTTCTGTCAAAATTTGCTTTCCAAAGACCCTGACGTAACACCACGGGTTACGACGAGTTACTCTGTACATAAGCTCAGAGAACTCTTTGAACCTTCCACAGTGATATTCCTTGATACACATATCCAACCTTCATGTTCCGTGACAAAAAAAAAAAAAAAAAAAAAAATGGAACCCAAAGAGTCGTGACTTGTGTTAAGGGTTGTGACAGAAGCAGAGCTGGGTGGACAGGAACGTTATTTCCCGGGTCCTTTTCCTGCCAGCGCTCGTTTCCCATCCTCTCTTCCCAAGTCATTCTCTGCACCCCTCTAGCCTACCGTCTCGGAGATCAAGACAACCAAGCCCATGCTCAGACAGACACAACCGCGCGGGCAGAGAGACGCACGCGGGAGGCCGTCGGGGCCCACATGGGGTTAAGAGGGACCCCGGCCCGGAGGACGGGAGAGCCGAAGCCCGCAGTCACGCACGGTCCCCGGAGCTGGGGGCCGCCTGTGTGCAGGTGTCCCCTTGTGGCTCTTCAGATCTGAACCGCGTCCCGCCCCGTCCGCGATTCGCCCTGCAGCCGCTGTGTGCAAGCACGGGGGGGGGGGGGGGGCCCGGCCTCGCCCCGGCCCGCGCCCCGCGCCCCGCCAGCAGCCCCCAGCCCGGCGACACGCTCGGAACCCCCCCTGCCGCGACTAGGTGAGCCCCCAACTCCCCGTCGCTCCCCTTTCTGCCACCTCCGGCTCCGTACCCACCGGTGGGCTGGCAGGGATGATGCCGAGGCCCGCGGGGACGCGAAGCTGGCATCCGCAGCCTCCACGGCCGGCCCAACCTCCCGCCCCCCAGCAACCAGGCGCGCGTTGCTAGGGCGGGAGTCCCCGCAAAAAGGCTCCGGGCGCCTCCCAAGGGCTCAGAACTTAGGTTCCGGACCGCTTCCCGGAAGTCTCCCAAGGACCGGGAACCGAAAGCACCTGGCGACCCGTTCTTACTGTAAAAGTGGCAGTGCGCAGGATCTTGCCTCCGGCTAATTTACATAACCCGAGCAAAGCAGGGCCTCTGAAAGAGCCACTGACAAAGCGCGTAACAAGCCCCAACTTTGAACTCATCACTTACCAAAAGAAGGTGTTGCCTTATTTGCCCCAGATCTTTCTCTTGGACACTTCCTCAGCACCCCACTCTCCTATTTTTTCTTTTTTCCAACAAACTGTGACAGCCTGGTGTTGTGGCAAGAAATTGTGCGCATCTTTTGAGCTCATCCAAGTGGGAAGATAAACTAACAGTAACTATAAGTTTGGGCAACTCCAGTTGCATCGCTTCCAGACTAGAGTCTACTCCTCTCGACTCTGATGCACACAGCATGAGGCTGGTTGGGGGTCTGATCATTTAATAGGGGCTTATTGAAAAAAAGTTGTGTTTTTTTTTTCAATAGCTAAGGACAGGTAGCTCACACCTGTCCTCGTAACTACTCAGAAGGCTGAGATCTGAGAATCTCAGTTCGAAGCCAGCCCAAGCAGGAAAAGTCCAAGAAATTCTTGTCTCCAATTAACCAGAAAAAAAAAAAAAAGCTAGAAATGGTGCTGTGGCTCAAGTGGTAAAGGACCAGCCTTGGGCAAAAAAAAGCTAAGGCACAGTGACCAGGCCCTGAGTTCAAGCCCCATGTTGGCACATACATAAAAAGGAAATTGAATGAGTGAATGAATAGGTTCCTAACCAACATTTCTTTCACACTATGATAGAGGGCCCCCCTTCAATAGGTAGATCTCCCAGTAGAAGGGATTTGTAAAATCTCTGACAGTTGGGTGACTATGGGCAGTGGGTTTGACCAGAGAAGTTTTGTCTTTACAAAATATCAATTCTGGCCACTGGGTCTATCTTCCAACCCAGGGAGGGAATCTCCTTTGAAGCAACTCTGGTTGGAGCCTTTCTAGCTCCTGATGTTCCTTCCTTGATGATGCATTCATTACATTCTAAGTTAGTAGACTGTTATTGGGAGACTCCCCACCCCCACACCCCTGGCAGGTACTAGGCTATACCCTTATGCCACTTAAAACACTGATCTTATTTCAGATTGAAGACTCTTCCTACAAGTTTTGTCCCTCTTCTTATTGCTTTGTGCTAGGATTTATGCTGTGTGCTAGGGCAACTGGGCTTGGCTCAGGTGCAGCTACAAGTTGAGTTGCTAGATTCCCACCCTCAATGTGCTGCTGGCTAGGGGAGGTACTTAAGGATTACAACATCTGATACTTATTCCCAACCTGATTGTGCAGACCTCTGGGAGAGGTCTCTGTCTCTGAGCCACACCTGTATATCCACTTTTACCCTGCCCACCCGCCTAAAAGACTCATCATCCTTCTCATGACTCACAGGAGAAACATCATTCCCCCCCAAACCTGTTCCTCCTCTTTTTTTCTCTAGCTGCTGGCTGCTATCACCTATCAATCACCCACACTAAGGATCTAGGAGTTATTTTTAACATCTCTCTTTTAAAAATAAAAATCTACCCATTACTCCCAAGTCATCATCTGGGTTTCAAGCCAACATCATCTAAGAGAGGTGAAAAATTACCACCAATCTTTGCAGCATCTGCCCATCAGTACTGCCTTGTAACTTGATTTTGCCCAAGTCTGTTTGAAAGGCATGGCCCATCTAACAGCTAGCACCAAATGATACTGTTTTATATTATCCACCCCTTGTTGAACAATAAATGATGTAACTAAGAATAACCACTGGCAGAACAGCCCAGCTAAACCCAGCCCAATTTGTTAAAACCCCAGAATGAAGAGCAAATACAGAGTTTTCATTTTATGCCACTAAACTATGGATAGTGTGTTATGTTGAATAGATAACTGATGCCCAGGGTGAAGTCTAAATATATTTATCAGGTCTATAAGACTTGTTCTATTTCTCTTTAGCTTCATTTTCTCATTTTCCTTTTTTTTTCTGGTACTGAGGCTTAATCCCAGGGTCTTGATGCTGTCTCTTAGCCTTTTCACTCAAGGTTGGCACTTCATTGCTCAAGCCACGCCTCCACTTCTGGCTTTTTTTTTTTTCAGGTTAACTGGAGATAAGTTTCATGAATTTTCCTGCCCAGGCTGGCTTCAACCCTCAGATCTCAGCTTCCTGAATAGCTAGGATTACAGGGGTCAGCCACCAGCACCCAGAGAGGGTTATCCTTTTAAAAAATACTTTCTAGAATGCTCATGAAAAACAAACAGCTGGGAATGTATAGCTCAGTGGAAAATGCTTGCCTTCATGTGCTAGCCCCTGGATTTAATCCCCAACACTGAAAAAAAAAGACCCAAATCACATATAATCAAAAAGTAAACGAAAATGCAGGATATTGAGCAGGTGGGCACACGTTTATAAGAATAAATACTTCTACTTGTATCATACAGTGGGGGTGAAGAAATGCTTTGTCATACTTGATTTGAAAATATACCTGTTCCAGGGCTAGGGATATGGCTTAGTGGTAGAGTGTTTGCCTAACATGCATGAACCCCTGGGTTTAATTCCTCAGAACTACATAAACAGAAAAAGCTGGAAGTGGCACTGTGGCTCCAGTGTAGAGTGCTAGCCTTAAGCAAAAGCAGCTCAGGGACAGTCCCCAGGCCCTCAGTAAGAGCCCCAGGACTATATATATATATATATATATATATATATATATATATATATATATATATATATATATATATATATATATATATATCCCATGTGAATATGTGTGTGTGTATGTGTATACATTTGTTCCAGATTTTCATACCACGTAAGCTGTGAGAGTCATTGTTGAAGGGCAGCACAAGTTATAACATAAAAAGAAATCTTGTAGGCCAGGTATTGTGGCTCCTGCCAGTAATCATAGCTACTTAGGAGGCTGAGACTTGGAGGATCAAAATTAGAGGGCAGCCTAAATGGAGTTTGTAACATTTCAATCAGTAGTTAGGTGTAGAGGACATATGCCTGTCATTCCAGCTATCGGGGAGGCTGAGATTGGGAGGAAGGTAGTTCTGGGCCAACATGAACCAAAAAAGTTTCTGAGACTCCATCTTCATGGAAGAAGCTGGATGTAGTGGTGTTTACCTATCACTCCACCATGTTTACCTGTCATTCCAGCTGTGTTGGAAAGGGTGAAATAGGAGGATCGTGGTTCAGGTGTGAGTCCAGGTAAAAATCAAGACTGATCTCAAAAAATAATAATCAGTGCAAAGGAAGGCTGGAGATGAGGGTTCCATGGTAGAATGCCTGCTTCACAAGCATGGAAGGAAGGAGAAAGAAAATAATTTTGCACTGGATGAGTGACACTAACACCAACCCCAGCTACTTGGGAAGCTCAGACAATAGGATCACAATTTTGAATCCTGTCTGGGCTGCACAGAATGACATTGTTTCTAGATACAATATTGTCAAAAGTGGCTGGGGATGTAGCTCAGTGGTAGAGTACTTGCCAGCATTCTGAGGCCCTATAAACAATCCCCAGCACTGAAGAAAGAAAAGAAAAGAGAAGAAAGAGGGTAGGGGAGAATGAGGCAGAAGGGAATGAGGAAAGGAGGGAGAGAGGGAGATGGATTTTTGAAATAAAAGGTTCACTGAGCAGTTACAGATGCCACAATTACCAGCAGCTGAACTAGGTAACAGTTGGACCAGAGCTAAGAGCATTTTTTTAAAATGAGGATGGTGAGATGTGATATTTTCAATAAAAAGACAAATAGCAAATCTTTAAAAATGCATATATATTACCATAAATGTACCCCAGGCCATAAAATGCATGGATGAAAAGGGATGAAATGACTGTTTGCAGAAATAAAACGGTAGCATTTTATGAGTTAAATCTTATGATAATGACTATGATCCTTTTTTTTTGTTTTAGACAGTATACAAAGTGTGCAGAGCCCCTACACTTTCATGTCTAAATTGAGTTTTGCTCACATGCATGCATGGCATTCCTCCAGCTATTTTATGAACCTCGAGCTTATTAGATTTCATTGTTGAAAATGCAGCATTTTTTTCATATTGAAAATTTAGAGGAAGAAGGTAGAAGTTGTTTACATTGAACCTACATTGGCTGTCCATAAAAGATGTGGAACATATTCAGAACTATAAAAATCTTTTGTTCTTGGCCTATAGTTTGTTAACTGATCAACAAGTCCCATTTAGTGCCCCTCCATTCTCACACCCTTGTGATTAAAATTAGGACATCTTGGAAACTTTCTCAGCTAGGTAAAGGTGGTTCACACCTGTAATCCTAGCTACTCAAAAAACAGATCTGCCAGGCGCCACTGGCTCAGGCCTGTAATCCTAGCTACTCAGGAGGTGGTGATCAGAGGAACACGGTTCAAAGCCAGCCAGAGCAGGAAAGTCTGTGAGACTCTTCAATAAACCACTAGAAAAGCAGAAGTGGCACTGTGGCTCAAGTGGTAGAGTGCTTGCTTTGAGCTGAAGAGTGCAGGGACAACACCCAAGCCCAGAGTTCAAGGCCCACGATTGACCAAAAAATAAAAAATAAAAAATAAAAAAAAACCAGATCTGAGAATAGTGGTTTGAAGCCAGTCCAGGCAAGAAAGTTCATGATACTCATCTTCAATTAACCATCAAAAAAACTGGAAGGGGTGCTTGAGTGAAAAAGTTAAGAAACAGTGCCAGGCTCTGAGTTCAAGCTCCACTACTGACACCAAAAAGAGAGACAGACAGACAGACAGAGAGGGGAATTTTCTCTTATCATACATTTGAATCTTTTTTATAGCTCTTATCACAAGTGATGTTATATGTTATATTACATATCCATCTCTTTCATTTGTCCCTGGTAGTAAATTTGTTCTACTTGACGGTTGGATCTCCGTGTCTTAAGGCCAGACACATAGGTGGGTGCCCAATAAATTTGTTGAATGACTGGAACATAACAAAGAGGTCTATTCTTCTCCATCTCCAGCTCAGGCTGTCCTGCTTATACCAGCCTTGAAGTTCATATACAGCCCTCTCCACACCCTCCAAGGCTCCAGAAGTCTGGCAGAACTCAATGCGTCTTTGAAGCTTTTTTGACCATGACCTCCAGTAAGAAACATATCAGGGGCCAGGAACAGATGATTCATGCCTGTAATCCTTGCTGTTCTATGGTAGTGTTGTATGGTAGATCCAATTCTGAGAACAGAGAAGCCACCACTTAAAAGGCTGAATTTGGAGTCTTTATTGGAGTGCTAGCAGGTGGAGGGGGGACTCTTGTCACAAAGCCCTACCACCCTGAATACAACTAACACATGGCTTATACACCCGAAAACCATACAAGGTGCGTGGAATTCATCTTAATAAAGTAGAAAGCAAATCAGATGTAAACACAAAGTAAATAAAAACAAGTGAACGTTCAAAATCTAACAAAGGTGTTAAATATAAACCAAAACAAATCAAATGTGGTCACAATCAAGGGAAATCAAGAACCAATCACCTAAGGAGGGTAAGACTTTTCTGGAACCCACCAACTTAAAACACATCTGCAAATCAATGAATGTCCTCTACCATCAAGGCCCAATGCCAAGACCTAGTCTCCTTACTTCATCCGGAGGCTGAGACCAGAGGACTGTGGTTCAAAGCCAGCCCCAACCGGAAAGTCTGCAAGACTCTTATCTCCACTAAACTACCAAAAGAAAAAAAAGCCAGAAGTGGAGGAGCTGTGGCTCAAGTGGTAGAGCACTAGCCTTGAGCACAAAAACTGAGGGATAGCACCCAGGCCCAGAGTTCAAGCCTTAGGACCAGCCAAAAACAAAACAAAACAAAAAACACAAAACATATTCAATCCATTTTAGTCCTCAGTGCCTATTATATCCATGCATGTATACAATATATACACACTCAGACATATATTCAAAAGACCAAATTAGAATACAGTTAGGTAGTCTAGTTGGCTTTTAGATTCTAGAACTGGGCAATATCTTATTCTGTGAAATAGGTGGCTGAGCAGAGGAGGGCAGAAAAGTACTGAAATAAGCAGAAATCAGGTCGTCTCAAATTTCTTTCCTCTGGCACAAAGCAGAGAAGCTTTCCTGATTTGAATCTGACCTGTTTGGTAATAATCGCTCTCTCTCTTCAATTTCCTATTTCAGACAATAATATGTCTCCTCTCCTCCCCTCATTCTGAAAGATAGAATAAGACAAATTTGTGATAACTTAAATTTTGTCATGCAGAAATTTAGCATGACCATCTATGACTACATTTGGTCTGGTCTAGTCTGAGTTCTAGTGCAGGGGCTTAGTCCAGAATAGCACTGCCCATAAATATTACATATATATATATATACATATATATATATACATACCTCTCTGCCTCCCCCCTCCCCTCCTTCTCCTCCTTCTTCTTCCTCTTCCCTTCTTCCCTCCCTCTCCCTCTCCCCCTCCCTCCCTCCTCTCTCCTTCCCCCCCTCTTTTCCTTACTTGATATCCTTACTTTATTAATAGGGGACTGTTACTGCTTAGGGCATTGTTTAGTTCAGAAAGCTCATTTACATCCTAGTCACGAAGTGGCTGCTATATATGCAGATTCATCACTCCACCTTAGACCTAGTGAATGATAATCTTACTAAGAAATCTTACACACACACACACACACACACACACACACACACACACACACACACACACACACACACACACACACACACACACACACCCCTCTTAAGCCCAATCAAGTTTGGTAGTCACAGTCTCTAGGGGTTAATAAGTGCCCTTGGCCATGTGGGCACAGCATCCTGCAGTGCTGGCTACACTTTTCAGACAGAGACCCGTTGTCTGGTACCATTTCTGCCCATCCTATGAGCCATAGAACAGACACAGCCACCTTCCTGAACAAAATTCACTTCCATCTTCACTCTTTATATTGACTAGCCCCTGTCCTGGAAGCATGACTGGTGATCTTGCTGCAGCTTTCTGGACCTTCCTGGATGTTGCTGGACCTTTCTGGACCTGAGAGCCACTAACTGCTTCCTGGGCTAGTCCAATGGCCCAGTTTTCCCCAAGTGCCACATGGCATATCTTTCTCTCCCTGCCCCCTTCATCTCCAAAATAACAACAGCAATTCTAACCAGTCTTTAATTACCATGGCCCACTTCTATCCTCATGCCAGGGGAGTGTGGACACTGTTATGAGGTCATGACCCTACTCCCATCCTGGGATGCACTGGTCATTTCTCTAGAGGGCAGGACCACTGCACCTGATACTCCAAAGAATGTTCCACAGCTTGCATTCTGAAACTTTTAACATGTTTATTTACAGATCCTCATAGGTATAACCAAACAGGTATTATTCCATAGTATACAGTGAACACCCAGGCTAAGTACTTCACAGACAACAAGATCACAGGTAATTCTGGAAGCAGCCCTCTTCACTGTCCCTGATTAGGGCATTAGCTAGCTACTATTATTATCGCCGTTATAGACATGAGGCAAGAGACAGGTCAGCAGGACAAGTAACTTGACCAAGGTCCCATAGCTGCATGTGGTATAGCTGGAATGGAGCCAGTGACCTATATTCACTCTCTGTTCTCTCTCTAGTCACATGGTGTAATGTTTGTATTTTGAGGGTGACTGTGTCCATACTGTAAGATAACTCCACTCAAGTCTCAGTGGTTCCAGGGCTGTTAGCACTCTTACCCCGTGGGGATTGAAGCCTAGAGTTTTATCTACCTCTGTGTAGTGGTGGCTTAGAGGGCTCTCGGGGTAGAAGTGTTTAAGCACCTACCAGTCTCAGGATGTAGGGTTCCTCTTGTAGATTTTGCTTCTACCTGCATCTAATTGTGATGAACTTAAAACTCTCCACCACCAGGAACTGGGCACTTCTACCCTTGGCCAGGCTGTCTGATCAGCTCTCTGCCAAGACCTCCTAAGGCTAAGTATGGGTTTGGGGAGCAGTGTCTCCCTCTTATGCTCAGACTGGACAAGATTCCTGCCAGGGAGCCCCTTCAGACTCAGACTGGTATTTCAGATGTGGGGTTGGGGTTGGGAGGGGGGGGAGCTGAAACAACTCAGATACATACTGGAAGTTGATCATAAAGGAGTGGGTGATCTGTTTATATGCATATTCTTCAAAATAAACATATATTACCTTTTCTTGATGCAAACTAAAAAAGAAAAGCCCAAAAATCTTGGTTCAAAGCCAGCTCCTGCAGGAAAATCCATGAGACTCTAATCTCTAATTAATTATTAAAAATCTGGAAATGGCCCTATGGGTCAAAGTGATATAGCACCAGCCTTGAGCACAAAAGCTCAAGGCTGATTTCAAGCCCCAGGACTGGCACGAAAGGGGGAGAGAAAGAAAGGGAAAGGGGGAGAAAGAGAAAGAGTGCTCATCATCATAGTAACCTTAAGTCTAACCGCCTGAGTTTCTGTCTCATTGCCACCCACCACTAACTGCAATCCTGTTATAAAAATAGGAATCATAATAGTATTCCCCACCTACTACCAGATGCTTACTTAACCAGTGCAGCCATGGTATGCCAGATGAGGCTTTGTGATTTTTATTCCTCATCCACATTTTATAGCCAAGGACAACAATCCTCTAAGAGAGATCTTCTAAGAGCTGAAGAGCCTAACACTAGACCCTCTTTTTGAGCCCCTGGTCTGAAGCTTCCTCTCAAAAGGGCTGCACTTGTACCAGTGGCTCATGCCTGTAATCCTAGCTACTCAGGAGACTGAGATCTGAGGATCATGGTTCAGTTAGTCAGGGCAGAAAAGTCTGTGAGCCTCTTATTTCCAATTAACCAGCAAAGAGCCAGAGGTGGAGGTATAGATCAAGTTGGTAGAGAGTCAACCATAAGCAAAAGAAGCTAAGTAAGAGTGCCCCGGCCCTGAGTTCAAACCTCAATATGTGCATGAAAACAAACCCTAGCAAAAACTTGACAATTAAAAAGTGCATAATAAAGTTTCCTATGGCCGCGTCCGTATTTGGTATCCTACGTTCATTTAAAATCGCACGGGACGCTAATTGAGCCGAGAAGTTGGAGGGACGTGGGTGAGACGCAGTGGAAGGCATGGCTAGTGTGGAGGAGGCTCTGGCGCGCACCGGCGGGGCCCGGCCCGGGGGCGGGGCCAGAAAAGACCACGCCCATCCGCACCTGCGACAGGTGGAGCGCCCTGAGAGCGGCTCGCAGCGCTCGGCCATGGCCGCGGAGAGCGTGGGGCTCGAACCTGAGCCGGGGTCCGAGCCGGATCCGCTGTGCTCCGAGCACGGCCGGCCTCTAAGCTGGTTCTGCGGCTCCGACCGGCGGCCCGTGTGCGACGCCTGCACGGGGCCGGGCGGCCGCTGCCGGGGACACCGCCTCTGCCGGACGGAGGAGCGCGCGGAGGAGCTGCGGGTGAGCCGGGTGACCCGGGGATCGGGGAGGGGGGGGGAGTGAGCGGGTGGAGGAGTGAGCGGGGTGGGGGGGATGAGCGGGAGGGGGGGGATGGACGGGGGGGTGGCCCGGGCCCAGGGGACGCGCCAGGCCCAACCCGCAGTGACCGGGAAACCTGGGCCCGGCTCCTCTGTTGAACCAGACGGTTAAAGGTGTGGTCAGTGGGAGTCTGATCGACCCGAGTTCGAATCCCATGCCCTCAGGCCCTCGAATCGTGTACATCCAGAGCCTCCGTGACTGAATGTGTAGTTTGGTGGGCAGCCTTACCAGCACATTTATTACGGCCGATCTAGGAAAAGATAAGTCCCTTGCCTTAGAAGCCACTACCCTTACTTGCCCTGGGATTTCCTGGTGGGGTGATCTAGTTCTCTTCTTGGAATGGCCTTGATTGTACTTGAAGCTGGTTTCACCTGGGTAAACGCAGCCGGCTGGCAGGAGGTGAGGATGTTCTGTCTCAACCTAAGCTTTCAGCTTACTTCCACTTTCAGCTTGGCTCCAGGCAATTCACCCTCCCCTCCTTGGAGGGGACAACCTGGTCACCCTGGTGCTCCTCTCCCCTTCCACCCAAACTGCTGCCTCTGGGGGGTTCCTAGCAATTTGATTAAATAGCATAATATTTCCAGCCCTACGGTAGACTTCAGCCTGACTGTGCATCGGTTGCAGGGAACTTCACCTCCTTAGATAGAACTGGGGGGGGGGGGGAAGGAAGCTAACTACAAGGTGCAGAAGGTGCTGGATCCAGGAGATGATACACAGGAGGCTCCTGGTTGGTTCTATCTGTCCAACAATAGTGATGCTAAAACTAATCTTGGATAAGGTGATACAATCAGCTGGCCTAATGGTTAGAACTTTGCAAATTCCAAAGCACTTAAATACCTGTCATCTTATCCCAAGCAGACCAAGCCATTGAGGAGTTTTTTAAAAACAAGATGAGGAATCTGAGGCCCAGAGCAAGGCCGGAACTCCTCCTCCCAGGTTGCTAGTATGCAGGGGCTGAAGGGTTGGGGGTGGGGGGGATTCATTGGTTAGGCCAGAGGAAACCACTCCTTTGCTTCAGTGGTTATGATGGAGGAAGTGACAAAATTTAATAGAAACCCTTACAAAAAGTGACCATCTGGGCCTGAGGGTGGAGCCTGGCCAGGTGAAGCCTGGCCACAATGGTAGGCCTGGTGCTTGTTTTGGAGTGTACTCTGCCCCTGGTTCCTTCTCTGGCCCACATCTGCTTTAACCTAAAGGGAGGTGAGTTTTGCTCTTGCTGTTCTTGTGATTTAGAATAGATGGTTTTTCTTTTCTTTTTTGACATGCTAAGCAAGTACTCTACCACTGAGGTGCACCCCTAACCCTAGAATAGGTAAAGTCTTTCATACCATCTTTCCCTTATCCCTGTTGTCAGCAAAGAAATTGTACCCCACGGCAAGATTGTTATGAACTAGGGGAAAACAGTGCCAGTTCAGTTGATCTCATATATTGTGGAGAAATGATTCCTACCCTGTAGCTTTTCAGAAGCTAGGCTCAAGTTAGGGAATCTGCATAGGTGCCTATCAATGGATAATTGGAAAAGAGAAATGTGGTATATGTACACAATGGAGTATTAGTCAACCTTAAAGAAGAGCAAAATTATGTCATCTGCAGGAAAATGGATGAAACTAAGATCATGTTAAGTGAAGTAAGCCAGACTCAGATAGATATTGCATAGTTTTTCTCATATGTGTACTATGGAAGCAAACAAACAATGACATGAAATTAGGAAGGAAGCTGGACTCTGGTAGCTCATGCCTGTAATACTAGCTTCTCAGAAGGCTGAGATCTGAGGATCGAGGTTTGAAGCCAGCTGTGCCAGACAAATCCTCAAGACTCTATCGCCAATTAACAAGCCAGACCAGAGGCATGGTTCAAGTGATAGAGCTCCAGCTAGAAGCAAAAAGGTGAGCAAGAGTCTAAAGCCCTGAGTTTAAACCCCAGACTAGCACAAAAAGAAAATAGAATAGAGATTATTAGAGAGAGGAAAGAGATATAGGAAGGGATAAGGAAGAATAAGGGGCAATATTGGAAAGTCAGACACAATTAAAGTACGTTTATGCATGTATTAAAAAAAATCACAATGGTTGGGCACGGTGACTCACACCTATAATCCTAGCTACTTAGAAGGCCGAGCTCTGAGTCTCATGGTTCAAAGTCAGCCCGGGCAGGAAAGCCTGTGAGACACATCTCCAATTAAGTACCACAAAAATGTGAGAAATGAAGTAGAGAAGCTGGGACCTAGCTGTATTTCCTGGGGTGAGCCACTTATCCATGAGCTACACTCTCTTATCTAGAACTCTCCCTGTCCCCATGGCTGATGTTAGTGGCTCTGGGAGCTGTGGACTGCTGACCTGACCCTCTTATGGTCAAGATAGCGGATGTTTGTTCATTCATTCATTCAACAAATACTTATTTAGGACCCTTTATGTTCAGGAACTCCCTTTTAAGTTGTAGAATATAGAGAACAGGTGAAGTTATGATGCTTGTGCTTCAATACAGAGGAGACAGATACATACACACCTACCAGATATACTGTGTATATATATATGCATATATATATATATATACTATATATATATGGTACTAGGAAGAAAACTAAAGCAGAGTAAAGGCAGGAATGTGTTGGTGGGAGGCCTCTCTAAAGAGGCAACATCTAGCCGGGTGCCGGTGGCTCATGCCTGTAATCCTAGCTACTCAGGAGGCTGAGATCTAAGGATCACGGTTCAAAGCCAGCCTGGGCAGGAAAGTCCATGAAACTCTTATCTCCAAAAACCACCAGAAAACTGTAAGTGGCGCTGTAGCTCAAGTGGTAGAGCCCTCGCCTTGAGCTGAAGAGCTGAGGGATAGCGCTCAGGCCCAGAGTTCAAGCCCCACGACCAACAAAAAACAAAACAAAAAAAAAAAGAGGCAACATCTAGATGGAATAAAGGAGCAAGACACACAGGGAGAGTAGAAGGAAAGGCAAAACAGGTACAAAGGCCAGGATAAGTTCAATGTCTTTAAGGAACAGAAAGGAGGTCAGTATGGAGTGTAGTAGGAGGTGACACTAAAGACATGGCTGAGTCATGTCAGCTAGGGCCTGTTTGCTTAGGTAAGATGCTTGATCTCACTGTGAGTGAATCAGAAAGGCGTTTGAAGGCTTGGAGCAGCACACAGCCTGCTCTGATTTCCTTAAGAAAAAGAAAGTGGCTGTGGTTAATAGGAGGTGGGTGGTGAGAATGAAAGCTCAGTTTGGAGGAGTTTCTAACAGGATTTCTTTAAGAGGCAATGGCCAGTTGAACAGAACAACAGAAGTAGAAGTGCCAGGAAAGAGACAGACACTTTGGAGATGGGGCTGATAGGGCTCACTAGCCATTTAAATAGGGAGTTAGAGAAAATTCTGGATTTTTTGGTCTGGGTGACAAGTTAGTGGCTGTGAGAATACCTTCAGCAAGAGCACTTTAGAAGCCATGTTCTGTACAGGACACAAGCAGGTGTAGAGGGGCAGGGGCCCTGCATAAGGAGGGTTTAGAGCATATGCAGGAAGTGATCATAATGACAGGTCATGGGCCTTGGGAATAAAGAAGAAAATGAGGCTGCAGGAGGGGATGAGGGACAGTGAAAGGGAGATGAGTGCATTCGTGGCCTCACTTGAGTTGTTAAAATGGAGCATTGGTGAGCTAAAAGGATAAGATAATGGTGGACAAGATGTGTGATTCTTGATAGTAAGGACTGGAAAGTGGTATTTTGTGTGTATGTACACACCAGTTCTGGGGCTTGAACTCAGACCCTTGCGCTTGTCCCTTAGCTTTTTACTCAAGGATGGCTCTCTACCTCTTGAGCCACAGCTCTACTTCTAGAGATAAGAGTCTCAGGGAGGGATGGTAGGGGAAAAACAAAGGAGGGGGTAACAATGCTCAATAGGAAATGTACTTATTACCTTACTCATGTAACTGTAACCCCTCTGTACATTATCTTTACAACAAAAAAATATATTAAGCCAGGCGCAAAGTCCGTGAGACTCTTATCTCCCATAAACCACTAGAAAACCGGAAATGGTGCTGTGGCTCAAGTGGTAGAGTGCTCGGCTTGAGCTGAAGAGCGCAGGGACAGTGCCCAAGCCCAGGGTTCAAGCCCAAGACCAACAAAAAAACAAAAACAAATATTTAAAAAAAAAAAAAGAGTCTCAGGGACTTTCCTATTCAGAATGGCTTTGAGCTGCAGTCCTCAGATCTCAGCCTCCTTAATAGCCTAGTTGGTGTTTTTTGTTTTTTAATAACAATGAGGTCTGGGATATGACCAAGGGAGTGAGGTAGCTGAGGGGAGGTGCAAAGGGGGAAAATTACCGGAATAACAGAACAGCTTGAATGTGTGGATGGAGACACCATGAGCATTGTTTATGTTACAGAACAAGATTGTGGACCAATGTGAGAGACTGCAGTTACAGAGTGCCGGCATCAGCAAGTATGTGGCTGAGGTCCTGCCAGGGAAGAACCAGAGAGCAGTGGTAATTCTGCCCTTTCCTGTCTGTGCTGTATTCTCTTCCAGGATAAAGCCCTGGCCCAGGGACTTGGACAATCTGGGGGTCCTTTCCCAACTCATAGACTCACTCAGATTTCCTTAAAGGTGACTAGAATCAGAAACAGGAAAACTGCAAGAAATTGCTGGAAGCATAGCTCAGGAATAGAGTGCTTGCCTTACAAGTGCAAGGCCAGTTCAAGGACAACTGTTCTACATTTATTTCTGTGTCAGTTTGCTCAGTGATCTCTTTCTCACTATCATCATCATCATCATCATCTTCATCATCTTTTACTTTATTGTCTTCTTTCACTGCCTATAACCTCAGTACAATGTTGACTACAGTAGCTGATCATGACTTTAAGGGAAAAACTTCAAAACATTTTCCTTTATTCAATTTTTGTTGTTGTTGTTATGCTGGTACCAGAGCTTGAATTCGGGGCCTGGTTCCTTAGTTTTTTTGTTTTTTTGTTTTCTCAAGGCTGGCATTCTACCACTTGAGCCACACCTCTACTTCAGGCTTTTAGGTGGTTAATTGGAGGTAAGAGTCACAGGGACTTTCCTGCCCAGGCTGGCTTCAAACTGTGGTTTTTAGACCTCAGCTGCCTGTGTAGCTAGGATTACAGGTGTGGTCCACTGGCATTCAGCTCCCATTTATTTATTTAACAAATTCTCACTGAGCATCTAATATGTGCCAGTCCCTGAACATGTACTTTGCAGTGAACAAAACATGAAAATTCTGCTTTTCCTGAGGTCTATATTCTTGTCACGAGGGAGAGACAATAAAAAAATAACATAATATGCTAGACTACAGGATGGCTTAAGTGAGAGTACTTGCATAGCAAGTACAAGGCCCTGAGTTCAAACCCTAGTAACAGCAAATAGAAAATAAAAATATGTGCTTTGTAAGAAGGTGGTGGTGTGGAGAAGGGTAAAACAGAAGCTGGAATAACACTTATTGAGGACAGAGCTTGCAACTAACTACACTGCACTTCACAGAGCAGGTCTTTGGGGAAAGGGCCTCAGGGATGACTACCCTGTACTCTGACAGAAAGGAGGAAGCGCTACCTGGATAGTAAGAGTACAGGTGTAGTACAGGTGTGGAGGCATTGTACATCAGATGCCACTGGGGAGGACTGGTACCAATATGGGAATAATAGTGAGCTGAGAGGAAAATGGTTGTAGCTTTCAGACAAGGATTCTTGTTTCAGTTTTGCCACTGATTTACTCTCTTTCCCTCCCTCCCTCCCTCCCTCCCTCCCTCCCTCCCTCCCTCCCTCCCTCCCTCCTTTTCTCCCTCCTTCTCCCCCTCTGTGTGTGTGTGTGTGTTTGAACCCAGGGTCCCACAGTTGTTTAAGCAGGCAGTACTGCCACTTGAGCCACGCCTCCAGCCCTTTTTTGCTTTTGTTTATTCTTCAGATAGAGTCTCACTTTGCCTTATTGGGCCTGGATTGCAATCCTCCTGCTCATGCCTAGTTGGCACAAAGGTACACCACCACATCTGGCTCTCCAAGGTATTTTTTACTATATCAGAAAAAAGTCCCATTCATTGATTCAGTGAATACTGGGAATACTTACTAAGTGCCAGACATTCATTAACCTCATTGACTGAAACTTCATCTCTTCTCTATGGCAGATGAAAATTCCATTAATGACTGAGTACAGGGGCTCACATTTATAATCCTAGCCTCTCAAAAGCCTGAGATCTGAGAACTGAACTTAGAAGCCAATCCAGGGAGACGAATCCAAGTCTCTTATTTCCAATTAACCAGCCAAAAGCCAGTGGTAGAGGACAGCCTTGAGTGAAAAAGTAAAAAAAGAGCATGAGGCTCTGAATTTAAGCCCCAGTATGGTACACACACACACACACACACACTCAGAAAGAGAGAAAGAGAGAGATTTTATTAATGAACCAGTTGGAATGGAACAGCTTTAGGAAGAATATTTTTGTCCTCTGATATCATGAAATATCAACTGGAAATTACAGTTGTTAGGGTTCCATCTGATGGGGATAACTTTAGGTCCTTCACCATATCTGATATTTCTTCTCATCATGGTCTCTTGGCCTTGGTATTTGTGCCTGTGAAAATACCAAGGAATTGATGTCTAAACCCTGCTTAGCAATTCTATTCTGTGGTCATGGCCTCATGAGATATGAGCCAAATGTCTCGATCTCAAATTTGTTTACCCTAAACCACATTTAGGGAGTCTTAAGTCTGGGATGTCAAAGTAAGTAGCTTAAGTTTTATTGTTCCCATTCTTATGCCATGGCAGACATTACCAATCAATCCCAGCATTCATTCTCAGTGGACTCAAACCCTACTAATCCTGACTCTCATTTTATCCCCTGTTAGAGTAGGGCCAGCGCAGCACGGGAACTGGTTATCCAGCGGTTGAGTCTGGTGCGGAGTCTGTGTGAAAGTGAGGAGCAGCGGTTACTGGAACAGGTGCATGGTGAAGAGGAGCGGACTCACCAGAGCATCCTGACCCAGCGAGTACACTGGGCTGAGGCACTGCAGAAGCTTGACACCATCCGCACCAGTCTGGTAGGCTTGCTCACCCATCTGGATGACATCCAGCTGATTGTAAGTCTGAAAACCCTGAGGTGGTTTCTTGCTAGGGGGTGAATGGCAAAGAGAATTCTGTGTCTGGACAGACTTCCGCTTCTAAAGCTCCTTCCAGGCCCATCTAGGCACTGCCTTTAAAACTCAGAACCCTACTAAGTCAGGTTGGCTAGAACACTCTCATTCTTGATATCACTCTTGTTATCAGGTTCCTCATTTTCCCTCCCTCCCTCAGGGTGATGTCTGATACCCCAACCTGTCTTCAGCAAGAATCTTGTTAGGTCAGTTTAACTGGAATCCCACTTACCTTTAATGTTCCTTCTGGAATTTTCCATCCACTGACCTAACCTACCTTAGTGATGAATTCCTTCTTGCCTAGGCTATATGCAAAGCTGAACCTAGTTTTTCTCCCTCCTTGTAAGGCCCTACAGCAGAAGTCCCTATTCTTATCTTCCTTATTGTGCTTTAGCAAATATTGAATGATTTAACATGAGGCAGAAGAATAAAATTACATGAATCTTTTGGCATCCAATGACAATATTCTTTCAACACTGAGGGAATACTGAGTGCCTGTTACATGCTAAGCATTATGCTGTGGGGGGTAGGGATGAGAGTTACGAGATACGAGATACGAGATACGCGAGTTCTCAGCTGTGCCCAGCCCTTAAACTGACAGAACATGGAAGGATAGGTGCTTTGGTGAAGGACATCATGCTGTACTTGGAACCTCACAGTCCAGGCAGAGGATGGTCAGGGAAGGCTTCCTGGATGAAGTGGTAAGAAGAGTGCCTGTCTTCAAGGAACTGAGGAGGTGGAGAGTTCAGAATTACTACATACCTAAGCAAAGGCTCCACTATGACAATACAGAGATTCTTCTTATAATCTTACAATAATTTTATGCCGGGCACTGGTGGCTCGTGTCTGTAATCCTAGTTACTCAGGAAGCTGAGATCTGAGGATCACAGTTTGAAGCCAGCTTGGGCAGACAAATCTGAGAGACTCATCTCCAATTAACTACTAAAACTTCAGGAGTGGGATGGGAATGGGAGGGGAAAGTTAGGAGAGAGCAAGGGAAGGGGTAAGATTGTCCAAAAACAAGTGTACTCCTGTCTTTGTTTTTTTTTTCTTCTTCTGTCAGTTATAGGGCTTGAACTCAGGACCTTGGTACTATCCCTGAGCTTTTTAGCTCAAGGCTAGTACTCTACCACTTTGAGCTACAGTGCTGCCTCTGGTTTTCTGGTGGTTAGTTGAAGATAAGAATCTCATGGGTTGGGTGCCGATTGCTTATGCCTGTAATCCTAACTACTCAGGAGGCTGAGATCTGAGGATCGTTGTTTGAAGCTAGCCTAGACAGGAAATTCTGTGAGACTCTTACCTCCAGTTAATCACCAGAAAACTAAAAGTGGAGCTGTGGCTCAAAGTGGTAGACCCCTACCTAGCCTGGAGTGAAAGAGCTCAAATATAGCACCCAGGCTCTGAGTTCAGGCCCCACAACCAACAAAAAAATGGACTTTCTTGTTTGGGCTGGCTTCGAACCGCAATCCTCAGATCTCAGCCTCCTGAGTAGCTAGGAGTATAGGTGTGAGCCACCAGGGCCTAGTAAGAAATGTACTCTTGACCTGACTTAGGTGACTATAACCCCTCTGTAGATCATCTTTATAATAACAATAAAAAAACCCTCCAGGAGTGGAGCTGTGGTTCAAGTGGTAAAACACCACCATTGAGTGGAAAAAGCCAAGTGACAGCATGAGATCCTGAGTTCAAACCCCAGTACTAGCAACAGAAGGGGTGGGAGGGTAGGGAAATCATGCAATTTTATTCTTTCATGGTTATCCACAAATTAGCATGGTTAATATTGGTCCATAGGCAAAGGGTTTTGGAGCTATATAGCCAACTGCAGTTTTGAGAAGACAGTGTGACATCTGTCATGCAGAGGAAAAGGATTGTGGCACAACTGAATGGCCTGCCTGGCTTTTCAAGTAGGGCAGTGTCACAGCTGCCCTAGATCAGGCCTTCAGCCATCAGCTTCCAGAATGTAGCACATTTTGTCCTAGACACTGGGACAATCACAGCAGAAGAAAGTCACAGCTATACAGGAGCAGACAGTCTTCCTGGGGGTGTGGGATGGCCCTAAAGTGGAGAGGAGGAACCCCAGGATGTTGGGGCATTCATTGTGACCACCTGCTGGGGTTCTGCTGCCAGCCTGACTTTGTTTTTGCTTTTTCTTGCAGCAGAAAGAGCAGGAGATTTTCGAGAGGTAAGTGTGGCCCTGTGATTTGCTTGGACCATCCCAGAGACCCTCAGACCTCCTCTAGTCAGTTGCATTCAGGGCCACAGGGCTAAGTGACTACCCTAGAGCCTAGCTTGATGGACAGGGAACTTCCTATTGCAGGCTTGGACCCACTTGATGCCTGGAATGGTGGTATCTAAGGTGCTTTCCACCACATTATAAAGTTCTAGTTCCTTTTTATAGTTAGTGAGCAAGCTATGAAGAGTTTTTTGTTTGTTTTTGCCAGTGATGGGGCTTGAACTCAAGGCCTAGTGCTTTACCACTTAGAGCCACAAGCTCCACTTCCTTTTTTCTTTTTTGGTGGTTAATTGGACATAAGAGTCTCACGGATTTTTCTGCCCGGGCTGGCTTTCAACCGTGATCCTCAGATCTCAGCTTTCTGCATAGCTAGGATTACAGGTGTGAGCCACTGGGCCCCGGCTCTCATCTTTTGTGTGTGTGCTGATACTGAGGCTTGAACGCAGGGCCTAGCCACTTTCCCTTAGCTTTTTTGCTCAAGGTTGGTGCTCTACCACTTGAGCCGCAGTCCCACTTTTTGCTTTCTGGTAGTTCATTGGAGATAAGAGTCTCACAGACTTTCCATGCTCAGGCTGGCTCCATATCTTGATCCTCAGATCTGACTGAGCCTCCTAAGTGGCTAGGGTTGCAGGCATGAGCCACCGGAGCTCAGCCATCCTCATCATCTTTGAGCACTTTCTAGCTTTCTGGCACAAAAAGCTGTCTCAATTTCATTTTTTTTTCAGAGATCTTAGTTAACTTTAGTGGGGAAAGGAATTTAGAAGCCAGCCCTGGGTATTAAATGTAGTGGGCCCAGGTGTTTCCCTGTTGATTCTCCTGTCCATATTTGGTCCCAGTTTGTCCTAGGAAGATAGCTTGGCACTGCTGACCCTGGCTCCTCCTTCCTTCCCTGCCTGTTGTTTGGAGCTTTGAGAAGGTGCCAACACACCCTTTCTTGTCCTCACCACAAAGAGCCTTTGTTAGCAATGCCCTCCCAGAGCATTTCTAAGACTCTATTCATCTCAGTTCTCTCTGCTGGGATAGTCAGGGACAGCCTTGCAACGAGCTTGTGTGCACCAGGGGGAAGAAGGCGTCCTCTGGTCACTGCTGAGTGACCTCAAGCCACCTTCAGGGTTAGAAGTGGTAAGTTCTTTCTGGGGAGCCAGGTCAGAGGGCTGCAAAACTCTGTGATAAATCCTGACTTCATTCTGAGACTTCAGAAGTCTGAAATCTCAGAGTGGATTTCTCAAATCCCTTTGAGATTTCATTTTAGCTCAAGGAAAAATGTACATTGAATGGTGCCTGGGCTCCATTCTGAGTTTGCTCTATTTTTGCAAGGAGGGAAGATTTGAATCCAGCTCCCTTTTTTGGCTGAGCATCTTTCTCTGAATCTGTTCCCTCTTGTCAGTTTGAATAACGGTCTACCTCCTGGTAATTCTGGAAGAGTTTTGAATCTGCATAGAAAACAGTAAGCCTATGGGCTGAGAATGTGGCTTAGTAATAGAGTGCTTGCCTAGCATGCACGAAACTCTATGTTTGATTCCTCAGCACCACATAAACAGAAAAGGCCAGAAGTGGTGCTATGGCTCAAATGGTAGAGTCCATCCTTGAACAAAAAGCAGCTCAGGGACAGTGCTTAGGCCTCGAGTTCAAGCCCCAGTACTGGCAAAAAAAAAAAAAAAAAAAAAAGATAGAGAGGGAGGGAAAGAGGGAAGGATGGGAAGGATTGGGAAAGGAGGAAAATAGCCAGGTGCCAGTGGCTCATGCCTGTAATCCTAGGCTGAGATCTGAGGATCGCCGTTCAAAGCCAGCCAGAGCAGGAAACTGTGAGACTCTTATCCCCAATAAACCACTCAGAAAACCAGAAGTGGTGCTGTGGCTCAAGTGGTACAGTGCTCACCTTGAACTGAAGAGCTGAGGGACAGCATCCAGGCCCATATTTCAAGCCCCAGGACCCACAAAAAAAGGAAAGAAAAGAGTAAGCCCAGAACTCAGAATCTGAGTGAATGTCACACTCCATCTAAGTGTGTTATGTTCTCAAATTCTCTCTGGATGATTGATGGTCTTTATTTGTGTGGCTTTATTATTATTACTACTAGTAGTACCAGTGTTGGAACTCAGACCTTGTGTCAGCTCAGCTTATTTGCTGAGCTGGCCCTCTACCACTTGAGCCATACCCTCAGCCTGGCTTTTTTACTAGTTATTTTTGGAGATGTAGTTGTGTGGACTTTTCTGCCCTGGCCAGTTTCAAACTGCGACCCTTCTGAACTCAGCCTCCTGAGTAGCTAGGATTACAGGCGTGAGCCACCAGTACCCGGCTGAGGCTTACATTTTAAGAGCAGAGGCATGGCTATAACTTACGATCAAAGCAAAGCAAAGATTACTGTTGCGGGGGTGGGGTTTTCTGGATAGAATGTTGGCATGGCAACACTATCACCTAGGAATTCCAGCAGCCCATGTCTGAGCCCTAGCTCTGCTGCCAGCTTATTGAGGAACAGCTTTGTAGTCACTTGCTCCCCTAGCCCCCAGAGCACGTTGCTTCCAGTTTTTCAAACTGGCCCTGAGTAGGCACCTGCTGTACACTTATTTGCTCTGCTGGAGTGCAACTTCTTGGGGTGGTGGAGGAAATGCCCACCTCCTCTTCTGGTTCTAGTCCCCTTTAGCAGCCCCTGGGTGGGGCCTGCTTGTCAGTTAAAGGCCCTATACTAGGAGGATTTACTTCTGTCCTCTTACCCCATGTTGATCCAGATTCATTTTCCAGAGCCTTCCTGAATCTCTTAATCTCTTTTCTTGCTTAAGGACTGAGGAAGCAGAGGGCATTTTGGATCCCCAGGAGTCGGAAAAGTTGAACTTTAATGAGAAATGTACTCGGAGTCCACTACTGACCCAGCTCTGGGCAACAGCCGTGCTTGGGTCCCTCTCAGGTGAGAAGCTGCCAGAGCCCCAGCCCAGCTGGAGTGGCCCCACTTCTGTCTGTCTGTCTGCCTGCGGGCCTGTTTGTCAGGCTTTGCTAATTGGTTACCTTCGCACCAAGACTTCTAGGATGGTAGCTAGGTAGCGGGTGGTGCTGGTGGCAGGCTGCTCAGTGGGGTCAAGGCAGTAGATGGGGCTGAGCAGCTAGGCCAGGTCCCTCCCATTTCCACACCAGAATGCTTTGTGCTGGGTCTAAGATGAATCTTATTACTAGAAATCACATCCTCTTTATCTCCTGCTTTTTCTGCTGCTGCCTGTTATGACTTATTAGAAATCCTATATTTCTAATAATCTAATAATTTTAACTACTCAGGAGGCTGAGATCTGGGGATTGCTGTTCAAAGCTATCCTGATCAGGAATGTCTGTGAGACTGTTAGGTCCAGTTAACTAGCTGGAAGTGGATCTGTGGCTCACATGGTAGAGTGCTAGCCTTGAGTCAAAGAAACTCAAGGACAGCAACCAGACCCAGAATCAAGCCCCAGAACCAGCACACACACATAAAGGTGAAAAAAAAAATTAAAAAGGTTGGGCTGGGCACTGGTGGTTCATGCCTGTAATGCTAGCTACTCAGGAGGTGAAGATCAGAGCCAGCCTAGGTAGGAAAGTCTGTAATATTCTTATCTCCAATTAACTACCCCCAAACCAGAAGTGGAGCTGTGACTCAAAAGTGGTAGAGCTCTAGCCTTGAGCAGAAAAGCTCAGGGTCAGTGCCCAGGCCCTGAGTTCAAGCCCCAGGACTGACAAACAACAACAACAACAAAAATCTGGATGCAGTAGCTTATGCCTGTAATCCCAACTATATAGGAGGTAGAGATTAGGAGGACAGTGGTTTGAGACCAGCCTGGGCAAAACTTAATAGTGGATCTGGGTGCCAATGGCTCATACCTGTAGTCCTAGCTATTCAGGAGGCTGAGATAGGAGAGGATTGTGGTTTGAAGCCAGCCTGGGGAAAAAGTTTGAGAGACTATCTCCTATTAACCAAGAAAAAAGAGACTTTGCCTCTAATCAACTGGAGGTACAGCTCAAGCAGTAGAGAAGTAGTAAAGAGCCAGCAGTGAGCAAGAAAGCCAAGCAAGAGGATGAAGTCTTAAATTCAAGAAAAAAAATAAAATGGGCTGGAGGCATGGCTCAGTGGAAGAGTACCTGCCTAGCACACACAGGAAGGGAAAAAAAGATTCCATCTGAACTAATAGCTGGGCCTGCTGGTCACCCAGCTATGCAGGAGGCATAAGTAGGAAAATCATAGTCCAGATTGTTCTGAGCAAAAACTCAAAACCCATCCCTAAAATAACTAAAGCAAAAAGAGATAGGGGCATGGCTCAACTGGTAGAGCACCTGCCTAGCAAGCACAAGATCCCTAGTTCAACCCAATGGTACATGAGGTACATGGTACATGAGGGCATCTAGGCCAGGTATAAAGCTGCTTAGATTCACTTCACTTATTCACTGAACAGTTGACTGAGGCAGCCGGTGGGCATGGCCCCACTGCATGCTGAGTCTCCTGGGTCAACATTATATAGCCTGAGGGTTCTCAGAGCAGATGTGGCCTAGGCTGGATGAAGGTGTCATGTTCCTAGGCTCGTCTGTACAGTTTGAGGAAGGGATAAGGTTTAGCTTGAATCTAAACGCTCCCTACATACTGGCCTTAAAATTGTAGTGCAGCTGCATCTTGTCTAGACTAGATTCCAGTATCTGATGGTGCCTGATTTCCTAGCAGTCCTTTTAGTTATCTGTTCAAAACCGTGTATCTCATGTTTCCTAGCTTCAAGGCCTCTCTCTCCAGGTCTGGAAGCCATAGATAGGACTAGCATACAAGCAGGATGGCTTGGCTAGATATGGAAACATTTAGCCTGCAACCAACTGTGTATGGAAGCTGGCCTTACTTTCTTCTCCTCTGCCTCCTCCCCTTCTCTTTTTCCTTCCTCTTCTTCTTTTTTTTGTGGTACTGGGGTTTGAACTCAAGGCCTCATGCTTGTTAGACAGACATTCTACCACATGAGCTTTAGTTATTTTTAAATCTCTCTCTCTTTCGTTGTTGTTTTGTGGGGTTTTTTGGTTTTTTTTTTTTTTTGTCAGTCATGGGGCTTGAACTTTGTGCTTGAACAGAAAAAGCTCAACAGAAAAAGCTGAAAGTGGCACTGTGGCTCAAGTGGTAAAGTGATGCCAAGGCCCTGAGTTCAAGGACCCCAGGATAAGAGGGGGGGGGAAGGAGGGAGAGAAAGAGAAAGAGAGGTGATATTCAGAGGGGTTACTGTTTTATAAGTTAGGTAATGAGAATGGTTTCTTTTTGGATAGTGTCACCCCTTCCTTTGCTCTCTCCCAGATTTTCCCTCTTTATCTTTTTGAATAGAGTCTTATGCTTTTTAATGTCTAGGCTGGCCTGAACCACAGTCCTTCTATCAGAGGCATATACCACCATAGCAGCCTTTTTTTTGGTTGGTCATGGGGCTTGAACTCTGGGCCTGGGCGCTGTCCCTCAGCTCAAGGCTAGCGCTCTACCACTTGAGCCACAGTGCCACTTCTGGTTTTCTGAGCAGTTTGTTGGTGATAAAAATCTCACAGACTTTCCTGACCAGGCTGGCTTCGAACCGCAATCCTCAGATCTCAGCCTCCTGAATAGCTAGGATTACAGGTATGGTGCCCAGCTAGCTTTTATTGGTTGAGAACGGGGGTCCCATGAACTTTTTGCTTGGGTCATTCCTGAGCCACAGTCCTCCCCATCTCAGCCTTCTAAGCAGCCACTGTGCCCGGCTCTTGGGCCTTATTTCTATCAGAGTTTACAGATAAAAATCCTGGAGTAATAGTAACTACCATTTTTGTTACTTGTGCTTACTAGGAACTTATTTTATGCTAGAATTTTACATATATTTCACCTGATTCTCATAAACATTCTCTGATAAGTCCAATTGGGTCCTTACTTTACTGATGGGAAAACTGAGGCTCAAAGAGAATAAATGGCTTGTGTGAGGACTGAGGTCTTACTTCAGTGTGGGCAAGGAAGCCCCTTCCTACCTAGTGGTACCAGATTAGGTCTTTAGATATGAGCATGTGGGCAACTCTTGGGAATTTTTTCTGGCAGGCATGGAGGATGTGCGTATCGATGAGAAGACTGTCAGCCCCTTATTACAACTGTCAGACGACCGAAGGACCCTGACCTTCAGTGGCAAGAAGCCTAAGGCCTGTGTGGATGGCCCAGAGCGCTTTGACCACTGGCCCAACGCCCTGGCAGCCACTTCTTTCCAGGAGGGGCTCCATGCCTGGGTGGTAAAGGTCCAGAACAGTTGTGCCTATAAAGTGGGCGTGGCCTCGGGTCAGCTGCCCCGCAAGGGTTCTGGCAATGACTGCCGCCTGGGCCACAATGAGTTCTCATGGGTTTTCTCACGCTACGACCAAGAGTTCCGTTTCTTGCACAATGGGCAGCATGAGCCCCTGGGGCTGCTGCAGTGCCCAGCCCAGTTGGGTGTGCTGCTGGACCTCCAAGCAGGAGAACTGCTCTTCTATGAGCCGACATCAGGGACCGTGTTATTCACCTTCCATACATCCTTCCCTACACCCCTCTTCCCAGTCTTCGCTGTGGCCAACCAGACCATCTCCATCATCCACTGACCTCTGATCACAGGGGGGCCAGCTTCACTTCCGCACCACCCTGGAAGATGAAATCACGTTTCTCCCTGGAGTCCTTTTTCTCAGTTGATGTATAGGGGGGCTTCTTAAGGGAAATGGCCCCTGCTTAGTGGGCAGCTGTAGGAGCAGGGGGAATCTGTCTTGGATCTGGCACACCCTTTAAATGTTGGGTGTCTGCAGGGAGTGGATGTCCCAGCATCAGTGTCTCCAACCATCATATGTGTGCCCTTGCGAGGACCTCTTGTTCAACAGACTAGGTCTAGCTTCCAGCATATCGAGTGCCTGATGCAAAATGAGTGTGTAGTAATTATTTGGTGAGTGGATGGATGTGTGGATGGATGGACAGGTGACTGGATGAGGTATTTCCTGGAGAACCCCCAAGCTTTGGGTGGTGGAAATAATTTTCTACAAAGAAACCTGTGGCAAAGCTTCTTTATCTTCTCCATCCTGTGCCTCTCCATCTTCTTTATGACATAGCCCATATAGAAGATATTTTTCTAGTGACAGAAGAGCAGCCTGAGAATGCTGTATTCCCCCAGCCCTGGAAACTGCCACCAGCCTGCCTGTGATAATGGAGTAAAATTCCCTCTTAACTATGGCTGATGGGTGTCCCACCTAAGGGTCTTCTTCCTTAAAGCAGAGCCTGGACTGAGAGCTTCAAGACTGAGAGAGCTGAGGAGGAAAGAGGGCTGGCCCTAAGGACATGAACGTTATTAAAGGTTTTCAAAGACTAAAAGATGTCTCCCTTGATCTCTGTGGGTGATTGCTTACATACTACATGCCCTAGTCTTCCGTACCCTTAGGCCTGTACTGAGGTGATGTCACTAGGCCCAAGGGAAAATACTTCACTTGTGTTCTCCACATGGATTTCAGCCAGGAATAATGATCATCAAATTTTTTTTTTGGTTCATGGGGCTTGAACTCTGGGCCTGGGCACTCACTGTTCCTGAGCTCTTCAGCTCAAGGCAAGCACTCTACTACTTGAGCCACAGCGCAACTTCGTTTTTTTTCTGGTGGTTAATTGGAGGTAAGAGTCTCACAGACTTTCCTGCCTAGGCTGGCTTTGAACCACAATCCTCAGACCTTAGCCTCCTGAGTAGCTAAGATTATAGGGGTGAGCTGCTTGTGCCCAGCCCTCAAACTTTTGTCTAAAAACACTTTTTTTTGGTGGTGGGTGTGGGTACTTAGATTTGAACCCATGGTTTCATGCCAGCTAGTCAGGCACTCTACCACTTGAGCCATACCTCCAGCCTTTTTTTGTTTCTTACTTTTCAGGTAGGGCTTTACTTTTTTTGCCTGGACTGACTTCAAACTAGGATCTTCCTGCTCTTGCCCTTCTGAGTAGTTGGGCTTACAGGTGTGAGCTACTGCACTCAGCCAGGAACAACCTTTAAAAGCAGGACTGGGGATATGACTTAATGATAGAGTGCATGTTTACCTGCTGAAGGCCCTGGATTGTTTGCAGAAAGCATTGCAAACAAAACCTTCACTGACTTTGTTTCTGGGTCCAGACCAATGTGATCAGAGCTTTCTCTACTTTCTTTGGGAGCCGCAGAGCCATTTGAAAAATCACTGCTTCATTGGGGGAGATGACAAAAAGTAAGGCTGGCTGGTATCAGTGGGCAATAAACTGAAATAACCCAAGATTCCAGATAAGTGCTACTCTGCTAAGCTATTTGTAAAATGCTAAAATGCGGTACAGATTGGCTGGGAGAAGACACCTTTGAATAAAAGCTGAAAGAGCTCAATGTTTATGTGAAATCTTTTTTTCTTAGTTCTGGGGATGGATCTGGAACTTGCCCATACTAGGCCAGTTCTCCTAGAATAGTTTTAGATGAAATCTCCATAGTTTACTCCCAGCACTGGGCAGATCAACCCACAGGCCTTCTGCTCAACTCTTGATTGAGATGATCTCTGAGGCCTTGCAATAGTGAGACCATAGTTCCTGACCTGTGTCCTCCCTGCCTGATTCTTGGGGAAATGACTGCTTTACTACCTGGCCTGGTGTCAGGTCCAATGAAGACAGACCTAGAGGCTTTGGTAAACCCAGAGTTTTCTTCCTCTGCCTGGACACAGCCCTTTTTTAGAAATCTGAGTCAAATCAGATACTGGTGGCTCATTCCTGTAATTCCAGCTACTCAGGAGGCTGAAATCTGAGGATTAAAGTTTGAACTAGCTTTTTGCCTGTTAGAGGCATGGCTTAAGTGGTAAAGCACCAGCCTTAAGTGAAGAAAGCCAAGCAAGAGCTCAAGGCCCTGAATTCAAGCCTGCAGTATTGGCACCAAAAACAAAAACACCTTTGTCAAAGCCAATATCTACTTGGCATTTGCAGGCCATAGCATGTAACTTCTACCAACCCGGCTCCCAAAAGAAGCTTCATAGCCTGCTTCAGACACTACCCGTCATCCTGTCCAAGTACCACCCCAACTCCAAGCCAGTTCAAGTACCAGAGCCCTCCCTGCTTTTGCTACACTCACACCTGCCTATCACACTAGGCAAAGCACAGAGATGACCAGTGTAGACAAGGCAGGAAGAAAGGGAATTTTAACCAGGTGATAATGGCTCACGCCTATAATCCCAGCTACTTAGGAGGTTGTGATCTGAGGATGGTGGTTTGAAGTCAACCTGGTCAGGAAAGCCCATGAGCCTTATCTCCAATAAATTACAAAACAAAACAAAAAACACCAGAAGTACACTGTGGCTCAAGTGGTAAAGTGCTAACGAGCAAAAGAAGCTCAGGGACCGTTCCCAGGCCCAGAGTTCAAACCCCAGGACAGGACAGGGAATTTTTAAATGTCCTATGGTTCCCCTCTCATCCCTGAAACCAGCAGTGGCTCCCTGAGGTATCTTACCCTGTGCTGAACCTATAGGTCTAATCAGGTACCTCTCCTCCTCTCCCTGGATCAACACTTCACTGTCTCCTGTGATATGGCTCCTGTTTGTAACCTAATGGCCAAACTCAGTGGTGCCACCTTACTTATTCCCACATCTAGTTCATTTGTGGTGAGGGTCTACCACTTGTGCCCACTATAAAATTTGGAGAGCTGTATATACAGATGAAGAACTGAGATGTAAGGACAGATGTAAGTTAGCAGTGTTCCTTGTGTGTCTGTGTGCACATGCTCAGATACTGGGAATTGATCCCAAGCCAACTCTCAGTTGGCTTTAATTCCCACTGAGGATGGCACTCTACCACTTCTGACCTTTTGCTCATTAATTGGAAATTAGTGTTTCAGATTTGTCTGCCTGGGCTGGATTTAAATAGGGATCCTCAGATCTCAGCTTCCTGTGTAGCTAGGTTTATAGACAGGAGCTACTGGCATGTCTTATAATTATGACATTATATCTTACAATTATGACATTCTTTGTTTTGAATCTGTTCTCCAAACTATGAGTGTTAGTGGACAGTGTCCCTACAGCATAGCTTACCACTCTGACTTTCAAACTAATCTGACCTTAGGATTCCAAGGGCGGGAATGGGGGAGGTCTCTGAGGCATAATGAGAAGCCTTAGGACTTCTGCTCAGCTTTTTTTTTTTTTTAATTTGTTTTGCATTAGTGACTTTCAGATCTCTAGTTACAAAAGGACCTCACAAACTGAAGTTTGAAAGTACCTGGTGTAAGCCAGGCACTGATGGCTCACACCTATAATCTTAGCTACTCAGGAGGCGGAGATCTGAGGATCGAGGTTCAAAGCCAGCCCAGGAAAGAAAGTCCGTGAGACTCTTATTCCAATTACCCACCAAAACCCGGAAGTGGCGCTGTGGATCAAGTGGTAGAGAGCTAGCCTTGAGTTGAAGAGCTCAGGGACAGTGCCCAGGCCCAGCGTTCAAGCCCCATGACCGAAACATACCAAAAAAGCAAGGCCTCATCTCAAAAACAAGTTGTAGCTGGGTGCCAGTGGCTCACGCCTATAATCCTAGCTTCTCAGGAGACTGAGATCTGAGGATCACAGTTCAAAGCCAGCCTGGGCAGGTAAAGCTGTGAGACATCCCTAATAAGCCACCAGAAAACCAGAAGTGGCACGCTGTGGCTCAAAGTGGTAGAGCACTACCCTTGAGTAAAAAAGCTCAGGGACAATGCCCAGGCCCTGAGTTTAAGTCCCACAACCAAAAATAAATAAAAATAAAAAGTTGCATGTGGTGCATGTCTACAATCCCATCTACTTGGGGATGGAAGTCCAAGGCCAACTGGCAAAAGTACAGGGTGGTGGTGGGGGGGATGGGGGTTGAGGGAGGAATTACGGAGGGCATGGATCCAATGTCCAATGGTAGAGTATTTACCTAGTGAGCTAAGACTCTGAATTCAATCTTTAGTATCACCACACAAAGCGAGTGGGGGGGGGGGGGGAAGAAGGAGATGAATGAGGGCTCTGAGACCAGGAGCTGGTTAATAGGACAAGGCTAAAGCCCAGTTTTATGGTCAAAATAGAGGATGGAGGCTGCAAAAGGAAAATCCCAGTCCAGAGCTGAGGAAAAGGAGGGGCTCCCTGCCTCAACTGTTCATTGACACACACCCTCCAGGCGGCCAAGGGCAGGTAGGAGATGGGACAGTGAGGGAAGAAGATGTTCTTCAGGCACAGAGTTCCTGATCACAGGGTCTAGAGGTGCTGGACCAGCTATCAGGAAGCTGTGCATGCCTGCAGCCCGAGCCCCCTGGTAATCACAGTGGTAATTGTCCCCAATATGGGCTGCCACTGCGGGTTCCATTTGAGCAAGCCGCAAAGCTTCATGGAAAATTCGAGGGTCTGGTTTGGGCCATCCGGTAGCCTCAGAAGTCAACACAAAGTCAAAGTGTTCCCGCAGGCCAAGGCCCACCAGGATATCTTCAAGCCGTCTATCAAAGTTGGAGACCACTGCTAGCTTCAGACCTCGCTTGCGGCACCCCTTCAGGGTGGTCTCAGCTCCCTCCAACACCTGCCAGGTGCTGGGGCTGCTGAAGTCTTCATACAGTTGTGTGGCAATGGGGGCCACAGCCTGGGCATCCTGCACCCCTGCCAGGTGGAAGGTCTGTAGGACCACATCCAGCCACCATTGGCGGGAGGTGAGGCCCTGGCTCAGGCCATAGTTGGGGAGATTGTGACTCTGAGCCTTGTATGCCTGTCCAAAGGCTCGTCCCAGGGCTGTGGGCTCCACCGCCAGGCCATGGGCCCGGGCTTTGGTGGCATACTCCTCCCCCACAGGGCGGCGGAGCCGGACCAGTGTGTCCTTCACATCCCACGTCAGTAGGCGAATCTGCAGCCGGTGTGCCATGGAAGAGGCCAAGTCTGCCTCAGGTCCCTCTCAGTTCAAGGAGATGCTGGGCTGGATAAGTCCTCCCCTCTACAAGGCCTTGTTGGCCACAAGATCTTCACAATCTTCTCCTTCCTGGAAGGAGAAACAGCAGGTGAGGAGGATGCTGAGGTCCTGAGGTCCCAGAGACGGGGTCCAAACCCTAGTACTGTGAAATGCAGCATCTTCAGAAGTCATTTTGTGAACTGTCTCATGTGTAAGAGTAGCACAATGATACTGACCTCATATGACTATGGCTTAAATGTGATCGTACATCCCACAGCAAAGAAGGAGCTAGATGCTGGGGAACAAGACACATTTCCAGCTCTCCTGGCATTTATAGACATTAAAGAATACAGGAGATAGATATTAGAGGAAGAACTATACACCATTAGTTTGTGAAGTCAGTATGTATCAGGAGGATATAAAATCCAGGGGCCCAGTCTGATCTTGGAAATCAAATAGAGATCTGAAGAACAAACAGGGGCAAGTTGTAGAAGTGGTTAACTTGGTCCTGGCAGTGAAAAGACTAAGTGCAAAGGTCCTTTGGGCAAAGCAGTCTTGTGCTTTGGGTAGACAGATTCCAGCTCAGGAGGCCTTATAGGTGGAGATAAGGAATATGACTGCTATTGCTATTACTAGCAATGTCAAAAGGCTGAAAGTCCTTTACAGACCACATGGCCAGCACCCTGGTTGCTGAGCAGTGAAGACAATGAGGCAGACAGAGGAGCTTTTGTGCCTAAGGTCACAGTGAGCCAGCAAAACAGCCAGGCAGGCCTAGAACTTGAACTTCCTATTCTGGCTGTGTTCCCTTTCACTTTGCCATGCTTAGACATAATACCATGTAAAGTAGGGGCCCATACAGGTAAACGAGGGGCCCGGATTGTGGACCCTATTGTTGAGCAGTTATCTACAGGCAGACTTTGCACCTGGCAGGTAGGTGTTGAGGGAGGGCTGAGGCCACCCTGAGGGGGTACCACAGGGGGATTAGAGGCAGGTAGTGGTCTCCACGTGTGATCAACATGGACTCTGGCAAACCTATACAACACAGCACAGTCTGTCCCTAACCTTCCCTGAAGCTGAGCCCCATCTTCTCCATCCTTCCCGGGAATCAACAACACCTGTCTGGCAAGCCAGCCCAAGGAATAATCCCTGACCCGATGGATGCACAGGAAAGCAGTTCTCAGCCAGGGGCTGAACGCAGCTGTTTTGTTTTTGTTTCTCTCCAGACAGAGATGATGGCTGTCCCCTGACCCGGATGTGCCAGAGTGCAGAGGCTGCTTTTGGGGGGGGGGGGAAGGTAGAAAGGGGGGGGCGGGCAGATGGACTTAGGGCTTCCTGGAGCAGGGCGATCCACTTGGAGCCTCCGTGCAGGCGGGTGGATGTGGAGCCCCAGCGAGGGCCACACTCGTCCCGGCTCCCACAGGGGTCTCTGGCTCAGGCTCCCGACCACCGCCCTCGTCCAGGTGCGGGAGGTGGGGCTGGAGGTTCGGACTGCACGTCCGATGGCTCCCCTTCCCCCTCCTCCGGGGCCCGGCGGAGCCAGGTCCGGGGAGCCCGGGGGTAAAACCCAACCTGCCTCCGGCTGACCCAGGCCGCGTGGTCCGGGAGGGGCCTCGGGTCCTGCGAGCTCCCACGACCGACGCGGGCCAGGATGGGGGCCGCGGGCTCCGGAACCGCCGTCCCCGCTCGGCTCCGCCTCCCGCCCCGCCTCCGGCCCTCGAGGCCCGGTCCCCGGCGCCTCCGCGCCCGGGTCCCGCGTCCCCGTCGCTCCCTTCCGTTACCCCGCACCGTCCAGGCTCCCGGCCCCGCCCCCATCACGCCCCCGTGGGCCCTCTCCCCACCGGGCCAGACCTCACCACCCAGCACCCCCAGATCTCCCTGGCGTCAGGACGTCCGGAGAGGCACCGGGCCGAAGCGGAGCCCCGGCTTTTCATCCTTGCCTGGGAGACTAAACCCCGGCCTGGCGGGCCAGCCCACGGGGGATCACTGACCCGGTGCACCGGAAAGCCGTCCTCCGTCCTCCGCCCGGAGCCCTGAGACCGCAAGCCGCTTCTCTCCCCAGTCAAAGCGGAGCCCTCAGAGGGAGGTTTGTCCCCGACCCGGGGGCCAGAGTGCAGCCTGGGCACACAAGGCGGGGCGGAGGAGGGAGGAAGGCCGGCCTGGCTGGTCAATCTGGGGAGGAGCCTTGGATGAGTGATTTAAGGAGCCTGGAGCTGGGAGATGCCTTCAGAGCACGGTGGTATGAGGCAGGACCGATCAAGGACAATGAGGCATGGGAACAGCAGCCACGAATTCAGAGAGAAATGCTAGATTAATGAATAGCTTGATTAAAAGCTATTCACACACACATTTATGTATAATGCATATGTGTATCACACATATACACATACATATATATACACACACATATACCATGTCTGTGTGCTATGGGAACTGAACAAGAATACAGTATCTTAAACTTATGCTGGAAAAACAAGCCATATGGTAAATGACTCCTCTGGATACCAAATGAGTTTATAAAGAAAAACATTTATCTCAAGGATAGATGCCTGCCTTGAAGAGAATATCTGGTAGAATACACCCTTGGTTTAAAGGGATGTTGAACCATTTTTTGTCACAGTAACCCAAAGTTAATGAAGAGACTTAACTCCAGTCTCTGGAGACAAGACAGTGTAACCATCAAGAACAACAAAATGTTCTAGACTTCAGATCAAAGAGAAACACTCAACCTAGGGTAAATTTGAGCCAAACCTCCGACTGTACTTTTTCACTGTAAATACTTGAGATGCCAGAACCCTCCTTTGTATGGGTTTTGAGAAATGCCCAGAAGTGCTCCCACTGGTGTTTGGGTGTGTACTGTCTTCCCTTCGCTTTGTTTTACTAATACACTTTGTTGGCTTCTACTTTGATGAGTTTTAAAGTTTTTTTGCAACATCACAAACTAGACACCCAGGAGCCAAGTAGCAGGCCTCCTCCCTAGCGATGATTAGTCCTCAACCCATACTAGGAGGGAACTACTTTTGGTTGAAGGCTTGTCTGTCTCACCCAAGACAACTTGCTGATGGCGGATATGGTTCTATGTAATAAACAAGCTGCCCTTAAAAAAAAAAATTCTTAAAAAAGAAAAGCTGGGTGCTGGTGGCTCAAGCCTGTAATCCTACTCAGGAGGCTGAGATCTGAGGATCAGATTCAAAGCCAGCCCAGGCAGGAAAGTCCTTAAGACTCTTATCTCCACAATTAACCATCAGAAAACTGGAAATGGAGCTGTGGCTCAAAGTAGTAGAGTGAAAAAACTTCAGAGACAGCACCTAGGCTCTGAGTTTAAGCCCCATAACCGACAGGGGGATATTGGGGGGGAAAAGGAAAGGCTGGAAATGGCACTTTGGCTTAAATGGTAGAGCACTAACCTTGAGTACAAAGAGGTTCAGAGACAATGTCCAGACCCTGAGTTCAAGTGCCAGGACCAGCACAAAAAAAAAAAGAAAAAGAAAAAGAAAAAGACTAGGCCTGCAAAAGTAATATGTATTCATCTAAATACTTAACTGGTCTGGTGGCTTATGCCTATAATCCTAGCTACTAAGGAGGCTGAGATCTGAGGATTGCAGTTCAAAGCCAGCCTGGGCAGGAAAGTCCACTTAGACTCTTATCTCCAGTTAACCACAGAAAAAGCTGGAAGTGGTGCTGGGGCTCAAAGTGGTAAAGTGGTACAGTGCTAACCTTGAGCAAACTCCAGTACTTGCAAAAAAACACCCCAAAAAACAAAAACTAAAAATATCAGTATGATCAAAGTAAAAAGTGAAAGTTGTTTCCCAGCCTCATTTATTTACCAGCTGCTAAATAAGTATCTGTGTTCAGTGTCTGACCTTGGTCTTCCCAGAGACTTTGTGAGAGAAGCCAGCTGCTTCCTGCTTGAATGGAAGAGGGGCTGGGACAGGAAAAAATCAAGTAAATAACCAGTTTGGTTTCAGAGTGCTGAGGTCGCACAGCAAGGGGAGACATGGGAGGAAAGACGCAGCTTCCTCACCCCACCTGGCATTCTTCTTATGCTCCACCCTCTTAAACTGCTTCCTGTATTCCTTGGCTGTCGGTTGCTTCCACTAAGAACTAACAGCACCTCCCTGAGCTGGGGCTCAGGGGAGAACAAAGTGCAAAAGCACAGAGCAGGAGCCTCTGGGAGGAAGAACTTGATTCTGGGACTCACCTGGGAAACTGGCTTTGTGTCACTAGCATAATATCCAGAGTGGGGATGGGGAGGGTGACTGAGAGTGCAGAGGTCCAATCCAGAGATTCTTGGGGTCACCATTTTTCAAGATCTACTAAAACCTAAGCCCAGGTTCTGGCTGTCCTGACAGGAAGTGATCTTAGAGATCTAATCCTAAACCTGGTTCCAACTGGTTCACCCTTTTTCGTTTTTTCCCCCTTGGGGTCTTAGCTTCTCAATATGCTAAGTGAGGGTATGTGGGTGTGTGTAGGACTAGACACATTTACTAGAGAAGTAAATTTTTTTTATCTTAAGATACTGTTATATGTTGGCTTTTGTTATATCCACAGATCCTGAATCCTAATACAGAGGATGACTTTAGACCAGGTGTTGAGTCAGGCTTGAGGAAGTGACAGGTAAACTGAGATCATAACATCATAAAAGGAATCGGGAAAGTGTTCCCTGTAAAGAGGACTGATCATTGGTCTAAACTGGGCATGGTGGTGGCACTCAGGAGGCAGAGGCAGGATGATGGCCTACATAGTGGGTTCTAAGCTAGATCCAGTCTTAACTGAGTCCCTACCAGCCTTACTGTAATGAGTAGACACTTTAACCTTGGGGCGCTATCTCTTTTCCCTGTTTGCTGTTACTGAGCCAGGTGATCATGTGATCCAAGGAGCCAATCAGAGACTTCTAGAGAGACTTGCACTATGGTAGGGCAGAAGGGAGCTTTCTCTGGGATTTCATAAACCTTAAGGACCACTTAAACCTGTAGTAGGAATCATGTTGCTGCCAAGTGGCTAAGATTCACCTGAGAATAAAGCCAAGTGGAGGCACTTACAGATGTGGCACTTACAGAGTGGGTTGGAAGTATGGTTCAGCTGGTAGAGCACTAGCCAATGAGTGAAATCATCAACTACCCAATGTTAAGTCCTAGTCTTGGACCAAAACAAAAACAAAGAGACAAGAGTCCTCCATGAAAGCCTTTGACTGAGACCCACCCACAGCTGGCTATATTTAGATCCAGCTATGAAATCTAGCCAGTTCACTTCTTACTACTTGGCTCTAATTTATGCTACTGGCAGAGTCCTCATCGGGCTGGGAACCGGTCAGGACTGCCCTTTCCCTAATTGGAAAACTGGTGATTTTTGCTGTCAGGAATGCGGACAATTAAAATGCCTGCTGAAAGGATAAGCTAAAGTCTAAGCAGGCACCTCTGAAAGGGAAACAAGAAAATCGGGTCTGTGAGAGGCTCCTGATGCTCATCACCTGCTGAGATGCCTGCAAGACTAATAAGATGCTTTGAGAGATTGTGAAAGCCTGAGCTTCAGTCCTGGGATAAACTTAACCACAAGGTAGGGCAGGGCACAGAGCAGGACCCAACCCTTCCAGTTCATTCCTGATGCCCAGTTCATTTCTGATGCCTGTTACTAGATTTGTAGACAAAATACTGTGGGGCTGAAGGCAAATGTCCCTGGGGTCTTCCCTCAATATCTGAGCCAACTCTCACATTAGATCCATTGTTTTGCTAAGGGCAGCGGCCTTAGAGTTGGGACTATGTGGGTTTGGATCCTCACCCTGGCTTTTTGCATAACTAAGATTTCAGCTCAGTTCTGCCACAAACTTACTGAGTTGCTATTGGTGAGTGACATAAAACCCTGTTGTCTTTGTCACTGCACACCATCCCACGCTCAATTTAGGATTTCTTCTGTGTCCACCTGTTTCATGTGTTGCTGTCTCAATCAGCACTCAGATTAAGCTCATTGCTCATCTCCAATTTATGTCCTAAACACTTCCTGAATCTGTTTATTGCTTTCCATCTCATCTCCATGCCAGTCCAGTCCCTCCAAATTTCTCATCTGCATTTTGCATGGTGCAATCAAAATGGTTTGATAAAAATGTCCATTAATGGGGTCGTTCTCCTGCTAACACCCATCAAATGTCTCCCTTAGATCTTGGAAGATCCAAGTCTGAAAGGGTTGATGTGGCCTTTGGGCCCCTGCACGGTGGGCCTGGGGCTGTCTCACTCTCTTCTGGCCTCCTCTTCCTCAGTCCTTTCTGATGCCCCAGCGACACCAGCCTTGTTTCCTCCAGCTCCATCTAGCTCCTCTAGCTGTTGCATAACCATTCCTTCAGTTTGGAATGTTCTTGCTCAGTCATGTCTTAGCCTGGACTCTCATCCAAATGTTATTGCTTCAGGGAAGCATTTTCTGATCCTTCGAATCAGGTCAGGGCCTGGTGGCCTCATTCCCACCCCTAGTCACTGTGTCTGCCTCCTGGTTCTCAGGGACTCCTTAGGCTGCTCAGCATTTATTCACCAAGTGCTCCCTGATGGGTCTGGTTTGTACATACACAGTTCTATATAATGGTGGCATCGCCCTATGCCTGAAGTTACTTGCTCAGCAATGATGGGTCCGGGATAGTCAAGGAAATAGTCTTTTGCTTCTGCATTGATCCTCTCAACCAGGAAAAGAGCCTGAGGTTAGGTGACCAGAGGTCTAGAAGGGATGGTTTCTGGTTAGCTCCATGCCTGGCTCACCAAGGCTTGTCTGTGATTAGTGGTTTGGGCCCTAGGTAGTACATCCTGGCTAATGCATCCAGAGGTCAAGGATTGAGGCCCTTTATTTACTTGTCAGTCATGGGCTTGAACTCGGGGCCTGGATGCTATCCCTGAGCTCTTTTACTCAAGGTTAGCACTATATCATAGCTTTCCTGCCCAGGCTGGCTTTGAACCATGATCCTCAGATTTCAGCCTCCTGAGCAGCTAGGATTACAGGTGTGATCCACCAGTGTCCAGTGTTTGAGGCTCTTTAAAAACCTGATCTTGGCCTGACACTGTCTGGAAGGCAGAGAACAGGTGACATCAGGCCACAAAGGCCTCTGTAAGGTCCATTCCTGGATGGTGAGCAGACCCCGCATCTGCATCCGCTGAGGTCACATGTGGATCTGATGTGGCCACACCTTTCTCCTACCTGGTCCCACCTCCCTTTACCTGGACACACCTTTCCCCGCCCCTACCCTAGATAAGGCCTAACCTAGGGCCAGTCCCCCTCTTTGCCAGCCTCGTGGAGTGCCAACCTGGCCTGGTCCCAGCAGGTCTACTGAATAAACCTACCCCTTACCTGAATGCCATGTGCATGGTGCTGTTCTTACTCCGCTACCTCTTTTTATAAACCTAACAGCCTCTAAGAATAAAAAAGAATTGGGCTTACTGCAGCAGCTCCAATTCTCCACTTACCAAAAACAAAACCTAAAGTCTTGTAACTAAAGTATGAAAGCTGGCCTATTCTACCTCTGCCGTTATTCACCTTCCTGTTCCTCCCCTGTCCCCACTGCCCTGCTAAGCTCCTCCCATCACAGGGTCTTTGCCCTTTTTTGGGGCTAGGGGTAGTAAGGATTGAACCCAGGGCCTCCAGCATGCCTGGCAAGCACTCTACCTCTTCAGCTACTCTGCTGGCTCTTTTGTTTGTATTTTGGCTTATATTTGTTGTCTTATGGCTCTTATGACTTCCTCTTTTGTCTTTTTTTTGGGGGCTGGTCATGGTGCCTGAACTCTGGACCTGGGCACTGTCCCTCAGCTCTTCAGCTCAAGGCTAGTGCTCTGCCACTTGAGCCACAGCATCACTTCCGGCTTTTTTTCCTTTTTGTTTATGTGGTGCTGAGGAACCGAACCCAGGGCCTCAGGTGAACCCAGGGCCTCAGGCATGCAAGGCAAGCGCTCTACCCCTGAGCCACTTTCCCAGCCCTCTGTTAGGATCTTTCTTTGTCCCTCTCTAGTCTCAACCCCAGGGAGGACTTTCCAAACATTCTCAAGAGGGAACCTGACACTGGGTGTGGTAAATGCCTATAATTCTAGTAGGAATCCAGAGAAGTTAGAGGATATTACTTGGAGGTAGAGTACTTGCTTAGTATATACAGGGTCTGGGTTTGATCTTCAGTGCCACCAAAAAACCAAAATGAAACAAAAAACAGAGGGTTCTCCCCTTTGATTTTCAAACCCTTTTCTTCCTTTAAAATACTTATCATTATAACTGCTTTATTAGTCTGTTTTCTTATCTCCCCCTTTCTCTCTGCATAAACTCCATGAAGACACAAGCTGGTTTTCTTTGTTGTCACATTCACAGCACCCTGCACTGTGCCCGGGCAGAGCTGAGATTCTCAAAACTTCTCGCATGAATAAAAGCCTTGCTAGTGGTTGTATCTCCAGCAGTCAGGAACTCCTTCTTGCTTCTGGATTTCGATCCTTGTTAATAAGTCTTCTCCCCGGTCTATGGCTCTGAGTGGAACAGATTTCAGGCTGCCTGATGATCACTGGTCTATGTGGGAAATGCTTTTCTCTGGAATCACAACACAGCTCAACTCTAAACTAAGTTGTCAAGCTAGGCCTCACTCCTGCTTTACTGCCAGAGGACTTAGGCTTTCCTGAGCCAACTGCTTTCCTCTGGCTCAATGATCCAAGCCCCTCTGCTAGGCCCTAGACTTATGCCTGAGACTCTAGGTTGCAGTTTGCTAAAGCCACAACTGAAAAGTGTGGGAGGTGGGGAGACGAGACTCAGGCCTGAGCCTGAGCAAGCAAGGAAGAGCCTGTGAGGCTGCAGCTGTGACTGCTAAGGTTTGGTGTGCGGCATAAACCACTCAGGGTGCTGGGCCTCTGCCAGCATGTGGGCAGGAATCGGGCACAGGGCACAGTTCAAACAGCAGCATTTACTTTGGTTTTCACATCTCCATGGCTCTGGGAACCTTCTCAAAGTCTGGCTCTTGAGTCCTGTCCTCTCTGTCACTCCTCCTTCAGCCACTGCAATAGCTGAGGTGTGTAGTAGGTGATGATGATATCAGCACCTGTGTGGGGAAGCAGGGGAGGAAACAAAGTGTCAGTTCTGAGCAGACCTGGGAGATGAACAAGGCTCAGGCAAGGAGGCCACCATGAAGGTTGCAGCCTGTAAGGACACAGTCTAAGTCTGAGCCTGGTTTCAGTCATCTCCAGACCTTGGGTTAGGCATTTTCTCTTTCTGGGCCTCAGTTTGCCAATGCATGAAATGCAGGGGGTGAGACAGGTGACTTCAAGTTCCCTTCCTATGCTGGTATGTGGAAGTCAAGGCCCGGCACTGCAATGAAACTGAGCTATAGACACTGCTGAGACCTCCTCTAGAAATAAGGACATCTTAATAAAAGTTAATAGAATCGGGGCTGGGAATGTGGCTTAGTGGTAGAGTGCTGGCCTAGCATGCACGAAGCCCTGGGTTTGATTCCTCAGTACCACATAAACAGAAAAGGCCAGAAGTGGCACTGTGGTTCAAGTGGTAGAGCACTTGCCTTGAGCACAGAGAAGCTTAAGGATAGTCCCCAGGCCCTGAGTTCAAGCCCCAGGAACAGCAAATAAATAAATAAATAAAGTTAATAGAAGATGGGGACTTTCTGCGAACTCTAGAGGTGACAGAGGACATTCTTTGGATTACAGATGTATCATGAATTGTTGAGCTCCAGGAAAGCCATGCTTCCCCTAGATAACTGGGGTCCTGATGGCCCTGATTATTCCCCAGGATAGCTGGTTTTGCCTATGTATAACACGCTTATTAGACATAAGTATCCTTATCTAGTTTGCTTTGTTTTATGTATAACACCTCTGATAAGGCTGTTAAGGCTTAGTCACTACTCCAAGCATGTGGTTTTTGTCTTTAAAAGCTAGTACTAGCTCTGTTCTGGGGGGGGCTGCTGCTCTTTGAGACAGGAGTCTACCATGCAGTCACTGGCCTTTTAATAAAGACTCCTCTTAAAATGTGGTATCTCTGTTTTCTTGCTGTACAAACCTCTCTCCTTGCCATGAGGTCACCTTATGGCATCTAGGAAAACTGGCTGATCCTAGGCCACACTGTCTCCCTTCAGGGATCAGTGGTCAGCTATAGTACCCAATTTGCTTCCTGTTTCTTTTTGTTGTTGTTGTTGGTCATGGGGGCTGAACTCTGGGCCTGGGCACTGATCCTTAGCTCTTCAGCTCAAGGCTAATGCTCTACCACTTGAGCCACAGCGCCACTTTCAGCTTTTTTTCTGCTTATATGGTACTGAGGAATTGAACCCAGGACCTCATGCATGCAAGGCAGCACTCTACCAATGAGCCACCTTCCCAGCCCCTTTGCTTTCTGTTTCTATGCACCTTTCCAGTGAATGGGGTAGGTCAGGGTCTAGTGTTAAATCTCTGGCTGCCCCTGCACCCAAAGCTGGAGCTGAAGCTGGAATCCATCCCAATGACCAGGATGCTATGCAACAGTAACAAAACGTGCTCCTGTTTATGGAGCAGTAAGTATATGTCAAATACCCACAGTATCACTGAATCCTCAGGATAACCATGTACCCTAGTTTACAGATAGAGGCCTGAAAGTGGACAGAAATGGCTTAAGTTCTCAAAGCAAAAAAGAAGTAGAAACTAGGCACTGGTGTCTCACATCTATACTTCTTGCTACTTCAGGAGGCTGAGATCTGAGGATTGTGGTTTGAAGCCAGCCCAGGTAGTAAAGTCTGTGAGTCCCTTATTTCCAATAAACTACAAAAAAAGCCTTAAGCATAAAAGCTCAGGGACAGTGCCCAGGCCCTGAGTTCAAGCCCCAGAACTGGCACCTAAATAAATAAATAAATAAATAAATAAATAAATAATAAATGGAGTTCAAGTGCTGGGTGCTGGTGGCTCATGCCTGTCCATCCTAGCTACTCAGGAGGCTGAAGAAATCAGAACTTTCAGACAAAGAGTGCAGGCTTCAAATGATTTTGTTTTCCTATCTGGGCAAAGTGCCCATCAGTCCCCATGGCAGGTCACAAACCCCACCCTGCCTGTTTACCTGCTCTGCGGAAGGCGGTCATGGCCTCCAACACGGCAGCCTTGAGATCAAAGGCCCCAGCCCGGGCTCCATGCCACAACATGGCAAACTCTCCAGACACGTGGTACACAGCAAGCGGGAGCTCAGGGTGCTAAAGGAAAGCAGTCATGGGTATGTAGGTTAAAGTGGAGGGTGCATGTGCTCTAGGAGTGTTCCTCCCTCCCTGCCCATGCTGTGATGGTCTTGATCCCTATTCTGAATCATGGCTGCTGGCAGCCCAGCCTGTTCTAGGGTTGTTCAATCAGAGCTGTTGAAAGGCCCCTGCAAACTCAGGTGTAGCAGCTAGATTGTTAGCTGGGAGGAGTGAGTGGGAAGGACTGCTTGGGGAAGAGGGCTTCCAACTCAAGAGTTCAGAGCCCCTCCCTCCAAGTCCTTGTATCCACAGGTGAAGGCTCTGAGCCCCCTGAGCTGCTCCCTTTGCCTCGTACTCACCTTGTCCTTCACTTCCCGTACAATGTCCAGGTAAGGCATTCCTGGCTTTACCATAAGCATGTCGGCTCCTTCCCGAACATCACGGTCCTGAAGGATGCAGAAAAAAGGGGGGAGGGGATGACAATGCTGGGAAGGGGACAGGCTGGGGTTAGGGTTGGAGAGACCCAAGCTCTGGTCACTCACCACTGCACGGAGGGCCAGACCCCGGGCTCCGGGGGGCAGCTGGTAGCAGCGGCGGTCTCCAAAAGCTGGGCTTGACTGGGCTGCATCCCTGCAAAGCAAAGTCACCAGGATGGACTCCAGCTTTGCCCCCAAGTGGCATATAAAGTAACAGACCCCTGCCTGCCCCACTTACCGGAAAGGTCCATAGAAAAAGGAAGCAAATTTGGCACTGTAGCTCATCACTGATACCTGTACGGAGAGACAGTGGGGGTATAGGCCCAGCCAATCCTTTCTAGATGCCTCAGGGTGAAAAGATGAGGATACAGGATCTCAGCTAGGAAGCAGTGCCCATAGCCCAGACTCACTGCAGACTCACAGCCTTGGTTTCCCAATTTGAGGAAAAGTCTAGACAGCTCTTAAAGCCCTCATCTGGTGCTGTCTGATTCTTGGTACTTGGGGGCAGGATTTGTCCTGGTGTTTTCCTCCCTGCCCATGTCCCTCCCTGCACGCCTTGCCAGTACCCTGTTGCCAAGTCCGTGTGCCATCAGGGCCTCCTTGATAGCTTCCACGCGCCCATCCATCATGTCCGACGGGGCTACTACCTGACATCCTGGAGAGCAGAGGGTGGCCTTCAGAACTCCCAACCCCTCCTACCCACTCTGCCACCTCCCAGTCCCTGCTGGGAACTTTACTCACCAGCCTTGGCATAGGCAAGTGCCACCTCAGCCAGCCGTTGGCGGCTCTCCTCAGCCTGGAAAGCTCCCTTCTCACTCAGAAGCCCTGTGGGACAAGATGGCTGGGTTTCCAGAGCACTTTGGGCCCAGCTTTGGGGAGAGCTGGGCAAGTGGAGGTATATGCCTGCAGGGCTGGTGGGAAGGGAGGGGAGGAACTAACCACAGTGACCATGGGAGGTGTAGGGACACAGGCAGACATCACAGGCCACCAGGAGGCTGGGGAAGGTCTTCCTCAACAGCCGGATTGCCTCTATAGTTGGGGATTCCTCGGAGTCTGCTGAGGAGCCCCGCTCATCCTAGAAGAACATGGTATGTGTGACATATGAAGATCTGGGAGCCACATTTGTTAGAGCACAGCCAGGCCCTTTCTTGTAATTACATCATAGCCACTGCATGGGGGACCAGCCCATTTGCAGAGAGGACAGCAAAGATGCAGAGAGGGGGCTTGACTTATTTAGCTAGGGTATTACAGCCCTACTTAACTTCCTGGCCCTACACAAGTGTTATTTAAGAGCAGTCATGATGGTCATCGACCAATGACACCCATGTTAGCACAAAGTAGGAGGGGAAGACTAGGCCAGTGTGTAACCTCAGCCCACTCTGGCCCAGCCTCCCTCCTTCCTCTGATTCTTCACCTTGGGAACTCTGCTGGGGACACCAAAGATCAGCACACAGCGTAGGCCATCTTCCACCAGTGGCTTCAGCATCTCTTCCAGCCGGTTCACTCCATACCTGAGGGGAAGGAAGGGAGAGGGACTGAAGTAAGCAGGTTCCTCTAATCCCTCCCTCCCCACTGCACTTTTGATAGAAGCCAAGTTACACACAGCAGCAGGAGGGCATAAAATCCCACAAATAGCGCAGGGAGGAATGCACCCACCCAAAGCCAGGCACCAAAGCAGCAGGGTTATGGAATTAGTTGTGGGTGAACCTCCAAGGTTCTCTTACTGAACTCTCCCTCTAGCTCAGCTTCTCTCTGCAACAGCCTTTGCTATGGTGACCAAGGTGATGGAGCGAGTATGCATTATCTTATCAGGCTATCTCCTACACTGGGCTATAGCTTCAGTCCCCAGAAAACCCTTGTCCTCAGTTTACCTGTCTGGATCTGCCACCTTCTGGGTCTGATGCTTCCTTCTGGTACCCTCAACCATGAAATCTCTTCCCACACCATCCTTTTACCCTCCCCGCCCATCTCTTACCTGGCCACTCCTGGGAGGCTGGCGATGGGCTGGATGTCGTCAGGAACATCCCTACAAGAGCGAGAGGCGGGCTATGGAGTGGGGGCAGTGGGAAGGGCCATTGGTGGTAGGGTGAGTGGGAGGGGTGGCCAGGAAGCTGGGAAGGGAAGCAGGAGTGGAGATGGAAGGATGGGGGTGGGATTCAGGTTCTGGTGCCCTTGCCTAGCCAAGCCCAGGGCCTGAAATAAGAATAATAGGAACAACAAGAATAACAGTGGCAGTGAGAGCAGCTGTACTCAAAGAACAGTAACCACAGGAAAGAGTCAGTGCTTAAGAACTTGGACTTTGAAGCTAGAAGGTACTGGCTTCCTATCCCATGCATTCTGATTACTGGGCAACTTTGGCCAACTTGAACCTTAGTCCCTTCAACAAAAATATACTGAGTATTTTGTGTGTGTGTGTGTGCATGGGCGCGTGCCAGAATTGGGGGCTTGAACTCAGGATCTGTGTAGGAGCTATCCCTTAGCTTTTTCCACTCAAGACTGGCACTTTACCACTTGAGCCATAGCTCTACTTCTAGCTTTTTGGTGATTAAATGGTGGTAAGAATCTCACAGACTTTCTCAGATATTAGACTTCACAGCAGCTAGGCTTATAGGTGTGAGCCACCAGCACCTGGCTGTATTAAGTACTTATTATCTACTGGGTACTATTGTAAGTGTTGATAATATAAAAATGAACAAATAGACAAAAGTTCTTGCCATGAATTGACATATCTATTTATCCCTCATGTGGATGCTGAAAGGAATGAAGAAAAAAAGAAGAGAAAGAAAAAGAGATTGAGGTAGGCCCAGTGGCTCATGCCTATAATTCTAGTTACTAAAGAGGCTGAGATCTGAGGACTTTGGTTCGAAGCCAGCTTGGGCTGGTAAGTCTGTGAGACTCTTACGTCCACTAAACTACAAAAAAAGCTGGAAGTGGACTGTGGCTCAAATGGTAGAGTGCTAGCCCCAGGCCCTGAGTTCAAGCCCCAGAAATGGCACCAAAAAAAAAAAAAAACAACAAAAAAGATTGAATAAAGTGCTTAGCACAGTACCTGGTACACAGTAAGTATTCAGCAAATGTTTGTTACTATCATTAATAATCACGATTGCATGATTATTAACAATCATGTCTAACATACATAGTACTATGCCACTGTGAGAACCTATTGCAGAAGCTCAGGGTAACTGGCAAAGGTACTTCTTTTACAAATGGGGTGAGCTCATTTCCAGGCTGTGTCATCCCTAAGACTGCTATTCTTAACCTTTAGGCCACTTCTAACACTTCTGATTCTGTCAGCCCACTTTAACCCCTGATCATCAGACTGATGTCTGCTTCAGTCACACACTGCCCCCCACCCTGGGCAGATCAGACCAGGCCCATTTCTGGGGACTCACGTGACAAAGATGGGGTAGATGAGGTTGGAGGCACTGAGGGTGGTGTTGGCTCCCTGCCAGAACCGAAGCAGTGGGTGGAAGTACCCACTGTGCAGAACCGACTGGGGCTGCATGGTGAGGGTGTCAGCTGGATGTAATCAAGGCTCCTGGGTTGTGTGCTGGGACTCAGCTCTGTGGGGGCAACAGGAGACCATGAGACATGAATCCTATGTTCAAGAGACGGTCACATCTAGAAGATGGCTCTTCCACATCCCTGCTGGTCCACAAGGTAGGAAGAGTGAAAGGAACCCTTCAAAAGCTTCAGAGGAATCGATCTAAAGACCGAACACTGTCTGGCATCTATCTGTCTGTCTGTCTGTCTGTCTGTCTGTCTGTCTGTCTGTTTGTATATATAGCTGTTGTTCGTGGGGCTTGAATTCTGGTTCTGGGTGCTGTTCCTGAGCTCTTCAGTTCAAGGTGAGTGCTCTACCCCTTGAGCCACAGTGCCACTTCCATTTTCTGGTGGTTAATTGGAGATAAGAGTCTCATGGAGTTTCCTGCCTGGGCTGGCTTTGAACCACCAATCTTAGATCTCAGCCTCCTGAGTAGCTAGGATTACAGGTGGGAGTCACCAGCACCCAGCATTTTTTTTTGGGGGGGTTGGTTCTGGGGCCTGAACTCTGGGCCTTAGCACTATTCCTCAGCTCTTCAACTCAAGGCTAGTGCTCTACCACTTGAGTCACAGCACCACTTCTGGCTTTTCTGATTATGTGGTGCTGAGAATTGAACCCAGGGCCTCATGCATGCAAGACAAGCACTCTACCACTGAGCCACCTTCCCAGCCCCGCCCCCCTTTTTTTTGCCAGTCCTGGGGCTTGAACTCAAGGCCTGGTCACTGTCCTTGAGCTGCTCTTTGCTCAAAGTTAGCACTCTGCCACTTGAGCCACAGTGCCACTTCTGGCTTTTTCTGTGTATGTGGGGCTGAAATTGAACCCAGGGCCTCATGCATTCAAGGCAAGCACTCTTCCAACTGAGCCACATTCCCAGCATTTTTTTTTTTTAAGTAACAACTAAGCTGGGCACTGGTGGCTCACACTTGAAATCCTAGCTACTCAGGAGGCTGAGATCTAAGAACTGTAGTTTGAAGCCACTCTGGGCAGGAAAGCTCATGAGACTCTTATCTCCATTTAACCACCCAAAAAAGGTGGAAGTGGACCCATAGCTCAAGTGGTAGAGTGCTAGTCTTGATTAAAAAAAAAAATATATAGGAAAACTGGGTGCCAATGGCTCACACCTGTAATCCTAGCTACTTTGGAAGCTGAGATCTGAGGCTCATGCTTAGAAGCCAGCCCAAACAAGAAAGTTTGTGAGACTCTTATCTCCAATTAAGGGTAAGAAATCATAAAAATCAGAAATAAAACAAAAAAATCTGGAAATGGAGGCTATGGCATAAGTGTAGATGCTGGCCTTAAGAAAAAAGCTCAGGGACAGTGCCTAGGCCCTGAATTCAAGCCCTGACACACAAAAGTAACAACTTACACTGGGCATCGGTGGCTCACACCTGCAATCCTAGTTATGCAGAAGCCTGAGATCTGAGGATCAGGGTTTGAAGTCAGCCTGGGGAATGAAAGTTGTTGAGACTTTTTTTTTTGCTGGTCCTAGTACTTGAAGTCTGGGCCTGGGTGCTTGTCCCTGAGCTTTTGAGCTCAAGACTAGAGCTCTACCACTTGAACCACAGCTCTACTTCCAACTTTTTAAATTTAACTGGAGATAAGTCTCATGGACTTTCCTCCCCAGGCTTGCTTTGAACCTTAACCCTTAGATTTCAGTCTCCTGAGTAGGTAGGTATACAGGCATGAGCTAGACTCCTGAGCCTGAGACTCTTTTATTTTTAATAAACTACAAAAAGCCTGAAATGGAGCTGTGGCTCAAGTGGTACAGTGCTATCCTTGAGCAAAAGAAGCTGAGAGACAGCTCCCAGGCCCTGAGTTCAAGTACCACAAGACTGGTACAACACACACACACACACACACACACACACACACACACACACACACACACACACACACACACACACACACACACACACACACACACACACACACACACACACACACACACACACACACACACACACACACACACACACACTGTAAAAAGTTACTAGTTATTTAACCAAAGGATTGGAAATAAAAAAGAAAGAAAACCAGAATGCATCCTTGCTTACTCATACTTCAAAAAGCACTGGTCCAGCCAAGATTTTAACTTTGCATATCCCTATGATCCCAGCAGAAATCTTAGAAAGATACAGGTAAGCAAAAAGAGAAAAATATCCTGTAATTCTACCTTCATCAAAAAAAGTGCTGCTAACTCCTTGGTGTATGGTCTTTGAACTAGGCACAACATATACAAAGCCACCAAATAGTACCTGTAAGGCCAATAGAGGGCCAGACACCCAGCTGCCCTCCCCACTGAGCGGCACCTTGTCCCCTTTACCTGGAAGTACTGAGCTCTCCCCACAACCTCCCACACCCAAAGCCTCTAGCTTCTCCTCCTCTTGGGCTGATATTTCCTGCTTTGCAGTGTGTCTTATGAAACAGCCCTTGTGGCCCAGCTTATCTCATGCCAGTAGAAGGAATTTCTGCAGGGCAGGGCCCAGGATGAGTTCATTTCACCTCTCCCTCCCAAGGACTCTGCTAGTAAACACTGATTACTATGAAGTAGAAGACAGTATGAGTGCCATGCCAAGCAAGGGAGGGACAGAAGACAGAAAGAAGCAGAGCATCACTTTTGTGCCTTGAGCCCCTATGATGTGCCAGGTGGAGCCGGCATATTCACAGGTGACTTCCTCCCAAGTTCACAAGCTGACTAAAAGTGCACTGCAGAGTGAGGAGCCTGGCACATGACACACTAGGGCCTTGGGTCCCATGTGAGTTGGGAGGGTTTGCATTCTGTTCTGCAGGTGTATGCGTTCAGCCAGACTGGGGAAGGGAGGACAGTGTGCCTTCAGGTAAGGGGATGGGAGATGGCTGCTCACTGTCCCGAAGATAGGCAGAAGAAGAGGGGACAAGAGGGGCCAGAATAAGCCAGGAAAAAGTTCTGAGCAGGGAGTAAAGCTGTGGTCAAAGCCACCGTGAAGATAAATCTTGTGGCTGCACAGAGCAGACAGGAAGCAGAGGAGCACAGAGGCTCTGAGGAGCCAGGAGGCAGGAAGGAAGGGCCATCTTGAGTCAGCCAAGAGTCAGTCTCTTAGGGCAAATGCTCCAAATTCGCCTGACCTGGAGGGCAGCAGGGCCAGGGCCAGGGCCAGAAGATGATGGGAAACTAGAGTGGGAGATGACTGGGAAGAGTTCCATTTTAGATATTTCCTTTTAGAGGTGCCTGGAGGAACAATGAATAGCCAAGCAAAGGGAGAAAATTAGAGCTGCAGGGTCTGGTAGGCCCTAGTCCAACTGCTCCTTGTACAAATGGATGCTCAAGCTACAGAGAGGGCAAGGACTTACCTAAGGTCACTCAGCAAGTTAAGAGGGTAAAACAGGACTAGAACACTGGTGGTCAGTGTGCTGGTACAGTCTTTCTGCCTGTCCCCTACAATCAGCCCAGGGGCTCCTCTTATCCTATCTTCCTCCTTGCTGGGGTAGGAATTATCAGGAGCTACACAAGGTCTCACTCAGCTACCACACCCCTGGGTGGGCCAGCCTCATCACTGGATGCAGGCAGGCCAGAGTCCCAGGGCTGTCTCAACAATCATTCAGCAGATAGGAGGTCCAGTTTGTCTATTTTCTGTAAGACTTCGTTCAAGTCTGCTAGGAGCAGACTTAGAGAGGTTAAGTTACTTCCCCAAGAATACACAGCTAGTGTGTACTAGCAGCTAGGGTTTGACTTTGGTCTAGACCCCAAGTACAAGATTGTACATACTACACCTCCATATTACTAGTAAACATTTGATTCAGTAGGTAGGTATCTCTTCTCACCATACTGTTTCTGCTTTGTATGCTGGAGAGCTGGAGAAAAAATAACAGAAACTATACTTCATGTATCAGTAATGTGCTGGGCCCTGGAGTTGGAACTTTATATTTCTATTATCTTGTTCAAGGGCAAGAACTGTCCTGACTTTTAGTGATAAGGAAACAAAGGTTCAAAGGAGTTATGTGACTTGTTCAAAGTCATTCTGAAAAAAGAGAGAGAGAGTGTGTATGTGCGCGTGCGCTCGTGCACCAGTCCTGGGGACCTTGAACTCATGGCCTAGGTGCTGTCCTTGGGCTTCTTTTCCTCGAGGCTAGCATTCAGCCACTTGAAACACAGTTCTACTTCAGCTTTTTCTGGTAGTTTAATGGAGATACAAGTCTCACAGATTTTCCTGCCTAGGGTGGCTTTGAACCGTAATCTTCATATCTAAGCTTCCTGAGTAGCTAAGTAGCTAGGAATCTTCATATCTAAGCTTCCTGAGTAGCTAAGTAGCTAGGAATACAGGTATGAGGCACCTGGCTAAATCAAACTTTACAACCACGTCTATGCTCTGACTTATTCTCTTGTACATAACTTTTGCAGCACACCCTAGATTCTGGAATTCAAACCTGTATTCCACTGTCCTAAAGGAACATCCTTTAGAAGCCTAAGGGAACAACAGACACAGGCTCCAGGCTTATCAGACGCAGGGTTGCTAGGAGCTGGGCTGTCCAAGTTTCACCCTGAGGATCCTGGGAGAGGTAGGGAAGGGAAGAGAAGCTAGAGCAGGTTCATTGCAAACTGAACTTTCATTGGGGGTGAGGGATGGTCAGAAAGACAATAGACTGAGAAACAGATCTCAGTGCTGAAAGAATTTAAAGACTGAAAATTAGCGATCCCACTTAATTCCTTCCATTTTAATGTGGAAGATGGTCTTGAGATGGCAGTGAGTGAGGCACAGAGGAAGGAATTGACCTTGAGGCTCTTCTTGGCTTCTAGTGCACTGTGACCTCTACCACACAGATGCAGTCAGTTACAAACAGTACTTAGTAAACATCTTTGCAAAATGTCCTGAACAAACCTTGTACACAAGGCCAAGGTGTGCCTTGTGAAAAACCCTCAAAATTTGGAACATTTTCCCACTGGGGGGAGGGACTCTCTCCCCCCAAATTAAGGAAACTTGCACCTTTCAGCTTAAGTCCTATGTCACATCATTCACAGGAATATGCTACCATGAGGTCTAGCATATCCACTGACTCATGTCATTACAGGTTAGCTTTGCTGGCAAGCAGTATAGGGTGGCTTAGAAAGAACCACGTTTCAAGCTCCTGCCTGTAGTTCTTGCTACTCAGGAGGATGAGATCTGAGAATCTCAGTTCAAAGCCAGCCAGGGCAGGAAAATCCATGTATCTCTAATTATCAAAAAGCTGGAAGTGGAGCTGTGGCTCAAGTGGTAGAGTGCTAACCTTAAGCAAAAAAGATTAGGAACAGCATCTAAGACCTGTGTTCAAGCCCCAGGATCAACACATCAACACACACACGTACACCATCCCACTCCACTCCACACACAAAGGAAAGGGAAAGAGAGAATTAAAAAAACAGGTTTCAGAGTCAAATACCAGGTCTGATTTTGGCTCAGCTCAAAGCTGGTAGCCTTTCAGAACCTTCCTTTGATAATGCATGAAATGGGCTAATATTCCAAAACTTTCAGGGCTATGCAGAAAATTAGAAGTGAGGTATGTATCTGGCACCAAGGGTCTTCACAGTAAATATGTGGTTCATTTGATTACTATTTGTTGCTGGTACTCCTGTGCCACATAGAAGGGAAGGCATTTGTTCAAGCCATGCAGGCCATAGATGTTTCGAGATACCTGAGGTGAGGTCCCTGTCCACCAGGCAGCTTTGGTGGGAGAGAAATAAAATAACCACCACACAGATCCTAAGCAGAAGGCTGCCCAGGGCTTGTGTCTCTGGAGTCACAGCTTCAAGGACACCGAAGCCCAGCTCTTCACAATAACTGTGAAATCTCCTTTTGATTTGGCAACAAACCCCTCCACCTGGTGTAATTTAATTTGAGTTATGGGAGTGGCTGTGAAGGAGCCCCAGGTTGTGCTCCAGAGGATTCCAGAGGCTGTGCTCTTGGCACAGAGAGTATGGACCTCCTGCCAGATCTGGTAGGCTCTGTACCAGCTGAGGAGGAGGCAGTTAAGAGGGCCAGCTAGGTAGAAGGGCCCAGCCTGAGAAATCCAAAGTCCCACAAAGACTCAGAATAGCAGCTGTCTGGCAGTTTCTGCAAAGGGACAGACTAGTGGTCTATTTGCATTTTCTGAATACTTTGTGCCCGCTGGACCAGAGCTTAATTTAGGTATAAAAGGAAGAGGGTGACTCTCACCTGGCCCTAGGGCTTTGATAATCTTGGGGTTAGATAGACATCTGGAGTTGGAAGGAGAAGCTGCTGTTTCCACAGCCTCCTAGAATATCTTGGCTTAGAATTTACGTCATTCAAACAAGGCTGAAACTGGGCTCCGGAGTAGGAGAAACACTGAAGTTCATGCAGCAGGTCAGCTGCAGATCTGGACTAGAATTCGGGTGTTCGGCAGCCTAGTCCTCAGTTCCCACCACAACTATAAGGTAGATTTCAAATTTTCTTCCCAGCAGAGCTGTGTTTATGGATCAAGGAAGAAAGGGGGCGTCATGGTAATTCTGAATCTGGCTGCTGCTGGTAGCAGGGTGTGTGGGCTCTGGAGTCTGAGATGTGGGGACAAATTCTATTTCCAGCTATGTGACCTCAGTTTTCTCATCTGCTAAGTGGGGACCTAACCCGACCTCAATGAGTTGTTGTAAGGACTGAATGGGACAAAGCGATGGGACTCCTAGCACAAGCGGCTCTTATTGTTTCCAGCTCCTTCCTCCAGCCCGCTAGATACCTCTGACCCCGCTCTGATGGAGACTGCCTGGCAGCCTCCAGAGATGAGAAACGGGGCCTGCATTCAGGCCTCGACCCTAGGTGTTGCCGGGCCGTCTAAGCCTAAAGCGCCGGGGCAACTGGGGTGGGGGGAGGGAGGTTCACCCCCAGCAGCACAACACAATCCTCGGGACACAACACAATCTTGGGATGCGAGATTCTCGGTGCAACAGCACTTGTCTCGCTCTGGAGCTGCCCTCTCAAGCCCGTCACCTCCTGGAACGCCGGTTCCCGCTTACCTGACTCGCCAGAGCTCCGAACCGCTGGCGCAGCCACCGCGGTCTCCCGACTCCAGGCTCCGGGTCCCACGTGGGGGCGGGGCGGCTCACCCGGAAGCAGCTCCCCCCCCCTCCCGCCCGCCCCTCATAGCGTGAAACCACGCCCTGCATGGGCATTCAAGGGACAATTGGCCAGTTCCCGCGAGGCCCCTCCCCCTCCCCGGCCAATCGGATATGCCCTCGGGCTTCAGAGCCACCCCTCCGGGTGCTAGGACTTCTCTGGCGCTGGCTGGACCACAGAGCTACCACGTGGGCCCGTTGGATCTCTGCGGGAGTGTGAGGCGGGCTTAACCCTACCTTCACCCCAGCTTTCACCCGAGTTCACTTTGCAGTTCTGTTACCCTCCCCGGGCAAACTTGGCACTGGTTTATTGATGAAAGAACAATGAGCATCAAGGAAAACACCACCACAATGGCCTAACACAATAACTTAAGTCCACTTTCGCAGACTGAGCACTTTAGAGTTGTTGAGTTCAGCATCAGACTGTTTTCTCATTTCAGTGAGAATTTAATCCAGTGTAACTAATTTACTCAGAACCTAATCTGTGCCATGGGTTGGGAGATGGGATATGAATAGACAGGAGAATTAAAAAAGCAAACCAAAAAAAACCTTCCAAGTCTGACAGGGGCTTCAGACAGGACAATAATGGGTACATTAAAATCTGACCGGAGGTCTGTGGGTAGTGGTTTTGGAGCAGAGTATGTGCAGGGGCAGCAAAAAGCGGTTTGGTGGTTATGAAGGCCTGGGAAATGTCTTGAAGCTAAAGGTAGTGGTTGTTTAACACCAAATTGTTCACTTAAACATGTTTCATTTTATGTTTTGTAATTTTTTTCAACTCTTGAAGAAAAACCCACTAAATGCAATCTGATATTCTACAACTTGTTAAGAGAAAAAGGATATGAAAGACTGGTTAAATACCAGAATAGTGAGATTAATCTTTGTCAATTTTGACCAAGTGTACCATAGTTCTAAAAGATGTTAACATGAGGAGAAAGTTGGATGAGTATATAATTCTACTTTGTAACTTAAAAAGTCTTTGTAGTTTTTTTTGTAAATCTAAAATTATTCCAAGACAAAATGTTTATTAAAACAAAAGCCAGGAGCCGGGCCAAAGACCACTGAGACATAATCCCAATTTTCATAAATTAATAGTAAGATCTTAAATCAATTCTCTCTAAAAAGCCTCAACTTCCCATTGGTAAAAACACAGGACTAGGGTATACAAGTAGTTTTGAATGGGTTAGGATAGAAATCCTTTTAACATCCAAATATAGATTACAATCTTTGGGCATGTATGGCCTTGCTAAAGGTGTAACATTACCTTAGTAATAAGGGCTGGAGGTGTGGCTTGTGTACCTGCCCAGCTTGCACAAGAGCTTAAGTTCAAATCCCAGTATGACCCCCTCCCACCTCCCTAATCCCAATACTACTATAGGAATGATGGAGGTGTGTTTGGGAAAAACTGATGGCTGTCCTAAGATTTTTCTCAGTTGGTAAATTCTGTACCTTTAAATCAGCAACATGTTTTTCTTAGTAAGTTTGCTAAGGGATAGAGCAGAATTCATGAAATTGTTTTCTGACTCATTCTTGACTAGAACACAAACAGCTTTATATAGGAGGGTAGAAGGTTAGAATAGATGGTAGTGAGCCTGCCTTACTCAGTCTTAAGTATAGATTTAATTTCATAGGAAGCAGGTAGGGATTGTAGTCGTCATGTTTCAGAAAGGATCCAGTTGTTAACTAATACCAAGGGGAAACTAGGGGATGCAGAGATGAAATTAGACACTGAGCTCAAAGAAAATCAACATCCAGATGAGACTAGGGATTAGCCTAGAGTGGTGCTTGTAGGGGTTAAGAAAGGATGTTTCTGATGATGAAAATGAGGGGAAAAATCACCTAAGTGACCACTGAGTTGAATCTTTGTGAAACTTTCTTGAGAAAGGGTCTTAACATGTGACACAGGCTGTCATACAACTTTCAATGATCCTCAAGTGCTAGGATTACTGCCATGTGCCATCATGCCCAATGTAACTTTTACAATTTGACTTGAGATCTGATAGCTATGTAGATTGGATAGGTAGTAGAGTTGTGATTAAGAAATAGCAGAGGTTAAAGCTGGGCACTGGTGGCCCACACCCATAATCTCAGCCACTCAGGAAGCTGAGCTCTGAGACTGCAGTTCAAAGCCAGCTGGGGCAGGAAACTCTGAGATGCTTATCTCCAATTAACTACCAAAAAAGCTGGAAATGGAGCTGTGGCTCCAAGTGGTAGTGTTAGCCTTGAGCACAAAAGCTCAAGAACAGTGCCCAGGGCATGAGTTCAAGCCCTAGGACCAGCACCAAAAAAAAAGGAGAAAAAGAAGTTTAAAAAGGAGGTAACAGTAATGCTACTATATAGGGTTTAAGATTTAATTCCTGAAGGCATTTAAAGCAGTCCCAGACACAACTATTCAAGAAGTCACGAAAACATTTGTTCTGGTATTAGAAGAGCAACACCTACTGGTCATCCAAGGTGATATAAGACCCAATGTTTGTTACAAAGGGCTGGCCCAGTTCACATTCCACATACTGTACTGAGTCATGATCAGTAGGTCCTCTCCAAAACCAAACTCTGAGTCATCACTTTAAACAAGAATGTTCTTTATTTATACAAAGCATTACAATCTTCTCAAGTCTTCAGTCACTTATCAACAAACTTTTCACTGTATTCACTTAACAAAAAGCATCCAACTATATTACACTACCTGCCAACCCCAAGTGCTCAAGTAAGACAAGAATGTGCTTGGAGTACTGAATGGAAGATAAGACTATGAAAAGCCAACGAGGATACTTTAGAGACAGTTAAAGGAGAAGGATTTGTGTGTGTGTGTGTGTGTGTGTGCTCACGCGCACACACACACACACACACACACACATGCATGTGATTCCAGAGCACCATCATATTTCCCTTAAGGTTGAGGAGTTTTATAAAACCATTTTTAAGACACGACACTAAGGAACCAGAAGAATCTGAACCCTGGGATACAAGCAGGTATTCAAAGTTCCTAGACTGGCCAACAAAGTGAGTAAAAGAAAGTGGGACTAGAAAGCAGAAAGGTAAAAAGAAACAAAGAGAAGCATAGAGGGAGAAAGTTGTGTTTAGGAGAAATAAAGTCTAGCGCTTGTCACAAATTAAGAGAATGCAAAGCCACACCCAGTTTGGGAAATGGGAAAGAAAAAGCCTGGGATTTTACACCTTCCAGGTGATCATCCTAAAGCTTTACAGTGGTAGGCAGTGAGGTACATGTAGCACTAAGTCATGTGCTTTGTAAGACCTCAGTGGCACCTTTGCATGACCAACTTTAATCTCCATTGCTATTTTAAGCCCATAAGTGCCCAGAGTTCAGCTACCCCACCAAGTTAAATGGACAGGTAATAAAGAAGAGCTGCAGCAAAGTGGGCCTAGTGAAAAAAAAATGTTATTGTGTCAAATAAAGAGATGGCAGATTGGATTTCATTATTCACCCAGCTTTCCAGTAGTTTCCTAAAGCTGAAACATTCAGACTACTATTCTTTGGTGCTAGGGATGGAACCTAGGGCCCTCCATAGCGGCACATGCTAAGCAAGTGCTCTATTACTCAATTATATCCCCAGCCACCTGGCCATTCTTAATAAGCTACTATTGCCAAATACTGTACAATCAAATGTAGGCTGACCATGATCAAAGCCCCAATTCGTCCTGAGCCTTCACTGCCCCTGTGATCTGAAACACAGCCAGCAGCATGGAAATTATTATTACTTTTATAGAGGGACAGGGAGACAGGGATCAAAACACTACCTAAACCTACACCTAAGTAAACAGAAGATTTCAACTGGCCAATTTAATCAGCTTTCAGAATCCTCCTTACTAAAAAGTCATAACTTTCAGACCAATCAAGCAAATCAGGATTCTGCTATTCAGATGTTCTGAGGCTGGGAGAGCTGGTTTGGATAATTCTATTCAGTTTTTATTTTGATCTCAGGCACTTGTGCCTAAGACCACTTACCCAGCAGGGAAAAGCTTCATATAAACACAAGATATTTCTAGGTGGTATCTTCTACAATGCCATCCTGCCCACCCTATTCAGTTGTCTACTTCCTCCTCTTCATTTGGCTCATCTTCTTCCAGTCTTTCTTCATCTTCATCATTGTCCTCATCCCTGCTCTTGTCTGGCTCTTCTGAATCTGTTTTTTTGTCTTTGTCCTTCTTCTTTTGCTCTGAGGCTTCCTTCTTGCCTTTCTGCTCCCGCCTATATGCTGTTAGGAAGGAGAAATGGGGTTTTCTAGTGACCTTTGCTATATTTCTTTGTTTTATAAATACCTATAACAAGCCGGGCGCTTGTTATAGGGAGAAGTGGGGTTAGAAGGCAGAACTGGAAGCATGAGGTGGACCATGTAGCCATCATATAGTAAGAAAAATGGAGACACAGAGGATCAATAAAGAGCTCAGCCTCCCAAACAGCTGAGATGGTACCAACTAATCTGTGTGGCGTCAACCCCAGTACTGACATTGGACCTCAAGGGAAGTATACTGAAAGCCTCAAGACTGGGGGATCAAAGCACAGAGGATGAACATCTTCATGATTCAGAAAACAGAAGGGATACCTTCTAGAGCTTCTTTTAAGGGGGTAATGAATCGCTGGAACTCCATCTCTTCCATGGCGGAGAGCACATCACTGGCATTGAGTGTCTTGCGCTTCCCTTTCATTGCGAAGTTATTGGCACTGGAAGAAAGAGAAGAGAAAGGCCATCAGGGATCAGAGGCTGGCAGACTCTCTCCTGCCAGGTGTGGAGTGATGGGAACCAGTACACGCAGAGTGGGGACGGGGGCGGGGGCGGGAGGTCGTGTACATCCTAGATGTATGGGCTTTTGTGTGACTTAAGAGTTACTCCTTCCTTTCCCTGCACAAAGGGCGAAGGCCGAAATTACGTTTACTTTGCTCCAGAACTTGTAGAAACTGCAGGAGGCTCTCTCTCCTCCACGGATTCATTACTGGGGTCTGTGTGTGCCAGGCCACCAACTGGAGGCAGGTGCTCTCTGCGCTCCAGCAGTGCCCTGGGTAGCTCCGCCGCACTCACCAGGACGTGGCATACAGCACGAAGACGCTGGCGGCGCGGGAGATGGCGCTCCGGGCCTCCTTGGAGATGTTGACTCCGTCCGGGAGCTGTACGGAGAGCGGAGGTGAGCACCAATACCAGCCCAGGACCTGCTTCCCGCCCGTCCGCCCTGACCTATCCGCCAGCCCCAGCAGCTCACCGCCTCCTTGATAATTCTAGTGATGACAGCGTTGGGCAGATTTAGGTCCTCGGGCCTCTCTGCCATTGCCACCGCCGGGGCCCGAGCTTTCTTCGCCCCAGGCCTCCTTCTTCAGGGTACCACAGCGTCCGGACTTCCCGCGTCGCTGAGGTTTGGCCCTCGGACGCTTCCGTCCCACCCCACGTTGCTCACAGTGTCCCACAGTGCCACGCGCGCCACACCTTCCTTCCTGCCGTAAGCCCGCCCTCGCTTTAAGTAGTCGGAGCATCTGAACTCTCCAGATAGCCGCGTTTTTGGCCCATTAGGGTTTCCGTCCAAGCCAACGTGGCGTTCACTTTCTCCCCAGTCTGTCTCTTTTTTTTGTGATTCACATTATCACCACGTCAGGAGCTTTCGCGTCAAATGAAGTATGCCTCATGAGGCTTCCGTTCATTCCCCACCGTGCTTTGCGCGGCTACTTGGCGACTACAGGTCCAGGAAGCTCTAGCGTGAGCGGCGAAGGCGTGTCTGGAGCCCGCTGGGCGGGATCTTTCCTACAGGAGGCGGGTTGATAGGCGGAGCCTTTCCTGAAGGAGGCGGGTGATAGGCGGGGCCTTTCCTAGGGGGACACAGGCATTGTGGGCGGGGCATTTACCGGCCGGGGGCGGGGGTGGGGTTTCGGGTGTGGTAGGCGGGGCCTCTTGAAAGAGGCGGGAGCGGCTGCCCAGCCGGAGACTTCTCTGCTCCGCGGGAGCTGGCAGCACGGTCTCCACAAGACTCCGTTATCTGCTTTGGTCCCCCAACAGGAGTCCCCATTATTTTTTTCTCGTTTGGAATGAAACGGGACCTTCTTGGGTTCTTTTCCCCTTTCAAATCCTCTGGAGCAGTTGTCCATTCTGCTTGCCTCGAGACTTAGTAATGATCGCATTAAGTGTTACGCAGTTTTGTTGCTTTTGTTTTTAACGTGAACTAACAACGCGGACAAGATGAACCTGATGAGATCGCGGAGTGCCATGCAGTCCAGACAGGTAACCGAGGGGCGAGAAGCGGCAGCTTCAACGAGTCATGCAGCCGCTCCTAGACATTCACAGATGACCCCTGTCAACACTGCATTTGCTTTTTAAGTTCATGAAATGGTCCACCGTGCATCATTTCCCGTCAGAATCATTACCCACGTGTCGCATTGGCGTTTTAAGTTATATTAATATGTCAGGCCCAACCCCTCCCCATCTATCCCCATTCTGGGGATTGAACTCAGGGCCTTTCACTAGCTAGGCAAGCGCTCTAGCCCTTGACACATACCCCTAGTTTGTATTTTTTCCCCCATATTTAATTGCATGGAAACTCTCCTATTGAGAACATTATAGTGCAGCTTTTCTCCTCCTTGAAATACACAGTCTTAAGGCTCTTGTTTTCCTGCCTTCTGTGGAGCCATGATTATAGAGATGTGTTTCCCTATTTGGAGAAACAACAGAACATTTCAGTGATAAATTCCCACTGAAACTGCTTCAGTTAGACTGTTGGTCTGGTGTGGAGAACTCTGCACTTGGACAGAACAGACCTGGCTTAAAGACTTCAGTAGCTGTTCTGTTCCAGTCGCTTGCTCTTTACTTGGCCCTATGTTGTCAGATGTTTTGATCTCTAAGAGGAGCCAGAAATCTGGACATTATGGACGATTCCAGTTTTAAAATACTGGCTCAAAGTGCCTATCAAACAAGTCATAGGTCAAGTGTAATCCCAGGCCAATAGTTGGTTATCTCTGATCTAAATTGTTACAAGTTGTTTAGAATAAGGAGTTTGTTACTGTTTTCCATGCCCCAAACAAGGTCCTCCTATGCATTTTGTACTCAACAAATGTGAAATGGGCAATGTCCTTATAAAGTAAACTGGCTCACATCTGTAGTCCTAGTTACTTAGAAAGCAGAGATCTGAGAATCAATGTTCAAAGTCATGTTAGGCACCAAAATCCATTACCTCATCAAAAAGCTGGAAGTGGAGCTGTGGCTCAGTAGTATGGTACTAGCTTTGAGTGAAAAAAGTAAAGGGATGGTGCCTAGGCCCTGAGTTAAAGCACAGAAAATAGTTCTTGAGGATAAGGTAGTAGTGGTTGCCTAAAACATCTTAGAGAAAGGAAGATAATATTTATCAAGCACCTATTATATATGATACACAACAGTGTAGTATCTCATTTAACACTTCTATAATCTTCTTTAAGACGTCTGTTCCTGAGGAAAACAGGCTGGGAGGGATGAAGTTACTTGGCTAAGGCCATATATCCAGTCCATAGAAAGACAGTGACCTGAGAAGCAATGGCAAATCCACTTATTTGCAATTTGAACAAGCCTATTCACGATTGGTAGATGTCTTACCTGCTTCATGGGAATTAGAGTGTATTGAAAATGGAACCACATCTTCCAAAAGTTTGAGCCATTAAAAACACTTACATGACTTCATTGATTGTAATATCAGAAGGCCTTTCAAAAACGGTGACCTCTTTTCACTGATGATTAATGAGAAAAATGAAAGGGTGCCAACATTTATTCTGAACTAATTGTATGGCAAGCTTTTTGTTTTGTTTTTGTGGTCATGGAGGCTGAACTCTGGGCCTGAGCACTGTCCCTCAGCTCTTCAGCTCAAGGCTAGCAACCTACCACTTGAGCCACAGCACCACTTCCAGATTTTTTTCTGCTTATGTGGTGCTGAGGAATTGAACCCAGGGTCTCATGCATGCCAGGCAAGCACTCTAACACTGAGCCAACTTCCCAGCCCTGTATGACAAGCTTTTTAATGCCTACAACTAATTGTAATGATTAGGACAGACTTTTCCTCGTTTTACAGATGAGGAAAATGAAGCTCAGATTGCTTAAGTCTAGACAGTTGGCTGTTAAATGGTCTACCAGGAGATCTTTTGCTCTCCATACTTCCTATTGGACCTTGCCCTGAGATATTTTCACATATATTTGTTACCTGTCCTGAATTATTCTGTGACCATCATATACCTAAATGGGTTTCATAGAAGTATTTTATTATTTGAATCCCAGTTAGGACCTAGACTATCTAGCTACTGTATAATATTACTCCGCATTTATGCAATTCTTGACTCTCCAGAGACTAGAAAAGTACAGGATTGGCCTTCCTCCTAAATCACTGATGGTTATGAACTTGCCGGATGAGAGCCAGTGGGATGAAACCACCTGTGACCAGGCTGTCTGTCAGCATCCGCAATGCTGGGCATCTATTCGCCGCGTTGAGAGGGGCCATCCTCGAATCATGGGAGCACCTGGCAAATCCCCCCTGGAAGCTAGAGGTGAATAAGCTAGTTCTTCCTTCTTTGTCATAAGATCCTTAAAATGTTTCTGTTTGGCTCCCTTTCTCCATGTAATATCGCCCATTCTTTCTTCTGGTCTGCTTTCTCAGAAAAACTCCCAGTGCTCACTATTATGAACATGTCAGATTCCAGCTTGCAGACCAAGCAACTTGCTAACCAACAGTTATCACACTTCCCCTATAGAAAGACTTCATTGTCTCCGGGTTCAAAGCTTAAATATAAACGTTCCAGCAGGTAAATTATCACGGAATCTCCTTAGTAGACTGCTGTCTCCAAATTGTAGTTTATGATTTTCCCTTACCCTCACAGTAGGCTTTGAGAAATCTGAATGAAAAAGGAAATAGTCATTCAGTTAAAGAAGTAGTGACTAAGCAGGGAGAAACAAACAGAAGACATACCTGCTTATGTTTTGGGATTTGGACCGTTTGGGACTTAGACTGGGTGGTTTAAAGAATGAAATTCATTTCTTTGGATTAGCCTTACATATATTTATTCATATGTTTAGTACTGGTATCAGAGCTTTTTCTTTTATTATTATTTTTGCTTTTATTGTTATTATAAAGGTGTTATACAGAGGGGCTACAATTACATAAGTCAAGTAATAACTTTTTTGGAAGAATGTCATCCCTTCCCTCACTCTCTCCCAGGAAGTTCATTTTTTTTTGAGTGCCAGGAAATACTTCTGCCTAGTAGTTCCTAACTCAGGGCACTTTCATCTATACAAGTGGCATTGATCCCAACATCTGAAGTTTGAGCTGACTGCTGAAAGTGGGGATTGTGTGCAGGAGGTGAACTGGAAGAGAGTTCTAAACAATAAGAATAGCATATGTAAAAGCATGAAGGACAGAAGAAATCTTTTTTTTTTGGTGGTGGTGGTGGGGCTTGAACTCGGGGCCTATACACTGTCCCTGAGCAATTTTACTCAAGGCTAGTGCACTAGCACTTTGAGTAACAGTGCCACTTTCCATGTTATAGCTGTTAATTGGAAATAAGCATCTCATGGACTTTCCTGCCCTGGCTGGCTTTGAACCATGATCCTTGGATCTTAGCCTCCTGAGTAGCTAGGATTACAGGTGTGAGTTACCAGCGCCTGACAGAAGACATCTTTTAAGTACTATTGAACTATGTATCTGGCCCATCCAGCAGTAATGAAAGAGGGGCTTTACAAAACAAGCTAAAAGTTGGAAATTTACTTTATGCTTCTACATTATTCTTTCATTTATAAATTTAAGATGTCTATAAAGTAAGGGAAACGATACTATCTTTATTATTGTAGGAGGCGTAGTTGATAATTTTTTTGTTTTTTAGACATGGGCTTGTCATGTAGCCCAGTGCTCTAAATATATATGCTCTACTATAATACAGGTTGGCTTTGAACTCACAATTCTACTTCAGCTTCCTAAGTGCTGGGATTATAGCCATACATTTCCAGGCTTGGGTACAATTTTCACACGTGTGTGTGCATGTGTGTGCATGTGTGTGTGTGTGTGTGTGTGCGCATACGTGAACATTCAGAGCTATTGCTTGTTGTTGTTGTTTTCTCAAGGCTAGGGCTCTACCATTGGAGCCACACTTCTACTTCAGGATTTTTGCTGGTTAATTGGAGATTAGAGTCTCACTGAATTTTCTGTCCAGATTGGCTTTGAACTGCATTTCTCAGATCTTATGCTTTGGAGTAGCTAGGATTACAGGTGTGAGCCACCAGCACTTTGCAGTTTTCACTATTTTTAAATATAACTAATTGGTAGTAAGTATATTCACCATGTTATACAACCATTACCACTATCCACCTCCAGGATTCTTATCATCTCAAACTATATCCATTAAACCATAACCCTTCATTCTCTCTATTGAACCCTTAGTAATCCCTACTCTATTTCCTATCTCTTTGAGACAGGTATCTAGTCTGAGTACCTAATATAAGTGAAATCATGGGAATCTGTCTTATTATATCTGGCTTGTATCACTTGCTATAGTGTTTTCTAGATTCATCTATGTAGTAGTTATGTATCAGAATTCCATTACATTTTAAATCAGTAAAATTCTCATTTCTTTAGGCCTCAGAGGTTACCTAACAAAAATGAGATGAATCAAATTAAGTTTCCAAAAGTAAGTTGTGAAATAAAAAGGTAACTCTTCTACACTTTCTCCTTATTTATGGAAAAAAATAGTTTGCTTTTAACATTGTTTTTCAGAATCACTATAGCTGGAATAATGATGGCACTGTCTAGTATTGTGACTTAATGTGTGTAAGGCTCTATAATAACAGCTTTATAGGTTAATTTTCAGAATCACAGGCACAAGATAGATTGGTTTGTGAAGGTTTGGTATAAGTTTCCTGCTTAGGGGCAAAGCAAATAGTTGTCTCATAGTCAGAAAATTAAAATGCTGTAATATCAAACCTAAAGTGAACCTTAAGGTCATCTACTCTGATGACTTTCAAACATACATTTGTTTATTTATATATATATATATTTACTTACTTACTTATCAATCATAGGCTTGAACTCCAGGCCTGGATGCTGTCCCTGAACTTTTCTGCTCAAAGCTAGCACTCTATGGCTTTGAGCCACAGGTCCATTTCTGGTTTTCTGGTGGTTAATTGGAGATAAGAGTCTCAGGGATTTTCCTACCTGGGCTGGTTTTTGATCCGAGATCCTCAGATCTCAGTCTTCTGAGTAGCTAGGATTACAGGCCTGAGCTCTCAGCTCCCAGCTGATTTTCAAACTTTTAAAAGTATTTATGGTTAAGAAATAGCTGTATGGGCTGGGAAGGTGGCTCAGTGGTAGAGTGTTTGCCTTGCATGCATGAGACCCTGGGTTCAAGTCCTCAGCACCACATAAGCAAAAAGAAAAAAAAAAGCTGGAAGTGGCACTGTGGCTCAAGTGGTAGAGTGCTAGCCTTGAGCTGAAGAGCTGAGGACAGCGCCCAGGCCCAGAGTTCAGGCCCCATGACTGGGCTCCACCCCCCCCCCAAAAAAAGAAATAGATTTAATAACAAAAACATGAGATAATCTATATAGTGTTTAAGGGGGAGGTAATCTAATCTTTTTCTACTTTGGTTTATTCTAGTATTTCACTTTTACTTATTTACTTGTTTTTATTTTTAATTTATTTTTTTGGTGTCAGTAGTGGGGCTTGAACTCAGGTCCTGGCATTCTCATTCTTGCTTAGTTGTTTTCTGCTCAAGACTGGCAGTCTATCACTTGAGCCACAGCTCCACTTCTTGCCTTTTGCTGGTTAAAAGTCTCATGGACTTTTCTGCCTGGACTGGCCTTAAACCTCAATCCTCAGGTATCGGCCTCTTGAATAGCTAGGAATGTAGTCTTGAGACACTAGTGCCTTGCCTTCTCCCGTGTGTGTGTGTGTGTGTGTGTGTGTGTGTGTGTGTGTGTGTGTGTGTGTGTGTGTGTGTGTGTGTGTGTGTGTGTGTGTGTGTGTGTGTGTGTGTGTGTGTGTGTGTGTGTGTGTGTGTGTGTGTGTGTGTTTGCTGAACTCAGGGCATGAGTACTGTTCCTGAGCTTCCTTTTGCTCAAGGCTAGTGCTCCACCACTTGAGCTACAGATCCACATCTGGGTTTTTCTGAGTAGTTTATTAGAGATAAGAGTCTCAGGGACTTTCCTTCCTGGTCTGGCTTCAAACTATGATCCTCAGATCTCAGCCTCTTGAGTAGCTAGGATTACAGGTGTGAACCACTGGCATCCAGTTCCTTTCCTCTTTTGAAAAACACTTTTTTTAAACAGGTTTTATTATTCTATTTTTATTTATGCCCAAGAAGTACTTTGATCATATTCACTACCCCCACATATGCTTTTAGGTCAACTACTGAGCCATAATCTTTTTGGTTAACATAATATTGTAGCCTGATATAGTACCAGCAAAAGCCTAACATTTCCAGCCGTTCTATCTTTCTCTTAGCTTTCAATATTGAATTTCAATGGGACAGAACTACCTTACTCTGAAACTGCCAGAAACATGGTTGTAGTCTGGATCCCAAAAGATGTAGAGAAGAAAGAGAGGTGAGTACCATGTGTACAGAACACCTTGTGTTCTGTACTTCCTCTTAGTCCTCTTCAGTTCTCCATTTTGTGATCTCCCTTTCAGCCAGAGGCCAAGCTTCTGCATTTTACCACCCTGACATTCTGTTTTAATTCATTTTGAGATCATGCTATGAGACTTCTTCATATCAGATTCTACATAGCAAGAGGCAAATAGCATATAAACCAGGACTCAATTTATTTGTGAAATTAGATTAAGAAATACATTCTCTTTCTACTAGTTTATCTTTTGTTTTTGGCAATACTGGGTTTTTGAACTTGGAGCCTTGTTCTTTCTTTGTTGTCTTGTTTATGGCTGATGCGCTACCATTTGAACCATACCTTCAGTTTGGCATTTCACTGGTTAATTTGAAATATTCTCTCTAGACTTATCTGCCTGGGATCTCCAGATCTCAGTCTCCTCATTAGTAGCTAGGATTGCAGGTGTGAGCCACCAGTGCTGTGCAGTTTTTCTTTTAAAGTAATCCAGGGCATCCAGTGAAAGAGCTTTCAGTGAAGCATTTGAACCTCTGCTCTCAACCCCAAGGCTTAAGACAGTGGTACAAAATGAACAGCTTGTAGGGCTTGTGTATACAGTAGAGCATGACAGAGATCGTTAGGCAAAACCCCAAAGGCTTGCTAGGATTGACAGCTATGGGAAAAGTGTTTAGCTGGTGCTTAATGACCACTGAGGCTTTCCTATTCTTGTTAAGTGATGGAATTTCTTTTTAGTCAGTCTTTTTTTTTTTCTTTTCTTTTTGAACTCAGGGCATAGGCACTGTCCCTGAGCTCTTTTGCTCAAGATTAATGCCCTACCACTTGAGCTGCAACTCCACTTCTGAGTTTTTCTGAGTAGTTTATTAGAGATAAGAGTCTCACAGACTTTCTTACCTGAGCTGGCTTTGAACTGTGTTCCTTAGATCTCAGCTTCCTGAGTAAATAGGATAATAGACATGAGCCATCAGTGTCCATCTTTGTCAGTCAGTTTCTTTCTTTTTCATTTCCCTTTTCTTCTTAAAAAAAATCTTGTAAGCTAGACACCATGGCTCATGCCTATGATCTACTCAGGAGCTATAGTCTGGATGTCCTGACTTATAACTACCTCCTCTGGAATAAGAATCAAGGGTCTGGTGAGGAATCCTGTTCTCCTAGATGTATATACAGGGAGAGAGAAGACATTGCAAACACAATCATGTCAGGTATATAATATAAATTTAAATTCATGCCATGAAAATGAGTTACTAATCTTGTTGCCAGTGGCTCATGCCTATAATCCTAGCTACTCAGGAAGCTGAGATCTGGCAGATTATGGTTTGAAGTGGGCTGGTCTGAAAAGGCTGCGAGACTCTTAACTTCAGTTAACTAGCAAAATGCTAGAATGGAGGTATGGCTCAAGTGGTAGAGCACCATCTGTGAGCAAGAGAGAGGAATGAGAGCATGGGGCCCTGAGTTTGAGCCCTGGTGTCAGCACCAATTACTAGATTGTCAGAAAAAAAAATATTGGGAAAGGAATTTTTGAATACTAAGGAATCTTCATGGTCATTTTTCACAAATATCCTTGGTGCCTCTCTTTAAGATGTCTGAGAAATAATTTGTGTCTATTCTCATTTTAAGCTCAGATGAAAAGGCTTTTTGGCAGAGGATGAAAGCAAAAAAGAAATCACCAAAGGTAAGTTTGATGTCTTGTCTAATCCTTTATGATATTACTTTACTGGGCTTGTTTTTGTTCTCCTTTAAAGTCTCCCCCATTCTACTCTAGCCCTGATTCCTCTCTAAATAAACAAATCTGCCCAAGAAATTCCTTTCTCAGGAATAATTACCATGCAACTTCAGTCTCCTTTTCCCTATCTGTTTCCTGGAGGAAGGCGAAGGGCACCTTGAAGAGGTGAGAGAAGGAACTGATGGGTACTCTGGGGGCTTCTGGTCTGTTACACACTTCCTCACCAGGTGCTGGTGGCTCACGCCTGTCATCCTAGCTGCTCAGGAGGCTGAGATCTAAGGATCACGGTTCAAAGCCAGCCCAGGCAGGAAAGTCCTTGAGACTCTTATCTCCAATTAACCACCAAAATTCTGGAAGTGGAGCTTCTGTCTCAAGTGGTAGAGTGCTAGTCTTGAGCAAAAAGCTCAAAGATAGGGCTGGGAAGGTGGCTCAGTGGTAGAGCACTTGCCTTGCATGCATGAGGCCCTGGGTTCAATTCCTTAGCACCACATAAGCAGAAAAAGCCAGAAGTGGAAGGGTGCTAGCCTTGAGCTGAAGAGCTGAGCGACAGCGCCCAGGCCCAGAGTTCGGGCCCCACGACCAGCAAAAAAAAAAAAAAAAAAAAAAAGCTCAAGGATAGCACCGAGGCCCTGAGTTCAAGTCCTAGTACTGGCACATACAGACACACAAATACAGACATAGATATAGACATATGTACACACAGACATACATGCAGACACAGATACACAGACACACAGATACACACACACACAGACACATTGTCCCCAAAAAAGCAGTCATAATATCAATGCATATCTTATGAAACTAAGAAAACTGAGGAGAGGGTTTGAGTTGGGAGAAATGGGAGAGAATGATGAAAAGAGGTGACCCTGATCAAAATGCATTGTACTTATAAACTGATTTGTTGAATGTTAACTTTTTTGTACAACTACTTAAAGAAAAAAAATGTAATAAAAGACCTCAAACCCTCAAACCAAACAATTATCCAAGTGATAGGATATAATTCCAGTGGACCAGGACTTGTAAGACTTGGGCTTCCAGCTCTAATCCTGCCATTTCTGGGTAACTATCACCTGGGATAAATCACAGAGCCACCGGAGACTTATATCAATGATAACAGTGTCTTGTTCCACTTCATTGGTTGAATCTGCCCCCTCTCCAGCCTTGCACTTGGCACATAAGCAAGCTTATTAGTTTGTTGAGTGAATAAATGAATGACTTCTCCAGAAAAAAATGAAACAATTAATCTCCATAGGTTTCATATATAACACTATAGGTGGTTCTCATGTTGGAGAGGAAGTGGGATTGGCTGGAGTGGGTCTTGGAAAACAAGGAGATTCACATGTCAGGGTGAGATGTTGGTGGAAAGAAACAGGCTTAAAGAGAGTACTTCAGAGAGTTTTTTTTTGGGGGGTGGGGAGGGAGGGTCTGGTCGTGGGGCCTGAAATCTGGGCCTGGGCACTGTCCCTCAGCTCTTCAGCTCAAGACTAGCCCTCTACCACTTGAGCCACAGAGCCACTTCTGGCTTTTTTTTTTCTTTTTGCTTATGTGGTACTAAGGAATGGAACCCAGGGCCTCATGCATGCAAGGCAAACGCTCTACCACTGAGCCACCTTCCCAGCCCCCTTCAGAGAGTTCTTTTCCAATGTTTCTCTTCCAGGAAAGCCGGCCACCCCGGCATCTCTCTGGAAGTCAGTATACCTCAACAGGCTCAAAAGTTCCGGGGGCGATGGTGCCTCCATCTTCCTCAGTACACATGCTTGAGAAATTGATATCAGAAACCACATCTGACTCGGCCCAACTTGATGGGTTATCTCAGGATCTGCTGAAGGAGAGGTGAGTGTCGCAGAGCTTTGGGGAGCTGGAATCCAGCTCTTCCGTAAAGCTGAAGGGCATCTAAGCAGTGTGTTCTCCCTGAGCAGGGCAAGCAAGCTGTCGCCCCACTTGCTTACTGAAGTCTTAGGCAGGGATGACAATTCTTGCTAAACCATTAGTGAACACTTCCCATCTGCTAGGTCCTGGGCTAAGCATATCTGTGTACTGTCATTTAACCCCTACCCAGATGTAGGCACTATTCATAGATGAATTATGGATAAGGGGGAGGCAGAATGGTCTATATAATTTGGAGTGTGATAGCCTTTGGGTTTCATTTTGAATCTTAACTGGCTTTGTGAACGCCAATGAGTTATTTAGCTTCTTTCAACTTTATTTTCTTTAGTGGCAAAAGGGTGCTGTATTCCCCTGTGTTGTTGGTGAACACAGCTCTGATTATGAAAGCTGATTACAAAGGTGTTGCTGGATGAACACCTGTGGGCACCTTTGCAGATCCACCTCAGATTTAGAGACCTTTTCTGTCTTTGCCTCTGTCTCTGTCTCTGTCTCTCTGTCTGGTTCTGTCTATATATCTCTCTTTAGCCATACTCTCTGGGAAGAGATGTTACTAATAGTCATCTGCTTGTCCTCTTTAGCCTTTTGCCAGATGTGGATAGAGATGTTCCTTGTTCAGAGATGAAGATACAGTTAGCCATGATGAAAGATAATCTGCCCTTGAAAAAGGCTAGACCCGGTAGTGCGATTTCTTCTAAGATGTTTCTAACTATACACGGCCTCACGCTGCACGTAAGAGCCAGGGTGCACCAGGGGGAGAGGCCCACATACAAATCCAAACCCAGCTCTCCAGAGAAGGAAGAGCTGGGCTTACAATCCCTCTTTCTCTATCCTGCCACTCTGGATCCAGGTCCCACAGAAGGCTGGGCTTGTATGTCGGTGAAAGCCAATGGAGGGGGAAGGGATGATAAGGACAATATCTCGATGTCTTCTGCTCTTCTTTTCCCATATCTCTTCCTTCCTCTATAGCCTCTGCGATGGTGCTGCAAAATGTGGGGTTTCCAAAACATGCTTGTTTTGAATAACTATACTTCTTTTCCTTCAGAGGCGTTCATGGCAACAACCTGAATATTTGATGAAATCACAGAAGAAAGAAGGTAGAGGTGCTGGTGCTGGAGGAATTCTAGGCACCTCCCCTCACACTGCTCCCTAGCCCCCATCTCTCTTTTTAACTTGGTCCCTATTTAGTTATGTTTCTGGCCACAGTGCTTCAAGGCCATATGTCGAACTCAGGAAATTCCAGTTAGGAAGCAGTGCCCCCAGCTTTGGTCCTGACCAGTGAGGAAGAGTCATAGAGCAGGGCAGGCCATACAAGGTGGCCTTGGAGGGGGCTGTGGGCCCTCACAGAGAGGACAATTGATCTGGCCCTCTGCTCACCAGGTTCCCTGAACAAGCAGCTCCCATCGGTGCTGTGGCACCAGCAACAGCTTCAGAAGAGGAAGGCAAAGATCTCAGCTAAAAAACAGAGTAGACAGAAGTCAGCAATGTCCAAGGACTTGCTAAAAGTGAGTGCAGCCCTCCATGGGAAGAAATTCTTGAGAGATGGGGTTTTCCGTGTCTTCTCTCTGCTCATGGATATAACTGTTAAGTTCTGTATTTCCAAGTGCTTTGCAAAAATTTTACTTCCAAAATGCTAATGTTGTTTGTCCTCATGGGTTTTAGGAAACTGACAAGGAAGTCAAGATTGTCTCAGAGAAAGAGAAAATTCCAGGTAAACATTTGATTGACATTCTTGCTTCTCCCCCCACCTCCCGTCCCCCTTCTTGGTGCCAGTACTAGTGCTTGGATTCAGGACCTGGGTACTGTCCCTTAGTTTTTTGTTCAAGGCTGGCATTCTACCACTTGAGCCATAGATCCATTTGTAGCTTTTTGGTGGTCAATTAGAAATGAATCTCAGGGACTTTTCTGTCTGGATTGGCTTTGAACTGTGATCCTCAGATCTTAGCCTTCTGAGTAGCTAGAATTATAGGCATGAGCCACCTGTACCTGGTGCAATTGCCATTTATTCACTAGCCTGTCTATGGTAAGGAGATGTGTAAGGAGTATGTGCTTTGTTAAGATGTATGGGAAGGCAGGAAAAGACATACATGCTTTTGTCATTTTGAGCTCTGCCTTTGTCCGGCTCTCAGAACTCTTCCGGAAATGTTCAAGTCAGTCTGTCTGGCCTACCAAGTACCATCTCCCTACTGCTTACTAAGGAAGGAAGTGGGCCAGATGTCACTTCCCATGGGGATCTGAGAGATGACTGTGAGTGTGAATCATAGGCAGGTGTCCCCAGGTCCTACCTTAGAAAAGAGAGTGAGATCCAGGTGCTGTAGCACATACTTGTAATCTCAGTTCTCAGGAGACTGAGGCAGGAGGATCTTGAGTTTGGGGCCAGCCTGCACTATACAGTGACACGTTATCTCAAGGGAAGAGCTGAAAGCAAAGCAAAGAAGGCCAAATGATTTGAGGACTCAGAGTAGGAACAAACCCAGGTTTGGGGAGAGAATAATTCTGGAGGCCCATGTGCCAACAAGGCAGGGAATTTCTGGTGCTCTTCACTGGAGTCCCAGAAGGGTCCCAGGAAGCAGAGCTGCAGGGCCCTCTGGCTTCCCACCACTAGCTGCAGAGTTCAGAACATGGTTGGGAATCAGCACACACAGAAGGCAGTTGCCAGTTCACTGCAGTCAGCTCTTCCTTTTTCTTCAGTGTTCATGCTGGAGACCAGAAGGATCTCCTTTCACAGGACTGATCTTGTGTGAGCAGAGGGTTGAGCTTAGCCATGTTTCCCTGCCATTTCTCAGTTTGAGTTCAGAGGAGAAAGAACTCTTGCAGGGTTCAAGTGAGAGGTTCCTGAGGACTTCCCTTTCCCCTTCTCCTTCCTTTCTCATATCCCTTTCCTTTTTCCTTTTCTTCTGTTTTACACTAGTTCTAGGGCTTTAACTCAGAATTTCAGGATCTTGCCTGGCTTTTTTTGCTCAAAGCTAGTGCTCTCTCACACCTCTACTGCCTTTCTTTTGCTGGTTGAATTTGTCTGCTCCAGCTGGTTTCAAATTGCAATCCTCAAATCTCAGCCTCCTGAGTAGCTAGGATTATAGGCATAAACTATGGTGCCTGGCTCCCTCTCGTTTTTCTTCCCACCTCACTGTGCTCTTTGCTACTCCTACTGTCTTGTAACCTGAAGATGTGAGAAGGGTTCTGACTTTCTTTTTTTTTTTTTTTTTTGGTCCAGTCATGGGGCCTGAACTCTGGGCCTGGGTGCTGTCCCTCAGCTCTTCAGCTCAAGGCTAGTGCTCTACCACTTGAGCCACAGTGCCACTTCCGGCTTTTTTCTTTTTGCTTATGTGGTGCTGAGGAATGGAACCCAGGGCCTCATGCATGCAAGGCAAGCGCTCTACCACTGAGCCACCTTCCCAGCCCAGGGTTCTGACTTTCTTGTGGGTGTAGAAGAACCAGGGCGGGGGTCCAGGGTGGGTGGTGACTTGTCCAATAGCACTCTATCCAAAGTGACCACTACTGCTCCCAAATTTCAATTGGGTGCCTTTTGCATCTCTTCTAGATGTCTCTAACAGGAGCTGTTTTGCTTAGTAACTGGGGTGCACTTTGAGTCATGTTCTTAGAGAAGTGTCCTGTCCTTACTGAGTTGAGGGATTCACAGAAGAGATGGCTTTTGAATTGGATCCTGAATATGTCTTAGTTTTCCTGACATGGAAAAGGATTCCTGGGAGTGGGAATAGCCTGTGCAAAGTCATCTTGCAGGAGCATGGCTGCTCAGTAAGCATGCATCATTTCAGCCTGACTGTGGGCATTTCCTTCTTTCTTTCTTTCTTTCTTTTTTTTCTTTTCTTTTTTTTTTTTTTTGTCGGTTGTGGGGACTGAACTCTGAGCCTGGGTGCTGTCCCTCAGCTCTTCAGCTCTAGGCTAGCACTCTACCACTTGAGCCACAATGCCTCTTCTGGTTTTTCTGCTTATGTGGTGCTGAGGAATCGAACCTAGGGCCTCATACATGCAAGGCAAGCACTCTACCACTGAGCCACCTTCTCAGCCCCTTGTTGTGGGTATTTCACTGGCCAATCAAGGTAGGTAGAGACTTGTCAGAGATTGAACATGCATTTGAACTTTGTCCCTGAGAAGCTGTTAATACTCAATAACTAGGCTGTACCCCGGAGCAATTAGATAAAAATTCCTGGTACAGGGAACCAAGCCTCAGTTATCTTTTTTTATTCTGTTCTATTCATGCCAGGACTGGGACTTGAATTCAGAGCCTGTGCAATGTCCCTTAGCTTTTTTGTTCAAGGCTGATGATGCTCTACCACATGAGCCATGGCTCCCCCCCTGGATTTTTGGTGATTAATTGGAGATAAGAGTCTCATGGGCTTTCCTGCCTTGGCTGGCTTCAAACCATGATCCTCAGACTTCACCTTTTTAAGAATCTTAGGATTATACCTGTGAGCCCCTGGTGCCCAGCTCAGTTCTCTTTTAAAGCTTTCTAGTCCTCTCAGTATGCATCTAAGTGAGAACCAGTACTTAGGGTCCAACTGTCTTTTAGCATGATATCTCTGGTGATAGCTTGGAAAAAGTTTATTTACAGAAAGGGAGTTTGAGAAAGGAAATGAAGAGTGCATTCAGGGACCAGTTAGGGACACAGCTGGTGCAAAAGGAATGTAAGACTAGAGCCTTCTTTTCAGAAAGCTAATATGCGTATATTAGAGATGGCACAGGAAGCTGATATTTTCTGGCCATTCAAGCTGGCAAGAGTAGTCATGAATGGAAGCAGAGTTCTAGTTTCTCTTGCAACATGCTCTATGGAGAACTCCTGGGTATATGAACATACACGTTGCCATCATCTCTAATTCGATAGCAGATGTGATTATAGCCCTGGTAAATATGATTACAAATAGAACTCAGAAGACCTGACATAGTGTGCATGTATATTCAAATATCACATGGCGTCCCATAAATAGATATAACATTTTTTGTGTGTGTAAATTGAAACAATAAAACAAAAAAGGAATTTAGAATGATTAAGTCCTTTTCGTCTGCCATGCAATTCTGGTCTGTTTTTGTTTATTTGTGCCATACCAGGGCCTCCAGCTTTGTTCAACTTTCTTGCTCACAGCTAGCAGTCTTCTACTTAAGCCATGCCTACAGTCTGGTATTTTGCTGGTTAATTGGAGATAAAGACTTTTCTGTCTAGGATGGCTTCAAACTGTGATCCTCCAGTCTTAGCCTCCTGAGTAGTGAGGATTCTTAGGTATGAGCTACAAGTCCCCAGCTCTACAAGTGACTAGGGATCAATTAGAAGTCTAATAATGGGATATGAAGCATCAATGAAAAGGTAATTCTTTTGTGATTATTAGGTGATACAACTCCTCCAAGTCAGGAAAGTGCCCTGAAGCTGGAGCAAATGGAGAAAGCAGAAGCTATGAGACTGGTGAGCATGTGTGAGGACTTCTGCCAGGGGCCACTTTCAGTTACTTCCCACTAAGTAACAAGTCACTCACAGTGCAAGCCATGCCATTCATTCTTTTTTTTCTTCTGTCTCCCTCCCTCCCTCCCCCTCTTCTTTCCTTCTTCCTTCCTTCCTTCCTTCCTTCCTTCCTTCTTTCCTTCCTTCCTTCCTTCCTTCCTTCCTTCCTTCCTTCCTTCCTTCCTTCCTTCCTTCCTTCCTTCTTTTCTTCCTTCCTTCCCTCCCTCCCTCCCTCCCTCCCTCCATCTCTCCCTCCCCCCTCTCTTTCTCTCTTTCCTTCTCTCTTTGTCTCTTTCTTCTTTCTTTCATGCTGGTCCTTGGCTTGAACTCAGGATCTGCATGCTGTCCCTGGGCAATTTTTTCCCTCAAGGCTAGCACTCTACCACTTGAGCCACGCTTTCACTTCTGGCTTTTTAGTGGTTTATTGGAGATTAGAGTCTCGTGGACATTACTACCTGGTGGCTTTAAGCTGTGACACTCAGATCTCAGCCTCCTGAATCACTGGGATTACAGGCATGAGCTGCTGGTGCTCTGTGGGATTCTTTATTTCTAATGAACTTGTGGGTTGAGTGGACCGTCATTCTACTCTTGCCTGAAGTTACTCAGTCACTATAGCAATGTGGAGCCCTTGGTTCTCTTCTATGACATGTTTCCATATGGTTTGTTTAAGCTTAGTGATTGCCTAGGAGACACTTTCTTAAGTGGTAGGCCTGGAACTAAAACAGTGTCACTTCTACCACCCTATGTTGGTCAAAGGAGTCATAGTCGAGTCCAGATTCACAAGTATAGAAATTGCATCTCTTCAAGAGAGGAGCAGAGTAACTGTTGTCAGTCTCTCTGGAGATGGTCCACCCTTAGGTGACTGACAGGAAACAGGAGAAGTGGGTTCTGGCTTGATCTGGACAGCCGGGAAGGTGAAGTGTATGTGCCTTCAGTACTGGGGGCTGGGTTTTTACTGTCTTAGATGTTAATTTCTTCAAGTCTTTTAGGAAAATCCTTTTAGTGTCCTAAGGTCTCAACTCACCTTTCCTTATTATATTCCAATGACTTTTAGGGTTCTATGGCAAATTCAATGATGGATTACTTTGAGAACTACTTGGCTTGCTTCCCCAGTCTGGAAAGTAAGTCATTAGGATGGGGGAAAATTCATTAATGCCTGAGGGGAGGGAGAGCTGAGCCTCTGTTGGCTTGGATGGCTTACCTCCCAGGAAGACACAGTTCTAAGCCTCACAGACATCCTAGAGTCTGTAAAGGCCTTACTGTATTCTACTTGCCAGTTATTTGGGAGCAGGCTAACGGTATACTTAATGGATGGCTCTTCTTTCAGGTATTGATGTGTCTGATACAGAACACTTTCGGAAAGACTCTAGTCCCACTAAGCAGGAGTCAGACTACTCTTACATAGAAGCTAGTCCTAAGGAGCAGGATATATTGGAAATTCCAGTTGCCAGCCAAGAGACCGTCTTTACCAACTTTCCAGAGAATCGTTCTGAATATTTCTGGAACCCTGAGCTCAAACTACTGAAGATAATTCAGGCTACTGCTGAGGAGGAAGAGGAGGACCAATTCTTGCTGCAGAGTGAGGAGTCTCTGGAAGCATAGGCAAAGGCCCCACAGGGGGTGGGGGGCAGCCTTGTCCTGGCAGGAAGATTGAGAGGGACTTCCACTCTCTGGAGCTTTTTCTAGGGTCTGAGTTTAGAGATACTGCATTATTTATTTGTACTACTTGCTTCTAAGCAAGCAAGTATCCAGCCCCTTGTAAACGTAGATTTCTTTATTAGGGTCATAATAATTTCAGTCATTAAACACAACTACTGCACAATCAAAAGACTCATTCATTCTCTGTTTTTAGTATCTATTGTCTGGGTCACTTTTTAGCTCTTTTTCTGAAGCTGATAGGGGATACTGCCTCCCCCTTATTGTATTTCTAGATTTCCATCTCGTTTCCTGAAATGATTTCTTTTGAGATGGGGTCCATATCACCATTAAGTAATATTCATTGCATTCCACATATATGGTACTGGACTCATGTTAACCTGGAAGCGCTTAATGCTCCATTTTCTAGGGAGCTGGGTTTGCAGGAAGTCTCAACGATGCTTATATAGACTCAGAATTCTAGAGCATCTGGAGCCCTTGTTATTTTTGGGGGGGGCAGGATTTAAAAAATATTTTCATTCTTAAACACTTTTAAAGTAATGTCAGCCTCCAATTGCTCATATCTATCATCTTAGCTACTCAAAGGGCTGAAACCTAGACCACCATGGTTCAAACCTTGGCAGAAAAGTACAGAACTCCCTCTCCAATGAACTAGCAAAATGCTGAGCTAGAGATGTGCCAACCAAGAGCAAGACATCACCCTAACAACAATGGGAAGAAAAAACCACACAAAAAGCCTTTTAATATAGTACAATTTCAAAGTGGCATAAAAGTATAAAGAATGATGGAACATTCATGTTCCTCATACCTGGGGCCAAGAAATTCTTTGAAAATACTATAAGACAGAGTAGGAGAAACATTAGAACTTATAAATTAATTTAAAAAATTCTTTGGGGCTGGGAAGGTGGCTCAGTGGTAGAGTGCTTGCCTTGCATGCCTGAGGCCCTGGGTTCGATTCCTCAGCACCACATAAGCAAAAAGAAAAAAGCCGGAAGTAGCGCTGTGGCTCAAGTGGTAGAGCACTAGCCTTGAGCTGAAGAGCTGAGGGACAGTGCCCAGGCCCAGAGTTCAGGCCCCACGACTGAACCCAAAAATAAATAAATAAAAAAAATAAAAAAAAAATTCTTTGACTTGGGTCCTGTGCTCTCTCTGTGTGTGTGTGTGTGTGTGTGTGTGTGTGTGTGTGTGTCTGTGTGTGTGTGTGTCTGTGTGTCTGTGTGTCTGTGTGTGTCTGTGCGCATGCACTGTTCCTTAGCTTTTTTTTTTTTTTGCTCAAGGCTGCTCTACCACTTGAGCCACAGCTCCTCTTCTGGATTTTTGGTGGTTAATTGACAATAAGAATCTCATGGACTTTTCTGCCGTGGCTGGCTTCAAATAGTGTTCCTCAGATCTTAGCATCCTGAGTAGCTGGGATTATAGGTATGAGCCACCAGCACCCAGTGGGGCCCCTGCCTTTGAAAGAACTGTGTTGACTTTCTTCTGAGATTTTGTTCTCTTCATGGGGAGAAAAATGTGCAGGAATGAGAGCATGTATGCCTCCCTAGAGCCTGCATTTTTTTCCACCGGACACCTGGAACCCTGGAGTTTCCAGACCAATGGCCTTCTACCTGCTTCCATGGCCCGTGTAAGACTCTTTCCTGAGACCCAAGAGTGGACTGCCTCATCAGCCCTTGTACTATGTAGAGGGAGATGTGTCCAGAGCTTGGGCATGGGGACTGGGATATCTGCATATGCAACCTTTCCTGGTAAGAGTGGAAACTGGGATGGTAAGGGTAGGCATCACGGATGGTGGCTGCTTCCCCATTCTGCTGTACATCAGGTGGAGGGAGACCTCAAGGAACCTATGAATTCCGAATGAACCTGGCCTTCTGAGTCATGAAAGTATATTGGTCAAGGTAAGATAGAATATGTTTTCTTTAACAATTTCTCGGCTTGATTTGCAATCTTTTAACATGGTGAGTAGGCCTGGTTTTGTATTCTTTCTTTGCTGGTCCCGGGTCTTGAATTCTGGGCCTAGGCACTGTCCCTGAGCTTCTTTTTGCTCAAGGCTAGCACTCTACAGACTTGAGCCATCCTGCCACTTCCAGCTTTTTCTTTTTCTTTTCTTTTCTTTTCTTTTTTTTTTTGAGTCCGGTCGTGGGGCCTGAACTCTGGGCCTGGGCGCTATCCTTCAGCTCTTCAGCTCAAGGCTAGCGCTCTACCACTTGAGCCACAGCGCCACTTCCGGCTTTTTTCTTTTTGCTTATGTGGGGCTGAGGAATGGAACCCAGGGCCTCATGCATGCAAGGCAAGCGTTCTACCACTGAGCCACCTTCCCAGCCCACTTCCAGCTTTTTCTAAGTAGTTTATTGGAGATAAGTCTCACAGACTTTCCTACCGGGCTGGGTCCTCAGATCTCAGCTTTCTAAGTAGCTAGGATTAAACATGAGCCACCCGGTGCCTGGCATTAAATATTTTATTGTTTTAAGTAATTTTCATCAGTTTCACTGGAGAATTTCCACTGGAGAGTTTAAAATCTCTCTACATTGAAGTAGTGATTTGGATTTTTTTTCCTGCTGTTGCCTGCAGTGGCAGAGCCCAGATGGCCCTCCTGGTGTCATAGCTCTTGTGTCGCTGTAGTTGGTCTAGACTACTAGGGCTGCAGTCCTGTAGCAGGCAATGTCTGTTTAGTGTTACAGATTAGCTGCATGCAGTGCCTACTAATGTTACAGCCCTACTGCCAGCCACTACTGCTATAGCCTTTTACGTTCTTGTTTTAGGAATTGGAATGAAATTGAGGACCATAGAGGAACAGTATACAAATTTTTATTCAGAAGAGAAAGGCTTCTGCTCTGTCCATGTGTCTCTGAGTCTGGTTATGTGTGTGTGTGTATGTGTATGTGTGCGTGTGTCAGTTGTGGGGCTTGAACTCTGGGCCTGGGCGCTGTCTCTCAGCTCTTCAGCTCAAAGCTAGTGCTCTATCACTTGAGCCACAGTTCTATTTCTGGTTTTCTGGTGGTTAATTGGAGATAAGACTTTCCTGCCTGGGCTGGCTTTGAACCATCATCCTTGGATCTTAGCCTCCTTAGTAAATAGGATTACAGGCATGAGCCACTGACTCCCAGCTGAGTCTGGGTTTTTTATGCCCTGAGTTTGCTCTGATTAGTTGCCTTTACTATAATTATTTTGGAAGGCCACACTTTCATTAGTCAGATCCCATAACATTCTGATTGGTCGTTAATTCCTAACCAGGTTCCTTCTGTACGTCCTCAGGATCATAGAAAAGTTATTGAAACCAGAAGGGGCAAAGGAAAGACAAAGACATTGTCTCTTTTGCATCTGGTTTTGGCTTACCAGGCCCAAATGCTGTCCAGGGCTCCTAAAATCCTAATTTACCCTTTCAATAGGAGCACTGTGGAGCTCTGCTCACATGGTCAGGCCACAAGTAGAGCTCTGACCTGGGCCTGAAATATTTCTCTCAAGAGAAACTTTTCCTAATCTATTATTTGGTCACCCTAAGTACAGGTTGTACAGGCATAGCAGATTGAACATTGTTTTATAACAGACCAAATTAGAAAGTCAAATCGGCTGCCTCCTCATTCATCTTTTCTAAGCCAAATCAAAAGTATATGACATCATTTTGTGTTACTAAATGGATCTATACTTAGCTGAATCTGCAGAGTGAGAGGAATCAAAGAAGTTATGTGGGCTGTTTTCCTGAAAATAATTATTTCTCAAGTGTACACTGTAGAATGATTTCTATGACTGATTTTAAAATTTACGTCTTTCAGTTTTTCTTAGCCTACCTCAGACCTGTCCATAACCACAAACCCAATTTCTGGTGGAGAGCAGTGGGGATGAGAATAGGAAGGGGCTTATTTTTTATTTGCTAGTTTTACCTGAAGATTCAGGCACAGAAGAAGTCTTACCTGTTTTATATTTTACGTTGCAACTTTCAGGAGCTAAAATGTTCTTTTAAGTCCTACTGATGAGTTCAGAGTTACCATTTGAATAATGGAATCGAAGTATTTTAAATAAGAAGGCAGTTTGCTCTGTGAACTTGAGCCTTTGTTTCCATCTTTGAGGATAGGAGCAGTGACATTTGAAGGCTGGATGCTCTTCCCATACCAGTTCCTTAAAGTTGGGTAATCACAAATAGCACTTTGGGAACTATAACCTACATTGGATAGATAGTATGTGGTTTTACTGGCTAGCTCTATAGATAGATATGGGTCATCTCCATGTTACAGATTAGGCTTAGAATATAGGGTCATTTTAGATAATGAAGGCTTTTAAGGAAAAAGTTCTTCCTTAAAATACTTGGATCCCTCCTTCCCTCCTTCTTTCCCTCCCTCTCCCTCCTCCCAGTGCTGGGGATTTATTCCCCATTGGGTCCATGCTAGACAACCACTCTACCACTTGAGCCACACTTCAGCTCTACAAAGTTATCTTAATGTATTTACAAATCTATGATTTCAATATGAGCAGTAACCCCTCAAGTTGGTCTATAACTTTTACAGTGTATTAGTAGCCCTGCAACAGAGATCTGAGGGTCATGGTTCAAAGCCAGCCCAGGCAGGAACGTCTGTTAGACTCTTATCTCCACTTAACCACCAAAAAAGCTGGAAGTGGGGAAGTGGAGTTGCTGCTTAAGTGGTAGAGACCTAACCTTAAGCACAAAAACTCAGGGACAGCACCCAGGCCCCAGGACCAGTGTAAAAAGAGAGACAGGAGAGAGAGGGAGAAAGAGGGGAAGGGTGGGAAGAGGAGAGAGAAGAGAGAGGAGAATATGAGAGGAGTGTTCAAAGGCCAGCAAAAAAAGGAAGAGGATTGGGCTTAGTAGAGTCTCTTTTTCTTCTGGTCCTGTATAGCTAGATCCCCCTTTAACTCCTTCTCTGTAATGTAAGCTTAGACTAGACGCCCTGCCCTTTATCCTTCCTTTCTGAGGAAGTGTGACATCATGTAGAAAAGCACTGACTTTGGGGGAGGAGCCCTCAGGGATCCTTTGCCCATCCCACCGGTGTTCGGTGTTCAGTGTTCTGAGAGAGGAGGAGAAAGATAACGGTTACTAACTGCCATTTGCCATCCAAGGCCTTAGGAATCAGGAGAAGTAAGACTCAGCCAGAACTGCTTGGAAATTTGCTTTATAAATGTAATCTGACAAGAGTACTTAAAGTTCAGTCTATTTAAATATTGTTCTAAGAGGCTAATATTTTCCCCAAAGTAACCTTTAGTTTCATATGCTCTTTGCTACTTTCTTAGGATCCTTGCTAACAACTGGACACTTGATTTGGATCGCCATGATTTTTTGGAACACACTACTTGCTGACACATGACCCAATTTAACCTGGAAGCTTCAGATGTCCTAGATCTAACTGTCCTCTTGTTTTGGTATTGATCTTTGCAATCAATGCTTTTTTTTTTTTTTTTAATGTAGAAAGCTCCTTGAGTTTGCTGGGAAGACAGTCACTGGGTTTCATCCATAGTGAAGTTACCCTTAAAAATTAGTTTATTTAAAGGAATTGCTCTCTAGATTAAGGACAGAAATATTTCTCACCTTTAAATGGAAATGAGTAGAAGTTCTCTGGAGACCAGTGAAATCTAGCAGAATTTTTATTTATTTTTAATTTTTGGATCTGGTTGTAGGGCCTGAATTCTGGGCCTGGGCACTGTCCCTCAGCTCTTCAGCTCAAGGCTAGTGCTCTACCACTTGAGCCACAGCGCCACTTCCGGCTTTTTTCTTTTTGCTTATGTGGGGCTGAGGAATGGAACCCAGGGCCTCATGCATGCAAGGCAAGCGCTCTACCACTGAGCCACCTTCCCAGCCCATAGCAGAATTTTTAAATGGTCTCTTTCGCTTGTAAAAAGGTACCAAAGTATGAAATTAATTTATCATTTTATGCATTTATTTAACAAGTATTTATTAAGTATCTGTTATCTTGATAGAGAAAGTTCTGGAAAAATGTTGGAAAGTCATTTCTAGAAATAGAGTTTGCAGGGCTTTTGTGGATCAGTTGGTACTGCTGTCTACTACCACTAGATGGAGGTATTGTACTATGAAAATAAGTAGCCCATCTCGGATCCTTCAAAGATTGAAGGCATCTGGTTATTTCTGATGTCAGCATCTACACAAGCCACTTGTTTGTGAGTAAAGAGGAAATGAAACATTCTATAATTTGCATAGGTAGTCCAATTTCAGCAGGAGGGGTTGGGTGACCCCTTGAAGGAGGAAGAGCTGTGTCTACTGCCATTGTTACAACCTCAGGTTGTATGATCCATAAATACTGCTGAATGAGTTGATCTCTGAACAATTGTAGATTGTCATTGAAGAACCATTTAGAAAGTGTGGTAAATCCTGGAATTCAGAGGCCTAGGACTAGGGGAAGTTGGGAGATAATGCCGACCTTGACAGATTATTAGTTGGGCCAAGACTCAAGGAGGTAGCATTTGGGAAGGCAGAAATTCTGAAAGCAGCCAAGTGCCAGTTGCTCACACTATAATCCTTCTACTCGGGGGGCTGAGATCTGAGGATCATGGTTATAAGCTAGTCGGGGCAGAAAAGTTTGAGAGACTCTTATCTCCAATAAACTACTCAGAAAAAGCAGGACGTGGGACTGTGGCTCAAGTAGTAGAGCACTAGTCTTGAGCGTAGTGAAGCTCAGGGATAGCATTCAGGCCATGTGTTTAAGCCCCAGGTCTGGCAAAAAATAATAATAATTTAAAAAATATATATATATATACTGAAACCAATCTGAGGCATAGATGTTGCCCACACTGGCTTAGAACTCATCAGCTTCCTGCTTTAGACTCTAGAATTCTGGAATTATAGACATGTACCTCCAGCCCAACTACCTCCCTGTATTTTTGTGTGTATTTTTTATAAGCACAAAGATATTTTATTGTAATATTTATACACATGTCTCCGTGTGTGTGTGTGTGTGTGTGTGTGTGTGTGTGTGTGTGTGTGTGTGTATGTTTGCCGTGGGGCCTTGGCATTGTCCCTCAGCTCTTCAGCTCAAGGCTAGTGCTCTATCACTTGGGCCACAGCTCTACTTATGTAGTGCTGAGGATTTGAACCCAGGGCCTCATGCATGCAAGGCAAGAAATCTACCAATGAGCCACCTTCCCAGCCCTCCTTGTGTTTTTAAACAGATGAAATCTGGTTAAGATAAACATAGGGGTGGGTGTGGTAGTGCATACTTGTATTTCTAGCTGTAATCTGGAGGCTGAGTCAGGAGAATCTTGAATTGCGGCCAGCCAGGGATATAAAGCCAGATCCTTTCTCAAAAACAGTAACAATGACAAAAATTTTCAGGGAGGGTATGAATAATAAATTTTATTTTTGATTTTCTTGACTCACATGTATAAGGCTGCTCTGCTTTACAAAGAGTTTCTATAAGTCATTTCTCGGCCACTCATTTGTTTATATTTGGTGTAAATTCATTTATGCCACAAGTACCTTTTAAACAGCTGTTATGTGCACAGCACTGGTGGAGGCGGTGTGATGCCCTTTGGTCTTTTCTTCTTATGGTCTCAGGGTCCATTTAGTCACTAAGGCATATTAGTTGTAGCATTTGAATTCATTCACTTTACTAACTGTCCCTCCTGCTTCTTTCTGTCTTCTGACACCTGGTTCCCATGGCAGCTCCTGATCTGAGCTACCCACATTCAGTCCCATCTTTCCAACTTGCAACGCATGGTGAAATTCTTCCTTACCCTCAGGACCCAATGCAACCTCTTTCCCTTGTTTAGAAGCCTCACTTTTTCTTTCTTTCTTCCTTTCTGTATAAGGAGGTGGTATTGGGCCTTGAACTCCAGGCCTAGCACTTTTGCTCACTTTTATTCATTTATGGCTAATGTTTTACTACTTGAGCCATGCCTCAAGTTCAGGCTTTTTGGTTACTTACTTGGAGATAAGTTTCAGAGACTTTCCTGCATGGGCTGGCTAAGAAATGAGGTCCTCAGTGCTCAGCCTTCTGAGCAGCTAGGATTAGAGGTGTGAACTACTGGTGTCTAGTGCTCTCTCTCTGTCTCTGTCTCTCTACCTATTTCCTTCCTTCCTTCCTTCCTTCCTTCCTTCCTTCCTTCCTTCCTTCCTTCCTTCCTTCCTTCCTTTCCTTATTTCCTTCTTTCTTTTGTGTTGGTCATGTGGCTTGAATGCAGAGCCTGGGTGCTGTCTTTAAGCTTTCTGCTCAGGGCTAGCACTCTACCACTTGGAGCCACAGCTCCACTTCTAGTTTTTTAGGTGGTTAATTGGAAATAAAAGTCTCATGGACTTTCCTGCCTGGGCTGGCTTTGAACCCTGATCCTTAGTAGCTAGGATTAGAGGAGTGAGCCACTAATGTGTGTCTCTTCTTTCTTTTAGTTCTTCCAATGAGCAAAACGAGAAGAGAACCATTTTTCTCTTCCCTCTCTCCCTCCCTTTCTCCCTCCTCTCCTTTCCTCTTCCTCCCCATTTTGTCTTCTGCCTTACCTTCACCATGGAACATTCCTTTTTCCTTCTCTCTGCCTGGATACTTTCCACTCATTTTTTTTAGGTCTCAGCTTGCATATCACTTAATTTGGAAATAAACTTATTTCTGACCACTGTCAAGATGAAGACCCTTCCCTTCCATCCCCTCCCCTTCTCTTCACTTTCCCTTTTCTTCCCCTTCCCCTTCCCTTCCCTTTTCTTTCTTCCTTCCCCTCTCCTCCCTTCCCCTTCCCTTCCCTTCCTTCCACTTTCCCTCCTCTTTCCCTCCTCTTTCCCTCCTCTTTCCCTTCCCCTTCCCTTCCCTTTTCTCTTCTTTTCTTTGGAGGTTCTAGTTTGAACTTAGGGCCTTGCACTTGCTGGGCTGGTACTCTACTTGAGCCAAGACCTCAGCCAGAGAACAACTCTTTTTACTTTTCCTCTCATTGTTTCTATAGGGTTTCACAGCTTACCCTTTGCTAGCTGCTGCTGCCAGGCTGTGAGTTGTGAGAGTACCAGCGTGCTGTCTGCCTGCACCGCAGAGCTCCACACCTAGCTGAGTGCCTGCCACAGTGTCCATGCTGCATAATATATCCTGAAGTGGTGAATGAATGAAACACCCAGCAACATGTCTCCTTTCTTCAGGGACTCTGATCTAGCCGCCTGAAGTCAGTGGTAGGGAGAGTGATGAGGAGAAAGGGAGGGGTCACCGGAGTGTGACCACTGAGGCGGGGCTGGGTTTATTTGGCAAGATACATATTTGGGGAGGGGGCACGGAGGTGGGAAGAAGTGACATGGGTGAGGCAAATTTGGGAGATAAATAAGGGAATAAAGTGTGGCTGTCTAGGAGAAGATGGGACTGGAGACAGCTTGGGACTAGATGCAGGACCTGGACTCTGGTTATGCCAGTGGGGGCCAGTGATGACCCTTCAGTGGAGGCAGCAATAGCACTACGTTACTGCTCAGAAAATGTTCCACCAGGTGCTGGTGGCTCAGGCCTGTAATCCTTAGCTATTCAGGAGGCTGAGACCTAAGGATCAGGATTCAAACCCAGCCTGGGCAGGGAAGTCTGTGAGACTCTTTATCTCCAATTAGCCAGCAAAATCTGAAAGCAGAATGCTGGCTCAAGTGGTAGAGCTCCAGCCTTGAGTGAAAAAGCTAAGGGACAGCACTGAGATCCCGAGTTCAAGCCCCACTACATGAGCACAGGAAACAAAAACAAAGCAACAACAAAATTAAAGAGAAGAAAAAAGTACTATTGATGCAATGACAATGTGAGACATGAATGGGAGAGAAAGCAGCAAGATGGGTAAGGCCTGGAGGCAGTGGCTAGTGCCTGGATTGGCGGGTAGCAGTTAAAAATAGAGACAAAAGGACATTGTGCCAAGGAAGGAAGAGTTGACAAAGAAAGGGTGAGGGAGAGGAAGGAGTTTCCAGCCTGCTTTAGTGAGGTGCTGTTACTCTCAGAAAGGGGACCTCAAGGGAAAGAACCAGTTTAGGGAAAGAAAAAAAGAGCCAAACGTTCACAGTGGAGGTATGGCCACATAGACATTGCACTTAGGAAAACTTTACCAGTGTGTGGGGTTAAAGAAAACACAAGTAGAAGAGAGTGATAGAGATAATGTCCCACAGTCAAGGGGGGGGGGCTGCTCCAGCTCCCCCACTCAGTGAAAAACCTCCCTGTGGGAGGGCAAGATGGGGAAGGGGAATTTAGGGCTCCCTCCACTTTTTTTTTTTTTTTTTTAATCAGTTCTAGGGCTTGTACTGTGGGCCTGGGCGCTGTCCCTGAGCTCTTCAGCTCAAGGTGAGCGCTCTACCACATCCAGCCACAGTGCCACTTCTGGTTTTCTGGATATAAGAGTCTCATGGACTTTCCTGCCCAGGCTGGCTCTGAACCTTGATCCTCAGATCTCATTCTCCTGAGTAGCTGGGATTATAGGCATGAACCACTGGTACCTGGGTACACTCCCCCCCCTTTTTTTTGTGAAACTACTGTACAGAGGGGTTACAATTACATGGGCAAGGTAATGAGTACATTTCTTTTTTTTTTTTTTTTTTTGGGTCCGGTCGTGGGGCCTGAACTCTGGGCCTGGGCGCTGTCCCTCAGCTCTTCAGCTCAAGGCTAGCGCTCTACCACTTGAGCCACAGCGCCACTGTGAGTACATTTCTTATCAAGCATTGTTGCCTCCTCCTTTGTTTCCCCTTACCATCCCTACACTCCTTTTTATGGATGAAACCAAGTGCATTTTTGTGGGTGCATGTGTGCCAGTACTCAGGGCCTGGGTGCTGTCCCTTAGCTTTTTGGTGGTTAATTGGAGAAAACAGACTCACAAACCTTTCTGCCAAGGCTGGCTTTGAACCTAATCCTCAGTTCTCAGACTCCTAAATAGCTAGCATTATAGCTTCAAACCACCAGTGACCAGCACAAACCAAGCATTTCAAAAATGATCTACGGGGCTGGGAAGGTGGCTCAGTGGTAGAGTGCTTGCCTTGCATGCATGAGGCTCTGGGTTCAATTCCTCAGCACCATATAAGCAGAAAAAGCAGGAAGTGGTGTTGTGGCTCAAGTGGTAGAGTGCTAGCCTTGAGCTGAAGAGCTGAGGGACAGCGCCCAGGCCCAGAGTTCAAGCCCCAGGACTAGCAAACAAAGAAAAAAGAAAAAAAGAAAGAAAAGACAATCTGTGGGTCATCACTCAGAACCAGTGAGAGTAGCAGTAGGGATGCATGAGACCTCAGAGGGAGAAAATACTGAGCAAGGGAGGGGCTCAGGGGACAGCATGGTGTACACATTCATTAGAAGGCAGGAAAAGCCATAAAGCAGAAGAATTGTCAGGGAAGTGCAAGGAAAACTAAGGCAAGGTGGATGAGCACCAAGAATAGGCAGGTGATTGTTATAATTAAGAATAATTCCCTGAACTAGGTGCTGGTGGCTCACCCCTGTAATCCTACCTATTCAGGAGGCTAAGATCTGAGGATGGCAGTTCCAAGCCAGCCCGGGCAGGAAAGACCATGAGACTCTTTTTCTCCAATAAACCACCAGAAAATGGGAAGTGGCGCTGTGGTAGAGTGCTAGCCTTGAGCTGAAGAGCTGAGGGACAGCGCCCAGGCCCAGAGTTTAAGCCCCATGACCACCAAAAAAAAAAAAAAGAATAATTCCCTGGTAATGGAACCGGTGGCTCATGCCTGTAATCCATGCTACTCTGGAGGCTGAGATCTGAGGAGGATCACAGTTCGAAGCCAGCCCAAGCAAGAAAGTTTTATGAGACTTTTTTTTTTTTTTTTGGTCAGGTATGGCTTGAAGTCAGGGGCCTAGGCACTGTTCCTGACCTTTAGTGCTCAAGACTAGTGCTCTACCACTTTGAGGGGTCCTGAACTCTGGGCTTGGGCTCTGTCCCTCAGCTCTTCAGCTCAAGGCTAGCGCTCTACCACTTGAGCCACAGCACTACTTCCAGCTTTTTTCTTTTTTGCTTATGTGGTGCTGAGGAATCGAACCTAGGGCCTCATGCATGCAAGGCAAGCGCTCTACCACTGAGCCACCTTCCCAGCCCCTGCTCTACCACTTTGAATCATTACTTCACTTCTGGTTTTCTGGTGGTTTAATTTGAGATAAGAGTCTCACAGACTTTTCTGCCTGGCTTAGCTTTGAACTGTGCTCCTCAGCTCTTAGCCTCCTGAGTAGCTACAATTATAGGTGTGAGCCACTAGTGCCTTGCTATGAAACTCTTATTTTCAATTAACCAACAAAAAGTTGGAAGTGGAGGTGTAGTTGAAGTGGTACAGTGCCAGCCTTGAGCAAAGAAACACTAAGGGACAGCACCTAGACCCTTTAAGGCCCCCAAACTATCACAAGTCAATAGACTGCTAACTAAATGAACTAGTTTGCAGAGTGGTGGGGGCAAGATTGGAAAGAATTTTGAAACAAAGGAAATGATTACATACCATTTCTCTTTTACACTCCACTAAAGAAACCTACATGTGTTCCTTGGTGGTCAGTGAATTTTTCCCTGGAGAATGGTCTCTGTGAATGCAGTCCAACTGAGCCACAGCTGTGGTGGGTGCATTTTATACTAAACATCTGCACATTATTGTTATTTTTCTTTCCATAAGTAGAATCCACAGTCCCACATGACCACCAATGCTAACTTGCTAAGAGCTTCCCTGAAACTTGCTTTTTGCAATGACCACAGCAGAATGTAAACAAGGCAGCATACAACAGTTTATTCCAGGATGTAGGGAGCTCTGGATGTTTTTTAGTCAATGTTATCTCATCCCATGCATATTATCCTATTTTAGGTAACTTTAAAAATTTGTTATTATAAAGGTGATAAACAGAGGGATTACAGTTACATAAATCAGGTAAAGATATATATATATATATATATATATATATATATATATATATATATATATATTTTTTTTTTTTTTTCTTGTCAGTGGTGGGGCTTGAACTCAGGGCCTGGGCTCTGTCTCTGAGCTCTTTTGTGCAAGGTTAGTGCTCTGTCACTTTGAGCCACAGCTCCACTACTGGTTTTGTGCTGTTTAATTGGAGATAAGTGTCTTATGACTTTCCTGCCTGGGTTGACAAAAGTACATTTCTTTTTGGACAATGTCACCCATTCCCTTCAGTTATATTGGTTTTTTAAAGAAATTTAAATGATTTTTAAAAGCTTCTCTTTTTGTGTGTGTACCAGTTTGGGGGCTGGAACGCAGGGCCTGGGCCCTGTCCCCGAGTGCTCAAGGCTAACGCTCTACCATTTGAGCCACAGCTCCACTTCTGGCTTTCTGGTAGTTAATTGGAGATGAGTCTCACAGGCTTTCCTGCCCAAACTGACTTCTCACTGTAATCCTCAGATCTGATTCTCCTGAGTAGTTAGGATTATGGGTGTGAGCCACCGGTGCCCAGATAAAAAGCCTCTTTATATGTGCCCACATAGTTACCTTTTCTAGCATTCTTTTTATTCCTTGTGTAGATCCATGCTACAAGATGGTATCATTTTTTCTGGTTTGAAAGATCATTTGCCATAGTACATGTTTGTAGATGTTACATTCAATCAAAATCTTGATTTTCCTTCATTTTGGAAAGATATTTTCTAGCCCCATAACAACATTCTTAAAGTACTTCTTGAACATATACAATATACAATAACTTTCTTTTTTTTGTCGGTTGTGGGGCTTGAACTCTGGCCTGGGCACTGTCCCTGAGCTCTTTAGCTCAAGGCTAGCATTCTACCAATTGAGCCACAGAGCCACTTCTGGTTTTCTGGTGGTTAATTGGAGAAAAGAGTCACAGATGTTCCTGCCCTGGCTGGCTTTGAACTGCAATCCTCAGATTTTAGCCTCCTGAGAAGCTAGGATTGCAGGCATGAGCCACAGGCTCCCGGCTAGAGTTATAATAACTTTTTTTGTGTTCCAGTCCTAAGGCTTGAACTTGGTGCTTGAGTGCTGTCCCTGAGCTTTTGTAAAAGTTCAAGGCTAGCACTCTACCCCTTGAGCCATAGCTGTACTTCTGGATTTTTTTTTTTCTTTTTGGTGCTTAATTAGAAATAAGAGTCTCTTGGACTTCCCTGCCTGCCTGGCTTGGAACTCCAAGCCTCTGATCTCACACCCTCCTGAGTAGCTAGAATTACAGAATGACCTTGTCTACTAATTCTATCATTTGTTTTGATTTCTGGGTTCATTTCTATCAATTACATTTTTTTCCTCATTATGGTTGTATTTTCCTGTTTTGAATGCCTAATAACTTTTTATTACATACCAGAAATGAAGAAATTTACTTTGTTGGGTGCTGGATATATTTGTATTCCTATAAATATTCTCAAGTTTGTTCTAGAATGCAATCAAGTTACTAGGATCAGTTTGATTCTTTTGGGGTCTTCCAAGTTGTTTTTTCTGCTTTTAACATTTTATTTGTAGAATTAGAACAGTATTGAATCTAATACTAGAGATAAGAGTCTTCTGAAAATTCCACTTACTGTCTCCTACACTAGGGGATCTTTTAGGTAGTTCTTTCCCAGACCTGGGTACTTTCTTCATACTCATGAGCTCCCCAACACTTTGCAGAAGATTGGAGGGAGTGTGTGTGTGTGTGTAAATAAATCTCTGGAACTTCTTGTGTGGCTCTCTCCTCTTTGGTATCCTGATCCCTGATCCGTGAGCCAAAGATGCCCTGGCCTCCTTCACTTTGAAGCAAGGTCAGTCAGCTCACAGTGGAATCTTCAGTTTTTACTTGGTTCCCACTTAGACCATTTGTGTATTTTGGTCAGAGGTGAGTTAAAGTTTGCCAATGATTTCTGTAGCATCTGCTCCCGTAGAGAGCCAAGAACTCAAAGGACACTGGTTTTGCCTTGAAGATGAAGAGGCAGCATACTCTTAAAAGGCAAATCCTCCATTTCCAGGGTGAATAAAGTCCCACTTAACAAAGCATTCCAGCTGGTCAAATTTAGGACAAGGAAAAAAAAACAATAAAAAACAATCCTGACCTAAGAATATTCTCTGGCTTCAAGCCCAGGGTATTTTATTTTCCTTTTAGAGTAAATTTGGTACATTTTCATTCATGTGGAGCGCTTGCCTTCTAGCATTTTGTTCTGGGATGGAAGGTCAACAATGGCTGCCTTGTTGCTAAATTCAATAGACACTTCGTAGCTATTAACCCACTTGACCTCCGACAGTATTTGACCTTGTTGACGATTATCTGCTCCTCAGTGTGTTCCCCAGCTTTTCTTCTCTCTTCTGGCTTTTGTCTGTTATTGCAGCGGGTACTCATTTTGGTTCTATCCTGTGCCTTCTTCTCATGTGAAATATCCTGCTTGGGCTCTCTCATCCATGCCTGTGGCTTCCCTGGGAGTTGCTATAAGAATTTTTTTCTGAACTCCAGTCCAGCATATTGTTATTCATGTACCGTAACTGCACTTAGCTGGCACATAACAAACTACCAGTGGAACTTTACCCCCAGACCCGCTTTCTTTCCCAGGTCTTGTGTCTCTGTAAGGGGTACCCTCTGCAGTTTCCTTTCTAAAGTCAGAATTCTATGTATTCAATCTTCCTTCTAGTCACCTGGTCCTGATCTCATTCTATCCTTACTTTTCGGATGAAGAGTCATCGAACTGGTGTAGTAGCAGGGACAGGGCTGGTGCTCTGCCACTTGAGCTACAGTTCTACTTCTTACTTTTTGGTGGATCACGGGAGTCAGAGGCTCATGGACTTTCCTGCCTTCAAATCATGGCTTCAAATTATGATCCTCAGATCTCTACCTCCTGAGTAGCTAGGATTCCAGGCATGAGACACCAGCACCCAGTGAGCCCCATGCCTTTGTAGTTTTTTATTTTTATTATTTGTGTGTGTGTGTATGCTGGTCCTGGGACTTTAACTCGGGGCCTGGGTGCTGTCCCTCACCTATTTGACTCAAGTGTAACGCTCTATCACTGTCACTTGAGCCACAGCTCTATTTCTGGCTTTTTGTTGGAGATAAAAGTCTCATGGACTTTTCTTGCCAAGGCTGGCTTCAAGTTGTGATCCTCAGATTTCGGCCTCTTAAGTAGCTAGGATCACAGCTGTGAGCTATAGGCCCCTGGTTCTTCTCACTTTTTGAAATCAACGTATTTTTCTTTCTTCCCCTCCCCACGCCCAGTTCTGGGGACTTGAACTCAGGGCCTGGGGACTATCCCTGAGCTTCTTTTGCTCAAGGCTAGCACTCCACCACCTGAGCCACAGTGCCACTTCTGCCTTTTTCTGTTTATGTGGTGCTGAGGAATTAACCCAGGGCTTCATGTATGCTAGGCAAGTACTTTACCACTAAGCTACATTCCCAGTCCCTAAATAATTTTTTTTAACCTCAGACTTCCTACTCTATTCCATTGATTTTTTCTTTTATTTCTAGTATACTACTAAAATAATATTTAATATCTAGTAGTCTAATTTATTATTATTTAGAAAAATTTTTATTTTTTATTAGATTTAAACCACTAGGTTGTTTTGTAGTCAATAACAAAAATCCATCCTTCCTTTTCAAATCCAAATATTTCTTCTAAAGTTAGTCTGTAAAAAATATCTATAACCATTCCGTGTATATGAATGTAGTATCTTTTATACATTATATATCACATGTATATATTATACATATATTACAAATACATACGTCTATGCACACATTATAGATATACATTACATACATTATACATTACATGTATCCTTACTTTTCAGTTGAAGAGTCATCAAACTAGCGCAGTAGCAGAGACAGGGCATTATACATTACATGTATGTGTATGTAATGTATTTAAGTGCTTCTTTTCCTTTGTGCCTTTTCCTTTGGGGCTTGAACTCAGGGCCTGGGGTGTGAACTCAAGGCTGGGAGCTGTCCCTGAACTTCTTTTCCTCAAGGCTAGTGCTCTACTGCTTGAGTCACAGCTCTAATTCTGGCTTTTTAGGTAGTATATTGGGGGATAAGAGTCTCGTGGGCTTTCCTACCTGGGCTGGCTTTGAACAGTGATCCTCATGTTCCTGAGTAGCTAGGATTACAGACACAAGCCACCAATGCCTGGATTTAAATACATTTTGTGTATGCCTGTATTCTTGTGTATGTGACACACACAATGTGTGGATTAGCTTGAATACATATAATAGGTATATCTGGAGTATTTATTCAGATGTGTATGTGTGCTATATATATGTACATGAGATGTGTCTCTGTGTGGAGTGCATATGTGTGTATAGTGGTGTGTGATATGTTTCTACACATGTGGAAAGTGTGTGGGTGTGGGTGAAGTGACAGATACCTGCGGAGGCCCCTAGGGGGTGCTGGAGTGTTCAGGGCAGGTCAGAGACAGCCAGGCTTGCACTTCAAACTCCCCTGCCTTTTTGAGGAAGAGAGAACCAGGATCTCCAAACTTTCTGGATGCCAACTGTGTATGGCAATGTAGGTACATAGGGCAAGTCTCTTTCCAAGTTCACTGTCCAGGCTCCCATACACTTCTGACCTATAGCTGCTGAGAAATAGGCAACCTGGGCTTTTAAGCAAAGGAAGGCTCCAGGCTCTACAAAACAAAACACACCAAAAAAAAAAAAAAACCCACACCAAAATAACAAACAAACAAAACCCAGCTTTTTGGTAGATGTAAAAGTATTGCAGGTGGTGAAGGTGGTACCATCCAGAAGGGTCTGCTGAGGATTAGGCAGCCTTGAGACCTTCCCAGCATTCACTGGTCAGCTGCAGAAGAAGGCCAGAGGGAAGCTCAAGGCAGTGAATCTTTGTCCTGAGTAGGGGCCAAGTGCCCAGTGTGGGTCTTGGAGAGTGTATTCCAGGCCATGTGCAGACAGTAAAACTCTACCATTCTCCTGCCAGGTCACATCCTCTTTTTTCTTTTTGACCAGTCCTGGGGCTTGAACTCAGGGACTTGGGAACTGTCCCTGAACTTCTTTTGCTGAAGCTTAGCACTCTACCACTTGAGCCACAGTGCCACTTCTGGCTTTTTGTGTTTATGTGCTACTGGGGAATCGAACCCAGGGCTTCATGCATGTTAGGCAAGCACTCCTACCACAAAGCTACATTCCCAGCCCCAGGTCTCATCCTTTTGAGTGTTGCATTTGCAGGTTGTTCACAACCTTCTGAGGGCAAGGAAGTCCCCTGTGGTCCTAGGCTCTGTCCACAGTGATCCCTGTGGAGCCATGAGGAGAATGTATCACCCTCCTCTTCCCTGGGCATGCGGGGAAGGCCATGCATTCTAGTTCTGGCTGGGAGCAAACATTTTTTGCTCTTCTGGTGGTGCCTACCTCATGCTCTGATCTTACTCCTGCAGGTGTATAGCACCTTAGGACACAGGATGCTGCCCACTTCCTGTGACTTGTGCCTGAGACTGTAACTGTCCCCGATGAGATGGAGCAGCTGGCCCCAGCCACTTCCCTGCACAAAAAGGATGCCTGGACTCAGATTCCTCCAGTTAGGAAGAGAATCAGGCGTTCCCAGGTTCAGGGTTCAGGTAAGTACATCTGTCAATAGGTTGGGGCCTGGAGAAGGAGCTGTTGTTCCTGCAGCTTCTGGTGTAAGATTCAGGGGAGAGAGAGCAGGACAGGGTTGTACAAGGTGCCAGGATTCAAATAATCTGACAGTTTATATATGACTCATTTGTGCCGGACCCCTAGTTTGCTATTACCTACAAGTATCCTTCTCTAGTTTCTGTACCCTGCTGGTGGCCCTTGGAACCTGTGGTATCTAGTTTTCATAGTTAACTCAAGAAGATTGGTCTGAGCCTGGCACTGGTGGCTCATCCCTGTAATGTTAGCCCCTCAAGAAGCTGAGCTCTGAGGATTGTGGTTCAAAGCCAGCCTAGGCAGGAAAGTCCTTGAGACTCTTATCTCCACTTAACCACCAGAAAACCAGAAGTGGCTCTGTGGCTCAAAAAGTGGTAGAGCTCAAGACTTGAGCAAAAGAAGTTCAGGGATCGCACCTAGGCCCTGAGTTCAAGCCCTATAACTAACAAAAAAAAAAAAAAAAAAAAAAAGGAAGGCAATTCTGCTACTTCCATTTGCTGTTGGCCATGGGGCATATATGGAGGTTGAGGAGAAACAAAGGACCTTCCTTTTCTTTCCTTTCCTTCTCCTTCCTTCTTTCTTTTCCTCCTTCCTTCCATCCTCCTTTTCCTTCCTTTCCATTATGCTGGTACTGGGGTTTGAAGTTAGGGCCTTGAGCTCTTGCTTGATTTACTTGCTCACAGATGGTACTCTACCACTTGAGCCATGTCTCCAGTCCAGCATCTTGCTAGTTAATTGGAGGTGGGAGTCTCTCAGACTTCTCTGCCTAGTCTGGTTTTGAACTGCAATCTTCCAGGTCTCAGACTTCTAAGTGGGATTACAGGAGGGAGCCACGAGTACCTGGCTGAGGTTCAGATTTCTCCCCGGTTGATTACAGCTAATACTTCCTAGTCTGACTGTGAAAGCTAAATCTGAGATGATATGTGAAGATTGCTCAGCTCAGCTCCTGGCATTAGATTACTCAGCTCAGCTCCTGGCAAATGGTTCATATTCTCTCTCCCCCTGCCCCCCCACCCTCTCCTCTCATGTTTATCTTCTCTCTTGCATCCCCCAATCTTGTCTTTAGTGCATAGATCACTGAGCCACAAATACACACTTGGCAATGGAGTCAGGGACGAGGGATAAACTCCAACACTTCCCATTTTTAGATTTTACATGGGACCAGCAGCTTTCCCTCCCACAGTGACAGCAGTCAGAGATTTGCAGAGCAGATGTCTTGGTGTGAAACCACTTCCTGGAGGTGTCTCATGAATGTTTGCTGACAAATCCATGGACTGACCTACCCTTCAGTTCTGCCTCCCTATACCAGGCTGGGGAGATTTCAGACTGCTCCTGCTTAGATGAAGGGGTCCTGCCTTGCTGGCTGATGATACCAGGCTGCAGAGGGAAGCGTGAGGCTGGCTAGAGCAAGCTGCTCCCATCTGGACCTGTGCCAGGCTGCTCTTAGTCTAAGAGGAGGCTCAAGAGAGCAATCCAGGCCATGTGCTGGTGGCTCATGTCTGTAATCCTAGCTATTCAAGCAGCCGCCATCTGAGGATTGTGATTGAAGCCAGCCAGGGCAGAAAAGTCCATGAGACTCTTATTTCCAATTAACCAGCAGAAAGCAGGAAGTAGAGGTATGGCTCAAGTGTAGAGCCCCGGCCTTGACCAAAAAAGCTAAGGGGCAGCACCCAGTCCCAGAGGTCAAGCCCCAGTACTGGTACATGCGCGCGCGCGCGCGCGCGCGCGCGCACACACACACACACACACACACACACACAGAGTGAGAACAAGAGGGAGAGGGAGAAGGAGAGGGAGAGAGGGAAGGAGGGAGGGAAATCGGAGAGAGAAGAGAGGAGAGAGAGAGGAGAGAGGAGACAGGAGAGGAGACAGAGACACAGAGAGCAATCCAGGCTGGCAGAGAAGGGGGCTGCAGAGTATGGGGATGTCCTGTTCTTTGCCAAACTCTACTGCCCTGGGCCAGGAGGTTGTTCCTTTGCCCTTGCTTGGTGCCTGGTGATTACAGGTCTGAGTTCAAAGCTGGGTTACAAAACAGGCTAATTGCGGTCTAGGGGAGCAGGGCAAGCAGGCCAAGCCCGCCCAGGCCCCCGTAGGGCTGGCACTTCCAGCCTAAAGTGAGATGTCCGAGCCAGGGGGTCCCCGTGTGTAGTGATGAGCCCGGTGGCCAGCGGCCGGTCTAAGCGCGCCGGCTCCGGCTCCGGCTCCGGCTCCAGCAGGTGGAAATCTCCCCATTCAAACCAGCGCGGGCCAATCAGCGGCAGGCGCGCCCGGGCCCTTCCAACGCCCGGGCCGGCCGGGCGGGCCTCCCGCTCCGCTGCGCCCGCCGCCGCCGCCGGGACGCTGGCGCTGGGGGTAGGAGAGCCCGCTGCCCCGGTGACGGGCAGCAACACCGCCAAGATCTCGGGTTACAGGTGGTCAAGCATGCAGCGCTCCCTGCACCGGGTCTCCCTCGGCAGCCAGCGCGCCCACCCCAACCTGTCCTTCTACCTCTCCACCTTTGGTAAGTGTCTGGGGGGCCGGCTGCCGGGGTGGGGGCGCGGGGCCGCCTCCCTCGGGGCCCAGATCGGCCAGCCCCCATAGTGACAGGCGGCAGGCAGGGAGCAGGTGCCTTTTCTACTTGGGACACTTCTCTGGACCCTTCCTCCTGCGATCCGGAAGGACGCCCTGCTCCCCCCCTCCCCGCCCTCCCCCCCCCCCCCCCCCCCCCGGCGAGCCAGCCATCGGACACCACCTGTCGCCCGCCCCTGGTGCCAGATGCACTTGGTTCTGCCTCACTTGGCTGAAATAATCACACCCCAGTTAATCGTTCAGAGACCACCAAGTTCCCCACTGGCTCACTAGTTGCAGCCTCTAGAGATAACGTTCACTCGCTTTCCTTTGGTTCTGGTGGCTTCACCTCCTCATAGCTCACCTTGGAGGCTGTAACCCTGCTTCTCCATCAGGCATCTGACCAACAGATTAGGGGGTGGGGAGGATTCTCTCCACACAGATAGACCTTAGGAGAGTTTCAGGACTGTCTTCCCACTAAAGCTGAATAGTAAAAAGCCTCTAGATAGTGGGCTCCCCCAAAGGCCTGAGCAAAGCTGGCTTCAAGTAGCCACAGGTGACACCTCTTCTCCAGAGGGCAGCCCTGCACAGCCCGCCATTTCCTCATGGGTCCTGCAACTCCCTGTAGGGAGGAAGATCTCCCATGGGCTAGTAGCAGTCTTGGGACCCTAGCTCCAGCCTTCCCAGATGACCTGACCAGCAGAGTTTTGTTTTAATTGCATGCAATTTCCTTCTGAAGTTCCAGACAGTTAGTGCAACACAACTGGACTTTGCCCAGCTTTCAAAGGCTGAGCACCCAAGGAGTGAGGCCATTGCTGGGGTTCTTGGCCTCCCTCCTCTCCAGCTCACTTCTGCTCAACACACATGGCTTTTTACAACCTGCTGTTTTCTGCAGGGGCAGAAGGAGTGTTGGAAAAGCAGTGGGTTAGCTCCTGGAGATGGGCCGTGATCTGGCATCCTGGCATTCACTGGTCTGGCTGGTGGAGGAGAATAAGTAGAACAATGAACTACTGATTTGTGGCATTCTCACCAGGTGCCATGATTAGTGCTCTTGCTCCTACAGGGCAGTTCTGTTAACCCCAGTGAGATGTGGGGCTCTGAGAGACAAGGGAGTTGTCCAGAATCTGGGAATGATCAGGAAACAGTGAGCAGTGAAGCCTTGTTACTTTAGCTGTGTCCTGATTACAAAGTAAATAAGGTAAGGCTGGGGTGTAACTCAAAGTGTACAGTGTCTGCCTAGCAAGCACAAGGCCCTGAGTTCAAATGTCATATTCCCCCCTCCCCAAAGTAAATAATGTCAGTAATGTTCATTCCTTTACTATATATGTATAATAATTATTATTATGTGTTATTCTCTCATCTTAACACAATTGAGATCAAATGCTATATAGGTTTATAACCCACTCCTTTTTCTTTCTAGCTGCTTGAATGGGCAGCTATGGGGCAAATGTAAAGGCAGGCAAGAGTGGGCAGGAGTGGGGACTGTCCTGTTCTTACATGGTTTCCCCTCCAGTCTTTCTGAGGACACTAGTCCATTAAACCACACAGATTGCCAGTGGAATCCTCACATTTCAGCCTCCTGAGCAGCTAGGATTACAAGCATGAACCACCTGCACCTGGCTTTTTTTTCTTTTGTTGCTTGTATATTTAATGTCATTTAATGTCAATCTATGTCAGATCTAAATCATAGAACTGTTGTTTTTTTCAAAAATATTTTAGTCCCTAATATAGATGTATACACACACACACACACACACACACACACACACACACACACACACACACACACATTGCTGTTGTTGTGGGGCTTGACTTCAGGGCATGTGCACTGTCCCTGAGTTTTTTGCTCAAAGCTAGTACTCTACCACTTTGAGCCATAGCCACAGCAACATTCCTACTCTTTTTTTTTTTTTTTTTTTTTTTTTTGAACTCTGGGCTTGGGCATTGTCATTGTGTTCTTCAGCTCAAGGCGAGTGCTCTACTGCTTGAACTCTGGGCTTGGGCACTGTCATTGTGTTCTTCAGCTCAAGGCGAGTGCTCTACTGCTTGAGCAACAGCAACACTTCCAGTTTTCTAGTGGTTTATTGGAGATAAGAGTCTCATGGACTTTCCTACCTGGGCTGGCTTTGGACCATGATCCTCAGATCTCAGCCTCCTGAGTAGCTAGGATTACAGGCATGAGCCACCGGCGCCCAGTTTACATTCCTACTCTTAAATATTTGAGTCTTTGATCTATTTGGAGTTAATTTTTGTGTAATAGTTCAGTTCATTTTTCTTTTTCTTTTTCTTTTTCCTCTCTCTCTCTCTCTCTCTCTCTGTGTGTGTGTATGTGTGTGGTGTTAGGCATTGAACCCAGGGCCTTGCAAAAACTAGGCAAATGCTGTACCACTTGGCTACATCTCCAGTACTCCAGTTTCATTCCCCTAATTATAAATACTAGTTGTTCCAGCACCATTTATTGAAAACACTGTTATGTTCCCATTGGATGATCTTAGTACCTTTATTAACAAGTAATTGATAATAGACTCATGGGTTTATTTCTGGACTCTCAATTCTATTCCATTGATTTGTTTTGCTTGTCCTTATGCCAGAACCACACTGTCTTGATTACTGTTGCTTTGTATTCAGGAAGCATAAATCTTTCAATGTTGTTATTGTTTGTCAAAGTTATTTTGGCTTTTCTGCATCCCTTAATTTTCCCTATAAATTTTAGGCATATTTTATATAGTTCACAAAAATGTTGGATCAATATTTATAGAATATCTTCTTGAAAGGATTCAAACTCATTGGCTTACCTGATAAGCCAAGTTATTAACCTACTTGGGGGGGGGGTCTATGAACCGAATTGTGAACCTACCTGAGGTGGAGTAGACCAGAAGTAGGGAAGGGCCAGGGGAGAGAACAGAGTGTGTGGGCCAAGAGATGATGGACAGGCTGCAGGTAGCCATGGGCATGGATGGCACACCCACTTCTCTTGAGAAATGTGTGCCCACAGTGAACCAGCAGGATGGAAACCATAGGAGACAGCTTAAATACAGCATCTAGAGGCGTGTCTGGAGTTCCTGTGTCACCAAGAGATTTAGCTGTGAAGGTGGATTGTATCTGTGAATGGCACAGATTGGCTAAGCAAGGTTTTCCTTTTTCCATGTTTATTGTGGCACAACAGTGTTTACTGGGGCCTTCTTCCCTTTCTGCTTCTCTTTGGAAGCCACAGAAATGAACAATCTGTTTTCTGTAGTACGAATAAAGCTTGGGCACAGATGCCCACCAGCTGTTCCCTGTGATGGCCTGCAGCGTGTCTCTGCCAGCTGCCCATTAATCCTTGTCTCCAGCCCTGCCGCTCTGAGCCTGGCAGGCTTGCCAGGCCTGGCTTGGAACACCCATCCATTTCTGAGGAACTCATCAGTTGTTGGTCAGAGTCCTCTCTGGGTTTTTCTGTCATTCTGAGTCCATCTGCTTGGGAGTTTTCAGAAATTCAACATTTCAGGCTTGTTGATAATTCCTTGTCTTCTCCTCCCTCCCCCAATCCCAGAGCTCAGGTTCTGGGTGCTGTCCCTTAGCTTCTTTGCAAAAGGTTGACAATCTACCACTCTAGTTCTGGCTTTTTAAAAAATTTAATATCAGGGGTTCCTTATTCAAACAGTTTAAGCACTATTTACCAAATGATAGGGCAAAGCAAAAGTCAGAGAACAGCTGTGTGTCAGTGTATTTCTGTGTGCTTATGACCACGAAAGCAAGGAAGTGGTCCATTACATTTTACAGCTAGTGTTTAATAGGTGTATGTTGGGACTGATAAGGAAAAAATAGACCTACCTCATCAGAAAAAAATAGATAAAGGACATAAACAGGAAATGCTCTCTCTCTCTTGCTCTCTCTTTTTCTCTCTCTCCTCTCTTTTTCCTTCCCTTTCTCCCTCTGTCCATTCCTCTATCTCTTTCTCTCCCTTCTCTCTGTTTTTCTGACCCTCTCTGTCTCTGTCTCTCTGTCTGTCTCTGTTTCTGTCCCACATACACATTCAGTAAACAGGAAATATATTCCTCCTCAAAAGTTGTTTCTTCCTAACTTCTTCCCTCTGACTTAAAGGTATTATGTATGAGAACTTCAACAAATAAATTCAACTACAGTTCTGGCTTTTTTTGCTAGTTAATTGAATATGAGCCTCAAAGACTTTCCTGTCAGGCTGGCTTTGAATGATAATCCTTAGATCTCAGCTTCCTGAGTAGTTAGGATTACAGGTATGAGCCGCTGGTGCCCAGCTTGATAGCCAGTTTTTATAAAATCCCTGCATATTTGCAAAGAATTTTACAGTGGTAGGATGTGTCAAATGTAGCTTGCTGCTGAACACTGGTGGCTCCTGCTTATAATCCTAGCTAGGAAGGCGGCTGAGATCAGAGGATCAAGGTTTGAAGCCAGCTCAGGAAGAAAAGTCCATGAGATTCTTATCTCCAGTTAATCACCAGAAAACTGGAAGTGGTGCTATGGCTCAAAGTGGTAGAGCACTAGCCAGTGAGTGAAAAAGTTCAGGGACAGTGCTCAGGCTTGGAGTTCAAGCCTCATGGCAGGTAGAAAAAAAAAAGTAGCTTGCTAATTATGTTGTTCTAATAATCTGTTTCTTTGCTGATTTTCCCACACAATTATATCAGTTACTGATATAGGTGTGTTAAAATTCCTACTACAGGGGCTGGGAAGGTGGCTCAGTGGTATAGTGCTTACCTTGCATGCGTGAGGCCCTGGGTTTGATTCCTCAGCACCACATAAGCAGAAAAAGCTGGAAGTGGCATTGTGGCTCATGTGGTAAAGTGCTAGCCTTGAGCTGAAGAGCTGAGGGACAGTGCCCAGAGTTCATGCCCCATGACAGACAAAAAAAAAAAATTCTTGCTATGGTGACACATGGCTATAATCCAAGATACTTGGGAGGTAGAGGCAGGAGGATCAACAGTTTGAGGCCAGCTTGGGATATTTAGTGAAGTCCTATTTCAAAAACAAAATACAAATGAAAGGGTTCAAGTATGGCATAAGTGGTAGAGCTCTTGGGTAACATGTGCTTTATATTCAATCTCTAATACTGACAAAAAGTAGAAGAGAATTCTACTGTAACTGTATACTTGTACTTGGTGTTGTAACTGTCAGTTTTCCTTTTATGTAATTTGAAGCGATGTTAAGGACATACAAATTTATAATTATCATTCTTCTGGTGAATAGAAACATCTTTTTTTTTTTTAACTAGTCCTGTGGTTTGAACTCAGGGCCTGGGTGCTATCCCTGAGCTTCTTTTGCTTAAGGCTAGCATACTACCAGTTGAGCCACAAATCTACTCTAGCTTTAAATTTTTATTTTTATTCATTTAATGTTATTTGTTTATTATTATTAATTCATATGCACATAAATTACATATATAGTTTATTGGAGATAAGAGTCTCACAGACTTCCTTTTTTTTTTTTTTTTTGGGTCGGTCCTTGGGCTTGAACTCTGGGCCTGGGTACTGTCCCTGAGCTCTTCAGCTCAAGGGTAGTGCTCTACCACTTGAGCTACAATGCCACTTTTGGTTTTCTGGTGGCTTATTGGAGATAAGAATCTCAAGAACTTTCCTGCTCAAGCTATTTTTGAACCACGATCCTCAGATCTCAGCCTCCTGAGTAGCTAGAATTACAGGTATGAGCCACCGGCACCTGACTCACACACTTTCTTGAGTGGGCTGCCTTTGAACTAGGATCCTCAGATCTTGTCTCTTTCATAGCTAGATTACAGGTGTGAGCCACAGGTGCATAGCTAGAAATGTTCTTTTTTCTTCTGGTTGTGGGGCTTGAACTTGGGGCCTGGGCACTGTCTCTGAGCTCTTTTTGCTCAAGGCTAGTGCTCTACCATTTGAGCCAAAGCTCCATGTCCAGTTTTTCTTGTGGTTAATTGGAGATAAGGGTATCATGGACTTTCCTGCCCAGGTTGGCTTTGAATGTTGATCCTCAGATCTCAGCATCCTGAGTAGATAGGATTATAGACGTGAGCCACCAGCTCACCAGCTAGAAACTTTTTTAAATGAAATCTTTTGTAGTTATGAATTCTCTGCTTCATTTCTAGTAGAGATAAAATCTATGTTTCCTGATATGAAAAGCATGTTATTTGCTCAGCCTATTGTATTGATCTACATATTGGTTTTTGTGCTAGTACCATGCTGGTTTTGTTACTATCAGCCTGTAGTTTTGATGTCAATATGTTGTAGTAGTCCCAGCATTGCTCTTTTTTGTTCAGAATTGCTTTGGTCCCTCTGAATTTCGTACGCTTCGATATGAATTTGTAAGATTGAAATTTGTTTCTATTTTGGTGGGGATGGCATTGCATCTATGGATTGCTTTCTGGAGTATAGATATTTCTGCAATCTTAATTTATCTGATCCATTAACATGGAAAGTTTTCCCATCTTCCTCAGGTTCTTCTCCAGTGTTGTATTGTGGAAAATCTTATTTGGTAGTTTGAGACATAACACAAATGAAAAACACAATGAAAATAAATTAAGGATTCTCTTTTTTTTTTTTGGTCCGGTTGTGGGGCCTGAACTCTGGGCCTGAGCACTGTCCCTCAGCTCTTCAGCTCAAGGCCAGTGCTCTACCACTTGAGCCACAGCACCACTTCTGGCTTTTTTCTTTTTGCTTATGTGGTGCTGAGGAATCGAACCCAGGGCCTCAGGCATGCAAGGCAAGCGCTCTACCACTGAGCCAACTTCCCAGCCCCAATTAAGGATTCTCTTATATGGCTGATGGCTATAAGCAAGTATCTAACAGATGCTTGTCATAATAAAAGGCCACATATTTAATTAATTATGGAGAACAAACTTTAATAATAAGTAGATGAGGATGCTAGTTTACAAAACTAACAATGTTGGACTTAAAATTTGACTTATAGCCAGGCGCTTGTAATCCTAGCTACTCAGGAGGCTGAGATCTGAGGATTGTGATTCAAAGCCAGCCTGGACAGAAACTCTTATCTCCAATAAACCACCAGAAAACTGGAAGTGGCACTGTAGCTCAAGTGGTAGAGTGCTAGCCTTGAGCTGAAGAGCTGAGGACAGTCCCCAGGCCCAGAGTTCAAGTCCTACAACTGACAAGAAAAAAAAATTGACTTATAGTTGTGATTTTAAAACATAGTAAAATGTAAGGGAACATCACAAAAAACAGAATGATATAACTTTTCTACATATAGTAGCATTGCATACAAATAGACATATACAAAATTTATATAATGTATACAAATGTATTAAAAACAAAAATGTTTGTTCTTCAGATGAAGTAGTGTGAAGGTCCTGGGATACCTTTTGGTGAACATGTTTCAGTTTTACATATTGCAATTTAGTGGCAATGGTGTGGTTTACATCTATTAACATTCTCTATTAAGCTAATAAAAAACTTCAAAAACAGAAGTTTCTTAATTCGGGTGTATCCTAAAACTATTTTGTTAGACAATGGTAGCTCATACCTGTAATCCTAGATGTTCAAGAGGTTGAGAAATGAAGATCCTTGTTCGAAGCCAGGTTAGGCTGAAAAGTCGCTGAGACTCTTTATCTCCAAATTACCAGCAAAAAAGCTGGAAATGGAGGTATGACTCAAGTGGTAGTGCCAGCCTTGAGTGAAAAAGCCAAGTAAGAGTGAGAGGTCCCGAGTTCAAGGCCCAGAAGTGCACAAAAATCAAAACAAAACCACAGAACAAATTGTATTTTGTCGTTTCAGCTTTTAAAGTTGAAAAGTTGCCTCAGAATTGAGATCCAATTTAAGTGACCTAATTATGGAGGCAATCTGTCCCAGTATTTATTGGCTTAAAAGACCAAACATTTATTATTGCACTGTTTTGTGTCCAGAGCTGGAGAGGAGCATAGAGTGAGGTTTTTTGTTTAGGGATTCTTCTGGAGTCACAGCCAGGGTGTCAGCTAGGGCCTGGTTCTCTGAAGGAGTTTCTGGAACTGGGGGGGGGGTCCTTTGTAAGATGGCTTGCTTATTCACATGATGCTTGGCAAGTGGTGGCGTTTCGGTGCTGGGAAGCTGGCATGCTTTGCATGCATGAGGCCCTGGGTTCAATTCCTCAGGACCACATAAGCATAAAAAGCCGGAAGTGTCACTGTGGTTCAAGAGGTAGAGTGCTAGCCTTGAGCTGAAGAGCTGAGGGACAGCGCCCAGGCCCAGAGGTCAGGCTCCATGACCGGAAAAAAAAAAAAAAAAAAGAGGTGGAGCTCCAAGCTGACCCTTCAAGTTGCCTCATGGTGAGTATTAGCTTCACTCTGAACAAGTGATACAAATATGAATGCACAAAAACAAAAAAATCTCTCCCAATCCCCTCCTCCCAGCCCCCAAAAACCTGTTAAAAAAATTGGGGAAAGGCTATTGGCTCACACCTGTAATACTAGCTCTTCAGGATGTTAAGATCTGAGGATTGCAGCTGTAAGCCAGCCTGAGCAAGAAAGTCTGAGACTCTGATCTCCAATTAACTACCAACCCCCCCCCCCCCAAACAAAACAAAACAAAAAGCAAAGTCAGAAGTAGAGCTGGTAACTCAAGTGGTAGAGCACTAGCCTTGAGTACAAAGAGGCTCAGGGACAGTGCCCAGGCCCTGAGTTCAAGCCCCACAACAACAGCAACAAGAAGAAGGGATGAAGTTATCAGTGCATGCTGCAGTACAGTAAATCTTGTGATATTACACCAAATAAAATGAATCACAAAAGCCCATATGTTTATGATTCCATTTACCCAAAATGTCTCGAATAGGCAAATCCATGGAGAAATGAGTAGATGGGTGGTTGACAGGGTCTTGTGGGGGTAGGGGAGAGAAAGGCATTGGGAATAATGCAAATAAGAGATTTCCAGAGAGGATGGAAATGTTCTAAAATTAATAGTGACTGCACAATCCCATGAATATGTAAGGAAAACAAATAACATACTTTAAATGGGTGAAATTAAACCAGTAGGATTTTTTTAAAGGAACTTTTAAAGCTTATTATATACTGTCCTTGGAAGTCACTTATTGACATGTGTCTCTCCTCTACTACCTACCCCCCCAACCAGGAAGCACATGGCTAACGTCCATGATGGAAGGGAGGGACTAGCCTCTACTTCTTGAAGATCATCAAAGATCTTGTGGGCAAATTTTAAATCTACCACAGGGACCAACCAGCTGATATAGGCCCTGTGCCTGGCTACTTACATTCATTCAAATATCAGCTCTTCTAGACCGTGCTACCAGTTTTACTCTTAGCCTTTGTTTCCTTGCTTGCAAATGAGGATTGAAATAGCAATTATTTCATGAACTTGTAAGGAATAAAACAAAAGGCATGCAGTAGAGCTCTGAGTCCTTAGTAAACAGTGATAAATATGGCCTGCCTTCCCCGAAGCTGGGCTCTGGCCTGGGGGGTCTGGTTTACTGTGGCACTACCTAGGGTAGGGAAGAGGGTAAGGGTTGGGGAATATGACATGTTTGAGGCTGAGCCCCAGAGGAACTTGGTTGGTGTTATGGTTCAGCCAATGTCAGATGCTGACGGTGTTAGATTTAGAAATTTTAATTTACTGGCTTCCCCAGGCCCTATAATTTCTTATGAACACTCCAGAGCAATCTAATTCATTGAGTGACCTGCATATTAATTGGTTAGTTTGTGCTGAGTGGACTGGAAGACTTCTGTTGCCCAGAGCACTGTTTCTGGAAGGAAAACTAGGTTGGGAAGTCATGTTGACATCGTATTTCATAGGAGGCCGTGTCAATCAAGGAGGTGGTAGACCCAGCATAGCTTTTATCCCACCAGTCACCCCTCACCCCCTGGATTTAATTTATTTTGCTAACTCCCATATCCTTTGCATGGTGCCTTGTGAATCTGCAGCTCTCAGTCCTGGGCCCAGAAGAATCTGGGCTTGTTGCTTTTTCATGCGTTCTGAAACTTACCCTCTTCTGACATTTTCTCAGCCCTAGGAGACCCTGTCTGTTCTGACTTGGTTTTCCCTTGGACCCCTGTTCCCTGGTATACTCTTGCAGCTTGTGTTGGCACTGATGGCTGTGACCCTTTGTAGACCGGGTTGGCCAACTACAATCCCAAGGGAACTGGCCTCTTTAGGGTCTCTGCACACCCCCACAGAGGATGGCTTTAGGCACTTTAGCCTGAACACTTCTGGGGGCTCCCATGGGCCACATTCCAAGTGTGGAGAAGAAATTGGATGGATGAAAAGGCCAGAGAGATCAAGGGCCACATCCCGAGTTGGTATTGTCTAGCTCAGCTGAAGACTCCAGGACCCAGCCTCATGTCTCAGTGGTTCCTCTCTCTAGACTTAGAGTCATTTCTTGGGAGCCGTCCTGTTGGTAAGGCAAGCCATGAAGGGTTGCATGAGTAGCCACTCTCATTAGAGGAGGGGCCTTTTAGAGACCTGTGGATTCTAGAAGACTGGGGCCTGGGAAGAAGTCAGGCAGAGTTCTGGCTTCCAGAACAGGCTCTGGGCTTACCCTGGACATGGAACTCAAAGCGAGGTATCTTCCACCTCCAGTATGGCTGTTCTAGCTCCCGTGAGGATCTGGGGCTAGATGGCTTCAGAGGCCTTGGACATTTGATGGAGGAGAATGGTAGGAGGAGAACAGAGGGGACAGATGTGGCCCATAAGAAGGTCCCATTCTTTATCTAGCCTCATCTGCAGGCCTGAGAACTGACTAGGGAACCTGGAGCCTGGTCTGCCAGCTTGGTTTCTATTATAAAAGCGGGGAGGAGCTTGCGGTCCCTCCCCAGGAAAGCCTATTGCTCAGGGCCTACAAAGGCAGCTTCTGTGAGTTCGCAGACTCCTCTGCATTCTGACTCTGTCTTCACCCCAGGCCTGTCCTCCTCCTCCAACTCTAGCCTCTCTCTCGTTCACATCCCTGTCAAACCACTGGGCTGGGAGTTCTCCAAGGGCCCTCTGAGCATTTCAGATCTGCCTTCTCTCACTCAGGGCCACATGTAGGGGGCAGCAAGTGTTTCCAATAGGATTACTGGCCATTTATGTTGGAAGACTTTTTTTTCCTTCTCCTTTGGAAATACCAGGTTTGAACACAGGGTCTCAAGATTGCTAGGCAAGTACCCTACCACTTGAGCCATCTCCATGGCCCTTTTATGTTTTGATGATGATGATGATGATTGTTATTATTTTCAAGTAAGATCTCACTTTTGCCTGGGGCTGGTCTCAGATTGTGATCCTCCTACCTTTCCCTCCTCCATTACAGTCATGTGTCACCACACCTGGCCTGGGAGACGTCTTGATTTCTAGGAGAAGGCCATTATTAGGTCATTGGTGTTGTGCACTATACCTTGGTTCCCAGGGCTTTGGAAATCCGAACGTGTTTGGGCCCCAGCTGGCTTTGCAAAGTATGTTTCATTCTAATCGTAGATATAGGGTTGATGAACTCTGATCATTCCTGCTGGCCTTGTCTGTTTCCAAACCTCTCTCTTCCATCTTCTCCTGGAAGTTTCTCAGCTCTGTGGAACCCCAAAGTGGTAACTGCTCAAGTCTTGAGATAATCATACATTGGTTTCTCACGGAGGCTGTCATCCAAGGACTACCTCACCCTATGGCATTACCCCATCACAGATTGAGGATGCAGGCTCCTCTGTCATTAGGTTCCACCTCCCAGCCATGGACCCTGGGAAATGGAGAGAAGCAGGGAGGCTAGTCAGGCTGGAACTGGAATGAGCCTTCTGGGCTTCTGAGCCCTGTGTACTGGGCTGGAGCACAGTGGGGACTCTGGTGGGTGGGAGGGCTGGAGCAGGGTTTGCTGGCATCTGAATTGCATCTGACTAGCTGATCCCCACAGAATGAGGATCCAGGCACTGCCAGGTCACCATGGCTGGGTGACTCATGCAGAGTTATGAGACACAGAGCTTTCCTCCTTTTTCTTCTCCAAACCTCGCCTGCCCTTCCTCCAACCAGCAGCAGAGCGCAAGCTGTAGCCACCAGCTGGGAGGCGTCTCCAGAGAACACTGAGGGGAGGTCCCTATGCTAAGAAAAGACTTTGGACTCCAGGGAAAAGAACTTAGAGCTGGCAGAATACATCCATCACAGGAGGCCATTTTTTGACTCTGGTTGCAGGGAGGGAGCTCTTTTTACACGCAGGGCTGGAGGTAAGGGAGGTGACTGCTAGGCAGGTTGCTACAGATGGAGCTGGTACATCCCTTCCCTTTTCCCTTTCCTTTCCCACCTGGGTTAGCTTTGAACAATCCTTATATCTCAGCCTCCTGTATAACTATAGCATTACAGGTATGAGCCACCTGTGCCCAGCTGTCATGTTGTTTTGTTTTCCTTTTATTTAAATAAAATCAAGATATGCCAAGAGAAAAAGAATCTCACCTAGCTCCTCATGTTTCACCTCTTTTAGCCCTGGTCCATAATTTTCATCTCTTCCTCTCCCATTCATTCATTCATCATCATTCATTCATTCACACACACACATACACACATGCACACACAGAAAGACAGAAATTGAGAGTGAGAGAGAACATATGTTTTGTTCTGCCACGTGTCTCTCTTAAAAAGCTTCTAAACAACATTTCCAGCCCATTCCATTCCATAATACAGCTATAACTGGTTTATATCACTTTTTTTTTTCTGAGACAAGGTCTTAATTTGAAACCCAGGCTGGCCTCAAGCTCATCCTCCTGCTGCTTCTTGCCAAGTGCTGGAATTACAGGTGTGCACTACTATGTCTGGTAGCTCTTTTATATCAAGAAACAGATTTATCAAGTCTTTGCCATGTTTCTGGATTTCTAGGCATGTGTGGTGTGCAGTTTATGTCCAATAGGGAGCTGGGATGAAGGTTGCTAGCCTGGAGGATGTGCACATTTCAACTGCAGCTGATATTGCCAGAGATCCGTCCCTCTCCAGAGATCCCCCTTCCCTCGTGTGGTCCTCCACCTCTGCCAACACTGCTGCCACTGGCAAGTGAGCTCTGGCTTCCTGGGCTGCCTTGTGCAGAAGCAAACACCCTGTCACCAGAGAGACCCATCTTGCTGGAGACCCAGAGCTGGAGACCCTGCAGGGAGGAGAGGAGGAGCTGGGGGGCTGCTGAGGTACCTTCCAAGCAGCCCACCGGCATATTCCACTGGCTTCAGCTGAACAAGACACACCTGCCCCTTATTACTCCGTTTCCCTCGCCAGGAGCCAAAGCGAGCTTGTTTGTGTTGTTTCCTTAGGTCAGCTGAAGCTGTGTATCGACGCCCAGGACCGCGTTCTGCTGCTCCACAGTGAGTAGGGCACAGGTGGGAATGGGGAAGGCCGCTCCTTCCTACCTGGAGTTGGGGGTGGGGGGCGTGACAATGGACATCTGCCGGGGCTGTCTCCATAGGCCAGCTCCTGTCCTGTCCCTGGTGTGCATGCGTGTGTGTGTGTGTGTGTGTGTGTTCCACCTCAGGCGCCTCTGTCCTCAGCAGGTGGCAGCAGCACCACAGAGGGCTTCCCTGCCTCCCCTCCTCCCCCACCCCCAACCCCGCCTTGCTTCCTTTCCTCTGTCTCATTTCTCACTATCTCATTTCTCTGTGCATCAATGGGCAGCAGAGTCGTGGTTAGGATGCAGTCTTCAGAGCCAGCCCGCTAGGATATGTGCCCTGGCTCTGATACTTTGCTAAGTGACCTTGCATAAGCCCAGGTTTCTCCTTTGTCAAATGGTGGTGGTAACAGGAAGCATGAGACAGGGTTATTATAAGCATTATGTGAATTCATATTGGTAAAATGCTCAGCATCTAGTAAACGATATAGTTAACTCTGTTAAAGAAAACAGAAAACCAAGCTGGGCGCTGGTGGCTCACGCCTGTAATCCTAGCTACTCAGGAGGCTGAGATCTGAGGATCACGGTTCAAAACAATCCCGAGCAGGAAAGTCCGTGAGACTCCTATCTCCAATAAACCACTAGAAAACCAGAAGTGGCTCTTTGGCTCAAGCGGTAGAGCGCTCACCTTGAGCTGAAGAGCACAAAGGACAGCGCCCAGGTCCAGAGTTCAAGCCCCACGATGGACCAAAAAAAAAAAAAAAAGAAAAAAGAAAACTATCTCTTTCAAAACTAGAGCTGGCTATGTGCTAGGGGCTGGGGATTTGGAGGAAAAGCCCCTACCTGTGTCTAGGTGGTGCTGGTGGGCTCCACACTCCATTCTAAATGTGGGACAGGCTTAAGCCAGAGGAAGAAGCTGAGGACAGGGGGAGAATTCATTCAGGTGGAGCAGCAAATGCGAAGGCCCCGGGGTCTGAGAGGTCACGATGTATTGGAAGAGTTGTAGAGCATGACTGGGGCATAGCACAGAGGGGATTTTATATTTAATCTGTCCATTTATCCATTTTGTCTTCCTTCTGACCAGCACATAAATAGTTACCAAATTTCTACAGTGGCCTCCTCTGTCTGGACCCTTGTCCTTAGCTCAGGAGGCCCTGACTGTCTCTGCCACTTCCTTAGCTCTTGCCTCTACTTTCCTGTTCTAGCCAGTTACTGATACCTCCATAAATGTATCCTACTTGACTGAGCCTCTGTGCCTTTGCTCAAGGAACATACTATCCCACAATAATCCCTGTATTAATCTTCCTTGAAAGAAGAGGAGGAGGAGGAGGAGGAGGAGGAGGAGGAGGAAGAGGAGGAGGAGGTGGAGGAGGAATACTCCTTCCTTCTGCTTTTGCAGAAATATGGCTTCCTCCAACATTATTAAGCCTCAGGAAGGAAGGCTCACTTTTGCTTATTTTTTCCTTCTAGGACCACCCCCTCCCACCCCCAACCTGCCTGGGCTATTTGTGGCTTCCTCTGTTATGTTCTTACAGCCTGGCGGCACAGTGCCACCTGGAGGCTGCCCTCTGCATTGGGATGGGAGGGTCCCGAGGGTGGGGCCAGGTTGGCCTCTGCTGGCTTGGAGACCCAGGAGGTCACCAGGCCTGGCTCCTGCCCTTGCGAGGGGGGTGGGTATAGGCAGGAACTGTAACTAGGATACAGGACAGACCTACAGGCGCCCGGGGTCCTCTTCTCCTGGCCTGAAGGGGCCCTCCCGAGGTGAAGTTCCCAAGGACCAGGAAGGAGGGGGGTGTCTTTGCTTGCAGGTCCGACTCCAGCTGTGCAAACAGTTTTTGCAAAATGCATCTTGGCTGCCACGGCTCCATTTGTCCTTCACAGTTTGCTTTGGCTTGTCCCCAGTGGCAGGCCCTCCATCCGTCCAGCCTATCCCCACTCCTTCCTTTGGCTTCCCAGGCCTCAGGCCTCAGACTACTGGGGGCTCCGTGTGAGCCAAACTCCAGGGTTTCATGTAAGCCAAACACAAAATCACACACAGGCCCAGGCTCTACCAGGCCCATGGGCTGATTTCTATGGTTCTCAGGCATACAGATTGCCCTTGCCTTTCATGACCAGACCTGCCCCCACCCCACTCTCATCTCTCCCTTTATTTCTTCTTTCATTTGTCAGCTATTCTACCCAACACTAGATGCATGATCTCATTTACTGGGCAGGACAATCCTATGAAGTTCATGTTAGCATCACTACTATCTAGGGAAGATGGGCAAATCCAGCCTCATAGAGGCAAGGAAAGTTCACTTGAACACACGCTTAGTAAGTGGTGGGATTCACGGTGATCTCTCTAGAGCCTGAGTTTGTGACCTACTTTGCCCGATCACCCAGCACAGCTCACAGGGCAAGGGAGTTCTCCAGAATGGCTCTCTCATTCTGGAAGGCACTCTTGGATGGTACCAAGAGCCAGGAGACATGGGTTCTAAATCCAACTGCCATTCCCAGTGTTCTGAGATTTGGGACATTTCTTAGTCCTTTGGGCCCACTTGTAGCTGCCTTTTCTGTTCAAAGATGAGCCGGACTCAATACATTTAAAATTCTCTTCCAGCTGTAAGAATCTGGTAGTGGAATGCATTCTGTAATTCCATAACCGTTATTACAGGCATGTTGTATATTAATTTTCAGACCTTTTACTGTGTACATGCACACACCCACCATGCATTGACTCCAACTTCCAATTCTCTTTTAGTCATAGAAGGCAAAGGCCTGATGAGCAGAGAGCCTGGCGTCTGTGATTCCTATGTAAAGGTATGTGATGGGGCTGGAGATGTGACATGTATGTGTGTGTGTGTGTGGGAGGGGAGGGTATCAACAAGCATGTCACTGAATTAGAGCCCCAAAATCCCAGCACAACTGTGGATTTGACGTCGTGAGCATTTGGGTCCTGCCACCTCATTCATCGTGTCAGATTTACTCTAGGCCCTGTGCTAGGATAGATTCCTTCCTTTTGCCTTTGGGCAAGAGCTGAAACTTTTATTGTTTTTTAAATTTCCAACTTATTGGCCTTTTTTTTTTTTTTTGTCGGTGGTAGGGTCTAAAGTCTGGGTCTGGGCGTTGTCCCTCAGCTCTTCAGCTCAACACTAGTGCTCTACCACTTGAGCTATAGCACCACTTCCAGCTTTTCCTGCTTATGTGGTACTGAGGAATTGAACCCGGGGGCTCATGCACGCAAGACACGCACTCTACCACTGAGCCACCTTCCCAGCCCGTCCTGAGCTTTTTCAAGGCTAGCACTCTACCACTTTGAGCCACAGCACCACTTCCAGTTTTCTGGTGGTTAACTGGGGATAAGAGGAATCTCACGGATTCTCCTGCCCAAGCTGGCTTCAAACTGCAATCCTTAGATCTCAGCCTCCTGAGTAGCTAGGATTACAGACTACATTGCATTTTTTTTTGTCTTTTCTTTTTTGGTACTGGGGCTCAAACCCAGGAGGTTGTACTTGCTAGGTCTGCATCCCAGCCCTACATTGGATTCTTGACTGCATTCTTCCCCTTTTCTCTTCTTCTTTCGTCCATCCTTTTCCTTTTTATTTTTGGCAGTTCTGGGGCTTGAACTCAGGGCCTTGTGCTCTCACCTTGTTTTTCTCATAGCTGGAGCTCTGCCACTCAAGCCACACCTCCTGTTCTGGCTTTATGCCAGTTCATTGGAGATAGGAAGTTTTTTTCTGCCTGGGCTAGCTTTGAACCATATGATCCTGCAGAGCTCAGTCTCCTAAGTAGCTAAGATTACAGGAGTGAGCCACAGGTATCTGACAAAGAAGTATCAGGGTGATCTTGCTCAGGGTGATCTTGGTCATCCACACAAGTAGCACTGTGAACATGTGGGTGGCTGAAATATAAGCTCTCTGGTGAAAAGCAATGTCTCTACCTTCGCTCCCCAAACTAGAGGCAGGATGGCCAGGTTTGGACAGCAGAATGGAGAGAGTGTCTCAAGGGTTGAACCCTCACAAAATTAAGAGACCCTGCACAAATAAGGGTGTGCTTGTGATGAAGTCAGAGGCCAGGCAGAAGGGAGGGTCTGCTTCCAGCAGGTGCTAAAGGCCAGGAGCCTCATAAAAGGTGTCCACTGTTGCCAGGTGCAGATCCTGGCTCTCACCTCTGCATTGTTCTGAAGCCCTTCTCTGCCAAGAGTCTGGAGAGGGGCTTGGACAGGAGTAGCCTGGACATTGGGGTTGGGGGAGAACAGCACTGGGAAGGGGATGATGGATATAAGTTTAGTGACTTGCAGCATGACCTAAACTTAGGAAGTACTTGGGGACTACTGGGATTTAGAAGAGAGGATCCCTTTGATTTTTAGGAGAAATCCTCATTGTGTGTGTGTGTGTGCTTCTTTGTCTTCACGCTTTCCCTTGGCTTTTTCATTTCAAGGCTAGAGCCCTACCACACTTGAACCACAGCTTCACTTTTGGCTTTTTGTGGTTAAGTGTAAATATAAGTCTCACTGCTAATTCTACCTGGAATGGCTTTGAGCTATGATCCTCAGATCTCAGCCTCTTGAGTAGCTAGGATTATAGGCATAAGCCACCGACACCTGGCTAGAAAATGCTCATTATTCGTGGCCTTTTAGCTAAGATCAAGGGTGGAAACTTCCCGGTTTGGGGGAAGGACTGATAATAGTTCTGACTAGGCTTGTGGCTGCCATCTTGGATGTGGTACCACAACTCCAGCACTACTGGTTCTGGGTACCACGGTTCTTTCTAGTATCTGGCGGGACTCCATTCTGTTCTCTGTAGAGGCTGGTGTGAAGGACACTGGAAGTTTGCAGCTTAGGTAATTACATGTCTAGGAGGTTAACTAATGTTTTTTTTTTTTTTCCAATTGAAGATCTCTTTGATCCCTGATGACAATGGACGACGATGTCAGAAGACGCAGACTGTTCCAGACAGCAGAGACCCTGCTTTCCACGAGCACTTCTTTTTGTAAGTGTCTGGGGCAGCTGGGCCAGCCCTTGAGAGGACAGGGAGGGAGTGTTTATCTGGAAACGGGTTGCCAGATCTAGGTCTAGATCTAAGCAGAAAAATAGTGACTTCTAAAGGATGTCTTTGTTTTCTCCCTCCTTGTGTCCTTCATCCCCTGGCTGGGGGCCCAGGGTAAGGTCCACAGTGAGAAGATATCACTTGGCTGGGTCTCATAATGACATGCCCAGTCAGGGGCAGCCAGCCCCTAAAAAATGTGCACAATTTCCCACTGTGCCTCTGATCAGGCCTTCGCTTTCATCAGAGGGGGTTTTCCAAGTGGACAGAAGGACATTTAGCCTCCTTATCCTCCTTTTTATTTAAATCTGTAATCTCTTTGAGCCTGAACTTCCTCATTTATAAAGTGAGGCTAATAATAGACCTATCTCGGGAGCTGGGAGCTATAAATATGAAAATGCCTAGCAGTGTGGGAGATGCTGTTATTATTTATTTCTCCCATTTCTGGACCCTGGGGCCAAGGGGAAGGTCGTGGTCACTGGGCCTTTTCCTATTAGTGAAAATTAATAATAATGTTTTGGATTATTCTTCACTTCACAAGGTAACTTCACATATTATAAAAAAAATTAGAAAATGTAAATGATCAAAACAAAGAAAACACCTGTCAGTTGCACCACTCAGCTCTGCAAATGCATTTCTCGTGGGCTCCTTTCATTTGTGTGGGTGTGGATTTCTGGGCATGTTTACAGAATGGGATTGTTTTATAATGGTGTCGTGTAACCTCTTCTTTGTCCTTTAACAATGTAATGTAAACTGTATTCTGCACGTAAGTACTCATCCCCCACACAATTTGTAGTATATATTGTTTTTAAAAAAACCAGCTGTTCAGGATCTTTCCAAATTTTTGCAATCATGACCTGCCCCGTGGGTCTGGCCTGGCCTGGAGTTTGGCCCTCCTAACATGCTGATCATCTCATTTGCTTCCTAGTCCTGTCCCAGAGGAGGACCATCAGAAGCGTCTTCTAGTTACTGTATGGAACCAGGCCAGTACAACCAGGTGAGGAGATGTCCTAAGCTGGACTGAGACCCAGCTCTGGGCTGTGACAGTCAGGTGGCTGGCACACCGAAGGTGCTCAATTAGTGCATTCTGGATAAATAAGTGGTTGAGACCACACTAAACTGCAGAGGCTGCTCACTGCCTTCCCCCCCACACCCACCCCCACCCCCCAGTCCTCATCACTACAACCTTGTCATCAGTGGGCATCAGCAAGGCATTGTGTTGTACAGCAGGGGCGCCACCCAGCCTACACCTGAGCTCTGTTCTCAAGGGGCCTTACTGTTCAGGTGCTGTACCGAGATAAATTCTAGTACCAACATGCACATAATCAGCTCCACAGGACTGTGCACCTTGTGAAAACTAGGAGGCCTGTATCCCTTTTAGTCACCACTGTCTTAACAGAACTGCATATGGGAATAAAAGGAGGAAATGAGTCACAAGGGCAGGGAGGACAGGGAGGAGAGGGGAGAAGGGGAGCACGCTGCCGGCCGAGCTGTGCCAGGAGGGCGTTGTGGGGAAAGTGAGATTTTAAACCTGGGCAGAGGGACCAGAAGAGAAGATCAGGAGGTGTTCAGCATGGAAGAAGTCAAGGAGGCAGGAATATGTAGGAATATGTAGGATAGGCCCATGCTACCCATGAGGGGATGGTTTTAGGGGACAGAAGAATCCAAACAGGTTGATCCTGTGGGCTGGGTAGGATATAGGAGAAGAGATGAGGACAGTAATGACAGTACAGAGCAGGGAAGGAGTAATCGGGAGGCGAGTGAGAGCGAGAGGACTGGCTGCTAAAGAAAGAGGAGTGGGAGCAATTAACTGGGAGGCCCACTGTGAGCAGCAGGGGCGCAGTGAGCAGAGATAGCCTAAGGAAGCTGGATGAATTGGGAGGGGGCAGTAATTTGTCAAGCAATTACAGAGCTGAATGAGACTGAAAAGGAGCTTATATGAATAAAAGGCGTTCAACTCATCAGTGTAGACTTGGAAACTGTTGGATGCCTCTGTGTGTGTGTGTGTGTGTGTGTGTGTGTGTGTGTGTGTGTGTGTGTGTGTGTGTGTGTGTGTGTGTGTGTGTGTGTGTGTGTGTGTGTGTGTGTGTGTGTGTGTGTGTGTGTGTGTGTGTGTGTGTGTGTGTGTGTGTGTGTGTGTGTGTGTGTGTGTGTGTGTGTGTGTGTGTGTGTGTGTGTGTGTGTGTGTTAGAGCTAGAACCTTTTTGCAAGCTAGGGAAGCACTCTCCTGATGAACTATATCCCTAATCCCTGAATGCTTTTTAGAGTCCTAAATTTTATTAGCTAGTATACTTTTAAAAGTTCGGCCCCATTGAACCTTCAGAAGAAAGTATATTTATTTCGATTGAGCACCTGCTTTTCAGGTGTGATAGAGTGATATTCATAATAATGTAGACATTGTCCATTCATGTCGCTACCGCCTCGGCCGGTAATGACGACGCGACACCGGACTCTTCTCTCCGCGGTTTATTCAGGACCTTTTAGTAATCTTCTGACCCCAACCCCGGGGAGAATTCCCCACAGCCTTAAATACCCGCTGGGTAGCCAACCCTGATACGCCACGTGGGAACCGCCAATAGGTTCAGGTGCACAGAAGCAAGCCAGATTCTTTGCCTTAGCCATATCAGGAGTTGTTTACCACGAGAGCACTCGCCATCGGGAAGGCGGAGGGCGGAAGCCGGCGCCATCTTCCAGGTGCGGCCTCTCGCAGCTCTCTACACATTCATCCATCCATCCATCCATCCATCCATTCATTCATCCATCCATCTATCCATCCATTCAACTGTGATTTTCTACCACCAACATTCTAGGTGCTGAGGACTCAGTGGGTCCTGTTTGGAGGGTTCCTGATAGAGACTTGAGAATATGGTTGAGAAAGAGCAAGCATTTGTGGGTCTGATCTTGAGTCAGAGCTTAACAATGTATTACTTAGATAAGGTTTTGGTTTTGTTTTTTTTTTGTGTCAGGCCTAGGTGCTGTCCCTGAGCTTTTTTTTTTTTTCCCTCAAAGCTAGCGCTCTACCATTTGAGCCACAGCTCCACTTAAAGCCTTTTTTTGGAGTAGTTTATTAGAGATAAGAGTCTCACGGATTTTCTTGTCCTGCTGGCTTCAAACCTCGATCTTCAAATCTCAGTCTCATGAGTCACTAGGATTACAGGCATGAGGTGCCTGTTTGTTTTTTGTTTGTGAGATAAAGCCTCTCTTTATAGCCCAGGCTGGCCTAAAACTCTCAACCTACTGAATTATAGGCATGCACCACCATACTCAGCTCATGTATGCAGTTTTGTCCTAAGTTTCCTGAACATTAAACTTAAAGTAAAAAAGCTTAGTCTCTTGTTCCAAGTCACACAGGCAGTGAATAGTGGAACCCGAATGGAAGTCCAGGCAGTTGGATTCAGCCCTTTACTCTTGTGCCTTGTGCACCAGTGAAAGGGCAGAAGAGAACCCAATCAGAGCAGAGGGGGTATGAATAGAGGGGAGGAGTGAGGAGTTACTTGCAGTGGTTTTGGTTGGTTGTGGAGGTCAAGTGAAAAGCACATCAAGCGGCTCTGTAGTTATCTTTGGAGAAGGGTTTCCTCCTCAGGGCCAGTGGTTCACAGTCCTGTGTTCAAATCTCATGAGGGCCCTTGTGAGGAGTGCAGGCTCCAAGGTGCTGCATCAGATGAATGAACTCCAAATCTTTGTGGGCAGGGTGCAGGAACATGCGTTTAAACAAGTTATTTGTCCACTGGGAGGCACTGGAGGGCATTGAGCAAGGCAATGATGATGTACAATCTACGTCTATGGTTGTGATAGGTCTTTGGGTGAGAGAGATGCTTTGGGATAGAGGAGAGTGGAATAGGGAACCAGGATCTATTTGGAAGATACTTCTCAATGCTGAATAGTACTTACTGGTCAGGCACTGCTGGCTCACACCTGTAATCCTAGCTACTCAGGAGGTTAAGTCCTTCAAGGATCACAGTTCAAAGCCAGCCTAGGCAGAAAAGTCCATGAGACTACATCTGTAAAATAACCAGCATAAAGCAGGCTAGAAGCTGGGCACAGGTGGCTCATGCCTGTTATCCTAGCTGCTCAAGAGGCTGAGATCTGAGGATTGAGGTTTGAAGCCAGTCTGGGCAAGAAAAGTCTGAGAGACTCTTATCTCCACTTAACCAGCAAAAAGCTGAAAATGGAGCTGTGGACCAAGTGGTAGAGCACTAGCTTTGGGCACAAAAGCTCATGGATCAAGCTCAGGCCTTCAGTTTAAGCCACAGGACTCTCCTTAAACCAAAAAATCAGGCTAGTGGCATGGCTCAAGTGGTACAGTGCCAGCAGAGCTAGCAAGCAAGTGAAGCAAGTATGAGAAGGAGGAGGCCCTGAGTTCAAATCTCAGTACTGCCCAAATAGTACTTACTGGTTATTTACTATGAGAGCAAGTTGAGAAGTTAAAGATAGTCTTGAGTAGCTGGTGGTAACACCTAAGCCAGACATAGTGTAGAGAGGAAGGTTAGTGGGTTTTGGATATAGTGACATGCAGGTACCAGGAGAGATGCCAGGTGAGAGTGTGTGTGGGGAAAGACAGAGAGGGAGATGGAGAGAAGGAGAGGAAGAGAGGAAGAGAGGAGAGAGGAAGGGAAAGAGACAAGGAGAGGGAGAGGGTAAGGGAGAGAGAAAAAAAAGAGATAAGGAAGGGGGGAAAGGAGAGGGAGGGAGAGAGAAAGAGATTGTTCTGTGCTTGTGAGACCAATATGGAGCCATGACCACAAAGAAGCAGGTGAGATTCTGGTCAGATGGGAGAGCATGAGTGGCAGACAGAGGGGTCAGGACCTGGCTTGGAAGAGCTGGGAAATGAAGCGGGGCGGGGGGGGAACCCTGATGGGGCAGTGGAGGTCTCTGCAGAGTCGGCTGGATGCCCAGCAAGCTGCTGGTGAAGACCATGCTGCCCAGGAGTCCTTCCCCGTGCAGGAGCAGAGTGAGCTGCTCGAGCTGCTGAAGGCATCTGTCATGCAGGTCACGTTTCTGGAAGGGAAAGTGAGGCCTGGGGAAAATGAGTCAGCCCCCAGGGAGGCGGCGTGACTAGGGCAGTGTCTCCACTTGTTGCCTATTTTGGGAAAGTGAGATTCCTTATTAAATAAAACATAGCCAGACTCGTGGTCACAGTCCCAGCCCAGAACTCCAGCGGGACAGGGCAGGCTCAGACGGGCCAGAGCTGTCAGCATGAGGGGCGGCCCAGCCTCCCTCCAGGCTCCTCAGTGGGTTCTCCTTCTTGGACTCACTTGAGCAAGAAGGTCAGATGGAGATGGACAGAGAGGACTCACAGGGAACTTGAGCAATGCTGAACACTCCCAAATCAAATTGTGTTCTCGGAAAGACAGACGTTGAACTTAGCAACATGGAAGACAATTGCAGAAGAAAGGAAGCAAGCATTCACTAGCTCATCTCTGCGCCAAGCACTTTCTATATCCTGCTTCATTTAATCCTCAGAACTACCCTGAGGGATGTGAGTTGTTGTTGTTCCTCTAAAGGCCTGGCTCAGCGTGATAAAAAGTGTGCACCTAAGCACTACTATGTGTGGACACCAAGCACAGACTATGCACTTGCTCATCCTCACAACACCATTGGAAGGGTGTATCACCGTTGCTCTTTCACAGGTGAGGAAACAGACACAGAAAGGTTATGTAATTTTCCCAAAGTAGCACAGCTGGGATGCAGAGAAAGCAAGCTGCAAATGCAGGCAGTCTAGCAGCAAGGCTGTGTACTTGCAAACACATCACAGTGTGTTCTCAGGCCGCACACAGGCTATAAATGACTTGGAAGCTATGCTCTTTCTGTGTCAGTAGCTTGCTTTCCAGGTCCTAGGCTGCATTTTTGAGCTTACATAGGGCAGTTTTAGTCAAATGTATGGTGAGTGTGTGCTGGTTCTGGGGCTTGAACTCAGCAGGGTTTAGGCACTGACCCTGAGCTTCTTTTGCTCAAGGATAGTGCTCAACCACAGCTCCATTTCTGGCCTTTTTTTTTTTTTTTTGTAGTTTATTGGAGATAAGAGTCTCATGGAATTTTTCTGTCCTGGATGTCTTCTAGCCTAAGATCTTAGCTTCCTGAGTAGCTAGGATTACAGGCATGAGCCACTGATACCTGACTTGTGGTGTACATTTTGAAACTGGTAGGAGATAAGAGAGAATCCTCAGATCCTTCAGTGATGGTCATAAAATCACAGGAGAGAGATAAGAGGATGTGCAGAAAGTTCTGGTGGAGGGTGGTATGATATCAGCGTGACCTGGCGATGGCCGCAGGGCGGAGGAGAACCCAGACTCGGAGCCATAGATCCAGCTTTACTCTGATGGCTCTGGGGCCAGGGGCCAGACTCTTCCCAGCTCCAGGCCTCAGTTTCTCTGTCTACAAAATTCAGTGCCCTGTAAGGTTTATTTCAGCTTCAAGGTTCTGTGGGTCTTTTAAAATGATAGATATTTTCATATGATGAATTTTAAAAATTATATATATTTTAAAGTGTATGTAGACGTAGAAAGTATCATAGAAGACTATATGTATGCAGAGCCCTTGTTCGATCAGTTATCAATATATGGCCAATCTCCCTGTGTCCCCACCCACCATCAGTAGATTATTTGAGAGCAAATCCCAGACATCTCCTTATCTCATATCTCACCTCTCTCTCTCTGTATATGTGTGTGTGTGTGTATAAAAGTATATATGGGCCGGGCGCTGGTGGCTCACGCCTGTAATCCTAGCTACTCAGGAGGCTGAGATCTGAGGATCGCGGTTCAAAGCCAGCCCGGGCAAGAGAGACCGTGAGACTCCTATCTCCAATAAACCACCAGAAAAACCGGAAGTGGCGCTGTAGCTCAAGTGGTAGAGTGCTTGCCTTGAGCTGAAGAGCTGAGGGACAGCGCCCAGGCCCAGAGTTCAAGCCCCACGACCGACAAAAAAAAAAAAAAAAAAAAAAAAAAAAAAAAAAAAAAAGTATATATGTATGTATGTATGAATGGCTTCTAAAGAAACCACAACAGTATCATCACACTCAGAAAGCAATAGAGTCCTTTGTACATTGTCAAACTTCTCATTTATCATGTTTGCTATTAGTGTTTGTAGAGCTATTTGGGAACTCTCCTCTGGATTATTCTTTATCTGTTCTAATCCCTGATTATCAAGGTTGGGAATTGAGATACCCGAATTTGCCATTTTTCTTGTGTTTTTCCGGCTTACTCGGCCCATTTGAGATAAAGATTGCACCAGTTTTGTGCTAGAACACTATCTTAAGGCAACCATCAACCAAAGTTTGCATTTGTACAGTCAATAGTCTACAGATACAATCTAGTTCAACAGATACATCTATTCAACATCAAACGACTATATGTTAAAGGACTTCGAACCGCAGAAAAGAATTTGGAAAACCAGAAATTATTAGGATTAGTGAGAGATGTAGGTAAAAAATAGGAATAGATTGGTGTGGGGAGGCACAGGGAGAGTTAACTATGTCCTAATCACAGTGCAGGAAATGGGTTGGGTAGGATGCAAGTAGAGAGAGAGAGAAAAAGAAGAGACGGAAAGGGGAATAAAGAGAGACCAGAAAAAGAATAGAAACGTAAAAATTAATGTTATTATAGAGGTTAAAAGACCGTCTATTTAGAGAGGAATGTGAATATGTTCAGAGAAGGGGAGGGACATAGAGGAGATGTGAAAAGCTTTAAGGGAGAAGAAAAGATCAGAAGTTTAGTAGAGCTAGATAAAAAACTAAAAGATAATTAAGAAAGAAAGAAAAAGAGAAAGAAGACAAGAAAAGAAAGGAAAACTCATTCACGTAATTCTGAAATAAAAATTATAAGATGAGAAAAAAAAAAAAGTTACTGGAAAACAATTATTTTTACCATAGCTAAGATATGGAACCAACCCAGATGCCCCTCAGTAGATGAATGGATCAAGAAAATGTGGTATATATACACAATGGAATTCTATGCCTCCATCAGAAAGAATGACATTTCCCCATTTGTTAGGAAATGGAAAGGTTTGGAAAAAATTATATTAAGTGAAGTAAGCCAGGCCCAAAGAAGCATAGGTCCCATGGTTTCCCTTATTTGCAATATCTAGTATAGGTATGAGTCAAGCGGAAAAGGCCAGATAATGTGATGTTAGGAAAATGAACCCTTAAATATGTATTTTAATGTTTTTGTTTCTTTCATGCATGTGTTTCTAATGCATTTATAAGATTATTTCTTTGTTGCTTTGTATGTCCCTCCCCCACAGTGTAACCCCCGCTTTCACTATATTTGATGTCAGTATAACATGTGGAGGAGATGGGGACAAACAAGTCGTTTAAGGATTCAGGGGGACCTGTTGCAACAATGAGAAGTACAAAATGTCATGTCAAAACCAGCTTTACAATTTCGGTGTGGGGGGGGAGGGGGGTATAATTGGGTGGGGGGAGGGGGGTAAAATTGGGTGGGGGGAGGGGGGAGGCGGGGAAGGGAAGTGAAGGGTAAACAAAGGAGGAGGCTGCAATGCTTGGTAAGAAATGTATGCATTATCCTGCCCATGTAATTGTAGCCCCTCTGTACAGTATGTTCTCAAATAAAATAAAATACAATTAAAAAAAAAAAAAAAAGAAAGCAATAGAAACCCCTTAATAGCTTTGAATATGTAACTAAGCTATCTGGAGGTTCCTTTCAATGATATGGTGAAAGGCAAACTGAAGTTTCTAGTACTAATTATAACATCTGCTAGAATTTGTGACTGGCCAGATGTGGTAGTTCATGCCTGTAATCCCAGCTAACTAAGGAGATAGAGGTAGAAGACTTATGGTCTACCAGCCTGGGTGAAATCACAAGACCCTATCCAAAAAGCAAAGCAATGACTGGAGGCATGGCTTAAATGGTAGAGAGCGCTTGTTTAGCAAGCATGAAGCTTTGAGTTCAATCTCTAGTACTATGGCGGTGGGGCAGGGGAGAACTTGTAGCCAGAAAACAATCTTGTAGGAATTATAGTGACATATACCAAATTAAAAATGTGTATTATGTAGATATGCACATATATAAAATAATGCATAATCTATAATATAATGTACAATCTATTATACAATACATAATCTACATTTACAGAGGGTCTGCTATGTGCTGAGTCCTGTTCTGAGTTCCGTAGGCATGTTAGGAACGGACAGTGGCTTTGTGTCAGAAAGCTCATGACAGATACAGAGTCTAAGGGGAAAAAAATAAATGGAAAAATAGATACTCAAAATTAAGCCATCAAATTAAAATTTAATTGAGATTAGACACACACAGTGTTTGTCCAAAATGATCTTCTCATTCTTTCTGGCTCAGCTTCTGGGGCCTCCTGCAGGCATCTCTATCCTAAATGACCTCTTGCCTCCTGAGCCTTTGGAATTTGTTGCCTGTGTTGTTCATGTGTCAATCTCACCCTTTTTTGGTGGCAGGTCCTGTATTGATGACTTGAACCGCTATTTAAATTCCTGCCTGTTTGTCTTGTTTCCTTAACACTGCAAGCTCCTTGCCCAAAGCTGCCAGCCATGGGCTTGATGAATTCCCTCATTTGTCAAGCCTTCGCTAAGCACACCAAGCCTGAAGCTTAGGCCTTGGCAGTCAGCAGTGATTGAGGCGTGGTTTCAGAGACTCAGCACTTAGGGAAATCGCAGGCCCCTCCAGTTGATAAACTGGAGGGTCGATTGCCATATGCTCTATGTCCGGGCTGCTTGCAAAAGCGGTCTTCTTCCTCCATAGGGTCCTCAGAAGCAGCCTTCAGAAGGAGCTAATTGCAGAACACTCAGAGAGAGGGTCCTGCTTGTGGACATTAATTGTGACAATTTACTCTGCCTGAATGATCATGAAATCATTGGAGGCCCCTTAGCAGGAAGCAAAGCTCAAGGGATGCTATTAACCATTTAGCACTCTGTAACAACAGCACCAGGGAATAAAAACTCCACTTACTGAAGAGTGGGGAGAGGCAGCATTTATTACAGCTTAATGCACTAGCCTGAGGATATAAAAACTGGCCACAGCCAGCACAAGAGCAGAGCCTATAGCATCTAGACACCATCCAAAAGGCCTCCTGAATGTGCTGACAAACAGGACATTGCAGGAGGACCTTGGCAAACTCTCCAGAAGTCCTGGCCCCAGTGGCCCTTCTAGGAGTGTCTGTTGCTTGTGTGCTGGCTGCAGCTGCTGCCGCAGCTGCCACCCACTAGGGATGCTTTCTCCTTTTCCCAAGAGGGAAGAATGCTTCTTTAGGGCAACGGGGCTAGGGAAGGTGGCTGAGGAGATGCTGCTTTGTTGAGGTGACTGTATTGGTTCTTGTGCAGTAGGTGTTAATATGGCCTTGTGTGATGGGAGGGGGCTAGGCAGAGGGGGAGCAGATGGAGGCACAGCTGGAAGGCAGCTGGTGAGAAACAGCAGATGGATACAGAGGCCTCTGCCTCATGGCCGTGGTTAAGAGCATGGACTGATAGGGAGGTGGTGGTTCTCTATTGAGGACCAGCCCTTTAGCATCCTTCATCCCTGCCCCTGACTCAGCCATCTGGGAAAGCTAGTTATGTCTTCCTTGGGATTGTCAGGTGGTAAGTTGCCAACCTTTCTGGAAAATCCAAACAATAGAGACCTTCTAGATCCCTGGTCGCTGCCTGGGGCAGGCGTGGGTGAGGGGCCTGCAGGATCTCTGGAGAACTTTCTCCAGACTCCTTCTTGGACTAACTGAGTTGGGATCCCCAGGTTCAAGCCTTGGAGTCCAGATGTCAGGCAGGCTCTTTAGTGATGGCTGACCAGAGCTGCTTGGGGCCCTGCAACCATAGAACAAGCGACCCCCTGGGCAGTGGTGGGGAGCACACCTGAGGGCATTTACTACCTAACTAGGCAATTATTCCAGTGTGGGCATTGATGTTTGTTTCACAGGACAGAGCAAACCCCTTGCCTATGGGAGCTTTTCTGATGTCAAATTCAACTAAATATCTATGATGTCTCTTCATTAGTAGTTACTAAACCTGTGTATCAAGGAGAGTGACCTGGGAGAAGCAGTAAGAGAGAGAACAGGGGAAATAAAAAAAAAAAGCAAATTCTAAAATAACTCACAAAGAATTCTAATGTGAAGATAAAGCAGGGTGTGGTGCAATAGAAGTACTTAAAGAAACATTTCTATTGCTTTTTTTTTTTATTAAAAAAGTTGTGCTTATTTCTTTCAAAACTGCAAAGACAGTGTAAAATCAAAGGAAAGAAAAACCCTTAATGATCCCCCCTGTGTGCGTGCATGTAAAACTCTTCCTTATTAATTACAGTCTTATAAACTTTCTTCAGCATGGCAAGTTTTTTGCATGCTATTACTATTAATCGCTGTCATCATTATTACAAGCTGTCAGGTGTTAATCAGTCCTGGATTGGTGGTGATTCTTCAGGAATTTTGGATTCCTGTTAATAAAGGCCAAGCTCGAATTCTATTTCTTGCCACAGTCTGACATTCTGTGAGTCTGAGCTTGGTTCACGCCTGTCTCCCCTGCCTGCAGCCAGGTCAGATGGGTCATGGAGACTTTTGTGTGTCAGGGTGTGCTTGGAACTTTGCCAATAAGCCATCTAAGAACTGCCTGGGCCCTTTCTGGACCAGAAACAGAGCTTCTTGAACCATGGTCCTCTCCCTTCCCTCTTGCTTGAGCATCCTCAGCTCAGGTAGGGGCTGAGATTCCCTGTGAGGACCAACTCTCCCATTCTCCCAGCACCGAGACAGTGAAAAATGCCATAAGGTGGTTTTGAGTTTCTCTCTGTGTGTGTGTGTGTGTGTGTGTGTGTGTGTGTGTGTGTGTGTGTGTGTGTGTGTGTGTTTGTGTCTGTGTCTGTGTCTGTGTCTGTGTGTCTGTGGCAGTACTGGGGCTTTAACTCAGGGCCTTGTACTCTCACTTGGCTTTTTCACTCAAGACTAGTATTCTACATCTTGAGCCACACTCCCACTCCCAGCCTTTTAGGTGGTTAATTGGAGATCAGAGTCTCAAAGCTTTGAACTGAGACCCTAAGATCTCATCCTCCTGAGTAGCAAGGATTATAGATGTAAGCTACCAGTGCCTGGCTAGTTCTAAGTTTTTGTGGTGGTAGAGAGAGTACTGTACCAAGGCCTAGAAAGCTCAGGTTTCCTCCAGACCAGACTACTGGCTAGTCTTGTGACCTTGGAAGGGATCTAGCTTTAAGACTGTTTCCTCTGTAAACGCGCGAGGACTCCTCAGTGTCCGCCTTGAAAAGGGAGGACAAGTGAGCCGATGTGGTGGAAGTGCTCTAAGCCACGTGGGACACTTTATGGCAGAATCACTGGATTGGCCAGGCATGGTACTGACTTTGTATTCTTCCCCCAGGCAACGTGCACTCATTGGCTGTATGAGCTTTGGGGTGAAGTCTCTCCTGACTCCAGACAAGGTGGGTCCGTGGGAATCTTCTGGAGTGCCATTTCCCCCAGGCCTGGGCTGCTGTTGGCAGGCCTCCCCTGAAAATCCTTGAATGGAATTCCTATCTGTGACACGGTACCCCACCAAAGCTTGGTCTCCCACCAAGATTTGTTGGCTGAGGGTTTAGGTCGCCTTCAACAGACAGCCCCAAGGCCTCCCAGGAGGTACTGAGTTGTAATATCTGTTGTTAAGGATGTTGAAAAGTCCGTGTGTGTGTGTGTGTGTGTGTGTGTGTGTGTGTGTGTGTGTGTGTGTACATGCGTGTGCACGCACACATACATGTGAGCACAGAGCTCCTGACCTCCCCTGGATGAAGGTCCAGGTATGGGAGGCCAAGGGAACAGCATTGTCCTCAGGCTAGGGGAGGACTTAGAATCTGGAGAGCCTCCCACATGCTCTCCAGCCCTTTTTTACGTCTATTCAGTCTTGTACCCCAACTGGAAGATGGGAGCAAGGGAGCTATGCATGCCATTTGAGCATCCTTAGAAATGCCCTGGTAGCCTTTTGCATGGCTCTGCTATGGTGAAGTGCGGGAAGAGGGGAAGGATGGCTGTGTATCTGTCCTCATGATCTCTTCACTGTGGCCTCTGCTTCATTCCCCTGGGAAAAGGGCCTCAGGATGCCTGCATTTTGGCCTTTCCATCATTAATTTTTTTCTTTTAGTGTTGGTGCCAGGGCTTGAACTAGGAGCCTTGTGCTCTGTTTGCTTGCTCATGGCTGATGCTCTACCATTTGAGCCACATTGCTAGTCCAGCATCTTGCTGGAGTCTCTTCAACTTTTCTGCCCAGACTGGCTTTAAACCATGATCCCCAGACGTCAGCCTCCTGAGTAGCTGGGATTTCAGGCATGAACAACCAGGGCCCAGTTTCCATCGGTCTTTCACCCATTTCCCCTTTGTTGTAAACAAACAAACATTTATTGAGCTCTTACTGTGTGTACCAGGCTCATTGTCAGGCATGTCCAAGAGCTGGTATACAATCTGCTGTGGGAAAGAGCAGGCAGGCAAGTCTCAGTGAGCCTCTTGGATGAGAGACTGTGGAGATTTGGTGGCGGAAATGACCTCTGCCTGGAGGTCAAGAAGGTGTCTAAAGGGGCAGTCACAGCAGCCTTGGAGAGGCAAGGGAGGGCTGCTCTGTGTCTTTGGGTGCACTACTTACTACTTGTGTGTGAGTGTGTGAGTGTGTGTGTGTGGGGGGGATGTTGGTGGATGCCTTCTTGTGCCCTTTCCTCTGCCTCCTTTGTCTGAATGCATCAATTCTTCTCATGACAGGAGATCAATGGCTGGTACTACTTGCTGGGGGAGGACCTGGGCCGGACCAAGCATCTGAAGGTGGCCAGACGGCGGCTCCGGCCAGTAAGAGGTGTGTGAGCACCTTTTCAGAGCCCACCTTCGCTGCCCCCCTCCCCTTCCTATGTGGTAGTGTTGGTCCCTGTTCTGTAGTGCTTGCCTCCCAGGTCCTGTGAGGCTACTGGGCCTAGGGACTGTTCATAAGTACCTGTTAGCATGCAAGCTGCAGGCTACACTTAGCCATGACATTCTATCTGATTGACTTTTCCTTGGAGAGGACATGGACCTGACCCTGCATGTATAGCCCACCACCCTCAGGGAGCCCTTCTGGACTGCTTTGGGGACACTGGACTGTCCACCTCTGCGGGCAGGGAGTTTAAGCCCTTCCAAGAGCCCTAAAGCTCAGGACTTGGATTTCATTCCCACCCCTACCCTCCGTACCATTTATTTCTGTGTGTGCTGGTATTGGGTCTTGAACTCAGGGCCTGGATGCTATCTCTTCTTTTTCTACTCAAGGCTGATGCTCAGTCATTTGAACCATACCTCCATTTCTGGCTTTTCTCTTGTTAACCAGAAATAAGTGTCTCATAGACTTTCCTGTCCATGCTGGCTTTGAACTGTAATCCTAAGATCTCAGCTTCCTGAATAACTACTATTATGGGCATGAACCCCTGGGACCTGTCTTCAGTCCCTTTCAGTTCTACCCTCCCTATACATAGTCCAGCTTTAGCTTCTAATTGCCTTCCTGGCCCAAGCCTTGGGCATCACTGTATCTTGGAGGTTAGGAGTGGCCCAGGTAGCCATATGACCCATCACCAAGCCTTGTCCATGGGTTAGCTGTACTTGGTTTTCACATGACAATAGAAACTAGTTTTCCTTCCTTCCTTCCTTCCTTTCTTCCTTCCTTCCTTCCTTCCTTCCTTCCTTCTGTCCTCCCTCCCTTCCTTCCTTCTGTCCTCCCTCCCTCCCTCCCTTCCTTCCTTCCTTCCTCCCTCCCTCCCTTCCTTCCTTCCTTCTGTCCTCCCTTCCTTCCTTCCTTCCTTCTGTCCTCCCTCCCTTCCTTCCTTCCTTCTGTCCTCCCTTCCTTCCTTCCTTCCTTCTGTCCTCCCTTCCTTCCTTCCTTCCTTCTGTCCTCCCTTCCTTCCTTCCTTCTGTCCTCCCTTCCTTCCTTCCTTCCTTCCTTTTTCTGTTGGTGGTAGGACTTGAACACTGTCCCTGAGCTCTTTCACTCAAGGCTAGCGCTCTACAACTTTAAGCTACAACTCCACTTCCAGTTTTCTGGTGGTTAGTGGGAGATAAGAGTCTCATGGACGTCCTTGCCCAGGTTGGCTTTGAACTTCAATCCTCAGATCTCAGTCTCCTAAGTAGCCAGGATTATAGATGTGACCACCAGTGCCCAGTCACTCTCTGCTTTAAACATTACTCTTAACCTCTTAAGCCTTCAGTTTAGGTATAATCTTAGTTTATACCTAAATCAAATATTGTGAAATGTGGAGAAGCAAAGAATGCATTTATCCAGTTAATGTACTGGCTCTTTGGAGAGGGTTCTGAATAATCAAACATGCTGTGTTATTTTTCTAAGGAATGTGATTCTTGAGCAGGATATGGGAAAAGGAGAGGAGAGACCACTGATTTGTTGTAGTGTTGTTCCCATTTTTGAGTTTATAAGTGAGATAGATCCCTGTAACTTTCCTACTTCCATCCTCATGTAAGATCTTAGTGATCTACTTTATCTTCAAATTTGAAAATAAACAATGAGCACTGCGTGTATGTGTGTGTGCATGTGTACACATGCCACATGTGTGTCTGTGCCAGTATTGGAACTTATACTTAGGATATAAGTACTGTCTCTGTTTTCCTTTGAAAGTTGATGCTCTACTGTTTGAGCCACAGTTCTATTTCTGTCATTTTGATGACTAAGTAAAGCGTTTCATAGACTTTTTTACTGGCTGGCTTTGAACCTGATCCTCAGATCTCAGCCTCCCATTTATCTAGGATTACAGCATGAACCACTGGTGCCAGGCTCCAATAAGTACTTTTATTTTATTGTTGACTTGTATAATGGAGACAAAATGAGGTTACATGTTTTTTTGCTGTTGTTTATGTTTATCTCTAATCTACTTGGAAATATCTTTAATGATTATTTGTTTTCAAACAGCTAAAAAATTTTCTGATCACTACCTATTAAATATTTCTTTTCAATGCCACAATTTTACAAAGAATTTTAAAGAAATAGGTTACTGATAAGTGTGCTTAGAATTTAGTATTTTTAAGGATGTAGTGAAGGAAATAAGTTTGTATCTTAGAATTTAATATCAACATCTAGTGAATTAACCCAAAAGTCGATGATCATGTAAAGTCATTTGGAAAAGACAAGCTTTGTCTCAGACCAGCCAAGTATGATCTTCTTTAATGGGTTAACTATATCTATATAAAATTCTTACTTATAGGGGGCTTTTTTTTTTCAGTCTTAGAGGGTTGTAAGAACAGGGTTATCAAAGCAAACAAAATAACTATTCATCAGGCATTCATAGACATGGAAAATTGGTCATTAAATTGAACAAATTTCTGTTCCTAACACCTGGCTCTTTCTTTCTTTTGCCAGTCCTGGGGTTTGAACTCAGGACCTGAGTGTTATCCCTGGGCTTTATTTGCTTAAGGCTAGCACTCTACCACTTGAGTTACAGCTCTACTCCCAGCTTTTTAGGAAGTTAATTAGAGATAAGAATCTTATAGCCGGGCGCTGGTGGCTCACACCTGTAATCCTAGCTACTGAGGAGGCTGAGATCTGAGATCGCGGTTCAAAGCCAGCCTGGGCAGGAAAGTCCGTGAGACTCTTATCTCCAGTAAGCCACTAGAAAACCAGAAGTGGCGCTGTGGCTCAAGCAGTAGAGCACTCGCCTTGAGCTGAAGAGCACAAGGACAGCGTCCAAGCCCAGAGTTCAAGCCCCACGACCAACCGGAAAAAAAAAAAAAAAAAAAAGAATCTTATGGACTTTCCTGCCTGGACTGGCTTCGAACTATGATCCTTAGGGCTCAGCCTCCTGAGTAGCTAGGATTACAGTTGTGAGCCACCCATACCTGGCTAACAGAAATTTTTCTGACTGTGCTCTGTCACTTTGTAGATGCACTGCTACAAATGCCAGGAAGTGAAGACACAGAGAATGGGGAGAAACTCCAGGTAGGTTGGGGATAAACTTGTCCGGGGCTGGTAGGTAGCACCTGAGGCTCACTCCAGGGTTCTGATCTGTGTGTTGCCCTTGGTGTTTGAACTTCTGCATTCTGACGGGAGCATTTTTGACTTTGCTAAGAGATTTCATAGTGAAAGAGAAGCTTTTCTTGGGTTGTAGATGGAGTGTGGAGAGAGCCAGAAAATGGAGGCAACTAGATCTTACTGACTTTTGGCCTCTAGATGCTTCATCCTCTCCTTCCCTTAGGTCTGAAGGCCACTATTCCTCATGGTGCCATGGCTGAGTCAGCCTCTCAGGTTAGGCCTGCTGAGGTCAGGGAAAGGCTGAATCTGAGCCTGGTCGATGCTCCTCCACAAGGGCTTTAAATCTGGACAGAAACTTCCTATGGGGGGAAGATTTCATTGCAGAGCAGATGATCCATGATCTTCTCTAACAATTTAGAGAAGGAAATATCAACTCCTAGCTATTGATTAGCCTCTGAAGTGCTATTTTGACCTCATCCCGGCTGCTACCCCAGTGGTGGTTGTCACTGCTCCATTTTACAGATGAGGGGATGCATGGGGTCAGAGGCATTAGGTCACTGTTTGTAATCACAGAGCCAATAAGAGGTAGTGGCCTGGAATGAGGTAGATGTAGCCATCTCCTGAGAACACTGTGCCATGCTGTCTCCTGTGTATGGTCCGGCTGGGAAGATACTATATCCCCGTATTTCATGACATCTTACCTATAAGGGTATTGCAGTCAAGAAAATGTATTCAACCAGGTGCCAGGGGTTGATGTTTGTAATCCTAGCTACTCAGGAAGCTGAGATCTGAGAATCGTGGTTCAAATCCAGCCTGGGCAGGAAAGTCCGTGAAACTCTTATCTCCAATTAACCACCAGAAAACCGGAAGTGCCACTGTGGCGCAAATGGTAGAGCACTTGCCTTGAGCTGAAGAGCTCAGGGACAGCACCCAGACCCAGAGTTCAAGCCCCATGACTGACTAAAAAAGAAAAAGAAAAAGAAAAAGAAAAGAAAATGTATTTATCTCATTGGCTCCATTTAAGTGCTCCCCTGTTATTCACAAAGCATTCACACCTGTGTGGACTCATCTGGCATTGGGTACTGGACAGAGTTGTGAGTCTGTCCAAGGTCTGGCTCATGTGAAGTGTCCAGTCCAGAGCTGTTCTGTCTAGTGCAGTAGCTGCTTGCTGCCTGTAGCTATTGAACACTCCATTGTAGCTGGCTCGAGGAACCCAGGAACTGAATGTCAGCTTTTTATTTCATTGTAACTAATTTTAATTTTCACCTGTCTAGTCAGTTGCCATTGTATTGGACAACATAGTATTAGAGCAACTTGCTTCAATGGAGGTTGAAAAGCTTCAGAGAGGCACAAAGAAGCTCTTCCTCCTTTTCTCTGTGTGTGCTGAGCACAGAAATGACAGTGAGCTGGGAGTTTCATGGTGAGGTGTGGGAGTCACATGGACATGGCAGGGCTCTCGTGGCCTTGGGAACATCCTACTTCATGTATGGTTCTGCACACAGCCCCAGTTCCCAGAGGGCAGGATTAGGCTGGGCACTGGTGGTTTATACCTGTAATCCTAGCTCCTCAAGAGGCTGAGATCTGGGGATCTGAAGTGAGAATGGGCAGGAATGTCTGTGAGATTTTTATCTCCAATTAACTAGTAAAAAGCCAGAAGTGGCCAGATTCTGGTGGCTCATGCCTGTAATCCTAGATACTCAGGAGACTGAGATCTGAGGATCACAGTTTGAAGCCAGCCCAGGAAGGAAAGTCCGTGAGACTCTTACCTTCTTCCCAGAAAACCAAAAGTGGAGCTGTGGCTCAAAGTGGTAGAACACTAGCCTTAAGCAAAAGAGCTCAGGGACAGTGCCCAGGCCCTGAGTTCAAGCTCCACAACTGACCCCCCCCCCGGCTTAAAAAAAAAAAAGCCAAAAGTGGAGCTGTGATTCAAGTGGCAGAGCATTACCCTCGAGCAAAAAAAAGTTAAGGGACACCACCATCAGTAATGCCATAACAAACAAACCCCCTGAGTTACTTGCCCACAGTCACACTGCAACCAAACCAGGGGACAGCCTCTGTCATAAGGACATGAGTGGGTGGCTGGGATTTTCAAGGGCTTCCTAGGTAGGCAAGGAGTCTGGGCTCTCACCCTGTGCTATTTGAAGGATGCAATCCTAGGGCTGCAAGGCAGGAAACAGGGCCTGGAGAATGTCCTAGCATCTGACCTTAACCTCTGTAGGCCTTGGTGTTTCATTGGCAAGATGAGGATGCTAGATCCCCTTCCACATTGACTTCATGGTCCACAAGCCATCAGACCTTTCCTGCAGCCCCCTTGCAAGGAAGTGAGTGGCACGGGGGTCTCAGCCTCCAAGTGTTTTGTGTTCCTGGCTTAAGATGGGGTGTGTGTAGGCATAGCCGGATCTCCAGGCTGTGTTCCCCTCCCCCCCCTTCTCGGATTTGTACTTAGGGACCCTGGGACATGCAGGGGAGGCGGTGCCATTGCAGAGCAGGGCGTGTTTTCTGCCTGGGTTCCTCTCCAGCAGGCAGTGTGGGGTGTTTGTGAGAACACTGGGCTCACAAAGTGGCCCATGGCGGAGAATGCAGCCAGAACAAAGGCGCCCTCTCCCCGCCAGGCCTGGGGAATACTAACTAGTTGACAGGAATTTTAATATAAAACTCTCCCTCTTCCTTGTCATTCTGAGGTTTCAGGAAGCCTTCGGGCTTATCTGCAGAGGCACACAGTGCAGACAGGGCTTGGGGAGGTGAGAGGTGATTTCCTGCCATTCTTCTGCGGGGCGGGCTTCCCAGGGCGGTCATGCCAGGCTGACGGCGCAGTGTGGGCTCCCGCTGCTGGGGGGGAGAGCTGGGGTTTTCATGGGGCGGCAGCCCAGGCAAGACCTGCAGCCATGAACCGCTTCAATGGGCTCTGCAAGGTGTGCTCCGAGCGCCGCTACCGCCAGGTGGGTGTATGGCCCCCTTGAGGGGGGACCTATGGGGTGTTGAGGATGGGGGGGGGCTTGCCCCAGCAAGATCGCTCTCTCTTTCTCTCTACAAGACCTTTTATGCCTCCTCCAGCTCTCCGTAAGCACATTTCTGTAGAGGCACGGGCTGGGCCCAAGGTGTAGCCTGTTACCTGCTACCTTGTGTTAGGGCAGCTCAGGCTGCCTCTTTGATGATCCAGCTAATTTTCTGCTATTTTTCTCTGGGGAGGGAGTGTCCATGTAAAAAGGCATCTCGGGTCTGGGACTGCAGATGGCTTGGTGGCTAAGCAGCTGAGTGTTTCCGCCAACTTTCCCAACTTCTGATGGGACAGCAGTGCCTGCTCACCCTCTTTGTGTATTGCAATGTGCTTGGAGTGAGAGCAGGTAGTTCTGTACACCCATGCGTGGTTTTCTTCCTCCAGCTTGGTCACCTCAAGATGGGTCAGGACTCCAGTGGCTTTGGAGTTGAACTTCATTGAAAGGGTCTGACTTCTCAGACCCAGTCTTGGAAGTTGGGGCAGGGTGGAGAGTAACAGTACTGCGAATCCCTGGGCCTTTCTTTTCATGAACAATGTGGAGGCTTTTCTCTTTTCTCTTCTCTTCTTCAGCTTGAACCCAGGGCCTCAAATGTGCTAGGCAAGCACTCTACCATTGAGATACATCCCAGCCCAAGAAGGAGTCTTCTCTCTTCTCTCTCCCTCCCCCCCTCTTTCTCCCTCTTTTTCCCTCTTTCTCCCTCTCTCTCTTTCTCTCTCCCTCTCTTTCTTTCCTTCTCCTACAAGGGGCCAAAGGAGGATGAATGTAGACATTTCTTGTACAGATTCTGGAAATGTCCAAGCTGGAAAAGAGCACAAAAATTGTTCTGATTTAAAAAAAAATTGAGGTCCCTCTGCTTCTTTCCATGATCACACTGGGAGCTAGGCTCTCACTCCCCTTATAGGCAGCGTATAGGTTCCTGGGATACATCCAGAGGTGCTCCCTGAGCCAGTGTCTGCTGCTAGGGGACCCAAGTGTTTCCCCTCCAGTTCTCCTCAATTCTCAGGTCCTGTCCTACAGCCCCACTCTGCTCCCTGTCCTCCTGCAGCTAGATAGAAAATCCCTGGTGACACCAGAGTGGCGAGGCAGGGAGGACATGGGTGAGAAGTTGACAGGTCCAGGGTCTCTTTGCTCCCCAGGGATCAGAAGGCCAGAGTGTGGTCAGAGTGGGGCCAGGCACTAAGGTGGACTGGACTTAGGATTTCAGACTCAGAGGTTCAAGATGGCTTTTCTGTTAGACACTAATGCAGATCGAGAGTGCCAAATTTTAAGTGGGATCAGGGTTTAAATCCAACTCTACTCCTGAGCTGTGGCCCTGAACATGTCACTTTACCCATCGAAGCCTCAGTCTTCCTCTTCCTAGAATAGGTATACTAAAATGAGGATGATGCCTATGAAGCATAGGGCCCAGTGTTTGCATCTAGGGTGTGTCCAGTAAGTTGTGGCATCTGGCAACAGAAGTGTAGCCATGACAGAGCGTTGGAGAGCAGGCAGGAGGGCAGAAGAGAGGAGTTGATATGGCGCAGGCCTGGGAGGAGTAGCATTGCTTTTCCTGGACTGGAAAGAGCAAGCACTACCCCTTGTAAAGGAGCCAGAGTAGGGCAGGGCTGCCTCCTTGCCCCCATATATGCAATGCCAGAAGTCCCAGGCCTCGGTTTCCTTCTCTGAAAAGTGAGCGTGCTAAAGCTGCCTTTCCCTTCAGGCGCAGTGATGGACAGGTGCTTAGGATATTGCCCTCAGTGCAGTCTGTGAGCCTGACCACTAGGGCTCTGCTCTGCTTCCTTGTCACAGTCCAACCCTCTTGCAGAGCCAGGAGATCTGCTTGCTTCATGATGCCTGTCTCCTACCACCCCTCTGTCCACCTGCTGCTTAGGCTGTTCTCTAGGCTGCTTCTTAGAAGTTGGGTGGGAGTGGGGAGGTTTCCTGGCCCTGCCTGGACCAGGTCCTCGAAGCTCACTCTGAGGCTCACACCTGGCGCCACCTCTTAAAACCCATGTCCAGAACCTGGGGGGGGGGGGGGAGGGGGTTGGGGCCCGACCTCCAGGCAGGAGAGGTCATGGCATTGTTGCGAGGTAGGACTAAAAAAAAATGGTAGGAAGACTTCTGTGTGGCCTGGGGGTCCCCCGAAAAGTCCCTGCTGGTCCCACGGAGTGGCTGAGGTTCCCGGCATCTTCTCTAGGCCTCAGGCGGGCCGGCGATCAAGTGGCCACTCCTGTCCTCTAGTTTTCCACACTCACTCCTCAGTTTGTTTTTCTTTCTTTCCATTTTTTTTTCTTCTTCCTGTCTTAGCTGTGTGTTTTCCCAGAATTCTTATGGGAACAGGGTATTTTCCTGCCCCCCCTCCCCCTTCCCCTTGTCTGTCAGATTTCCTGTTTTACAAACTTGCTTTGAATCTGGGCCCAGGGCTTGTGGGAAGCAGAGCCTCAGGGGCCCCAGCAGCTTCCAAGGCCCTGAGTCTCCCTAGCTCTCTGCCCCCTCCTATTTCTCATGTCTGCCCTCGGGACAGGTGACAGGTGAATTAGGTGCCCAGCCCTATGAGACAACTCTTTAGGAAGGAGACAGTAGTCCCAAGACAAGGCCAAAGTCCTTGACCTTTTCCAGGCCTGTTGAATTGGCTTCTTCTTCCACCTGCCCAGGATACCTTCCCTGTGCCTCTTGAGCCCGGCTCTATTCATGTAGTATGTTCTACATCACATCCTCCTGGAGGAACACTGTTGCCCGAGCTCACTTCAGGATTCTTTTCACTGAGTCTCTAGCAAACACTAGCCTGTTACCTAGAGTCAGAGCACAAAGGACAGTTTGTGCTGTCACAGCAAAGTCCTCCAGTTTTGCTCTACTGTTATCAACCCTGCTTTGCTTTGAAGAGACTTGTGCACCGTCTTGTCCTCTGGCTGGACTTGGTACCTTGGCAGAGCCTGGCATACAGTAGGAGCTCAATACTTGTGTGATGGTTTGAAAAGACTATCCCAAACGTTAAGTCCTTTTCATTAGTCTTCTGAAAGTCAGGGCTGTGGTCCCACCATGCACCCTGCCCTTGAGGGCAGTGTGAAGTCTGGCTAGTGCAGGTTTAGCAGGAGACTTGGCTGTGCTCTTCCCCAGTCTCCTCATCTGGGAGCTTTCCACCAGTTGCCTGTGGCCTTGGCCAACACTGCCTTTGAACCCTAGCACTCCTCCTCTGACCCTTGGCCTGAGGCTAAATGAGTACATCGAAGTTTTGCCTCCCCAGTGTTCTAGGATGGCAGCCAGCAGATGGCTTTATCTTTGGGCCTTCAGTATAGAGCCAACCCTGGGCCAGTGGCCTGAGACCAATGTGAGAAAGGAAGAAGGGAGTGTGAGGCAGGCAGTGGATGGTGGGGGGAAATGGAGGGTGAGCTGTAGCTCCTTAGAGTGCTGTAGCTTCCAGGGCAAATAACCCTTCCCAGGGCCTCTCCTATGGCAGCCAGGATTACCTCCTGAGCTCTCAGCCTCCCTGCTAGGTCCACAATCTGGTGTCAAGATGCTTCGTTCCAGATAGGGACAGGGAGGAGCTGGCCAGCTCCTCTTGGCTCTGGTTCTTGTGGAAAGGAGGGTGGCTCTGGGTGGGGCTTGTGGGCTTCCCAGCCTTGTGGCTCCTGGGAGTGACTGGGCAGGGCTGTGTCCTAGATCACCATCCCGAGGGGCAAGGATGGCTTTGGCTTCACTATCTGCTGTGATTCTCCGGTCCGAGTACAAGCTGTGGATTCTGGTAAGTGTCAGCCCCACTCCCCCACCAGCACCTGGCCTTGATAGCACAGGATAGAGCTGAAAGAGAGCCCCACTCTGGAGCAAAGAGTCCTCTTGGGTTTTCAAAAGACAAAGAATAATATTATTTTTTTAAATAACCACAGATGAAACTGAGGTTTATGAAGATATACTCACTCCTTTTTATGTTTTTTATCAAAATGAAAATAGGCTCTTACATTTTGATTCCCAGTTGGTGTTGAACAGAAACGAAACCCAAATTTCTGTAATGACTGCTGGAAAGAAATGAGTTATTTGTGAGTTCCATTTGAAATGGATATTTTATCCAGGGGCAAGCCTAATTAGAAGTAGCCATTCCTTGTTCCTTTCATGAGTGAAGAGGCGCATCTTTCAGGCAGAAGCCAGGCTCAGTGATCAGGATGGTCTCTGTGCCCATCAGGGATGGGCAGGGGCTGGAGGTCAATGAACGGGGGAGGAGGAATGCATCAAGTGTGTGAGGCTGGCACAGAGATGGGCTCTCAGTGGGCTAGGAGGCCCTGGGTGGAGAGTAGAAAGCATAGCTGGCCAGAACCAAGGTGATAGGCAGAGGGGAGGTGCTGGCAGAGGGTGCACCCTCCAGAGCCACCCAGTTCAAACCTTCATTTTCCAGATGGAGAAACAGAAAAAGGGTGGTCTTTGCTTGAGGTCCTAATGTGGAAGCAAAGGACTCCAGGCCCTTAGAGGGGGTCTTGGGCTTGCAGGAAGCCCTGTATGACTTTTCTTTGTCCCTGCAGGGGGCCCAGCAGAGCGGGCAGGGCTGCAGCAGCTGGACACAGTGCTACAACTGAACGAGAGGCCGGTGGAGCACTGGAAATGTGTGGAGCTGGCACACGAGATCCGGTGACAGGGGCAGCGGGTGACTGGGGCCCCAGGATGGTGGCACATCTTCCCCATCCCCGGCTGTGGGCATGCTGCTTTGCCCTACCTTACTCTTGCCAGTGCTTCCTTTGCCCAGCTGTGAGCAATTCACGTTGCTCCTCAGGGAATCCATTTCTTGGCCTGAAAATGGAAGGTTCAGGATCAGAGCAATTTTGGATCCCCACAGCAAACAGCAGGGAAGAAGCTCTCAAACAGTCTCCGTGGTTCATGATGTGGCTCCGGGGGCTCGCTTTCCACTTTAGCTAATTATTTCTGCTACCTACCAGCTAAGCTCTTTGTTTAAAGGTATAGGTATTGCAAATCCTTAATTACACCGTTAAAAAAATTATTCTTTAAAATATTTAGTCCCTTTAAATTTGACCCCCTAGGGTAAGACTCTAATGGCTTCATTTAGGTTTCCATTTATAGCATCTAAAGTGACTAGATGAAGCCAGGTGTGGTGGTGTGTGACTGTCATCCCAGCATGAGGCAAGAAGAGAGAGGCAGGAGGATTGTGAGTTCGAGGCCAGCTAGGGCTACACAGTGAGACCTTTCATAACAAAAGCAAACATAGAAATTAGAATGTCTGGAGGAGGTTGCATTTAGGTATTTTGCATGCTCCAACTTGCTTGTACCTTGCCCACAAAGTTGAATATGGTGATCTCTCCTATTGGATCCTACTCAGCCACTGCTGAGAGACACCTCTACCCTCTTTGCTAGCAGTCTCTGTGTTCCATAGCCTCTTCCATCCTTTCCTGCTCTGACCTGGGCATCGGTTCCCCCGTGATTGCTTCCTCTTTCTTTCCACTCTGCAGGCCCTCACCCAGGCTGACTATGATCTTCCCCAGACTCAAATCCTCTCTATGATTCCCTAACTTCCAGGAGCTGCCCCAGCGAAATCATCCTGCTCGTGTGGCGCATGGTTCCCCAGGTCAAGCCGGGGCCAGATGGAGGGGTCCTGCGGCGGGCCTCCTGCAAGTCAGCACATGACTTCCAGGCACCCCCCAACAAGAGGGAGAAGAACTGTACCCATGGGGTTCAGGCCCGGCCTGAGCAACGCCATAGCTGCCACCTGGTGTGTGACAGCTCAGATGGGCTGCTGCTGGGCGGCTGGGAGCGCTACACCGAGGTGGGCAAGCGTGGGGGCCAGCACACGCTGCCTGCGCTGTCTCGAGCCAGTGCCCCCACCGACCCCAACTATATCATCCTGGCCCCGCTGAACCCTGGGAGCCAGGTATAGACAGCTGGTATGGGGAAGGGAAAGGGCACTGGGTCCCTGTGGGAGGCTGGAAGGTCTCAGGGATTCAGAATTTGGTTGTGAGCAGCCCGCTTTGGGGGTGGTGGTGCTGGGAGTGTTGGGCAAAGAGATAGGGTTATGCCAGCTCTGGCCTCTGCAAGACTGGGTAGAGGGTAGAGATGGGTATTTTGGCCTCAGGACACATATCCAGGGCCAGACACACGCAGGCTAGAGGGTGTTAGCTTGCCCGAAGCCGGTGCCTCTCCAGGGGAATGGGCTGCCCTGCTAGGTGGTGATCCCCCAGATTCTGCATTCTCCATGGTCATATGTTGGGATGTGGACCGGGGCCCCCATAGCATCAGTCCTATGAGACACTCTGGGTAAATAGTGTTCTGAGGGCATATGAGTTTGGAAAATGTCCTGTACTCTCTTCCCTTTTGGAAGATCCCCAATGGCATTAGCCTGCTTGAAGTTCAGAGGTCATCCTGCAGTGAAGCAGGCCATCTAACCTTGTATAACCTGACCTTTCCAACACTTCCTGGATGGTAGCACCCTTTATGGCAGTTTTGGGGTCCCACCATTCCAGTGAGCCTTAGAAAGCACTTTGGTTGGAACTAGCACTAACAAAGAAGCTGAGACCTCTCCAAGGTGTCCAGCTTTATGGCACACAAAGCCTCTTTCAACCCTGGGTTCCCTCCAAGCCTCATCTCTCAGAACTGCTGTTTGGTCCTTGTGTCCTGAGATATTCTACTTCTGATCTCTGAGGCTCAGTGTCCAGTAGTTTACTGAGCTGTTCAAATTTATTCCTGGGGCTGAGCTGGGTCTCCTGTTTTTCCCTTGTAGCTACTGCGGCCAGTGTACCAGGAGGACCCTATCCCTGAAGGTGAGTTGTCCACTACTATTGTGCCCTCTTGGCTTGGAGAGGTGGCAGAGGGCAGCCGAGGCCTGGCCCAGCCTTCTGCTCTGAGTTCAGAGGCCTTTCTAGTGGAGTCAAGATAGCTTAGCATGTAAACACATGGTCCCTTTCTTCTTGCAGTTTCTTTCTTCTCATAGTCTCTTCCCTCCCGCTACCACCCACCCCAATGAAAGAGTGTGTTTCTCCTTGAGCCATCAAAGGGACAGAATACTCAGGACTCCAGCATTCAGCTGAGCATCATCCAGTGTTACTGAACAGCACTGTCGGGCCTTTGTGGGGGCAGCCATGGAGTGTAGAGCTGGGAGGTCTCAGTTTGGAGCTCTAGTTATATGGCTTTAAGCAAATTCCCTTTCTTCACTGCACAGCTATAAAATGAGGCCAGTAGTAATTCTTGTTCAGAGAGTTGGTTGTGAGCAGTAAGCCTGGATGTTGATTGATGTGACAGAAGGTGGAGGTCTCTGAAGTGCATCAATGTCTCTTACTGTTTGATGGATTCTTCTTTGGACTTCAAATCTTGGCCAGGAATAGAATCTGGCCAACTCCTCCAGGAAGGCCTAAGATACCAGTCTCTCTCTCTCCCCCTCTGTGTGTGTGTGTGTGTGTGTGTGTGTGTGTGTGTGTGTGTGTGTGTGTGTGTGTGTGTGTGTGTGTGTTGGGACTGAGGCTTAAATTCAAGGATGGAGCACTTCCTTTTTTTTTTCTTCTGCTTATGGCTGGAACTCTACTTCTTGAGCTGTAGCTCTACTTCTGGCTCTTTGGTGGCTAATTGGAGACGAGAGTCTCACAGACTTTCCTGCCCAAGATAGCTTTAAATTGTGATCCTTGGATCTTAACCTCCTGAGCAATTAGGATTACAGGCATAAACCACCAATGGCCAGTAGTATGTAAGTCTTGATACTAGAGTTGGCTGAGCATTCCTTAAGGCCCTTATACACCTGTCAAGAGCTCTGTATCTGCATGGTTGGGACAGCTTTGCCCGGCAGCCTGCAATACTCATCTAGTATGTACATGAGCCCTTAAGCTGATACCTGCAGAATGCCCTTGACCTCGTCCTGAGAGTTGCTATTTCCAGGCCTCCTTGCTGTTTCAGCGATAGAAAGACAATTTTTATAGTGGGTACTAGGAAGAATGCTTATGTCTTTTGAGGGGAAAAGGGCTCCCACAGGCTCAGGGTCTCTGACAGAAGCTATCTTTTTTTCTCTCCCCTCTTGGGCCTCAAAGAACTGGGCCTGGCCAGTTCTCTCTGGGGGAGGAGTCTGATGGGATCCAACAGCAAGTGTCTAAAAAGCTTTTAGTCAGCTCATTAGATTGGAATGATGATGTTGCTGCAAAATGGTGACTTCAGTAAGGCCAGGGCTGAGCAGGGCATATCATTGGGTCCAGTATCAGTGCCTTGCAGGCAGTAGAAATTCAGTAGAATTTTGGTTGAGTGAGTGACCAAGGAGAATGACTCCATTGCCTTGGTGGTGGTTTTGAAGCCTGATCACAGAATACGGAAGTTCTAAGAGGTGTGCCACCTGCTGTGGTCACCTGGACATGGTCTGGGAAGTCCAGGGTGGATTCTTTCTCAGCCTGAGAGACACCCCTGTGGTTACTCCTAACCTATGTCTGTATTTTTCATTCTCTGAGAATATAATACCCAGAAGGGCACAGCCATCTAAGCCATGGGAAAGGGACAAGTAAGGAAACGATGGTGTTGTTAATAACCACGGTAACTTTTTGAATGCATTGTATCAAGGTCTTGGCTTTGCTTCATTTATTCTTCGTAATAATAATCATTTGGTATCCAAGGACATCTTTGCCTTTTCCCAAGGATTAAATCTTTTTAGTGCCTAGTCCTGGGGCTCAGCGGAAGGGTGAAAATTCAGAGCACAAAGCTTCCTTTAACATACTAAGGGTTGTCCAGAGGTTAAAGCTATCACCAGGGTGCCGACTTCTGGTCCTCTGGCTAGCCTGCCAGGAGGTAGCCTTTCAGAGTTTGGACTGAGCTGTCCTGAGTTGAATAGAGTCTGGTGCCCTTCCAGAGCCTGGAGTGCCTGTTTTTGCGGTAGTTGGCATGTGCCTGGGCCTGCTGTACCCTAGGCATTGTCCCCTTCCCTGTGAAGGCAGCCTCGCTTCAGATTCACCATTGCCAAGGGTCGGGTGGCTGCCAGGGCTCCCGTCAGAAGCTGAGAGCAAAGCTCTGTAATTACTGTGTTTGGAGAGTGAAGCAGGTGTTAGAGGTAAAGAGATGAGACAAGAATATGGACCCTGGGGCCTTTGGAGTTAGTAGCAGGTGGGAAGCAATGGGTTTGCCTTCACAGACTCAGTGACTAGCTTGCAGTTTTAGCTGCCCTAAAAAAAAAAAAAAAAAGACACTTACCTCCAGCCAAGTCCCTTGCTCCATGTCACAAGGGATGTGGCCATGGGGCTTCTGAGACTGGCCACTGCCTATGTTGCATTTACCAGTCATATGACCTTGGGAAAATTGCCCAAACGCTCTGCACCTTAGTTTCTTGTCTGTAATATAGTATGATGCAAGCCTCTCCTCCCTGAAGGCAGAATGATAGGCCAGGTGTTTGATATGTGACTCTCAAGACCCAAGGTGAAGATTCTTTGAAAGCCCTGAGCCAGAGGAAGGAAGAAATGGCTTTTTTTGGAATCTGAGAAAAGTTGGACCCTGGTGGTCATGCCTGTAATCCTACCTACTCCGAAGGCTAAGATCTGAGGATCTCAGTTCAAAGCCAACCTGGGCAGGAAAGTTTGTGAGACTCCTATCCAATTAACAACTGGGGGTAAAAAGCTGAAAGCGGAGCTGTGGCTGAAGTGGCAGAGCACTAGCCTTGAGCCAAAAAAGCTCAGGGATAGGGACCAGGCCCTGAGTTCAAGACCCAAGACTGACACAAACATACACAAAACCTGAGACTTAGGTCTGTGGCCCATATTTTGCCATGTGCAGATGGTACCATTCTTTAATTTTGGTCTAATTGGCTTGAATTAGTCCTATCTTATTTTACCTTCTCTGCTTTAGGCTTGGCCATGCCAACTGTCCTGTCCAGTTCCAAATGAGTCCAGTTGCCTCCCATCTCAGGTGGCTTGAGACCAATGCCCACATCTGCCCATCCATGGCCTTGATGTGTGTCTTGTTCAGCAGTTTAGGGCTTGAGGGAATCTGAGCCACACTGGTACTGGTGCTTTGTGTGGGCTGAAAAACTGTTTGGGCTAGGCAGGAGCTCATACAAATATAGCAGATTTGTATAAGACAGATAATATAGCCACCTGTAAGATCTCCATTTTGCAGGGGGAGAAAACTGACTCAGCGGGGAAAGAAACTGACTCAGGGGGAGAAAACACTCATTCAGGGTTGTACAGCTAGTCTCCAATTTGAGAAGTTGGTGCTCTAGTTCAAGGAAATCCATTACAGACTTTGAGTGGCAGAATGGGCTCTTCCTGCCAAGGGGCCAGGGCCTGGCAGGCAGATACCTCTCAGCTCCCCTATTCACAGGGGCCATGCTGGATGAGGAGCATGTGACTTCTTCCAGGCACCTGCACCTCCTGCCCTCAGTCTTGGGCTCCCCAGTTCCCCTAAGGCACTCAGAAGAAAGGCAGGAAGTGGGTTAGTTATTGTGGCTTGAGTGCCGCCCCCAGATTTGACTATTGGTGGTCACTTGTGGGGGCAGACTTGTTTTTCTCACCTCTCAGAGAGAAGGGTGGGAGGAAGAAGGAAGTGTGAAACCTTCTGGGCCATTTCCTCTAAACCATGGCCTTGCGTTGGTGGGGAGCTTCCCTGAAGTGTATTTGGGCTGGGTTACCCTGGCTGCCAGGGCTGGGGACAGAGAGAAGCCTGGGCACTCAGATCCAGACTGGATATCCAGGGAGGACATGGCTGGCTTTCTCTGGCTGCAAGAACCCTTGGAAGGGATCAGGTGTGTGCTGAGCACAGTCATTCTGCCTTCCCTCTCTCCTCATGCTTGTGTCTAGAAAGAGCACAGGAAGGGGGCTCCTGTTCCCTTGTCATGTGAAGGACAGACCCCCATAGACCCTGCAAAGCCATTGTCTCTGTCCCCACTCTAGAGGATGCTATCTGTGTGACAGATGGGCTAGTGGGGCTGGGCTGGTAACAGAGGGATGAAGACACACACTGTCATACAGGAAGTTCCTTCTGATCCAACTCATTGTTCCATGTGGGACTCAAGGCTCAGTGAGGTCAGATCTGCTGATTTTTTAGATATGAGCAACTTCTCATTTCTAATTTATTTTTTTAATGGTACTAGGGATTGAAGTCAGGGCCTCATACTTGCTAGGCAAAGGCTCTACCACTTGAGCCATACTCCTAGTCTTTTGGGCTGTGGTTTGATTTCAGATAGAACCTAATATTTTACCCAGACTGGCCTTGGAAAGTGATCCTCCGACTTCTGCCTTCCAAGTAGCTGAGATTGGAGGCATGTGCCATTATGCCAGGACTTTAGATATAAGCGACTTGTTGGTCAATAAATGGAGAGGTCTGATTTGGGATCTGGGACACTGTATCAAGAGTGTCATCATTGTTGGCTCCCAGTTCTGTCTGAACCCTGAACATTCCTTGTTTACATGTCTTTACTGCTCATAAGAATGGGAGACAGGCCCACAACGTGGCTGGAGGCTCCCTGTGTACTTATGCTCTTTGCATATGCTCTTTGGGCCTAGCCCAAGCTAATTAGTAGTTGGTGGTGTAGACTAATTGGGTCTGTGCTCCCAGTGTTTCCAGGGAGGCCCTTGTCAGTGGTAGTAGAAATGCCTCACTGCCCCCTTTCTGTTCCACAGAGGCAGGGAGCCCCAGTAAAGGGAAGTCCTACACGGGCCTGGGGAAGAAGTCCCGGCTGATGAAGACAGTGCAGACAATGAAGGGCCACGGGAACTACCAAGACTGCTCAGTCCTCAGGCCGCACGTCCCGCACTCGAGCTATGGCACCTACGTCACCCTGGCCCCCAAAGTCCTGGTGTTCCCTGTTTTTGTTCAGGTGAGCTTAGCTCCCAGGGAGGGAGCACCATCCCAGGTCTCAGGGCGGTGTCTCCTCCAGGACCCCTCTGGGGACAAATGGTTCCAGATGCTCAGGGTTCTGGGGGTGATATGGAGAAGCACAGAAGCTCCACATAGGAAGGTGTGGAGCCATGCTGCACAGGTTGACCCCAACTGCTTGTCACATCACAAGGCTGGCTTGCTAAGGCTCCCCTCCCTGCCTCGTCCAGCAGTTATTGTTTGGACTGAGGGACCAATGAATACTGGTGGCCCAAGATTCATATACAGTTCCCTCCTCCTACAGCCTCTACTTTTCTCTCTTCGTCCCCATTTTTCCTCTCTTTTTAAAAATCAATCTCAGCCAGGTGCCAGTGGCTCACATCTGTATTCCTAGCTACTCAGGAGGCTGAGATCTGAGGATCATAGTTCAAAGCCCAGCACAGGCAGGAGTCCAGGAAACTCTTATCTCCAATTAACCCCAGAAAACCAGGAGTGGCACTGTGGCTCAAAGTGGTAGGGTGCTAACCTTGAGCCAAAAGGTCAGGGACAGCACTCAGGCCCTGAGTTCAAACCCCACCACTGAAAAAAAATTAATCTCCATTTATCACCCTGTATGAACATTTAAGTGACTTTTCTGTATATATGTATGCATATATGTATGTATCTATCTGCATATTAAAAAATAGATCTCATTCTATACTCTGCTGCCTTTTTAGGTTTTTTTTTGCAGTGCTGGGAATCAAACCCATGGTCTGTACATACTACTTAAGTGCTCTTCCACTGAGCTAGATTCCCCAGTAACTGTTTTCCTGAGATAGTTTTTCTATGCAGCCCAGGATGGCTACATAATCCTCATGATCCTCCAGCTTCAGACTCCTTGTTGGGATTGCGGGCATATGCCACCACACTCTGTTTGTTGCCTTTTTTAGACAAAAATTGTAGCATGCACATTTCTCTCCTTATTCCATGTCCTTCAAGGCTGGATTCTGTAGTGGTTCCCAGTCTTCTATCATATGGATATACCTTGTTTATTTAACTAGCTCGGCATGTTTACTCTTCTGCTATTGTAAATAACTTTGCAATGCCCATCTTTGTACATGAATTGTTGCTGGTTATTTTTCTTGGGAAAAATTTCCTGGATGTGAAATGACTTGACCATGGGTCATGAATGTCTTTAAGATACTTTATACGTACTAACAAACTGCTGTCCTTAGCAGCATGGGGATGTTACGGTCCCATGGCCTTTACTTCTGACCGTGACCTCCCAGTGTGCCTGTCACTGTCCGGTGGATTTTAGAACCTCCACTTGGCCAGGATTTAACATGTCTGTGACAGGTAATGCCCCACTTCCTTAACAGCTGTGCTGGCAAGGTCTGCCCTCTGCCATTTTTTGTGGATCTCGTCTCTTCCTTGAGACAGAGACTCTAATGTCTTTCTCTTTTGTTTACTTATTTTAGTTTTGTTTTGTTTTTAACTGAAATAGGCTCTTTCTATGTAGCCCAGGCTACCCTTGAACTCACAATCTTCCCTCTCATAATCCTCCTGAACGTTGAGATAATAGGTACATAACATTGTGGCTGCTTATTGTTTTTATTTTTGTTGTTTTAAAACGTTTTTGAAGCATGATGAGAATTCCTTGAAAAAAAGTGTAAAATACATAAACTAAAAAATGGCATAACACTTAACTGTTCAATTTAACAAGTGACTGGAAAGTGAATTCCCTTTAAGAATTCACTGGAGATGAAGGAATAGACCCTGTGGGCAGGATGGAAGCCCCACGTATCTTCCCGATCATGGTACCCGCCCCTGACCAGAGGAACCCAGCCCCCTACACCTAGCTTGGTGATGAGCAGTCCTTCTCTTTCATTTTACCATCTGAGTATGTTTCCCTAAATAACATGCTCCCTTTTGCCTCCTTTTGAATGATATTTAATGAAATCCTACTGGACATATTTATTAGAGTCCTGCTTCTTTGGCCGCCTGTTATTTCAAGCTCCATCAGCTTGTTGTATGTAACTGAAATTTGTTTTATTATTTTTCTTCAGTAGTTCCCTGGAGGCCAGGTACATAGAAGCCATGTTCTAAATATACGTTCACAAGGACAAGTCCTGACGAATGACCTAGAATTTAAGGAACTCTCTCCAGGCTGGATGGGATGGGATGACTGGGTGAGAAGTTTAGGGAGAATTAGTTCTTGGGGAACTTATGAGTAAGAAAGAGTCAGTCAGCTCAAGTGCATTTTGAATACGGAGCAAGGAAAGGCCTGGTCCTAAAAAGGGACTGGAATAGACAAATCTCTGGACATGTGGATGTCAGGAAGCCTGCAGGGCCTGACAGCAGGGACCTTCCTGTGAGGGGTGAGCAGGACAGATGGGGGGTTGGAGGGCCCCTGAGCTCAGTGTGGGGGCGAGCAGAGAGGGGAGGGCCGCAGAGGGCCCAAACATGTGGTTGGATTTCCTGCCAGAGAGCACAGCTCTGGGGGTAAAGACTGCTGGGGAAGGTGGCGGCCGCAGCCCCGCACAGGACAGGAGTCAGTGTCTTTCTGTTCCATCTTGTGTGTGAAGGGCTTGGGGGTTCTCAGGGGAGGGGAGAGGGTTCCCAGCGGCTGGCTTTGGCGAGCTGCTCCCCTCTGGGGCCTCTCTGAACTGCCCACTCAGAGCCTTGCTTTTTATTTTTCAGCCCCTAGATCTCTGTAACCCTGCCCGGACCCTCCTGCTGTCTGAGGAGCTGCTGCTGTACGAAGGGAGGAACAAGGCTTCTCAGGTAGGATGTGGGCACTGCCAGGCTGGCTCTCACTAGGCTTCCCTGGCCAGCCTCCAGGCCTCTCACCCTTCTCCTCTCTTTCTAGTCTTAGAATTGTACAATTTAAGGATGTGGGGGGAGACCCAAAGCCTAGTCTCATTTCCTCTTCTTAAATAGCTATCTGGCGGTGGGGAACTCACCGCCTCTCAAAGCCATTTAGTCCATCTTCAATGGTTCCAACTTTCCCCCAGCCCCCTAAGACATCCCATTGTTTTCTTGACTCCCTTTTTGGAGAAGAGATGACACATCTGGACTTTGATAGTGACTTTGTGGGGAGATTAAAGCTGTTAGCAGAAAAGCTTTAGAGGAATATCTATTACTTGAGTTTCCTGAGTGTATTAGCCCCTTCAGAAAGACCACTCCTGTGACTTTTCCTGGGCTCTTGCTTTATCAGCAAGAGGAGGGGGGCTGAGGGGGTGGGGCCATGCCAATGTTTCTGGGAGCTGCCTCCTCATCTCTCATGGGAAAGACCTTACTCACACCAGGACCTAGCCCAGGCCCTGTCCTTGAGCTTAAATTTACTTGGTAGCCAGATGCTGATGACTCACACATGTAGTTCTAGCTACTCAGGAGGCTGAGATCTGAGGATCAAGGTTTCAAGGCAACCCAGGAAGAAAGGTCTCTAAGACTTTTATCTCCCATTAACTAACCAAAAGCTAAAAGTGAAGGTATGGCTCAAGTGGTAAAGCACCAGCCTTCAGCAAAAAAGCCAAGTGAGAGCATGAGATTCTGAGTTCAAACAGCAGTACGGGCTCTCTCTCTCTCTCTCTCTCTCTCTCTCTCTCTCTCTCTCTCTCTCTCTCTCTCTCTCTCCCTCTTTCTCTCTGTCTCTGTCTCTGTCTCTCTCTGTCTCTCTGTCTCTCTCCCCCCCCCCCTCCTTGGGAGCAGAAGGTGGAGCCTTGGAATCTGGCCTGGCTCACAGGCATAAACAGAAGGTTCGCTGCAGGTCAGTCCTGATGCAGACATAGTTCTTCCCAGGTAAATAGTCGCTTGGCACAGTAGGAAGTTGGGGCAGGAACTTGGAGGCAGGAAGCCTCTCCTCCAGATATCTCCCATCCTGTTTCTGGCTTCACTTTCCCCATCTGCACAGTGGGTATGTGCGTATGTATTTGAGGGAGCTGAGTGGAGCCTGAGACTGGATGGTCTCGAAGGGCTCCGGTATGCCAGTGACCATGGCTGAAGCACAGGTTGGCTTTTGCTTTGTTCTATTTAGTTTTTAAGAGAGCATGCTCCAGATGATGATTGTCTTTTTTCAAGAATGATCCCTGGGAAGACAGCATGCTTGTTCCACTGCAGTGGGATGCTGAGGTCATATCTGCATCACATTTAGGAACTTCCTTCAGAATCTCAGCGTGTCCTCTGACCCGCCTCAGTGGCAGTAAAACCCCACTGGGTGAGGGAATTTGGGCTTCTGGAGTGAGATGCTGCTGGTGCTATATGTGGTGAAGGGGAATCCAGTGTGCAGGCCCAGCAGGTAAAGTGTGGCCAGATAGCCAACAGACCAAGAAGAAGGCAGTGAGGATGGCAGTCACACTGCAGCCCACACCTGTGTGGACATTCATTCATCATTCATCCTGCAAACAGGGAGGCCTGTACTGTGTAGCCTGCATATGCAGTTTGCATACTTGATGTGGATAAGCTCTGTAGTTCTCCCAGGAGACAATCAATTATTTCCCCCCACTTTCTAGATGAGGAAACTCAGGCTGCACCTGAGGCGACCGGGGGCCTGGGAGTTTCAGGGTGGGTAAGGAGTGGAACCAAATTGAATCCTCAGCTCTCTAGCTCAGCATTGCTTTCTAGGATCCCTGTTGCCTCTGGTATTTGTTAAAAAAACAAACACACACCAGCCAAGCCATCACCGTAGTTCAAATTCATCCTCCATGTCTTTGCTTCATGGCTTAGGACGGACAGATTTCCCTCTTGAAGACTGAAGGGTATAATGTGAGGACCTATCTAATAAACATAGCCCTTTCTCTTGAAGTACAATAGCAATAGGAGGCTCTGGGTAGATTTTCAGGTCTCTCAAGCTAAAAGCAGAAAACAATTCCAGAGGGTGTTAGGTAACTTTAGAGAACCTTAGCATCGTGGGTTCTTAGGAATCATCTGTTCTCGTTGCTTCCCTGCGGCTTTCCGGCAAATGCTTTTCAGAACCAGAAAGGGCAGCCCCTATGAGCAGTGGATTTGTGGCTTGAGAGCCTTCATTTGCAGCAAGTGCTGTTGTGTGATTGACAGAAATCTGCATTTCTGGAGTATTCCCGCTTGTGTTGTGGGCTCCTCTCTTCTCTGGGCATGCTCAGATTTGTTAATGCCTACGAGCTGATCCAGTGCCACTTCATAAACTGCTCTCACCGCACTCCCCTCCCCACCTAAAAGTCACACACTTGCCCAATGTGTACCGAGATCCAATCAGCATTTTGGAGCAGCCCATTTGTACATTCAAACAATAGTTCCTCAGCATTTGCACTGTAGCCAGGCCCTGCGCTAGGTTCCTGGAATACTGTGAAGCACAAGACAGACACACCCTCACTTTACACACTGACTCACCAGTTTACCATTAACTAAGGTGCACTTAGGTCTTGTCTGCAAACTCTGATTCCCAGGAGAAGCTAGGTTAGGACCACTTGAGAAAGTACCCGCCATGTTGTAAGGCTAGCTCCTCTACGTAGACCTTCACTCAGTCTTTGACTCTGGAACATCAGATGTAAGCTGGGAGGAGGTGTGGGGAAGACACCGGGAGGCTCCTGTGGCCAGGGGTGGAAGGCAGCAGGTAACTGGGTGATGGGCCTGGCATCATTCTTCTGTGGGCTGCCGGGAATTCTATTGGAGCAAGGGCTTGGGAAGGGGTTCATACACATGCCCTGCCTTGGCACTTGGTCCTTGTCCTGCTTTGGCCTCTGTCTTGACTCCAGCTGTGTGCCAGCTCTGTCCTTTCCCTGACCTAACCTTTGGGGGAAATTCTTCACTCATGCCTTAATCACTTCCTGTCTAGACCATATTCTCAGCTCTGGGAATTGAGGATAGGGCAGTGGCTTAGGCCTTTTTTCACCTTGCCCATGGCTCCTCCCACTTGCCTTCCATCTCTGGGCCTTGGCCTTTTTTTTTTTTTAACTTTTGAGGCTCCTGGTGAATTGTCTCCTCCAACTTTTTCCATGCCAGCTTCCTTGTGGGTCTGGAGGTAAGGCCAGATTTCCCTTGAGTGGATGCAGGAACAAGAAGGTTTGCCTCGTGTTTTCAGCTAGTGTACCTACCACCTTCATTCATTGTTTAGACTTTGCAGCTCCCTCCTTAGACATCCAATTCATGGAATATTTCTGGACTTCTCCATCATTTTCTTTGGTTTTATTTATTTACTTAATTTCTTTTGCTCTTCTTAATTGGTTTCTGTTTGGGTGTTTTCACCTTCAGGGACAGAAAAGCTGCAGACACATTGCTGGTTCACTTAACCTCTTTGAGCTATAAGGTCCTCTTTGGTCAGGGCAATAATGTTATTTAAATGAGGGGCCATGAGGCAGAAAGTAAAAGCTCAGCAACTGGGGACTTCTGTTGGGTAAGGTTGAAGCAGGGCCTTGCTGAAAGGGCTGCATGGGATTACCATTAAGATCCCTTTTGCTCAGAATTCTGGAGTCACTATGTTTGGGTCCCGTGAGAGGCCAGAGCCCTGATAGCTTTGTTCTAAGATGTCCCCAAATCATTCCTCTGTCCCAATGCCCTCCATCTTATGTTTGTGCAATGTTTGAACTATTGCTAAATAGTGCAAATTTAAGAGAAATGTGCAAAGTAAAATCCCATTGCCCAGAATGGGGACAATAGTGAGTATGTTAGATTCTCTCTTTCTCTATCCAGATATCTATCTATCTATCTATCTATCTATGCATATATATATATATATATATATATATATATATACCCACTCATATATAGAGGTGTTTGTTTCATAAAATATCATTATTCTCTGGGTATTTTTGCATGGCATTCTCACTGTTTTGCCTTATGATAGACAGATTTCTATTTCTTTGCACCTAGCTCCACTTGATTCTTTTTAATAGCTGCATAACATGCTACCAGAGGAAGATAGCATACTTTGTTGTATATATCCCCTCTTGATGGACATTTATATTGTTGTTGTTATTGTTATTACTGTAGGGTCTGCCCCGTATTATTGAGACAAAGTCTCACGATGTAGTTCAGGCTGGCCTCTAATTCATGATCCTCCTATCTCTGCCACCTGAGTGCTAGGATTACAGTCATGCACCACTGCACCTGGCTTTAAAAAAAACAACTACAAAAGTGCTCCTGAGGACATCCTTATATGTGCATATTAATAAAGCTTTGTTAAGTATTTCTGTAGGAGAGAGTCTTAGGAGCGGAGTTGTGTGAGCCGCCTTAACAGTTTGCCAGCTTAGTGTCAGCACGTGGTCCACTTGGGTAACAACACAGCACACCCTTGCTGTACTCCACAATATGTGCAAGCCCTTCCGGCTAATTTTTCTTGCTGTAGAAGAGATGAGGTGTCAGGTGTGACACCTCAAAAGGGAAGTTTCCATAATTAATAATACTTGGTTTTTCTGAGAATCTAAAATGGGATTTTATTGCTCTTAAGGCCACTGCAGGATTTGCAAAACAAAGAGCAGTATAAACTTCAGTGGCAGTAGAGGATCAAGAGGATTTTTCTTCACTTAAAAATATGCTAAGCATGCCTATGGTTTCCCTATCACGTCTAAAAATAGCTTTTTTCCTTTGTCTTTTTTTTTTGAGCAGTTAGTACGTAAAGGAGATAAAAGTTATGCACAAATCTGTATTAGTATGTGAGTAAACCGGCTTTTCCCTGAACCAATTTCTTATTAATGTGGTTAACAGTGATCTGCAAGGAATTTGGTGATATTGCTTTATACCCATGAGGCTTTACTTCATTCCCCAAACATCCAGGGCTGGGGACTAAGGGCTCAAGGGCACATCAGGGCTACCAGGCTGTAAGGAGGCCTGTATAGCCATCTGCTATGGAGAATGCCATCTACCAGCATTTCTTCTTGTTTAGATCTTCAGTTTTGAGGAGGGGGGGAAATAGACAACGGGGAACAAGGGCTGTCCTGATTGCAGGGAGGGTCTCTGTGTGAGTGGCAGGTCCACACTTGGGAGTTATCCCTGATTCTGTCTGACTTGCATGCGTCCCCCAAGCTTCTGTTTTCCCTGTGGCCAAAGGACTGCAGAGCAGCAAGTTCCTGTTTGCTGTCTCTCTGCACAGGTAACACTGTTTGCCTACTCGGATCTGCTGCTCTTCACCAAGGAGGATGAGCCAGGCCGCTGCAACGTCCTGAGGAACCCCCTCTACCTCCAGAGCGTGAAGCTGCAGGAAGGTAAGAGGTGCCCAGACGTCCAGTCCAAGCAGACCCTCTGCAAGCCTGAGCCAACCTCGCTGAGGCATCTGGGTAGCCACTGCGGGACTCTGCCCCAGCCCTGGCAGGCTTGCAGATGCTGGCACTTTATTCTAGGCTGGCAAGCCTTCTGATATACCATGACCTTTCCTAGGATGTTACCAGTCTAGAGATCTTCAAGAGAGGCTACTGGACTGGGTGGAAAGAACTTTGGACTCAGTTAGACCTATGTTCAAATCCTGCCTCTGCTCTTCACTGCCAGTGTGAACCTGGGCAAGTTATTCAACCTGTCTGAGCCTGTTTTCTCATGTGAATACAGAGAGGCAATATTTACAGTACCCCCGGGGTTGGGTGGTGGCAGTTCACACCTGTAATCCTAGTTTTTCAGGAGGTTGAGATCTGTTGATTGCAGTTCAAGGCCAACCTGGGCAGGAAAGCCTGTGAGACTCTTATCTCCAATTAACTACCCAAAAAGAAGGAAGTAGAAATGTGGCTCTAGAGGTGGAGCACTAGCCTTGAGCAGAAAAGCTCAGGGACAGGGCCCAGACCCTGAGTTCAAACTGCAGGAGGCACCAAAAAAAAAAAAACAAAAAATAAAAATACTAACAGTACTTCAGAAGGCTGTTGGATGAAGTTAGGTCATTCATGCAAAGCATCGGGCCCCAAAGAGGAACTCAGTAAATGCTCTTTGCCACCCCACTAAACCACACGTATACATATTCATAGACAGAGACCAGTGGCCCTTCTCAGCCAGCAGCCTGGCCCTGGCTAGAGCCCCAGGAAGCTTCCAGGCCATGTGGCTGGTGGGGGGGCGGAGAGGGGGTGGGTTGTGAGCAAATCATGCAGGAGGGTTCAGTGAATCCCTAGCCCAAAACTTTCCATCGCACACTGGGCCCACCGGGGAACAGAGACGGGAAGCCAGCTGTGAGTATCTGTCCAACAGAGTTGCTTTGGCGCCTGAGGTCTCCGCTGAAAGGGGCTCGGTTTCCTCTCCCAGATTATGCAAACAACAACAGACCTGGGTAAGCATAGGCAGTAGGGGCAGGGAGGAAAATATGAACGGCAAAAGAATTCTGTTTTGGTGGGTTTTGCTCCAGGAACACTTCCTGATTGCTTGCAAAGCCATCCTGTGTGCTTGATGCCCTGGCTGCTCTCCCTCCTTGGGAACCCGGCCGTGAGAGCACCTCCAGTCTCCACTCCCCACAGGAAGTCACTTACTAGACTCCCACTCTGACTCTGTCCGGCCCACTGACCAGGATGGCCACTTAGGGGGCCAGCCCTGCTCTCCAGGCAAGTGGCTCAGCCTTTGACCAAGGGGCAGTGGGAGGAGCTGTCCTCTGAGCCGCTTTTATAGGCAGCAGCCTGCCAGGTGGGTCCTCTGGGCCATCCTGGACTCTGCCCTAGGCTCCATGCTGTTGCTTTGTCCTCCCCTACCTGCATACCCAGCTTCCTGTCTGCCACTGTGCACACATGGACCCTTACAGCACTGTGGGCTCTAGGACCCAGCCCATCAGAGGAACACTGGGCAGGACAGGACAATTGCCATGACTGGAATGAAGCACTAGCTTTGCTGTGCATATTGCAGGTCCAGGCCTCAAATCCAGGACTCTCTCGGCCTCAGCTTCCTGTTAAATGGAGGGAGGGAAAAGAAAGAGTGTCTACAGCTGCCTGGGCTTTGGGTGGAGGTTGGGGTCAGGAGGGAAGGCGGTAGAAGTGAGAGCTGTAAGGGCAGGGCAGTAGCTGGAGGTTTGGGGGCCTGGGCTAGTCTTTATCACTAATATGCCCCCAGACAGAAGCTTTATGGCTGTGGGGAGAAGCTGAATAGTACCCATACTGCCTCTCTTCCAGCCTTGAAGAGGTGGGAGGGGAGGGCACCACTAGACTGGGTGTGGGTTGGGTTTTCCCCTCCTGTAGTCCCAAGACTTGAAGGGTGAGAGCCATCCTCTACTGAGCAGTGAGGGTTACAGTGGGTGGTTATGATCCCATCCCACATGTGCTACGGGGTGGGGGGGGGGGTCTCCAGATGTGGGGCTGCACATAAGCCCCAGCCTTGAACATGCCTGGCTTCTTTGGACCGGAGTGTATCTGCCTGCAAATGCTGGTCCAGCTAGACAAGGCTGAGGGTGGCCAAGGTCTTGGGAGGAGAGATGAGCATGGATTCAGAGCCTGATGGATTTTGTTGTGAGAGAGGGTGTGTGCCTACCCTAGATTTGTTGGGAAGACAGTTTGGGATAGACCATAGGTCTAAGATGGTTTAGTGGCAGGCTTCTAGGGAGGGAGTGCCTGAAACTACCATGAGCAAAGGAAATGGCTTGGTGACACCTGAGTCGGCACTCAGGGCACACAGTCCTGTGTTTAGATGTCTTGCCAGGCACCAATGGAGCCTTTGCCCCCATTTCGCTGCGATAGTCTTGAGGTTCACCAAAGTCCTGGATTGTTCCTTTCTGCCACAGTTAAGTGTTGGAGCCTCAGAACCCCTTCTTCTGGGGCTGGCACCAGGTTTCCTGCCCTTCCCCCCTCAGCTCCCAGGACACTTGCTGCTGCTGCAGGAGCCCAAGTGTGGACTGCATTTTAAAGGATGCATTTGGGTCCTTAGCTGGAGCCTCTGATTGCAGGACAGTGTGATGACCATTGTTTATGATGCAAAATTCTTAGATTCCTCTGTATGTGTGCTGGTACTAAGGCTTGAGCTCAGGGCCTGGGTGCTGTCCCTTAGCTTTTTCTTGTCAAGACTGGCACTTGAGCTACAGCTCTGCTTTTGTTTCTAGCTTCTTGCTGGCTAATTGGAGATTAGAGTCTCGTGGATTTTTCTACCCAGGCTGACTTCAAATTGGAATCCTCAGATCTCAGCCTCCTGAGGAGCTAGGATTATAGGTGTGAGCCACCATCATTCCACATTTCCTGTGTTTTTTTTTTGTTTGTTTTTGTTTCTGTCTCCTTTGTATCAACATATATGGAGGCAAAGAAGATGGTAAAGAAGGAATGGACCTAGCATTTCCAGAAGCCTGGGGCTGGCAAGGCTTCTCCCCGGCAGGGGACAGTCCACTCTATCTGCTTTGTGATTGGTGCAAGGGACCCCAGCTCCACTAACCAACCATACTCCCAGGACTTAGCATGGGATGTGGAACATTGTGGGCACCTAGAGCATGTTCATTGAGCTAATGAGTGGGTGAGTGAACAGGAGAGCCTAAACACTGTATCATCTTGGGAGCTAGGGTGCCCTGTCCCCTCCCCCCGCCCTGTGCTCAGCGGGCGTAGCCACTTCAGCTTGGCCTGCCTCCTCTGCCTAGCCTCCTCCGAGCTTCAGCAGGACTGAATGACCGTGTAATGAGGACCGGTGGAGGGCTGGTGTCACCTTCAGGGCATCTCCGGTGAGCCAGAGCTCAGTGTGGTCTCTTCCTGCCTCTACCGCCCGCTGGCTTTGCTACCTTTGTGTTTCTGTCTCCCGGGCGGCCAGCATCACACCCTCAGTGTGTCTTTTTGGCTTGCCCTGGTCTCAGACGTGGCCTAGAAATATCTAGCTGACTCTGGGGCTTCCCTTCTTCCAGGCTCCCTTCTCAGCTGCCTGGTCCCAAGCGGCTGGAGTGCTTGGGCTTAAGTCTTACTTGGTGGATGTTTTCTGAGGCATCTTCAGAGCCTTCCTCCATGGAAGCCACTGGGGTGGTTACTGAAGAAGAGAATTCTCTACTTCTGGAGCTCGTAATCTGGAGGAAAGTGAACCTGCATCAGGACAAAAGTGTGACACAGTGGTTAGGAACATAGCCTTTGGAGGAAGCCATTAGCTCTGCCACTTACTGTATGCCTGATACAAGTGCTTGTGTATGCGCATGTGTATACTGGTACTAGGGCTTGAACTCAGGGCCTGGGTGCTGTCCTTTCGTTTTGTTCAGTCAAGGCTAGTACTCTACCACTTGAACCACAGCACTATTGTTTGGTGGCTAACTGGAGATAAGAATCACATGGAATTTCCTGCCCAGGATGCTTTGAACTGCAATCCTCAGTTTTCAGCCTTCTGAGTAGCTAAGATTACAGGCATGAGCCACCAGTGCCCAGCAAGTTATTTTGCTTCCCTGGCTTCAGTCTTTGTAAGGGGAGAAGAAGAACAAGAGCCCTTCTGCGCTGCCATAGCCAGTGGAGAGGATTTGGTGCATAGTTGAATTGGGATCTAAAACCAGAAAGGAGCCCTCTTGCCTCCTATTTTTTCCCCAGCGACAGCAGCTCCTTGCTGGCACTCTTGGCTCCTTCCTTGACTTGTTGTTCTTTTGTGAGCCTCTGAATCATGCTGAGCACGGGCCCCCATTCCAGCCTCCTGTCACAGGGCTGCCAGCTCAAAGCTATGATGTGGAGCAGATTCCACCCGAAGTTTGCAGTCACATGAAGTGAGGTCAGGGCAGATAGGGTGGGGGGGGGCACGTCACCATGCTGAGAAGTTGTCAAGGTGATCCATCAGTTGTCCCCTGATGAGGAAATCAGCTCCTGTTTCTGTGAGCCTCTTATCCCCTGGCCTTCCCCTCCCTTCTAGACCTTCCTCTGTTCTCTTTACAAGCTTCCACAACTGACATTTCTGTCATTTTCTTATATACATCTCTTTGGCATTAGGATCTACCAACTCAACAGAACATCTCAGTGTGTTTGTTTCCTTCCTTCCTTCCTTCCTTCCTTCCTTTCTTCCTTTCTTCCTTTCTTCCTTCCTTCCTTCCTTCCTTCCTTCCTTCCTTCCTTCCTTCCTTCCTTCCTTCCCTTCCTTCCTTCCTTCCTTCCTTTCTTCCTTCCCTTCCTTCCTTCCTTCCTTCCTTTCTTCCTTCCTTCCTTCCTTCCTTCCTTCCTTCCTTTCTTCCTTCCTTCCTTCCTTCCTTCCTTCCTTCCTTCTTCTTCCTCTTTCCCTTCCCTATCCCTTCCCCTTCCCCTTTCCCTTTCCCTTTTCTTTTTTGTGTCAGTTCTGGGCCTTATGCTCTCAGTTTTTTGGCTCAAGGCTAATGATCTACCACTTGAGCCATACCCTCTACTCCCAGCTTTTTGCTGGTTATTGGGATAAGAGTCTCACATACTCTTCGGCCTAGGCTGGCTTTGACCAGGATCCTCAGATCCTTTTGTCTCACCCTCAGCAGCAGAGGAGGCTCTGGGATTGCAGTTTCATTCAACCTGACATTTTAGAGGCAGGGCTCAACCCCACAGCCCATCTCCAGGTGGGAGAAGTAAAAACTTCTATTGTTTCTACTTCTGCTCATACACAGAAAGCATTTACTGTAAGTCTGAAGTGGACCCCACTTACTCATGAGGTATTTTCATCTGGCTCTGCTTAGTGCCACTGGTGCTTGGGAAATGTTGGTACTGGAAACTGTTTGGCTACTTCTAGGGGTTTGGTCTTCACTTGTACCAGGGCCTTTTCTAAGGAGCTGGCCTGACTCATGGCTTCTGGTTAACTTTCTGTCTCCTAGCTGTGGCAAATACGGGTTTGAGAATTTCCTTGCTTTAAGCATGTGTTGAAGGGGCCTGGCATTTGAGAGTAGGCTGTGCAGTGGGTCGGAGTACAGGCTGTGGAACCAGGATGCCAGATTGAAATCTAGGCTATCCTCTGGGCAAATTGCTTCCTCCAGCTGAGCCTCAGATCTTGCATGAGCTGTGGTACATGGACAGCCCTGATGCTGGGAGAGGTTATAAGGAGTGGTAGGTGCTCTGCCACTGAGCTACACTCCTGCCCTCAAGCTGATATGTGTAGTGTCAACTGAACTCCAAAGTTCTGTGGTATTTAAAAGTGTCTGCTAGATAGTTGCTTCCCTCAAAAATGCCAGCCTCAGCCAGTGCCCATGGCTCAGGAGACTGAGATCTGAGGGTTGTAGTTCAAAGCCAGCCTAGGGAAGAAAGTTATGAGACTTTTATCTCCAATTAACCAGCAAAAAAAGCTAGAAGTGGAACTGTGGCAGAGCCACAGAGAGTACTAGCTTTGAGAGGAAAAAAAAAAGCTAAGGGACACCATTCGGTCCCTGAGTTCAAGCCCCAGTAACTGCACAGAAGAAAAAAGAAAACAGAAAGATAACCTAGGCCAGGTATGATGTTTCACACCTATAATTCCAGCTACTTGGGAGGTAGAGACAGGAGGATTGCAGTTAAAGCCCAGCACAGATAAAAGTTTGAGAGTCCATCTCAAAGGCAAATTTTCAAAAAGCAAAAAAATTGGAGGCATGGCTCAAATGGTAGTGCTTGCCTTGCAAGCACTGAATCCAGTCCCCAGTTGCAGAGCAGGGAGTCAGCCTCCCTAGTGAAGTTGGTTGCTTGTAGTGCTGGGAGTTTGTGGCCACTCCAGACCTGGGTAAGACAAGTGCTCTGGTCAGGCCTGGTCAGACAAGTGGAGGTACTTCTGGGTTCCAAAGGAATAGCCAGGATGAGAGTCCTTGGGGTGGGGAGTAGGGGTGGGGGTGGGGAGACAAGTGGGCTTTTGCTCTGCTCTCTTCACTCTTTGCCCCTTGAGCAGAGTTGTGTGTCTCCACCAGGTTGCCCCCAAAGCCTGGTCATCTCTCAGATCCTTGTGCTGCCACATGGCTCCTTGCTGAGTTTCAAAATGGTGGAGTGTTGAACTCCACCTTGGAGGTGAGCTGCCTCTCTGCTCTCATTATATGGATGTGGAGACAGGGAAGCCCCCCAGGACCAGGGCAGCTCTCTGGTTTGGGGCCATTGGAGGCTCCTGGCTGCCTCTCCTGGGCACATGTTTCCCCTATTCCTTAGGTCAGAAAGACCCATGGCGCCTTCTCCTGGTTAGTGTTTGTGAGCTCCGTTCCACTGACATTCCTGTCCCCTGCACCTGCCACTTCTGCCATGTGGTTTCAGGAAGGCCCACACAAAACCTTCTGGAGGAGACCATCTCAGTACCCAGTAAAGCTCTGAGACACTTTAGCCAACTCTTAACTCTTCTCTTTGTTCCCTCAAAGGTTCTTCAGAAGACTTGAAATTCTGTGTGCTGTATCTGGCAGAGGTGAGTCCCCTGTCCAGTCTCTGAACTGGAGGAGCGTTATCTGTGGTTGGTGCTTGAGGGAAGATGTGGGGCCAGATTCTAGATGGGGATTCTGACATCAACCTCTCCAGAGAACCTGCCTTGGCTCGGGGCTCAGCCAGGAGGGCAGTTTCTTTCTCTGTAGGCTGTGTACTGGTCCCTACCCACACTATCTTACTCTGCATGAAAGAGCAATAGACAGCCCTGCCAGGGCCTCTTGAGATCCCCCTCCCCCTCCTCAGGACTCCCCTGCCCTAGCACCTGCAGAGAGAAGAGAATCATGATGAGGGCGTGGCCTGACAGCTGTGCATCACCCTGTTTATTTATTTAACATCCTTTCCTCTAGAGATTGTCCTGACTCAATTGCTGGCCTCTTGTGTCCTCTTTTTCCAGGAAGTACCACCCACCACCCCTCCTACAGGTCTTGTCAGTGCTTCAAAGGCCCTGGAGATAATTATATACCTTTACCTGGGCCAGACAACACAAGCTAAAAGCAAACAGCCCATGTCTGCATTTGGAATGGCACTCATGCCATTGATATTCCTGGTTATCTCAGTCTGGCCGGAAGCTTAGACAGGCTTTGGGGAGCAAAATCAAGCAAACAGCTCATTGCTTCATATGATTCGGTAGATAAAATATGCAATGTGTTGTTTTTTTTTAAGTTGAAGAAGCTGTTGATGATGAAAAATTTGAGAGCTGCCAAGCCATATGAATTCTTTTAATTCTCCCATGAATTTTCTATTCCCAATCTTGGGCCTACTCATGTATAGACAGGGTGATGTCTGTCCCAAGCAAGGATTCATTAAGTCCCTTCCTGCCCACTGTCTCCACTGAAGCTGGCCTCTCCCAGAAGTCTTGAGGGCATCAACACCCCTAGGGAGTCTACACAGGCCATCCCGGAAGGCTGGCCAAGAGAAGGAAATCATGTCTGTGAAAGAAATTTCTCCAGATCCTCACTAAGATAAGAGGTGTCAGCCTTGAGGAGGGGAGAGTCCTTGGACCTACCCCTAGGGGAAGGCAGGTGCTGAGAAGTTGGCTTCAAGGGGAGCAGAGAGAAGCAGTAGACATGGGCAGAGCTGAGCTGGGAACTCGCTTGCCAGGCTGGGTTAGCCCCATCCCCCTGGAACACAGGGAGTGGCTGGTAGAATCTCTTCAGCACTGGAGACAGCCTGGCTCCACAGAGCCAAGTGAGTTGAGTACAGCTGGGAGGCCCCATGAGCTGGGCCAGGCTCCTTTCCACAATTCCATCCTTCCTGACTCCCATTCTCTCCGGAAGTCACTGGAGTGAGGTCCCAGGTGCCTTAGTGCCAAGAGAGTTTCCTCCCAGGCTGGGTTTTGTTTTTCCCAGAGAAAAGCACTTCTCCATTGAATCTGAAGCCTCCTAGCCTTCTAAAGGGAGGGGATATTGATTTGGGGGCCTTTTATTTCAGTAAAGTGCCAGGTGATCTGACCCTGAGGGGTTGGGAGATGGAAGCTCACAGGCAGTTAGAAGCTCTTCTCTTCTCTTAATGGGCTATTTATGAGAGGCAAGGCTGTAATGCAGGCAAGACAAGCTGCCTGCTTGCTCTCAGCCAGGGACTTTATCGACACAGGTGGCGTTGGGTCCCAGGGAGCACCCCAAACAAACATCTTCCTTGGAACTTTCACCAGCTAGATTTTCTTCTTTGCCTCACATCCAGGTTGCACCTCAAGAAGAAACCAAGGGAAGAGTCAGGGTTCGGAGAGGGGTTTCCACTTTATGTTGAGAAAGCCCTAATAGTCTGGGGCTGTACCACCGATCATTCCCTGGAGGTGCCTGCCCTAAGTAACCCTTGTCTATAATCCTTATCATTAGGTCCCTGGGCAGGCATCCCTCAGTGCCCTGTGTGTCCATGGTACAGATGCCCGTGACTGGCTTCAGAGCACTGGGAGCACTGGGCTTGTTTAGGATCACTTTTTCTCTCTCACCTGGAATCTGAGGCTGGTTCTATTCATTTCAGAATCTGAACTTTGGAATTAAGAGGACCTGGATTTGAATCTTGGCTCTGCCATTTGCTGAGTGATCTTGGGGGCAAGTTATCTTGATGACATCAGGCAGTAAGGCCTACCTTGCAGGATTCTAACAATTAACTGAGACACTTCAGCTGAAACATATATAGCACAGAGCCTGGCCCACAGAGTGCTCAGCAAGTGGCAGCTACTATTGGTTTCATAACAGGAGGAAGGGCTCTTCATATTCATTCCCCTCCGTTAGAGATACCACACGATTGATTTTTTTTTTTAAAGAAAGCTAGGGGAAACATCCTTGTAATATGTGCATACAGTTCCACACATTTGTCAGATCATAGGTCCTGAAAAGCAGCAGGAAGCAGTCTCCTCAGGCCTCAACCCTTCGAGCCTTGGGTTTCTCATCTGCAGAATGGCACAGCTGTGCCTTTCCTCCCTGCCTGCCTGATAGGGTCTGAAGAAAACTGAAGTAAATGAGAACACGCTTGTGTTGGCCAATGAATAAGCTTCAGTCACAGATGAAAAAGAGGTTTGGATTAGAAAAAGGAGCAAATGAGGTGAGGCAAGATGGGGGCTTAAAAAGACTCAGAGAAGCTGGGAGACTGGTTGGATTTGCAGATGGCTGTATTTAAATGTGGAGATCTTGCTGGGCTGGTGCTGGATCCAGGCTTGTGAAGTGAGAGGCCTCTGCAGAGCCCACCACTACCTGGTCAGAAGGCATCGCTTCTGAGTGAGTGAGTTCAGGACACCCTTACAGTGTCGATCCTAGGACATAACACGAGTCGGTATTAAAACCAAGCTGGTCATACATACACTGGATTTTGAAACATACACTGGATTTGGGGGGAGCAGCTGAGTCCTCAATTTAGACAGATTTAGGGACCCGGGGGTCCAGTTTTTCTGGAGGAAGCTGGCGCAATGCTCTCCTGGCCATTCTCCAAAGCTCATGCTCCCAAAAATGTTTTACCTATTGAAGACTCCAACCCCCAATCTAAGCTTGGTTTTAGAGGGTGCCTATGAGGCTTTCTGGATCTTCTAGTATTCAGTATAAGCCCAAAGAACCCAAAATTGAGTCCTCTGCTGTGCTAGTGAGACAGGCAATGTAGTTACTTCTGGGATTTCTGAAAGAGACTCCGGAGGAGGCGCTGGGATAAATCCTTAGGCTGTAGTCTTATTGAACTCTATTTAAAATGGCAAAAAAAAAAGAAAGAAAGAAAATCCGATTGCAGCCAGGCGCTGGTGGCTCACGCCTGTAATCCTAGCTACTCAGGAGGCTGAGATCTGAGGATCGCAGTTCAAAGCCAGCCCAGGCAGGAAAGTTCATGAGACTCTTATCTCCAATAAACTGCTAGAAAACTGGAAGTGGTGCTGTGGCTCAAGCAGTAGAGCGCTCGCCTTGAGCTGAAGAGCACAAGGACAGCGCCCAAGCCCAGAGTTCAAGCCCCACGACCGACAAAAAAAAAAAAATCTGATTGCCACCTCAGGAGTGGCAACTGGGTTTTCTCAAAGGGTGGTGCTTGGTTGGGGAGTGGGCCTCAAGGGGTAGAGTGCTTGCCTAAGGGGTAGTCTCTGAGGGTGTCAGAAAGTCAGAATGATTACAGCAGCTCCTTTGCAAGGTTGGAAAAAGTATCAAGGCACTGTAGTAAAGTGCCCACCACTGTGGGCACTAATGCGTTAGCATCACCCTGAGAGGGCCTCCCAGTCTCTGGAGGCTTTCTTGCACTGCTGTAAAGAGAGGATATTGGCACATAGCAGTAAATGGTTGCTCAAAAAGCTGCCAGTGGCAGGGCACTGGTGGCTCACACCTGTAAGTCTAGCTACTCAGGAAGCTGGGTTCTGAGGATCATGATTCGAAGGCAGCCCAGGCAGGAAAGTTCCTGAGACTCTTATCTCCAATAAACACTCAGGAAAAGCCAAAAGTGGCACTATAACTCAAGTGGTAGAGTGGTAAACTTGAGGAAAAAAAACAAACAAACTCAGGGACAGTACCTAGGACCTGAGTACAAGCCCCAGGACCGGCACGAAAGAACGAAAGAATGAAAGAAATAAAGGGGGGGGACAAAAGAAAAGAAAGAGAGAGAGAGAGAGAGAGAGAAAGAAAGAGAGAAAGAAAGAAAGAGAGAGAAAGAGGGCTGGGAAGGTGGCTCAGTGGTAGAGCGCTTGCCTTGCATGCATGAGGCCCTGGGTTTGATTCCTCAGCACCACATAAGCAAAAAAAAAAAAAGTAAAAAGCCGGAAGTGGCACTGTGGCTCAAGTGGTAGAGCACTAGCCTTGAGCTGAAGAGCTGAAGGACAGTGCCCAGGCCCAGAGTTCAGGCCCCATGACCGGACCCAAAAAAAAAAAAAAGAAAGAGAAAGAGAGAGTGGGGGGAAGGAAGGAAGGAAGGAAGGAAGGAAGAGAAAAAAGAGAAGGAAGGAAGGAATGGAGGGAGGAAGGGAGAAAGGAAGGAAGGGAGGGAAGAAGGAAAGAGAAGAAGAAAAAAGTTGCCAATGAACTCCAGAGGCTTGGAGACCCCCCTGATTACTTACATTTGATTGTAAGGGAGGGGTCCTGCCAGCCCAGGGGTATGGTAGCTTTGACAGGGGTAAGAATACCTTCTAAGTTTTGGAGAAGAAATCTCACTAAGTGATTCTCCTTGGCTGGAGCTTCTCTTTGTGGCTCATTGGCCATTACACTTAAAGAGGCCTTTAGCCTCTCTGAGGCCTTTCTTCCCTTCTATTAAGTAGAAACAACATCCCATGCTAACTGGGCATCGTGGTGCACACCTGTAATACCAGCACCTAGGAGGTGGAGGCAGAAGTTCTGAGAGTTCCAGGAAAGTGTAGACTATGTTGTGAGACCCTCTCTCAAAAAATAAGGACGGGAGATAGGACTCCGTGGTAGAGCACTTGCCTGGTATGTACCAGGCCCTGGGTTTGATCCTCGGAACAATTTTTTAAAATTTCCCCAAACGACAACCAAAGGATCTATTCTACCTTCCTCACGGCACCACCAAGATCGAAATGAGATCATGGATGGAAAAGTGTTCCTGAAAATTGCTAATTAGATGGAAGAAATTGTAATTGAGGTGGAACTCCTGCTTCTGAATAGAAAGAGAAGAGGATGCTGAGGTGTAGGGGGGGTGGGGCGGGTGTACGAAGGGACTTCCAGAACCCACATGGTGGGTGAAAGCAGGGCTAGGAGGCACAAGCCAGGCCTTTCCAAGCTGGAAGGGACACAAGCCCTGGCCTTAAGGGACATCTTGAGACAGGAAGCAGAAGTCATCTGCTCAGCCAGCACCTGCCCCACTAGGCTTTCTCTCCCCTGGGAAATCTTGGGGCCTTTTGCTGGGTGTGCCCTGCAGTAGGCAGTGGAGAAACCTCAGCTCTCCACCCTGAGGCCTGAGGACAAGGCTTTCCTCCCTCTCTCTCCCATGCTTTTAGGAAGATAGCTTCTGAGTACTTTTCTGCAGGAAAGGAATGGCTGGCACCCTGGGGACAGCATGGGAGGTGGCCCTGCACTGGAGAGTGCCATCCCTGAGGGTTAGATTGGAGGCAGGGTGGTGAAGGTCTCCAGGTTTGCTGTTAGATAACTCCAGCACAGTGCCTTTGCATCTGTTGTCCCTTCTGCCCACAGGAACTTCTCCCAAGCACTTTCCTTGTGGACTGTTTCTTATTGTTCAGGTCATAGCTCAAGTGTTAGCCCTTATTAGAGGCCTTCTCTGACCACCTCTAGCTCAAGAAAACCTCCCCACTTAAGACCTCAGTGGTATTTTCCCACTTGGAATTGCATTGTTTCTTTGTTTATGTTTCTGCCCCCGTCCCAAGGACAAGGGCTTAGTCTACCCATCCAATAAACACTTACAAGTCCAATTAATTACTGAAAAATAACAGTAGCTACTGTGTCTTTAGGCCTGAGATTCTTCATGGCTCTGAGATGTAGGTGATGGCCCTTTTGCCAGGAAGTTCCTGACTTGAGGGTTGACAGCTAGGAAGTGGCCAAGCTGGGATTTAAGCCAGGCCTGTTCAGTTGCAAAACAAGAAAGCATGACTTTAGAAACATGGTCTTTTTGTCGGTTTTAAGTCCCACCCCACCCTGCTCATACTCTTCACTTCCAGGCTGAGTGCACCTAATCATAGTCCTGTGGGATTAGAATCAACTTCCAGCAGAGGCCCATCAAGGTGCTCACCCTCTGCATCCTCCCCCTTCTCAGGGCCTGATGGTGGGTGGAACTCTGGGCTCCTGGCCTCATCCCCTGTGTATCCCGACTTGCTTCAGGGGCCAAGCCTGTGCCATAGCTGGCCTGGGTTTGACCTCATCCTGGAAGCGCCTCTTGACAGCCAGAGCTTACTAAGCAAGTACTTGCCCTGCACTGTGCTAGGTCCAGGTGATCAGGGTCCCCTACAAGTTTATAGTCTAATTGATGGGGTTTATATGACAGTGTGCCAATATTGCCATCTTCAATGGGGATGGACAGTCATCATGAGCCCAAGCCAGTGGGAAGGGGGTGGGGGCTGCAGAATGGCACCTGACTGCCCTTCTAGGCATTTGAATAGCTGTGTCCATTTGATCCTTCTAACCTTGGCCTTGCAATCAGAAAGTGTAGAGCTAGGAGTTAAGTGGGGGTGGTTGTTCCACAGAGCATCAGCCCGAGGCCTTAGCCCTATGGGTTCTCCCACATGCTCCCCAGCTGGGCCTTGTGCTGACTGCCCGTGGGTGACCTCACCATCTTTGTCCTGCAGCTTTCCACAGACCTCCACTGTTGTGAGAGCCACTGCCTCCCTCCCCCCCCCCCAACCCATAGGCCCAGGGCTTTCCAGCTGGCCCCTGGACCTGCTTCCCTGTCCCTCCAACTGCCCACACGTCACTGGGGACTAGTGTTCATTTGTAGTTGCTAGAGGCTGCTCTCCTCCCTGCTTCAGCCTCGCCCTCCGGAGCCTAGAGATGGGCTGGGGCTGAGAGCCCCCAGAGCCAGGCAGCAGTCCTGAGCGGTCATCCCTTTCTCTTTGTCTTTGCTGACGTCAGAAGGCAGAGTGCTTATTCACTTTGGAGGCACACTCGCAGGAGCAGAAGAAGAGAGTGTGCTGGTGCCTGTCGGAGAACATCGCCAAACAGCAACAGCTGGCTGCCTCGCCCCCGGAGAGGAAGGTAAGGGCTTTGCCAGCGGCTGCAGCTCTGGCTACTTTGCTTCCTTCCCCTCTGCCAGCCTGGCCCGCAAGCCTGTGAACTGAGCTTAGACCTTGGCTCTGGGCAGCGAGCTTGGCGTGGTACCTGTGCTCGAAGGCTGCTCCCCTGGGTTTTCCTGCGGTTCCCATCAGTTCCAGTTGGCCTATGGCAAGGTTCAATTTGGCCTGGCCTCCCTGCTGCTGTCTGGCAGGTAGCCCCTCTACCATGCCCTGGGGCAGCACACTGGTGTTTTAACAGTGGCTCAAGGCAGATATAATTGAGGGCATGTTTGCAACAGAGCCCATCATGGTTCGATGCAGTCCAGAGTCAAATGGAACTGAGTTTGGACTGCTGGGAACTGGGAACTGGCCATCTGGGACAGCAGGAAGATCAGAGATGGCCAGTGGGGACTGATCTGAGCTGGCACAGCCCCATGTCTGTGACAGAGGGCAATGGGATGGGAGCTGGACCACAGCCTTCTCCTTTGATATGAGCTACAGAGCAGGGTCATACATCCTGATGTGTGAGTCACTCACAAATGGTCCCTTTTCTTGCTAAGTGTTGGCCATTTGGATTCAGTGTGGTTGGCTATAAAAGTTGCCAAGGTGGTGGTTGTGGTGGATCTGAAGGAACAGGTAAATGAGAGGGCTGTTGTGGTAAACCTGCTGGTTTTGTAGATTTTCCAGGCATTTAGGCCTCCATGCCTCACGCCCTAGGCTTAATACGATGGACAGTGGGCAGTGGGGGTAGTGGGGTAAAGAAGTGGCTGACAGCTCCCCAGCTCTTAGCAAAGAGTGAAAATCTGAGAATTACATCACCCTAGTCTTCAGAAGTTATCTTTATACTGGCCATGGGCAAGAATGAGAGAAGACAGTGGGATTCCTGAGTCAAACTCCACTAATGGCTGGCAGTGTAACCCTGGACAGGTCACTCTGCTGCTTTGTGCTTTGAGACCCCCCTCAGATTCTTCCTGGGCTATTGTAAGGATTCAAGGAGAGCTCACATATATAGTGGATAGTATAGTCCCTGGTAAGTTGTAAGTGCTCACCTAACCAAAGCTGTGGGGATGTACTCTTCCCTCCAGCAGCACTGCCTGGTCCCCACAGCCAGTGGTTATAAGCTGCCTTGACCCTTCCCTGGGGCAGCTCCTGGGACACTACATGTCTGAATATGGGCCCCTCACTTTTCTTTTCTGTGGGCTCACTTCCTCTGTTCTGGCAGAGGGAATTCTTTGTGTTTTGGACTTGAGAATTTGCTGGCTCAGGTTTAGGTCAGCCAGAGCTCCTTACTGCCTTAGAGACTGTCCATTGTGGGGATTGAGGTGGTGAGCGTCTGAAGGCAGCCATGTCTGAGATAGGCTTGGGGGGCTGACTCTGGAAGGGTCCTGCATGGGCATCCATGTGGGCGGGCTGCAGTTGGACCCCTTGTCACACTAAGTTAGTGGAGTGGCCGTGTGCATGGCCTGGTAGCTGGGGCAGCCTTAGAACTGCCTCATGGACCTGAGACCCAGGCCATGTCCAGACTCTGAGCACCTGCTTGGATCTACCCTCCTTGTGAGGCAGGCCTCTGGGGAGCCTCACCGTTCTGCCCTCTCCACCTCCACCCCTTCCATACCCACTTAAAGAGTCTTAGCCACTGATTTCCTCTAGTCACTTAGAGATTGCTTCCTGAGAGAGTTCCATTAAATACAATTCTCTCCAGGAAAGCTTTCGTGGACTTTTTGTGACTGCCCCCCACCCACCTTGTTATCCACTTGTACTCAGATCATGAACCTCCTTCTCAAGGGCTGGCCCACAGCTCACTGTCCTCCAGGAGAGAGAAAGGCAAGGCCAAGCAGGGCTCAGAGACTGACTCTTGCATTTCAGGCTGGAAAGTCCTGCTTAACCAATGCCTTGAGTTCTGCCTGAGCGGCATGCCCTTCCCCCTCCTGAGTTCTCTATGTAAACGGTTGCCTAAGCCCCTGCCCTATTCAAAGGGCTCTGCTGGGAAAAAGGTTGCATAAGGCAACCTCCAAACTCCTATGCTTCCCTTGGACACCCCTGTCCCCCTGCTCCTTTGCTCAGTGTTGTTGATCCCTTGTAATAGGAGCAATTCTTCAACTGTCCTCAAGTATGGTTAAAAAAACTGATCAATGCAATCTGCCTGCCTTGTTGGGAAGGATAGAGGAGGGGATAGTGGAAGGCCGACTCCAAATACGAACACAGAGGTCTGTGTGTCACCCCCAAGTGGAGCCTGTGACACCCACTTACTGCCCGGGCCTTAGTGGTCCCACCTGCGCATTGGTCAGGCATTCTTTCCGGCTCTTCAGGTTTTCTGTTGGTCCTGAGAGCTGAGGCCTTGGGGCTATCCAGCCTCCCTCAGGGAACAGTGCCCTGAAGTTTTTGTATAACTTGCTGCCTTTGGCATCTGCTGCCCTGGCCAGAGCTGCTCTCCTCCTAGGGGTGACAAGGAGCAGACACAGGCTTTCTGGGCTGTGCCTGAGATGTTTATGGCTTGGTCCCAGCTGAGGCAGGGAAGACTTGGTGGGGATGGACCCGGCTTGCATCTCTGCTCTGTTGCCTTTCTCCTGCTCACTGTTTGCTGATCACCATTGGTGGGGAGGCTGAAGAGGACTCTGGGTGAGCCCGAAGGCTCTCTTCTACTGTAGCAATACATGACCCGCCTCCTCTCCCATCCTAGCTTTCCACTCCTGAGCACCCTCCTTCCTTTGCTGAACTCTGCCCATCTTGCCTCATTACCAGTCCCTGGAGGACATCCACCTTTCTTCTGCCTGGATAACAGCCCACATTCGGCACTAAACTCCCAGCACTGCTGTGATGCTTCTCATTAGATCAGCTCAGTCCTGGTCCCTCCTGGGGCCAGCTCTGCTCTTAGCTGGTGGGGTGAGACGGGCGTCTTGATTTTGATTATTCAATCAAACACACATAATGAATGCGTTCACCATTGCTAGAGGTCTTTTAGGGTCACAGAGATGAATGGGACATAATCCCTGTCCTTCTGGACTTCTCCTTCTAATTAGAGGTGAGCAGTAGAGGCCAAGCCTGAAGGTCTGATAGTGGCCCAGAGGTCCTGGCTGCCTATCTGTAGTCCATACAGTGGGTCTTCTACTGGGTAACTCATGTACATGGTGCCAGGCTGGGATATAGAACCTTCTGAGCAGAGTAGGCTTGTTCTAGCCCTCAGAAGGCTAAGAGTGAGTAGTAAGAGACATATGTTTGGGATTGGCCTCATCCTCAGGTGGGCCTTGGGCCCCACCCTGGGCTCTATGGCAGGAATGTGCAGAGGAATCCATCACACTCTTTTCTTGGGAGATGACAGTCTAGTGGCAGAGACAAATACAGCAACAATTCAAAATAACCCAGTAGCAATATCATCTCAGGCAAGCCACCTAACTGTGGCTGATAGTGTTTTGTCAGCAGAGTGGGTATGGATCACTCAGGCTCCTGTGAGGTCTAACCTGACCATGTGCTTGGCAAAGGAACACACAAGAAGACTGTGACCTGCCTGCTGCCCATTGTCCTTGCTCTCTGTAAATGATGTCTGGGGAGGAAGACTCATCCGGCGTCCTTTACTGACGTTGATGTGATGTTCTGAGTTCGAGTGATGACTACTCCTTATCACTTCCCTAGTAGCTACATGCTGGGTTCCAGGGCCCAGGCAGGGGAAACTGAGACCTTCTGGGGTCTTTTCTGGCTATATGACTTCCAAATGTGGATGCTGTGTGCCAAATGTATGCCACCTTGTCACTTCCTCTGGGACAGCTAGAAATAGACAGGCCTTTGAGATGCCAGGAACTGTCTGAGTACTTTAGAAAGGAACAGAGGCAGATCATGGATGGAGTCAGGCAGTCCAGCCCGAGCAGTGAGCTAATTCCAGTTCTGTCTGGTTCCACAGAAACTCCACCCTTACAGCTCTCTCCAGCAGGAGATGGGGCCAGTCAACTCCACCAATGCTACCCAGGATAGAAGCTTTACCTCATCAGGACAGACTCTGATTGGCTGAGCAAACCCAAGGGCGGGACTCTGCTTCTGACAACTTAACCATTTCTGGGGCATCCCCTACCACACAGTAACCTCACCGCAACTGGACCCTAAATGGAGGACCAAGATGGTGGGCCTAGGGTGGCCCAAAGGGAGTGGGCTGAGGGTGTTGTGTGACTAGCAGCGGGAGGAACAGTGATGTGAGAGGCAGTCCCCGATGGAGAAGACTCAAAAGCGCATTTCCTCTCAGAGAGGGAGGCTGCGTGGCATCGGGGCTCCTGCCCCAGGGGCAGCAGGAGAGGTGACTCGGATAGTGAACAACGCCATGGCGTGCCGCTGCCAGAAGAGATCTCATTTCATCTGGACACATCCCCTCGCGTATGCTGTGGACTTTGGGGATGTCACCTTTGCCCCAGGCTAGGAGCTGGGGGCATTATGGAAAGCCAGATGGACGAGGCTTCTGCCCTCAGGAGGATTCCAGCAGAGGGAGAGCAGTAAATAACAAATCACCAGCAGCACACCGGAGACCTCACCCTGGAAAAGGCATCACAAATGCCTTCAGTGAGCATATCTAGATTGCTATGGGAAGGACATAAACTGAGGCAGGTGGGCAGGAAGACAGCTAGCTAGCTAAGGACTCCGGAGAGAGCAGTCCAGATAGACACAACAATTCACAAAGACCTCTTGAGCTGGGAAGGAGTGTGGTTTGTTAGATTTGTGGAGAGAGGCCAGCATGGCTTCAGCTCAGTGAGAAGGAGTGACCAAGTGTGGACCTTAGGGAATGACTGACTGACTGATTTTATTCTAGATACGGTGGCAGCTAGGGAAGGCTTTTGAGGAAGGAAGTCACAGAGTCTCAGATACATGTCCATAAGGTCATTTTGCCATCGGGAGGAGCCCAGGAATGTATAAGGTCAGCTCGAGGCTGCCTTAAGTCCCTCAGATGAGGGGGTGATAGCGATTATCTTGGTGAATGACTGGAGTGATGGGTAGACCACCAGACTCTGGGATGAGAAGAGATGATTCTCCCTTCCCTTCATCCCCACCCTCCACTGAGTCTTGCTCTGTTCATGACATGAGAAAGGGTTTGGGGCCTTCTTCACAGAGCCCCCTTCTGGTTGAATTCTAGGAGCCACAAGAGGTTCAGCCTAGCCAAGGTGGGAAGATTCTTGGCCCTCAGGTCTTTGGAGGGGTGTGTGGGCTCTGTATCCCCATCCTGTGCTGAGGATGAGCAAGCTGGGACCCAGTGCTGTGGAATCTGCCTTTGTTTGCTCGTGACACCTATCATGCCCCAAGGCCCCATGAAGCCCTACCAAGGGACAGCAGTGAAAAGCCAGTCCGCTCACCACCCTCCATAGCCCCTGCTTAGAACTGAAAAGCTCCCACACCCAACTTCTAACTGCCAAGACCCAGAAGAAGAGGAGAAGCACAGGCCAGGCCTGGAACCGTGGCTCACGGACCAAAAGGCTCTCTGAAGGACCAGGAAGGAAAAATGAAGGGAGAAGCAGGAGAGATGGCAAGGCCAGAGAAGCCCCCTAACCTTGGACAGACTATGTCATTTTGTAAGTCCTTAGTGTCTTTAGAAAAGGCTGTTAGTTGCTGGGGGGGTCATCTGAACCCCAGAATGATAGCCTAGAAGAGAGTATGTCTCTTAGTTAACATGCATCCAAGTGGAAGAAAGCTCAGATTAGCACCAAACAGAGATGGAATGGATCTGCTGGTGATCAGGCCAGGGCCCCCCAGGGAAGGAGATGCTGCCTGGCTTAGGCAAGAAGCCCAAATGATATCCAGCCTCCCTGCCTGCCAGGGGCCGGCCTGGAGGGCAAATCAAAGCGGCTGAGTGGCCAGGTCTGTACAGACAGCAAGCTGTACTTTGATTTCATTTCATTCCCTTACACAATGACATTAAGAGCAGCGTGCAGGAAAATCACTTGTCTGGGAAAGCAGCAAGCTTGTCTCTCCTCTGTCCCGCAGATAGGCACAGAAGACAAGAGCTGTGTCTACAAGGGCAATAGGGAATGTGACTGTAGCACTCAGTCCTGGCGATGTCGCCTCCTGGTTTGCCCTGACGAGCTGCTGGCCGGAACAGACACTACCATCAACGTTCCAGGCCCGCTACCTGGTAGGGAAGTGGGCCTGAACAGCTGGGCCCTGGTCTGGCCTGTTCAGCCACTGTGGTGAGCCACAGCGCCATTGCTGCTCTGCTTCATGAATCGATGCAACAATTAATTTGGCTCCATGGGCTCAAGAAGATGAAATATGACCTGGTGACCACTGCTCTTCAGCCTCCCAGTCCACCCCAGCTGTTCAAGATGATGAACAAGCTATCGAAATTGCATCTGAGAGTCATAATCACGGGAAACATGGCCAACGCCCCTCCCTGACACATAAATCATGCTAAGAAGCACACAATGGCCTCTTTCCTGATAGGCCAATTGTCTTGGTGTGGTGTCTCGGGCCTAGGAGCTGGGAGGATAGACACACAACTATTTATTGTTGAAAGGCCATCTGTGTGATTTGAATACAAAGTGACCCTTTTAGTTCCCCACACAACCTCTGCTCCCTGTTCGCGTTGTCTTACGTCTCAGATTCTGAAGCCTTTGGGACCCACATCTCCTCTGTACATTTTTATGCCTGGATCTTTTGGCCCTTTCTGAGTTGGGACCATATGGACTTTTTTTTTTTTTTTTTTTTTTTTGCAAATAATGACATTTATTCTGTATTTTAGTTTCCCCTTCCCTCTAAATTTTGCCATCAAAGACCTCATTTGTCAGTCACACATGGCCCTAAGCCCCAAGAGGGTCTTACAAAGAAGTGCAGGCAGTTTTGCCAGGTGGGGAGGGGGTCCCTAAAGTGAGAACTCCATGAGCTTGGGCTTTGGAGATAGAAAGCAGTGGGGCTCCCTAGCCTTGATCTCCTCACAGTCAACTGGAAGCAGCTTTTTCTGGATGAAAAGAGACCAAGGCTCAGAGAAGTTATGGATTTCTCTCCAGCTCAGGTCTTCCAGCCTAATCCATTGCTCTTTCTAGATGCAAAGGTTGGCGTGAGAGATGGAAGGAAAAGAAGTTGAATGACTTATGTTCTCCAGAAAGAGGTGGGAGTCAGGTACCAATGTGACTCAAATTGTGACCCTCGTAGCTGTCCAGGGGAGGGGTATATGTAGAACAAATAAAATGAGATGCTTACTCTCTTCTGGGTAAGGCTTCCCGGCAGGGTGACCCAAACCTAATAGGTCAATCTCTTTTCACAAGGCTGATAAAAGCTTGATGAGAAGACAGACGGGAAGAGGGGTGGGGAGGAGGGAGTGTACTGGAATGGGTAGGTCCTGCCCCTCCCCACTTTGAGTCCAGCATGCAAGGGGGTCAGCAGACACAACCTTGTGGGGCTAGGAAGCATTGGAATGTGGCCAGGCTTCTGGCCCACGCCTTTGCCCAGAGCCCAGCTAAGGGCAGAAGAGGGCCTGTGCCTGCTGATTCCCTCTACCAAGATTTGTGCCCAGATTTTGCTTAATTGGCTGATTTAAGATCTTGGCTTTTAGTGTCCAGGAATCAGATGGATTGGACTTCAGTGCCCCCACCCCACCTCATCCCTCCCAAGCAAGCTCTTCTCTCCAAAAAAAACTCAATTGTTTTCCAGGTGGCTTCCAGCTCTCCTGGAACTTCCCTTGCTACTGGTTGGGCTGAGGGCAGACTGCCTTCCTTTTGGGGCTCAGCCATTTTACTCTTCATCCTTTTTTCTCGCTTTTAAGGAACAGAACAACCTCACCCTCGATCCTGTCTTGTCCTTCTATTTCCCCAAACTTGTCTCTGAAGAGGGTTGCCCTCCACCCTTTTACCCTCCCCAGGTCCTTAGTTTAAGGTAGAATGAAAAGACTAGGTAATCCGAAGAGTGCTCATACTGTGAGCCAGGCCCAGTGCCCAGCTTTTGACGCACATTGTCTTTTTTAATCCATGCTATGTCCTGTTGGGTTTGTGATCCTGTAACAGACTGACTCCTGTTATGCCCAGTTTGTCGATGAAGATGATGCTTTGTCTTAGAGAAGTTAAGAAACTAGCCCAGGATCACACAGCGAGTCTGGCAGCCCAGTTCCAGAATATCTACCTTCATTTATTCCACTCTGCAGTTGAGTTTTCTTGGGACCACAGACCATTTCCCAGTGAGGAGCCAGGGAGCTGGGCAGTTGCTTCCCTGCTAAAGGCCATCATAGAAGGCCCCGTCCAGGTTTCTACGTGGCTCTCCTGGTACATGGTCATCGCTCTTTGCCCCTGAAGCCTGGCCATGAGAGGCTAGTTCCCTTTCCCACAAAGTCGTTGTGTCCATTCAGGGTTGTTGCCCCTGCCTGGTGTTTCCTGCCCTTCTCTGCCATCCCTGCCGAATGCATCTGTAGCTCTTCTTACACACCTTGCTTAGATGTTCGCCTGAAGCTGCTGCTTCTCCTGGACTTACTTTGAGGATTTCTTTCATCCTTTGTTTGCCATGGCAGGCAGGCAGCCCTTCCCTGCAAGCCCCTGAGCTCTTTGGGTGCAGGGGTCAGGCCTTACTTGTCTTTCATTCTGCTCTTGCAGAATGGCCCATCACATGTGCTCAGTAACCATAGCAGAATTGAATTGGGTTGCACAGTTCAACTCCCCTTCTATCCTAGAAGCTAGATGAGGAAGCAGGATCCGAAAGGGGAAGTGACCTGGTTAGGGTCAGGGGTAAGTTGGTGTCCGAGTCAGAAGTAGACCTCAGATCAGCTGACTTTTGGCTCAGGCCTTTTCTGTTGCCCTACAGCTCTGCAGATAGCAGAGCAGAGCCTGGTTCCCCAGTGTTAAGCAGTCTGTAGGTTCACATCAAGGTCATGATAACACCATATTCCCATGCTGACATGGGCATCCCCAGGGGAAAACAAACCTAAGGAGAACCACTGTGTAGTTCTCTTCCCCAGGTTTGAGGCTTCCTCAAATCTTACTCTGAGGAATGCCTCAGAGTAAGATTCAGAAGGCTTTTGCTTGAATATTGACTCAGCTGGTATTTACTGTGTGACCTTGGGCAAATTACTGTTCATTTCTGATCTAGAGCAGGAACTGGTCCAGGTTCATCATTGTCATTGCACCAGCTACAGACATTGACCCAGCACCCCCAGAAGCAGTTCTTTGTGGGGTTTCAGAAGAGAGGAAGGGCAGGGTGTGGAACCTCAGGGCTCTAGAACAAGCAAAACCAAGCGAGTAGATAAATACTTCCCATTGAAACAGGAGTGTGGTTAAATGAAAATGTTGTACCTGCTCAGTACCCACCATGAGCACATAGGTATGCTTATAGAGTTACTATTATAGTTCAGTTTTCTACCACTTCTTGGTGGCACAGCATTGTGGGTGAAGTAGGCTAACCTAGGAAGCTGACCGCCAAACACGACACTGTTTTCAATGGAAAATATGTTCTGAAACCTGTAATCAATGCTCACAATACTTTGGGATCACAACTCAACACCTGCTTAAAAGCATGGGATATATTTCTGTTGAGGGATTCAAACTTTGTTTAAACCATAGAGTTGATTTTGTTTTTATTTTTGTCAGTCCCAGGGCTTGAACTCTGGGCCTGGGCACTGTCCCTGAGCTCTTCAGCTCAAGGCTAGTGCTCTACCACTTGAGCCACAGCACCACATCTGGCTTTTTCTGGTTATACAGTGCTGAGGAATCAAACCCAGGGCCTCATGCATGCAAGGCAAGCACTCTACCACTGAGCCACCTTCCCAGTCCTACCATAGAGATTTTATTTTTTTGTTTTTTTCCAAGACTGGGAGTAAACTCAGTATCTGATGCCATGCCTCCAATCCCAAACCATACACTTTTTGAATGTGGTGCTTTAGCCTCCCATCACTCCTGAGAGTAATCAGCTAACAAAACGATTTGTAAAAACCAATATTAAGAGAGTAAGAACTTGGCCAAGTGCCTGTGGCTGGTGACTCTTACAGGTCGAGGGTGCCTAGGGGCACAGATGGTCGTTGATAGCTCTTCTCCTCCACTCAGCGGCCCACTGTGGTGTTAGGAAACACTAGTCGCCTCTCTGGGCTGTAATGGAAACAGCGAGGAACCAGCCAGGCTAATGGCGTGGGGAGAGGTTGTCTGGTCGGCTGGCTTGTCTAGAAATTCCTGGCGCGTTCTTGCTGGAGTGGAATGAATGGGTTGCTGTGTTTTACCTGGAGCTCAGAGTGCGGCTGGGCTGTGAAGACACTCCCTGCGGACGGGCCTAAAAATAGCAGTGGGAACACTGTGAGGGGAAGAGGAGGGGGCTCCTTAGGGAGCTGGGTGGGGTCGCCTGGCCCCCTTCCTCTTCCTGCCAGGCCCTAGGTAAGGAAGTCCCACAGAGGCCCAGAATGCAGACCCAGGAGGCTCCTAGAGCCATCCGTCCCTCACCCCTCCCCTTATTGCCAACCCAAAGGGTGGGAGAGGACTGGCCTGTAGTCCCAGAACCTAGGGACACACTCCCAGAAGCCAGGCTGTTTTCCTCTGGCCTTTTGAGGTTCACTTCACTGCTTCTGGGGCACAGGGCCTGGGAACCCCTGGGGCGGGATGTGCTCGTGGCTTCCTGACAGTCACCCTGCAGGGTGGGAGTTCCCTGGCTGGCCCATTCTACAGCTGACCTCAGCCAGCATCACGCCTGGCCCTTGCTGACTTGTCCCCCTTGTCAAGTCCCACACCACTGCAGGGAAGGGAGGTCAAGGAGCAGCACACACACAGCTGAGCTGCCAGGTGTACCATCCTTCTCTGCTCTTCTCAGGAATAGGCGGGCACAGCCAAGGGCCTGTGGCGGGCAGTCCAGGAATCCAATCAGCCTCACCGCTTACTAGCTCTGGGATTGCCGTAAAACAAAGCAAGATCATTTATCCCACACATTCTCTTGATGAACAGCTTGGATGGTTGTACAAAGCAGGTTTCTCAAAACAGGGCTCGCTCCATCCTCTCCCCTGAGATCTCTCCCATGGGGGAAATGACAGCGTTATTATTCTTTTTTTAAAGCTCTTGACTTTTTTTTTTGAAGGGGGGGGGGGAGTGTTAGAAAAGTAACTGCTGTAATCGATGTTGATCATGAAGAAAACATTCCATACAGATGAATCTGGAGAAGGATATGAGGTTTGCCCTTCATCCCAGCACCCAGAGATAATCACTGTTAACATATTGGGGTATTGGGGTATATTCTGTCAGGCACTTGTTTAAACATAGATAATTCTTATTTGTAAATCTGGATTACGCGTGCAATTTTTGTATTCTATTTTCTTAACAGGATAATGTATCTGTGTCTCCCTGTCAAATAAATAAATATTATTCTACAACATTTATTTTTAGCGCCTATAGAGTATTTCGTTGTGTAGATGAAACATACTTTAAGTTATCTCTAATAATCCAGTGTTTAGATTGTCTCCAATTTTTCCTTGTTACAAAACCCTGAAATAAAAGTCCTTGTAGACATCTCCGTGTCCCAGCACCCAGTGCAGTGCCTAGTACATGTTTGACTCTCAACAAATGTTTGTTGAGCAAATGAATGTTTTGTTGGGATAAATTCCTGATCATGGAATTTCTGGGTGGAGGTGTGTATATATGTAAATAGACTCTTGATCCTGTTTTTGAATCATTCTTTAAATGATACCAGTTTTCTTTGCTTCCTTCCTTGCTTGCTTCTTCCCTCTCTCTCTCTTCCCTCCTTCCTCCCTCCCTCCTTTCTTCTCTTTTTTTCTTTTCTCTTTTCTTTTTCTAGTACTGGGGCTTGAACTCAAGGCTTGGGAACAATCCCTTAAATTTTTCATTCAAGGATAGTGTTCTACCACTTGAGCCATACCTCCACATCTGGCTTTTTGGTAGTTAATTGTAGATAAGAGTCAGCCTAGACTGACTTCAAATTGTGATCCTCAGATCTCAGCCTCCTATGTAGTTAGGATTACAGGTGTGAGCCACCGACAACTAGCAAAATGCACCGATTTCTAATCCTACTGTAGAGCCATTCATCTGCTTTGTCTATGTTTTTCTAGTGTTGATTTCTTTGGTTATCCCTTTGTGGGGCTAGGGATTTGAGACTAGGATCTTGTGCAAGCTTGTCAAGTACTCTACCACTGATCTAAAATCCTAGCTCAGGATTATCTCTATTTAGCATAACAAATTCTACTTTCTGTAAAACAGAGAAGTCTTGGTAGGAGAATGCTTAGTGATAGAGAATGCTTGTTTCTACCTGATGTGGTACATGCCTCTAATCCCAGCTACTTGAAAGGCAGAGTCAGGAAAATAGCAGTCTGAAGCCAACCAGGCAAAAGTGTGAGTGAGACAAATGCTATACCACTTGAGCTACATCTCCAGCCTCGTTATGTGTTTTAACAGGTTTCCTTTGATTATTAGAGCCATTGAACATTTATTTATATTTATTGTCTCTTGGGAAGTAGCTTGTTCAAGTCTTTTGTCTGTTTTTCTATTGGGCTCTTTAGAGATGAATTATTCATTCATAAGGAGCTTTTTATATAATAAGGATATGTGAGCTAGCCTTTTATTTTCTGCTTTAACACTAACAACTGTTTCTAATTATAGGCAGCCATCTATAAATTGCTTTGGTCGCTGAATTATTGTGACATAATTCAAATACAAATACATGGGTGCATCTAAAGTGTATAATTCATTGATTTTTTTTTCACATATTCAGATGTGTGTAACCATCACCACAGGTGATTTTTATTATCTCAAAAAAGAAATTGTACCCTTTGGCTACCACCTACCAGCCTCACCTCATCTCACGAAACCTAAAATCTGTTTTTGTCTCTGTAAATTTGCCCATAGGGGATATTTCATAAAAAGCAAATCATTTATTTGGATTTTGGTGACTGTCTTTGTTTCCTTAGCACAATGTGTTTAGATGCAAGCATGCATCAGTACCCAGTTTCTTTTTATGGCGGTATAATATTTCATCATATGGCTATACCACGTTTTGTTTAATCATTCACGAGTTTATGTACTTTGGTCTGTTATGAATAATGGTGCTATAAATACTTGTTTGTCAGCTTTTGTGTGGACATGTGCTCTTCTCTTGGGTAAATCCCGAGGCATGGAATTGGTGGGTCAGTGGTATCTTGATGAGCAATGATCAGGCTGCTGGCTGTAGTTTTACTTTGCTACCATTGATGAATGAGGGTTCTAATTTATCCATAGCCTTCCTGACAATTATTACTTTTCTGCTCTAAAATGACAGCCAACCTAGTAACTGTGAAACTGTATCTCCTTGTGATTTTGTATCATGTTATAACTAATGTCATAGCTATGAAATGTAAAACATATTTTTGTCTTGAATGTTATAGTATTTACCCCAGGATTACACAATGGATTACTTTTTTCTTTGAACTTTAGGGTTTTATTCTTCAACTTCTAACATTTTAATCTGTGTAGGTTTTTATTTTGCCCAGTCATTTGCAGGATTGGATGTCCCCTTCCCTCCCTTTGCCTTCCTTCCCTTCCCCCTCCTCCCTTCCTCTCTCCCTCCCTCCCTTCCTTCCTTCTTTCCTTCTTCCTTCCTTCTCCTTTTTTCCTTCCTTCCTCCCTTCCTTCCTTCTTTCCTTCCGTCTTCCTTTTCTTCTTTCCCTTCCTCCTTCCGTCTCCTTCTTTCCTTCCTTCCTTCCTCCCTCCCTCCCCCTCTTCCTCCCCCTCTCCCTCCCTCCCCCCCCCTCTTTCTTTCCTGTTCCAAGGCTTTGAACTCAAGGCCCCATACTATGGCTGGCATTCTTTCACTTGAACCATGCCTATAGCTCAGGGTTTTTTTTTTTTTTTTTTTTTCTGTAAACTGGATGGAGTCTTACAGACTTTTTGTTGGCTTTGAACTATAATCCTCCAGAACTCAGCCTTCTGAGTAGCTAGGATTATAGGCATGAGTCACTAGCACCTGGTTTGCATGTAACTTCTTGTTGCACTTTTCTGTTGGGAAGTATGACCCACACTGCTAGCATTCTAAAAATGCCTTCCTCTGTTTACACATGAGCCACTGGGCGCTATTGTCAGTCCATTATTACAGATGACAAAACAAGGGAGCAGAGATGTTAAAGGTGATTCGCATTCTACTAGTAGTGAGTAAGAAGTGTTTCCCTTCCCTGGCCTAACATAAGGTATATTGCTCTCTTAATTCTTTGTTGGTATGAGAAGAGAAAATTACTCTCTCTCCTAATTTGCATTTCTTTGATTATTAATAAGGTTGGACTTTTATGTTTATTAGTGTAACTATATTTCTTTTTTGGCTTGTCAATTATATTATTGTCCAGTTTTCTTGTTTGTAAGAGCTCTTTATTGGTTAGGATATTAACCATTTGCTTATTGGAATTTGCCCATAACTATACTTATACTAATCATTTATCATCCAAATATTATCCTTTTGTTGATAATCAGATATTTTTGTATTTGTCTGTTTTAGGTAGCTATACATTGTCAGGTTTTTTCCTGCCCTGAGATGATAAGAACTATCTTATTTAGATACTTACCTTTTACTTTGTGTAAGGGGGTGGGGTGGGGGAGGGGCATGTGCATGCACCTGTTGGCCAGTACTGGGGTTTGAACTCAAGAGCCTGGACACTGTCCCTGAGATTTTTTGCTGAAGTCTGGTACTCAGTTCCACTTCTTGCTTTCTTTTTTGTGTGTATGACTAATTGGAGGTAAAAGTATCATAAACTTTCCTGCCCTGGCTGGCTTCAAACCACAATTCTCAGACCTAAGCCTCCTGAGTAGCTAGTGTTATAGATGTGATCCACCAGCACCCAGCTTTACTTTTTACATTTTTTTTTTTTTTGGTCCGGTCGTGGGACCTGTACTCTGGGCCTGGGCGCTGTCCCTTGGCTCTTCAGCTCAAGGCTAGCGCTCTACCACTTGAGCCACAGCACCACTTCCGGCTTTTTTCTTATGTGGTGCTGAGGAATCGAACCCAGGGCCTCGAGCATGCAAGGCAAGTGCTCTACCACTGAGCCACCTTCCCAGCCCCCACTACATTTTTTTCTCTGATGAAGGAGATGGGTTTCAGAGCCTTGGGATAAACACTATCTCTGAGTTATACACTAAAACCCCATATTTGTAGAAACTCATGTAGGTTTTCCCCCTTCCAAACAGTTGACTAGTTTTTCCAATCCCATTTTTGGGAGATGGGTACATGCTTTCCTCATTTCTTCATCTTTATCTTAGACCTAGTTTCCACGTAGAGGTGGGTTAGTTTGGAACTCTTTTGACCCATCTTAAACTGTCTATTCCTGAATCTCGTTGAGGCATTGGGCTTTCACACATCCAAGGCCAGCCCCCACAACCTTGAGGTTACCCACCTGACTCTGGTTAGCAGGTAGCTCCTCCCTTCCCTTCCCTTCCCTTCCCTTTTTTTTTTTTTTGTCAGTCATGGGGCTTGAACTCTGGGCCTGAGTGCTGTCCCTCAGCTCTTCAGCTCAAGGCTAGTGCTCTACCGCTTGAGCTACAGCACCACTTCTGGTTTTCTGGTGGTTTATTGGAGATAAGAGTTTCACGGATTTTCCTGCCCGGGCTGGCTTTGAACCGAGATGCTCAGATCTCTGCCTCCTGAGTAGCTAGGATTACAGGCGTGAGCTATCGGTGCCCGTCTCTTCCCTTCCCTTTTGTGTCCACACACTTCACTATCAAGCCTTACCCTGAATTGGTGAATTTGTCCTTACTCTCATAACCTATACTAATCAGCCAGCCCATCTTCTCTGCATTCCTCTGTAATTCTAAGTCTTATTAAAAATCATCTGGAATTGGAATTTTAGGTCCTGATTGTTTGTTTGAAAACATTAGTGCTATTGGGTATCAAGAATGGATGGCTACCTGTAACCCTAGTTACTCAGGAGGCTGAGATCTGAATAACCAGTGGTTTGAAGCCAGCTTGGGCAAGAAAGTCTGTGAAACTCTTACCTCCAACTAACAAGCAAAAAAAATTAGAAGTGGAGGTGTGGCTCAAGTGATACAGCATCAGCCTTGAATGAAAAAGCTAAGCAAGAATTTGAAGGCTTGAGTTCAAGCCCAGAAATTGTGCGTGTCCACATGCACACTCAAATAATTGATTTAAAATGGCATTATTTCATCAGTAGTTAAGTCTATATTTCTGCCTTCATTGCCTGCCTCTTCTTCACACCACAGCTTCTCATTCTGAATTCTAGGCTTTGATTTACTTTAGTTTAGAGATCTTTCTTGAGTAATTTTTCCAGAAAGAGTCTGTAATTTTTCCAGATAATGTGCTTTTCTTAGCCTTTTAGTCTGAAAATATTTGCCCTCATGCCTGAGTCATAATCTGCATGAATAAAGAACTCCATGTGAACAATCTTTTCCCCAAGAACTCTTAAGAGCATGCAGAGTGCTGTCCTGCCTTTAGTGTAATAGAGAGGGCTCTCTTTCCTTCATCCCTTCAGATTTCTTTTTTTTTTTTTTTACCTTACCCCCTCCCCCTCACCTGTCCCCTTCAGATTTCTTTATGGAAACAGGCAAGATTTCTCAATTCCAGTCTTCAGAATTCATAAATGTTACCAGATTGTTTCTGTTTCTAACTAAAACAATGTTGGTTATTTTTCCTGGTTAGCTCCTTCAGTCTGAACACCCAGTCTATCTTCACTTAATCAAAGACATTTTTCTGTTTATTTTCCCCAACTGTTTATGTTCTATGTTTATTTCCTTCTTTCTGGAAGTTTTACCTCAAATAATGATAATGAGCCTAACATTCATGGAGTGTACTTCCTTTCCTTCTGCTATAATATGTAGCTTGAACAATATTGTTCTTGTCTCTGACTTATAGATGAAGGAACAAACAGGGACCCTCCCTTCCCCAGAGCCAACCCACTAGTGATGTTGAGTGTTGACAGCAAGATCCTGTATGACCAGTGGGGGAAACTTGGAGGTTCTGGAATGATGCATCAACTCAGATTGGGATAATGAGACTCAGAGAGGGGCAGGGGTTATCAGAGTTGGGATATTTCCTCTCCTTTCCGTTCATTTGGTTTGAATGACCCTCTTCAGGCCTCTTCTGTCCCTGGGACTCTTGCATGGCTTCCGGGTAGATGTTCCTCTGCCTCCTGCTTTCCCTTTAGATAGCAGCTACGTAACTCTTCCTATTGCACAAACCTAGTTACCTTCTCAGTGCTGGAGGACTTTCCTGAGCCAGACTTTGAATAAGCTAGACTTTGAGTGCCTAATGTGCTGCTGGTATATTAAGGTTGCAAGTGGTAAAACAACAACAACAACCTAACTCACATGAGCTTCAGGTAGCAAATGGAATTCCTTGGATTTTGGAAGGGTAGACTTCATGCATAGCTGAGTTCAGGCCTTGACCAAGATCACCATCTTCTCCATTTCCTCTTAGTTTTATTCTACTTGCTTATGTGTTGGCTTCCTCCCTGCATAGTGGCAGCAAAGCTGCCAGAAGTACCACGGTCATTTCGACACCCTCTATCATTTCACCAGTCGTCTTGGGCCTGAGTTCTATTGGCTCCTATTAGGTCATGTGTCCATCTTGGTCACTGAAGACAGTGGGATAGATATGTCAGTTGTCCAAGGTCCTGTCATATGTTCATGTCTGGAGTGGGAGCTAGGCCAAGTCCATATGAATCACCCGATCACCTGATTGGACCACGGGGAAAGGAAGTATAGTTCCTCAGATGCCAAAGAAGGGTGAATGGAGGCCGATCAGGCAGACTCTTATATGACTTCTACTTCATCAACCAATATGGTCCCTGCTCCTACACATCTCCCAGTCCTGTGTGGTGGAAGGTCAGCTGGAGGAGAGACAGACTTCATCCAACTATGATGGGCTTGGAAAGCTGGGCAAGGACTTTGAATGTTGTTCTGAGGGCGGTGGGAGCAGCTCAGTTGGGTTTGTGTAGAAAGTTCACCTTGGCCAGCCTGTGGAGGCAGGAGCAGCTTGGAGCATTGTCCCTCAGCCAAGGAGAGGTAATGTTGGCCTGGACGAGGCTGGAGGGGCTAGGCTCTGTGAGAGGGGAAAGACCCATGTGGGAGGTGAGAGCTTTGAGATTTGGTGATGAATGGGAGGAAGGAATTTGGGATGACAGTGCTCAAGAGCCTGGGCTCAGACGCACAGGAAAATGGTGGTACACTCTGAGCTGGGAGCAATGGAGGGTGGAGAAGAAATGGACCCATGAGTCCACTGTGGATGAAGGCGGTGTGTCAGAGTCACAGGGAGAATTCAGGACATGGCCATAGAAAGTAAATCATGACCTGTTAAACCATCCCAGGGGAAAGGGCCGGCATTTGCATAGACTGTGTGTGATTCATTACTGGTTTTATAACACCTGTGCCAGCTATACCCTCTTCAGTAGGACCCCTTTTTTTTAGTCACACACTTAGATGTGGCAACATCACAGGACCATGAGATTCCATCATAAATTAGAATCATAAGTCTTTATCATTTTCCACGTGGAGACCACCCTTTGAGTGACTGATCTCTTGCAACCCCTGTACACATTTTAAAGACAGGGCAACTAAGACACCGAGAAGGAGTTATCTTTGCTCCAGAGTTGGCAGAAGGCAGCCACAAAGTATTTTGGCCCAGTCTTTTCTCTGCTGACCTTCTGCTTTCATGACCTGGGCTTAAGTCCAAGCAGTAGGTTAGACTCCAGGGAGTGAATGGATAGATTGTATCTAGCAGTCAAGGGCATGGGGCTGGCCTTGTCCCTAGCTGAGCTGGTGGCTGAACACTTCCCAGGAACTCTGGCTGTCAGGACACAGCCAGGCCCTGGAGTTGGCGCAAGCATAGCAAGTCGAGGATTGCTCCCAAAGCTTGAAATCTCAGAGCAGCATGAGGCCCATTGGGTGGGAGCCAGGATGGGAGAGGATCATGGCACCTGGCCATCCTGAGCTGCTACAGCCACCCAAGGTCAGGCTGACACTGCAGAGGCCAAAGCTGGCTGGTGGCAATCCTCAGAGCTGGCTTGGTAGGGTGACATTTGGCCTCCTGCTCACTACATGTGGGCTTCTCCTGGCTGTTGCTAGGAGCTCCATTTCCATGAACCGGTTGGGATTGTCCTTTGCTGCCTGAGATCCCTGAGGAAGGGACAGCTGGCAAGGGAGGGGTCGTAGAGGAAGCACAAGACTGGAGGCAGAGTAGGTGGGTCAGGAGTGCAGGTGTTGAGTGACACTGTTGTGCATCTGCTTTGCCATGTCACCTTTCTGCATCTTCATTTCCTGTTTCGTGTGACGGGCTGGGGGCTATGGGTGATTAGTCTATTCCAGGCACCTGTTGGACCCTCCTTTGCCCCTCCCCCCCAAATGCACAGGTCTACATAGAACTTAGCAGTTACATCAGCCTACATAGAACTTAGCAGTTACATCAGCCTTCCCAAGGCAAAAATCTGTCCATTTACACCTGATGGCCACAGTGACATCACAGCACCGCGAGCAGGAAGTGTGTCAAGCATTCCACGTGCATCACCTCAACTCGTACCCCTGGGAGGCAGATGCTAACCAGCGCCATTTGTACAGACAAGGCAGCTGAGGCTCAGGGATGTTGAAATGACTTGTGCTGTTTCCTCTGATCGCTTGCTGAGTCAGTTCCTTCAGTGAGAAAGCCTACAGTGCTGCGGGATTAACTGTGCAGGCGAGAGGTGGGGCTGGGATTTTAGACATGGAGGATACAGGCCAGGAAGCACAAAGGACTTTGGAGCCTTCAGACTTCAAGCCAAAACTCCCTGGGACCTTGAACCTGTGGATACCTGCTCAGTCTTCCTCTACTCCCTCCCTGTGTCACCTGCCCCCCACAGAAGAGAAAGGGCTGCATTTTAACAGCAGTGTGTATGCATGCCTAGGTGCTAGCACCCTAGGAGCCCAAACATGGCCGGACAGTCCCTGCTTGTAGTCAGTGCCCAGGTCTGCCATACTGGTAGCAGGCTGACCTGTCCCTTTGTGGCATAGGCTCCAGCACAGATCAGGGACACAGTTGTTATTGAAATAGCAAATGTGAACTTTCTTGGCTGACCCTGAGGTAGAAGCCTTTCTACATGGAGTTTGTGAACCCTCAAACCAGGGCTTGTGAGCCCTCGTGAGTGACAGCCCAGCGTTCCCTAGGTGGGATTGCACATTGCGAGACTGGGTGGGCTGGGGTGGGTGCACTGTTCATGGGGAAGGTGATGGGCAGGGCTCCGGGTAGGGTCTTGGGAATGTAAATCAGGCAACATTGAATTTAAGGCAGTGGAGACAGGTTAAGTGTGGGCCACAGGGGAGCAGGTCCTTGGCACCTGTCAGCATCCTTGGGCTGCTGCTATATCTCCCTAAAGGCCTCTCTGAAGCCTGAAGTCCTGCCTGAGAGTGCTAGCTACCCTCCGGGTCCCTGCTGAGCCTCCCTGGCCCCAGCCGAGGGCACTGATGCCAGCTCATCAAACCTGTGTGACTGGGCTCACGGGCCCTAGTGTTTGGGGGAACAACTGAGGTATAGCACGGGACTGACAAGTCACCTGGGTTCAATCTATAGCTTTGCAATGGCTGGCGTGTGACCTTGTCAGATTTCATAATCTTTCTTGGCAATGGGGATCTTGGCAATCCTACCTGATAGAGTTCTGAGGACTTGAGGAACCCAGGCTACTTGTCACCCTGAGAAGGGTGCACAACAGCAGGACGGGGAATGCCAAATGAGTGTTTGTTAAATAAAATATATGGATCATGCTGGGCACTCGTGGCTCATGCCTGTAATCCTAGTTACTCAGGAGGCTGAGATCCGAGGATCACAGTTTGAGGACAGCCTGGGCAGGAAAGTAAATGAAAAGGAAGGAAGGAAGGAAGGAAGAAAGGAAGGAAGGAAGGAAGAAAGAAAGAGCCAGAAGTGATGCTGTGGCTCAAGTGGTAAAGTGCTAGTATTGAGCAAAAGAAACTCAGGGACAATGCCCAGGCCCAGAGTTCAAGCCATAGGACTGGTGAGAGGGGGAAGGGAGGAGGAGATATGGATCAACAAATGGGAGAAACCCTGAATATGTAGGTGCTGAGCTCTGTGGGCTGTGAGAAAGCTGGACCTTACCACTTGCCAGGCCCTCATTGTAGCCACGCTGAGCAGCACCATCATTTACTCTGTGGTTCGGTGCCATGGATGGAGCACTAGATGGGGAGTTAGTTACCCAGGCTCCTAGCCTGGCTACCCAATGGCTGTGTATTTGTGGGCTAGTCACTCACCCTCTCTGTACCTCTGTTTCACTGGCTTGGCTAAAAATGTGGAGAAGAGTGAAAGATCCCCAGGGCCTCCCTAGTGGCTGTCAGCAGCCCCCTGATCCTGCCACAGGCTGTGCCCGGGAAGATGGCTGGCTCTACTCTGGGCATTTGGAGGCCCGGGTAGGTAGAGGACTATGGCTGAGACGGACTCCCTGGGGTACTAGATGCTTCCTAGCCTGGCCAGATCCTGAGCTCCTTCAGTCCCTTCCTCCTGATGATTGCATTCTGGACCTGTTCAGGGCCCAGCGTCCTGGTTTGGCAGAGCTGCCAATGTCTAATTATGGTCTCATTCATTAGACGATGTGTCTGCCCTCCATCTCCCACACTGCCTGGCAGCTTTGTGAATGGAGAGCCAGCCCACCTGTTCTCTGCCACATCCCCCAGGCCTCACTCAGGGACTGGTATGTAGTCCATGCGCTGGAGTTATGTGTTGACTGGAAGAAGACAAAACTGCAGGGCATCTTTGTGCCACACTGTCCTACATCTTCAGGCTCCTCACCTGAGCATCTTACCCCCTAGCACCAGACAGTCCATCCTGGGACCCACCAGCCCCATCAGGAAATAATAGCTCAGTCCCAGTAGAATTGGCCATCTCTTAGGACTTAGTTTCCTGATTTTGTGATTTTTTTCTCTCGGGAGCCTGTAGGCTATTTCCCAATCTGGAATGTTCCAGGGCTCTAGTAAGGACAGCCATGGCTCTGCTCCCAGGGATGTGATGAATGATAGGTAGGATTGATAGGTTAAGGATATTCTCTTAGAACTGCATACATGTGTGGCTCGGGAGTGTGCGAGGCCCCGGGAGAGAGAGACAGAAGAGAAAGTGTCAAGGGACAGACAGAGGGACATTTGGAGACACTGAGATTGCCACAGGAGAGAGAGAGGCTGAGAGGTGCAGTACTTTGGTCTAGCATGACTGAGGTGGGGTACAGGGAGGATGCACTGGCATCCAGGGTCCTTGGATGAAGATGGGAAGAGTCAGTGGATTGGGCCCCAGTCCACCCCTAGCCCCCACCCTCCCACTCCCCTACCCCTCACAGCTATGACATCAGAGAACAGCTCTGGCTGGCAGCTTTTTGCAGTGGTGAAGTTAGGTGTAGTCTTTAATCGTGGTCCTCACAGCCACTGAGCTGAGTGACAGTGGGCAGCTCTGAACTTGGGATTTCTTCTGTACCTGAGACTCTTCACCTGTCAGGGGGTAGTAAGAGTCCCCTGCCCTCCCCTTTAAAAGGTGTTGGTGAAGATTAAGTGAAGGAACAAGTACCAGCTCACTGAACTCCCTATTAATTCCACATGTGGGCAGGTCAAGGGCATCAGACCCATTTTACAGATGAGGAAAGCAAGGTCAGAGAAGGGCAGGGGCTTGCTCAGTGGGACCCAGCCAACCAGTGCTGGGGCTAAACTAGAATCGGGGTCCTCACCTCCCCAGTCCAGTACTCTTACCTCTGTCCTAGCACACTCCCATGGTTAGCAATGTCTCCTTCGTTCTTCAGAGGCAATCTGCCCTTTTGGGCAGAGGAGGGGCAAGTTCTTTGTCCAGCTTGCATTCTCCAGAGACTGGCACACAGGGTTCCCAATAACTATGTATCTAGTCCAGTGCCAGTGGCTCACCCCTGTAATCCTAGCTACTCAGGAGACTGAGACCTGGAGGACCTTGGTTCAAAGGAAAATTCTGGATACTCCATCTCTGAATAACCTGCAGAATTCTAGACTAGAGACACAGCTCTAGTGGTAGAGCATCAGCCATGAGTGAGCAAGCCGTGTGAGAGCATGAGACCCTGAGCTCAGACCCTGGTACTGGAGAAAAACAAAACAAAACCACAACAAAACCCCCAAAAAACAAAAATTAAAAAAAAAAGCCTCCATGTATCCAGCCGGGACACTGGGAGGTGACTAAAGCCACCACTCCCTGGCCTCCCCGAGGGCCAGTGCATTCTCCAGCCAGCTGTGTTGGCTGCAGGACCCTGAGTTCAATCGCAGCCTCCCAGTGGGACGGAGCTGCTGCATGGGGGTGGGGGTGTGACAGGGAAGCCTCAGTGATTGGCTGGGTCCTGCCAGGGAGCCGGGCTTTGCAGGGCTCCAGCCAGGGAGCCCCAGGGAGGTATGTGGGGTGGATCCCAGAGCTGGAGCATGCCACAGAGCAGGATGGCTGCTTCCCCCTCTACAGCTGCACTTTGGGGGGCCAGCTGGGGACTTGGGGATGGGTGGCAGGGGACCCGGCATGGTAGAGTTGAGCGTGTAAGCCAGGAGCCAGCGCAGCCTCTTCTGCGGAAGGACTGGCTGCCTGAGGACTCTCTTCTATGAGACATCCCTGAATCCTCCTTGGATGAAAGTGGTTTGGGAAAAAAAAAAATCACAAGAGTTTTCTATTTGATCGAAGACAGAAATCCAACCTCTTTGCAAGAGTGGTGGCTGCTCGCTGGACAGGGTGTGTGTTTGGGAAGGCACTCGCTGGAGGAGAAGGAGGAGGAGGAGGGAGGGTGACAGAGGAGGAGGAGGGGAGGAGGAGGAGGAGGGGGAGGAGGGACGGGGTGATGCAAGGGTTTTGAGAAGAAAAAAAAAAAGAAAAAAAGAAAACGCTACCTAGATGTGGGAGGTGGAACCTGGTCATTTGGTTCTGCTTTTCCCAGCAGGTACCGCTCCCCTGGGGAACTTGGGTAAGTCCATAAATAGCTCTGCTGACACAAAGGCGCTCTGTCTGGGGTAGGCAGCCCTGACACTGCCGGCCGGCTGCCCGCCCTAGCAGCTACAGCCTCAGCCGCCCGCCCGCGGGAGGAGCCGGGTGGAGACCCGGGCAGGCGGGCGGGCGGGCAGGCAGGAGTGCTGCCAGGAGTCGCCTGGGTTCCTGCTGGAGTGTGCTGGGTAGGTGCCTTGGTGACAGGGGTCTGTGAGGATGGGCTGGGGTGGGGTGGGGGGGCTCGTGTCCAAGCCACCCATGCCCCGGTTTCTATTGTTTCTTCCCCAGGGCAGCCATTGATAGGCACGTTGTTGCCAAAAGGGTTGTGTTCTGTTGTATTCTGAGATAGCTCTGTGTGTGTGTGTGTGTGTGTGTGTGTGTGTTCTGGAGGGGGGGGGGATGCCCTACTAAGGGCAGGGGACAAGCGTCCACTGTTCAAGGCTTCCCGCTTCTGGGCTAGCCAGCCAGCTTTTCTCTCTGGGAGAGACAAGGAATGTTTGGGACACTGCACCGGGAGGGAACGCTCAGGTCCGCAGCCTGGGCTATTGTGTCAGGGATGCTGGCCGCACACCAGGCAGTGGGGATGGTAATTCTTGTGGAGTTCTACTAGCAGGGAAAGAGGTAGGGTCCAGGGCTGGTCTTCAGGGGTTCATCTCTGATCCTGGAACTTGGCTCTGGCAGAAATGTCCCCTGGAAACCCAAGCAGGCTCACCATACATACCTGGTGAGCTCAGCGCTCCCTTGGGAAAGGGCCTGCACCTGCTGCCCTGCCTCCCACTGAGACCCAGGAAGGCAAGAGGGATGGTTAGAGACCCACTCACTCTCCACAGAACCAGCCACTGTACGCCAGCAGACAGAGGCCAATGCTTTTCTCAACTCAGAAGGTCCACATCTCTTATTTTTGTCTCAGGTTTCTAAGAAGAACCCTTGAACCCAGGGCCTGAGATGGGAGGGAGAGTCTGGGCTCAGAATGGGGAGAGGCTTTGTCTGAAGCCAGGACCAGGATGGAGGGCCTCTGCCTCCGGAACAGCGAGGATCTGACATAGAGGAAGCCTTTACCCATATCCATGCTACGCAATTCGGCTTTGAACCTGGCACTTCTACTTGAGACGCCAGCTTGGTGCAGGCTGACTAGGCTCCCCATCAACTTGTAGAAACTTTCCACACTCCCAAGACTCATGGTGGGGGCTCCTGGCTTCCTTCTCGGGATGCTAGAGTGGGTGCATCTCGGAAAGGCAGGAGCTGTGGAGGCTTGTCCCACTGATGCCCATGGGATCTCAGCCAGGGCCCTGCAGTGAGAGTCAAAGTTTCCAGCATGGCCCCTTGAGTCTTCTGTGCCCAGCCAAGGGGCACCTCCCCTTCTCCCCAGCTCTCGCACATGGCATGGCTTAGTCCAGGGCGGGCCCTCCGGGAAGCCAAGTTCCACAGTCAGCCTCACTCAGGCCCAGTCCAGAAATGGAGAAACAGACAGTTGGGAAAGATAGATGCTCTGCTGGGAAATATTCAGGGTTTCCAGCTAGGACAAAGGAATTTGACTTCTGATTATCAGTACTTGGTATCAATGAGAGCATCACACTTCCAATCTTACCTTGTCTTTCTTTCCCAACTTTTGTGCATGCTGTTTGATCTGCCCCCGAATTCCTCTCTTTTCTTCCTTCCAGGTCTTAACTGACCAAACTGCCACGGCTGGTGTGAAGAAGTCCCACTACTGGTGGACCTGCTAGGTGCTCTGTGTCCCATTGATCACAGGCTGTGGGCCTATTCATACCTTAGTCACCTAAGGGACATGGCTGGATGGCAGAGTTGAGTTGCCCCAGTTAGCTAGGGTGGGATTTTCTGTAGGAAAGGAAGCTCAGAATGTCAGTCCTAGCATTGTGCCTAGCAGGGGAGTGAGCACTGTTAATTAGGGTGCCTGGCAAGGAGCTCCTATAGGAAGGGTCCCAAGTCTCTGTGGGGTTTGGTGGAAGGCGAGACAATAGGAAAAATCTACTCAGGGGTCTATACCATAGTCTGAGCTATGGAGAGTAGGGGTGGGGGTGGAGAGTTGTCGGGGGGGTGAAGGGGAGGTTGACATCTCTGGCTAGATCAAATGCAAAGCTCATGGTCCTTTGCATAGACTATGGGTGCTTGCAGTCAGCTCCCTGAACCCCCATGGGATGGTGCTAGCCTGGCTGCCTGTGGGGGAATGGTGCTGAGCCAGGGGTCTGCTCGGCTGGCTGGGTAAGCAGGGTGCTGGGGAGGGAGTGCCTTGCTCAGCTGGGTCTCTAGGGACCTTGAGAGCTCCTTCCCATTTGGCTTGTAATGAACACCCTAGAGATGGCAGAGTGTGTTTTCCCTCCTGGGCGGACAAAGAGGGAACTGAGGCTGCAAAGGAAGGGTTTTTTTTTTTATTGAGGTTACATGCAACGCAGAACGCAGGATGCTATTGCTCAGCCCTCAGTCTCAGGATACCTGGCTTTTGTCTTGGACACACTCCAGTGACCCACCCCTTGTTAGACCCTTGGGTTGACCGATGAAGCCTTCTGGTTTTTGGAAAAGCAGCGTATGTGGTACAAAAAGCCCAGGAGACCCAGGCTCCTGGAAGTCTTGTTCAAGAGACAATTGAGGGGAATACGCCTACTTTTCCAATTCACTTTCCCACTTGGGCCAACCAGGAGCTGGATCAGGTATTGCTAGGCTCCTTATAGTCATCCCATCCTCTGGACACTCTCTCCTATTCTCTGGTTCCAGGAGTCAGGGTCAGGGCCAGGGTCTGGCTCATCAGGGAAGCAGCCTCTGACCTTTTCCTCAGGCGCCTCTGGGTAGAAGCCTTCTCATGCAAGCTGCAACCCAGGCCCCAGCTGGGAGGTTTGTTGTTGTTTGTCGAGCCAGGCCGTTTCCAAGATGTCATTGCTCAGGGAAAACCATCATTCCTCCTAGGGATAAACAAGGCTGCTTATGGCTCAGCCTCCTCAGCCTGGGGAGGCTGGAGCCACTCACAGCAGGCCAGCTGGGCTCAGCCCCAGGAGCAGCACACAAGCTCCACCCAGGCATCCAGGAGTGGGGATGGGGACACAGGGGTGCAGGGCCCTGAGCCACTTGGGAGATGGGAACTTCCAGGCACTGAGGAGAAAGGAGAAGTCTCAGGCTAGCCTGTTCATTCTGATGGTGGCCTAGAGTGTCCCTGCCCATGTATGGAGAGCTGCCAGAAGTGCCCCTGCTCTGGACAGCTCAGAGCTTCCCTCCTCCTCTGCCCTCTGTGGGTCAGTTTGCTTGCACCTGACACCACGACCCAGGCTGCTGCCAGAGAATTCCCTATGCCTTCACCCTGGGAAGGCAGAGAATGCAGTAAGTTGCGTGTGGTAAGATTGGGTGCTTTTTTGTTTTTCGTGTTTGTTGTCGTTGGGCACAGGGCTTGAACACAGGGCCTACGTGCTGCCTCTGAGCTCTTTTGCTCTAGGTTCTACCATATTAAGCCACAGCTCCACTTTTGGCTTTTGAGTGGTTAATTGAAGAGTCTTACGGGGACTTTTCTATTCAGGCTGGCTTCGAACTGTGATCCTTAGCCTCCTGAGTAGTGAGGATTATAGGTGAGAGCCACCAGTGAGTGGGTGCTTTTTTTTTTTTTTAATTTTTTTTAAACCACAGAGCTGAGGCTCCCTAAACTGTCCTGGTACCTCTCATTGGGGTTAACCTTGAGTTGATAGAACTTTGGCACTCACAGCAGGGGGCAGAGGGTGAGGTGACAGGAAGTGGGCAGAGAAAGGATTGGGACAGAGCCTCTGAGGGCCAAATGACTGGCAGGAAGCAGCCAGGGGAAGGGACGTGAAACAGAAGGTGGCATTACTCTGCCACTCCTCAAGTTGGGTTGCCAGTGGTGTCCAGCCAGGACATGAAACCTTCCCTGCTCAGACCTCTGTTAATGGAGTTCCTGGCTGGTCCAAATAGTAGCTCTGTCCTGTCCTGGCCTTCTATCTCCCTTCTATGTATGTTAAGTGCCTTTTGTGTCACTTGCCAAGTCCTGGAGGTGTAGACATGCAAGATTCAATCGTTAGTGTCAAAGATGAGCAGGAAATGGAGAAAAGCAGCATGGCTTTGCTGAGGCAAAGGGAACCTTGGAAAAGAATCCAGTCTGCAGGAAGTGAGGTTGAATCTGCCTGGGTAGATACTTGCCTATTGAAAGAATGGGTCCCTGTCCCACTCCACCCCTCTGCCCGGCAGATGTGCTTCTGCCAAGGTATTGAAGCTGCCTTCCAGTATCTTAGGTAGTATTTTACTGTGTCCTAAAGACCACTGTGTGGGTTTGGGACTTGAGGGATAGACTCAGCTTCACAGTACTTTCCCGGGGACTCTCCTGCCTGGGACACTGCCTGAGGGGCTCCCAGCATCACTGGTCAAATGCAATGAATTTGTACAGCTCATAGAGATTCGTCATGCGCCTGGACTCAGGGTCATCTTGCACTGGGAATGCTGAGCTCTTATCTCATGGGTGGCTGCTCTAAGTGTTACACCTGTGGGTGAGATAGTTGGGAGGGGGACAATAACTCCAAAGGCATTCAAAGAACAGGGAAGTAAGACAGCAGCTTTTTGCAGGGGAAATGGTTGGAATGTGCTAGTAGAGTGTGTACAAAGGACCCAGAGCTCTCAGTTAGAGAACAGAGGAAACACGGGTGGGTGGGGGTTGTCTTTAAAATTCTAATGTAAGAGAAAGATCAGCAGTATGTAGTTGATGCATTTTCACCCAATGAACACATCCATGTAGCCTCCATCTGGGTCAAGAGATAGAACATTCTAGAACTCTGAAACTTCCTGTGTGCTACCTCAGTCATTATGGACTACAGGTCATTCCTAATCCTGATTTCTGTCATTGATTAGTATTGCCTGGTTTTGTATGAATGGGATCAATGATAGATAATTTTTTTGCATTAGCATTATGTGTGTGTGTGTGTGTGTGTGTGTGTGTGTGTGTGTGTGTGTGTGTGTGTATGTCCATCCTAAGGCTTGAACTCAGGATCTGGCCTCTGTACCTGAGCTTCTTTTGCTCAAGGCTAGTGCTCTATCCCTTGAACCATAGCTCCACTTTTTTTGGTATGATTTTTGTTTGTTTGTTTGTTTGGTAATTTATTGGAGATAAGAGTCATGGATTTTTCTGCCCAGGATGGCCTTGAACTCTGATCATTAGATCTCAGCCTCCTGAGTAGCTAGAATTACAGGCATGAACTACAGATGGTGCCTGGCTTATATTAACATTTCGATGGTGAGATTCATCCATGTTACTGTACTTTATTTTGTTCTGTTCTGGCTTCACTGTGTGTATAGACTCTAATGTTTCCACTTTCCATGAACATTGTAGTTGTTTCCAGTCCCAGGCTGTAATGACTGGGGCTGCTATGGATGGCTCAGTGTCTTTGGAAGCGCTATCTTGCTGTGTGTTGGGGTAAATACCTCAGTTGCTGACTCATAGAGGTGTATGTAATTAGCTTTGGTAGATACTATTGTATAATTTTCCAAAGTGTGCCGCTTCATCAAGCCTTGTATGATAGGTCCACTGCTTTCTGTGTTCACCAACACTATAGGTATTAGATACTGTCATATTGTGGTTTTAATTTACATTTCCTCGATGACTAATGAGATTGTGTACCTTTACATATGTTGGCCATTAAGGCACTTGAGGGCAAAGTGCCTGTTCCAGTCTTTCCTGCATTTTCCTATCAGCTTGTCTGATTTTATCTAATCTGTGGGCGATTTAAAAATATTCTAAATATGTGTTCCTTGTTGGACAAACACATTACAAATGCATTCGCCCACACTAGAGTTTATCTTCTCTCTTGTTTGGGAATCTTTGAAGAAAAGAAGTTCTTGATTTTAATCAGTCTACTTTGCTATTTTTTTTTTTTTTATGGAGAGTGCTTATTGAGTCTGTTTTTGTTGTACATTAAAGGTTTTGGGCATCCCATCTGCCCTTTTATGGGTGGGGGGTTGGTTCCAGGATACCTTGTGTGTAGTAATAACTGCATATCCTTCCTTGCACCTGTCTACAATAAACCATCTCTAGATTACTGATGATACCCAATACAATGCAAATGCCAGGGTATTCTAGGCTGTCATCAGAGTCAGAATGTGCCAAGTGCCCTGTCTACATGGGCACTGGCGGATTCAGGTGTCTGGACAGTCCTTACACACTGTCTTATTCAGAGGATAATGACTAGAGAGCAAAGCCTGTACATTTTCACTACAGAAAGTTCATTTCAGATTTTCGATCTGTGGTTAGCTGAATCTGCAGATATTTAAACCCACAGATGTGGAAGGTGAACTTAACTCTCTTGTCTTCCAGAAGTTTTATCATTTAAAATATTTTTTTCTGCACAGAGTGATATAGAAATCAAGACTCCTTTTCTGTGGGTGTCTATCCGATTTATTAAAAATGCCATCCTTTCTCACCATGGGACATTGTTATCCTCTCAGAAATGCTGAGAATACATGTACAGGTAGGCTGGATTTTTGAAGCATGAGTAGAGGGTCTCCAGTATGTGGAGCAGGGAGAGCAGCTGTATTTGCATGACTGTGGCTTTCTGTAGAGGCACCTGAGGTCCAATTCCATTTGGTTGTTCAGAGGGGAGAAAGAGACAGGGTAGTAGAAGACACATGGGGGGTAGCCAAGTGCCTGTCATCCTAGCTAATCCGAAGGCTGAGATCTGAGGATTGCGCTTTGAAGCCAGTCCAGGTAGGAATGTCCATGAAACCCTAATCTCCAATTAACCAACCAAAAGCTAGAAGTGGCTCAAGTGGTAGAGTGCTACTAACCTTGAGCAATGCCCAGGTACTGGCACACACAAACAAAAAAAGATAAATGGGGGCGAGTAGCCATGGTGAGGGCTGGGATTTTATCCTAGAGGGCTAATGAGGGCTACTGAGCAGAATATAGTCAGGTCCGAGGGAAACTGAGGGGCATGAAAGTCTCATGACAGGGGGTTGTCAGGATGGTGAATTTGGACCAGATTCAGTCCAACCCATCCCCAGCCTCACTCCCCAGCAGAGACAGGGCACATCTGCCAGGAAGGCTGGAGTGTGCCTGGGGGCATTGGAGGGTGACCTTCAGCCACAGCATCGTGGATGAGTCCAGTGTCCAGATGCCCAGTGCTGTGTCCATGAGTGGAAGAGCCTCCCTCTGTAACGCTGCTCACGGAGCCCCCAGCACGGCAGGCCTTGAAGGAGTAAGACAAGACAAGGAAGGGGGTCTCTGCAAAGGAGAGCTCGCCGCTTGCCCCGAAATTTCTATACTTGCTGTGTCCCTGGGACAGGAAGATCTGGCTATATTTTGGGCCCAGATCTGACCCTTCTGGGCTGGCTGAGGCTCTGAGCTGCAGAGATGATCTGGGGGCAGCGCTGAGTTTGGTTTCTTTGCTTATGACAAGGTTATGAATATACCATTGTCACTTGGTAATCTGTGGAGGATTGGTTCCAGAACACTCTGTGGATTCCCAGATCTACTGATGCACATGCAGACAGGCCTAGGCCACACAGGAAGCTAAGCCCCTAGGAAAGCTTAGCACAGGCCTGACCATCTCCTAGCCTCCAAGGCCTTTGGCCTGGACCCCAGTCTTCTCCCCTAAAGCATGCACCAATAAGACTCCTGTTGTAGGCTGCTGTGAAGGTCAGAATGTGCCAGGTGCCCTGTCCCAGAATTGAATGCAGGAAAGGGAGTCAAGGGTGCCAATGATGGTAGAAGTCATTGTTGTGAAGATTACAGGTGCTTACTGAGCACCTACTCTGTGTGTGTGTGTGTGTGTGTGTGTGTGTGTGTGTGTGTGTGTGTGTGTGTGTGTGTGTGTGTGTGTGTGTGTGTGTGTGTGTGTGTGTGTGTGTGTGTGTGTGTGTGTGTGTGTGTGTGTGTGTGTGTGTGTGTGTGTGTGTGTCCCTTGCTCTTTATGTGGATTGTTGCCAGAAGTGCTGTGGGAGGAGCACTTAATGTCTCTCTCGCCATCTTAACGAAAAGTCCAGCCTTTAGAGGTTAAGCTGGCTACATACAGGCACTGAGATTGGAGGTGGTAGAGCCGGGATTTGAGCCCCAGATGGTGAATCTCTAGGCCCTACCCCAGTTCTTCACCACCATGGTCTGTCTCCCTCCCTCTGCCTCTACTTCCCAAAGTGGTCTGGTGTGCTGAGCTGCTGCTCAGGGTGGCGCCTGAGTTTAGGGCTGGCCTCTGCTGCCCATCCACGAGTGAAGGGTCCGCGCTGTGTATTAAACACTTCAGTGTGCCAGGCTCTGCCTCTGCACACCCCACAGAAGCCCGCTGAGGGAGGCATCACACAGACTTGGCCGCATAGTTCGAGGTGGGAGTCAACCTCAGATGACCTAGCTCCAAATTTTAGCTTTGTGATCTTCCCAGGCATGGCACAGTCTCTCCCCTCCTCCCCTCCCACCATCACCTTTGAGTAGAACATTGCCGGGGGGACAGAGGGAAGCTCTGTTTGGAAAGAAGTCAGGTGTGTGGAATTCTGACTCTTCCCTCACCAGCAGAATCAGACTTCTATTCTCCCATCTCCAGCCACAGGAGTGACAAGGGGCCTGCATGTGGCATTGTTTACTGCTACCTAGCTTAGTCTCCAGACTAAGTACTTGGTCCTGGGGAAAGGAGGAAGAAAGGGAGGGGAAAAGAAGTGATGAGAACAAGAAAGGCAATCATGGGATAGGAGGACAGAACAAGCAGACCAGGCTCCTATTTGTGTGTGTGTGTGTGTGTGTGTGTGTGTGTGTGTGTGTGTGTGTGTGTATGTGTGTTTGCGCATGTGCACATGCATATTTGCACACCTTAAATCTCTACTTCATCAAGTCAAGTTTCTGCTTGTCCCATCAGCCCCAGTACTGCCCCTTTCCATACCCTGATTGGAGGGCTTTGGGCTCCCTGCCAATGCTCAGGAACATGGCCCTGGCTTCTCCTTGTTCCCCAGAATTACTCAGCAAATACCTATAGAGCCCAGACACGTGCCAAGGCCTGTGTCACGCACTAGAGCCAAGTACTTACAAGATCCATTCTCTGCCCTGAAGGTGCCGGGTCAGTGGGAGAGACTGGGGTAGGAGCCAGGTCAACCCTCACTCCTCAGCCCTGTCCCGATTACAGAGGCACAGAAGCAACCGAGACAGCTCAGGGAGGAGAGAATGGGGAGGTGGGATGGGGGCTGCAGCCAGACACAGCACAGACCACAGGAGGAAGTATGGCAGGGCATTCCAGACAGAAGCTAAGGAATTCTTTGAAAAGCATATCTGCTCAACCCCTTTGAAAGGCATATCTGCTCAGCACCATCCTTACAGCTAGGGAAGGTGGAGCCACAGCTAGTGGACACCACAACAAGCTAGATGGCAGGGCAGTGGGGACCATTAATTGAGCATCTGCTATGCAGGCCTTTGCATAGACTCACTTCCAACAAGCCTGTGGGGTTACCATCATTGGCCCTATTTGCAAATAAGGAAACTAGAACTCAGAGAGGTTAAGTAACTTGCACAAGATCAAAAGGCAAATAAACAGAAGAGACTGATGGGAGAGGGGTGAGTAAGCCGAGACACAATCCTATGAATAATAATATTGTTTTTAGTTGGTTTTTTTTTTCTTTTTGCTTATGTGGTGCTGAGGAATCGAACCCAGGGCCTCATGCTTGCAAGACAAGCGCTCTACCACAGAGCCACCTTCCCAGCATAATAATATTGTTTTCAGGGGAGGGTCCGAATTCCTCAGCTCCTGCCCCATGGAACCACCATACTTCCCCCAGTGGACCCTCCTGTTTCCAGCTGCAGCCCCTGTCCCATCCCTCCTCCCTAAGCCATTCTAGCCTTTCCTAGCCGCTTCTGTGCTTCCATAGCCCTGGTAGGCAGGGCTACATGGTGAGCGTTAACCCAGCCCTCTGCTCCAGTCTCTTTCCCACAGACCTGGCACCTTCACAGCAGAGATGGGCCTTGCTGCCATTTGGCTCCAGTGTGTGGCACAAGCCTTAGCACTTATCTGGGCTCTGTGGGTATTTGCTGAGTAATTCTGGGAAGCAGGGGGAAGCCAGGGCCAGGATCCTGATGAGCCAAAGCAGGGCCTACCCTGAGCCATAGGAGCCAGGCAGGCCAGGCACTGATAGGGAGCCCAGAGCCCTCCAGCCAGGGCATGGGGAAGAGAATGACTGAGGCTCTCAGGGAAGGGCAGAGATACTGGAGAAACAAGACAGTGTGTACACATAGCCAGCAGAGAAGATGTTTTAAACCATAGAGGAAGGGGGTGATGGTAGAGCCCATAATGAACTAGTCCCCAAGGGCAGTGCCCAGGGATGGGCGGGGCCTGGAGCCCTCCTTTGGCTAAGCATTCATCACTGTAGGAAGCAGCTGGGCAGCCCTGCTCTAAACTTTTCTAATGTAAGAGCTGGAGATGTAAATGGGACTGTGAGGTGGGGGGTGGGGTGCAGAGATTATGGGTGTCCCTATCACTGAGGTGAGTTCTATGACTCCTAGAGATCTGATAGGGTGGTGATGGGAGAGCACAGTCCTCGAACCCAGGACCGCCTTGAGGCAGGGCTAGGGAGTGAATCTCTAGCTGGCTGATCAGGGGACAGTGCCAAGATTAGGGAAGGTTTCTGTGAGATTTGGGGCTCCTGTCTTCTCGGTCTTGAGAGATTCTCCCCCTCCTTGTCCTGAATCTCCATTACTTTATTTTCTATTAACATCAATTAGTTTATACAAGAGTGTTTTCTTTGAACATGTCCATTTATGGAGGCAGTACATCTTGATCAGAAACACCGCCTCCATCCTCCTCCCTCTTCCTCCTTTGTCCTGAACTTCTGACCCGAGTCAAGCTGCTTCTGCTCTGGGCCCCCACATTGCTTTCAGTGGAATGGGTATGCTCCCTTTGGGGTGTGTTGCCCTCCTGAGCCCCTGACAAGTTTGTGAGCCATGAGGGTCCTTAAGAGGTAGAGAAGAAGGAGAGGGAGGAGAGCATGACACTCAGGTCCTAGTTTGGATGACAGGTGGTGACATTATATATAGGGGCTCCATTGGGAGGAATGAACTCAGGGGAGGATTGTGAATGCAAGTCTGGGGCATGGGGAGTTAGTACTGCTGGGGTAGCTAGAAGGAGGGCTCCATGCCAGGTCCCCTCTCCACCGCTCTGGTACTCGCTGCCAGGGCAGATTTCAGTCTCAGGTGGTTCCACTGAGATGAGTTCCTGACCTCCGACACAGGTGTCCCCCCCCTCCCCACCGTGCCTCTCCTTCACATGAGGGGTTGCAGTGTATCCCATGCTTATGTGGGTAGTACCTTGGTTAGTCTCCATCCTTCCTTTCTAGACTGTAATCACCCAGCAGACAGAACCACAGCTTCCCTGTCTTATCCACAGAACCTAGAACCAGGTCTGGCTGCGGAGTTCTCCCCCATGGGGCTTGGCCAAGGCTGCCTATGCTGCATAGCCTCAGGAGAGAGGTCTGGACCAGCCCTATGGCCTGGACAGCATCTGACCTGACGCTTCACAGCATGATTGTCCCCAGGAGACTAGATGGTTACAGGAGAAAGTAAGGGGGGGGGGGGGCGACACCAAGCGATCCTGATGGTGCCCTGGCACCCAATGGAGTGCAGAGAGGCTCAGAGGAAATCCATTGAGGGAGAGGTCAAAACCAAGCTGTGTCCATGGCCAGCCCCCATTGAATAAAGAGTGCTCATGTGACCAAGCTAGTCATATGTTAGCTTGCTTATTTCTCTAAAATCACCTTGAGGAATTGCTCTTAACCCCATGTTATGGTTAAAGAAACTGAGGCACAGAGAAACCATGCCCCAAAGGCCCCTCAGCCAGGAAATGTAAAACAAGAGCAGGTACCCCCGCCAGATGTTGCTGCTGTCCTTCTGAACAACTGTGAAGTTGGGGGACAAAGGGGACAGGGCACCCATTCTGGAGGGATATGAAGTTCTGGAGTATCAACAAGCCAGATGTGGAGGTGCTAGACTGAGGTGGGTGGAGGGAGTCACATGTCTGCTGAGTAGCCGAGGTTCACGGAGCCAGAGGCCCTGAAGCTAGAGGTTCAGGGTCTGCCAAACTTGAAGACACAACTTGGAGCATGCATGGAGGTCCAAGTCTAAGAAGAGGTTCTAAAGGACTCTCCCTTTCTCTGATGAGTTTCTGTCTACCCCACCCCCACCCCCCAACACTTTCCTGGACTTTTCTCTGGCTCTCAGCAAAAGGGGCAAATTTGTCTATACTCAGTTTCAAGCCAAAAAAGAAAGAAGTCAACCTAGGATCTCAGGGCTAGCAGAAGGTGGAGAGATGATTCCAGCTCAGGTCTTTGGGCTTTATCCTCTTTCGGTAAATCCTGACTACACAGGCTGCTCTACTTCTTTTTTTTTTTTTTTTGGTAGTTAATTGGAGATAAGAGTTTCCTGGAGGCAAACCTCCCAGACCCTGCCCCTCCCAAAGCAGGAAGTGGTTTTGGAGGGCAGATGTTGCCCGGGGCATCTAGTGAATGTGATGAATCATCTTTGTGAGAGCCACAGGTTGCTTCTGGGACCCTGGCTCCATCATCGGCGGCTGTATGGTACTGGACAAGTCACTTGAGCAGCCCACCACCACCCCTAGAACCCAGCAGTTGATGGGGTCTGGGATCCGGTGGTCCTAGCTGGCGGGAGCGATGATGATCAGGGCGTCATAGCTGCCACCCTTCCCCAGCCTGTTCTGAGCTCTGGATTGCATTTGGAAGAGGATTTGATTAGACCCTAAACAGTAGCTCCATTTAGAGGGCCTGGTCCATTTCCTGTGTGCTAACAGACAGGACCAGGGTAGAATTAACCATGGTCCAGTCAGGTCGAAGAGGTGATCGATGGAGGATGGAGAGATACAGACCCCTTGGGAAGGAGAGCAGGGCAGCACAAGCCAGCAATCTGCACATAAAGTCCGGCAAGCAGACTGGTCTCTCTAGGATACTCTGTGTGTGTGTGTGTGTGTGTGTGTGTGTGTGTGAGAGAGAGAGAGAGAGAGAGAGAGAGAGAGAGAGAGAGAGAGAGAGAGAGACAGAGAGACAGAGAGACAGAGAGACAGAGACAGAGAAACAGAGAGAGAGAGAAAATACTGGGGCTTTAACTTAGTGCCTCGGTGCTGTTCCTTAGCATTTTTGCTCAAGGCTGGTGCTCTACAACTTGGTCTACTTCCAGCTTTTGTGTGTGTGTGTGTGTGTGTGTGTGTGTGTGTGTGTGTGTGTGTGTGTGTGTGTGTGTGTGTGTGTGTGTGTGTGTGTGTGTGTGTGTGTGTGTGTGTGTGTGTTTAATAGGAGATAAGAGTCTCACAGACTTTCTTGCCTAGGATGGCTTCAAACCTTGATCCTCAGATCTCAGCTTCCTAAATAACTAGGATTACAGACCTGAGACACCAACTCCTGATTCTGACTGGATTCTAGTCACTGTGGCCTATTAGAACAGCTGCCTAGCAGGGTGTCACCAGCTGTTGCATTTCCTAAATGCATACTCCCTTAGCACATTACACTTCCTACCTGCTTCACCAGCAGACTTGTTCCCTGCTGCCCCTCCTGTATCCACTCCTGTGGCTGAAGAATGAATGAGTGCACAAATGAGTACACACACACACACACACACACACACACACACACACACACACACACGCACGCACACGCACACACACACACACACACACACACACACACACACACACACACACGCCCAGAGCTGTTTGATGCAGACACCTCGTGTGTCATTAACTTGCTGACTACAATTCATGCCTGCCATTTATTATTCAACCACACCTTTAACTATATCTCTTCACCTGCCTTAATTCTGTCCTGCACCTGTCAGTCACCTCAGCAGCTCCTGAAGTTATCAGGTCTTCTATAGCTGCGCCCCCACCTACTCCCTCCCCCTCTCCCCCCAGTAACATCCCCCTCAATTCTACTCTCACCCCAGCTCTCCCAGGATCTCGGCTTGAGCAAACCTACCAGCCAGCCTGGGAGCTCAGCAAAGAACAGAGAGTGCTGGGCCTTGTCTGTGCAGCTTTTGCTCAGTGTGGGACAAGCCCAGGCCAGAGACCATGGGCAGTGCTTGCTTAAGGCCTGAATCCCCTCTCTGTGGGTCCCTCCTCCCCTTGAGAAAGGACTTCAAATCCTTGCTGGTCAGAGACCTGGGGCAGGAGGCTGGAGTCTTCATCTTTCTAGACTCTGCCGTCTTCGGAATTCTCCTATTGCCTGGGGCCTCAGTTTCTTCATCTCCGCTCATTAAAGCAAGATACTAATAACCACCTTTGTGTCACATGCTTTTCCTGGGCCAGGCACTGTTGGGAGATTAACCATAGTTTGTGAGTCCAATGTGGTATCCCTGGGCTCTGTTCCAGATGAGGAGACAGAGGCTCTGAGAGGTCAAGAGGCTTGGCGAGAGTTGCACAGCCAGAAAGTGGCCCCATTGGGATCAAAATCAGAGTCTGATTGGAGACTCAAAGCACGTATCCGCAGAGCACTCTGCAAGCTCTTCAGTCCTGGGTGGTTCTTGGCCAATCCATCCGGGTAGGGCCCTCTGGGGACAGGCCCCCCTGCCAGAGTGGCACTTCCCCTCTTGGCTTTGTTTGGTTTGGCCTCAGTCTAGGGCTGGGTTGGCAGAGGCAGGCTGACTCGCATTTCTGGTTTGGGGCCTGGTGCTGCACTTTTCCCCCAGGGGACTGGGCGGGCTCTGCTGACAGGCCCACTGGGATGGGCCTGTGCCCTGCCCCACTCCCCAGGAAAGGGGAGATTTTAGCCTGCTCCTGTCTTAGTGCCATTCTGTGCCAGGCCCTGAGGTCACCGCGTGCTGCTGCTGCATCCCATCTTTCTCCAGGACTTGGAGAGGCAGGTGGGGCTGGTGGCTGTGAGGAAAGGTATTGTGGATGTGGGAACTGGCCATGGGACGGTTTGTTTTTTCCTGATGGAGTTTCTCCATGGTGAGTGGAGTGATGGGCTGGGGACAGGGACTGCTCAGAAACTGGCTTGGAAATAACAGAGCCCGAAGGCCTAGGCTCTGGTCCCCACCTAGCCCCTGAATTACTCAGGGTGTCTTTGCACTGACCAAGCTGGGCCCTGAGGCTCCCTGTCTGAGTGGAGAGTCCCCACCCCGACCCCCAGGTAATTGGATGAGGAGGCTGAAGCACAGGCCTGAAGTCTCCTGGAATTCTAGAGCAGGGCTCAACTTTGCTTCTGAACAGCCAGCAGAGTTTACTTCTAGGGGATTTGTAGGAAAGATGTGCTTCTGTATGAGGTCTTTGAATCGAGAATTTCCCTCTAGATCCATCTTTAAAGTCACCATGACTACCATCACCATCATCTCCTTTAGGAGCTTTCTAGAGCATGTTCTCCTGGTTTGTTGCGTGGGCACGGTGGTTATTGCATTTCACAGGTGGACACTTGAAGGCCCAGAAGGCCAATGACAGGCTCTACTCCATCCCACAGTGGTGTCATTCTAGGAAGGAACCCTTCCGCCCTCCCCCCTTCCCCACCATCTCTGTGCGTAGGCAATGGGGACAGGCCATTTCTCAGCTGCAGGCAGGATTCCCAGGATAAAAGGACCTGGATTCAGAGGCACCTTTCTTTGGTCCAGGGGCACCCTGGCTGACACCGGCCAGGTCAGTGACTTGGAATCCCCAGGCTCCCCTTCCTCCCTGCCGGGGGAAGGAGGACAGGGGGAGTGGGAGGGAGGGCTTTCACTTTCATGCTCCCAGACATGTGGCTCTTCCCTCCACTTCCCTGTACTGTGCTTTCACTTCTGCTCACTGCTCCCAGGTACAGGTGACCCCTGGCCTGTGTGTGTACCACCTGTGGCTGACAGGGCCACGGCTGGGTCACTTGTTCCCAGCTGGGCATGGGGCTTTGCCAGCACAGTTTCAATGACTTCTGTGTCAGTCATGGGGCTTCTTGGTCTTTGAGCAGCTGTACAATAACAGTAAGTAGCAGTCCATGCTTGGGCTCAGTTTTCTTACCTGTCAAACGGTCATTTATGGGCTCTACAAGGAAGAGCTTGGAGTCCACATTCTGGGGGCAGTTGTTGCTGAAGTTTTTTTTTTGCCATTGCCTTATGCACACACACATTCCTGTGGTTGTGTTTGTGTGTGTGTGTGTGTGTGTGTGTGTGTGTGTGTGTGTGCATGTGTGTGTGTGTGTGTGAACTCAGGACCTGTCCCCGAGGTCTTTTTGCTCAAGGCTAGTTCTCTACCCCTTGAGCCACAGTTCCATTTCCAGCCTTTTGGTTGTTAATTGGAGATGAGCCTCATGGACTTTCCGTCTTGGACTGGTTTCAAACTGCAATCCTCAGATCTCAGCCTCCTGAGTATAGTTAGGATTACAGATGTGAGTCGCTGACACTTGGCTTGGCTGAAGAACACAATGTGGCCTTTCAATGGCTCTTGTTCCTGTCTTCCAAGTCCATGAGTATGACCAGCAAGCGGCCCAGCGCAGGCCGAGCCCAGCTAGCTCTTCTCCCTGTGTGCCTGAGGCCCCCTGCCCGGAGCACTCCTGATTTCCTGGGCCCAACCTCCTTGTGACATCACTGCTTTTCAGACTCTCACTCCAAGAGCCACTTCTTCCTGTGCAAATGAGATCTACTGTTGGAACCCAGCAAACCCCTAAGGGTTCTTTGGGTCGTATGCAAGGCAGGAAATGGGTTTATTTTTGAATCCCTGAGCTTCCTCCAAACAGTTTAAAAATCCCTGGGTAGATGATCCCTCGGCGAGACGCCATGTGCCTGTGACATCTGGTTAACGCAGGTGTGGGCAGTATTTTACAGTTCTGGTTTCATTCCAGTTTACTGGTTTCAAAAAGATACTTAACATTTAGAGCAGATTCTTGTTTGAGTGACTCACTTGGAGTTGGTTTTTGGTTGTTTTTTTTAAAACTTGGTTCCAGGAGAGAGACCCTTTAAAAGCTAGGTTCAATATTCTATCACTTGGAGATGGCTCTGGCGTAGGGACATCTTTTGACTTTGGTCCATGGAGGCAGAAGCACCTGGCTTCTCCTTTACTCACTTTAAAGGCAACATCACCCCTGTTTCCTTTTCTGTAAATGAGGACAGTGACGCACCCCTTACAGAGCAGCGGGGCGGGGCATGGGCGAGAGGGAGATCCAGCAGGCCTCGTACCTAGCACACGGAAAGATCTAGACGTGTGGCTCTTCTCCCTCCAAGTGGAGAGAAGCGTCCAGGGTGGAATCTAACAGAGCTGAGCCAAGGGATTTCTGAGTTTCTGTCTGGCACTGGGCCTTGCTGCATTCTGGGGCGCAGGGTTCACCTGCTGCCAGCTGCCACCTATGATGCTGCCTCGTGCGCAGCCGCTGTGTCTGGCACCTCCCAACCTCTCCTCCCCAGCTTACCTTGTTGTCTTTGTGTTTCCCAGATGCTTGAGACAGAGGCAGATGACAAGGGGGAGATGCCCTCGGAAGAGGGAAAGGGGCCAGGTACTGAGGATCCTGCACCCAGCAAAGAACCCTCTCCTGGACATGATGCCCCACCCAGCAAGGACTCCGCTTCCGGGCCAGAACCTGCTCCTGGCCCAGGATCACTGTCCAGTGAAGACTCAGATACCTGCCAGGAGCCCCCACTCCAAGAGGCCCCTCCAAGCAAGGACTCCTCTCCTCCAGCTCCAGCCCCTCTATCCTGCCAGGACCCTCCTGCTGATCAAGAGCCTGCTCCTAGCCAGGACCCTCTGCTCAACAAAGACCTCCCTGCCATCCCAGAGCCCCCTTCCCAGGACCTTCCACCCCATCAAGATCCGCCTCCCACCCAGGTCTCCCTGTCAGTGGAGGCCCCGGCCAAGGAGACCCCAAGCTCCGGGGAGCCATCAGCAGTGGCCTCCAGACCCAGCTTCGTGATCCCCGAGGTCCGGCTGGATAGCGCCTTCAGCCAGCAGGAAGGGGCGGAGGGGGGCAGCTCTGGAGAGGAGGAGGATGCAGAAGAAGCAGAGGAGGGGGAAGAAGGAGAGGAAGACGAGGAGGAGGACACCAGTGATGACAATTATGGGGAGCGCAGCGAGGCCAAGCGCAGCAGCATGATCGAGACGGGGCCTGGGGCCGAGGAGGGCCTCTCGCTGCGCGTGCAGAACTCGCTGCGGCGCCGGACGCACAGCGAAGGCAGCCTGCTGCAGGAGGCCCGCGGGCCCTGCTTCTCCTCCGACACGACCCTGCACTGCTCCGACGGCGAGGGCACCTCGTCCGCCTGGGCCATCCCTTCGCCCCGCACCCTCAAGAAAGAACTGGGCCGCAATGGTGGCTCCATGCACCACCTCTCCCTCTTCTTCACGGGACACAGGAAGGTAAGGAGGCCGAGGCTGAGGAGAAGGGCTGATACAGGAAATGGGGGGGGGGGTGGCCCAGTGCCTGTGGGAAGGGAGAGACCCTGTCCCACCTCAGCCCTTCTGTAAGTCTCCCTGTTCCTCCCCTTCCTCTCCCCCCCCCCCCCCCCCATGAACCTTCTGCCCATCAAACAGAAGGCAAAAACCGAGGCCAAGGAAAAACCAAGAACACAGAGCCTGGACAAACCCAGATCTTTAGAACTCTGGAGGTTTTTTCCCTACAGGTCTAGGGTCCTCTGGTCCCCACGGAAGGCAAAACAGGTTTGACTTAGCCCAGAGCATTTTCCATGTGTATTTAAAGGACCTGGAGTAGTAACTGGAAAAATAAAAAGTTAATATTTGGATCTGGTCAAGGCCTAGCCACACTACAGGTCTAGCAGCAAAAACAAAACCAATGCCTATTTGTTCTGGGCCAGCATTGTGCTAAGGATTCTTACTAGGATGCTCATTAGCACTCACTGATTCCCACAAAGCAGACAGTGCTTTGTCCCCATTTTATAGATGAAGAAACTGAGGCACCAAGAGGTTATCTAATGTGCCCTATGCGGCACAGCTTCTAAGTGTCTGAAATAGAATTAGGATCTGGCTCCAAGATTAGAGCCCTTTAGAACCATGCTATATTTTGCTTTGTGCAAATATTTATAAATAGATAAATGTTCATGAACTTCCTGGTGTGCTCCCAGACCCTATGTATGCTCAGTGCTACAGCTTGGGGATTAAGAAAAGAGCTGATTGTGTGGGCCAGGAACATGGCCCCATGGGGAACTGTCTATGCTTGTGGCCTTGAAGGTCACCTGCCAGTTTGACTCCACACTTTGTCCCAGATTTATTGTGTGGACCTGCATGCATCAGCCCAGCTCCTCCAAGCCTTGGTTTCCTTCTAGAAAATGCAGAGGTTAATAGGACTTCTATCCATGGATTGGGGGGCCTGGCCACTTGGGTGACATTGACACTTTGGTTCAGGCCCTGGGGAGTGCTGGTTGCATTCCTCCTCTTGAAGTGCAGCTATGACAACTTGAAGTGTTGCTATGACAACTGTATGAGGCTAGGTAGGGGCCAGTGGTCAGGTCCCAGGAAGTGCAACTGACTCTCACAGTTCCCGAAGCAAAGGAGAGACCCCAGGGCCTGGGCCCTCAGGAAAGCTTCTGGAGAAAGATGCCCCCTGGCTTAATCTGGAAGATAGGCCAGGATTAGAGTAAAAAGGGGATGTTTCAGACATTGTTTGGCTAAACAGGGCATTTCTAAAGGACCCACACTACCATTCCTCCCTCTGAACCCATGGCAGACATTACTAATGGATTCCAACACACTTCACCACGTTGAGACAAGATTGCCAAGCCTTGTCAGCTTTCTACTAGTAATAAGGAAAACCTGGTATACAGTCAGATTGGAGGATCAGGCTGAGCCCCTCTAGAAAGGACATAAACTTTTGGCCCAGAAATTGGTACTAACTACTAAAGGGATTGGGACTAGCTCTCAATTTCCTCATTTGTGTGTGTGTGTGTGTGTGCGTGCGCGCGCACGCGCGCTTGTGCGCACGCGTGCGTGTGTGCTCTAGAATCACCAGAGGAGATGACTTCTAGTCTCCTGGCCTCTGTGTGTTCTCTATATCCACCCTTGCTCCAACACAAATCTTTTTTGTTGTTGTTGTTGGTTGTGGTGCTTGAACTTAGCTTGGGCGCTGTCCCTCAGCTCTTCAGCTCAAGGCGAGCGCTCTACCACTTGAGCCACAGCACCACTTCTGGCTTTATAGTGGTTTATTGGAGATAAGAGTTTCACGGATTTTCCTGCCCAGGCTGGCTTTGAACCCTGATCCTCAGATCTCAGCCTCCTGAGTAGCTAGGGTTACAGGCGTGAGCCACGGGTGATACAAATCCTTATATGCATGCACGGCCATCTGCTTCCCCAGCTCTGTTGGCCCCACTTCCTACCTAGGGACAGAGACTTGTATGTGGGCGTCCGGCAGGCCCACTCAGCTCTCTCCTGCCTCAGCTTCCTCCTTTGGGTGCCCAAGGTTCCCACTGACATTCTTCCTTCCCCTACTCTCCTCCATCACTTCTCCTTGTTGCTTCCTTCTTCGGGGGGCTTCAGTGGCTGCCCCCAGCCCTGTAGCAGCCTCCCACACAGCTCCCACTCACCTGACCATCAGTCAGTGAGTCCTCACGCCTCACCATCCTCATCCTGTTCTCTCCAGACCACTAGCTTCAGTGAAGCTGTCCTGGGTAAGAGGGCACGAGACTGGAGTGGACAAGCGTGGGCCTCGCTGTGCTTCGCTGGGAGTGGGCCCTGGGGCAGATCCCTGCCCTGGAGAAATGGGTTTGGTCATCGTACCTCCTGCCTAGGATGGCTGGAAAGGGGAAGGAATCCCATACAGTCACTTGGCACCAAGCACCTGGTCGGTGCTCCATAAATGGCCAGCATGTCGTTGAGGAGGAGGAGAGAGGAAACGGAGAAGGAGGAAGTGAAGGCAGCAGGAGCAAGCCTGCTGACAATTATGCCCTCATTCACAGAGTTCTGCTGTGTCTCTTCCATGACCTGGAAACGCTGCTGCCTGGCTAAGCCTAGTTAGTGTTCCCTCCACTGGGGGAGGGGGGAGGGGGGCTGCTCCCCTCCCTCCCCCCCCCCCGTGTGTGTCCAGGCACATAATGAGTCATGGACAGTGGCCTCATCCTGTCCACCTACCCCAGATTCTCTGTGTCTCATGTGGATAAGGGATGGGGGGAGGGGGTAGGAGGGTGGAAGGGAGGTAACAGCTTTCTCCCATGATGTCTGTCTTCCTGACTTAAGCCTGGCTGTTGTAGGAGGGCCATGGACAAGTCACTGAGACTCAGCACCAAGGCTAGAGGTGAAGAGGAGAAGGCAAAGCCTTCAGTTGTGGAACCAGGTAGCTCCAGGTTCAAGTCTCAGCTCTGCCTGGTCAAGCTGCTTTGTCCTCTGAACTCCAGTGTTCTTTTATGACATGAGGACACTAAATCTTCCTAGGGTTGACCTGGGCTGTGGAAAGTGCTGCACTGGGGCCACCAAAAGCCCTGAGCACAGGACAGTGCTCTTGTGATGATGTAATGCCTAGGAAGGCCAGGCAGGGCCGGGGTGGCCCTGGGCTGCTGTGTGTCTAGCTGGAACCATGCTGCCTGCCATGGGCTGTGCTCTGGCCCAGGGTTGTCCACGGCCCACCCCTATCAGCCTGCCCTCGTGTGCCCTGAGAGATTTCTACTGCGCATAGGGGCGTTAGAACCACAGATCTTAGCAATGGCCTAGCAAAGGCATAGTGGCCATACAGGTGGGCCGACTGAGGTCTAGAGAGGGAGAGAGGGAGGATCATACACTGGGGTCTGGTCTCCTGTGTGGAGCTGAGTTGGTTCAGATCGTCTCCTACTATGAGGCCCTAGTGGCCCAGCAGAGCGGATCCTCTTCCTGAGAAACCCCAGTGGGTGAGTTCTGTGTCTAGGCCCCCAGATGCTGTCACTGAGTTGCATCCTAGCCTGGTCTGGCTTGGCTCAGCATCACGGCCACCGGTGGCGACTCTTCCCTGGCCACACTTGTTTCCTCCCTTCCCAGGCATCTGGCTCTGTAGCAGCTGTCAACAGACAGCACCAGCCTCCCTGCACTAAGCTTGCTGCCTAGGTTAGAGGTGAGACAAGAGGACCCCTAGATGCACAGCCCCGGCGTGTGATTGCACGTCCAAGGTTCCTATTCTCCAAAAATGTAAAGAAGCCTCACATCTAAACAAATACCTTTAGTGGCAGATCCGTGGGTCCATGGAGCCCTGGTCTGGGGCTACCACACATAGCCCAGTGGCCCCAGAGTGAGACCAAGAGAGAAAACCAGCCCGGCCCTGCTCAGTCACCTCTGGCTTCTGAAGCCAGACTCCAAATTTTCTGCTTCCTGCCAGCTCAGAGATCCCAGGCGGGTCACCAAACTGCTCTGGGCCCCAGACCCCTTCCCTCCTAAACTGGAAGAAAGATCAGCAAATAGCTCTTAGAATTGTTGAAAGATTAAATTAGATACTATCAAAGCACTTAGCACAATAGTCAACACTTGCAAATGCCCAATAAATGGTAGCAAAAGGTAACTAGCTAATGGTAACCAACTCTTTGTTCTCATGTGCTGAGCACTCTCTCATATACACATTGTGTGTGTGTGTGTGTGTGTGTGTGTGTGTGTGTGTGTGTGTGTGTGTAGGTGTGTGTGTGAATTTGTGCACACCACTACTGGAACTTGAACTCAGTGACTGGGAATTGTCCCTTCACTTTTTTGCTCAAGGCTAGTGGTCTACCACTTGAGCCACAGCTCCACTTCTGGCTTTTTAGTGGTAAATTGAAGATAAGAGTCTCATGGGTTTCCCTGCCTAGGCTGACTTTGAACCATGATCCTCATATCTCAGCCTCCTGAGTAGCTAGGATTACACGCATGAACCACCAGTGCCTAGCTAACTTATTTAATGTTTACAATGGCCCTGTGAGGTGTGTCCAGTTTATGAAGAAAGGGAGACACAAAAAGCAGGGACAGAACTCAACTAAGGACTATGAGCTTAATGCGTGATTGAGCTACGATTCAAATCCTAGCAGTTTCCAATCTCCACTCTTAATCACGGTTATAATTATAGTACCCTGACCCTAAGAGTCACAGTTGTTATTCCAAGAAGTGTTGAGCCCCCGGTCCCTGGGCAGCCCCTGGGGATTCCTGCCAAAGTGCACGGATGGGGGTGGGGTAGGGTCTGGGCTCACTTCCATCGGCCTTTTCTCCGGGTATAGCCCCGTAGGAGACTGTGAGGAACAGGCAGATGGAGACACACTGTGGGGAGGCCCTTTACATGATGCAGCTGCATGAGGACCTTGGGGAACCCCAGGGCTCCTTCTAAAGCTGTAGGCCACAGCCAGCCGGGCAACCTTGATGCCCAGCTCTCCTGGCTACCTGGGGCAGACTTCTCAGGCTCAGAGCGCCCAGTCCTCTATTAAGCTTGGCCCTATTGAAGATGATCTCTCCCAGCCGTGGAAGGAAGAGCCCATTTCCCAGCCGTGCAGAGGCCCCCGGTTGGTGGCTGGCCGGGAGTGGTCCCCAGGCCCATTGTGTGGGGCTGATAAAGTGCGGAAGCTGAGGTTAGAATGGGAGGAAGCCCGGTGCTGTGGGCCCTTTCCCACGGGTGGGGGCCCTGAGCACTGCGGGGCCAGGCTTCCAGCCTGTGTGTGTACCAGGGCAAGCCTGGTGAATCTGCCACCCACCCATCCCATCGGCAAGCCCTCACCAGGCCTCTGCTGTCTCTGGGAAACTTCCTCCAAGCCAGAGGAAACAGGACACGTGCTGGGCTCCGCACCGTGTGGGTGTGGGCCTCTGGGTGCACGTACACTCGTGTTTACTCTCCCAGTGAGCTGCAGACTCAGGAAGGAGGCCTTGCCCTGAGTCTTCCCTGGAAAACGCTAATGCCACCACCCTGGCGTGTGAGCGTCCTCTGCTGGACAAACACAGGCCTTGACTGTAGACAGACTGATTCCAGCTGTCACTGAAATGCTGGGACTCTGAACAAGTGACTGAGGTCCTGCTGGATTTATCACGTGACTAATGGCTTGATACTATGAGCATCATGAATGAAGGCATTAAAGTCCATCCATCCTCCCACCCGTCCATCCACCCACCCACCCACCTACCCATCCATCCATCCATCCATCCATCCATCCATCCATCCATCCATCCATCCATCCATCCATCCATCACTCCACTGAGGTTAGCCACTTCCCATACTGAAACTGAGGCCCAGACTGAATCTCATGAGGAATTTGTTTTGGATCCATACACAGTAGCCCTCGGCCTTGTCTTGTGACGCAGATTCATACCGTCCAATGACAGTGCTTCTTCTACCTCGGAGCTAAGCCTAGATTCCTGCTGTGAGGCAGCCATAGGAGGGGCCTGGAGTCTCCAAGAGGACGCACAGCATAGGCAGGTCTAGGGAGATGAGATTAGATGGCCCTCACCTAGAGTGTGGGAGTCTGCAACTCCTCTCTCTCTCTCTCTCTTCCCCCCCCCTCTCCAAATATGAGAAAACATGAAAGATTCTCTGTTTCATTTTCATAGTTTCATCCATTTTCCACAAATGATACAACTGAATTCTTCTTGATGGTTGAACCATACTCCACTTTGTATGTGTATATATACTTTTAAAAATGTATTTATCACCAGGTGCTGGTGGCTCATACCTGAAGTCCTAGATACTTAGGAGGCTGAACTTTCTGAGGATCATGGTTTGAAGCCAACCCAGGCCCTTATCTCCCATAAACTACCCCCAAAAGAGCCGGAAGTAGAGCTGTATCTCAAACAGTAGAGAGCTAGCCTTGGGCAGAAAAGCTGGGATGGCACTCAGGGCTGAGTTCAAGATCAGCACATAAAAGAAATCATTTATTTGTTGACAGCCTCCTGGATCGATTCTATATCTTAGCAACCAAGAATTGTTCTGCATCACACACACACACACACACACACACACACACACACACACACACACACACCAAGAAAAGACACACACACACACACACACACACACACACACACACACACACACACACACCAAGAAAAGACCCTGTCCAGTAATGGTTATTATCCAGAAGGCACTAGGGAGTCTCAGAAAGCTTTAAATCAAGAGAGGTGCTCTCAGATCTGTAAGGGTTCACATTACACCCCGCCCAACAATGCCTGGTCTCCTTTGACCCTCAGAATCCTGACTAAATGACTGCAATCTTGATTCGAGAAACTAAGGACGGGAATGGAGGCTCAGAAAGAAACAGAGCTTGGCCAAGTCACATGGCAGAAGCGTGTCTGAAACTTAGTTCTCTTGCCTGCAGATTTACCATGATGCTTCTGTCTGTCTGGCCTGGCCCCAGCAGGCTGGGTCTCTTCCCAGCCCTTCCCCCTTTCCACTCAGCTGTTCCCAGTCACTGGTCTCACCCCTACACACACCTGATCTGCAGAGGGTGGAAATGATGGGGGGGGTGCTGGGGCAGGCTGAACCTCTGGTCCTCTGGGCTTGGTCAGGAGTCCCTGGGCACGTAAACTGCAGTACATCTGTCTTCTCTCTGCAGATGAGCGGGGCCGACATCGGGGATGATGATGAAACCTCCAGGAAGAGAAAGAGCAAAAATATGTACGTTGGGAGTATCCATGGTACTCATTCTTGTGTGGTAGGGGTGGGGGGAACCTCCCTGTACCCATCTTCCTCCTCTGAGGGAATCATCTTTCCTCTAGGGATATAGCCTGGGAATGGGCCTGCATCCACCTCCACCCCTACTCACAGACACCAAGGAACAGTGGTGTCTCGTAACTTTGCAGGGGTCTCAGGGTGGGTCGCCAGGGTCCCGAGCATTCCCTCAGAGTAAAGCAAGATGATGATGAGTACCCGGCAGCCATGGTGAGCCAGAGGCAGCTAACCAGGGTGGCCTGGACCTGCTCAGACTCAGGGCTAAGCAATGACATGGACTGGTCCTTTGTTCCTTCTGGGCCCTTGAGTGAGGGGAGAAAGGGTTGAGGCAGTTCTCAGGAATTGCCAGGAGGGGGCGCTGCTGACCTGACTACATTATCCCACTTTCCTGAAGCTTTTTGGCCATGCTCAGGCCCCTTTATATTTGTGGAGGATTTGTTGTTGTTTGTTTGTTTGTATGGCTGGGTTGTTTTGCTTGAACTCAGGGCCTCACACTTGCTAAACAGGAACTCTACTGCTAGAACTACACCTCCAACCCTGTTTTGCATTGGTTATTTTCAAGGCAGGATCTCACTTTATACCTGAGTGGGTCTGGGCTGGGGATGACAGGCCCATGCCACCATGCCTGGCCACTGTGCTTCCCCTTGGTTGAGATAGCAGGTACCTGCCACTAAGCCCAGGCATTCATTGAGATTGAGTTCTTAGAACTTGCATGCTAGGGCTGGCCTCAAAACACAGTCCCCCTGTCCTTTGCCTCCTAAGTAGCTAGGATTACAGGCTTGAGCCACTGTACCCAGTACTTGTGGAGGTTTATTAGAGGTGCTTATTAAAGAGGTGTGTGTGTGGGGGGGTGGTGATGGTATGGGAGTGTGGTAAGAGAGTTTTTTGTTTTTGGTAGGTTGTGGGGCTTGAACTCTGGGCTTGGGCGCTGTCCCTGTGCTCTTCAGCTCAAGGCGAGTGCTCTACCACTTCAGCCACAGCGCCACTTCTGGTTTTCTAATGGTTTATTGGAGATAAGAGTCTCACGGACTTTCCTGCCCAGGCTGGCTTTGAACTGCGATCCTTAGATCTCAGCCTCCTAGTAGCTAGGATTACAGGCGTGAGCCACCGGTGCCTGGCTTGTTTTTTGTTTTTGTTTGTAATCTCTTGGTACTCTCAAGCTTAAGACCATAGAGACTGAGGTGGTGCAGGGAAAAGGGCCCAGGGATCACCTCAGGGGGAGCCCACCTTCTCTCCAGGCTCAGTAGCACTCCCCATTAACTAGACACAGGGAAAGAGGTCAAAAATTCTTTCCAGATGCTTCTTATGTGCCTCTTCCCTGGCCTAGACCTTATGCGATTACACCCTTTCTTTGCCAGCTCCCCTGCCCTCTCCTGGTTTGGGCAGCAGCTGTGAGCTTCTCTTACTGCAGCCAGCAAAGCTGCGCTTTCCAGAGAAGATGAAATGCATGAGCAACAATTCTTTACTCATCTCCTTTAACCTCCTGATTTCAGGAGGGAGGGGCTGTTCAGGGCCAGAGCTGTTGTGATGGCGCCCCCAGTGGGGAGTAGGTGGCAGTGGAGGGTGGGCGTCCAGGGTGTTCAACTTGTCTGGAACCATGGCTAGCATTTTCAGGGGCAATAAATGCTTAAAGCCTCCCTCCCTCCTTCCCTCCCTCCCTCCCTTCCTTCCTTCCTTTCTTCCTTTCCCTCTCTCTCTCCTTCCCTCCCTCCCATCTCCCCCCCCCCCCCGTTTTCTTCATTTCTTTTCTTCTTTGCTATTACTGGGGTTTGAACTCAGTACTCAGTATTTGGCATGCTTGCTCAGCTCTCTGGCTTTTTGTTGGTTATTTTAGAGATGGCATCTGGCATACTTCTCCGCCTTGGCTAGCTTTGAACCATGATCATCTGGGTCTCAGCCTCTTGACTTGCTAGGATCATAGGTGTGAGCTTCACACTCTTAAAAGCTTAGTTATGGACTCATGAGATAATCATCAAAATAATAACCAACAGGCCAGGTGCTAGTGGCTCAGCCTATAATCCTAGCTACTCAGGAGGCTGAGATCTGAGGATCCCAGTTCAAAGCCAGCCCCAGCAGGAAACTTTGTGAGACTCTTATCTCCACTAAACTACTCAAAAAAGCCGTAAGTGGCACTGTGGCTCAAGCAGTAGAGTGCTAGCCTTAGGCAAAAGAAGCTCAGAGACAGTACCCAGGCCCAGAGTTCAAGCCCCAAGACTGGCAAAATATATGCTAATAATAATAATGATAGCCAACAAGCATTATGCCAGGCACTGCCCCATATGCACTACATATGGTCTAATTTCATCTTTAGTTTGCATCTCTTTTAAAAAATTATCTTCTCTTTATTTTACAAGTGAGGAAGCTAATATACAAATAGCTTAGTTACTTGACAAGGGAGTAGGAGGGGCTTGGGGCTGGCCTGCAGCTTCACACCTGAGGGTCTAGAAGGAACAATTTGGCTGGCAGTAAGTTAGCCCCAGGCTCCTCCAGCCCCAGAGAAACACAGAGTTCCAGGGGGACCGCAGTGGCCTCCTGGGTGGAGGTCAGGCCTGGGCGTGTGTCTCATGCGGCCACCAGGGGGCTAGGTCATTCAGCACAGAGCACCAAGCCCCAGGAAGCAGCTTTTTCTCTTCTTCTTTCTCTTCTTTTTGTTCTTTCTTGCTTCCCTGTTTTTCTTTTGCACAGGTTCTGGGTCTTGAACTCAGAGCTCTGTCTATTAGCTATTTGGCTCAAGGTTGACACACCACGGAAGCCATGCTTCTTCAAGAACTTTGCTGCCCAGACTGGCTTCAAACTGGGGTCCTCAGATCTCAGGCTCTTGAGTAGCCAGGATTACAGGTGTGAAGCACCGGCACCTGGCTTGCAAGTGGCTTTCTTGCTCTGTGTTCCCTGGGCAATTTGAGGAACCCTACCCTCATCTACAGGGCTGTTGAACTGGGGACTTCTTTGGCTTGGAAACTGCTAGATTGGGGACCCTGTCCCAGACTTCCAGAACACACATGGCCTCAGAGTCCCATGCCTGTATACTTTTGTGCTAAGTCTTCCTTGTGACCAGCAACAGTCTCAGGTAGGTACTGTGGTCAGTCCTGCTGGACTCAACCCGGGTTCTGGGCTCTCCACCTGGGCCTGGTATAGCAACAGTTCCCTTAATCACACAGGGGACTTACCCAGAAGTCCTAGTGCCATTTGGAGCTTCAATAACTCCAGAAGTATAAATGTTACAAGCTCTCTCCGAAGTTGAGTCATTTTGCTTTCTTCTACACATATTTAGTTTTGTGATTTGGATGATACGTTTTGCATTTTCTTCTTGGGGTTCAGTTCAGCATTTTATATCTTCAGAACTATAGAGACTGAAACTGAACATTTTTATTATTAATAATAAATTTTTTATTATTTGAAAAAAATCACTAAAGCAAATACACATAACAATTGAACACTTACCTTGCAGATGGTGGGGACATTTTATTTCGTGTTGCCTGTTTATAAGATTTGCACTTCTGAAATGATTCCGATTGAGAACAACCCAGACTTGTGTGTCAGGGGTGGGGGTAGGGGGGGTCTTGGTATATTTCTGTGGATGGACAGACAGACTGACCCCCAGAGAGGGAGGCTGGCAGGGCTGTTGTCATGGTGGTGTCCAGCCAGGGGACCAGGGGCAAAGGAAACACACTGGAGCAGGAGGCCTTTAACCCCTTTCTCACCAGCACCCTTGCCAAAATCTGCCTTCTGGGAGGAGTGGCCTGACTAAAAATGGTTTTTAGCTAAAAATAGCAGTTCTGTGCCACCCTGGTGGGCAGAGCCTGGCCCCCCTCCCTCTGTCCCTCCTAGCAATTTGCTGACTTGGATTCTCCCCACCGGGCTTCTCGCTGCCATAGCAACGGGGGAGGCTAGTCACAAATAACTGGGTCTGGCTTCCTGCCGGGGGGCGGGCCCCAGAGGCCGTCCCTTGCCGACACATGCCCCTTTCACAGCTCGGGAGGAGGGGGGTGTTTTTTTTTTCTCTTCCCTCCCCCTCCTGGTCCCTCCCATTTCCTGGCTCCTCCTGTCTGAAATCCCAGCCCAGGCTAGTGCCTGGGAGTCCAGTCATCTGGCCAGAATTCCAGCAAGCAAGGACTTCACCATTGCTCCTCACGGCCCAGGATCTAGGGTGGAAGGCAGGAGCAGAAGGGGTGTTCCCTGCAGGTGGGGAGCCGGGGGCTCTCCGAGATGCTCCGGGGCATGTACCTCACACGCAATGGGAACCTACAGAGGCGGCACACCATGAAGGAGTAGGTGCCCCCTGGCCTGGCCCTGGCCCTCCCACCACCCTAGACTAGCAAGGGTCGCTTGTGTGCATCAGGCCTGACCAACCTTCTCTGCTTTTTGTCCCCAGAGCCAAGGACATGAAGAACAAGCTGGCGATCTTCAGGCGGCGGAATGAATCCCCCGGAGCCCTGCCAGCAGCCAAGACAGACAAGATGATAAAGTCATTCAAGTAAGTCCTCCCTGCCCATCTCCCACCTGGGACTCTTTAGCCACTCACTGCATCTGGGGGGGCGGGGGGAAGTGAGGCTCAACAGTGGGATTAGGAGAAGGGGTTGTATTCACTTGGTTGTATTCGGGGGAGACGGGGAGCCTGGTACCCAGCAATCAGCAGCAGTCACAGGGAGGAAGGCCAGGCAGGGGGCAGGGGGGCCGAGAGTGGTTCCAGCTCCAAGAAATGAGGTAGATCTCCCCCGCCACGCCCCCCCACCCCATCCCCGGTCAGTGACAGCCTGGGCCCAGTGTCACTAACAAAAGCCTCCTGGCCCGGCTTCCCCCACACCCTGCCCCCCCCCCCCGCCCCCAGCCTCACCATATTCTCGTCCTCGCCCCTTAGGCCCAGCTCAGAGGAAGCCCTCAAGTGGAGCGAGTCCTTGGAGAAGCTGCTGCTTCACAAATGTGAGTGGTGCCAGCTGCTGTTCCCCTCCCTCTCTCCCTTCCCCCCCCCCCCTCCTTTGGGCCCAAGGAATATCCTGGAGAGTCCTCCTTTCTACTCACCTGGGCTCAGCCAGGTGTTCCTGGCTGTTGGGTGAGTTCATGCAGCCTCTGGTCAAACCTTGGGGTCATCTCCTGCCAGCCCTTCCGTCCCCCCGGGAAGTGGCCCTGCCTGCTGGAGGCCACTGGGACCTGTGTACTCAGACCCCAATTCCCAGAATAACAATAAACACTTCCATGTACTGAGGACTCGCACTGGGCCAAATGTGCCTGGCGTCACATGGTCCAATGGGCAGGATCCCGGCTGGGCTCTTGAGATGGGATTGGTGATTAGTGTTTTGCAGAGGGAGGGTCCTGAGGCATCGATAGGCGGGAGAGCTGGCCAGGTCCATCCTGAGGCCCCGGCAGGACTAGAACTGTGTTCTGGGGCTCATAGTTCTCAGAGATAAGGACTTTTACTCAGCTCTGTGCATTTTCTACCTTAAGGCCCTCGAAGGGCCAGCATGGGCAGTGGGGGCAATCCGAAGGACAATCAGGGCTGGCTTTGCCTCTCATCCACACCTGGGCTTCTCCTTCCAGATGGCTTAGAAGTGTTCCAGGCCTTCCTTCGCACTGAGTTCAGTGAGGAGAACCTGGAGTTCTGGCTGGCATGTGAGGACTTCAAGAAAGTCAAGTCACAGTCCAAGATGGTGGCCAAGGCCAAGAAGATCTTTGCTGAATTCATCGCCATCCAGGCGTGCAAGGAGGTAGGACCCCAGCCCTGTCCTCAGGCTCTAGTTCCCATGGCTCCAGTGGTCCTTCAGCTGCAAGGAGGTAGCCAGCAGCTCAGAAAGGGGGAGGCCAGGGAAGGACAGGATCCTGGGCCATCACGAAATGTCCCCATCTATACCCCAATCCGCCTAGGCTCAGAGCTCAGCCCTTTGTAGATGTGTTCATGACACCCTTTGAAATGAGTTTCAATATCATCTTGGTTTGAAAACCAAGGAGACAGTCTCAGAGTGGCTAATTTTAGTGGCTGACATGTATGGCGAGCCTGTGCCAGGCACTGAGAGTTTCATGTGGGTGGTTTTGTTCGGGCTCAGTCTGCAGACGGGAAAACTGAGGCTCCGTGCACAGATTTGCTTAAGCACAGCCAGGGTGTAGAACTGCTAAGTAGGGACCCAAGTAGTAGAAGGATGGTGTTTTCAGGTCCCACAGATCCTGCCACCCCTCCAGGAAGCGACTTTGCCAAGACTCCAGTCCTCTGGCCTGAGGCGCTCCATCACAGCAGCCCCCGGGCTGTGGCACAGAGGGGTTTGCAGTGGGGAGACCAGATTGCCCCCTAGATGTTTTTCAGCACTGGACCTCCAGGCTGGGTGCCCTCCAGGCAGCTCTGACTCCAGCTCCTGTGTGTCCACAGGTGAACCTGGACTCGTATACCCGGGAACACACCAAGGACAACCTGCAGAGCGTCACGCGGGGCTGCTTCGACCTGGCCCAGAAACGCATCTTTGGGCTCATGGAAAAGGACTCGTACCCTCGTTTTCTCCGCTCTGATCTCTACCTGGACCTCATTAACCAGAAGAAGATGAGTCCCCCACTCTAGGGGCCACGGGAGTCCAGCTCAGCGATCACACCGAGGGGCTGGGCCTCCTGCCCACCCGCCTTCTTCCCCCCCACCGGCGACGGAGGGGGCAAGCGAGCCCCCAGAGGCTGTGTCTCCAAATGGACAGATGGACAGTTGGGTTTGACGCCTGGACTGAAAGAGGCCCAGGCCACTGGAGGAGTAGAAGGACCGGCCCCATGGGGCCTCCACTGCCCTGGTACGAGGGGTCCTGGTACAAGGGCCCTGACGGTCAGATCTGGAGCTGCAGCTTTCTGCTTTGGATGTTTTCGTTTGGAGATTTTTGTGGTGACCAAGTTCCTTAAAAGAACTGGCTGGTGGGACAGCAGGCCCAGGCCTGGGCTCTGTGGCCATCCTGGGGTATGGGGGTGTGGGGACTGCTGAGGCTTGTAGCTCAGACCCCCACCTTGAGTTTTATTTATTTAAACAGTAGTTGGATGCTTGGCCCATGTGCTGTAATAGGAAATCCGTGCCCCATCATCTTCCTAATTGACAAGTGCAATATTATAACCAATGCCTTGGGAAAGCCACTGTGGAGAAGGTGGCTGCCAGTGTCCAGCTTCTGGGACATTTGCTGGTCCCGGGAACCAGTAGTGGGCAGATGGGCCTTCTGGACTGACGAGGCCTGGAGGGGCACTGTGGTCTGACCTCCACAGAGATCTGGGGTGTCCCTAGGTGGGGGTGTCCCTGGGAAAGCATGGCATCCTCAGACCACACAATGGCCAAAGCTCTGGAACAAATAAAAGGCCTGTATCATTTCTCCTTCTTGGCCCTTTCTGCGACTTCCTGGTCTTGAACCTTTGTAAGTGGATAGGGTCGGGAGGACTGGTAGGTGGGTGGTGGCCTCAGCTGTGGCTTTTCCTTACCTCCCTGGGGTCATAAACTCTGCTCGTCAGGGAGATGGTGTTATAGGCCACCAAGCCTGTGCCATACACCTTCCAGGCAGATTATCAACCTGCCCAAGCCCGCTTCCCATTTCATAGGAGAGGAGACTGATGCGCACAGGCCAGCTGACTTGTCCAGGTCCTGTCGGCAACAGGTGGCAGAGACAAGGCCCAGCCTGTGCCTGACTGGCCATGATGACTGTGCCCTAGCTTACAGTGTTCTAGCTGGCATGGCTGCCAGCTGGCTGTGTGATCTTCAGGAAGTTCCTCCATTTCTCTGCATTGCCACCCCCTGGGGTTCTAATGGAACCATTAAGGTCCTGGGCATGCCTCTCCCTCTGTGCCTGAGCCTAGTCCTAGACCACTCGCTAAAAGTGAGCAGAAGAAGATGAAAGCCCGGTCCAAGTCACATTCCAAACGCATCCTGATGCCTCCCTTGCCCCAGCCCCCAGCCTCCCAAGGCCTGGCAGGGCAAGGGCATGGCCTGGGTCTTTGAGGCTGACTTGGATGTAGTGAGTGGAGCTGGTACAGAAGGGACTGGGCCGCATCTCCTTGAGTCTGGTTCCTGGCCTGGGGGCGGGGGGGCGGGGGGAGGTCATGGGGAATATGGATTGTGCAACCCTCTCCTCCCTGCTTCCCCTGGCCTGGCCCTAGCTCACAGAGAGGACTGGAATTGGTGATATCACTCAAGGGGTGAGGGGCTGAGTCCTCAAGAGGGCTTGGGCAGGACCTGGTGGGGAGAGGGGCGTTGGTCTTGCTCCCACCACATATTCTATGCTGCTGCACCTTGCTTCTCCAGTACCCCCCGCCCCGGGCCTGCTTTGAGCCTCCTATCAGCCTCACTCCTGCTCCCGGACCTCCATGCTCTCTGTGAGCAGCCCAGCGAGCGGCCTCAGCCCGGCATCCTCTCCAAAAGCTGCTTGAAGATTGGATATGTGTCCTGCCTTCGGGGCTGAGATGAAAAGCCAGTGAGCCAATGCCGAGGAAGGACTTGCCCTGGCGCCAGGCATACAGTAGGCGCTCGCTCCATACACGTATATAGGTGCCCTTTTTTTTGCCTCTCTGCAGGAGGGCTGGCTCTTCCTCCAGGCCTTGAGCCCTGTGGTGGCTCTGTAAACTGTAGAGCACTTCTGGGGCCTCACTGAGGCTGGAAGTGTGGGGCGCAGAGCTGGGTTTTCCATTCTGGGCAAGGGCACCTCTGGGATTTCGTCCAGATCTCATTTTTCAGAACTTGACAGCTGAGGCCCAGAGAGGACCGTAGCACTCTCTACACACCCACCCAAATGGTTCAGGGCAGAGTTGGGGGAGAGCCCAGGGCTTCTGAGTCCTGCCTGACCTGGCCCTTCCCATGGCATCTTCTTCTTGGAGGAGCCATGGGTCCACACAGCGATGCGTCATCCTCTCTCTTTGGGTTCCAGGGATTCCTCTGCGGGCCAGGTCCTCCACCTTCCAACCCTCACGTTGCCATGGAAACCAAAGTCCAGGAGAACAAAGTCAGGCAGATGGAATTCCCATTTTGGAAGGCCCCGCTGCCCGGTTTCCATTACTCACACCCCGGTTCCTTGGCTGCAGAGCACCCCTGGATGTAGGGAGCAGCTGGAGACCAGGCTGGAAGGGTGCCTGGGTCCTGCTGACCGGGTCCCACCTGGACTCCTGAAGATGTGGACACATTCCCTGCCCTGGCAGGCCTGGGTTTCCTCACGGATACAGGGTGATTTGGACAGATGCCCCTTTTCCCTTTATTCATTTATTCTTGTTTTCTCTGGCAGCCCAGAGATGAGTGTGGGCTGTGTATCTGCAGGTCCCTCCCCATTGCACAGCCGGGAAGACTGAGGCAGGAGCCAAGGAGACAGCTTGACGAGGAGGCTGAAGTTCCAGGCCTCGGAGTCCGGGCCTCGGAGTCCGGCTCTTGGTTTAATCATCCCCGGCTCTGTTACTAACTGGCTGCATCCAATTCAGGACTTGGGTGCTGTTCCTTCACTTCTTCACTTAAAGCTGGCGTTCTACCATTTAGAGCCACAGCTCTACTTCCAGCTTAATTTCTTGGTGGTTAATCGGAGATAAGAGTCTCCCAGATTTTCCTGCCAGGGCTGGCTTTGAACCGAGATCCTCAGATCTTGGTCTCCTGAGTAGGTAGCATTGTGGGCATGGGCGACCAGTGCCATGCTAACTGCCAACCAGTGAGTAAATCATGGACGCTCCCTCCGTCTTGGCTTTCTCATCTCTATATCGTACGACTTGGCTCCGGCCCAGAGGTGCCATGGCTGAGTGGGCCTGTGGCCAGTTGTAGTTCAGTGCCTGGCACGGGGTACATGCTCCTTACACACAAGCTGTTGTTAGTGATAGCTTTACTGGGGGTCACGGGTGAGTGCAAAGCTCACTTTCCCGCTGCCCAGGCTTGAACTCTCACTCAGAAAGCAGCAGGGAAGTTCTCTGGGCTTCCAGGAATAGTTTTGCTGGTGAGCAGAGCTAGTTTGTTCCCAGGAGCAAGTCAAAAACAGCCTGTCCTGCGTTGCTGCCCAGCTTGGGCTGGCAGGGAACGGGGGTGGGGTCAGCTGGAAGGGTGGGGAGCGAAGAGGGCACAGCAGTGCCACTCGGTCGGATGCCAGTGGGAGGGGACTCAGTTGCCCGTGTCCCAACTGCAGTTGGGCTCCTTGAGGTCAACCAAGGTCCTGGGGCTGTCTCAGTAGTAGGAGCAGAGTGCTCCCCGAATACCACTCCAATGTGAAAGAGACTGTTGAGTCCAACCACTGCCCAGGGCATGGCAGCCTTACTGGGCTTCGTCTTGTATTCCTTCCACAGAAAGGAGCTCATTCACTTCCATTGTAGCCCAGGAAGGCCCAGGAGCCCTTTGAGGGCTTCCATGTTCTCTCTGTGTGAGTTGGAGGTCCAGGGACAGGTCAGCAGTAGTCCATGCTGTCCTCTGGCCCAGAAACTACCTCCCTCCTCCCTCCTGGCTTCTCTCCGCTTTGCCAAACTCCTGCTCCAGAATGCTTTCTCATGTGCGTGTGTGTACATGTGCACACGCATGTGCCAGTACTGGGGCTTGAACTCAGGACCCGAGCACTTTCCCTTTTCTGCTCAAGGCTGGAGCTCTACCTCTTAAGCCACAGCTCTACTTCCAGTTTTTTAGTTGATTGGAGATAAGATCTCATGGTCTTTTTTTTTTTTTGCTAGAGCTGGCTTCCAACCTGGGTCCTCAGATCTCCGTCTCCTGAGCATCGAGGATGATAGGCATGAGCCACTGGCCCATTCAGAAAGCCTTTCTGTCCCCACCAAACCTCCGTGGGCTGATGCCTGCCACCCTGTGCCTGCCTCTCCCTCAGAACTCTCGCGCTCCCGAGACATACAGAGACCCTGGGCTCAGAGAAGTGCTTGTGATTTTTTTGTTTTGCTTCAACTGGCAACATCTGTGGAACATCTGGTTTGGCCTGTCCTCTCCTAGGCTGGGCCAGGCAGGAGGGAAGGGGTACCACAGGCCTCCTGCCACATTTAGTGCCCCTTCCTGGAGACAGTGTGGGGGTGTTGAGGACCAGCTGGGGGACTGCATTATGCACATGCGCACAGGGTGTGGTTCTGGCTGGTGAGGGAGGGCTAGGCTGCACGTGAATAGCTCCAACCACACAAGGCACACACCAAATGAATTCCACACCTCGTCTCCATCCACCCACACAGCAGCCCCAGAGGAAGCTCCGAGGATTGTTTGAGTTCTATAAAAGAGTGAATTAAAATTCAGGAAAAAAAAAATAACAAATGTGTTGTGATTGAGCAGCCACAGGGACCCCAGTCCTGACTTCTGGACAGCCTTAGCGATGCTTCTTTCTTCTTGCTTTGTTTTCTTTCTATTTTTTCTTGCTCTCCTTTTCCTCCTTTCTTTATTCCTTTCTTCCCTCCTTTTTCTCCCTTCCTTCCTTCCTTTTTTTGACCTTCCTTCCTTGTCCTTCCTTCCTTCCTTCCTTCCTTCCTTCCTTCCTTTCTTCCTTCCTTCCTTCCTCTTCCTTTCAGGTGTCAGTGTTAGGGCTTGATCTCAGGGCCTGGGCACTGTACCTTAGCTTTTGTGATCCAGACTGGCTCTTTACCATTTGAGCCACAATTCCATTTCTGGATTCCTTTCCCAGCCACACCCCTATCCCTCTACCCTGGCAAATTAGAAATAAAGTCTCACTGACTTTCCTGCCTGCACTCCCTTCCAACTGCGATCCTCAGATCTCAGCCTCCTGAGTAGCTAAGATTATAGGTGTGAGCCTCTGGCAGCCAGCTAAAGCCTTAGGGACTTTTCTATGACCATGTCCAGTGGCAGGCTGGAGGAACAGGGTGATTGTGCACCAGGTTCCCCCGGGCTGGAGAGAGGAAGGTCCTGGAGGAAGCTGGAGAACAGCACATGTGTGTGAGCATGGATGACTTGTTCTGAAAGCCAGCTGGGTTCTCAGCGGAGCTGGGTGGTGAGATACCTTGTCTCAGTCTTTCCAGCTGTAAAATGCCAATGGCAGCCCCATCTCAGGGGCTCCTGGGAACTCCGTGAGATGGAAAATCTGTACAGACCTTGTGTTGTAGGGCTGGGCACCATGGGAGTTGGAGCGAGGGGCTGTGGCTGCCACTGAGTCACACCCTGACCACTGGGCAGGAGGAAGCCACTGCTGTCACCTGTGCTGGGCTCTAACCAAGGACCGGAGAGTCCAGGATAAGGCCAGGGTCCGGTGCCCGCATCCACTCAGCAGGAAACTACGTGTGGAGCTTCCCCAGCCTCAGGAGGCTGGCCTGGCAGCCCAGAGCGCTGCTCTGCCCTCACATCTGTCCCAAACCCTGCTGGGAAACAAGGAGAGTGACGCTTCTCTTCCTGTCAGAGTCTTAGACAGAGCTGTGGGGGTATATGGGGTGTGCACCATGTGTGTTTGCAAGTTGGGGGCTCTGGGCCAGAAGAACTGGAGGGGCCCCACACAGACGGTTACCTCTAGCTGGGAGTCTGTCCTGGATGTCCCGCAGGACACTGCCCTCTTGGCCAATAACCAGGTTTCAGCCTCTTTCTACTCAGTGTTTATAAGTTCCTACTTTGTGGTAGAGTCAGTCTCTACATCCACACACACCGAGCAGGGGCCCGAGCAGGGGTGTAAAGCAGAGCCCCGGCCCCCAGATTGGAGGGAGTGAGAAACCTAGTTCACTGCACATCCCTGCCTCACTGGGTGCTACAGTTTGAATCTGAGGTGTCCCTTGAAGAAAAGTTGAGGTGTTCAAACGAATGGACTTCGGGAAATGACTGGAATTGGAGGGCTTCATCCATGGATGGAGTCACCATGTTGTGCCATCAGTGAGAAGTGGTGGAAAGCAGGAAGTGGGGCTTCCCAGAGGAAGTAGGTCACTGGGGGCGTGGCTCTGAGCCCTTCTGTCTCTCTGCTTCCTGGCTGCCATGAGCTGGGCTCTCCTTCTCCAAAGAGGTGAAACAAGTGACCATGGACTGAAACCTCTGATATTATGAGCCCAGCTCTCTTGGTTTTGGTTTTTCCCCCTCCCTCTTTAGTTTTCCTCACATATTTTGTTACAGCAATGAAAACAAATTTGGGCCCCACTCTCCCCATCTGAAAAGTGGGTGGGAAGAGGGAGGTCAGTGTTTCCCAGGAGATGCCTGACGCAACTACTCTAACCGGGGCTGTGCTCTTTGGATGCAGAGATGGTAGAAAGGAGACCAGATCCAGGGAGACACAGCTACGGTATAAGGGCAAAGTCAGGTGGAGGCTCCCTGAACAAAGGCAAAGAGGCGTATGCAAATAAGGGATTCAGACTTGCCACAAGCGTTTGGTCCTGATTGGTCCATGTCAGCTCACTTGTACACTGCTCATTGGACAGCTTTGACTACTAGGGTTTTCAAGAGGCCGAGTGTTGGTTGTATCTGTGTTTGTAGCTGTTGTAGTTTGAATGTGGGGGCTGTATATGAGCCTCGGTCCCCATCTCTGTCCTTGATTTGGGGATAAAAGCACAGAACAAGTTAAATCCCTATGGGACCCTTCCCAGCACCAAATCAGTCTACTCCCTTAGTTTTTCCTGGGTGGGGGGGGGTGGTTCTCATCTGTCTCAGTGAGGGACTGAGATAACATGAGAGCAGCCTGTGAGCCCTGCTGGGCTGCCTTCTGGTCCTCAGTACACCATGCTTACTTACCTCAGGGCCTTTGTACATGCTGTTCCCTCTGCCTGGACATATTCCTCTTCCTTAGTTGATGATGATGATGATGATGATGATGATGATGATGATGATGATGATGATGATGATGATGATGATGATGATGGTGATGAAAGCTGGCAATGACTGAGTAGTTTTTATTTGCCAAGTACTGAATTAAGTACTCATCTGACTTTGATGCTGGGCAAACCACAGGTGAACCCCAAGTCTTGTATGCACACCCTTGAGGCCTATAGAGGTCTGCTAGGGCATCTCCCTTTCCTCCTCAGCCATCAGACCCTCCCTAGGGATAGGAAACTCTCCCCAGGGAGGCGCCTGGGGAAGGCCCTGGAAGTGGTAGCATCCATGGGACCTGCTCTGGGCCAAGGCAAGGCCTCCAAGTTTGCTTCCCTTCAAAGACTCGATTGGACCTCCCACTGTGCATCTGCCTCAGCCTCACCCCATGGCCTCCATCGCTCCTGCCATCTAGATTGCCTCCCCAACTTCTCCTTGCCTGGCTTGGATGATTCCAACCCATTCATCTAGGTCCTTCCCCCAACTCGTGCAGGCTGAGCCCTACTCCACCTCTGGACCCTGAGCTCAACAGCTCTGAATAACATCCCAGCCCGAGTCCCTCAGGAACTGGAGCTGGCCTTGAATTTTCCACTAAATACCATGCGGGTGTTGAGTTTGGGCTCTCTCTCCGGTCAGGATGATCTGGGAGTTGGCCAAGCTGGACTTTGCCCAGAGTGGTGGTCAGGAAGAACTCAGGCACCCCTTGACCCCTGCGTTCAGATAAGCAACTGGACCCAAACACGGGGTCTGGGGAGGGGGGGTGGAGGATCTATTTTTAGCTGCTGGTTCCCGGCAGGCACTGTGGGGTCCAGGGTTGGAGGGAACAATGAGCCATTGAGCTTTAGCTGAGGCCTGGAGGGAGGCAAATGTAGAGGGGAGGCCGTCCTCCACCCCCCATGCCCACCGCAGGAAAAGCCTGTCTCCCAGATCTCTGTCACACTTCCTGTCAGGCCAGGTGCCGGGGCAGCCAGCTGCCTTTCTTGCAGTAAGCAAGAGGAAACATCAGGATTCAAACCCAGGCCTTCCTGGTCTCCTGACAGAGGGTGGACACTGCTGTGTGCCCCGATCCTCAGTGACACCCTCTTGGGACACACACAAGGACTTACGGGCTGTGATTCTGCAACTGACCTGGAGCAAAATCCCTTTCTTCCCTGTGCCTTGTTTTACTCTCCTGTAAAATGGGCAGGATGGGCTTTCAGGATTGTAAGGGAGGTGGGGGTTTGCGGCTGGGAATTGTAGGCCAGGTGGGCTGGCACTGTCCAGCAGGCTAGGGGCAGTGACCCGGGAGCCATGAGCTGTCTTTCCTCCATACTGTCTAGAGTTCTGTGATGGAAAGAGCCTGCAGAACAACGTTCTGCTCTTCCTGGAAGCCAATCGCCCAGGAAGGCTCTCCCAACCTCTCCATCAGCCTGGCACCTTTGGGGAGGTCACTGTCTGGAGAGACAGGCTGGTCACTCAGCAGGCTGGGCCCCGCCCTGCGCTCCCCCCCCCCCCCCCCCCCCCCCGCCCCAAGCTCTCAGAAACGTCTGACTTCAGCTTGTGCTCTGCAGCCTAAGCTTACACAGCAGGGATTTCCCTCCAGTTGCAGGCTGGAAGGCCAAGGTCAGTCAGCAGCCTGGCTGCCCCTGCAGAAGCTGGCTCCCCGGCTTGCAGATCAGGCCCCCGCCTCTCCACTGGCTCCTTCCTCTGCCCATCTGCGTCCAAATGAGGACTTCAGCCATTCCCACTTGAATGACCTCATCTAATATGCTTCCTTCCTTTTTTTTTTTTTTTTTTTTTGGTGCGGGTCCTGAGGCTTGAATTCAGGGCCTGGACCTTGTCCCTTAGCTTAGTTGCTCAAAGCTAGCACTCTACCACTTGAGCCACAGCTCCACTTCCAGCTTTTTTGGTGCTTAATTGTAGATAAGAGTCTTACAGACTTTCCTGCCCAGGTTGGCTTTGAACTGTGATCCTCAGATCTCAGCCTCCTGAGTAGCTAGGATTACATTCTTTTCTTTCTCCCTCCCTCCTTCCCTCTCTCCATCTTTCCCTCCCTCACTCCCTCCCTCCCTCCCTTCCTTCCTTCCTTCCTTCTTTTTTTTCTTTTTGGGACAGGATCTCTACGAAGCTCAGATTGGTCTTGAGCTTGAGATCTTCCTGCCCCTATCTCCTGAGGAGATTACTGAGGTAGCAGGCGGGAGCTGGCACACCTTACTTTCTCATTCCATCTTAATCCTTTTTTTTTTTTTTTTTCTGTGGCCTTGGGGCTTGAACTCTGGGCCTGGGCGCTATCCCTCAGCTCTTCAGCTTAAAGCTATTGCTCTGCCTCTTGAGCCACAGCACACTTGTAGTTTTTTGGTGGTTTTTTTGGAGATAAGACTCTCACGGACTTTTCCTGCCAGGGTTGGCTTTGAACCGTGATCCTCAAGTCTCAGCCTCCTGAGTAGCTAGGATTACAGGTGTGAGATGCCAGTGCCAGGCTATCTTAATCCATTCTTTAAAGGCTCAACTCCATACCTCAGTCTTTGGGGCTTGGGGCTTTAAGTGTTCAAATTTGAGTGCTTTTCAGCCCCCAACAAAAAACATAACCTTATGGCTATAGTAGGAGCCTTGGGGAGGGGCTGGAAATGGGGGAGGGTCAGGTGAGCCAGTTCCAGGGTGGGAGGACCTGGCATGCATGTGGTGAGTCTCCAGGTTCCAGATCAAGGGTCAGTGCAGAGTGAGGCCTGCCGTAGTCATCATGAGGTAGAGAGAGGACAGGAGGGCCGCTCCAGGCCCAAGTGGGTTCAGTGCCACCTGGCGTGACCTGTTGCTTCCTGTCCCTGGAAGGGCTTGATGCCAACTTTCCAAGAGCTGATATTTCTTCCTTGTGATGTTTCTCCCTTGTCCCTTCTGCTGGGGCCAGGAGAGGAGTGACCTTTGCACCTGCCAAACCCAACAGGTAACTCGGGCTGCCCAGGGCCGCTGGGGACAGGAAGAGGACACTCATTGATCCAGTGCCTTCCTTTGTGCCAGGCTTGGGTTGAATTCTTTACATACACACACATTCTTCAACCATCCCAAGAGTGGTTAAGACCTCATTTCATGACGTGGGAAACTGAGGCTCAGGAAAGGAGGAGGCTGTACCAAAGGCCACAATACTGAGAAAACTTGGTGCTTGAGTTGTTTTTTTTTTTTAAGCCCAGTTCCCAAGATGAAGCTGTGGTCTCCAGCAAGGCCCTCCATCTCCAAGAAGTAGAGGCCAAGGATCCAGCGGCCCCTCCTGCCTGGGGCAGGTAAGAAGAGCCTTACCTGGCCCAGCTGCCCAGGAAAGGTGTGAAGAGAAAATCACATCTCCACCTCCTGGCTCTGGTCCTGGGCAGACAGGAATGAAGATGGCCTGGATCTCAGTGGAGCTCGACCCCTGCACACCTGCAGGTTGCCCCCAATTTTCCTGCCTGAACCAGAGGCAAAAAGCTGCCCTGTGGCCCCGGGCTGTCTTTTCTGCTCTTGATGCCTGCCAGGGGACCTGCTCCAAGCTAGGTCCCAAGGATGATTCCAGAATCCACACATCCAAATCACATGACATACACTTCACACACATCACACATACCAACACAATATGTACCAGACACACACAGGACATACAGACACCGTATATGAAGCACATCCCAGACATCCCATTGATAGCAGACTACCACAAACACCCACATACCACATACACAACCCCCGTACACCTGCATGCCATGCCCCACAGAGACTATAGTCACGTACTGCACACACACACGCACACGCACACACAGCACATTGCCGGTGCCTTTGCCATCTTTCCATTGAGAAAACAACATTGCAGCAAAAGCCCTATTGAGTTCATCAAGGCGTGAAATGAGCTGGGATTTCATTCATACCAGCTGCATCTTCAATTAAAGAGCAGCGGTTCAAAGAAGCACCAAAAATCATCCTTCGTTCCCACTTGGATCTTGTCACGATTGGCACGGTCTGGGCACCAGGTACAAATGCTTCACAGTCCAGGGTTCTAGGTGCAGGTGTGGGGACCCCTTTTTTTGGTGGGCCTGTGGACTATAGTGCAGGGCTTCTTATCTCCGCACAGTGTGTATGTCTCCCGCAGCTCCCCCCTCCCCCCTGTGTCTATGAGCTCACTCTGCCAGTCTGTAGGATCTTACTGCAGCACCAGCTCCGCCCAGCAGATGGAAAATTGGAGCAAGCCCTCATCTTGGGTCAGGGAAGAAAATATTCTTTTTTTTTTTTCCTTTCCCTCTAAAAATATGCTCAGGGCTTTTTTGAGCTTTGCTGCAATAAAAACCAGCTGTGGCTCCGAACACCCCCGCAGCCCTGGCCCAGGGAGAAGGAAAACAAAATCAGTCTCCAGGGGCTCACACCGCTGGCTCAGCCCGCAGCACCGCTGGCCTGCAGCTGCCCCCCAGGGACAGCGTCTGTATTTGCTTGTCCTGGTACAGGCAGCAGGGCACAGAGGCCTGTCCTCTCAGGTCTTGTTACTGATGCTACAGTCGTGGTGTGGGGTGTGTGATTTGAACTCTGCTCCTTGGACACAGGTGGCGACACAAAGTACCCAGAGTCAGCCTGAGCAGGTCCTCTGTGGCCAAGAGGGATGTGGGAGCAGCAGGAAGGCTTCCTGGAGCAGGTGATATTTAGATGGCCTTTGTGGAAGGAGTCAGGCCAGAATGTTCTACGAGAAATGACCAAAACCCACAAGAGCATGCCGATGGGGACACTGAGTACTGGTGGTGACCAGAATAGAAGGCAAAGGTGTGTGCCTCTGTTGGGGTGACAGGGGGAATTCATTGGCTGGCAAGTAGAACCCTAGACATTGGATGCTCTTTGGGGGGCCATGCAAGGTACTTGAGCAAAGCCTCTTTTCTAGAATCCCTGGAGGATTTCTGAGGGGAGGCCAGGGCTTGGTTGAAAGGGGAGCCATGCTTTTGCGTGTGGCTTTTGCTTGTCCGGCACAAGCTTGTGGACGTATTGGGGCGTGGAGTCAGGACCCCTGGCTTTGAGTTCTGACCCAGCTGGGGCCTTGCGAGGCCTCCTAAGGCCTCTACTTTCCCACCAGGTCAGTGGGACTGCGGGGCTTCCACCTTTCTCTGGAGCAGAGGTAGCCTTCTGGCTCTCCAGGTCCCGGCCCAGCTGGGCGGATGCGACGCTAGGCTCCAGAGAGAAGAAGGAAGCAAGAGGAAAGGAAAGGCGCTCTCCCTGGGCTTTGTGTTCAAGGCTGTCACTCTACCACTTGAGCCACAGCTCTGCTTCTGGCTTCTTGGTGATTAATTGGAGATGAGAGTCTCACTGGACTTACCTACCCAGGCTGGCTTTGAATGGTGAGCTTCAGATTTCGGCCTCCAGGAGAAGTAGGATTATAGGCATGAGCCCAGCTGGGTTTGGGAATTAGAATACACACACACACACACACACACACACACACACACACACACACACACACACACACACACACACACACACACACACACATATATTCTCTCTCTCTCTATAAATATATATTCTGGGAAAATTCTGATATGCTCACGAATTTGGGAACTACCAGTTTTCTAAGGAGTTTTTAAAAAGGGACTTCAGACCACAACTATGACCAGTGAAACAACTTGGTTGGGATTTCATTGTCATGATAGTCAAGTGTGTATTCTCAAAAGATATAATTTGGATATTTAAAACAACTACAACAACAACCCACCCCACCCCCGTTTTAAGTACACAGTTCAGTAGTGTGAAGTAGATTCCCATTGTTGTGCAATTGGTCTCTAGAACTTTCTCAGCTTGCAACACTGAGACTCTACCCCTCTACCACTCCCAGTTGTCCCCCCCTCCCCGGGCCCGTGGCATCCTCCTTCTTCCTCCAACCTTGGCTCTGCCAGGCTTCATGTCTATATGAAATCTGGCAGCCTGTGCTTTCTGGGACGGGCCTTCACCCTGGACCATGTCCTCAAGGCTCATCACAGTGACATCTGACGGATTTCCTTTCCAATTAGGACTGAATAATCTTCGTTGTATTTATTACCCAACTGTCTCTTCATCTGTCCTCAGACGCTATTACAATAATGTTCCATGGGTCAGGGTAGTGGAGACACCTCGTGTGGACCTTGCTCTCCATTCTTTGGGGTTGTATACCAGTGTGTGGGGGAGAGGGCTGTATCATCTGGCAATCCTGTTCTAAGGAACCCCTGCTCCCCCGCCTTTCTCTCCATTGCTTGGGTGGGAGCTGTCCTGACTGGTATGCTGAGCAACCCTGCCGTGGGTTGACATTTCCCTAAGGGCTGGCCCTGAGTATCCTTTCCTACGCTGGTCAAGCACCTGAAAGCCATCTCTGGAGCGGCCTGGCTTTTTCCCTAAGGTGAGACCAACAGCGTGAAAAGCTCCCCTAGGAGACCGAAACACTCCAGAGCCACACAGCAGCAGGAAGCGGTGACTCTCAGGCCTGAAGAACCTGCAGGGGACACAGGGGACCTGAACAGATCAGGGCCTCTGGGACAGGGGCTGCTGAGGGGACCCGGACCTGGGAGAGGAACACAGCCCCACACAGAGCTGTGGTCCAGCAGCAGGGGGGCTGGGGTGGGGTGGGAAGATTCCTGGACTTTGGTTTTCCTGCCACCTGCCTTCGGATCTGCTGCTGGGTGAGGTGAGCAGGGTGGGGGGGGGGGGTGGGGGGAGGAAGGGGATGAGAAATAATAGGAGTGGGAGGCAGAGAGAGGGAAGGGCTAGAATAACTCACAAAGGAGGTTTATGTTGCAGACTCCGTTTTATAGTTGGGAGAATGAAGAGTGAAATTTGGCATGGCCTGGAGGGAGCTGCTGCCAGGCCCAGGGCTCTAACCATTGGACCTCACCGCCTCCCACAGCACAGGGCTGTGCAGGGTGGAGGAGGGGGAAGGAGCACTCTTCCCGGGTGGCCCGGGGCCTCTCTGCTCCTTGGAGCTAGTCTCTATGGTCCTCGCATTTCCCTAGGGAGGTGGGTGAAAAGACAGGCAGGGTGGGGGGCGGCTTTCCATACACTTGTTAAATCCGGGCTGCTTTGGGTGAGTACTCAGCGGGGTTCAGGAGGCTGTGTCCAGCTCTGGACCAGGAAGGACACGGGGCTGGGTGGTGGGCCGCATGCCAGACCCAAGGTGTGCAGCCTGGCTTCCAGCCCCTCCTGGCCCCCATGTGGCCTCCCGTGGGCATCTATCAGGCAGGACGCTTTCTTCTCTACCAGCCTCGCCCCTGGGGCTCCCTTGGTCACCTACACCCTCTGAGATGGTGGCCTGGTGGCCTGTCCCCCTGGCTGTGTCCCCTGGGGAAGGCTCCTGGCAAATGCCCAAGGGTGTCGGTTGGAGAGTGGGGGAGGCTGAAGTGTGGGGAAGCCATCCTGAGATGGGGGAAGGCTCTGGAAGCCCGTGCCCCTGGGTTTGGCCGCTGTGAGCTGAGCCTTTCTTTCCGCCCCTTCTCTGGAGCCCTGCTTGGCAGGGCGCGCTGCATTCTTGCAAAGTGATGTCACCTGCAGATAATGGTTTTTCCGTTCCTGGTGGGGCAGGAGTTTCAGATACTGTGTTTGGCTGTGGGGGAGTGGGGAAGGGAGGTTGCTTAAGAAGAAGGCTGTCCACCCCTTACGGGGGGGGGGGGGGGGGCGGGGGCTGGGGAGATCCTTTCCCTAAAGCTGCCATGCACAGCCATGGTCCCTGGCCTGCTTTACTCTATCTACAGCTGGGTATGACCAAAGCTGCTGAGGGCTTGGAGAGGAACCCTCCTCCTAGAAGAGATGGGAATCTGAGGCCCAGAGAGGGTGGCGTGGTGCCCAAACGCACACAGTATTTAGAGGCGAATTTGCGCTCACACCCAGATTCTCAACATCCAGGACAACATACCCATAAGTGTAAAAGTTTTCAGACTTAGCACGACCGGCCGTTTAGGCAGAAGCGTTGGGGTGTGGGGGGGTGTTTTGCATCTTTTGGGATGTCTAGCAGCATCTGTGAAGGTTGGTAGAACCCAGCCAACATCTCCTCATCTACCACCATCCATTTCAGGAAATTGGAGGGGCAGGAACACTAGGGCAAATAAAATTGGGGAAATTCCTCTTGTCCCCAGGATGGAGATAACCCGCCACATCCGCAGCTCTTTCTCCCTCACTGGGGGGAGAAGTTCAGAACCCTTGACCTCTCAGATCAAGAAGCGCTTTGTCTGAGGCTCCACGGTGTGGTGTCAGCACCTCTGGGAAGTTGAGGCAGCCCCGCAGAGGGGGTTCAGGAAGGGCTGAGGGGGGCCAGGACCTCCCGCTGACCTAGGAACACTGCTTCCTCTGACTACTTTCCTTGGAGCCAAACTTCTGATGTATTTTCTTAGGAAAATAAAAATGAACACTGGCTTTTGTCACCAAGTCAGTCCCATTTGGGCGCATGGAGTTTGGCTGCCTGTGCGGCCAGGGCTGCATCTGGCAGATGGCGGAGTCACAGTGGCCCTCCAACCTCCGAGCAAGCAGGGCCCACGTTTCCTTTCCTGTTACACGTTGCCTTGGAATGCTCTCCCCCCCCCCTCCCCACCCCAACCGGCCCTCTGTGGGCAGATGGAACACCATGGAAAGCTGTTCTGCACATCTTTGGCTAGCTCAGTTTGTGACTTGCTGTGTGACTTGCAACCACCTAGGTATTCCTCTCTGGGCCTTGATTTCCCCATCTGAGAAGTGGGGAGAACAGGGACTCTCCATTTGGGTTCCCCGGGGACCACTTGCATCAGAACTACCTAAGGATTGGGTTTAAAACACACACACTTCCCTGGCTCTCTTCCGCGCGCGCGTGTGTGTGTGTGTGTGTGTGTGTGTGTGTGTGTGTGTGTGTGTGTGTGTGTGTGTGTGTGTGTGTGTGTGTGTGTGTGTGTGTGTGTGTGTGTGGTGTCCCATACAGGGACTTGAACTTAGAACCTTCTGCTTTTGCTTGACTTTTTTTTTTTTTTTTTTTTTTTGCCAGTCCTGGGGCTTGAACTCAGAGCCTGGGTGCTGTCCCTGAGCTTCTTTTGCTCAAGGCTAGAACTCTACCACTTGAGCACCAGCTTCTGGCTTTTCTGTGTATGTGGTACTCGGGAATAGAACCAAGGGCTTCATGCGTGCTAGGCAAGCACGCTACCACTGAGCCACCTTCCCAGACTTTGCTTGACTATTTTGCTCAAGGATGGACCTCTATCACCTGAGCCTTATCTCTACTTGTAGCATTTTTGTCTGGTTAATCGGACTGTCTTGCCTAGGCTGGCATTGAACCACCATTTTCAAATCTCAACCTTCCCAGTAACTAGGATTATAGACATGAACTGCCAGCACCAGGTTTGGTTTTGTTTTCATTTTGATGTGTGTAATTTTGGGGATCCATAGCTCCCAGGACCCTGAATTCCTTGCTAGGTTTCCAGTTTGAACATCCTGAAGATCATCCTTCCCCTCCCATAGGTGATAAGAGGGTCTGTCTTGAGAGGAGAGGCTGGAACAATGCTGTGGGTGAGGATTGGCCTTCACTCCCCAAAAACAGTCTGCCTTCAAGCTCCTGGCGGGGTCCCGAGGCCTTCCATCCAGCTGAAGTCACTGGGAAAGCACTTTATTCCTCTGACGATGCAACCCTAGCTGCTAGTTACTTGCAGAGTTTGGTTTCAGAATTGTGCCATTTATTATTTTTGTTGGATTGGCCTGTGAACCCTCACAGAGTCAGACATCGTTTTATAGTGCGTTGTTCCACAAAAATGCCTTTTCCAGATGAGGTCCAGTCCTTCTGTTCAGAACCTAAAACTTCTTTTTTCAAAAAATGGAAATCTTTAGGAGAGCTTACCTGTCTTGATTCCATCTTCCTTTATATTATTATGATTTTTTTTTAAGTTTTAGTTTTTGGTTGTGTTGGACATTGAACCCAGGACTTTGAGCATGCCAGACAAGCACTCTAGAATGGGGTCCCACCCCCACCTCTATTTATATCCCATCTAAACAAACCACAGGGTGCGTAATGGTTCTCCTTCTCCATGCCCCGACTTGTCTTGAGGTTTAACTACAGTCTGAACTGATAGAGACTCCTAAACTATGTGTCCCCCCCACATATTGTCTGTCTGTCTATCTATCTAACTTATCTATCTATCTAACGTATCTATCTATCTATCTATCTATCTATCTATCTATCTATCTATCTATCTATCTATCATCTGTCAATCAATTATCTCTCTACCATCTCTCATCTATCAATCATTTATATCTATCATCTGTCTATTGTGTGTGTGTGTGTGTGTGTGTGTGTGTGTGTGTGTGTGTGTGTGTGTGTGTGTGTGCACGCTGGTACTGGGGGGGGGTTGAACTCAGGGTCTGGGTACTGTCCCTTAGCTTTTTCACTCAAATGGTCTACCACACAAACTGCAGCACCACTTTCCGCTTGTTTCTGGTGGTTCATTGGAGATAGGAGTCTCACAGACATTCCTGCCTGCGCTGGCTTTGAACCATGATTCCCTATCTCAACCTTCTGAGTGGCTAGGATCATAGGCATGAGCCTGGCTCATCAGATGCTCTGAAATAGCTTTTTGGGTACCTGGAGAGGAGCTGTTGGCAGGGTTTTCCATCTTCCCGTGTACCAAAGTCCGGCGTGTGGCTGGAGCTGTCATTTCCTCTGCCTCTCTGGACTGTTCTCCCAGCACTGCTCCGCTCCTGGTCTGGGAGACACACATACAGGACACGCGGCCGCCCAGCCCGCTGGCCACCTGCGCTGCTGGGGCCAAGTGGATCTCAGGCCGGGGAAACTTGTAAGTGGGATTTGTAAGTGGGGGGAAAGTCGCCCATGCGCAGCCGAGCCTGCAGACCAGCCAGCCAGTCAGGGGCGAAGCATGAGTCCAGAGGGAAACAGGGGCCAGGGGCTGTCAAGGGCTGTGTGTGTGTATTGGAAGGGAGGACACCCGAGCACTTGGGAGATGGGGGATTGGGCACTGCCCTAGTCAAATCACAGAAAAGCCAGGGCAGGAAAAGCAGGAAAGAGCGGGTGGCCCTGGGGGTAGAGACAGATGGAAGGTCACCCCAGAAAGACGTGCCTAAGGTGGCCTGAAACTCTGCCATGCCTGGGCTGGTCTTCTGTTTGTAGCTCAGAGGACCAAAGACCTCACTCTTCACCCCCCCCCCCCCACTCACCCACCCAATTCTCTTGCGCTGGGAATGTGAAGCCTGGGCAGAGGCAGGCGCTGTGCGAACCCATCAGCTGTCCGGTGTCCACCATTCCACAGGACACAGATCTTCTGTGTCCTTAGGAAGCCTGAGTATATGTGCGCACCATACCTATGCTCCCTGTGGGGTTCATTAACGGACCCAAGGAGCTCAAGATAAGGAAACTCACATTCTTGAATCACCAGGCAATTTATGAAGCTGGCTCAACCTTGTTCAACTTACAGAGGAAGGAATGGACTCAAGAGACGGAGGAGGGCTTGCGTAAGGTCACACAGCAGGTCGGAAGCTGGGCTTAACTCTGCTTCCAGAATCCGAGCCTCGCTCTAGAGTAAGATGAGTAGAAAGCCAAGGGCAGACCGAGTTCTGGGGCCGTGAAGAGGCTGAAAAGATGGGCTGGTAACAATGTGTCCCCAGGAATCCGGCAGTGGGGAGCACCATGGCTTGGGCATTAGGGCCACATGGCAACTGCCTCATCGGGAGCCTCTTTCTGGGTCTTACTTTTCTCATCTCAAAAATGGGCTGGACGGGGCATCTGTGGCTCACACCTGCCATCCTAGCTTCTCAGGAGGCTGAGATTAGAGGATCTTGGTTCAAAGCAGCTTGGGCAGCAAAGTCTCTGCGAGACTCTTATCTCCAATTAACCAGCAAAAAGCCAGAGTCTTCTGTGGACTGAGGCCCTGGCTCTGGGGCCTGAGTCAGTAGGAACAGTGAGAATTGCTCTCCCTCCCCCCCCCCCCAACCCCCAACCAGCCCCTGAAGGGACCAGACTGTCCCAGCTTTGGCCCAGCCCTTGCCTGTGGCTTCCACCCAAGCAGGTTCAATGAACTGTCCATCCTCAGTTTCCTCATTGGCTTCGTGGAGAGAGCACCAGCTTCTACTCCATAGTAGGGACTGTGGCAGCCCATGCCAGTGGAGTCAGCCCAGGGCCCAGCACCTGGAACTCCTCCCTACGGATGGATCACCATCACCCACAAGGCCTGAGGCTCCCGCTGGCTGTGTGTGTGTGTGAAGAGATTTACATTTCCCTTCTGACTGAGATCTTCCTCTTCCCAGATGGGGAGCTGGCCCCGGAAAGCAGCAGCTGGTCCCTGTGGGCTTGTTTCCTGTGCAGAGTGAGTCCATGATCACTCAGACATGACACACGGCCTGGCCACCCCCAGATGACCGCAGGCGGCCAGCCCTGGGCTAAAAATACCACCTTCCTCCGTGGAGCCAGGGAGGTTGTTCTGGACCCACAATTAGCCTTCGGGGTGGATCCGATCCCCAGCTCTCCCTCACTGTCCCAGGCCCTCCTGAGCCACCCTGCTCTGTGCAGACAGGCACTCTGGGTGGGCGACTGTGAGGAGGAAGAGGACTCTGCTGGGTCCTTTAATAGCCAATGAGCCACTCAATTAATTCCCCTATAACAGAGAGACATGGAACTGGACATTCCCCAGGAGATATGAAGTATGCTTCTGAGGTTTTTCCTGCTCTACCTGCTGCAAAGGCAGCCCCTTGGGGAGGGCTCCTTGGAATGCTAGGTGTGGCCCTCATCTCATGGGGACCAGAAAGAACCCAGGGCTGAGGGAAGCTGGGCCAAGGTCACGACACAGCAGAATCAGAGCTGAAGTGTAGCTGGTGCTGCCCCAGAGGACTATGGGTAGATAAAACCTGGGCTGGGCAGATGCTGGGTCCGATCATAACAGGAGGTGATGTGAGAACAATCCTGGGGCCCCGATCTCCCATCTGCCATGACCACAGCTTCCTAAATTCCTCCTCCAGTAGCAGGAGTGGACCCCAGTATATGTCCTTGGGACGCCCCAAGGAAGGGAGGAAAACAGGGAGGGAAGGAAGGGGGAGGGAGGCAGGCAGGCAAGGAGGGAGGGAGGGAGGAAGGAAGGGAAGAGAATAGAAAACGAGGAGCAACTTGAATATTAAAAACAGTCAATTAAAAGTACATTATAGGGCTGGGAAGGTGGCTCAGTGGTAGAGCGCTTGCCTTGCATGCTCGAGGTCCTGGGTTCGATTCCTCAGCACCACATAAACAAAAAGAAAAAAGCCGGAAGTGGCGCTGTGGCTCAAGTGGTAGAGCACTAGCCTTGAGCTGAAGAGCTGAGGGACAGTGCCTAGGCCCAGAGTTCAGGCCCCACGACCGGACCCCCCCCCCAAAAAAAAGTACATTATAGCCAGGTGCCGATGGCTCACACCTGTATTCCTAACTACTCAGGAAGCTGAGATCTGAGGATCAAAGTTCAAAGTCAGCCTGAGTGGGAATGTTGGTGAGATTCTTATCTTCAATTAACCACAGAAAAAGCCAGAAGTGGTGCTGTGGCTCAAGTGGTAGAGTGTACAAGCTTTGAGCAAAAAGAGCTCAGGGACAGCACCCAGGTCTGGAGTTCAAGCCCCAGGACCAGAAAAAAAAAAAAAAAAAGTACACTCTAAGCCAGCCACTGGTTCACACCTGTAGTCCTAGCTATTCAAGAAGCTGACATCTGAGGATTATATGTAGAAGCCAGCCCAGGCAGGAAAGTCTGTGAGATTCATCTCAAATTAAACACACACACACACACACAATACAATAGTAACCCATGATGGAATTTACATGGACATGGTCTTTAAAATTAATTTAAAAGTACATTCATGCCCAATAGAATCATGGGGACATATAAATCAAATCCACAAATGAGATACTATTTCACACCCACTGGGATGGCTATAATTTAAGATTTTTTTTAAAGGAAAATAACCCGAGTAATGAGGATGTGGGGAAACTGGAGTCCTCTTACACCGCGGGTAGGAATGTCAAATTGTGCAGCTACTATGGAAAAAAGTCTGACAGTTCCTCAAAAAGCTAAACATAGAATTACCATAAGACCCAGAAATTCTACTCTTTGCTCCCTATCTAAGAGAAGTAAAAACTTGTTCACTCAAAAGTTTGGGCATTTGCTGGGTGCTGGTTGCTCACATCTGTAATCGTTAGCTACTCAGAAGGCTGAGATCTGAAGATCAAAGTTCAAAGCCAGCCTGGGCAGGAAAGTCCACGAGACTCTTATTTCCAATTATCCACCAGAAAACCGGAAGTAGAGCTGTGGCTCAAAGTGGTCCAGTGCTGGTCTTGAGCAGAGAAAGCTCAGGGACAACTCAGGTCCTAAGTTCAAGCTCCACAACTGACTGCCCAACCCCCCACCCCCATCCCCCCCAAAAAAAGTTTAGGCATGAGCATTGGTAGTGCCATTAGCCAGAATCTGTGAAAAGTTGAACCAGCTCAAGTGTTAATCAACTGAAGGGTGGATAAACAAAACATGGTGCAACCATGCAATGGAATAATATTCCACTATAAAGAGGAAACGATGCACTGACACAAGCTACATGAATGGACCTAGAAAACATCAGCCTAGGTGTAAGAAGCCAGAGCCAAGTCCCTACACATTGTCTAATTTTGTTTCTGTCCCCTGTCCTCAGACAGAAAGTGCATCAAGGACTGCCAGGAGACAGAGGGGAGGGAGAGGTGGGACTGACAGTAGTGGATTTGAAGTTTCTTTGGGGGGATGATGGAAATGTTTGGAATTTAGCAGCGATCTCCGTACAGCATGGCGAATATGTGGGAAAGCCATCTCATGGTACGTTTTGGAATGGCGACTTTGGTGGGATGTGAAATGCATCTTCACCTCGAGATGTAGGGGGTGGTCAGAGGGGAGCCAGGGATGGGTGTGAAACCAAACCTCACATGATCTTTATCAATGGTCCTGCCCTATCAGTGGACAGAAAACACAAGTTTAGATGGTCACAGTCTAGGTCTCCAGGTGGAATTCTGTGTTATTTCCCTTTTATGCTTTTTCTTGGTTGGTTGTGGGGCTTGAACGAGGGGCCTGGGCGCTGTTCATGAGTTCTTTTGCTCAAGGCTAGTCCTCTACCACTTTGAGCCGCAGCTCCACTTCGGTTTTCTGGTGGTTCATTGGAGAATAGAGTCTCACAGACTTTCTTGCCTGGGTGAACTTTGAACCATGATCCTTAGATCTCAGCCTCCCAAGTAACTAGAATTACAGGCATGAGCCATGGTGTACCACTCCCTTTATGCTTTTATTTTTTTAACTCATCTACAATGAATGTGTGTGTGTGTGTGTGTGTGTGTGTGTGTGTGTGTGTGTGTGTGTGTGTGTTCATTGGTTTAAAATAGAAGAGCCAAGTACAGTATGGTTCATAAACTCAAGGTTGTGAGTCCAAATTCCCAGTCCTGCTGTGGAATAAGCAAGTTGAATAAACAAATAAAACTAAAATAAGATTCAAAACCCCATCACGGGCCTGTCCCTAGCGGGGCCTGGCCTCCTTGTCCCCACCCCCCAGCTACTGGCCAATTTGGAGGCCGCACACCCGCACACCCGCCTGCAGGGACAATGGGTGTCCACAGACAATAGGTCTCCAGCCCCAGAGGCCCAGGCTGTGTGGTGGATGGGATGGAGATCTGGGAGGAAATCATGAACAATGCCCCTCCCCCAGAGTGGAAAACACCGAGGAAGGGGGAGGGGAGAAGGAGCCTCTTTGAAGAGAGATGTTAGGGGAGTCTGACAGACAGCCCCCCAGCCCCCCCACATACACCAGGTGTTGGGAGAGGGGAGCTGGGTTTCTGGGGCTGGAGGGAGGAGTTGCTGGAGACTGGGGCAGGCTCCAGGGCCCAGGGGCAAGGATCCCCAGGATGAAAGGAGGTGGTAGAATCTGGGAGGCTCCATCCCTCCTTCCCTGAGCTCAGTTCCAGAAGCCAGCTATGGGCCCCTAGAGCAACATGAGGTTCTGCCATCCTGTGTGAGAGAATCTTCTAGAAGGGGCAGGGGTTTCAAGGAGAGGGGCTTTGTGAGGGTGAAGTGGGGTGGGGGCTCTGTGTGGGAGGGCAGCTGGTCCAGCCGGGGGCTCTAGGCACCCCCATGTCCCTGCCTGACAGCTGCAACCCAGAGCCAAGCCCTCAGACCAGAGCGCCCAGGTCTCCCTTCATGGCTTCCCTGAGTTGGAGGGTTTTTTTTTTTTTTTTTTTTTAATTGTTTTGGTGATGGAGTTAGGCCTTTAGTGCCAAGTGTTAGGTTTTTAAAAAGAGGTAACCGAGTAAGAACAGCACCAGCACGCACGTGGTATTCAGGTAAGGGGTAGGTTTATTCAGTAGACCTGCTGGGACCAGGCAAGGTTGGCACTCCACGTGGCTGGGAAAGGCCTGGGAATGAGAGCTGGGAGAGAGGAAAGATCTAGAAAAGAGCAGAAAGAGGGGTAAGAACAGTAGCACTCACGTGGTATTCAGGTATGGGGTAGGTTTATTCAGACCTGCTGGGACCAGGCAAGGTTGGCACTCCATGTGGCTGGGAAAGAGAGGAGAGAGAGGAAAGAGCTAGAGCTAGAGCAGAGAGAGAGAGCTAGAAAAGAAGAGCAAGAGAGCGTCTGGGCCTGGGCTAGGCCTTATGTAGGGTATGGGCGGGGAAAGGTGTGGCCACATCAAATTCAGATGTGACCTCTTCCAGGTGTCCCAGTTGCCTAGGTAACGCAGGTACTGGGTGGAGACTTGCTGCGAGGAGGGTGGAGTCTGCTGGCCATCCAGGAGCGGACCTTACACCAAGAAGCCGGCATTCCATGTGTCCCCCACACAGGCGATGGTCCCTCGTGGGCAGGGTCATTCTGGACCCCTTGATACTGCAGAATAGCAGAGAAAAGTCATCGCGACTTAAGAACTGCCTTGGGTTGGTCTGAGTCTATGAAGAAGCCCCTGGAAGGGCCAGGCTGCGTTGGGAGAAGGCAAGGGCTGAGCCAGGACGCCGGCTGGCCGGACTCCACGGCCACGGGAGGCCACCCGCTCCCTGAGGCCCAGCGAGGAACAGGACAGCAGGAGATCCATCCATACAAAGTCCTGTCCTGTGGCGTGGTGAGCCCCTCCACCCAGGCCCACGCGCCCTGGCCGTGGAGGGAGGCGCAAGGGGCCCAGATGGCGCCCTGGGCCATAAGTGGCTGAGGAGGAGAGGCAGCAGCAGTGTTGGCCTCAGCATGGACCGGTGATGGGTGATGGCGGCAGGACCACAGCGGGTACGCCAAGGGCCACAACCAGCGCTGACCACACAGGTTCCCAATTAGGGCACCAGATCCTAGCGCGGTCCTTTTGCCAGTGTGGCCTGGGCAGGTCCCATCAGAGTCTGCAGGCTGACCCCCCCCCCAACTCAACGGTGGGGCTTGAACTCAGGCCTGGGCGCTGCCCCTCAGCTCTTCAGCTCAAGGCTAGCACTCTACCACTTGAGCCACAGAGCCACTTCTGGTTTTTGGGTGCTTAATTGGAGATGAGTCTCATGGGGATTTTTCTGCCTAGGCTGGTTTTGAACTGCAGTCCTCAGATCTCAGCCTCCTGAATAGCTAGGGCTACGGGTGTGAGCCACCAGCACCCAATCAGGCTGGTTTCTTCGCACAGTAAATCAGGCCACCTAAGGCCACGCTGTTGGGCTCAGATGGTGACCAGAGTGAGGGTTTAATGTGGGTCCCCCTTGTGTAACTTGACCTCCCCGCCTAGTTTGATGTGATTTGTATGATGGGAAACAGGGCAAACAGCTTGCCCGATCACACAGCCGCTGAATGCTGGAGCCCAGGGGTGCACTCAGATCTCTTAAGCCCATCACCTGTTTTTCCCAAGTCTCCAGGAAGTTTCCAGAACCTTCTAACGGTGGAGCAAGCTGCCAGGACAACCAATACAGAAAGTGCACTTCTGCTCTGGGCAGGGTGGAAGTGGTGTCTGGCTCTGGTTTTGAGTTCAGTTCCACTACAGTGTCTGGGGCCTTGGGAGGCCAATGGGGAGGGCTGGTTTGCCTCCAGGTCTGGGTCATGGGGTCTGTGTGTGTGTGTGAGTGTGTGTGTGTGTGTGTGTGTATGTGTTTGACTTGGATGTGCCCACGCTGGCACCTGGTGACCACGAGGCCCCCTGATAAACTTCGTGACCCTTCTGCTCTCTGGGGCTGGCCTGAGAGGATCAGGTCTCAGAAGAGTTGGGGAGCAAAAGCCCAGCAGGTGGGCCCAGTTCTGGGAGTCCGTAGGGAGCAGGCCGCCATGCTGGCCCACCCGCTGGGGGGGTGGGGTGGGGCTCCACAGCTCCCCCGCAGGGACGGAGACCATGGGGTCCTGTGGCTCTGACTGGTGTCTGGAATTCCCCAGGCTGCAGACAGGCTCAGAGTATTGCCCTAAAAGGCCCGGTGGGGAAGGGCCGGCTGGAGAGCCGAAGCATCAAAGGGGAGGAAAGCAGCTCCTGCAGACATTTCCCAGGGGAAAGGTGCCGCATTCCTGGCGGGGTGAGGGGAGGAGGGGGGACAGCTGCTCGCCCTCCACCGGACCCTGTGGGAAAAAGCAATCACATCAAGAGCAGTTAGGCACCCCTGGCTCCCGCCTGCATCCTAGACTCAGGACACTGAGGTCCTGAGGATCAAGGACAGGAGAGTCCGCAAGACTGTTTCATGCCAACGAGTCACCAAAAAGCCAGAAGTACAGCCGTGGCTCAAGTAGTAGAGCACCAACCTCGAGTGAAAAAGTGAAAGGACAGTATCCAGGCCCTGAGTTCAAGTCCCGGTACCAGCACACACACAAACAAGCATGCATGCACGCGCACACACACACATACACACAAGGATTAAGATTAGACACTGGGTTTAAAGAGAAGGCAACCACTCGGCCTCCTGACTCACACATTCAAGGAAGCTTCCAGAAAACCCCAGGCTGGAAGAGCAGTGAAGTAAGGAGAAGGTGAGTTTCACATCAACACGGCTGCCGTTGCTCTGCATCTCTACCCTGTGTGTCCCCCTACGACACTGAACATCTCTTCCCAGGTCAGAGGCTTTCTGTTCCTAGAAACTTCCAGCACATTGCTGGAAGAAAGGAACTGAAAACTGAAGCCAAAGGGAGAAAAAGAAAATGCCAAAGTTCAACTCCAAGACGTAATGTTGGCAGGCACGTGCCGGGTGCCCGCGTGCCCTGGTAGGGAATGCCCGCGGGAATGGAGACTCAGGGCTTGGTTTTGTGGAGGAGGTCCCCCGGGGCCGGGGCCTGTGGGGAGATGGCCAGGCAAGGGAAGGACACGGCCCCCAACTCTAGCACCAGCCGCTGGGTCTCTCTAGCAAGATGGCTAGAGACACTGCTGTGCCATCCATTCTAACTGCTTCCAACCCAGCCCCTGCTGTGTGTCTTTGAGGAAATGATTCACCCTCTCTGAGCTCAGTTTGCTCGGCTGTCCCGCAAGAAACATCCTGACTTGATTCGCAGGCTGCTCTCTGCAGAGCACCACAGACGCCCTGGAGGGGGGTGGGCGGCTCTTTGTCTAGCCTGGAGAGAACTCCATGAGCATCCTGGCCTCAGTTTCCCCAGATAAAAGGAGGTGTGAGAGGCCAACCCCCCCCCAGACGCCAGGCAGGAGCTCGCTCAATCCCCACGGAGATCAAGTTTCCAGCCCCCTCCATGGAGCCAAATAAACAGAGGGGAGACAGGCCGGCTCCCTCAGCGCCCACTAACGAGCAGATGCCGGAGCCACCGCAGCCACGGCTGCCACTCAGCGCATCTGGCTCCCGCGTCCCCAGGGGCGGCTCCCAGCCCCCTCCTGGGACCCAGGGGTGTGGGGGGTGGAGGGGGCCGAGGGCTGGTCCCCAGGGTTGCCTTCCAGCCGCCTCCTCTTCCCTGGTACAGGTGCTGGCCCTGAGATCAAACCACGCTACTAAAGAAAACCCGAAGCCGGGCAGCCGGGCCCGGCCGCACCCCCGTCTCTGAGATGGAGGCCAGCGGCTTTTGTTGTATAAATAACCTCGACAGCCTCCCATCGGCCACACTGCCATTTTCCAGGGCAAATCCGTCTGTTTTCTGGTCTTTTCTTTTTGTCCGTCGTGGGGCTTGAACTCTGGGCCTGGGCGCAGTCCCTCAGCTCTTCAGCTCAAGGCTAGCGCTCTACCACTTGAGCCACGGCGCCACTTCTGGTTTTCTTGGTGGTTAATTGGTGATAAGAGTCTCACAGACATTTCCTGCCCAGGGGGCTGGCTTTGAACCTCGATCCTCAGATCTCAGTCTCCTGAGTAGCTAGGATTACAGGCGTGAGCCACCGGCACCCAGCTTCTGTTTTCTTTTTTAAACTCGGCACACCTGTGTACTAGGCATAGCTGAGCAAGCCATATGATTCTAAGTCCTCAAAGATTTGATCATTTCTACCTGGCAAACTCCTATCCAGCCTGCAAAACCCAGTTCAGATGGCCTTTCTCACCTCTCCACCGTTCTTACCTCAGGCCCCTCCCTGGCTGGTTCCCTCCACAGGTTGCAGATGGAGAGTAAACAGTCAAGCTCTTCTCCCTCCCAGCCCCCACTCCTGAACAACCCACTTCAGCTGGGCCCGCGGGCTCCGCTCACCGCTGTCACTGTGGTCTGTAATGCAAGCCATCTCTGTGAGTGTTTGATTCCCGCCCGTTTTCCTTCCTGGAATGTCTATTCCTGGGGAATGGGGGCAGGGAGGGGGGTGAACAGACCACTCCGTCAACTCAAGGTCTGGGTGGAGAGGCTGCTTAACTGGCATTAGCCCCAGCAGCCCGCCTCGATTTTCCCTGGCACCTGTAACTCTCTCTCATCTGCACCGCCCAGCAAGCTTTCCTTCTGGTTTTACTGTGTTTATACTTTTTCTCTGGAATGTCTTCTATGGGGGAGAAAAGGGAAGGACATATGTATATTGCTTCGCAAATCATTTTGAAGCAAATCTTCTTTAACTTGGCTGGATCAGGAGCTAGACTAGCCAGGAGCCTGTGGCTCACGCCTGCAATCCTAGCTGCCCAGGAGGCTGAGATCTGAGGAGCTCAGGTCGAAGGTCAAAGCCTGGGCTGGAAAATCCATGAGACTTATCTCCAATTGACCAGCAAAAAGCCAGAAATGGAGGTGTGGCTCCAGAGGTAGAATGCTAGCCTCAGTAGGAAAAAGCTAAGGACCAGTACCTCACAAACGAACAGAAATTAGAAGGTCACCAGCAGCTAGAATCCCAGCAGGCCTTTCTTCCCCTACTGAGATTAGCCATGACCTTGATTTTTGCTCTTTCTTATTTTTTAAAATTTTAGTTATTATTATTGTTGTTGTTGGTCGTGGGGCTTGAACTCTGGGCCTGGGTGCTGTCCCTGAGCTCTTCATCTCAAGGCTAGTGCTCTACCACTTGAGCCACAGCGCCACTTCTGGTTTTTTAGTGGTTCATTGAAGCTAAAAGTCTCCTGGACTTTCCTGCCCTGGGCTGGCTTTGAACCATGATCCTCAGATCTCAGCCTCCGGAGTAGCTAGGATTACAGGCTTGAGCCACCGGCGTCTGGGGTTATTTTATTTTGTGCCTGTGGCACAGTTTTGCCATCTACACAGACATTCCCAGACCAGCGTTGGATGTTGCCTATCTTTTGCATGTCACCTGCACAGAGTCATGCCACACACATTTCTGGGTCTGACTCTCTTGCCCCAGGTGGCTAAGGAAGCGGCAGCCACGTGGATCGCAGCTCGCTCACTTCGTTTTGCTGTGCATTGTGTTACGGCCAGACATCCTCCCATCCAATGACGAGAGATGCAGAACCGACCCACAGCAATGAACAGAGGTAAGATGCTCTTGGATCTGTCTGCCTGGGCTGGTTTTGAAGCTAGATCTTCAGATCTCAGCCCCGAGAATAGCTAAGATTGCAGGCGAGAGCCACTGGTATTTGGCCTTTCAAATAATTTTTAAACATGACAAACTATCCAGGCCTGTAGGCATTCACACACATGGTGAGACCCAGGGAAGATACTCTCAGTGGAGGATCACAAAGGCGCGACGCCTGTGTGCTGCTGATCATATAAAATAGTGTTTATCGAACACTCTCCAAGAAATGGAAGCAAAAGGGTTTTTTTTTTTAGTTTTTGGTCTTTGTTTTTGTTTTTATTTTCTTTTTGTCTTGTTCATTTGTCTTCGGGAGGTCAAGGGGAGGGGACACAGAAATAGGGTGAACAAATGCAGCAGTGTAATTCACTGGACACCATGTGGAAAAGGAATTCTTCAAGTTGTGCATAGGGATGGGAGGGTGGGGCTGGGAAGGTGGCTCAGTGGTAGAGCGCTTGCCTTGCATGCCTGAGGCCCTGGGTTCGATTCCTCAGCACCACATAAGCAAAAAGAAAAAAGCCGGAAGTGGCGCTATGGCTCAAGCGGTAGAGCGCTAGCTTTGAGCTGAAGAGCTGAGGGGCAGCGCCCAGGCCCAGAGTTCAGGCCCCACGACCGGACCAAAAAAAAAAAAAAAGGGGGGGGGATGGGAGGGAAAAACTGGGAGAGAGTGAGGGAAGAGGTGACATTGTCCAAAAAGAGATGTACTTGTTACCTGACTTAGCTAACAGTAGCCCCTCTGTGTATACAAATACAAAATACAAATACAAAAATAAGAAAACAATTTAATTGGTCTAGATTTGTATAAAGGTAATACACAGAGGGGCTACATAGTTTATAATTACTTGTTTACTTTTTTTTTTTAAAGCCTGCTGGAATTTTGGTTGGAATGGCCCTAATGAATTCTAACACTCTGAGACTTTCAGCCAAAGAATATGGTAAATCTCACTTATTGTTTGGGGGACATTCTTAATAGTTCTCCGTTAGGTTTTATAGATTATTTTTTCCTCAGACAGGTTTTTAATGTATATTTGGCTGAATCGACCCCTAACCATTTTGTGCATTTCATGCTCTTCATAAGTGGCATGCTTATTGATTGAACTTCCGACTATTGATTGTCAATGTATAGAAATATAATTCATGCTCAAATACTTCCCTTGGGCCCTGCCACCCTGGTAAATGTACCGCTCACCCCAGGAGCGGGGTCCTGAGGGTGTGCAGTGAATAGGTCCTCTAGCTTTCACTTCCTGTCTTGCAGCACGTGTGTGTGTGTGTGTGTGTGTGTGTGTGTGTGTGTGTCCATTTCATTCTCCTGCCTTGCACCTTTGGGCTGTGCTCCACATTGCCGAGTCCTGGTAGGGAGGTGTGTGTGTGTGTGTGTGTGTGTGTGTGTGTGCATGCATGAGTGCGCATGCACACATATGTGTGTGCACTTATGCGTGTGCAACCGAATTATTCCCAGCTCCAGCAGGAAGGGCCTCCACTTTCACCAGCATCTAGGATTGACGACCAGGATTTCCCCCTCTCTTCTTTGCCAAATTGAAGACTTGCCTTCTATTTTTGTTGTGTTGAGACCTTTTAAATCATGGGCAAGGGTTGGATTTCATTAAAACAAATTCTTTTCCCGCCTTGGTGGAAATCGCCATGTGGCTTTTCTCCTTCATTCTGTCCATATGGTGAATAATAGCAACGCCTTTTCAAGTGTTAACTCACTTTGGCATTCTTGGGACCCACGTCGTCGGAGCTCATTGTATACATTGCCAGGTTTGTTTTACGTAAATAGGAGCGGATTTTGCCTCTTTGAGTGTGAGTGATTGTTTCGAAGTCCTCTTCCCTCCCTCCCCCCTCCTCTCATTTCCTTCCTTCTTTTAGTCATGCATTGTGAGTTAGTTGGTGTCATTTCCAAATATGTAGAGATCCCCCCCTAAATATCATTCTGTGTGTGAGTTCAGATTTAAACCTGTTGTGGTCTAGATCCTACCCTGCATGATCTCAGTCCTTTTCAGTTTGCTGAGACTGTTTTATGGCTCAGCATGTGGTTGGTCTGAGCCAATGTGTGCCTGGAAAATGTGTCTTCTGCCACTGTTGGAAGGAAACTGCTCTAAATGTCAGCTAGGTCCAGTTGCTGGAGAGCAGAGCATCGCTCGGGTCTTACACAGCCTTACTGATGGTTTAACTTATTTATTACTTTGTTTATGCCTGTGTGCTTGTGTGCTTGTGTGCGTGTGTGCGTGTGTGTGTGTGTGTGTGTGTGTGTGTGTGTGTGTGTGTGTGTGATGGTACTAGGGCTTGAACTCAGAGCTTTGGGCCACCATTCCTTAGTTGTTTTTTTTTAAAATTTAAGACTGGTGCTCAACCACTTGAGCCACAGCTCCACTTCTGATGTTTTGCTGGTTCATTGGGGATAAGTGTCTCACGGACTTTCCTGCTAGCCTTGGACCATGATTCTCAGATCTCAGCTCCTGAGTAGCTGGGATTACAGGTGTGAGCATCTCCAGTCTCTCCTTACCCTGTTAGCAGCTTCCTCTCTCTGCACTCTTAGCTCCCAGTATTACCACCCCTCCCCCCCCCAACTCCTATGCCCTGCCATCAGGCCACTGAACACATCCCACATCTCCCCAGATAGAGACTGCCATCAGTACCCTTGGCCATTGTCTTCGTCTAGACATGAAAATTAAAATCTCTTCTAAGTTCATATACTGGGGTATCAGGTCAAGCTGTATCAGGGTCAAAATTCCTCTGCCTCAGGTCTAGCTGCTTTTATATCTGAGCAGCAGCATATGGGAAGGGGAATTGGGAAGGAAAGATGGAGCCTGGACAGGAGCCAGAAATCTCTGTCGCTACCCCAGAGGATTCGCAGTGTGTGTCCCGGGCCTAAAGACTAAATAGCTCTGCATCTTCCTGCCTCAGGGCCTTTGCACATCTATTTCCTCTCCCTCCTCTTCCACCTGCAGTACTCTGGCACATGCAGGGAGAGGGGTGTTTATGTCCAGCTCACTTCTCTTAGGAGATGTTGGGGGTGGGGTGGGGTGGGGATGGGAATAGGGACCCTGGTGTGTGTGTGTGTGTGTGTGCGTGTGCGTGTGCGTGCATAAGGACCAGATGCACAGTGAGTAGCTGCTGCTTGCTGGAGGAGATGTTGGCTGCCTTGCTCAAGCTAATCATATGATAATTGTTTAAACTTGAACTCTGAGCCACGTGCTGTGTTTCTTTTGTATGTGTGTGGTTGTTGTTTTGTTTTTAATCCTCACAACAGCCCTGCTCTTCTCCCCATTTTGCAGTTGGGAAAATCAGGGTAGGTGTGCACACACACACACACACACACATGCTCAGCCACCTATGTGTCCTGTGTCCCCACACATGTACATACAGGTGCACGCAGGACACCTGACTGTGCTTCTCTGGGATCCATATAGTGACCACCTTGACCAGGACTGGGAAGCCATTGGTAGACCTCCAGGACCCTGAGTACCTGTGACTCAGGCTGAGCGGGGGCAAAGTTTATCCTCTGCTGCCACCTGGTGGTTGTTTTCCAGATGGCGACTATTGGAGGCAAAAGCCTCTCAGGGCCCTAATCAGTTTGAGCCCTAGGTCCAGTCCCCAAGGAGATGGAGAATTTGTGACCTTGAACCACAGTCGTTCCCCCCCCCCGCCCCCATCTCTGCCTCTCAACTAGCTAGGATTACAGAATTGAGCCACGGAACCTACCCTTGCCCTGTTCTTGAAGTTTCAGTGGCTTCCCAAACTCTCTGTGCTCACCAGAGACCCCATGCCTTTGCCTGAGCGACTCCTGGGGCTGCGTGACCTTTCCCTCCCACTCCAAAGAGACCAGTGACCTGGGGCTTGGGTGCCCATCCTCTGAGGACCCTGGTCTGATGTCCCCGAGCCGGACCAGGCCCCCATCGGGGGAGGGGGAGCATGCTCTTTTCATCCATTCGTTTATGACCCAGTTTCTAGTCCCGTCTCATGGAAGGCCCAGCCGGTCTTCCTGCAGCCATCCATTCCAGGCGCCTCCAGGGCTCCGTAGAAGGATGATTGGGGGACTTCTGGGGTCCCTACTCCCCACCAGGAACCCGCAGCTGTGTCTCCACTAGCAGCCAGCGTGTTGGTGTCACCCACGCACCAAATCTCCGCTGAGGTGGTGCTGCAGTTTGGGGGGAGGTCATGGGAAGGGGGCGCAGGGCGGCCCTGAGTGCCCAGAGCGGGGTCTTTCAGTTCTGCCTTTCCCCCGCTTCCCAGGACCACACATGCCAGCATCTGGTTTTTACAAAGCACATTTGAGAATCCAGGAAGGGTGAGGGCAAAGGTCAGGGGGTGGGGAGGAAGAGGGGAGCTTCCCCAGCCACATGCACAGGGACAATTTGGATCTGACCTTGGATCTGACCTTGAAGGGCTGGGTTTAGAAAATGTTAGGGTAGCCGGGGCACTGGTGGCTCACACCTGTCATCCTAGCTACTCTCAGGAGGCTGAGATCTGAGGATCGCGGTTCGAAGCCAGCCTAGGCAGAAAAGTCCATAAAATTCTTATTTCCAATTAGCTACTCAGAAAAAGCGGGAAGTGGTGCTGTGGCTTATGTGGTAGAGCGCTAGGCCTTGAGCACAAAGAGGCTCAGGGCGATGGCCTAGGACTGGCCAAAAAGAAAAGAAAATGCTAGAGCAGCGCTCACAGGATGCGTTTACTGAGCCATCCCCGTGTGTGTGTGTGTGTGTGTGTGTGTGTGTGTGTGTGTGTGTGTGTGTGTGTGTGTGTGTGTGTGTGTGTGTGTGTGTGTGTGTAAAGCAAACTTCTGTAAATTGCTTTAAAGAAAGCTGTGCAGGATCTGTGCAGAATCCACACAGTCTTTACCTCCACCGGCCCTCTCAGATCCTGGGAACTGATGATAACAGTCATCAGCGGCTTTGGGCCTGAAAGGCCGGTGGATGGGGAGGAGGCCGGGCCGGGGCCGGGCCTCGCCGGCTCCCCCAGGTGAGCCAAGCCGCCTACACCACCCTGCTGTCATTTTCCCAGCTTATAAAAAGCTCTTCCCACACAGGTTCCTCCCGCCATCCCGTGTGTGTATTTGTGGAGTAGTAAGTAGGTCAGATATTTCTGTCGCTAATTATTACTTGTAGGGGAAAAAAAAAAACAAGTTGGAAGCTAGCCTGGGGGAGGGCGTATCGGAAGCAGTATTGATCTTTGGAAACTTTAGCCTAATTTATCCCTGCGTGCAGGGCTGTGTTGGGATGTGCCAGACTGCCCACACCCGGGGGCCGAGGAGGGGAGACCCTGCGCCCCGCCCCTCACCTTCTGCTCTGGACAGTGGGTTTCTCAGCAGTTCCAAGGTCCCCCCCCCCCCAGTTTCCCAGGTCCTTGGTAGAAGGTGGATTTGGGGGTAGAGGGTTGGGGAGAGGGGACCAGGGATTTTTCCCTTCTGCGAATCAGTTCTTATTCTGAATAGGTTCAGAGGTGAGGAAAGAAAGAAAGAAAGAAAGAGAGAGAGAGAGAGAGAGAGAGAGAGAGAGAGGAAAGAAAGAAAGAAAGAAAGAAAGAAAGAAAGAAAGAAAGAAAGAAAGAAAGAAAGAAAGAAAGAAAGACATGAAGCCGGGCGCTGATGGCTCACACCTGTCATCCTACTACTCAGCAGGCTGAGATCTGAGGATCGCGGTTCAAAGCCAGCCAGGGCAAGAAAGTCTGTGAGACTCTTATTTCCAATAAACTACTCAGAAAACCGGAAGTGGTGCTGTGGCTCAAGTGGTAGAGCACTAGCCTTGAGTTGAAGAGCTGAGGGACAGCGCCCAGGCCCAGAGCTCAAGCCCCAGGACCGACACAAAAAAAAAAGAAAAGAAAAGACATTAGAGGAGGTTAAATATTAGGTAGGAAATTTTCCTGTGGGAGTGGACCTGTGCGTGGAGATGTTTGCTTCGGGTTGAACATGTGCTAGCCATTGTGACAGCCGTGCAAGATGCAGGACTCTGCTCCCTTGTGGTTGTTTTGTCTCCCTGTGTAGTCCAGACTGGCCTGGAACTCCCATTACTCTACCCTGCCCCTCCCCTGCCCTCCTCCTCCCCCAAAGTGCTGAGATTACAGGCATGCACTACCACACCTGGTCTTCATCCTGTGTATATTTAGGATTGGTGGCCCCTGGTGGTTGAGTTGCAGAGAGTTGAGATGATTACTTAGCTCAAGAAAATGAGTCACAGATTTAGGATTAAGAACACAGCCTAGCCAGCACTGGTGGCTCACACCTCTAATCCTAGCTATTACTCAGGAGGCCAAGATCTGAGGATGAAGGTTCAAAGCCAGCCCAGGCAGGAAAGTCTGTGAGAGACTCTTACTTCCAATAGACTACTCAGAAAAAACAAAAAAACGACAAGTGGTGCTGTGGCCCAAGTAGAAGAGCACTAGCCTTGAGCTAAAGAAGATCAGGGACAGCGTCCAGGCTGAGTTCAAGCCCCACAGCAACACACACACACACACACACACACACACACACACACACACACACACACACACACACACACACACACACACACACACACACACACACACACACACACACACGCCTTGAGCTAAAGTAGATCAGGGACAGCGTCCAGGCTGAGTTCAAGCCCCACAGCAACACACACACACACACACACACACACACACACACACACACACACACACACACACACACACCGGCCTGATGACAAGCCAGTACTCTAAGTCCCTGCAGAAATCCTTGGTCTTGCTACCCCAGTCTGCACAGCCCGGCAGAACCTCAGCTCTAATTAGTTGATCTTACCGGCTCTGAGACTTGTCAATGGTTTATGCAAAGTTATGCAAATATGCAAATCAGGAGTCAGCCCAGGGTACCGACAGCCAGAGGGGCTTCTGGGCTTCTGTGAGTCTCTGGTTGGCAAAGTTCCACCTGCAGAACTTCCTGGTGTCCTCTGGAGCAGGGAGGGAGCCCGGACCTGGACACCTGTCCAGGGAGGAATTTATTTGACCTGAAAAGCTTTTGATTTTGACTTTAAAGAAAGCAGACTTCAGTTTACTCAACTTGAAAATGGGTGTGTTGGTCTCCTCCAGTTTTAAGCTTCTGTGATACCGTGAATGTATGAAGGCTTCTGGAAAGGGTGATTTCTCTCTCTCTCTCTCTCTCTCTCTCTCTCTCTCTCTCTCTTTCTGAGAAAGCTATATTGCCCAGTGGTGGTGGTGGTGGTGGTGGTCTTCTTCTTCTTCTTCTTCTTCTTCTTCTTCTTCTTCTTCTTCTTCTTCTTCTTCTTCTTCTTCTTCTTCTTCTTCTTCTTCTTCTCCTTCTCCTTCTCCTTCTCCTTCTCCTTCCTCTTCACTTCCCCCTTCCCCCTTCCCCCTTCTCCCTTCCCCCTCCCCCTCTTCTTCTTCTTCTTCTTCTTCTTCTTCTTCTTCTTCTTCTTCTTCTTCTTCTTCCTCCTCCTCCTCCCTCCTCCTCCTCCTCCTCCTCCTCCTCCTCCTCCTCCTCCTCCTCCTCCTCCTCCTCCTCCTCCTCCTCCTCCTCCTCCTCCTCTTCTTCTTCTTCTTCTTCTTCTTCTTCTTCTTCTTCTTCTTCTTCTTCTTCTTCTTCTTCTTCTTCTTCTTCTTCTTCTTCCTCTTCTTCCTCTTCCTCCTCTTCTTCTTCTTCCTCTTCTTCTGCCAGTCCTGGGGCTTGAATTCAAGGCCTGGGCACTGTACCCTGAGCTGCTTTTGCTCAAGGCTAGTGCTCTACCACTTGGCTTTGACATGCCATGCCTACTCCATGGAGCTCAATTCTGCCCCACCCCCCCCCCCCCAAGCAGAAGTCACCTTTGCCCTCTGCCTGCCCTGGGGTCAGCCCCAGCACCCTTCATTCCCAGGATGCGGTGACCCCATGAAGACCTGCCGGCCTGTGTACCCCCAAACAGTGTGTGGCCAGAACAAGAATACTTGCTGATAATATGGGGAGACTGCAGCCAGCGTGCCCTCCCTCCCGGCCTCCCCTCCCCCACCCCAGTGCAGAAGCTTCTAGAAGAAGCCACCCAGCTCCCCATCCAGCCCGACTTTAAACTAAAAATAGGTAGAAAGACACCCGGCTCCCCTCATTCCCTAATATAAATTTTAATTTTTAATAACTTGAGAGATCAGCCAACTATACCTGTGGGAAAATGAGGAGGAATCAGCCACATAAATTAATAGAAAGTGTATGTTCACATTATCTAACTGTATTAAGTGTGAATAATAATTAATTACAGAGTCTACGGGCCGCTTGTCATAGAGAATTCTCGCTCATCCCCCCCAGCGCCCCCCCAACGCTCTCCTTCAGGCCATCTCAGAAAAAGCAAGAGCCAAAGAAACTTTCCAGAATTGATGAAAATCATCAACGTGGAGGTAAAAATAACTTGTGCAGGGCATAATAACTTGGGAAGAGGGGCCGTGGCTAAGCGACTTGGAATATTCTTGGAACCTTCCAGCTCACGCTTTCTTTCCCTCCCATTCATTTGTTCCTTCACTCATTCCCTGTTACACCCCTGGGGCCTGTGAAGACCAGCAAGCCAGGGGAGAAGGGAAACTCTGGAGCCAGACTTTCTGGCTTCCAGTCAAAGCTCCTGGCCCTCCCAGCTGTGTGACCGGTAGCCAGTTGCTTTGAGAAGGGGGACAGGTTCCCGCGGAGCCCTGGCCTGCGCAGGGCACAAGAAGAAAGCCATCCTGCCTCTCGCCTGGACTCAAGACTCCACGGGAACAGAAGTCGGGGTTTAGCAGGTTTTGCAATCAAGGGGTTGGAACACATTTCCTAGTTAAGACTGAAAAGGCTCAAAATGCAGAGCCCCCAAACTGAGATTGGCCAACATCAAAATCAAGGTTCCCACGGGGCACCAGTGGCTCACGCCTGTGATCCCTAGCTACTCACGGAGGCTGAGTGCTGAGGATCGAAGTTCAAGGCCAGCCTGTGGAGGGGGGGGGTGGAAGGAAAAGTCCATGAGACGCTTATCTCCAATAAACCACCACAAAGCCAGACGTGGAGCTGTGGCTCAAGGGGTAGAGTGCTAGACGTGAGCGAAATAGCTCAGAGCTCCCGGGCTCTGAGTTCAAGACCCAGGACCAGCTCCCCTTCACCCCACATAAAGAGAAGCAGGGATTCCAGTGCTGCAGGGGGCAGAGGGGGAGAGGAGGAGAGCCGAGGAAGCTGTGAGGGACAGAAGCCATTGCTCTGTGGCCAGCAAAGCGTTCTTCACACCACGGTAAGTAACGGTGCAGGGTCAGGGGCCTGCGTGGAATCCAAGCCGTCCACAATGCAGGGCGCATCCATGAGACAAGTGCAGCCCTCGTTCCTGGCCTCACCACCGCAGCTGAGCACTGGCTTGGGTCCCAGCGCCTCCCCTACCCCCTTCTTACCGCTGATGTCTCCTGATCCAGCTCCTTCACCGTATTACAATGGAGACGGACAGCCTGGGATTTAATGATATTCCTCACAGCCAGGCCAAGCGCTGGGAACGTCCCCCACAGAGAAGAGCAAGGCTGATGTCATCTCCTCAAACACACGCTCATGTCCCCACCGTGGTCCCTAGAAGAGGCCAAAGGGCCTCCCGCAGTGAGCGTGAACTCACCCCTGAGCTGCCTCTGCCTGTCTCCTGCCTGGAGAGTACAGTTCCAACGGATGGAAACAGTTTCTCCTCATGTGCCGACCTCAGGGCCTTTACACATGCTGCCTGCTTGGCCAAGAATGCTTTTCCAGCCCCTCCTTTCCATGGTGGGATTTACAGATCACTTTCTCACAGGGGGTCTGGCCACCCTGGCCCCCCCCCCCCCCGGGCTCCAGTCCTCACACCAGCCAGTGTTGGGGTCCCTGAGCCCACCCACATCTGCAGGAGGGGACCAAGCCTGTTTTGCTGCTGCTGCTGCTCCTCCTCCTCATGCCAGTGCTGGGGCTTGAACTCAGGGCCTCATGTCCTTGCTCAGCTACTCGCAGCTTGCGCTCTACCCCTTGAGCCACCGGCTTTTTGCAGGTTGATTTGAAACCAGAGTCTCCTGGCTCTGTCCGCCCAAGCTGGCTCAGGCCGGGCTCCTCTGGTTTCAGCCTCTGAGGGCTGTCTAGCTTTGTGCGGTGCGGGAACAGGTCCTGGCGAGGTGTCGGCGTCCATGCATGGCTGCTGGACAGACGTGTCATAAGCGGTGGACGGACTCGCGGCGTTGGCATTGAATCCATGCCCTGGGGCAGGGGTCCCGTCCTGTCCTGGGCGCTGGGGATGGCGGGAGGACGCTGTGCAAGGAATGACAGCTGGTCAAGGGGCACAGCTCCGCGTGATCCAGTGGGACAGGCTGGGAAACCGAGGCCCACGTCCCATGGCACGGTGGCCGGGCAGGCGGGGGGGGGGGGGCTGTCCATCTCCAGGGCGATCGATCGCCGCTTGGCACACGCCGAGACCTTGTTAGGCTTGTTGACACAAAGAAGAGGAGACATCTTACCACACAGGCTTCTGGGAGCCTCTGTCCCTTCATGTTCTCTCTCCTCCCTTTCTCTCTCTCTCTTCCCTTCTGTCTGTCTGTCTGTCTGTCTCTCTGGAGGCAGCCATGCGCCCTCCCCCTCTCCACTCCTGACCTCTCCCCCCTCAGCTATGTCCAGCTATGTCCAGAGTGGTTGCACCCCCCCCAGCCCCCAGCCCTTGGATAATGAGGCAAGTTGGGGCCACGGGAAGAAATGGAAGCCCAGGGGCCCCTCTCCATCCTGGGCAGCCATGGGCACCCTGGTCCTCCCCAGAGTCCCTGTTCCTCCCCGGATCAGGGCGAGAGCCTGAAGAACTTACAATATGCTGAGGCCCAGGCCTTGAAGCATGGAAGCAGGGGACACAGAGTTCTTCGCATGTCAAAGCGTCTGCAGGAGCCGGCTCTGACAATCTGGATGGTTGGAGGCGATCAAACCAAGTTCCACGTGTCAGAGCAGGTGGCCAAGCAATCAGCTTGGCCCAGCTTGGTTCTAGGTGCTTTCAGACACGAAGAGGGAACCCATTTGGCAGACAGGGAGACTGAGGTTCTGGGAGGGGTCCTTTTTATTTTTTGTTGGTCGTGGGGCTTGAACTCCGGGCCTGGGCGCTGTCCCTCAGATCTTCAGCTCAAGGCTAGCGCTCTACCACTTGAGCCACAGCGCCACTTCCAGCTTTTTCTGCTTATGTGGTGCTGAGGAATGGAACCCAGGGCCTCATGCATGCAAGGCAAGCGCTCTACCACTGAGCCACCTTCCCAGCCCAGAACTAGAGTCTTTTCCAGCCTCTTGCAAATGGTCTATAAATCAGTCACGAAGAATCTGGACTTCCTCATCAGCCTATGTTTCTGACCTCCATAAGCATCTGGCATCTTTCCCTTTCTGGAATTTTCCACTTCTTGCTACCGGCCCTGGCTTCCAAACCCACCACAATGGTATAATGAAATAATAATAATAAAAAAAAATCACCAGCCCTCCTCACCCCTCCCCACCCCCAAACCCAACCTCTTCCCACTGGGTCTTTCTTTTCTAAAGATCTCTTTCTGTTCTCCTTAATAGTGTATGTTTGATTTTTGTGACATTTCAACAACTCCTTAACTGATCTTAGCATTTTTCCCTAAACTGGGGGAAAAAATGCACACACACACACGATAAAATAAAACACAGTCCTGGGGAGAAAAAGGGAAATTGTATGTTCTTTTGTTTACATGAGTACATAGAAAAAAAAATCATTCTGTTTCAAGTAGCCTTGGTGATTTTCTGTTGTGATGGTGAATGTGCCGTGGATAAAGCCGAGTTCCCAAAGCAATCTCGAGGGATTTCTTTTCTATTTGGGTGACCCCTGGGACACTTCTGCGTACAGAGCTATTTTTTGAGAGGAAAAAAAAAAGGGAAATGGGGAGAGGTGGCGCATTCCGTGCCACAGTTCACTCCGACGCTAACTTATCCTGATGGTGACTTATTTTTATTTTTATTTAATCTGATGTGTTGATGTAATTGTTAGTATTTTACGTTTGACCTTAAACCAGTATAATTTATCTTGAGCATGCCAGGAGAGTCAATGGACTTAGTGACCAAGAAACAGCCAATTTTCTTCAACTGTGACCCGGTTTTGTACATTGAGTTGACAAAGAGTAAGGTTAATCTGGGAGGGGGAGGGCAATACTGCTTTTTCTGTTACTTGCTTGGGTTGTAATTTAGTCCTCAGAATATTCTTTGAAATAGAATAGAAGCTTGTTTCCTCTTGCCCAACATTTCTACCAAGAGGTTGTATTTTCAGTGGAGTCCTGACCCAGACATTCTGGATGCAAAATGCACAGATTCAGAACGAAAAATCGCCCTCCTGTCAGAGGCTCACACTTGTAATCCTGGTTACTCAGGAGGCTGAGATCTAAGGATCCTGGTTCAAAACCAGCCCGGGCAGATAAATCAGAGAGACTTTTATCTTCACCTAACCAGCAAAAAGCTGAAAGTGGAACTGTGGCTCAAAGGGTAGAAGAGCTTGAGCAAAAACAATAAACTAAACATGCCTGTAGTCCTAGCTACTCAGGTGGGTGAGATCTGAGGATGCAAATCCAGCCTGAGCTAAAACGTTTATGAGATTCCATCTCCAATTATCCAACAAATAAAAAATGCTGGACTAGAGTCCTGGATCAAAAGGGTACAGTCCTGGTCTTGAGTAGCTAGAATTACAAGCTGTACAGGGAGTTAAGACAAATCCTTCTTTCCTTTTAGTCATTTATGTCGTCTACTTACCGTGGCAAGGAAAGTCTAAAACACCCACCGATCCTCCTCAGAGCTGGAACTGAGCTCAAGTTTTACCGAGATGGTTCCATTGCTTCTAAATCAATGCCCAGTAAGTGGGGAAGATGGAACCCCATCTCTTTCTCCCTCTGGCCGCAAGAGACCTCCCTTGTTTACTCCTGCACTTCACTTTCTTGTTTGTGCTTTTTTGATATTTCCAAAATTTTGTATAATGATTTCTTTAAAAGGCAAAATAAATGCTTGGTTTTTAAAGGTTGGACCAATAGTGAGATTGCATGTTTCTCTCAATCCTTTGGGGAACAGAAAAGTGGTTGTTTGGGATGTACCATTGCTAAGAATGGTGGCGGGGAATTAAAGACTTTTTTTTTTTTTAAAGAGATAAGCAAAGATACGGAAGAGCGAATGGGAAACCCTGTCACTACCACCGATGACCACAGGAGGGCGCCTCAGGGTCATCCGGAAGCAAACTGAAGCCTAAGACCCGCCCAGCCAGCAGAGGCAAATGACCTATGAGAAGGTTCTGGAATATAGGCCATGACCCCCTCCCCCCTCCCCCCACTGCACATTACAGTTTACCTTGGCTCCTTCCATGTGTGAGCCTCACATCCACCCCTGAGGACCTCTGTGGTTCTCTCTTCCCCGGTGGGCACAAAAGGGCACTAACACTGTGTGTGTGTGTGTGTGTGTGTACCCTGTGCGTGTGCCATGGGTGTGCCTGTGTGAGTATGCACGTGTGTGAGTGTAGTATGCGTACCTGTGCCATGTGTGTGCCATGTGTGTAGGTGTGCACGCGTGCTCTGGTGTGTGTGTATGTGTGTGTGCAGGGCTGCAGACCAATTAACAGCCAGCCCCAGACTCACGAATGCAGCCCTCCTGAGCTGCCAACAGCACCCTCTTTTCAAAACCTCAAGTCTGGGGTGACCATATTAAAGACATTTGTCACCAGCCTTGTTTTCTCAAAGCAGAGAAAGCAAACCTCCCAACCATTTTCCTTAGGAAGGCAAGCCATGGGCGGAGGTGGGGGTGGGGTGGGCAGCCCAGGGGCTGGGCCTGGGGGCTGATGGGGTGCTGGGAAGGTTGGGGGTGAGGCTGGGGAACAGGTCCTCCTCCAGGACCCCGGGAAAGGGAAAAGAGCGCCGCCCTGGTGGGAAGCCATTCGGATCACTTTGTGCAGGGGCATCTCTTTGAGAACCACAGCATGCTGTTCCTATTTTAGGATGGACAAACGGAGGCTCAGGATGGTTAAGTCATATGCCCGAAGCCTCCCAGCTCTTCCTGGCCACATAGAATGAAAACATCAACCCTGGAAGGTTTCAGGCTCCCCTACCTCATCTCTGAGAAAGAGATGGGCTGGGAAGGGGGAGGTTCCTCCCATGGGGGAAAACAAGACAGGTGGCAGGTTGGCAGGACTTGGTGGGGGGCTGAGGGGAACCCCACTATCCTCTCCCAAATTCTAGTGGCTGAGGGAAGGCAGCACTGGAAATCAGTTTCCCTCACCCCCCATTAATGCATGCTTTACTTACACTTCTTACCATAATTACTCTGCAGTAATTAACAAGGGAAAATAACACATCTGGGTCGATATTGCGGCTCCAAACAGATGCGCATGCCGCCGAGTCCTTATGGTTATTTACAAATCCTCCCGAGAGTGTGCCTGTTACGCATTGGCAGAGCCAAGGAACCTGGCCCTTGCTAGTTACCGGGGCTGGGTGTGCAGGGAAAGGGGGTGCAAGGGCATGTCATTGGGGCCAGCGGCTGCGTGGCCCTGCTGGGCTGGGCTGAGGCCTGTGGAGGCCAGGGAGGCAGCAGTGTGCTGGGCAGGGCCACTGCCAAGGCCCTGGGGTAGGAATCTTTCCCACATCTGGAGAAGGTCCATTGGTCGGCATGGCTGGGCTGAAGCAGAATGGGGATAGGCTGAGACCTTGCAGGGCTCTGGAAGCCACTGGACAGCAGCTAGGTGTTTCTCGAAGCTCAGCGTGACACCCTATTGTGGGGGTTGGGGGTGCTTGTAGCAAGATCACAGAAAGCCTGACTTGGCACCAGTTCCAAAGGGGTTGCTGACTGTGTATCAGCCTGAGTGCACTGGGGAGGGGGAGACAGGAAAGGGGGACCCGGGGGAGGCTGCAGGGGAGGGGAGGGGTCCTGCACACAGCTGGGTGTGGTGACCCCCAGAGGCCTCACCTGCCCACGCGGCCTTCTCTGTGCACCCCTGTCTCTCTCCTCTCTCCCTCCCTGTCTCATAGAGGAAGCCCAGTGCCAGGAAGTTTCTCTGGAGCTCTCTTGGGCCTGGGTGTAAGGCCCCACCCCGACACAGACCAGCCCCTGCCTGGACCTCACTGAGACCCAGTCCACTTTGAGGGGGGCACACCTGGAAGCCTGGGGGTGGGGGACCCCCCAGGGTGGGTGTGGTGGGGCCCTGTGTGTGAGCAACAAGATGGGGTACCAGAGGTCGGAGGGCGTGGTGGGGTGGGCACAAGTATGGGGGGGCAGCGCCTTTGCAGGACTGGGGGAGGGGAGCTCCAGGACAGCCCGACTCAGGCCCCTTCCATCCTTTCTTATTTACTTTTTGGTTGTAGGGCTTGAACTCAGGGCCTGGGTGCTGTCCCTGAGCTTTTTCTGTTCAAGGTTGCCACTGTGAGCCACAGCGCCACTTGTGGTTTTCTGGTGGTTAACTGGAGTTAAGATTCTCACAGCCTTGACTGCTGGGGCTGGTTTTGAACTACGTTCCTCAGATCTCAGCCTCCTGAGTCGCTGGGATTACAGGTGTGAGCCACTGGGGCCTGGCTCCCTTCCATCCTCTTTATGGGCCCCCTTGCTTGGCCTAGTGGTGCCACCCAAAGAAGCCTCTAGAAGCCTCCCCTCTCCTGCAGGGGGGCCATGTTCACCCCCCACACACACACACAGGGTGTCAGGAGGGCTGGGTCTCCTGGGACCTTCACAAGGCAGAGGGAAATGCTCCGGAACCTGGGCGGGGATGCTGGAGATCAGGGGGCAGGGGAGGGAGGAGAGGACTGGGGGGGAGGGGGGCGGCTTCTGGAAGAAAGGCCCTCCCCAGGGCAGGACCCCTGGGCGGCCTCCGTCTTCCTGGGCCCTCTGTGCAGCAAGCAGGACTGAGCTGCTCTTACTGTAGGTGTCTGTCTCCAATCCCTGCTTCCCAGTTTGGGGGCTTTCTGGCTGCCTAGGTGTTGGGGCGACAGGCAGAGGGAGAAGCCACTAACGGATGCAGGGAAAGCCCAGGAGTCACCCACATAGGCCAGGTCACTGTCACCTGGTGCTCTGTAATTCCCTGCCCTGTCCTGGGGTTCCCACCCCTGCTTCCCTGCCCTCCAATTTCTACACCCCGGGGGCCTTGGACAATGATCTCTCCTGCCCCGGCTCCCCAAGGGGCCTGGCCTCCCTGCCTGTGGCCTGTGTCTCTGCGGACTTTTGCAGGTGGTGTGGTACGAGGAGGGGGCCCCCCAGAATGGCAGTCAGTGGGGTGGGGGAGAGGGGTACAGCCCGAACCCCTCCCCAATCTCCTCTCTGTGCCGCCTGCTCCCTTCCCTCCTTCCCAGATCCCAGACCTTCCTCCTACTCTAGCCTTGACACTGGCCCCTCCATGATCCATTTCCTTTTTAAGAAAGAGTTCTCACCATCACAGGCAGAGAATGAATGAGTGAAAGAATGAATGCATGTCAAAAGCACTTCTTGCTTGTTTTTTTTTTTTTTTCCTTCCGGTTGTGGGGCCTGAACTCTGGGCCTGGGCACTGTCCCTCAGCTCTTCAGCTCAAGGTGAGCGCTCTACCACTTGAGCCACAGTGTCACTTCCAGCTTTTTCTGCTTATGTGGTGCTGAGGAATCGAACCCAGGGTCTCATGCATGCAAGCACTCTACAACGGAGTCCCCTTCCCAGCCCCCTTCTTACTTGTTTTGAGCTGTAGCTCAGGCTGGGTTTGAACTTGACATCTTCCTGCCTGAGCCTCCAGATTGCTGGGATTACAGGCCTGTGCCACCAGATGCATTGCGCGACTGTGTGTAAGTAAAGATGAGGTATTTGCATGGTAGGGGCGGACATGTGTTTATCACCCCTGCTGTGGTTAAACACTGTCTACAAGAACTTTCCATGACCATGAACATGCTTTGTGTACCTTTTCCAGACTCGGCTAGCCTCCAGTGTGGCTGTTAGAGCCTGAGGAACTGAAATCACTGTGAAGTTAATTAGCCGCAGTGAGTAGAGAGGTCCGGTGGCCGGCACTTGGCTGCATCCTGTCCCTCTGTCTACCTCAGTCCCTGGTGAATGATGGGTGGGGCTTTCAAAACCACCTGTCAATCTAGGGACCAGATGACCTTCCCAGTCCCAGCTGAAAGACAACAGCTGTGAATACTAAAGGAGACACAGCCAGAGTCTTCCTCGGGTGCCACCTGTATAAATTTCAATAATAAAAGAGATGCATTCATCAGACCTGTCAATCAGCGTGGGGCGAAGACACCTCTCAGCCCCTCACCTCCCAGACAAGCGATTCTCTGGGGTTCACTGCATGGCTGAAGGCTCATGGCCCCCAGGGTGGGCCTTCCCTTCCCTTCTAGACCTCTGTCTGTCTGTCTGTGTGTCCACCTTTCTTAGCAGTGGGGACCAAGATGACTGCTGGCTCAGCTGTTCTCTGTGTGTCTGGTGTCCCTTTGCCTGTCCTCTTGTAAGGAGGCCTGGAGCAGGGAACATTCTGGGGGCTTACTCTGGGTGGGGGGAGCCCCTGCTTGGTCTGGTTGTGGGATCATTCACCCTGTGGTCCACCCATGGGCAGCCCTGTGGCTTACCTCACCTGCACCCCTCTCCTGTCTGTCCCTGCTCCCCCCCTCCTCTCCCTCTTCATAGCCAGGGCCCTGCAAAGTGACTATGTCGGCCCTGACTGGTGGAGGAAGGCTCCAGGGAGAAGGTGACACCTCTGTGGTTTCTTGGCGACATGGAGAATTTGGGCAGGAAGATACAGGGGTCATAAGAGAGAAGGGGGAATCATCAGGTTTGGATCACGAAGGGCCAACGTGGGAGACGATGGGAGAGAGAAGGGGTCAGGGATGGTTATGTGGGTCCTGAGGTTCAGCCCCCTTCCTCCCTTCCACCCTCTCTTGTTCTTTCTTGCCATGTGATACCTTCTGCCAGGCTGTGGGCTCTTCACCAGGTGAGACCCTCTATCTTGGACTTTCCAAAATGATAGGGTTCTGTTACAGCAGATCCCAAGCATCTGTAAGGCCAGGACTTTGGAGTGTGGGGGTCGCTCCATTCATGTAGAGGAAGAAGCAATGGCTGGGTGGCCACAGAGCACCCTCTGGGGAAGGAGGCAGCTGGAGAGGGGGCAGGGAGAGAGCCTTGCCCTTTATTCTTGGTCCCTGTGACATACCCAACTTACCTGAACCTGTCCCAAAGCAAACAGATACAGGTGACATTCTTATGCACAGGAAAACAATGGCCAGATGAGTGTCTATTCAGAAAGAGCAGGTGCAGTTAGATACCACTTCCTGCCACAGAGCATTTGGCTTTGGTTTAGAGATCATTAGGTCCCATCCTCAGCTGCACTGGGGGTCCATGGGATGGGGTGTGGGGGGGGGGAGAAACCTGCCAAGCTATGAAAATGAGAGTTCCCAAGGCCCAGCCCTGCACACAGGGATAGTTGAGGCAGCCCTACTCTGAGCAGGATGGGGCAGGACTCACTGGCAGCGAAGGGCTTGGGGGGAGCAGGGCTGGCATGGAGGATGTGTGTGGGAATTTTGAAAAAGAAAGAAAAGAAGAATTGAGTTGGGGGTGTGGATGCTTAAACAGGACAGAATGAAGCAGCACAGATGCACACAAGTGGCTTCGCTCTCTGCCCTGGCATGTATGATGACCCTGGAGTCTATTGATGAAAACGCTCGGCCTTCACAGACAACTCCCCAGGGAGCCCTTGGGGGCTGGTCATAGGCAGGTTTGTGGTGGGGCGGAGGGTTTATACAGACACCTTCCGTGTGTGAAAGGGAGGGGGGTCACCTTGGGGTTCAGTCCCTGCACTGGCTAGCCAGCCCAGCAGGCTCCAAAACTCTCAGGAGGGGCTCGGGATGGTGGATCTTCATTGTCAACTTGGCTGGATTAGGAAGCAAGGAGGGGATTTTATAAAGCACCCCTTTGGGTGGGTTTCTAGGCCAGCATTAACTGAGGGGAGAGACCCCGCCCTGAAGGTGAGCCGCCTCTCAGCACAGGCTGAAGGCCCGGGAGGAATTATGGAAGGGAAAAAGAGAAAACTCTAGTCCAGGTCTCTCCTCCTGTTTCCTGGCCACGGGGCCGTGAGCATCTCGGCTCCACCATTCCCTTCCTCCATGGTGCTCCATCCCCCAGCAGACCCAGGTGCGTGGAGTCCACAGGGCCCCCAACCTCTGAAATCATGAGCCAAAATAAACCTCCACTTCAGCTTGTTCATACCAGGTGTTCCATCGCGGTCATCCCAAACGAGCTGACATGGTGGGCACTGCAAACTGTCAGAACTGCTTTGAAGACAAATCTCACTCTAGATTTAGTGGCTGGGACATTGGGGTTATCTGTTGAATAGTGGCTGTATGGAAGGTTGGGATTCCCAGCCAGCCACTCATGTGTCAGAATCACTTGGGAGACAACTAGAGAAAACAAAGGGCTAGGCTGATTGGAAGACAGTGGGGCCCGAGGCCTCTGCCTGACTGTCCTCCGGTTCTCTGGGTAATTCTGAGACGAGCGTGGAGAACCAGGACACTGGGGGCACTAGATCTCAGCCAGGGGGAGTTCAAGGGTACTGATCACTTGGTGATACTTCTGAAGAGTGTGCTATCAGTCTCCCGTTGTGGGCGGGACTGGGGATCAAAGTCAGAAAGGTCGTGCTAATGTCCGGTGACGCTTGAGAAGTACTAAGTCAGGGAATCTCAAAGCAGATGTGGGAAATTCAGTGTACCACACAGGACTGGGGAGGAAAGGGTGGATTTATAGTAACCAGGCTGTGTCAACCGCTGTGCATTTGAAAATAAATATAGCCAGCTCTTTCCTCAGGTACAAACAATCATAAATTCCAGATGGATTAAAGGCATAAGTATAAAGGACAAAATAACAAGATTGCTGTATAGAAAAATATTTTCAAAATGATGGGGGGAGGGAAGGGCTTTAAAAACATGACATCAATCCCAGAAGCCACGAAGAGAAAGATTGACTCTAATTTGTTAAAATTAACAAAGGTAAAAAAAGGCATATGACATGTCAGAAGAAGATATTTATAACCTGTATAGAGAGCCAAGGATTAGCAAACATGAGATATTAACTCTATGTACAAATTAATAAGGAAAGGAGAAGTCGAGAAGAACAGACCGGTGATAGGAAGCATTAATGATCAGAAGGGGAATCAGAAAACATACATTTACATGCTGATAAGTATACCCAAAGATGCCCAACTTCATTAAGAATTGAATAAGCATAAATTAAACAATAGATATTTTTACTTCTCTGGTGAGAAAAAAAAAAAGGTTGAGACCTGAATTAAAGAAGACAGGAGGCTTGAGAGAACTCAAATGTTAGTGAAAAGCTAGTGCTGGTGGCTCATGCCCGTACTCCGAGTTATTCAAGGAGAAAAATTGAGATCAGAGGATTGAAGTTGGCCCTGGACAGGAAAGTTCATGATTTACCTCCAGTTAACCAGCAAACTAGAAGTGGAGGGTGACTCAAGTGGTAGAGTGCCAGCCTTGAGTGATAAGGTTAAAGGACACACAATAAATAAATAGATAAATAACCAATGAAAAGAGCATGGCTCCAGTGGTGGAGCACCTACCTGCTTGTCAAGGGTCAGAATCTACGTTACCCCCTATCTCCCTCCCCCACAAAAGGAATTTTCAACTACTTTTAGCAGTAGTTGGACCCTGGTTGGGTAGCGGTGAGTAGGGAAAGAATTCATGTTGGTGAATGGGGTTACCAAGGATGCATTTTAACCAAATGTTAAATTGAGTTTCTAAGCACATATGAGGTTGGCTTCTCTTGAGGTGACTCCATGAAGAATCTTTTTTTTTTTTGGAGGGGGGGTCATGGGGTTTGAATTCTGGTCCTGGGAGCTGTTCCTCATTTCTTCAGCTCAAGGGTAGTATTCTATTACTTGAGCCACAGCACCACTTCCGGTTTCCTGGTGATTAACTGGAGATAAGAGTCTATGGCCTTTCTTGCCTGGGCTGGCTTTGAACAGCAATGCTCAGATCTCAGCCTCCTAAGTAGCTAGGATTACTGGCATGAGCCACCGGCACCAGGCTTCATGAAGAATCTTTGAAGGCATCCTATCATAAGATCATGATAAAGAAAGCTAGACTTGTCTTTGGACTTTGAAAGGTAGTCATTAATAATAATAATAATAATAATAATAATAACAATAACAATAATCATGCTAGATACCATCAGCTTGGATGTGGTGCTTCCTGTGTGCCTCGCATTGCTTGAACTTCTTTCCACATAGGAATCCAGTGGAATTCTGCCAGCTGAGGCTCAGTTGGTGAGTAGCCTAGCAGATAAGGGTTTTGCTTTAAATGGCGTGACCTCGGTGAGGGACCCACTTCACTCTCAAAGCTGCTGCCAAGCTGAAGGTTGCTACCCTTACTAAACTCTTCTCATTGGGATTCTAAGTTTAACTCAGCCTATTTACTAGCTCCTTCTCCTTAAAGCTCTGCGATCAACTTGTCTAAGATTTATTCATGATCTGGTTTCAAGCATTCTACTCTTGAACTCTTGGGGCATCTCTCTGCAGCGAGCAGCCATTGGCAACCATTTTATTACTTCCCCATAGGAGTTGTCCGGCCCTTCGTGACCTTGTAAGGTCTCTGGCTGCCTGTGACATTTTAAAATACTAACTTTGGGGTTCTTGTCTTAAAGAGAGGAAAAATCAGGTTCAAATTGTGGCTCTTTAGAAATGCATAAAACATGAGCTAGGCTTTTAATGGAAAAGTCACCTTCCCATAAACTCTGCCAGGCACAGCTGGGATGGGCAGATTGAATCCCTCCTTCTCTCCCTCCCCCCTCCCCCCCTGCCCCCCCCCCCCTGCCCTGCTCCGCTTTCCAAAATCTACAGCAAATATTAGATTATCCTTAACTGGGGCCACCTCACCTCTGGTCTGTTTGTGGCAGTGAAAGGCCAGAAGTACTGGACCACAGTTAAACTTGAGGTTGGAGCATCGCACTGCAGCTGATTAGGCAAAAGAGCCCTCCCCACCAGGGCCAGGGGCCCTTTCTGCAGGAAAGAATGCTTTCCCTAAGGGAGGCCTGGGGAGGGGAGGAGTGGGACGGTTCAGAAATCTTTTTAGTCCTGGAAAGCAGGGACTTTCCTCTGGGAGGACCACGGAGGGGGAGCGAGAGGGAGAGCGATGAGGGAATTTGGGCTGTGATGTGTTTAACTGGATCTGTTTCAGAAAGTCCAGGCAGTGTCCTCTCAGGGCGCCTGTGACCTGGCTGACTGTTGAGAAACCACTATTGTGCAGGCGCAGGTGGCTCACGCCTGTAATCCTAGCGACTCAGGAGGCTGAGATCTGGGGATAGCAGTTGGAAATCAGCTCAGGCAGGAAAGTCTGTGAGACTCTTCTCTCCAATTAACCACCAGAAAAACCAGAAGTGGCGCTGTGACTCAAGTGGTAGAGTGCTAGCCTTGAGCTGAAGAGCTCAGGGACAGTGCCCAGGCCCTGAGTTCAAGCCCCATCACTATCAAACAAAAAAACAAAAACAAAAAGAAAAAAGAAAGAAAAAGAATAGGAGCCATTGAAATGTTGGTTGAATAAAACAGGTAATATGGCAGGTTGGTCTTCAGATCGTAGACCTGGAGACCAGACTGCCTTGCTTGTGTGATCAGTTCTGTGAACTGAACTTATCAGCTTCCTCCTCTACCACCTCCACTGCATCTTAGTTGCAAAAAGGGAATAGTTTTAGAGGAATAGACACACGTTGCTATGAGGATTCAATGAATTAACGTAAAGATATTAGAAAAACTGTCTGGCACTATTAAAGAAAACAAAGAGCAAGTTAACCCTCAGGCAGAGGCCAGCAGATAAAAATAGGGTGCTGAGTTGTAGCCACTTGTAAGAGCTGCCCACCCATCCGATCCTGCCTGGTGCCCCCATGACGTCTCTTAACTCCTCTCTTCATGACCCCCCCCCCCAATTCTAATAAATGTCCTGTGGTCCAAATACACAAGGCCACATCCTGGTCATAAGGCTCAGCACAATATAATTCCCCTTAATGGTACATACACAGTCAGGACTGTGCATGAACCCTTAATTAAGGCCTCACATGTGTGCACTGCATATTAGTCATATCATGATAACACAATGCATTGTGGGAATGAGCATGCACATTAAAAACATGCTATATGGGCTAGGAAGGTGGCTCCATGGTAGAGTGCTTGCTTTGTATCCTTGAAGCCCTGGTTCGATTCCTCAGTACCACATAAGCAGAAAAAGCTGGAAGTGGCACTGTGGCTCAAGTGGCAGAGCCTAGCCTTGAGCTGAAGAGCAGAGGGACAGTGCCCAGGCCCAGAGTTCAGGCCCCATGACCAACACACACACACACACACACACACACACACACACACACACACACACACACACACACACCCCTGCTATATAACCATCAAAGGGAGGGACCTTCCTCTCCTCCCCTCAGCCCAAACAAACAAATTGTCCGTCACCATTCCTTGGGGCCTTGGAAATGTTTTGCTCAGTCCCTCTCCCACATTGTGGGAATGTATTCCCACTTTATTCTCTTGCTACTCACATTACCTGTGAGTGTTTCAGGAACCTCCCTATTCCTTGTTATGGTGAGATGACTTGCTTTGGCTCCAGAATGAGAGCAGAGGTGACAGGGGGTTTGACTGGCCCTTTAGGGACCTCTGATCTTCCACGAGAGCTCACAGAGGAAAAGCTCAGTTCAAGTGGTGGACTGAATCTAATTCAAAGCCTGTGGCCAAGCCAGGCCCTCCTGCGACCTGAGCCCAGCCCAGCCAGCTAACTAGAGGCTCATAAGGAAGAAAAACAAATGCATATTATGTTAGTTTTTGAGTGATTTGTCACACAGCATTAGTGCAGTGATGATACTATGCAGATACACTTCCTAGGATGAACAGTTCTTTAAATGGCTCAAGTGGAGAAACAGAGAGAGAACCACAAAGTTGAGTTCCCAAGAAAGAGTGAAGTAGACTTTATTTATTTATTTTTTTGTCATTGGTTGTGGGACCTGAACTCTGGGCCTGGGCGCTGTCCCTCAGCTCTTCAGCTCAAGGCTAGCGCTCTACCACTTGAGCCACAGCACCCACTTCCAGCTTTTTCTGTTTATGTGGTGCTGAGGAATCGAACCCAGGACCTCATGCATGTGAGGCAAGCGCTCTACCACTGAGCTACCTTAACAGCAAGTAGACCTTATACTTTTTCCTTGGTTTAACTGTCTTGAGATTAGCCAGATGGCTACATCTGGCTTATGAAATATGAGAGGAAGTCCAGATGGCTCTCACAGGGGCATCAGTGTAATCCAGGCTTAATTCTTGGCCAATGTTAACAGGAAGGCAAGAAGGAGAGAGAATGGATTTAAGTTCTATACTCTGTGAAGTCCTAGGTGCAGGACACATAGGTAGGGACACAAATGCTTAATTCCCGATGCTCTAAGACTTAAATAGATAGACAGATACCAATAACTCATACCTCTGGTCCTAGCTACTTAGGAGGCTGAGGATTGAGGTTCGAAGCCAGCCTGGTCAGGAAAGTCCATGAGCCTCTGATCTCCAATGAACCACCAAAAAGGTGGAAGTGGAGCTGCACTAGCCTTAACTGAAACTGCTTAAGGACAGTGCCCCGGCCCTGAGTTCAAGCCCCAGGACCAGCATGCACAAACAAAAAGACTTACATAAAATAAGTATATAATAACTTGACCTTCACTATGTAAGATCTTTCTAAACATAAGTGTGGAGAACCATGGAAGAAAAAAAAAACCCACTGACATTTAACTGGATCAAATTTTGAAACTTCCATAAGGTCAAAATTACCTAGACAAATTAGAAAGTCTAGGTAATGGGTAAATTATGGGATATCTATACAGCAGAGTAGACCTGGCCTTAATATAAAAAAAGGTGTTCTAATAATTTTAGATAAAGCACACTATAAAATGGTATGAAGTATGACCCCCTTTGTAATTAAAGAAGTGTGTGTGTGTGTGAGTGTGCACGTGCATGTGTGTGTGTAAATTTGCAGGGAAAAAAACCCTAGAAAAATGTATACTAAATATGAATACAAAATATAAGTATGCAGACCCAAAGAAACATGGTTTCCCTTATTTGCAATAACTAGTATACATCTAGGATAATCTTACCAGACAAGCAGAAAAGGTCTAAAGCTATGTACGGAAGACCATATAAGATGATGCTAAGTGAAATGAACCCCAAGATAGGAACACAAGGTTTTTTCTTTGATGCTGTTGTTTTTAATTTTTTTAATAATATTTTATTTTATTGTGAAGGTGATGTACAGAGGGGTGACAGTTACATAGGTAAAGTAATGAGTACATTTCTTGTTGAACAGTGTTAACCCCTCCCTCGTTTTCTCCCATTTCCTTACCCCCTCCCCCAAGTTGTAAAGCTCATTTCCAACATAGTGGCTTGTGAAGTATCAGTGTTGCATTGGTTTATCCTTTGGCCTTTGTTGTTGTTTTTAATTATTATTATTTTTTTTGTCGGTCATGGGGCCTGAACTCAGCCTGGATGCTGTCCCTCAGCTCTTTAGCTCAAGGCTAGTGCTCTACCACTTGAGCCACAGCGCCACTTCCAGCCTTTTCTGCTTATGTGGTGCTAAGGAATCGAACCCAGGGCTTCATGCATGCAAGGCAAGCACTCTATCACTGAGCCACCTTCCCAGCCCCGATGCTATTGTTTTTGGTGGCTATATGATTTTTTTTTGTTTCGTTTGTCTGTTCTTTCCCCTATGATATCACCCCTGTTGTCACTGTATTTGGTTCTGGTGCCCTGCATCTTGTATATATACATTTTTCTAATGTGGGGAGAGGAAGGGAAATAACAAAATGCTGAAACAAGGATTCAGGTTGACCCATTGTAACAATGAGATGTACAAGACACTATGTTGAAAATGAACTTTACAATTTGAGAGAGGGGATGAGAGAGGAGCTGGGGAGGGGGGAGGGAAGGGATGGTAGGGAAAATCAAAGGAGGTGGTAAAAATGCTTCATAGGAAATGTACTCATTACCTTATTCATATATCTGTAACCCCTCTGTAAGTATCTTTACAATAAATTTTTTTAATGTAGGCATGGTGACTCACACCTGGAATCCTGGCACTCAGCAGGTAGAGGCAAGAGGAAATCCAGTTCAAAGCCAGTCTGGGCCACATAGTGGGACATTTGTCTCTACAAAATCAAATAGCAACAATGAAAGGAGAGTATGTATCTGATAAGAAAGTTTTCTGGTGATTTAGTTATTTCTAGTTTCACTCCCCCCTCCTTTCATTTATTGTTCTTTTTCCTCTAAAATATCTCCCCGGCAGACTTAAAAATAATAAATAGTACAGTTTTTCAGGATGCAGACATAGCTGTACTTACAGGGAAATTCACAACATCAAACAATGTTATCATTGAAAAGAGAAAAGGAGTCCGTTTATATGCTAAAGTGGAACAAAAACAACCCAAAGGAAATGGTAAGAAAACTATTAATAATAAGGACCAACACTAAAGTAAACAGAGAACAAAAAGATTCTCAGGGGGACCTGATAACCAAGCCAAGAGCCTGCTCTTCAAGGGGCTAATTAAATACACAAGGCTCTGGCAAATCCAGTGTGGGGACAAAAGAAAACAAACAAAATGAAAAGATGGCATTTCAGCAATATGAAAGCAATCACCCAGACATGGGTATGGGTACGACATGGCATCTCATAGTAGTGCGGTGAACAACATCTGCATGAAATGGATAATTTCCCACAATTTCACTCACTACCCCAGATCTCAAAATATGATATTGGAAGTCCAGAAGGGAAAAAACTGGGAGAGAACGAGGGAGGGGGAGACACTGTTCAAAAGGAAATGTACTCGTCACCTCAATGTAATTCCTCTGCACATCACTTTTACAATAAAAATTGAAATAATATGAACAATATGGATATAATAAAGCTCACTAATATTTTATAAAATGCACACTTCGTTTCTGCTACAAAAATCAGCTCCAAGGTAAGTCCAGAAGCAGCAACTTCTCCCTTCATAGAGCCCTGAGGGCCAGCTCCCCTTCTGACAGAATAGAAATTAAATAAGTAGAAAGGGAAATGTTCTGCCAGGAACTCCACCAAACCGGCCAAGATAAGCGTCACAGTATTAGGCTGTATCAGGGAGATGACATCATTTGTCAGAGGCTAACATTTTCTCCAAAGCCACAGACAGCCACACCAGTCTCCGATTGGCAACTAGTTCTTGGCGAGGCCCAAGACCCAGAAGTGAGGTTCTATGTCATGTTGTATAAGTTGTATACACACACACACACACACACACACACACACACACACACACACACACACACACACACAAGCTCTGGGACAAATTGAGCCTTTCAAACTCAGCCAACTGCATCCTGCTTCAAGGCTCCTGATAGGTTAAGGCTTTTTGGCTTCACCGTTTGATGGCCATGCACTTGGGCCCTGGGTATCTTGTTAATGTTTCTGATCAAAAATAAAAAGCAAAGGTTGTGGTCGTTTCTTATTCCATTCTTGCTCTGTGCTGACATTTTCTAACTTCATCTGAGTCCTCTGTAAACATGAGCAGATGTTCATAACTGTATCCACAGAGTACATTTCCAAACGTGCCTTCTGAAACATCTGTCTGCAAGGAGTTACTGTAGGCACCCAAACCCAGTGTTGGTGATCAGATGTTAGCAGGTGTGGAGACCACACCATACTTGGCTAACCAGAAATAATAATTAGTCATACATAATTTTTCTTTAATAATATTAGTAGCTCTTGAGCTATCTTCACATGGAAACTTAATCAAGGGTGTATACTTAGATCAATAAGGCGTAGGAGGTGATAAAGACTGTGAAAGTGACAGAGACTGAGGATGATACAAGCTGGGAAGGTGACAGAGACTGTGAAAATGTCAGGGACTCGGAGGATGGCAAAAACTGTGACTATGTCAGACAGGAGGAGGATGATAGAGACAGTGAAGCAGACAGAGACTTAGATGTCATAAACAGTGAGGATGATAGAGGCTGTGAAGATGATATAAGTTGAGAAGATGACAGAATGTGAGGATGATAGAGACTGTGAGGATGATAGGCTCAGTGAAGACAACAGAAGAGTGGATGACAGAGACTTTGAGGATGATAAAGTCTACGAGGATGATAGAGATTGTGAGGTTGGCAACCACTGTGAAGATGATGGAGACTATGAAGATGACACAGACTGTGAGGGTCACCGAGACTGTGAGCGTAATAGAGACTGTGAAGATGATAGAGACTATGAGGTTGGCAGCCACTGGGACGATGATGGAGACTATGAAGATGATTGAGAATGTGAGGATGCTACAGACTCTGAGGGTGATAGAGACTATGGGGATGACACAGACTCCGAGACTGACAGAGACTGTGAGGATGATAGAGACCAAGAGGATGATAGAGACTACGAAGACAGACAACAGAGATTGAGTGGATGACAGAGTATGAGGATGATAGCAATGGTGAGGATAACAAAGACTGAGGATAGAGACTCTAAGGATGATAGACACTGTAGCTGACAGAGAGTGTGAGGATGACTAAGACTGTGAGGATAGAAGTAATGTAGATGATAGAGACTTTTTTTGGTTTTTTGTATAGGGAGTCTTGTGGACTTTTCTCCTCCTTGGATTTGAACCACATATTTCCAGATCGTGTCACCCTTTGAGACTCACGGGGCGTGCCCATTAGAATTTAGCTCCACCTTTAGCTCTGGGTCACAAACACTTCTGGATAATGACGTGTGGTCATGTATTACGGTTGCCATGCCGGCAGTAATAGTTGCATTCATCCTCATGATAACTCTATTTACGATAAAAAACAAGCATTTTGTATCCGAATTGAGTTTAAAGGATCCTCTAAAGACTGTGTAGAGATTTACTTTAGCATAGGAAATGTTTTGCCCCCAGGCAAGACTTTAGAGCCTTCTGGCAGCTCCATTTTGAAGGATTTGGTTTTTAGAAAACTTTCGTTGACTCTTTCCGGAAGGAAGAATTAACGATGCGAATGGCCTCCAACAACAAGGAATTTCCCTGTATCTGGAACAGCTTGACATCCTGCGTGAGCGAGGCAGGGACCTGGTGGGCAGCTGGAAATGGAAGACCTGGGGATCAGCCACTCAAAGGCAAGGTGACATCGATCACCTCCTCTCTCTTCTCTGGACAGACAGCCATCGCCCCTCTTTTCAACTCTCTAGAATGTTGTGCTTTTACATAATAACTTCTGAGCCCACAAGTCTAGGCTTAGGAATTTTTCCTGAAGGAAAAACATTCATTCAAAGCATCAAGTTATAGATTTAAAACCATTCAATGTAGGATTATTTACAAAAGCAAAAAAAACCAAACAACCCCCCAAACAACAAAACAACAACCCTCACAAACCCCTCCCCCCAAGCTAGAATCAACAAAAATATCCACAAATTGGAAGCAGCTGATAGAATAATGGCACATTTATGTCAGAATAATAAACTGGTTCTTAAAATAGTAAGAGTCAGGCACGATCGCCTCCTCTCACTACCACCGACACCAGAATGATGCTTGTTAAAATGACACAGTATTTCCAGGTGATGCATTATGGTCGAGTCTTGTTTTCTTCTTAGGACTTTACATACTTCCCCAGATTTTCTAGAATGAACACATAATGCTTTTGGAATCAGAAAAAAAACACATACAACACCAAAATGGTAATTAATTTTAGAATTAATATGTGAGAAAGGAGGAAAAACTTAAGTGATGATGTGAAATGAGAATAAAATAGAATATAAAATGAATATGTAGATCACAGCTATGTTGAAGTAGCAACAGACCATGCTTTTGAAAACTGTTTTGCCTAATTATCAATTAATCTGATGACCAATTCCCTCAAAAATTCATGCTAACACACGTGCATACTATTCACAGTTTTAGATGTTCTGTGTCTACTGAATTATTTTTTCCTCATCCACTTTGCCATTTTTTGATATGTGAGACACTTTTATCTAGTTGCCTAAGAGATTTCTCAATATCCTATTTATTTGTTAAACATTTGTTCCATACCTTGATCATGGTATTGCTTTATATCCTTGTGTATGTAATTGCTCTTTTTAAACCTACTTTTGAATAGTTGAAGGACTTGTTAGACTGTTTGTTAAAATCTTTTCTTTAATATTTAGTGTCTCTAACCCACCTTTCAGGGGTCCCCAAGACAAGAAAGGCAATCAATTATGAAACCTTCTGTCTCGATCTTTCATTACATGTCAAAGTTATGGACAAAGCTAGACACAATGGAGTTCTAAAAGATAAAAATACCTTTTATTATATGCTGACAATTCTATCAGTATAAAATGGCCAAGAAATGACAAGAAAGAATAAGACAGTCAATGGATTTAATGCAGGGTCGAGATTTAGGTGAATTCAGCTTGGGGAACTAGCTGTAGGCAAAGTGATCTGTGACCTATGGAAATTGAAGAGAAATTGAAAAAAAAAAGCCTTAAGGTGGTGAAATTTCTGGTGCTTTTATTCAACATTCTTTGTTTAGTTTCCGTCTCTCCCTCTTGATCTGTCTGGAAGAAGGGTTTAAGAAAAGTATCTCTTCTTAAATTTTCTCCCAGCAATATGATTTCGTTGAAAACCCTGAAAAGCAGAATTTATGACAAGATCTGTGTTCCGTTAAGCCATGTCTTCAATATCAGGATGGAAATCAGCTGCTATGCCTGGTCTCTGACACCATGTAGAGGGTCCCGTGGCTGGTGGGTGCTGGGCAGAAGTAATGACTATTTTAGTAAGGGCTGCAGCAAAGCTTAATTGCTCTGCCTGAAAGTGGGAATGGAAAGACCGGAAGCTGGATCTGGGTGAGGAGGAGCCTGGGGTGGGGAGGGGGGAAGGAAGGAAAAGGGAGTGTTTCCACATAGTGGGAATCACTTGGGTTGTTGGGTATGCAGCCAACATTACTTTTATTTTTCTTGAAGAATCAACAGTATCTTTCAGTATAACATCCACTTTGTTTCCAAATCCTTTGAAGTAGAGAGAATTCTTTTTTTTTTTTTTTTGGTGGTACCGGGGTTTGAACTCAGAGCCTTGAACTTGTTACCATCTGAACTATATTCCCAACCCTTCCCTCCCCCCCCCCTTTTGATTATTTTTGAGAGAAGAGCTCAGGTTTATGTCCAAATCAACCTGGATACGATTCTCCTATTTATACATTCTAGGTAGCTGGGATGACAGGCATGTGGCAGAAGGCCACGAGTCTAGCTAACTTCTTGCTTAGAGTGGCCTAGAATGATGATCCTCACCGGCCTGAAATGATGCTGGAGCCACCTGACCCAGCCACAGAATTCTTCACGAGGAACCTACGCAACTTTGGCATCTTACTTCAAGAGTGTAGAAGTTCCAGGTTGCTAGTTATTTTCCTCAGCACTTTCATGTGAATTCTCTAATTTGTTTTCATACAGTATAATTGGTTGGTTATCTGGCAGCTCGTAAGGGGTTCTGTACATCCTCAATTTTACTGAAAGCTCTTTATAATGTGTCTCAGTGTGGATTTATTTCTCCTACCCAGGAACACACACTTTGAATCTCAGGAGTCTTAGATGTAGTAGTAGAAAATTCTCAGTCATTAGTGCACTAAATATGTCTCCTCTATTTTCCCTTCTGTATGTCTTCCTAGAGCTATGTAGGATTCGCTAAATCCATAATCAAGTCCATAATTCATTCTTTTGTGCAGCTGTGTGCATGAAAGAGAGAGAGAGAGAGATCGAGAGAGAGAGATCTGCCTCACTGTGCTGTTCTAGATAAATTTCCTCGGAACCATCTTCCAATTGACTATTTCTCCGACACTTTCACTGTAGAGTCTATTCTTTCCATTGTTGGTATAATGTGTTTATAATAATTTAAACACCATCTTATATGCTTTTGATGGTACCAGAGTATTATACTTTAAATAGATAAATGTTCCTCAGATTCATAATTGATATTTTGTTTGCTTATTAACTTTATTTTTGATTATCTTGAATAGTTATATGAAGAAGGGTCGATTCAAGATGTTAATTGCTGAGCACAATGAATCTTGATCAGTGTCATTCCCTTTCACAAGCTTCTCCCCAGTGTACCCTAACGTATAATTGGCTTATATATGTCTGTTCTTATTTCCTTTTCTATCATTAGCTGATTCACAAACTCATGTTATTTTTTGACAGATAATAGCCTTCGTTTTCTCCCTGAGAACTCTAAGCACACTTATTTTAAAGTTTATTTCCGATTGGTCCATTATGTCAAGTTTGAATAAAGTTAATATATCTGATTAGTGATTTTGTTGACTTTTATTACCACCGTGGTACTGAGCTCAGGGCCTCACCTTTGCTAGGGAGGACTCTACCACTTGAGCCACTCTGCCAATACTTTTTTCCATCCTCCGATTTGTGCTTCATTTGGTCACCGTGATGTGTGCCACTGCACCCGGCTGTGATGGAAAGGGAGTTCCACAAACTTTTCTCCTCAGCTGGCCTCAAAATGTGATCCTTTTATCTTAGCCTCCCAGGCAGCTAGGATTACAGGTGTGGGCCACTGCCCTTGGCTGGTTTTGTTCACTTCTTAATGGTTAGCTTTAGTTCACTTGGTCTAAAACCACGAACCCAGCTCCAGTGCCTCTTCTCTTATTGAAGGCTTTTACTTCCTTTAACAGCCCCGAGTCCACTGCGCTCCTCTCCCCCGCCCCCTTCCAAACTTAGAGCCCAGAAGACTCACTGCTATAGTCTTCTCTTCCTATTTTTCACTTCCAGTCCATGGAGTTTCTTCCCTTGTTTTGAAGGGAGGCTTGTGTGTTTCACATTTTACCATCATGTATTTGTTACTGCTGAATATTGCTTGTAGCCAAAGGAGCGGGGGGGGGGGGGGGGGGGGAGTGGTTAGGGACAGGCAGACAAGAACAAAAAAATGTCATCTTCTCCATGCCTTGGTTATGCTCTCGTCACTTGTGGTTTCCAGTCACTTTTTAAATGTGGTTTGTTTGTTTTTAAGCCACTTTTCAAATGGAGATCGTATCTACTGACTGTGTCCTGATAGATGCGGACGGAGCCCACCATGATCAAGAATGACAGTCGCCGACTAGACCGCGCCGGCTGTTTCCCTGACAAAGCCACCGCGGCTGCTTTCACAATTGTATAAATACATCAAGCATTTATCTTGATTTGGCTTTCTAGGGAAGCGCAGAAAGAAGGCACCAATCACCCTAACAAGGACTTTCCCCCCCTTTTCTTTTTGTCAAGTGTGTTTTATGAAGAAGTGGCTCTGTGGAGGATAGAGACCAATTCCCAGAAAACCCATGATTCCAGCCAATTAGAGCACTTACATGCACACAGAGCGAAGATGGCGAGGTAGGCTAAAAATTCACTAACTACAAGTTGAAGGAATAGACCAGTCTGAGCCAATCCAACCCAGGTGCCCTGAACCTTCACAAGATGCAACTGGACTGTGCTAGGCACAGAGTGGATGTCAGGAGTGGACAGCTACATTCTGATCTCTAAGGAGAGGGGGTGAAGCCAGGTGTGGGTGGCTCACGCCTGTCATTCTAGCTGCTCTGGAGGTGTAGATCTGAGGATCATGGTTCAAAGCCAGCCCAGGCAGAAAAGTCCCCATGAGACTTGTATCTCTAATGAACTACCAGAAAACCAGAAGTGGAGCTGTGGCTCAAAGTGGTAGAGTGCTAGCCTTGAGAAAAAAAAAAAAAGCTCAGGTACTGAGCCCAGGCCCTGAGTTCAAGCCCCATGATCCCTGCATATTTAAATACAAACTTCACCAGACTGTTGAAAGTCCCAGTGGTAAGGAAATAATTTGATTAAATAAAAATTCCCAACTGACATTGATCAACTCAAGGTTCCAGAATAGTATCTAGTCAGCTCAAGCCAGGGCTGTGAAGGATGCGGAAAGCCAATTATTTTATTTATGGTTTTCTTTTTCTATTGACATCTATTAGTTTTACCAAGGGGTGCATTTTAACAAGCCCATTGATGTGTACAATGCTCCTTTTTTGTTGTCATCCCTCTACCATTCTTCCCTCCACCCTTCTCCTCTTCCTCCTCTCCAAACCAGGCATGGCGGGAAATGTTTCCACACCCACTTGTGTGTGTCTTCCTGTTGGCTGTGTCCTAACATTTATCATCTCTGTTTACTCTTGGTTTCCTCATAGAGGCCTCTATTGTCAAATTCAGCCTTCAGGGTATACAGAAACAGTCTCGATTTGGGCTATTAACTGGGCCAAAATGCTATAAGAATCTTTTCTTGATACCTACCACCTTCTCTATCTACAAGTTAATGCACCTAAGGATTCAATCCAGATAAAATCGGACAGCATGGTGGTGCATTCCTATAATCCTAGCTCCTTGGGAGTGGAAGTCAGAGGATCACAATCCCAGGTCAGCCCCTGAAAAAGTCCAAAACCCCATCTGAAAACAAAAAAGCAAAAGGACTTGGACATTGGCCTTGAGGGTAGAGTCTAGCAGGTGCAAGGCCCCGAGTTCAATCCTCTGTACTGATGAAGAGAAAAAAAGAAAAGAAAATTGTGCCTGTACTGAACACTCATTATTATTCCCCTAAATAATACAGTAGAACAACTATTTACATAACATTTACATTGTATTAGGGGTAATAAGCAATCTAGAGATGGTGTCAAGTCTAAGGAGGATATGCATAGATTTTATGCAAATAAGGGATGAATGCATCTACAGATTTTGGTGTCCTTGCAGACACTGAGGGACAACGCCATCTCATTTTCTTCCCACCATTCCCTTGTTCCACTCTCAGGGTTCAATTAAAGTCACCTTTCATTTTCCCCATCCAGAATGAGGATCCAGTGAGAAATCCAGGAACTATCAATTGAGGTCACTTTAAATCTTCTATGGATAAATGGCTCAGAGGGTCCAGCTCTGCATTTGTGGTGAACATCAGGTGACTCTCCCCCTGCCCCCCTCCCCACATCCCTCATGGTGGAAGAGGAAGGGGTAGAGCCTGAGGCCAGGAGTGTGACTCCCCTGGTATCTGAGCCAGAGGGAAACACAAGGCGAGAGGAAGAAAGGTTCTGCCTAACAATCCTTGATGAGAGGAATTGCTTTGGCCAGCGCCATAAACTAGGAAGCCAGGACCAGAGGTGTTTGGTTTGCTAGAATTACTGAGATATCACCCAGGTAGTAAGTGGCAAGGAACGTCAAAGCTAAATGTCTCTAGCTCCAAACCCTTGCCTGTAGTCACTACTCAAGTGGCCTGTAAACTCTAAGGGAAGAGCATCACAACAACATAGTTACACTTCCCTAGCAGTGACTAGCAAACTATTTGTCAAGACTCATGGCAGACTGTGTAGGGTAAAGGCCTAGCTCCTAATTGCTTCTTTGTCTCTGTTTTTCAGGTTCAGCTCCCTCCCTCCCTCCCTCCCTCCCTCCCTCCTTTCCTTCCTTCCTTCCTTCCTTCCTTCCTTCCTTCCTTCCTTCCTCCATCCCTCCTTCCTTCTTTCCTTCCTTTTCCCATTCCTTACCCTTCTCTCCTTTCCTTTCCTTTTCCTTTCTTCTTTGCCTTCCCTCCTGCCTGCCTTTTCTCCCCCCTCCCTCCCTCCCTCCCTCCCTCCCTCCTTCCTTCCTTCTTTCCTTCCCTCCCTCCCTCCCTCCCTCCCTCCCTCCCTCCCTCCCTCCCTCTTTCCTTTCTCTCTCTTTCTTTTTTTGTTTTTTTTGCCTGTTTTCTTTTGAAGGACCCTTGCTCTGTAGTCCAAGCTGACTCACCTCAGTCTCCCAAGTGCTTTTACAGGTATGGTCCATCAAGCCTGGCCTTCAGGCCATTTTCTTACCAGGCCACTTTATTTGGGAGTAAGGAGCCGATGATGTGCTCAAGGACTTGTACCTCTGCCACCTTTGGACTTTCTTTTGCTGGACCATGGTGCAAGGTGCTGGGCGGTACTTTCTTGAAGCCCCTGTGTCTTACCTATGAGAAGTAAAAGCAATACTCAATGAAGTGCTAAGGATCATGGGCGGTGTAAACTGCTAGCTCAGCTGGTGATCCGTGAGGAGACTGTCCTTAAATAGTATTTCTAGAGGCTAGAGAAAGACTGCATTTTTGTTGATAGAAATTGCACAGGAAAATAAGTTCACTTATCAGTGTCTTTGGGCAAACGTGGCCTCCACATTGTGGAAAATATTTACCAACAAACAAAGTGGGGCTTTGCTTCTGCTTTCCGTTGCAATGTGCTAAGCTGTATAACTTTCTGGCAGCTCTATCGAAGGACTTCATATTGGGATAAGGAAATAAGTCACTGGTTCCCAGCAAATGGCCTCACTCCATGAAGGACGCTTCCTGAAATGCAGGCCCGCCAGCTGTAGATGGTTGGGCTCTGGAGAATGTTTTACCACTAGTTTCCACTGGAGGGCGCTGTCTACCTTGGTGGAATGGAACCCTGTTCCACTTGAACAGTTTAGGCCAGCTGTGTCTCATCTCCCTTAACAAGCAGGCCTGGGTTATTGGCCCACTCCTTAATCTGGCTTTCTCCAAAGTCCTACAGGACACAGTGTCAGCACTCCGCCGGCCCCTCTCCCGCTTCAAGTCCGATTTCGGTTAACCTCACACCGTCATAGGGTTCTTGTTACCCTGATAGAAGCATCTTTTTATCCCCAGCACCAGGGCCTGTGACTTAACCTCTCTGTGTCTTAGTGTCCTCATTTGCAAACTGTGATTTAAGCTGCATGGTACGTTCCTGGTGAACTTTCAGTGATACGTGTGAGATACACAGCGAGCACCTGATCGTAAGTAGTGACGTTTCGTGACTCGGTCCTGTGGGGCAGGGGAATTATTATCCTCATTTTAGAGATGAGGAAGCAGAGGCCCAAAGAGGAGAAATGGTTTGTCCCCAAGAGCTCACCCCAGAAGAGCACAGAGGGGAAGCAGCTGTGACTTCATCCCCAGGCTCCATAGCACCCCATGCCTCAACCCGGGGCCATCTGCAGGGCTCCAGGATCCCAGTGCACAGCGGAGGGCAAGCACTTCCTGGCACCCAGCTGAGGTTTTGAGGTTTTGTCTCTCTCCTCCCAAGGGCTCCGTCAGCCAGCGAAGCTGATTCGTGGATGGGGACTGCATAACTCCCATTCATTTTAACGAAAGTCATAAAGCAAAAACCCGCATCAATCAAGTGTCCAAACTGCTCATCCATCTTTGCAGGTGACACATGGATTAAGATGAACACAGAAGGAAGAATAACTGTAGAGAAAACTAGCTTTATGAAAATTGCGGAACTCACACCCAATCCCCAGATAGGGGCTGGCTGTTATCTCAGCGGAGTTGAGCTTGTGGGATAAGAAAGAGACAGACAGTCACAGTTCAGACCTTAGAGCTTGAAGTCCAAAGGGCTGGGACCCTCAGTTTCCCCCATCTGCTAGACATGCCCATAAGCAAGTCTTCTCTCCTCTCAGAATTAATTTTCTCATTTTATCTTTTATCTTTCCAACAAACTGCGGAGTTGGTTTCGAATCCCCATTTTGCAGATGTGAACACTGAGGCTGATAGAGGGTAAGTGACTTGCAGACATGAAATTCGGGGCCCAGAGAGAGAGAGAGAGAGAGAGAGAGAGAGAGAGAGAGAGAGAGAGAGAGGCTCACCCAAGGTGACATAACTACCAGGAAGCAGAGTTTCAGACCACAGATCAGAGTCTGGGCATTTGAGCATTGTGCCCTTCTACCCCCTGAGATGGGATGGCTAAGAACCAGGCACTGAGTAGGAGCTTTGTGACTTGTTGCCCAAACTTAGCCCTTTCTCACTCTTTGCTTTTTTTTTTAAGGTCTGAGATCAGAACTTGAACTCAGTACCTGCCCTTTTCACTCATTGGCTAGCGCTCTACCAACTGAGCCATGCCTCTGAATCTCCCCTCCCCCGCATCCTTGACAATACCTTTGGATCTAGGAGGCTCTCAGCAAGAGTTGCTTTGCACTATTCCTTGTGGGAATGGTTCTGTGTTTATTTAATGATTTGCTTAGATGCATTTTAATATGCAGACCACAATGCGCCTTGCTTGCCGTCTTCTGGACGGCGAGGTGCAGGCATTCATTATTTTATGAGACGCATATGTCACACAGAGAGCAAGTCCTTTTCTTAAACCAACACAACATGCAAATAGACATTTCATGTAAAATCACATTCAGACAGTCTCAAAGTAGAAACAGATGTCTGAAAAATATGAACGCCAGGCTTATTAAATATTTTATCATCAAATATTTCATACATTTCAAAAATGTCATCTGTGAAAACACAGAAATACCGCCTCAGGAGAACCAAAATATTTAATCACTTTCAAGAAATTCTTAAAAATAAGTCTTCACCTCAGAACTATTCCAGGCAGAGAACAAATTTCCAGGTGCTGGAAGCTATATTTATTATATTTTCATCAAAATCAGTAACCTCGTTGAAGGAGATACAGTAATCAGTAAGGTCATTATTAGGTAAGATAATGACTTCTGAATGAATTCTCTCATTAATCTCATTACAAAATGGTAATGGTACCTGACTAATCATGCCGGAGGGGAGAGCTGTGTTGAATCAGAGCGAAATTAAGGGTGTAATCATAGAACTGCGCTTGCTATTTCTTCATGAAAGCCTCACTCTGGGATTGGGGACTGGATTCAGGTCCTTTTGACCAAGAGGTCTGTAGATCTGCAGGTTAGGGCCGTCGGTATGATGATGCATAGAGGGTCAAAGCCAGCAACAGTCACCAAAATGGGGCTCTTCCTCTTCTGTCTCCTTCTTCCTGGGTGCCCTTGGATGGGTCCTGACTCTCTCTCTCTCTGGGCTCCATTTGCTGGTTTTGCTCCCTGCCTCTGTCCTTGTTCACTTCATAAAGTCCACTGTGTAGCTGGCGCCCCGCATGGACCTAACACGAGGGAGATCACTAGGATCCTAGCCATAGCTCCCATCTCACCCCAAAAAGAATCCAGGTCCTTCGGCAGATCCCTGCAGCTTCTGTGACCAGCTCTCCCTCCACATTGCTTAGCTTCAGGAACACGGTCCTTCTTTGCTGGGCCTGGGACGTGCATTTGTGGTTCCCTGTGCTTAGATCCCCTCTTCTCCTGCCTGTACCATCGTACATTCTTTCCATCTTTGAAATCTGTGCTCAGATGACACCATCTCATCCAATAATGCCCGCGCTGACCACGGTGCTGGAACAGCGACCTCTACACCAGCACCCCACTCTACGTTTTCTTTCTCCGCACCTTCATTACTCACTCTATGATTTATTGTATTCTATGTCCACCAGTCTCCTGCCCTCTTTCCCCTGTGGAAGGGAGGCCCCATGAGGGCTGAAGTCTTCCTAGGCTCCTATTTCTGCCCGGTGGATGAGCAATAGCTCTGGGGAGGGTGGCAGGTAGCACGTGTGTGTGGATTCCCCACCTCGATGGACGGACGCAGAGGGAGAAGGACAGCCTGTGAGACCACTGGGCAATGACGAAACAGTCACTGCAGGAGCGCCCCCTGTGGGTGGGTCTGGAGATGGTTGTCCAGCCTGGTAAAGATCAGTGGATCCTATCCCTGGATTTCCCTGAGGCCTGAGGGAAGGCTGCAGGCCTTGGATGGTGATCCAAGCTGCCTGAGCTAACCCTTTGTGTACCCTCGCCGAAAGAGCCCAGGGCTGCAGACTCCTGCTTGGTTTACAATGGCGCCAAAGCAAGGGCTGGAATCTGGGAGCCACTCATTCAATGTCAGGTGAATTAAGCTCTGAACTCTTGCTTGACTATGTTGGTTTCTGAGTGCCTCAGTTTGTAGGGGGCAAGAAGCGGTCACAAACAGACCCAAGGCTAGCAAGTCTGGAAACCATATTTTTGAAGGGACAATTGAAAAACAAAGGGATTCCCAGCTCAGAATAACAGAAGGCCACACTGCAGCAAACTCAGGACCAGCCTGTGGGGTGCTGGATTGCGTTGATCTAGGCGGCTCTAGAGCAGGGACTTCCGGGAACGGATGCAAGCGCTCCCACACAGCTCTTCCAAGCACCCCAACTTTCCAGCCCAGTTGGCTGCAGGCCACACATGAGATTACGTCTGGTACTGTCTCTAGAACACAGGGCTGGGCCAGTGATCGCAAGCCATTCGCATTAGGGAAAAGCATTTATGTTTTTGAAGTAAAGATGGTGAACTTTGCCAAGGAGGGTGAGAAGTAACTTCCTCTCATTGCCCATGAAGTGGCTTCTGCTCTTCCCTCCTCCCATGACGGCGTCTCATGGCAAGGAGAGCATCCTAGTCCTTGGGGTGTGCGGTGGATACATTTCCAGTGCTGAGGTTTTAAACGGGCCACCGTAACAGCTGAGCACAGTGAGCGCTGCTCGGAACAGGAGTGACAGGGCGTCTCCAGGCAGTAGACAGGGCCCGGGAAACTCTTTGTGGCTTCTACCAGGAAGTTCCGCCATCTTTCTCATGCTAACCGGGTTCCTCCTTCACGGACTCTGATGGGTATAACATTTTTGGGGGTTTGGGCTCAAATCCTATTTGATTTCTAGATTTTTAGGGGCTTGTCCTCCAGTTCTCATGTTGTAGGCTCATGCAGCTACCAGTGATGAACTATATCCAGCACCCCAACTGTGTTCCCAGTGGGGTACCTGGATACTACTTCCAGTCGCCCTAATGACACACAGAAGGAGCTGAACTCCTCCCCCCCCCACCCACCTCCTTTCCTTTCTCTCCTCTTTCCTCTCTCACCACGAGAAGTTCTTTCAGGAGTTTTGGTGTAGGTGTCCCCTCAAGAAGAGTGCCATTAGCTTGAAAGGATGCATGGTAGGACTTGGGCCATTTGACTGACAATCTGGGGTCTCCACTCCGAAGACCAGAACACTTTGGTCTCTCAGTCTCTTCTCTCCTCTGCTTCTCCTTTCTCTGTAATTAGGAAGATGGCACCCACCATTTTCTCTACAATAGTATGGAACAATTCCATAATCTAAGGATGTGAACTCTATTCTTGAGTACAAGGAAGTATTTCAAATATAAAGAACTTTAATCTTTTGTAACAAAGCCCATCTTTCCAGGTTACTATTTTGACCATTGCTTCACAGTTCCTGTGTGTGTGTGTGTGTGTGTGTGTGTGTGTGTGTGTGTGTGTGTGTGTGTGTGTGTGTGTCTGGTACTGGGGCTTGAACTCAGGACCTCGCACTCTCACTTGGCTTTCTTACTCAAGGCTGTTGTTCTACCACTTAAGCCATACCTCGACTTCTGGATTTTTGCTAGTTTATTGGAGGTATTGAAGTAAGTAAGGAGGTCAGGTTTGGCCTGTACCATCTTGGCCACATGGATGGTAGGGTCTGGCATCTTGTCTTCATGCTGGGGAAAGGAAATGCCCTCACCCATCACCTGCCTCCCAGGTGATGGGTGTGCCCAGGACACTGGAGGCAGGAGCAGGCGCTTGGCGGATAGGTTACTGAACCTGTCAGTCCAGTGCCTGGGACTGGGAGTGTCCTGCGGATCTGCCCCCTACTTGGGCCCTATTTAGGCCTGGACCAGCCCAGCCACCTGGACGCCATGCCATGTGTCTCTGTGATCCTGTCCTGTCTCCTGTCTCCTGGTTGGTCTCCGGTCATCATGGCATCCCAATTCAGCTCTCCATCAGAGCTGAATTGGCTTTCTGGGTATTGTTTTTGTTCTTTCTTTCCTTTCTAGCCTGTTTCCTAGCTGTGTTATGTGTATTTGGGAGCTGCAGGCCTTTGTAACAACGGGCTGCCTGCGGCCTGCTAACTGCCTAATAAAGACTCCAATTATCCATATTTCAAAATGTGGCCTCTGGGATGATTCACCTTACAGCAACGTGAGTCTGATGGATGTCTCTGCCTGGGCTGGCTTTGAACTCTGATCCTTAGATCTCAGCCTCCTAAGTGCCTAGGATTATAGGCCACCAGTGCTCGCTCTATTATACCATTACTTATAAGAGAAATCAAATCAGAAACAAATCAGATGTCCAGCAAAAGGGGATTCAAGTTGTGCCTTTAAATTCTATCATAGAACATCGTTCACTTACATGAATAGAATTTTATAATACATTATTAAGTGAGGAGGCCAACTATGAAACAGCATATTCAATATGACTACAGTTTATAAAAAGGGTATCACTATCTCCAGATGGTAAAATGATGGGCGATTTCTTCTTCTTCTTCTTCCTCCTTCTTCCTCCTCCTCCTCCTCTTCTTCTTCTCCTTCTCCTTCTCCTTCTCCTTCTCCTTCTCCTTCTCCTTCTCCTTCTCCTTCTCCTTCTCCTTCTTCTTCTTCTTCTTCTTCTTCTTCTTCTTCTTCTTCTTCTTCTTCTTCTTCTTCTTCTTCTTCTTCTTCTTCTTCTTCTTCTCCTTCTCCTTCTTCTTCTTCTTTTTCATAGTTTGCCCTTTTACTAGGGACTATGATTAGCTTTCTGGTCAGACATAAATGGATAAGACGTTATCTGAATTTTGGAGAAGAATGTAGAGATGATCCTTGATGAAGAGGGTGCTGAGAAGCTACAGTGAACATTCTAGCTTCTCTGGTCTGAGAACTTCTGATTCGGTGATCTCCCAACATTGGCATCTGGCCCAGTGGTGTGACAAGAGAGGTATGGTGGCTCCCGGAGACCTAGGCCAGAGGCCAGAGCTCCAGCCAGCACAATTAAATGGCTGCTCCCAGTGACGCCTTCCCACACCGAAGCTCCCATCTATCAAGCAGTGACCATGCAGGAGTGCCTTCTGCCTGTGCTCAATCCTTGAATTTCCCAGAGCTTCAATCTTTCATGAAACAGCTTTTCATTTCCCCCCTCTCTACTAAGTGGCTCTTCAAGCCATGGAATGTTTCTTTGTACATCCATTTTTAATCTCACTAAGGTTTTATTTTCCACTTGACCAATGCTCAGTTCATAAATAACACATCACACACTTTTGCTCCCATTTCTTTGGTAGGTTTTGTTTGTGTTTCTCTTTAAACGGTCTCCTACTGAGGAGGAAGATGATGATGAACACTTCACTGCCTGCCCCCATCCTTTCCTTGGGTACCAGCTTGCCATAGCTCCCTATTGCCAAGAAGAACCCTGGCCCTCGACTTCTTAGCATGGTTCCTGAAACTCACGATGACCAACCATCCTTTCTAGATCAGCTTCTCTCCTCATTCTTCTAGCATGTTCCAGGAACCAGGAGCAACTCTCTTTCCATGATACACACCACATCTCATCTTCCTGCCTCTGTTTACCTCATGTCCTCTGCTGGGAATGTTTCAAAAAGCCTTGGAATGATTTTGACCTGTTCCCATGTCTCCATCTGATTCCTTTCGACTTATGGCTAAATTTCTGGCTTCCTAATTAGGCCTTGTTCCTTTGTGCCTGTTTCTTCTGTAGACACAGCTGTAGTGTAATCAACTCTGTGTGGGGTCAGACAGATCCATGTTGAAATTATACCCCATAACACTGTTGTAGAAGAGGTGTTTATTTGTTCAGTGTTCACCTAACAGGGGAGTCTCTGGTACTTTATTACAACAGCACAAATGTTCTAAGACAGTTGCTGCTGATAAATGGAACAGCAAGTTATTTTCTTTCTTTCGTCTTGAAGGCTCAGAGGGTATTTTTTAAAAAATTATTTGAATATCTAATGTTTTCACTAAGGTGTCCATTGGCGCTCTTTTCACTACACAAATCTGTGTCTTTTATTTCAGGAAAGTTCCTGAATTACAGCTTGATTTATTTATTTTTGAGTTATCATAATTATAAGGGAGTTTCATTGTGATATTTCTGTACATGCGCCCAGTGGATTTTGAACAAATTCACCCCCTCCATCATATCTTCAGTCCTCCTCTCCCAATGAATTATAGGTTGTTGTTATAGTGTGTGTGTGTGTGTGTGTGTGTGTGTGTGTTTGTGTGTGTGTGCTGGTGGTCCTGGGGCTTGAACACAGCCTAGGAGCTGTCCTTGAACTTCTTTTGCTCAAGGCTAGTGCTCTACCACTTAAGCCACAGATTCGCTTTTGGCTTTTTGGTAGTTTATGGGAGATAAGAGTCTCATGAGCTTCTCTGTCTGGTTTGGCTTGGAACTGTGGTCTTCAGATCTCAGCCTTCTGAGTAGCCAGGATTACAGGTGGGAGCCACTGAGCCCAGCTGGATTATAGTTTTAACTAAGAGTTTTGATCCACTGTTTTCTTTTTCCCAGCTTAAGAACTTCGATTATACCTATGTTGATCTTCTTTGCCTATCTTTTATACCTCTATCATTTGTTCTCGAAACCTCATAAGCTTTTCTTTCGGTTTTATTTTCTTGGATTGTAGTTTTTTTCCTTTTGGATTGTACAATTGATTGAGCCCATGGGGTCTGCTTTTTTTTTTTTTGAACCAATGGTAGATCAAAATTATTTTTGGAGAAATTATGCCTATACTGAGCAAGTTCTGATGTTCCCTCCCCCCTTGTCATCATTTCTTACATCATAGAGACTAGCAACGATTTACATAATATTTGCTTGGTACTGGGCATTACATGGGATCTGGTGATGACTTAAGGTATTTGGAAAGTTGTTCATAGGTGGCATGAAAATATTCACATTTCCCACAAGACACTTGGCCACCTGCAGACTTGTGTGTCTATTGAGCATCCTGACATGAGCCCCCGCCACGTGCCTGGGGATATGCTTGCTGATCTGTCAGTCTTCCCCCAAGGCTGTCCATTCCATGCAGAGAGAGATCATGCCTGTGTCCAATCTTGTTGAAAATACTGCAGACATGGTACAGATGCCATAAACATTAGCTAAAGGAATGATGCTCAGAGAGGGTAGGTGGTTATCTCAACATGACACAGCAGGTTGATAGAGGAGGATCCAGAACTCAAATCCTGCTGTCTCTAAGCTAAGTAAGCACTCCAGTGAAGACACAGTCCTCTCATGGGGAAGAGGGAGGTCAAAGACATCTTTGCTTCAATTAACCCTCTACTGAGCTATCTATGCTTACTGACATCTGAGAATGAATAAGGAAGCCTGATTTAAGAAGTTAATCACACCCGCAGCCTCAATGTTCCAAAATCAGCCATGAGACCAAATCTCTGCATTCCACCAGAAAGCAGAGACTAAGGGGACAGAGGCTTGGGGACAGAGCGGCCGTGGTGGCAGACACTTGAGCCCCTCCAAGTCCTTCCAAAATGACTGAGACTGACATTTTCCTGGCAGTCTAGCTGCTCTTAGAGAAGCTGGAAATGGGGAGGATGAGGGGGGGAGGAGGCCTGGAGACACGCAGTCTATTCTCAGTGCATAGGACAAAGGCTTCTTGTGGGGGAGAGAAGAGGGAGAGAGAGACAGAAAGAGTCAGAGACAGAGACAGAGAGAGAGGCAGAGGGAGACAGACAGAAAGACAGAGAGAGACAGAGAAAGAGAGAGATAGAGACAGAGACACACAGAGAGAAACCGAGAGACAGAGAGAGAGAGTGAGAGAGAGCACAAAGGCCAAGGAGGGCCCTGATACAGAGACACAGCATGCATTGAGATAGCTCCAGGGGCTTTAAGGAGGTGTCCACAGGGCTGTCAATGAGCCAGAATGACACAGGGTGAGGCAGGGGCCAGGCCACAGAGGCTGGCGGTCTCCACCACAAAGGAGAGCCTCAGCAGAGGGCTCCACTGGGGAGTGACTTGGCAGGTACCGAATCTCAGCATCCGAGTGCACAAAAAAGGGCTTCCCCCACCGGAAGTCCTGCAGCAGTCCCTCACCTCTGGTGACAGGCAGCCAGTTTCTCTAGTATAGCCTTTGTGGTTCTAATTAAGAAGATAATTCTACTCCAAGAATAACAAATCTGTGTGTGTGTGTGTGTGTGTGTGTGTGGTGCTATTACCCTTATTACCACTATTACTAGTGCAACCACTATGGAACGTGGTTTGGAGATTCCTCAAAAAAACTTAAACATAGAACTTCCCTATGACCCAGCCATACCATTCTTGGGCATCTCCCCAGTTCATTACAAGCCAGAATAAAGTAAAGACTCTTGCACACACTGCTGTTCATTGCTGTACTACTCACACGAGCCAAGTTTTGGAAACAGATCAGATTCCCTACAACAGATGAATGCGTCAAGAAAATGTGGTACCTATACACTGTGGAATTTTACTCATCCATTAAAATGAGTAAGATTATGTCATTTGCATGAAAATGGGTGGTCCTAGAACAAACCACGTCGAGGGAAGTAAGCCAGGCTCAGAGAGACAAACGACGCATGTTTTCTCGCATATGTGGAACCTAGCTCTAAAATACAACGAGGCATGACAACACACACAGGGCTCAATGCATTTACACATAAACAAGCTGACTAAAGGACAGTATGCTTAGGGGAGGAATCCAAACGTGTAACTCCACAGGACAGCTAAAGTACTGCGTATCAAACATGTTTTTGGAGGGTGGGGAAAACAGGGGCGGGGGGCACAGGAATGGAGGGAGGAAGTATGAACAAATGTAGTCATTGTATTCTATCCACATTATGTAAAAAACGAATGATGTAATGTCAAGGTAGGCACAGGAAGGGGAAAATGGGGGATAATGAAGGAAGGGGTGACACTGATCAAGAAGTGTTGCACCCATTACTTGACTTATGGGATCCTAAGTCCTCTGGATAGCTCCCTAATAATAACAGCAATAATTTAAAAAAGAAGAGAGTTCTTCCAGCTGGATGCAGTGGCTCATGCCTGTAATCCTGGCTACTTGGGAGGAAATAATTGGTTTGATCCCAGTTCAAGGCCAGCTTGGTCATAAAAGTGCACAAGATCCCTACCTTAGCCGATGGCTGAATATGGAAATTCATGCCTATAATCCATGCTATGGGGCAAGAACAGTGGTTGAATGTGGTGACATTCACCTGTTATCTCCAGTGGCAGGTAGAAGCACAAGACCAGTCTGAGTATAAGGTGAAACCCTACCTCAAAAATAATCAGTGCATGGGGCTGGGAAGGTGGCTCAGTTGTAGAGCGTTTGCCTTGCATGCCTGAGGCCCTGGGTTCGATTTCTCAGCACCGCATAAGCAAAAAGAAAAAAGCCAGAAGTGGCTCAAGTGGTAGAGCGCTAGCCTTGAGCTGAAGAGCTGAGGGACAGCGCCCAGGCCCAGAGTTCAGGCCCTATGACCGGACCCAAAAGAAAAAAAATCAGTGCAAAACTGGGCTGGGGGCATGGTTCAAGTGGTAAAGCACTTGGACAAGGCCATTGGGGTTTCTAGCTCCTGATGGGTTCTTTATTCCTGGTGACCCTGTGTTCTAATCCCCAGATATTAGACCAGACTCTGTCCCATGCGGGCTCTCTCCTGTCCTCACTGGGTCCCTTCATCTTGCAGGTCTGCTCAGGGAAGCTGAGATATTAAATGGAAGTATCTGCTGCTGAGCACATTTGACAAGAGGAAAAGAATTTCCACCTATCAAAAGCACTTTTATTTTGGGGGGTGGGAGAGGGCTATCACTCACTGAAATGTAGGACAGGATCCCAAGAAAATCGAGGATATTTGCGTCACAATCCACCTCAGTGCCCCCCAAAATAGCCCGCTGAACATGCAGAATTGCCCGGGAAAGAGTGTGCCTTGCTTATTTGCAGGAAAGAAATGAATGTTCCAGAGAGATGGAGAAGCTGTGGTTTAAAACCTTCGAAATGCTGAGCAGAGAAGCACGTGGGAAATGTTGACCCCAAACTCACCTTTGGCTCTTGAGTTTTGGGGAGCTGGCCTGGGCAGGGGGTGGGCAAAAGCTCCATACACAGCCCAGGTGGAGAGGCGTTGACCTCACATCTGGGTGACCCCTCCCCACCCAAAAAGGGTCTGGGATCCTGGTTCTGCTGCTGACCTCCTCAGAGAGGTCCTTTCACCTGGTTAATAATGGAGGCTTTGCAGATGCTGTGTTCTGCAAACTTGCCTTTCTGCTTGCTTCTCTCTAATGGTAGAGGATTGGGAATGAGAACTTGAACTTGACCTTGACCTTCCCACTTTCTACCTTAGAGCACAGAGCGGGCTGGGAGGTGGGGGAGATGCCCACCATGATTATCCAAAAGGGAAATGCCTTTGAAGTCTTGTGCCTGGTACTAAAAACAGATGTGATTTACATCTTCTGTGACATTAAGTCTTTGCTGTACAGTGTTTCCAATGATCCTCAGCTTGGATGTACCCCAGACCCAGTATTGGTGGATTCCATATACCAGAAACAGAAAGTCTACAATGTACGGCCCTAGCTCAGCAGGGCTGGGGAGGGGCCAAAGCTGAGGGCACAGGCTCCATCGTTCATCTCTGATGTCTAGCCAACAGAGAGTAAATAAAAGTAGTTCCTAAAAGTTTTGCTGATGATCTCCACTGGGTTGGATCCTGGACTAAGCTTTATTATGACTTTAATGAATACAGACGGAATCCTATGAGTCTATGATTGCAGAACTAGCACCTCCTCTCCCTGTTTTATTGACACGGTGCCGAGGCTACAGATACTAATCCCAGTCTTTCAATCAGGTGTCTGTATAGGTTGTTCCTTCCAGCTGCTGTAACCAAATACCACACACAGGGCTGCTTACAAATAACAGAAAGTTATTCCCTCTTGTTCTTTGGGCTAGTAAGCCCCAAAATCAAGGCAGATTCAATGGCTGTTCAGACCTACCCTCCCTATTTTTGGTCCACAGGGAGTGTCTTTTTACTGTGTCCCCTGGAGTATCATACAATGCCATAAAATGACAGAAGCTCAAAGCCAGGCCCATAGCAATGGGACATTTCAAAAGAACCGAGGCGGGAGCCCAGTCCAGAGCTGAAACCATCTCAGTCATAAAAGAAAAAAAATATTATATTAGGTCCCCACATACAACATAAAAAAATCACGAAGCCATTCTGATATAAAGGAACAAGCAATTCACTGGGAAAACAGAAAAGAAAAATCTCTCCTGTATGGGGAGGTTCCTCCATGCTGTGACCTGGAGCCCCTCTCCTCCCCATCCCCTCCCCTCCCCCTCCCTCCCCCTGTGCTGTGCAGCTTGGCTGGAGACTTCCTTCCACAGAGTGGAAGGAGGGGGTGGGGAGGTAGAAAGAATGACAAATGTGACCTCCGCTGGGAGGCCAAGGTCGACCCCCCCACAGTGGTTCCCTCCCCCAAACCCACAGCCTGCCTCTCATCCGCTAAATCCCAAGTAAAAAACTGTCCCAGCTCAGAGAACCCCAAGGAGTCAGGGTGACTGAATGTAAGGCAGGACTGTGTGGGGTGTGAGTCCCACCAAAGACAAAACATGAAACAAAACAAAACCAAAAAATGGAGGAAATTGGAATAAAGTCTAAATCTTAGTGTCACCAAAAGAAGGAGGAGACTACAACTTATTATAAATTGTTCACTAGTCAAAGGAGCCTTGTGATCACATCATGAGAGCTGATACATGTGTAGAGCCCCAGAAAGACAAGAAAGAGAGAACTGGACACAGAAAACAACCACCACCACCAAAAAACTTTGGGTCCATACTGTTTAAGAATTTCACAAATTTGATGAAAGACATAAACTTACAGATTCAAGAATCTCAACAAACTTCAGCTAGCATGGATGCCAAGAAATAACCACAGGTACACTGATAAAAACTGTATATGGGAGCGGAGAGTTTTTAAATAATGTTTACACAGTAAAAAGGAATGCTAAAACTAATGAAAAAGGAAGGGAGGAAATAATATACTTAACGTCAGAAATGTAAAAACATTGAGAACTGTACAATGACAAGACAAGATGAGAGGTGAAGCTAGAAGAAGTGGGGTTCAAGACCAGCTTAAGCAGGAAAGATTTTGAGACTTCATCTCTCAAAGCATAGGTAGGGAAATCATGGTCTAAAGCTGGCCCTGGGAGGGGGGAAAGGAGACCCCATCTGAAAAGTAACTAAAGCAAAAGGCGTTGAAGTGGCTTAACTGGTAGAGAACTCCTCTTGCAAGTGAAAGACCCAGGGTTCAAATCCTAGTACTATTAAAAAAAAGAAAGAAAGTATTTAAGAGATTAATTGGGCTGGACACTGGTGGCTCACACCTGTAAAGCTAGCTACTTGGGAAACTGAGAGGGGGAGGATTTGAGGCCAACCCAGACAGAAGAGTTCACTAGACCCCTTCACAACCCATAGCAGGCTGGTGTGGGCTTGTCATTCTAATTAGGTGGAAGGCTCTGATTAAGACGATCACAGTTCCAGACAGAAAAGTCCATGAGAATCTAAAGAAGTCGGGCATGGTGACACATGCCTGTTTCCCAGATATAGTAGGAAGCCTAAGATAAGATGATATACCTGCCCAGGTAAGAACTGAGACCCTATCTCAAAAATAATCAGGGTAAAAAAGGGCTGGAGGCATGGTTCAGTGTCAGAGTGCCTAGCAAGTACATAGGCCCTAAGTTCAGACTCCAGTACTACCAAGGGTAAAATACATAAATAAATAAGTAATAGAAGTCTGAGAATGTGCTTAGTGTTAGAGTGCTTGCCTGGCATGCATGTAGCCCTAGGTTCAATTTCTCAGCACCACATAAACAGATAAAGCTAGAAATGGTGCTGTGGCTCAAGTAGTTGAGTGTAGCCTTGAGAAAAAGAAGCTCAGAGACAGTGCTCAGGTCCTGAGTTCAAGCCCTAGGACTGGCTATATATATATTTCTGGAGAGAGAGAGAGAGAGAGAGAGAGAGAGAGAGAGAGAGAGAGAGAGAGAGAGAGAGAGAGAGAGAGAGAGAGAGAGAGAGAGAGAGAGAGAGAGAGAGAGAGAGAGAGAGAGAGAGAAATTGTATAGAAACTTCTCTGGCAATCCTGAGAAAATGGAGAGAATCCACATGGTCATACTTAGAAATACAATGGGAGAGAAACACAGGCATAACAGAGAATATCATGAGTTAGTTTAACATCTATTTGTGGTCCACATAATAGGCCTATATGATTTTAGCAAACTACCAAGTCATGATTTCATCCCCACACAGACTTTGCCAGAGGCTGACAGATAATTGCAAGAAGGCCCAGCTAGCCTTCCAAGGCTATCAACACTTCCACACAAAAGAGACCCACACACTATACGGAACACAAATTAGACACCCTTCTACTCATAAATACAGATGCGAAAACAGAAAACCATTTGTGAACCAAATACACACGAATACAAATTTATACTGTCATTATGATACTGGTAGTATGTGCAGGAATACAAAGTGTTCACATCAAAGGAGACACCACCGATGAGTATCTCCACAGATGAAGACATGATCTGAAAACATTGAACACGCATTTGTATAAAAAATACCTTTGAGAGAAGGAATAGAAGAGAATGTCCTGATAAAGGGAGAGGAAGCCAGGCACTGGTGACTCACGCCTGTAATCCTAGCTACTCAAGAGGCTGAGATCTGAGGATCGTGATTCAAAGCCAGCCTGGGAAGAAAACTCCATGAGACTCTTATCACCAATAAACCACCAGAAAACCGGAAGTGATGCTGTGGCTCAAGTGGTAGAGTGCTCGCCTTGAAGAGCTGAGGGACAGCGCCCAGGCCGAGAGTTCAAGCCCCAGGCCCAGAGTTCAAGCCCCACGACCAACAACAACATAACAAAAAGGGAGAGGGGCTGGGAAGGTGGCTCAGTGGTAGAGTGCTTGCCTTGCATGCATGAGGCCCTGGGTTCCATTCCTCAGCACCACATAAGAAATCCGGAAGTGGCGCTGTGGCTCAAGTGGTAGAGCGCTAGCCTTGAGCTGAAGAGCTGAGGGACAGGGCCCAGGTGCAGAGTGCAGGCCCTACGACCAGACCCCCCCCAAAAAAAAAATAAGGGAGAGGAAACATACAGCAAGTGGATTTGCTGATAAATGTTGGAAAAGCCATGGGTCTAATAACATAGTTTCTGTTCCATGTTGGATTAAAGACCTCAGCAACCCAAAAGGTAAGAGGCTCAGAAGTGAGGAAACAAAACCGTTGCTGTTTGCAGAGTATATGATCATCCAGAAGATCCACGAGAACACTCAAATAAATTATTATAAGTAATGATGCTTGCAATTTCTGGATAGAAAGATGACTACGTAAAGGCTAGTCACCTTCTGTGCATCAGATGCAGGCATTAAACAATGGAAATTTTTTTTTAAAGTTATGATAGGCCAGGAAGACTAAGAATAGGAAGATCAAAGTTCAAAGCCAGCCTTGGAAAAACATATGTGTGAAACCCCTTCTAAACCTACAAAATTAAGGAGAGGAATGGGTGGTTAGGGAAGGGAGGGCTGAAAATGTTGAAAGGGGTGACATTGATCAAGATACATTGTATTCCTAAACTGCCTTTTTAAGTGACAACTCCTTTGTACAACTACTTAAAGATAATTTTTTAAAAATGACCAATAGAAAGCATTGCTGAGTTCTGGGCTAAGCAGTAGCATGCCTTCCTAAGAAGTACAAGTTTGTGAGTTCAAACTCTTAGTACTGTCAAAAATATTGTATCCTTGTTTCAGCATTTTGTTATTTCCCTTCCCCTCCCCAAATTAGAAAAATGTATATACAAGATGCAAGGTACCAGAATCAAATATAATGAAAACAGGGGTTATACTGTGGGGGAACAATATACAAAAGAAACCAAAGAAATCACATAGTACATTATAAGTACACTAAAATCAAGATACAGCTGCTTATTGGAACAATAAGATGTACAAGACACTGTTAAACACAAACTTTACAACTTGGTGGGGAGGAGGAAAGGAGGAGTAGGGGAAGTGGGAAGAGAAGAGATGGTTGGAAAAAAACAAAGGAGGGGTTAACAATGTTCAAGAGGAAACGTACTTATTACCTTACTCAAGTAACTGTAACCCCTCTGTACAGTATCTTTACAATAAAAAATTGTAATAGTTTGAGCTGGGCATCTAGGCACATGCCAAAATGTAATAATCACATGGGAGGTATGAGCAGAAGGATACGGTCCAAGGAAAGCCCTCATCAAAACTCTTAAGACTCAATTTGAAAAATATAAAAATTGGAAGTGTGGCTCAAGTGGTAGAACACTTTCTTAAGAAGCATGAGGCCCTGAATTCAAACTCTGGTAATATAGAAATAAGTAACAGTAGGCAGGACCTCATGGCACAACGGTAGCGTGTCTGACTCCAGAAATAAGTAACAGCTTAAAAGACACAAGAAGTATATGGATAAATCTAATCAAATATGTGTATAGCACTTGTATAGAAGTGTTTACTCCTTTGTAGAAGAAGCTAGAGATAAATCTAAGTAAATGGAGAAGTATACTATATTCATGAATACAAAGATCAAATATTACAATATTGCAACCTCCATTTAAAATTTTTTATCCATCCAATATACTCCCAAATAAAATCCTTATATAGTATTTTTGTGGAGCTTGAAAAACAAATTCTAAAAACTTATAGGGAAGAGCCAACAGCCATGATAATTAAGAGGAGTCCAAAGAAGAAAAGCGTAGATTTGTTCTGGTAGAAATCAACATCTTTGTATATGGCCAGTCATTAGGATTGGGGCTTTTGACAGATAGAGAAAAACAAATTAGTGGAAAAATATTGAGAGTCCAGTAGCAAACCCGTGTCCATGAAATTTATTGTGTAACACAGATCAGTAGGGAATAATAAGGCAACTGTTTAACACATGGTGTTAGAACAAGTGCTAAAACATAATTTAAAAATTCTGATCTCTTTCTCACACTTCATACAAAATAAATTCCAGGGAGATTAAAAACTTAATATAAAAAAGTTGAGCTGGGTGCAACTGGCTCATACCTGTAATCCTAGCTATCCAGGAGGCTGAGATCCAGAGGACTGTAGTTCAAGGGGCAGAAAACTCCATGAGACTTTAGGTCCAAAGTGATCAGCAAAAAATAGGCTGGCGGCATAGCTCAAGTGGTAGAGTGCCATCTAAGAAAGTGGAGCATGCTTGAAGCCCTGAGTTCAGGCCTTGGTACTGTCAAAAACAGACATTCTTGAAAATGTTACAAGAAAATTTGGGTTTGGGGATTTAGCTCAGTGGAAGAGCACTTGCCTAGCAAGTGCAAGGCCCTGAGTTCGAGCCTCAGTTCTAGAAAAAAAAATATGGGGGCTGGGAAGGTGGCTCAGTGGTAGAGCACTTGCCTTGCATGCATGAGGCCCTCGGTTCGATTCCTCAGCACCACATAAGCAAAAAGAAAAAAGCCAGAAGTGGCGCTGTGGCTCAAGTGGTAGAGTGCTAGCCTTGAGCTGAAGAGCTGAGGGACAGTGCCCAGGCCCAGAGTTCAGGCCCCACGACTGGACCCCCCCCAAAAAAAAATGGAATAGTTTTTTTTTTCTTTTTTCTTGCCAGCCCTGGGGCTTGAACTTAGGGCCTGGGCACTGTCCTTAAGCCTTTTTGTGCTCAAGGCTAGTGCTCTAGCTCTTGAGCCACAGTGCCACTTCCAGCATTTTCTGAGTAGTTTGTTGGAGATAAGAATCTCACAGACTTTCCTGCTTGGCCTGGCTTTGAATTGTGATCCTCAGATCTCAGTCTCCTGAGTATCTAGGATTATAAGTGTGAGCCACCAGCACCCAGCTGGGATATTTTAATGAAATCAATAAGGAAAGATTTTTTTTAAAGCAAGGTGCACAGAGTATACCCCATGAATGAACTCAACTACACCAAAACAGAAGCTTTTCTTCATCAAAAACACTATAAAAATGTAGAAATGATGTACCCAAGCCTACTGAGGAATTAGCATGTAGAATATTTAAAGAACATCTATAAATCAATTGTCAAAACAAGCCAAAGGGGGAAAAAGAAGCACGCCCAGCATCAGAAAAAGCAATCAATGAAGAAGGTTCGTAAATACGCAGTGAACACAGGAGAAGAGGGCAGCTCCATGAGACACCGGAAGAAGGCCCAACAGAGCCAACGTGAGGTGTGATTTGACTTGCTCAGTTTGGTGATGATTTCAAAGTTCCCCAGTACCGAGTACTACGTATTCCTTATTAAACTTCTCCAGGCCCACTCAACACCCTTCCCCATCCAGAAAATGGAGGGCCCAGGAAGAGACTTTGGGGGTCCATTTCTCTGGATCCCTCCTATCTTGCCTAACAGTGACAGGGCTTGATGCTCTACTAAAGGCTGAGCTCTTGGTGACTCTCCTTTCGTCCAGTCACAGGGAACACTTCCACGCCTACCTCAAGTCCAGGATGTTTGACGGCACCCCCCCCCCCCCCGCCTTCCCCTCCAGTGGCTGTGTCTTCATCTATTGTATACCTCAGTGGCAACTGTGTGATCTTTCCATCCCATTGTTTTTTTGTTTTTTTGTTTTTTTTAAATTTTTTTTATTGTAAAGATACTATACAGAGGGTTACAGTTACATGAGTGAGGTAATGAGTACACTTCCACTTCCTCTTGAACATTGTTACCCCCTCCATTGTTTTCCCCCTACCATCCCCTCCCTCCCTTCCTTCCCCAAGGTTCTTTTTTTTTTTTTTTTTTGATCGTGATTAAGTGATTACTTAATTTCCGGAAATTCACAGTATTGTGGAATAATGATGCTCATTTAAAGTCACAAGTTCATTCTAACTTTCCTGGAGCAAATTGTCTATCACAGTCTGTAATATATAACGGTGCTCACATGTTATATACCATATATGTGATCAGCAGCATGGGGATATTTGGTAGTGGTTCAACCAGATGAGTGGGAGTTCTTTGTTTCTTAAGTCCTGTTAGTTTTGTCATATCACCTAACATTTTGGATTTAGCATCCACTTATCAGGGAGACCATGTACTGTTTGTCTCTTCGTTCTTGGCTTACCTCGCTCAACATGATTCCTTCTAGCTCCATCCATTTCCCTGCAAATGCCATTATTTTGTCATTTCTAATGGCTGCATAATATTCCATTGTGTATAGATACCACAATTTTTGGATCCATTCATCTGTGGTGGGGCATCTAGGTTGTTTCCATATCCTAGCTATTGCGAACAGTGCTGCAATAAACATGGAGGTACACGTGTCCTTGTATATTGGTTCCTGTTGTTCAGGGTAGATGCCTAGAAGTGGTATGACTGGGTCAGTAAGGGAGGTCAATCTTTAGCTTTCTAAGGACCCTCCAGACTGCTTTCCAAAGTGGTTGTATGAGTGTACATTCCCACCAGCAGTGTAATAGCGTTCCTCGTTCTCCACATCCCCTCCAGCATTTGTCGTTGGCTGATTTGTGGATGTGGGACATTCTGACTGGGGTAAGGTGGTATCTCAGGGTTGTCTTTATTTGCATTTCCTTCACCACCAGGGATGATGAACATTTCCTCATGTGTTTCTTTGCCATTTTTATTTCTTCATTTGAGAAGTCCCTCTTTAGTTCCCTTGCCCATTTAGTAATTGGTTTGTTGGGTTTGGGAGGGATTAGTTTCTTGAGTTCCCTGTATATACAGGATGTTAACCCCTTGTCTGATATATTGCTGGTAAATATTTTTTCCCAATTAGTTGGTTGTCTTTCTAGCTTGGTTGCGATAGCTTTATCTGTGCAGAAGCTTTTTATTTTAAGGTAGTCCCATTTGTCGAATCTCTCTCCAATTTGTTGTGACCCTGGGACTCTGTTCAGGAAGTTCCTTCCTGTGCCTATTAGTTCGAGTGTCTCTCCTACTCTGTCCTGCAGTAGTTTCAGAGATTCAGGTTTAATGTTAAGGTCTTTAATCCATTTTGAGTTGATGTTGGTGCATGGTGATAGGCTGGGGTCCACTTTTAGTTTTCTGCATGTGGCTGCCCAGTTTTCCCAGCACCAGCGGTTGAAGAGGCTGTGTTTCTTCCATTGTATGTCTTTGGCTCCTTTGTCGAATATCAGCTGGCTGTAGGCCTGTGGATTTATTTCTGGATCTTCTATTCTGTTCCATTGGTCTTCGGGTCTGTTTTTGTGCCAGTACCATGCTGTCTTTGTTATTATAGCTCTGTAGTAGAGTTTGAAGTTCGGCATGGATAGCCCTCCCATATTGTCTTTATCCCCTAGAATTGTTTTGGCTATTCTAGGTCTTTTGTTGTTCCATATGAATTTTTGGACTGTTTTCTGTATTTCAGTGATGTACGTCATTGGGATTTTAATAGGAATTGCGTTGAATTTGTATATTAGTTTTGGAAGTATTACCATCTTTACTATATTAAGTCGGCCTATCCAGGAGCATGGGAGGTCTTTCCATTTCCTAGTGTCTTCTGCAATTTCTTTCTTTAACTTTTTATAGTTCTCATTAAATAGTTCTTTTACATCTTTGGTTAGGTTAATTCCTAAATATTTTATTTTTCAGGAGGTTATTGTGAATGGGGTTGCTCCCTTTATTTCCCTCTCTTCCTGTACATTATCAGTGTATAGGAAGGCAACTGATTTTTGTGGGTTTATTTTGTATCCTGCTATTTTGCCGAAGTGATTTATGATTTCTAAGAGTTTGGGGATGGAGTTTTTGGGATCGTGGAGGTATAGTATCATGTCGTCTGCAAAAAGGGATAGTTTAACTTCTTCTTTCCCTATGCGGATCCCTTTAATGTCTTTTTCTTGCCTTATTGCCCTGGCTAAGGGTTCTATGACTATATTGAAGAAGAGTGGAGACAGTGGGCATCCTTGCCTTGTTCCTGATTTTAGGAGAATTGGTTGTAGCTTTTCCCCATTAAGTATAATATTGGCTATTGGTCTGTCATAAATGGCTTTTATTGTTTTTAGAAATGTTCCTTCTATTCCTATTTTCTCCAGAGCTTTTAGCATGAATGAATGTTGAATTTTGTCAAAGGCCTTTTCTGCATCTGTAGCGATAATCATGTGATTCTTGACCTTGGCTCTGTTGATATGTTGTATTGCATTTATTGACTTACGTATGTTAAACCATCCCTGTGTCTCTGGGATGAAGCCTACCTGGTCATAGTGAATTATTTTTTTTATGTGTTTCTGGATTCTGTTAGCTAAAATCTTGTTAAGGATCTTTGCATCTGTGTTCATCAAGGAGATTGGCCTGTAATTCTCCTTTTTGGTTGGGTCTTTGCCCGGTTTGGGGATGAGTGTGATATTGGCTTCGTAGAATGAGTTTGGGATAGCTCCTTCCTTCTCTGTTTCTCTGAAGAGCTTGAGGAGTATGGGTATTAGTTCTTGTTTAAAGGTCTTATAGAATTCTGCTGTGAATCCATCTGGTCCTGGGCTTTTTTTTGTTGGAAGACTTTTGATAGCTTCCTGTATCTCATTATAGGATATTGGCTTATTTAATTGGTTAACTTCTTCTTTGCTCAGTTTGGGCAACTTGTATTTCTCTAAAAATGCATCCATTTCTGCCCGATTTTCTTCCTTTAGAGAGTATAGCTTTTGAAAGTAGTCTGTTAGAATTGTTTGGATATCTTGGGTACGTGTCCATCCCATTGTTTTTAATTATCCCATTTCAACGTGTCCTTTTTCTTCCAAGGTGTCCTTGTACTCAAAAGCTTTCATTCAAATAACTAATTAAAGAATTAATTGATTAAGGGCCTGCCTCACACTCTCACTTAGTTTTTTCTATTTATGGTTGGTGTGTTCTACTATTTGAACCACAACTCTACTCCTGGTTTCCCCCCTACCCCCCCCTCCCCCCAAGGTAGAGAAGTCTGTATTTCTTTTTTTAATTGTTATTATAAAGTTGATGTACAGAGGGATTATAGTTATATAGGTGAGGTAATGAGTACATTTCTTTTTTGGACAATGTCAGCCCGTGTCACTACTTCTGGCTTTTTGCTGGTTAATTGGAGATAAGGGTCTCACAGATTTTTCTGGCCAAGCTCTGAAGTAGTGGTGAGGAGTTTTCAGGTATGAGCCACCAGGGCTCAGCTTCAGAGGCTTTTAAACATGAAACACAATATGGACTATTGCTTGGAAACACAACATACATAAGAAATGCACAAAGAAATGTTGGGAGTAGAAACTGTCCAGAGAAGAGCAGAGGTAAGGGGCTGCAGAAGGAGATATAACTGTGCTTACAAAGTTCAATTTCTTCAGCTGAGTGATAGGTATAAGAATATATATAAGATTATTAAATTCTTTTGGTTGTTTCCTGGAGCTTGAACTCAGGGCCTGGGTGCTATCCCTGAGCTTTTCTGCTTAAGTCTAGGGCTCTAGCACTTTGAGCCACAGTGCCACTTCCAGCTTTCTGGTGGCTAATTGGAGATAAGAGTCGCATAGACTTTCCTCCCTGGGCTGGCTTTGAACCATGGTTCTCAGATCTCAGCCTCCTGAGTAGCTAGGATTATAGACACAAACCTTTCTGTAGGTCTTTGACTTTGTATATGCTTAAAAATATTAAAATTATAAAAGAGAAAGAGAAACCATTCTCTCTCTGGGAACAGAAATTCATCCAGGTTTCTATGGACGGAAACCTGGGGCCAGTGTTAGGACCAATATCTCTGCATCAGCCCTGTTAGGTCGGATCAGGAAAAGAATTTACTTCTTACAATTACCCAGAATCATATCATTTCCAGAGACATGAGGAAATGGGATGTGGAGGATCTGGGTTCTAGAAACTCTGATGAAGATTAATTAAGAACTCAATTTCCCTAGATTTTCCAATACTTGACTGCGCCATGTTTCTTTAATAAGGAACTGTTGCTATGTTCTAATTATAATGAGTTATTTATGGGATCAGGTCTCATCTCTACTCAATTATATTCTGTTTGGAGAGATTTGCATTTGTTGAGGACTCTAGTTCTTAATTGAGAAGATTGTGTTCCCTAAAGATGTGCTTTGTCTGGGGAAATCTTTCATTTGTGGCTTTATCCTTACCAGAAATCCTACCACTCCTGCCTTTTTCTTCCCTTCATCAATGAACTCCAAAATCATAAAGAAGTTGGCTCCTCCCTCCCATCCACAGCCACTACCAGCTTAAAGACTTCCTTTGAATTTGGGAGACAAGATTCCTTAAAATTGTACTGTAGTATTAATTATCTTAGAAATTCTAAGAGAAGCCTGGGTACTGATGGCTTGTGCCTGTAATCCTAGCTATTCAGGAGGCTGAGATCTGAGAATCGTGGTTCAAAGCCAACCCGAGCAGAAAAGTCCATGAGACTCTTATCTCCATTAAACTACCAAAAAAGTCAGAATGGTAGATGCTAACCTTGAGCACAAAAGTTCAGGGACAGCACCCAGGTCTTGAGTGCAAACCCCAGAATCAATACACAGAGAGAGGGGGGAGGGAGGAAGGGAGGGAGAAAAGGAGGGAGGGAAGGAAGGAATGAGAGAGTGAGAGAGACAGAGACAGAGAGAGAGAGAGGGACAGAGACAAAGACAGAGACAGAGACAGCAGACAGAGACAGACAGACAGGCAGGCAGGCAGAGACAGAGAGAGAGACACACACACAGAGAGAAGTTCTAACAGAAGTACAAAATTCCAATGCTTGGAGTCAAGATGTTCTGATATTCTGAATTAAGACAAGCCTACTTCAAGATGTTTCTCTGTAGAGAAGAAACTTCTGGTTCATGGCCTTGGACACATTTTTGGCATCACAGGTGGGTCTTGGGGAATGAATGTACCTTCTCAATGGGGTGGACTTCCCAGGAGACAAGGGCCATTCTGTCTCCATGCAGGTGCTGGGGGCCATGGTAGTTTTGACAGCAGGACCTGGTGTTTACCTCAGGGAAGGAACTGTGTAGAAGCCACGAAAGTGTGGAAACCTCAAAAGACACACAGCGCAGCATTTTGCATAAGAAACTAATAAGAATTTTGAGTTGGAAAGCTTAAATGACTCAAGTGATAATGAGGGATGTCAGTTCTCCGTGTGAATTTCCTTAGGATATAGCAGCATTATGGCCCTCCCTTGTACCCCAAACCATACATCAAAATCTTCTATGTAAAATGATGACCTGGGGGGGGCTGTGGGATATCAAGAGGATAGGGCTGGTTATCACTCGAGTTTTGTTTTTTTTTTTTTAAATCAGGTAAAAAGACAGAAATTCAATGCCTCAGAAAGCAGGCTCTGAAAATTCCTAGAGATGTGGGAACCCAGAGATATGGGAACAGAAACCCAAATGGACTTAATAGACATTACAGAATATTTGTGCAACAACTGCACAATCCACATTCTTCTCAGGAGCCTATGGAGCCTTCTCCAAAACAGATCACATCCAAGGACATTCAACAAGCCTGAACACGTACAAAAAGATTGAGATAACCCCTCTGCATCCTATCTAATCACACAGAACTAAACTAAGTCGGAATAGCAAAAGATACTTCAAAGAATTGACAGACCCCTTGCTAAGTTGACCAAGAAAAGGAAAGAAGAGACTTAAAACTAGAGATGATAAAAGTAACACTGCAACAAACGTGTAAGAAATCACTGAGATTATGAAGGACTACTTTCAAAACCTATACTCATATAAGAAATGGATACATTCTTGGAGACATACAAGCTGCCTTAGCTGAACCAAGATGTAACAAGCAATGAGATGGAGGAAGTAATAAGAGTCTTCCAACAAAACCAAGTCCAGGTCCTGATGAATTCACAGTGGAATTCCACAAGACCTTCAAAGACAGATGAATGCCAATATTCCTCAAACTTTTCCTTGAAATAGAAATGGAAGAATCATTACCGAACACATTTTAGGAAGCCAGTATTATACTCATCCCAAAACCAGGTGGGACAAAATAAAGAAAAAGAACTATAGACCAATTTCTCTTATGAACATAATGCAAAATTCTTTAATAATCTACTAGCCAACAGAATTCAACAAATCAAAAAGTTACACACTATGATCAAATGTATTTTATTCTAGAGATGAAATGATGGTTTAATATACATAAATCAATAAATGTAATACACCACATTAACAGAGCCAAAGAAAAAAATCACATCATCTCAATAGAAGCAGAAAAATCCTTTGACAAAAACCCAACATCTGTTCATGTTAAAAGCGCTGGAAAAGCTAGAAATGAAGGAACATACCTTAACATAATAAACACATATAACAGGCCAACAGCCAATATTATATTAAATGGCGAAAAACTAAAACTATTTCCTCTAAGATCAGGAACAAGGTAATGATGTCCACTTTCTCTACTCCTTTTCAATTCTGGAACTTCTAACCAGAGCAATAAGGTAAGAGAAAGACATAAAACGGATTCACAGAGAGAAATTCAAAGTCAAACTATCCTTATCTACAGATGACATGATTTTATATCAAAAGGACCTGAAAGACTCCATCCCCAGGCTCCTAGAGCTGATCAATAACTTTGCAAAAGTTGCAGGATGCAAAATCAACTGACAAAAATCAGAAGCTTTTCTGTACACTAACAATGTAAAGACAGGGAAAGAAGGGAAATAATATGTAGGAGTAAACTTAAGCAAGGAAGCAAAAGAGTTTTATCATGAAAACTATAAAAATCTAAAGAAAGAAATCAAAGATGACATGAAGGAATGGATGGACATCCCATGTTCATGGATAGGTAGAATTAATATTGTGAAAATGGCCATAACGCCAAAGCCATGCTACAAATTTAATGCAATCCCCATCAAAATCCCAAAAATATTTTTCACTGAGATAGAGAAAACGATCCAGAAATCTATATGAAACAATGAAGGATCTCCAATAGCCAAAACAAGCTAGGCAAATAAAAAAAAAAAAAGCAATGGTCTACTACAGAGCTATAATAACAAAAACAGCTTGGGACTGGTATAAAAATAGGCCAGAAGATTAGTGGAACAGACTAGAAAATCTAGAAATCAAACCATTTACTTATAATTATCTGGTGTTTGACAAAGGAGCCAAAAATATACATGGGAAGAAAATCTCTCCAATAATTGGTATTGGGAAAACTGGGCCTACATATGTATAAAACTAAAATTGGATCCATTTGTCACCATGCACCAATATCAACTCAAAGTCTATCAAAGACCTCAATGTCAGATCTGAAACTCTGAAACTGCAGAGAGAATAGGAGAATAGGAGAAACATTAGGACTTACAGACATAGGTAGGAACATTTGAAAAAGAGTCCCAGGGGCACCGCAGATAAAAGAGAGACTTGACAAATGAATTACATCAAAATAAAAAGTTTCTGCACAACAAAGGACATAGTTACTAGAAAGTTACATAGTTACATAGCTACTAGAAAGCTAACAAATAGACTTGGAGAAGATCTTTACCAGCAATATATCTGGCAATGGCCTAAATATCCAAAATATAAAAGGAGCTAAAAAAATTAACCCCCCTCAAAACTAACAAACCAATCAATAAATGAGCAAAGGAACTAAAGAGACACTTTTCAGAAGAAGTCAGAATGGCAAATAAACACACGAGGAAATGCTCAAATATCCCTGGCCACAGGAAATGCAAATTAAAACTACATTGAGATTCCATCTCACCCCAGTTAGATTGGCCATCATCAAGAATTTGACAACAAAAACTGCTGGCAAGAAAGTGGGGAAAATAGAACCCTATTGCACTGTTGCTGGAAAAGTAAATTAGGCCAACCACTCTGAAATATAGGTTGGAGATTCCTCAAAAAACAACAACCAAAAACCCAAAAAACTAAACATAGAACTTCCCTCTGACCTAGCCATCCCATTCTTGGGCATCTACCCAGATCATTACAAGCCAGGATACCATAAAGACACTTGCAGATTCATGTTCATTGCCATACTATTCACAATAGCCAAGTTACAGAAAGAGCCCAGAAGCCCCATATAGATGAGTGGATAAAAAAATGTACTTATACACAATGAGATTTTACTCATCCATTAAAAAAAATAAGACTATGTCACTTGCAGGGAAATGGATGGACCTAGAACAAATCATGTTAAGTGAGGAAAGCCAAGCTCAAATAGGCAAATGGAGCCTGTTTTCTCTCCTAGAAGCTAGATTTAAAACTTAACTGGACATGATCTTTTTTACACACAAACAGACAGACTGAAGGAGGATACACTTAGGGGAAGAACACAAAGATGTAACTCCTCTGAACATCTAAAATGCTATGTATCAAAACAAACTCCAAGAAATGGAAACGTGCTTTTGTTTTAATTGTTGGCATTGTTGTTTGTGGGGGTTTGGGGGGGGATGGGAACAGGAGGCAAAAGCAGGGCCCAGAAATGGAGGGAGAAAGGGTAAGCAAACGCAGTTATAGCATTCAATATGCACTATGTAAGAAGTGAACTGTACAACTTGTGGGCAGGGATGCGAGGAGGGAACGGGAAGGGGGAACAGATAGAGGTGACATTGTCTAAGAAGTATTGTACTCATGTACTCATTGTCTGACTTAGGGAATTGGAACCTTTCTGTACAACTCCTTAATAGTAACAATACAATTATATTAAAAAAAAAAAAAAGAAATCAGGAAGCAGGCTCTGAATTTTTCCAGAGATACGGGGAGGGACATTGGGTTGTGCTCTTTAGTTTCAGTCAGGAAAGGAAAATACCTCTGCAGGTAACAAAAGAGCTTCCCTTCCCGAATCCAAGTAGACTTCAAGCATATATATGTTTCTTTCTCAGTCATGTAATGAGTTTTTCTCAGCTGTCATGAAGATGTCTTCACTTTGGGATTTCCTATCGGCCAGGAAGGCAATTGGCTTTGAAAGTTTCTGCTCATCCAGGGATGTGTTTCCTGCTCTTGGTGAAATCAGGGCTCCATCATTCTAAGGGGTCTCTTCCTGGGTTTCTGTTGTGATTCACCTGGCAATGGTATTTACACTCATAAGTGGCTTCTGTGTTCAAGATGCTCTTGAAACAGGAAGAGGCTGTACTGTGCTCTGGCAGGGCTGTGTCTAGAACTTAGACCCCAGGGTCTTCCCTTCATTAGGCAGGGCAGAATACCACCATTTAAACACCTCATGACACACATGACAGGAATTGTGGATTTCCCACTGTGTCTAAGATTCTGATCTGAGCTTTAGACTTAGACAACACTGGGTTGGGATCCTGCACCTAGAGGGACCATGCACCCCTGGTCACAGGAAGTCACCTTACTGAGATTCAACCATGAGGGACAAGGCCTATCATCTACCACATGTGGTCTAGGCAGCTTCCTGGCGAGGTCGGGGGAGTGGTCTCTGGATGGGCCCTGACGGATGAGGAGGAGTTTTCAAAGTTGGCGCTTTAAAAAGTTCTGATTTTAGAAGTCATTCCCCTTCATTGTTTTAACTTGGAAAATCAACTCTGAAGGAAAACAAAAGTATCTGCTCACAATCTAGAGAATAAAATTCTAGATCCTTATAAGGCACAGACTATTTTCCAATGTTGTGATATTAGTATGTTACCTTACCAAGTAGATTCCCTCCAGCATTGTAAGCTCTCTTTCCATATAATATACATGGATCTACATTATTTTAGTGGCTGTTGCAGCCATATACAAACTATAGGCGCACGATACCTCATGTGGCTGGTTTTCTCTCGTTGATAGCCAGATGATTTCCAAACTAGTGATGAATACCTCTGGTCCCACACCATCCATGGTTGTTTCTACCTAATTGATTCCTGGATGGTAAACTACATGGCCCACAGAGGTTAGGCCTCTCCAAGACAATGTACAGACAACACCAAGCAGACTAGATGGTACCTGGGACTGACCCAGGAAGCAGTGGGCAGCCATGCTGGACATCTGGGCAATAGCTCAGAAGGATGGTGTGGGCTTCAGAGTTGCCCATCCACTTGACTCCCAAGCAAAATACCATTCCAGTGCTCACTGGACCTGATGTAGTCAGGTGAGGGAGAGACAGGCAGACATTCCAGCCACTTGCCTTGTCTCAGTGCCTTGACCAGCCCCCTCTTTTTTCATCCAGTATCTGCCCATAATCAATGTGTCACAAGTGTCTGTTGGGCTGAGGAGTTCAGCAGAGATGTCGAGCACTCAGCTGCTCCTTCCATGCCCATTCAGTGCAGACCTGTGGAATCAAAAAATGTCCCCACAACTGGGCTCATGCCTGTAATCCTAGCTACTCAGGAGGCTGAGATCTGAAGATTATAGTTTGAAGCCAGCCTAGGCAGGAAAATCTGTGACTTTGATCTCCAATTAACTACCAGAAAACTGGAAGTGGTGCTGTGGCTCAAAATGGTAGAGTGCTAGCCTTGAGCAAAAAAGCACCGAGGCCCTGAGTTTAAGCTGTAGGACCACTACCACCACCACCACCAACAAAAGTCCCACAGTGTGGTTATAGAGGAAGTTCATCCTACATCCATCCCTCCTTCTCCAGTCATTTCCACTTCCAGTTTGGATCCTATAGCTTTTCATTTGCAGTAGATGCAATATGAAATACTATTAGAATCCTTTATCATTTTCATTGAAGAGAGGCATCGATCGTCTGGAATGTTCATGAACCTGGGGATGCTGGTAGAATATGAAGATGATTTTCCTGGCACACAGCCTCTCTGCTCAGCAGGGGGCGTCTCCAGCCCCTGTGTTCTTCTTGATCCTGAAGATCCCTCACCCAACCAGGGGGATAGAATTCTTCTCCCACCTCCAACATTGACTCATGCTTCAGGCTGATTCTGGGGTGATCTCCTGCCCAGTGACATGTGCATCTCTATCCTCTTTGGATCACACCATGGAGTGCCTTGTGGGGTTGTACAGCATCAGATTGTTTCTGTGGCCTTTCCCTGTAGCAAGAAATCAGTATGGCTTTTCTACTGCCACCATAACAAATTAGCACAAACTGGTGGCTCACAGGAAGCTCACAGTGCCACTGATCAACAGTGTGGGTACAGTAGTACTCGGCTGGGTCCTCGGCTTGGGGTCTTCTATGGTGTGGTTGCCTTGGACTTTTATCTGGATGCTCTGGTGACAATTCTGCTTCCAAGTCAGTTCAGGTTGGTGACAATTTAGTTCTGGTTACAGACTAAAGTCTCCATTCCCTTGCCGGCTGTGTGCAGGGACTTGGCTGGTTTGCTTGAGGCTACATGCCTGCTTTTTGCTATTTTCTACATGGTCCCTGTCAGCAAATGGGGGGGTGGGGTCAGGCCTGTCTTGTGCTTTAGACCACTGATTTCTCCTTCATCTTTCCACATGTCCTCCCCCAGAGAAAGTTCTCAGCTTTTACGGATGCACAGTGAGAGCAGACTATACCCTAAAACTTATAACCTTACTTCCACCTGCCACGTCCCTTCTGCCACGATGCCACACATGCTCCCAGTGTGTGTGGAGATGAGGGTGAGAACCCAGAAGGGCAGCCAGCTGGCATGAGTCCCGCAGGTACTCAGAGCATCTGCTGGGAGGCCTCAGGTCAGGCCTCTCTTCCTCCAGATCTGAAAATCTCCTGCACACCAGAAGCTGAGCAGCTGAGGAGCTTGGCTTCGGCTCTACCAGAGAGCTGAGGCATGGCCACTCCAAGTGTGGCTGGCTGTCACCTGCCCCAGCTGCTAGGGGTTTACCTCTTCAGAGTCCCTCACAGTGAGCCATGTACTCAGGTCCCTGGCACAGCCCAATGCAGGCATCATCTCGGGCACAGCTCCCTGGACTCTTTCAGAAACACCTGGGCACAGTCCTTTCAGGGGGGTGAAGGCAGCTGGATGGAGAAGAGAGCACGTTCCAGCCCCACCAAGCAGCAGGGTGGCAGGCGGAGTACACATCATCCAACCACACCTGTACCACCTTATGGGCACTGCGGCTTGGAACATGCAGCTGTGCACTGTGCTTGTCTGTACCCCATCCCCACACACCTGCAATCCTGGCCAGCCTGGGCTCTGGGCACAAACCTTCACAGTGCTGCTCTTGGGCAACTTGCTGAATTTCTCTGTGCCTCACTTTCTACATTTATCAAGTAAGACACAGGATAATGTCTACTACACAGGATTTTTTTTTTTCGTTTGCAGAACTGGGACTTTTCATGTCAGGCCTAGCCTAGCACTGTGGGCATCCTGATCTCTGTCTCCCATATAGATGGAATTACAGGTGTGAGCCACTGTATCTAGTCTTTCATCAGACTGTTTTGAAGACTGTCTGTATTGCTACAAGGAAAGGTGTTAAAATAGCATCTACTCTAGAGGAAGCACCAGGAATTGGTCGCTGGAAAGTGGCTGGTTGGTATTATTTCCAGAAAGGTTACTGCCAGGCCTGTTTCTTATTCTCTTGGTTGAGACCTAAAGATCGAATAAAGCCAATCATCCCATTCAACAATACTCCCAAACTGAGATGCCCAGAAGTGTGGAGGACAGAAGCAAGACAGGTATAAAGAAAACGATGTGGCCCCCTTGATTCAATGGGAGTTTTTTTCACTGTGAAAGAGAATTGAACACAGGAAATGATTTCCACATCACAGGAAAAAGAACTCTGTAAGCAGATTGGTAGCTGGTGAGTGGTAGTGGTCTCTGTATTAGGGACAAGAGGGAGCAGTGAACAATGGGGCAAACTTGAGGGCACAGGCCCTGTGTAGAGAGATCGCTGCCCGGTCTAGTTGAAGGCTGTCATGTGGGAATTCAGATCTGGGGTTGTCAGGTTTCTTGATTTTTTTTTTTTGAGAGATGCCAAAAAATCTGCAAAAAAAATTGTGTATAAAATATCCCAATTATCAAAAGTTGGCTCAGTTCTTTAAAAACATTGACTTGAGCCAAACAAAACATCTGTGAACCAGACTCAGCTGCAGCTGCCAGCACTCAGATTCTGCCTCTTTACTTGTGAGTCGTCATCCTGATTTTACTTAGTCCTACAGCATCAATGTGAGCGTCTTCAAGTGATGAGCAATGGCCCACCTGGAAATCCCATAGCCTTAGGTAACTGCTGGACAAAGGGAAAAAAAATCTGAGATTATAAACTGGCTCCTTCAGGAAAGGCTGTTTCCCACATGGGTCCACGGGTCCTTTCTTCCTCTGTGTTTTAGGTTCCCTGTGAGCAAAGCAGGTGGGAAACACTCCCTGACCCTGCCATCTGCAGCTTCAAGCTCGTGTTGAGGATGAGAAAGTCTCCGGCAAGCTGGGAAGTCTGGCGGAAGTGTGCGAAGATCCTAGCATGAGGCAATAACAACTTGGGCTTCTTCAAACTCTCCTCCTTCTGGAGGGGGGACCTGGCAGAATCCAGTCTTGTTTGCAAATCAGAGGCCAAAAGCCACAGCATTGCTTGAGGCAGCAAGAAAATGGAAGGGCCTTCCTGAGTTTGATTCCTCAGCACCACATAAGCAAAAAGAAAAAAGCCGGAAGTGGCGCTGTGGCTCAAGTAGTAGAACACTAGCCTTGAGCTGAAGAGCTGAGGGACAGCGCCCAGGCCCAGAGTTCAGGCCCCACGACCGGACCCCACACACACAAAAAAAGAAAAAAGAAAAAAGAAAATGGAAGGGCCTTAAATGACCATTGACAGAGCAAAAGAGAAGCTGAGTACAGAATCGTGGGATCAAAGGCCACATGGCATCTAAAAAGAATTAGATGTGACAGGCACTGTGGCTCATATCTGTAATCTCAGCTACTCAGGAGGCTGAGATCTGAGTATCTCAGATCTCTTTAAGGTTTACATACCTTAATGCATAACTAGGTACCCATGAGCTATTCAGAGATTTTTAGGTGAGTTTTTTTTAATTGCATAAATGTCATACTGAACTTATTCTGAAAACTTGTCACTCAAGATTGTTTTTCAAGCTCATTGCACATTGCCTTTTATACACACATACACACACACTTAATTTATGACAGTGATGAATGCATGACAGACCGTGCCCACTGAATTCATGATTGATTGCCTCTAGGTGTGGAGGGACCAAGCAGAATACAAGGGGCTTCAGTTTTATCTGCAAAATATGATTTCTTAAAAAAAATACCTGGAGCAAATTCAGGGCACTGGTAGCTCAATGACTGTAATCCTAGCTACTCAGGAGAGGCTGAGATCTGAGGACTGTGGTTTGAAGCCAGGCCAGGCAGGAAAGTCTGTGAGACTCTTGTCTGTAATTAATCACCAAAAAGCTGAAAGTGGTTCAAGTGGCATAGTACTAGTCTTGAGCACCAAAGCTCAGGGACAGTATTCAGACCCAGAGTTCAAGCCCCAGGATAAGCATACACACACAAACATATCTAAAGCAAAGCAGTAAAAGGTTAGTATCTGTTTGTTCGAGGTGGGAAGTATATGGAATTTTATTCTTTCTGGACTTTCCTATTTTAATATTTTCATAGTTGAAAGGAAAAAAAGAGGAGGAAGAAAAGAAAGGAGGTAGAAGGAAAGGGAAGGAAAGGAATATGACTCAAAAGTCATATTTGAAGCTGGGTTCAAAAACTTTCATCCACTTGAGACCTTGTAGGTTACACCTGTGATGCTAGATACTCAGGAGGCTGACACAGAATTGCAGCCAGCCTGGGCAGGAAAAGTCCTTGAGATTCTTAATTTCCAATTAGCCAGCAAAAAGCTTGAGTGGATATATGGTTCAAGTGGTACAGTACCATCTGTAAGCAAACAAGCCTAGCAGGTTCAACTCCTTTAGTTCAAGTCCTGGTACCAGCATGTGTGCACACATGTAAACACACACACACACACACACACACACACACACACACAGAGCTTTGGTCTAGTCTTACAACACATGGAAGATGAATGAATGATAAATCACAAAGATGATTGAGGTCTCAAGCCAGTGAATAGGCAGTTCTGATGGCCACTGGCTCAGACCACAGGAAGGAAGAAGGCCCAATCTTATACCCAAATAACTGCCTTGACAATTTATCTTCACATGATTTGAAGGGTACAGAGCCCACTTTGGGCACCTCAAAAAAAATCTTGAAATTTGTATTAAGCTATCAGGAAGGGAGCTCATGACACAGTTATTTTTTTCTGGTTTGAGGAGAAAACTTGTGTGTGTGTGTGTGTGTGTGTGTGTGTGTGTGTGTGTGTGTGTGTGTGTGTGTGTGTGTATTTCACCTACCTCATGTTGTACACTTAGGACTTGTCAAACTCCAGGCGAGCCCTTTCATGATGTGACATCACTGGTTTGGGCTCCTTGCTTCTCTTCTTTGGAGGAACACTCGGTTTCCTTTCCATGTGTTTCTAGTGGGTCCATTCCTTAAGGAACACGGTAAACCTTAGCCATTAACCACGTGACCCAGTCTAGCCAATCATACTACTCCATCCTCCTGGCAACAATGATGAATTCTAGATGTGAGCACGTGACCCAAGCAGGATCCAGAGGGAACTTCTTTGGACTTACTATCCAGATGTATTGCTAAGCTGAACTGCAGTAGCCCATGTCCCACAGAAGAGCGGGGATATGCAGAGAGAAGAGACAGATACAGAGGGAGAGCAGTTCGTGTTGGTTCCAGATGCTGAGGCCCTGGTCTCTAAGACTCTTCTTCTCAGTTTCAGTGGGAGGCCTGCCTGAACATTGCACTGTGGGAGTCCATTGATCCCTTTCCCCCCTACAGCAAGTTAAGTTTCTGTTGCTTGCAACCATGAGCTTCAAACAATTACCTCAGAATCTGCGATTTACTAACACCTGCCCCCAAGCAGAGCTCTATCAGTCTGGTTCACGACTGTGGCCTCAGTACTAAGAATAGTTCCAGGCTCGTAATAGTTTCTCAATAAAGAATTGTTAAATGAATACACATGACTTACACCACAGTATCCGTACAGAAACCTTGATGGGAAGCATTAGTATGAGAAGCTCCAAATAGTGAAGGCCCAGGCTGGCTCTCCCCACCTGGAAGGTGGCAGAGGCCGGCTGAGCCATGACTCCTAAACCTTTCTGCTTTGCTTCTCAGCCTCATGGCTTCCCCCCTCCCTCCAAAAAACAAAAAATAAAACACTTCCAATGGGTATTGTGGGCTGGAGGTGTAGTTCATAGTTTGGTCAGTGGTAGAGCACTGGACAAGTGGTGTAGCATGTGCAAAAGTTTGGGTTCAATCACTAACATGAGCCAGAATGAGAGAGATAGGGAGACGGACCGACGGAGAGACACACAGAGACAAAGAGTCAGAGACAGAGACAAAGAAAGAAGGAGGAGAGGAGGAGGAGGAGGAGGAGGAGGAGGAGGAGGAGGAGGAGGAGGAGGAGGAGGAGGAGGAGGAGGAGGAGGAGGAGGAGGAGGAGGAGGAGGAGGAGGAGGAGGAAGGGAAGAAGGTAGGAAGGGAGGGAGGGAAATCAGAAGGTTCCAATAGGTTTCCTAGCCTCTACATGGGGGAACCAGAGAGCACCCTCAAAACAGTCTTAATTCAGTTTTCCCTTCTTACTGCCTCTGGCTGGCGATGGCCGGTGGGCAGGCAGTGGCAGAGGTAGGCCCCGTGGCAGGAGCCCGCAGTGGCAGAGGTAGGCCCCATGGCAGGAGCCCCCATTCCGGGCACACAGATCCCACATACAGACCCAGCTGCCAGATGGAGTGTCCTACCCGCTGGGCCCGCCCTCCCCCAGCTCTGTGAATCTGTTCCAAGTCTCTGGTGAATTATTGGCTCCTCAGTTTTAAATCTTTTTCATATGCAAGTGGTTTATTCTCATTAAGAGAAATCCTATCTTCTGCTTGTTTAACTCTGTCAGTTAAATCCGTTAAGTTTATTTGTGTTCGCCCAGTGGTAATTTTTATTGAGAGAACATCTGAAAGGCTCTGCAGGAAGGAAGTTGGGGAAGCCCACAGAGCGCCCCGATTGTGGCCCCGATTTCCCTGACATCTCTGCCACCCAGAACTGTGTCTGCCATCCAAAACAGAGGCTGACCACTGGCCCGTGCGTTCTGAATTTGCATTAGGAACAGCTTGGCTTTGGATTTTTCATGTGAGGTGTTTGGTTTTGTTTTTGGAAGGGGTTCAGAAAGAGGTGACCCTCAAGAGCTAGGTATTTAATGTCCCAGAGGCCATATGGCAGTGTTGGGTGTACTTCCTGTTTTCTGACTTCAGAAGCAGGGAATGGACTCAGAACTGAACCCCTCCTCAGCCCCTCTGTGCTTGACCCCCTCTCCCCTCAGCCCATTCCCCCAGCTCAGAACCACTCGCCTCTTTGCTTTACTATACTTGGGGGTTTTCTTTGGGACTGGAGCTTATACTCAGGGCTTTGAGCTCTCCTGCTTTCTTTCACATGGCTAGTGCTCTACCACTTGAGTCATGCTTTTTGCTTAGCCTTTTCCTGGTTAATTGGCAATAGAATCTCATGAATTTTTTTTTAATCCAGGCTGGCTTTGAACCATGATCCTCCCAAGTCTCAGCCTCCTGAGTAGCTAGGATTTTAGGAGTGAGTTACCGGCACCCACCTGGAACAACAGTTTTGTATAATTTGTCATACCTGGTAGTTATGAGAGTGTGTTAATATGGTCAACTCTTTTTGGTGAATGCAAATAATAAATGAATGAATGAATGACCCTCTGAACATCTTGTCTTCCCCAAGTGGGTACTGTCTATCTGACAATGGCATATGAAGGGCTTTCCAGTGCCAGGAGGTGATTATCATGGCTCTTTTTGTCATAAAACGTTTAAACACTTATTTCCTTAGCTTTGTTTTCTTTAAGGAATTTTTTTTTGCTTAGTTAATCAAAGGTTTCCTGCCTTCATTCCCCTCTCCCCCTCCCCCCCCCCCCCCCGCCAATGGCAATATCCAAATGATGCAGAATGAAGATGACCACCATTGCAAAATCAGGCAGCTCATAAAGATAAACTTCAGATTTGAGAACAGCTAGACTTTGCCTGCCAACTCCCTCATTTCCTACATTTCTACCCAGTGCCTTGCCGATTAGTGTTTGTGTGTTCTGTGTCAGAATCTTTTTTTAAAAATAAGTTTTTTATTGTGAAAATACTGTACAGAGGGGTTACAGTTACATGAGCAAGGGAATGAGTACATTTCTTATCAAGTATTGTTGCCACCTCCTTTGTTTTTCCCCTACCATCCCTTCCCTCCCACCTCCACAACTACATTCCACCTAAACTGTAAAGTTTGTTTTTCCACATAGTGTCTTCATAGTGTCTTGTACATCTCATTGTTGCAATGAGATTTAAACAATTTGCTTTTTCCCTTCCACTCCCCAAATTATCCCATCATCAAATACAGTGAAAACAGGGGTTAGACCGTGGGAGAGGGACATACAAAGCAACCAAAAAAATCATGTAGTACCTTATAAATACGTTAGAAACAATAGCAAGAAAGAAAAAAAAACACTTGTGTCCTTATCTTGGGTTTCATTTCACTTAACATCATCTTACCTGACCTTTTCTGTTTGTCTCAGACATATGCCCCTCAGTAGATGAATGGATCAAGAAAATATTGTGTACACACACACACACACACACACACACACACACACACACACACACACACACACACACACACAAAATGGAATTCTATGCCTCCATCAGAAAGAATGACATTACTCCATTTGTTAGGAAATGGAAACACTTGGAAAAAATTATATTAAGTGAAGTAAGTCAGGCTCAAAGAAACATAGGTCCCATGGTTTCCTTTATTTGTGCCAGAATCTTATCTGATGTAAAAGAAGTATGCAATAGACCAAGCTTTCAACTCTGACTTGAGCTGTCAGGATACGTAAAGTAGTGAGCTCTCTAGTAGAGGAGGCAAGTAAGTAGAAGAAAAGAGGTCAGAAAATAACCAAATAAGACATGAAGGAAAAACCAACCAGTAACTTGGAAATGACAAATTCCTCTCCACAATTGGTAGTCAGAAAGGAGCAGTAAAACCAAACCCAAACCCAACCGATGAGAGGTTCAGAGAATGTAAGACTGAGTCTTGGCTCCAGTGACGAGTAGCTATGTGACCTTGAGGAAGTTATGTAACTTCTCTGATGACATGAGATGGTAACTGGTGAGGAATCCAACACAATACATTGGAAGCAGGGACATCATCCTAATAAACTGACCTGAAACCTGTTGACCTGAAACCCTTTTGTACAACTACTTTAAAATGATAAAAATAATACATTAACCTCTCTTATGCTGTTCTGAGATGAGGAAGGAGAGTCAGGTAGATTGCAAAGTTAACCAAACCTTCCTCCCATCCCCACAGCATACTCCCTTGGGAAGTGCCAGCACCTCACCTCTCACGGAGTTGGCATCTATGTGGTCCACAGCAGGTGTAGTCACATGACTTGTGTTGGCCAATCAGGCTTTGGCAAGGCAAAGGGATCAGAACACACTAATGAGCCAGGTCACTGAGTGAATCTGGTCTCACCTGCTGTGGACTACTTCTCATCACCACAGCCAATCCTCCGGACAAAGCCAACCCAGACCTATCACCACCAGCTAGCTGACTGAAGAACCTCCCGGGCCATAGACCCGTGTGCTACAAACAAGAGAATTATTATTTTAAGCCATTCAATTTGGGGTCAATTCATTATACAGCAAAACCTAACTGTTATGCACACATCAGGAAAATGACCTAATAGGAATCAGTAAGTGAAGAGAATCTTTTTTTTTCTTCAGCAAGTGGTTTGGCAGGTGACTTTCTATTTAATAATAGAGATCAAGGAGTAATTGCAATGTGCTCTTTAGAAACTCACTTGCTAGGTGACTTTGTCACAAAGTGGCTAGTTCTCCAGATACAAGGGCCATCGGCAAGAACAGAACTGTCAAATCACAGGGAAGGCGTCTGTCAGGCTTTTAGCCAATTTAATCTACCAAAATGCATGCTGCGCCTTGCACAATGAACTTGATGGGAAGGAAATCTAAGCTGTATTTACTCGAGTGCTGTGTCCTGGACAATCTATAGGTCCTTTCGAGGTGAGGAGAGACCAGGGATGGCACTGTAATCCTGCTCTTGAGAGTCTGCCCTGCTCTCTGAGAGAAGCCGAGGAATATTCAAACATTATTTAGAATATCTCTTTAATATCCACAAGCTTTGATGTCTTGCCTGGGTAGAAATAACACTTCCCTTATCAAAAAAGTTGTTTGATCCCTGAATTCTGATTTCTTTCTTCTTCTTTTTAGATATTAACTCAGAACCCTTCTGTCTTCCCTGAGGGATACAGCGATGAAAGAGGGAGTTGATTTAATGAATGAAGTTATTTAATTGCATCATTACTGCAGTCCCCAAAGGGGGACTGTATTTTCTTTCTGTTGGCTGTTCCATGGTTCCTGTTATGCTCATCTCTCACCCCTTGGCCAGAGCTCAAATTAGGATCATCGGAGCACTTCCATTCTCCAGGACCTTGGCTATACACATCACTGGAGTGGTCTTTGAAAAAGAGTCATTTCTGGAGTTTTTAACTTCCATTTCCTAAACAGAAAATACTGATTATAGCCAGGTGCTGGTGCTCATGCCTATAATCCTAGCTACTCAGGAGGCTACTGAGGATTACAGTTCAAAGCCAGTCCAGGTAAGAAAGTCTGTGAGAATCTTATCTCCAATTAACTCTTCCCCCGCCCCCACCAAAGCTGGAAGTGGAGCTGTGGCTCAAGCCTTGAGCAAAAGAAGCTCAGGTGCAGCACCCAGGCCCTGAGTTTAAGCCCCAAGACCAGCACATGCACGTGGGCACGCACGCGTACACACACACACACACACACACACACACACACACACACACACACACACTCACACACACACAGTACTGATTGCCTGTGATTTCCCCCCTTCCCCTGCCCCCCACTTCTGAGGAACCAGCAATGGTTCTCCCGTTGTCTAGGCACTGAGGACATTTTGTTTCCTGTTTTATTGGTGTTCTGGCTTAGATGGTAAGAATGGATCAGCCTAGATGCTGGAGGCTGAGACAGAAGTATTGGCAGGTCTGTTCCCTTCAGGGGGCCAGGAAGAAGTGTGCTCCCTTTCTCTCTCCCTCTGCAGCCTCAGGCATTCCTTGGCTTATCCTCCCCTCCCCTTCCCTCTGTGTGGTCCTGTCCCCCTCCCTTTCTATCAGGAAGCAGCAGCCTGGGTCAGGGACCCACTGCCCCCCCATGACCTCACCTGAACTCATCTTCAAGGACCCTATTGTCAAATAAAGTCACATCCACAGGACATGAGTGGGCTCAGGACTTCCATACCTGTTTAGGGCTTGAATTCAAGGCCTTGCTGCTGTCCCTGAGCTTCTTTTGCTCAAGGCCAGGGCACCTCTACTTTATGGCTTTTTTAGTGGTTAATTGGAGATAAAAGTCTCACAGACTTTTCTGCCCCTGCTGGCTTCCAAGGGCAATCCTCAGATCTCAGCCTCCTGAGGAGCTAGGATTATAGGCGTGAGCCACCAGTGCCCGGGTCCATTCATCTTTGAAACAGGGGGTTACAATGGTACCTACTTTAGGGGATGGCGGTGAGGGCTGAAGTAATTCATGCAAGCAATCCCCTTTCAAGATTATCTAGTTCCAAAGACTTCAGACAAAGTTAATTGCTATTATTTTTAGCTTTCTCTCTCCTTCTCCTTCACTGTCCTCACATAGGATGTGGTGGCATCTCAAGGTCATGTGATGTGTCTGCATGGATTAACACCCAGATCCCTCTCTCAGTTCAGGGCTGGTTCCGGTGGGATGGGATTGGACAGAACAGGACAGGGAGTACCTCCTCTTCCCCGCCTGGCCCCTATCTGCCATCCTACACCTCCATTCCATGGTGCAACTGTGAAAACTTTAGGATTCTTAAAATCCTCACTTCTAATTTGAGCTGCCTGGGCCCTAAGTGCCAGCAGCCGCTGTTCTGTTACTTGTTAATTTGTCACTCGGGGATACGCGGAGAGAGCACGTGAAGCATCCAGCACTGGGTGATGTCCCCCCCTCCCCCCAGTCTCCATCAGCGTCCTAATTATTCCACACCTTTTTAATAGAGGAAGCATTAGCATTCCTAGGCTGCATAGGGGTCTGATTGAAATAATGTCTCCTGAATTATCTTTTCAACAAACTGGGAAAATAAATAAATAAATAAGTGGCTCTCCCATCTCAGCCTCCTTCCAACCTTGGACCTGGCTCAGGTTGTTGGGGGTGGGGAGGATTGGGTGGCAGGGCCTTTGACCCAGTGAGGGCTCCTCCTCCTTCTCGATCCCATTCCACATCAGGGGCAGAAGGATGGGACATCTCATGAGACACTTGTTCCTCTAGGAAGCCTTCCTGAACTGCCTCTTTCCTGGCTGCCAACAGAACAGACATTCCAAGATCTGGCACCCGATTCTCTTAGAGAATACCCCAGTTGTTTGGTGCGGGGAGTCCTGGCCAGCTGGGGTACTCACTGCTCAAGGTCGAAGTCCCTTCAGGGCCTTGTTTTGTGTTCTCTGGATGCCAGCACCAATCCTGTCCTCAAGTCATCTCTTTTTTAGCTTTAAATAGATTATTTAAAAAAAAAATAAGAGTCTGCTAGGCACTGGTGGTTCACACCTGTAATCCTAGCTACTTAGGAGTCTGAGGAATGAGGTTGCCTGGATAGCAAAGTCCATGAGACTTATGAGCCTCTTATCTCCAATTAATTACCAAAAAGTAAAAATGAAAGAGCCAGAAATGGTGCTGTGGCTCAAAAATGGTAGAGCACTAACCTTGAGTAAAAGAAAAAAGAAAAAAAAAAGCTCAGGGACAGCAGCCAGGTCCTGAGCTCAAGCCCTAGTTCATGTCACGTCCCTTCTACTGTCAGCCTTTCCATCTGACGCTGCAGATGTGATGAGCCCAGGGACCCAGCAAGCATCAGTCAGGTGGAACTGAGCTCGGTGTTTGAGGACAGCCTGCCCAGCAGGCCGAGGCTGCTCTGCGAGGGAGCTGCCTTGTGCGATACAAGATTCTCCGTTTCTAGGAGCTCTGAGGAGACCTTCTGTGGTTCCTGTGTCCCCCTGCCCCTAGGATTCCACTCAAGGCAACAGCGGCTCCTGTGAGGCGTCCCAGGCCGAGCAAGCGTCACGGAGAAGGAACTGCGCAGCCCGTGGCCACCGTTTCATCGACTCTGGATGAAACAGCTCACACTGCAGAACTGCCACTCCACTGAGAGTCATTCACACAAACAACGAGGGCCTCGTGGGTTTGATGGCAACACAAACACCACTCGCGACTCAATTAAAGAAGCAGTAATTAAAAGGGGAGAACAGCATGCGGCTTCTCCCATGGAATCTCCCTGAGGAGGCCTGGGCTGCCCATAGGGGATGGACAGGATAGGGGCTCGGCCCCGGGCCCAGAGCTTGCCCTGAATGAAGTAAGAAGGAGATGGGAAGTGCCCAGCCTGTTGACCTCAGCCCATGACCCCAGCCTATGACGTCAACCCATGACCTCACCAGCACACAGAGGCCCAGATAAGGAAATGGTAAGGAAAGGTCGCCCTTTGGAAATGGTGTAGCATTTCTTGATTTGCAAATAGTAAGCTACTATCCCTTTATTATATTCCAGGTGCTGTTGGAAGAATTCTATAGCTATTCAGTCATAAGCACCCCATGAGACAAGGTACCATTTACAAGCTCCAGGTGCTAGGTGAGGAAACCAAAACATGGGCTCAGGGTCATCCAGCTAGGAGGAGGCAAAGGGACACTGGGCTCTGGGGTCTCTCACTTTCGAGAATGCCCTTTCCCAGGCCTGGGTGCTCCGTGTTCTAGCTGACTTCTTCCATGGGGGTCCCCTGCTCTCACCTTGGGGCCGGGACATAAACCTGAGGCATGTTCTACAATTATCCCCAGGTTACAGGTGGAGAGAGGAAGGCTCCTGGAGATTAGAGGTTCAGAGCCGAGAATCAAATTTCTCTCCACCTGAAATCTCCTGTTCCAACAAGGCCTGGGCCCTCTTCCCACTCTGCTGCCCCGAGGCATGCTCCAGATGCCCACCAGCCCTCTGTGTGTGCCAGGAGCAGTGGCTTTGTCATCAGATGGTCATCTGGAGACCAAGGATGGAATCAATTAATGCGATGGATTCGCCTGTGGCCTGCAGGGTGCCTGGACCACATTGGTGAGTGTCTGGCTGGTTTAAGACCATGTAAGGAAAGGGCAGCAAGTGCCGTCATAGCTGAGTGAGAGCCAGGTCCTGTTCTCAGGGCCACTCAAGCTGTGACCCTGTGGAGAAAGGCCTGTGGTCACTTTCACTCCCCAGGTGGGGCAGCCGAGGCGCGGGCAGCGAGTGAGTGACTTCCCAGGGGCCCACAGCTGCACCAGAAAAGCATGCCTCCACTTGGCTGCCTGCCTTGGAGACCCCCAACTCTGCCTCACTGCAGTCTGCCCCGGCAGCACAAGGAGCACAGGCTGGGCAGCGCGCCTGATAGGCAGGGAGGCACTGGCTCGGCTGGCAGCGCTGTGCCCTTTGGCATCTCTTGGAACATCTCTAAGTGGAGATTGACTTCGGAGCACCAGCTTGTGGGGACCTCAGCCCTGGAAAAGACTCAGAGGCCAGAGCAGCCTACTCTGATGAGGAGAAGGAAGGTGAGAAAGAAGAGGAGAAAGAGAAGGAAGAAGACATGGAAGAGGAAGAGGAGGAAGAGGAAGAAGAGGAAGAGAAGAAAAAGAGGAAGAAGGGGAAGGAAGAAGAGGAAGAGGAGGAGGAAGAGGAGGAAAAGAGTGAGAAGAAGGAGGAGGAGGAATAAGAGGAGAAGGAGGAGGCAAAAGAAGAGGAAGAGGAGGGAGGAGGAAAAAAAGGAAGAACATGAGGAAAAAGAAGAGGAGAAGGAGGAGTGGGAGAAGGAAGAAGAGGGGGAGGAGAAAAAGGAAGAGGAAGAAGAGATAAAGGAGGAATGGGAGAAGGAGAAAGAGGAGGAAGAGGAGGAGGAGGAAAAAAGAGGAAGGAGGGAGCAGAGGAAGAAGAAGAATAGGAAGAAGCAAAGGAGGAAGCATGGGGAAGCCGAGTCAGCATCCCTGCTCTGACTTGCTATGGTTCCTGGCCTCCATGCTGGGCATGGTGGAACAAATCTGCCAGGTCGCCATCAAAGGTCATCGAAGGTCCCCGGCATGGCTCCTCCCACCCCTTCCTCCATCCCAGCTCCACGTATGAACATATGAACGAGGACTCCACAAGAGTGTGACTCAGGTAAGGACAGGCTGTCGTCCAGGCCTGTAAATCAGTAGGTCATTTACAGAATCGTAGGCACAGCAAGCTCCAGGTAATGGATTATACCAGAAGGGGAGGGGTGGAGCTGTCACCTCCAGCCAGAGAGCAGGAAAATCTATGTCCCCTCCGGACCCCAGGGCCAGCATCACCCGGACTGCTCCTTGGTCTCCTGTGGGAGACAACATGGGGTAAGTGGCAATAGCTGGGGTGTGTGTGTGTGTGTGTGTGTGTGTGTGAGAGAGAGAGAGAGAGAGAGAGAGAGAGAGAGAGAGAGAGAGAGAGAGAGAGAGAGAGAGAGAGAGAGAGAGAGAGAGAGAGAGAGAGAATTTGTTGGGTTATGCATGTGTGTTTGTATTTGTGTGTATTTTTTTTTTCCTCCAAAAGGCCATCAGCATTCTGGCAGCGTCCTGAGAAATTCATCAAATTATTTAACCTTTGCAGGAATAAATAATACATGTGCTTTCTCAGGATTTGTTCTGATTAAGCCGTTTTGGAGTGGTGCCAGGCCTGAGCCCGCCCTGGGAGAGGCAGGAAGGAGGCGGGTGGCACAGGATGGGAAATCAAGAGGTCAGCGGAGGGCTGGACCCGAGGGGGGGTGATGAGGCCAGAGATGGATCCCCGGGAGCCCCTGCCGGGTCATGGAGGAAGAAGGTGGGTTCCAGCATCCCGCGGGTCTCCATCTCTACACGGTCTGCCCCTTCTGGCAACAAGGACAGGGGAGCGGGGTCCAGAGAGGTGCTGGGGGTGAGATGTGGCTTGAGATGATTGTGTGGGGCCCTGCAGGTCTGGGAGGCCAAGTGCCAGCCAGGCCTGGCTTGAGTTTCTGCTCTGCTCCCTGCCAACTGCGAACCTGCCCCTGCGGACCCCAAGTCTACACACACTCACCCGGCTGGTGCTGGCAGAGCCTGGCATCCCACAGCAACAGCTTGAAGGGTAGCAGGTGCCCACATTGACCTCTAAAATCAAGATTTCGCTGGGCACCGGTGGCTTACCCCCTGCAATCCTTGCGACTCGGGAGGCTGAGATCTGAGAATCTCCAGCCTCAACCTCCCACATGGAGGCTAAGTGGGAGATAAAGTCTGAGCCGAGCCCATCCGTGAGATGAACTTTGCAAGAGCTTGAATTCATGGAAAAGCATCCCTCAGTAATTAGAAACGTCAAAGGTCAAAGTATCAGGGGCTTTAATGCAAGCTCCCAGGAAGGTTCTAGAAATAACTGGCACACAGGCCTTGCCACTACATCGCTCAGAAGAGCCAAGCCTCCTTAGCTGGTCCTCCCTGGTGGAGGTTCCCTTGGCAAGTCGAAGAGGTCAGCATGCAGACTCAGAGGGGAGAGGAGACCCCGTTCCTGGGGCCTCTGATTCCTCTCTCTCCATACCCCTCTCTATCCAGTGACCTCTGAGCCTCTCTACTCACAAAGGAAGAGCCCGCAAGGGCCATGGAGCCATCTGTCTGGATTCGAATCCACTCCATCACCAACCAGCTATGTGACCTTGGACAGGTGTCCTGACCTCTCGGAGCTCATTCTTTCATCCATTATAACGGGCCAGCAGCAGTTCTTACCCGTAGCATGGAAGCTATGGCTAAAAGACGATTCTGGATGAGCCTGGCTGTAGCCAAGAACTCCAGAAGCAGCAACGGGCATCTGGTCTCAGTGGACACTGAAATCGGAACAAGCATTCTGGCGGTGGAGGTGGAGACAGTTCAATCCTACTGCCCTGGGGTTCAAACCTCCAAACTTCTCAGCCAGAACACCCCCTCCTCCCCACACTGCCCCACATTTCCACCAGTGCCTGGTCAGCTCCAGCCTTAGTCCCAGTGCTCCTAGAGGAAATCGGGGTTGGAAAAGTTCAACAAACTGCCCCAGGATAATTCCAAATAATCTCTTTTGGAACCACGAACCATTTTCCTCTTAAGGAAATAAAAATCTCTCATTAGAGTTTTCTCTTTGAAAAAAGGAATTAAAAATGGATAAGCCCTCCTGTATCATGTATGTATATTTCATCACCGCATAATTGTGATCTTTGTTGGGGGGGGGGGCGGGCGACAGCCTTTTCATGGGCTACAGATGCTAATGGAGATGGAGACGGGTTTCTCTCCTTGCTTCTCTGTTCAGTGAGAGACTGGAGTCCTCCCTAATAAGTATTTATGTCAAAACCCTTTTTGGGGGAGACAGGAAGGAGCAGCTGTGGCACAGTTGAAAGACGGGGCTCTGATTACAACATGCCAGCCAAGAATGGAGGGGGGGGGGCGCTCGCTTTTAGAGCCGAAACAGTGTTAATCAAGTTAATCACAAAACCCGCGCTATAATTGCTTCTGCTCTCAGACAAAATTTTACTTTTATCTAAATTACTAAAAGTGAAGAAGTGCAATCCACTCTAATTTGGCTTTCGAGCTAAGGAGAAAGAGAGAGTGGGGAAAGGCTGGAGATGCTTTGAAACATCACAGGTCTTGGAACTTGGTTCTTCCCCTCCCCCTCTCCCACCCCATGCATCTCCATCCTGCCTTCCTCCCCCTGCCCCCCCCCCAGAGCTAGAATGCCTGGACTTTGAGTCCTGTCACTTCAGGCCGTGGTGGCTAGATGTGCATCCTTCATCTCCTCATCTGAGGAATGGGAATCCTGGTGACACCGACCAACCTCAGAGTCGCAGTGGGCACAGATCGAATGCTGGACAAGTGTGCGCATGCATGCACGCATGCACACACACAAGCTCATGCACGGGAAGTGTAAGTTGCTGTTGTGAGCTCTCCTTGTCTCCCTCTCTTTTCCTCTTTGCCTTGAGGGGGACTCGCAGTCTGGTCTCAACTAGCTTAGATACAAGAGAAAGAAATGAAGGGCCTCGGGAGAAGGCAGAGACGCACGAGGGATGGGACCAGGGGGACCCCTTTCTCCAAAACCAAGAAGGAGCTGCTTAAAACATATGCCCTTGTAGCTGGGCTTTGGTTGTCATCACAGATGTAGAGATAAGGGCGGAGGGGTGAGCCCTGGGGCTGCCCTAGCAGGTCAAGGGCCAGGCCCAAGTAGAGGCCCCTAAGGGGCCAGGTGGGAGCAGGGAGGACAGGGACATTGCACCAGGGCTGGGTTCCATCAGTGGTGAGAACAGCCCAGGACAAGCCCTCATTCCTGCCCTCTATCACCCCAAGTCAGCTCTGAGCACTGGCTGAAGAGTCCAGAGGACCCCAGGTTAGAGTCTACAGGGGCCACACCTCGATCCAAAGCCTCAGGTTCCATCATTGCTAGCTGGGTGTCCCCAGCTGCCTTCCAGCCACTGCGTCTCCTTCCCCCTCCCCTCCCCCTGCCGTCTTTCCCCAGGCCTCCCAAATCCACACATAGCCCAATGAGGAGCTGATGTCATCCAACTTGCCCGGAAACACAGATTAGAGAAAACACACACAGTCAATTTAACTGGCAATTAAACAGGCTCCCCTATGTAATTAGCGTCAAGACAACTCACAATTACTACAGGGGCGCGCATTCGCAGGCGACACTCCACATTTATAGAGAGCCACAATTACTGGGCGCTAATATCTTCACGGGGGAAGCGGAGGGAATGTGTGAAGCCATTTCAAGAGGGAGCCCATCCCGTCACGGTGAACTGTAAGCCCTCCTCTTGTCAACGCAGCTAACCTGACATGCCAGCACAAAAGCATTTACTCCATCGAGAGGAGTAAGTCAGCAAGGCTGACTTAACCTGACTAGTTTAGCAGACAGTCTCATCCTGTAGTCACCAAAACACAGACCCCAGGCGAAGGGCTCTCCCTGGGCCAGGACTCATGAGGACGGAGAGCAGGGGCCCAAGGCCACACCACACACAAGGCAGCCAGCAGGATGGGAATGGAGCTCTGCTTCGTGTGACTCCACCATGTGGTAGAGCTGGCGTCCAGTCTTGTACTAATGATCGCAGAGGAGGGGGCCTGGCCTGGCCACACAGCGAGTCTGAGGCACAGCTGGAGCTTGCGCGCAGCTCCATCTCTGCCTCCGTGGCCTCTGGCACACAGGGAAATGCAGAGCCGCCCCGGAGGTCTGGGGTCTGTACTCCAGGCAGATGGCTCTCAGACTCGGCAAACTGCACGTGGCTCAAAACCGAAACAAGAAATCAACCTCAGAGACCTTGAAGCTCTGTGTCCGACACAGATCAGCCCTTTTCTTTTTCTTTCTCTTTTATCTCTTCTTTCTCCTAGCCTTTCCTACAGACCATTCCTGCCCCCCCAAAAAACGAGGGAGGCTTTGGTGGTTAAAACCGACATTATGTGTTTGTTACTGCTATACATCATGCATTGCAAGCCTCAAGGACCTAAATATGATGATCTGTACTCACTTTTTGTGTGTATGTGCCAGTCCTAGGAACTCAGGGCCTGGGAGCTGTCCCTGAGCTTCTTTTGCTCAAGGCTTGTACGCTACCACTTCAGCCACAGTGCTACTTCTAGCATTTTTGGTGGTTGATTGGAGCTAAGAGTCTCATAGAATTTTCTGCCCTAGCTGGCTTTCATCCTCAGATCTCAGCCTCCTGAGTGGCTAGGATTGTAAGCATGGGCCACCGGTGGCCAGCTGTGCTCACTCTTTTGAGTGGCTCTTGAACGCTCAGCCACAGGACCCCCTGCTCAAAAGAAATTCTGCCCCTCACTCCCTGGAGGCATGTAGGTTGGTCAGCTCCCACTGTGGTGAATTTTAAACATCAGCCTGACTGAATTACAGCACCTAGGTATTTAGTCCAACATTGTTTCTGATGGTTCTCTAAAAGTGTTCTTTCTTTTTTTTTTTTCAAGTGAAATTCACATTTAAATCCATAAATGACTAAAGCTGATTATAATGACAGGTGAGTGGGCCACATCCAATTAGTTGAAGGTCTTGAGATAAAGAGATGTTCCCTGAAGAAGAGGTCAGCAGACTACTACTTGAACTTGAGCACCAGCTCTTCCCCGGGTCCCCAAGCTGCTGTTCAGCCTGCAGATGCTGTTCTTGCTGGCTGGCACTATGGTGTGCATCAACATTCTAGAACCTTACACTAGCAAGACCAAGAGAGATGTGAAGGCCGAGTCACAATTGGAAAGCTCCGGCCAGTCAGGGGCAACGCTGAATTTCAGGACTGTGAGCTATCAGGAATCAGGTGTGATAATGCACACTCACTCGCTCATTCAACAACAAATCATCATTCCTTGTCTCCCCTGGACCTGGCATCATGCCAGCTGAAGGGTGTGGGAGAGAACCATTCAGTGAGGGAAAGAGCCAGACAACTCTCAAGGGACACATGAGAACAGAATGATCAGGTGTGCCAAGCTTTGTTTTCTGTTGCTATTGTTCGACGCCCAGATGCTGAACATGGTATAACGATGAGGATGTCACCTGGCTCACACGTTGAGGCAGAGACTAGAAGGTTCTAACTTGATAGACTCACATCCTCCTCTGGGGGAAACCTCCCAGCTGTGTCATGAGACAGAGACATAGGAAGGGAACTAGTTCCATGTGTAGGGAGCCAAGTATTGTGGAGTAACTGCATTATAACAACCGGTGCTGGTCAGATCTAAGTCATGCATTGATCTCTTCTGGAGGTGGGAGGAGCCTGTGCGTTTATGACTTTCCCATCGACCCCTCCTCTTGAATCTTCTAACTCCTCTTCCCAGCACTAGCTCAGGAGTGAGCGAGAAGGGGCAGTAGAAACAGCACGTGCAAAAGCCCTGAGTCCAGATGGAGCTGAGAGAAGCAACAGATGATGGTCCAGAGTGGTTGGAAGGGAAGGAAAGAGACCTGCCACAGAAAGTGGGTCTCCACCAGGACTGCATTGAGAAACAACTGGAGTTTTACAAACTCCCCAAAGATGTGAATACCTATCTTTGCCAGGGGCAGTAAAACCATTGAAGGATGTCAAGTAGTGGGCCCATGGGGAGGGTGCGTTGGCTCCAGAGTGCCCGGATGTTCAGGTGTGCCCTGGTTTAGTCGGCTCTCCCAGGCACTCTAGGGTGGGTGGGCTGGGGTGCCCCCTAGTGGACGCAGAGGACACAGCCACTGCAGGGCGACATGGGGGAGCTGGGGGACATGGAAAACCTGCATCATGGATTGTCCGCCGCCCCATTCTGTGGTCATTCAGCTGAGTCTTGGGCATTGTGCCTTCAGACATGGGCAGCTGCTGTAATCAAAGGCCCGTCGATGTTTCCATTGGAAAGGCAATTTTCCCCAGGGCCTCTGGTCAGTGTTTTTATTTTATTTTGTATTTTATTAGTGCTGCTTTTCCCTGGGTTGGAGGGAGCCGGGGCAGGGCCTGCTGATTGTGCATGCCAGGCGGGTCCTGAGGTGGCTATGCAAACGCTAATGTTCCGTTACAATATGCAGTAATGAATTGGGACTTCCAGAGTAATAGCAGTCTGCGCTATGGGCCAAAACGAGCATATTCGTCTTAATTTTTAACATCCCCTGCCTTGAAGAAACCTTTGTAATTAAATGTGTGGATGCACCAGCAAATAAGAGAAAGGCGGTTTGCTGGTGCGAAAGGGAAGGCACAGGCCACCCACCCAGCAACCTCCCTGGCACCAGCAGCCAACGCCTCCTTTCCCCCAGAATCCATTGCGCAGGGGCACTGCAGCACACCTGCTGGTAGACCATACTCTTTTTTTTTTTTTTTTTTGAGGTAGTGAGTTCCCTGTTCCTGTTGGTATCTAAGCAATGGATGAGCTACTGAATACAGGCCACTTGAGAATGACTGTCACCCACATTTCAAAGCTAGGCCCGCAGAGATCGGGCAGGGACAGTGTCTTGGGTTCAGGGTATAGTAAGCCCCCTAACTCCATTCTCCATGGCCAACAGAGTCACCGCAGGACCCATTAACACCTCCACCTCCTCCTCCACATCCACCGTCAAATCCCAGCAGATGCTGGGTTGTTGCCAACACCACAGAAGGTTCTAGAGTTACAGAGCATTAGGACTCTCTTTCTAGCAAGCAGCGGCTCTTGTTTGGGCAGGTACCAGGGTTTGAGCGTCAGGCCTCCGACTCTTGCTCAGCTTTTTGCTCGTAGCCAGTGTTCTACTACTTGAGTCACATCTCTAGGCCAGCATTTTGCCGGTTAGTTGGAGATTCTGCTCAGGCTGGCTGCAAATGGCCATCCTCCAGTTCTTACCCTCTTGAGTGGCGAGGATTACAGACATGAGCCACCAGGGACTCTTGCTTAGAGAAGCTCACACCACGCCAGCCTTCAGACATGGGGTTCTTGTGCTATCTCAGGCTCTGTCATACCCCATGCAACCTGTCCTTTCCCCACACCCCCAGAGGCCAGGGCTGGGACACCCCTGCCATGACAAGGACAGAGTCCCTGTCCTAATGTGCACCCCATTCGCCTTCCTGTCTTCCCTCTGTGGCCTCTCTTTTCTTGGTGCCCTGTGTTTCCCAGCTCAATGTTGGGCCCTTGTAAGCATCATGACAAGTTTGTCAGAGGAATGAATGAATGAATGCCACAGTTTCACTTTAACCTCAGATCAAGCAAATATTTCCATCTTTTCTTCTCTGTCTGTCTCGGCCATTTAAGAGCAAAACCATCTCTGTCATGTCCTCTGGCTTGCTCATGTTCAGGGGAGGAAACTGAGGTCTCCAGGATAGTTGTTAGCAGACGAAAGTCTTTGACTCCGAACCTCTGATTCTAAGACCAAAGTGCTGGCCAGGCCCCTCCCACAAGCCCTGACAGTTGGAGGACAATGCCTTGGGGAAACAGCACCCCACATTTCCACCCCCAGAAGACTCATCCATGCTTTGCCTCCCGCCTTTCCCTTCTCACGTCCTCATAACTGCTCCAAGACTTGTTCTATACAGGCTTCGCCTCGGTAGGCAATTACCTGAGTTCATATGGTTAATTGAAATATTCCTTTTCCTCGAGTTTTAATTCAGCCAGCGTAGTTTCAGGAGCCACAGATAATAAGACCTAATTTATAATTAGGGCTTATCAAGAATCAGCTAATTTCCAGACCCCTGATTCCCAAGGAGGGAGTACAGGGTGGGGGCTTCTCGTTCCTTCCCAGGGAGTTGCTATCCACAGAGCTCCGAGAGGCACCAGGGAGGGAGGAGGACTAATTGGAGCCGGCCCTCCATCTTGGACCATTTATTAATTGGATTATGGGAAATCTCAGGCCTCAGGCAAATCCCAAAGAGGCTAGGCTCTGCTGCTCCCTCCTCCCATGTCCCCCGGTTGGTGGGTGAGGATATTATATACAAAGACAGGACATCTGGGTCCATTCTGTCTACCAGGAGTGGAGAAGCTTTCAATAAGTCACTGAATTCTGCCTGGCCTCAGTTTCCCCAGCTACGCCATAGCCTCATCCTGGCCCCTCTGGCTTCCCAGAGCTTTCTTGAGATTTACTCGACATGGGTGAGTAAGACCTTCTCAGGAGCAGTCATGATTGCTTCTGCGGCCTGTGTGCCTACAATGGGTCCTCAGCCCAGGACACCGTGTCTCAGAGAGACTAAGATCGGCTAAGGCTCCACAGGAAGTACGAGTTGGGAGTCTGTCTTTGACCTACAAGTGGATCCTGGTTTTCTGAGCTTTTCCTTGCACCTGCAGGGCCTAGAGGTCATGGATTCTAGTCCCTCTGTTGCTCATCTACTGTAAGCTTTACTTCTCTCTGAAAATCTCTCAAACATCCACCCAGCAAGTGTGTCCAGAAGGGGGTGGGTTTCAAATGGACACTCTTTTTTTTGGGGGGGGTCCGGTCATGGGGCCTGAACTCTGGGTGCTGTCCCTCAGCTCTTCAGCTCAAGGCTAGCACTCTACCACTTAAGCTACTTCCGGCTTTTTTCTTTTTGCGTATGTGGTGCTGAGGAATCGAACCCAGGGCCTCATGCATGCAAGGCAAGTGCTCTACCACTGAGCCACCTTCCCAGCCCTCACATGGACACTCTTTACTAACTGTATAAGTTAGGATTCTGCAGGTTGCACGTGGCAGGACAATTCAAAGGAGCTTAAGCTAGAAAGAACATTTAGGTGTGGTTGGTGGACTTTGGGTATAGGTGGATCCAGGTGTTTGGTGAGGGTCATAGCACTCTTGTTCCTTGTCTACACTGACTTTATTCCCCAGGAGAGTTTCCTTATTGGCTGTGGTGAATCCCTGGGCCACAGAGAGAAATGGGCCTGCTATATGAGCAGGATTTCTGTGCAAGAGAGAAGATGCACAAAGAAGGACAACTTACTCACTCCTACCCTTCGCTTTCTCATTTGTACAGTAAGTTAACAGTCATTTTGTGGGATATAGGATTAATTCACAAAAGTCTACTCCACTGAGTAGACTTTTTTTCCTAGCAATAAACCACCAAAATAGGAAAACTAAGAAAAGTTTCTGCTTATCATTGCTGCTAGAAGAAACTTAAGCTGGGTGTTGGTGCTCATGTTTATAATCCTAGCTACTCTGGAGGTTGAGATCTGATGATCTCGGTTCAAAGTCAGCCTAAGCAGGAAAGTCTGTGAGACTCTTATCTCCAATTAACCATCAACAAGATCAGAAGTGAAGTTGTGGCTAAAGTGGTAGAGCACTACCCGTGAGCACTAAAGTTTAGGAACAGTGCCCAGGCCCTGAGCTCAAGCTCCAGGACTGGCACCAAAACAACAACAAAAAGACCTTAAATGATATTCATCGAAATGAACTCCAAGAATTGGAAACAAGAGGTTCTATGTTATTTTGCTTCTTTTTTTTTCTTTCTTCTCTTTTGTTGCTGTTGGACAAAGGGTGAGCAAATGCAGCAGTGATACTCACTAGACACTATGTTGGAAATGACTTCGGGAGGGTCGAGAGGAGAAAACTGGGAGAAAACTAGGGAAGAGGTAACACTGTTCAAAAAGAAGTGTACCCATTACTTGTCTTATGTAACTGTAACCCTTCTGGACATCACCTTGAAATAACAATTTTAAAAAAGAATAAATACAATAAAAAGACTTGCAAAGCAATGTTGATAGAAATCACGCCTATATTTTGCTGAAACAAATTAATGAAGATTTAAATACAGATAAAGACATCTGGGTTTCATGGAAGATTTAATATTTTGTTCTGTGTTTTGGCAGTACTGGGGTTTGAGTCAAGATGAAGTTCAAAATGCATTTTCTATTGACATGGAGTCTCACGTATTTTTTTAAATTTTATTTTGGGGGGGGGTGGTGGTGCTGGTCTAGAATTTTGTTCCTCCTGGTCTCAATCTCCTAAGTAACTAGATTATAGGTATGAGCCACTTGCCCGGCTGGAAGATTTAATATTGCTAAGATGGCAAACTGATGTGGATATCCTGTGAAATCCCTTCAAGATTCCAACGGATTGTTCTCTAGAAATGGCCAAACTGGTCTAAACTTTCCAGGGAAATACCAAGAACTTGAGGATAGCAAAAATAAATCTTGAAATAGAGAAAGTTGAAGGACTCTCATTTCTCAGTTTCAAAATGTGTATTCCAAGACCACAATGATAGAGACAGTAGCATGCTGGCTGGAGAACAGATGTGCAGATGAACTGGCCAGAATCTAGAGTGCAGAGACACACTGGGGTGGGGACCCAGTCACCCGATCTTCTCAGTAAATGGTGCTGGGACAATGTCTATCCACATGTGAAAGAACAAAGTTGGACCCTGCCTCACATATTGTTAAAAACTTAACTAAAATGGGCCAAAGATCTAACTGTAAGAGCTAAACTGATGGAACTCTCAGAAGAAAACACAGTTGCAGATACTCGCAGTCTTGGATGGGGCAAATTTCTCAGCTATGACAGACACAAAAAGAAAAAGAAAAAGAACTGGGGCTGGGAAGGTGGCTCAGTGGTAGAGCGCTAGCCTTGCATGCATGAGGCCCTGGGTTCCATTCCTCAGCACCACATAAGCAGAAAAAGCCAACAGTGGCACTGTGGCTCAAGTGGTAGAGCGCTAGCCTTGAGCTGAAGAGCTGAGGGACAGCGCCCAGGCCCAGAGTTCAGGCCCCACGACCAGCAAAAAACCAAACAAACAAACAAAAAAAACCCCCACAAATAACTTGGACTTCACCAAAGTAAAACTTTTCATTTTGTAATTAATAGGAAACTCCTGAGAAATGGAAAACAATTTGTACCCTTCAGGAAGGTGCACTTGTAGCATATTAATCATATCTCAATGAAACTATCTTTTTTCCCCACATTTTTTTTTTGGTCACTCATGGGGCTTGAACTCAGGGCCTGGGAGCTGTCCCTGAGCTCTTTTACTCAAGGCTAGCGTTCTATCACTTTAGCCACAGTTCTACTTGTATTTTACTGGTGATTAATTGGACATAAATGCCTCATGGACTTTCCTGCCCAGGCTGGCTTCAAACCATGATTATCAGATCTCAGCCTCCTGAGTAGCTGGGATTACAGGTGTGAGCCACTGGCTTTTTCCAGGTTTTAATTTGCATCCATGGGTTAGTGTTGATATGGATGTCTGTACATGCTCACCTGAAAAAATATCATTTTAAAACCAAGTTTCAAATCATCGACCATACAGAATAAGCATGGTAATAAGATGCACTGTTACATCAAAGCACCTAGTCTATGACAGCCCATGAGTCTCCTCCACCCATCACTCTCCTCTAAGCTCCCCTCCCCCCCTCCCCCCACTTTCTGAGGTGGTGCCATGCTTGGCTACTCCCAGAGCTGTCAGAGTCATGATTAAGATGGTTAGGCTGATCTTTTTGGTATTAATGAATCCATATTTATTTATTCCTATTTATTTCCTTGAGACTGAAATAAGAATAGTGAGTCTATCTGGCGTCATCTTGGCCACATGGTGGATGATAGGGGATTGGGTTTATCCAGTGCCATCTTGTCTTCATGGTAGAGGCAGGGAAGTTCCACCCCCAGGTGATGGGCGTGCCTGAATTCCTAGAGGAAGGGGTGGGGACCGGAGGTTACTGGGCCTGCCAATCCTGGGTCATGAACTCTCAAGCTTCCTGTGACCCGGCCCCCTGCCCCTATTTAGGTCCAGACCAGCTAAGGTGCCATTACACCATGTCTCATGTCCCCTAGCTTTCTTCTGATCACCATGGTGTCCCCACTTCAGCTCTCCATCGGAGATGGTCTGATTTGCTGGTATTGTTTTTCTGCTCTTTCTTTCCTCTCCTACTCTCATAGCTCGGTTTTCCAACAGTGTTAAGTGTATTTGCAGCAGCTGCAGGTCTTTGAGACTGGAGTCCACCTGCAGTCACCTGCTCTCTGATAAAGACTCCCAATTTGACCTCTCAAAATGTGGCTTCTCTGTTTCTTGCGACCGCGTTCCCATACAACAAGACCACAGAAACCTCTCCAGGCATCCAGGGACTGTGGGTGCAGCCCTGTAAAACCAGGCAGGCCTCTGGTCAGTTTTCATGAGGACAAAGGGAACTCAGGCACTGGGCATTTGGCTGAGAATGACGACCAGTTTTAAGTGGCTGGTGCCTCCAACGGGTTGTGCTGCTCACTTCGCTTTGTCAAACAGCTCCAAGGAGGATAAAAAGAGGAGCATCCTTACCTCCAAGCAGATGCCTGCCTGCCCTCCTGCCCCTTCCTTCTATATCAAAGCCCCATCTCCTGCCTGTCCTGACCTTGAATATGAGTCACCTGGTGGGGAAGGCTCAGAAGAGGGAGGCTGGACCAACATGTCAAAGCCAATCAGGAGAAAGAGTGTTTGAACCCAGATCCATGCAAGTCAAAGATTTCCTCTCAACACCAATAAACACATTGAATATCTGCTGTGTCCACTTCATTCCAGGTGGATAGGAGCTGCTTCAATTTGTACAGAACAAGGTGAGGCAGATATCTATAGGGTACAGGGCGGGAAATGGAGACCCCAGTTTGCAAATCGTTTAAGTGCCCATGACCACAAAGTGGGTGCAGATGGAATTTCCCCACAGAATCTGACATAAGAATCTGCTCTTCACCCTTGCTGTTTTCACTTTGTGAAAGGACACAAAAACAGCTCCTGCCAAGGTCTGAGCAGAACCACTCTGCTGTCTACAAAAACCAAATTAGCCTGGTGATGGTCCCATCTTCCAAATGCCTCATGCAATACAAAGCCAGACAGCATCATTGTTTGAAGTCGCCCATCTAGCTGGGCCTGGGCGTCCAAAGCAAGCTGAAAGGAATGAATGGTGCTACCCCTGACTGTTTGTCTTGCAACCACCTAGGCACATTGTCCCTTCCTCCTCCCCGCTGACCGGGCTGAGCCCACATCCCCACTCCCCTCTTCAGCCTTCCACCTGCTGGCCTTACTGGGAATGAGCAGAAGGAGCACTGGTTGTGAGCCTCCATGTGGATTCCTGTGTGTCCTTGAGTATGTCACTTAACCTCTCTGGCCTTCAATTTCCTCATGTCTGAGGGATTTAAGGGAACACACTTTTCCCACAGCATCGTTCTTCAGATCTAAGACCTTGCCTTGGTGTGGGTGAGCCCTCAGCAAGTGTTGGTGTAGTGAGAGGGAGTGACCAGCAGGTGGCAGTGCTTCAAAGCAACCCGTGGGACGCCCATGGGAACTTCCTATTAACCCTTCAGCACTAGGCTGGTACCTCAGCCTCCCGCCCCATTCACATCCCTGTAATGGTGAAGGGGAGGATCAGATAGAAGATGTGCCCCCTCCAAGGACCCGGTCAACACGGTGGCAGAACCAAGATTAGATCCCTGGTTGGGTGGTTACTGACTGCTTTCCTTCATTCAATCCTTATTGCCCTACTGGGTGCAAACGCTTCTGTGAGTGGTTTTCCCCTGAGTGTTCCAGGAGCCTGGGGTCTTCCCATCCCCCTCCTGCCCTTCCCTCTGCTCCTGGGGTGTTGTTCACCTGTCCTAAGCCAGATCCCTGGCCAGGAGGTAATGGGAAGCACACTGGGTAGGCCCTAGGTCCAGGGCCTGAGGTCAGAGGCCTGGGTCTGACTTCCCCTGTGCACCGGGCTGTCTTGGCCACCTCGGCCCAGGCCCTCAACAGTGAGTTGTTAACAGTTTCCTGGGAGGGAATGAAGATAATCATTGAAAAGTTTTTTGTTGTTGTTTTGTTAAAAAGCACACGCCTGCCACAGCTCAGGCACATTGTTATTTAAATGATGAAAGGAAGGGGTGACATTGATCCAGACGCATTGTGCTCACAAGCTGACATTGAACGGAAAAGCCCTTTGTACAACTACTTAAGGATCATTAAAAATTAAACAAAAACAGGGCTCCCTTTACACACATGTGCACGCACACACTCGCAGGAGAATGCACACACACACACACAGCCCTATGTGTGTGCATAAGCTTGTACAGATGCACACATGCACACGTGTGTGCACACAGGCACACGGACACGTGCACACTCATGCATTCCTGTGCACGTCAGTGTCACAGCTCTTAAAACCCCATCCACGGGTGGCCCCATCTTCTTCCTGCCACCCAACGTCTCCCCTCCTTCCCCACCTCCACGTGGACGGGCCAGTGCCGGCATTTTCTTGCCACGTGTTTGGGCTGCTATAAACAGGTGGAGTAGGCTGGAATGTTCCAGATTTTCAACACTGTGAATGCGCAGAATACCATCGCATCCTTACCACAATTGCATGTGGCGGAAACTTCCCCCCAAATGAGAGGTGAGGAGGCTTCGCTGACATTTCCCGGCTAGCCAGTGGCTTGAACTTGAACTTGACCAACGGCTTGAACTTGAACTTGACCGAGGGCCAGCCTCACCGGCAGCGGCCTCCTGCACTGCCTGCCTCCTGTCCTAGGAGCAGACATCAGAGCAAGCTCTGGGCCTCTCCTAAAAAGAGCAACCAGGCTTACCAGTGCGTCCATTTCTCTTCCTCCCTGTCACTTTTATTTTCTCTCTCTCTTTCAAGTTTGATTGAATTTACACTTAATGAATCCAACTTTGTCATTTAGGAGATGTCGGAGCAATAAGACTTGACAGGGAGTGAGCAATGAGGCAATAAGTCGCCCGCGAGCCCGCAGCCATCCTGGCTGGCTCCCCTGAGTGATGGCCTCAGCTCTGGGGCTCTGGGGAGGCCCTGGACTCCTTCCGGAGAGGGGCAGCAGGGTGGTGTGTCTGGGGGTGGGTGGGTGCAGGAGGCAGTGGGTGAAGAGGGGAGGCGGGGCAGTGGGCACTGAGCTGCTTACTCTGCATTCTTGGGCAGGCTGCTTCACCCCTCTGGTCCTGTTCCTTCACCTGTATAATGAGGATGCCCAAGTGACAGCTGCTTTGTGTATCACAGGTGGTTGGTGGGCAGGGCTTAATAAACCACCTATCTGGCAGGCACTCCTCCTCTCCCAAGGCCCTCCCAGGTGCGAGGCTGGTGGGAGGGGCCAGGGGAGGAGAGATGAGAAGCCATCTTTGATAAGGGAATGCGATGAAAAATCCAAATTTGTATTAAACTGATTAGGGAAATGAAGATAATGCACCCAAAAAAATGGAGCTGAGAGAATATACTGAAATGTCCCTAGTCAGGAGACAACTCGGAGGATGCCCACTGAATCTTGTTTGAATTTTATTGAAGTTTAACAACACAAAATAATATGGACAAGCCAGGCTCCCTGTGGCTCACTCCTGGAGTCAACATTTTCCCTCTTGGGCCCATCACAAATGCTACCAAGGCACCCATGAGGGTCAAAGACCACAAGAAGTAATTCAGCCAGTCAAGTAGGTAAACTCTTTCTGAGATACTTTCCTAAAGTCAAAACTTCAACACAGAATCAAAACCCATCCCTTGGATATGGACTCATACTGCTTCACTCTTGGGGAGCAGTTTCTTCCCTCCCCCTCTCTCCGCATATGCAACAACCCTCAGGAGAATATTAGACAGGACAGAAAAATGAGAGTAAGAACAAACAAATCTGGAAACACCAAAACAGAGATGTCAATAAATAAAATCAGAAGCCTATTCTTTGTGAGAGCTCATTAAAACACACACACACACACACACACACACACACACACACACACACACACACACACACAACAACAACAACAACAACAACAACAACAACAAAACCTCTGGCAAATATAATAAACAGCAGAGAGGCCCAAATAAAATCAGAAATGAGGATGCGATTATAACAATGCATTAAAAAGATTTAAAAATATTGAGAGGAGCTCCCCTATGACCCAGCAATCCCACTTCTGGGCATTTAACCAAATGTTCACAAACAAGACCACACTAAAGCTACCAGCAAGACTATGTTTATTGCAGCCTTATTTACCATAGCTAAGATATGGAACCAACCCAGATGCCCCTCAGTAGATGAATGGATCAAGAAAATGTGGTATATATATATATATATATATATATATATATATATATATATATATATATATACACACACACACACACACACACACACAATAGAATTCTATGCCTCCATCAGAAAGAATGACATTGCCCCATTTGTTAGGAAATGGAAAGGCTTGGAAAAAATTATATTAAGTGAAGTAAGCCAGGCCCAAAGAAACATAGGTCCCATGGTTTCCCTTATTTGCAATACCTAGTATATGTATGAGTCAAGCAGAAAAGGTCAGTTAAGTTGATGTTAGGGAAATGAACCCTAAGATATGTATTCAAATGTTTTTTTTCTTTCATGCGATTGTTTCTAACACATTTATAAGATTATTTCTTTGTTGCTTTCTATGTCCCTCCCCCACAGTATAACCCCTGTTTTCACTGTATCTGATGTTGTTATAATTTGTGGAAGGGAAGGAGAAAAACAAATCGTTTAAATAGGGATACAGGTGGACCCATTGCAACAATGAGATGTACAAGTCATTATGTCGAAAACGAACTTTACAACTTTGGTTGGGGGAGAGGATGGGATGGGAAGGGGAAACAAAGGAGGAGGCTACAATGCTTGATAAGAAATGTACTCATTATCTTGCCCATGTAATTGTAACCCCTCTGTACAGTATTTTCACAATAAAAAATATTGAGGGGATTATATTAAGTGAAGTAAGCCAGCCATAGGTCCCGTGGTTTCCCTTATTTGCAATAACTAGTATAAGTCTAGGACAAGCAGAAAAAGTCAAAAGCTATGTACATATGACTATATAAGATGGTGTTAAGTGAAATGAATCCCAAGATAGGGACACAAATGGTTTTTTCTTTCTTGCTATTGTTTTTAACATATTTATAATGTGCTATGTGATTTTTTTTCTTTGATATGTTCCTCTCCCACGGTATAACGTCTGTGTTCACTGTATTTGAATCCGATGCCCTACCTCTTTTATATACATTTTTCTAATTTGGGGAGGGGAAGGGAAAAAACAAAATGCTTAAATAGGGATACAGGTTGACCCATTGTAACAATGAGATGTACAAGACACTATGTTGAACACCAATCTTACAGCTTTGGGGGGGGGTAGTTGGGGAGGTGGGGGAGGAAGGGATGGTAGGGGAAAAACAAAGGAGGAGAAGGCATCAATGCTTGATAAAAATGTACTCATAAGCCAGGTGCTGGTGGCTCATGCCTGTAATCCTAGCTACTTAGGAGGCTGAGATCTGAGGATCACGGTTCAAAGCCAGCCCAGGCAGGAAAGTCAGGAAAGTCCTTGAGACTCTTATCTCCAATAAACCACTAGAAAACCAGATGTGGTGCTGTGGCTCAAGTGGTAGAGCGCTCACCTTGAGCTGAAGAGCTGAGGGATAGTACCCAAGCCCAGAGTTCAAGCCCACCACCACCACCAACAAAAGTACTCATTAGCTTACTCATGTAACTGTTACCCCTCTGTACAGTATTTTTACAATAAAAAATGTTAAAAAATTGAGGGGAAGGGGAGGGATTGGTATTAAGAATTCTATAATAAATTTGCTTGCAAGTATCAGTTAAACAGGTGACAGTCTTCCGAATTATAAACAGACCCAAGAGACACAAAAAAGTGGGGTAGACTAACAAGAGAGGAAGAATTTGAGACAGGGAGCTATTTACTAAGGAACATTCTGTCATTTCGGCAGACGGCCGTTCTTAGCCACTCGGGTGTCTCTAGAGAAATCGACCCGAATTTTACAGAACACTGCATTTCTGTGTTACACAAATTATTCTTCAACATAGGAAAAGAATGGTAAGGGGGGAAAAAACCCTGCTAATTCATTTTGCAAGGCAAATGCAGTTCTGATTTGAAGCTCTGATACAGAATGGTTCTGTAAGAAACAGGATCCACTATCATTTAAGACTACGGTCCTTGAAAATAATGTGCAGACACATATGAAGAGCTAAAACACCATGACCATGCTGGTTTCTCTAGCCAGGCAAAAGGGTCAGCATGGGGGTATCTATTAATACAACACCTCTCACTCATTGACCGAATAATGGGAACCAGACGGCCATTCTGGGACATGCCAAAAACAAAATTGTATTTCCACAGATGTCAAAGTATTTCGTAAACCAGGGAAAATATGACATTTCTTATCATACTACAGATCTATTTAAGATCAAGCCAGCATCTTTGTTTTTTGATGGAAAGATCTGGCAGATGTTCCCTTTAGAAGAGGGTGAGAGACAAGCAAGAATCATCACTATTAGTATAGAATCTGATACTGGTAATCCAGGCTGATGTGATAAGACATGAAAAGGAAACCATAGAAGTAATTATCAGCAAGGTTGGAAGAGCATTCCATTCACAGACCCTGTAATCATGTACTTGAAAAAAAATCTGTTATTCTCATCCAGAGCAACACTAGTGACCATACAAAGGGTTAATAACTAACTGGATGTCATGGATACATAATAAATATTTGGGAAAAAATCCAGTAGCTTTCCTAAAGAAATATAAAACAGGACAGGGAACAAATTCTAAAATGAGATCCAGTTCACCATCAAGTATAAATAATAAAACAGTAAGACATAAGGCACAGAAAATAATTCAGTGTTTTCCAGGAGAGCATAATAGAAATGGGGGGGGGGGAGGAAATCACAGATTGTGTTTCTCAGTGGGAAAGTCTAAATATTATAATTTGGTGTTTTAATATAAAAGGAGTTTCTTACAGAACTTGACACAATGCAAAGTCAAAATGAATAGTCATGTACTGTCTGTATTTATCCTTTCTAAGAAACAATCATAGACCATGGAGAAAGGAAATGAAATAAATTACAAAGAGGAGAAATTGACAGACTAAGATGTCAGATCTATGCCTACACCCACACAGAAAAAAAAAAGATTAAAATACTATGGTAGGAGAAAATTTGTATAAAATGAGATTTCAACTTGTTTTGTTTTGTTTTTCCTGTACTAGGAAATTGAGGCCAAGGCCTTGGGCATGAGCCACTGAACTACATATTAAATTCTGTGTTTTTTTTTCTTCTTCCCCCTTCTCCTTCCTCCTTTTTCTTTTCCTCTTCCTTCCTCCTCCTTTCCTTTCCTCCTTTTCCTCTCCTTCCTCTTCTTCTTTCCCTCTTCCTTCTCCTTCTTTCCACCCTCCCCCTCCTCTTCCTCTTCTTTCTTCTTCTGAGATGAGGTCTGTCTAGTACCCATGTATGAGGCTGGCCTAGAACTCATGACCCTCCTGCCTTTGCCTCCTCAATGCTAGGATTACCAGCATGCCTGTGACATTACATCAGCTTAACTATTAAAAAAACTCTTCCTCCTCCCCCTTCCTAATCTTCTTCTTCCTAATCATCATCTTCTTCTTCTTCTTCTTCTTCTTCTTCTTCTTCTTCTTCTTCTTCTTCTTCTTCTTCTTCTTCTTCTTCTTCTTCTTCTTCTTCTTCTTCTTCTTCTTCTTTTTTCTCCTCCTCCTCCTCCTCCTCCTCCTCCTCCTTCTCCTCCTCCTCCTCCTCCTCCTCCTCCTCCTCCTCCTCCTCCTCTTCTTCCTCCTCCTCCTCTTCCTCCTCCTTCTACTCTTCCTCCTCCTCGTCCTCTTCCTCCTGCTCCTCCTCTTCCTCCTCCTCCTCTTTTCCCTTCTCCTCCTTTTCCTTCTCTTCCTTTTGGAGAGACAAGTCCGTCTTATACTCATGATCTCAGCAAAATCATAAAGGTTGAAAAACATCTGTGTCATCCCTGGAACCCAACGATATTTTGAAGCAATATGCTAGAGAGTTGTGTACAAGAGATAAAACACTCTCGCCATGTGACACAACTCTGCTCTAGAATGCCAGCTGCACATCTGTGTTCTTTCATCACTGAGTTTTTATAGCCCAACAATATTTGTAACATTCTCTCTGGTCACACGGGTGGATGGATAAATGGATGCTGGATGGATGGCAAAGAAAGACTTGCCTAAGGAGCAAAGAGAAGCAAGCTTGCACATAATGGCTGTGGGAATCTATCTACTAGTGATGAGGGGCCAGTCAAGGCTTGAGGATCTGCTACAGCCACCCTCAGAGAACCTGACTTCAGTATTTGGCCTTCCCTTGAGATGCACTGTACACAAAGCTGATGTGCATAATCAGAGATGCACTGTACACAAAGCTGAGGTGCATAATCAGACCTGTCACAAGAGTGGTGTTGGGTCCCATGCCAATTCAAATACCAGAAGCAAAATATATTTGAATGTGCTCTGTGTGTCTTTTCTCTGTGGAATCTTCAGTAGAAACATAACCCAATCCCCATTGGCATCTGCAATTTAGACCCCACTCAGATGCTAGGATTAAGGACTGGCATTGACAAGAATCATTTGGTGGGACCTGTGCCTGGACCAGTCCCCTTGTCAAAGGGGGTGAAAGGACAGGTTCCACAAAAAGAAAAAAGTAAGCTTCTTTGATAAATGACTAACTTAAACCACGTAGTAAATTGAAGGCCCACAAATAGCCGGCTAAATCATCAGACCCATAGACTTTCTGCTCATGTCTAAAGGGGAAAGGCCTGAGCTTCTTCCTTCTCTGACAGACTCCACCTGCAAACTAAGCTTCTGAAGCAGAAGTGAGACAAGAACAATCATCAGACAAAATTCAAATCTCACCAGTGCAAGAGAAGAAACCAAAGCAGATAGTGACTCAGAGCAAAGGAAGCGAAGAAACAGAAGGAAATATGTTGGCATCAAATTTATATTTTCCGTGAGGTTAGAGAACATATTTCATTTTTGAAAGGGTGATCATGGAAGACCATTTTACCTTAAGATGAAAAGCAGGATTACAGAATTTTAAAATGCAGTAAGGGCAGTGAAGAACATATTAAAAATTGAAGAAAATGGAATCAATAATTCAAATTTCCTGTTCAGAAAAAATGCTCCCAGAATTCAGAGAAAAACACAGGGAGATGAAAGAAGATGAGCAAAAACATCAGAGTAAGTCTAAAAGTGGTAATAACTGTTTGAGAGGAAAGCACCCAGGAAGAGAAAGTACAATTAATTAAAAGAGTGCACATCTAGACCTGTCTTGATGGTTTTCAAATATCAAACATATGGAAAATAGGTCAGGGATTAATAAGGTTTTCATTCTTAAAATAGGGCCATTCAAAATAAAAGATAAGTACAGGTAACTTATACAGGAAGTATAAAAAAGAGAAAGTGGAAGATATACTGATGTTAAAAAAAATGAATGGGGGAAAAATAAGAAACAACATAAACCAAAATGACAGGAGTAAGAGAGACAATTTTGGTCACCACAATAAATATAAACAGATCAAACTTTTCTTGGAAAAAAAGACAAGGACAACTATATTGAGTGTAAGAGCAAATTCCATTTTAACCAAAATGGTAATATTTTAAATGAAAGGAGAAAAAGATATAAGACAATAATTACTTTGTAAAAGAAATACAAAGGACAATATTAATATAAAAAGCTAAATTCAAAAAGTTTTAATGGGAAAATAGGACCAAGTTATTTTTATAAAAGCAAAATCCTCATTTTTAATGATAAATGAACTTTAAGCACTGAATAACATGGCAGTATAATACCCAAAGCAAAAAACCAGGGTAAGAGGCTTTATATGACTCCTGATCATATAATAGAGTAACTAGAATAAGATTAAGGTCTCTGTGTTCTGTGGAAATAAACATCTAGAAAACTGGACAGTATGAATGAGTTGATTTGTTTTCAGGCAAATCTGAAATCTTTTTTTTTTTGTCAGTCATGGGGCTTGAACTCAGGGTTTAGGCACTGTCCCTGGGCTCTTCAGCTCAAGGCAAGCACTCTACTGCTTGAGCCACAGCGCCACTTCTGGTTTTCTAGTGGTTTATTGGAGATAAGAGTCTCATAGACTTTCCTGCCCAGGCTGGCTTTGAACCACGATCCTCAGATCTCAGCATCTGAGTAGCAAGGATTACAGGCATGAGCCACCGGGGCCTGGCTCCTGAAATCTAGAAAAATACAGCCAATTATGAAGATGCATAAATACACCATTATAATTATATTTTATGGGTTTGAGAAGTTAGAGAAAGATTGAAAAAATTAAGTGCAGACATGATTACTATAAAAGATGATTTAAATTAAACTTCTAGAGATAAAAATTACACTGTGTAAGAGAATCATACAGAGATTGGGGCTATTGGTAGATATGAGTTTGTATAAGAGAAGATTAGTGAAGTTGAAGGCAGAATTGAGATTGTTCAAAGAAAAACACAGAAGGATTAAAAGAAGAGCTGTGGAAAACTTCAAGTGAATTAACGTAATTGTACCTAGACTTTTTGAGTATCAGGGGACAGAAAATATATTTGAAGAACTGACAGAAGGTTTTGCAAGTTAGAGGATATCTATATACTGACAAATAAGAAAGAGTTAACAAACTCTAACTGTACAAAGGAAAAAAATCACTGAAATATCTAAAATGCAAGGTATATCCTACAAGATTAAGAAAAGTGAAGGAAGGGGGGGATTGGGAAGGAAGGAATGACACTGATCAAGACACTATACTCATAAACTGGTTTTTTTAATGTACAACTCCTGTGTACAACTACTTAAAGATAATAATAAAGAGAAACAGTAAAAGCAAATAAGAGCTATGTTAAGAGTACAATCAAGTGGCTTAAAAACAATGACAACTAGAAGATTTCTAAAGAAGCCACCAAAGTGACTTACATGCAGAGGACTTGAGTGACATCAGAATTCTTACTAGAAACAAGCCAGGCTAGAAGATGTTGCTTTCAACATCAGTAAAATACCGAAAGGAAAAGACATTGAAATATAAAATCCTATATCCAACCTAAATATCTTTTTTTACATGAATATATGTTTTTTATTGTGATTAAGTGATTACATAATTTCCCAAATTTCACAGTATTGTGGGATAGTGATGCTCAGTTAAAGTCACAAACACATTCTAACTTTCCTGGAGCAAATTGTCTATCACGGTCTATAACATTTATGAGTTCTATGAGCTTTGCGATACAGTTATTTCTTCCACATTGGGTGGTATGTACATTTCTTTTGTTTTGCATAGCATCCGCTGTTCCCTCTTTCCCATTTGTTCCCTCCCTCCCATCGCTGCCATTAAGTTGCTTAGTTCATTTTGGTCAATGTCCTGTGCAGCTAATGGGTCCCGCTGTTGTATGTTTTTCCCTGATTCCCTCTAGTTCTGTGTCGTCTTCCTGGTTCCCCTCCGGTGTACACATATATACCACATATGTGATCAGCAGCATGGGGTTATTTAGTAGTGGTTCGACTAGATGAGTGGAATTTCTTTGTTTCTTAAGTCCTGTTAATTTTGTCATGTCACCTAACAGTTTGGACTTAACATCTACTTATAAGGGAGACCATGTACCATTTGTCTCTTTGCTCTTGGCTTACCTCGCTCAACATGATTTCTTCTAGCTCCATCATAAATATCTTTTTAAAACAAAGGCAAGATAATTATTAAAATAGACAAAGCTGAGAAAAAATCTACCTAAAATTTTAATCTCAAGAAGTGTTCAACAAATTTCTTCTAAGAAAGGGAAAATAATAGCAGATAGAAATATGAATATGCAAAAGAATGGCAACTATGTGGGTAAATAAAATACTAATGCCTTATCATTTAAATTTTTTCAAATTATTATTTTTGCTGTTTGAAGCAGAAGTAATGCTATGAGTTTGTAACAAGTAGAAATGATCAAATAAAATAATAGTTGAGCCCTTGCATGATAGAAACGAGGATATATGTGTACCATTGAAGTATTGTAATATTGCTTGATGAGAGAGTATGATAAATAGAAGATGGATACTTTAAAGCCTAAATAACCACTTCAGTGAAATAGATATAACTAATAAGCCCATAAAAGAGATCAAAATTAAAGAGTGGAAGCAATATAGCATGCATATATTAAGCAAAAGAAAACTAGCACTTGTGAATTGATGTCAGTCAAAAACGTCATTGGAGAAAGGACTATACCCAGAGATAGAGTGTTATTTCATAACAGTGAAGTGGTTGATTCACCTGGAAGCAACAGTCCTAATGGTTTATGTGCATTTCACACAGACTTCAAACTCTATGGAGCAAGATTTGACAAAACTGCCAGGGGACCTGTACCAAACACCAGCTAACATCCAATGTGTTAACATTCTCCTTTCTCTTGACAGCACAAATAAATAACAAAATTAGGCAGAATATAGAATACTCAGAGTACTAGCAACTAACTTGCTCTATTTGGTATTTGTAAAATGTCTCCAGTAACGTCAGAATATACATTTTTATATACATGGGACATTGACCAAAATAGATCATATTCTGGGCCATAAATGATCTCAGTTGAAAAGAATTCAAGTCATATAAAGTATGCTTTCTGCCCACCATATAAATATATCACCAAGAACAGAGCCAGGGAACAATTACAGAAAAATATTTAGAGAGTAAAATAACATGATTATAAATAACCCATCAGAAAAAAAGAAACCAAAAAAGAGGGTCTGGGGTTGTAGCTTAAAGGTAGAGCACTTGTCCACACATACATTTAAGTTTGATTCCCATCATGAAAGGGCAGAAGAAAGGGCAGAAGAGAGAGAGGAAGAGAAGAGAGTAAGAAAAGTAGAAGGGAAAAAAGGAGAGAGGGACACCAAAAGAAAAATTACAAAGTATTTTAAAAGGAATGAAAATAAAAATAAAGCATTTAAAAATTTCCAAAAGTTAGGTGCTGGTGGCTCATGCCTGTAATCCCAGCTACTGAGATGGCTAACATCTGAGGATTATGGTTCAAAATCAGCCTGGGCAGAAAAATTCTGTGATACTCTATCATTAAAGAATTTCCAAAGAATTGGAAGTGGAGTTGTGGCTGAAGTGGTAAGGAACTAGCCTGGAGCAAAAAAAAGGCTCTGGGGACCAATGCTGAAGTCCTGAATTCAAGTCCCAAGACCACTACAAAAAAAAATATTCTAGATGCAACTAAAGTGGACCCTAGAGAGAAATTTATGGCATTAACCTCAGATTAGGGAAGAAGTAAGATCTCAATCAGTATTTAGTCTATCATCTGAAAATAAAACTAGGAAAAAAGGAGCAAACAAAATTTAAAGTATATGGAAAAGAAATAATACAGATCACAATGGAAATCAATGACATTGAAAAAAAAGTAAGTGACAGAAAATCAATTGGAAAGAGTTGCTTTAGCAAATAATAAAGTCAGTAATCTCTAGCCAGACTGACATGAAAAGGGAAAGATCATGAGCATCTCAATCAATAAAAAGAAACCCTTATGAAAATTCAATGTCCACCCATGACAAAAGCATTCAGCAACTTAGAATTGCAGCTGGTGGAGGATATCTGCAGAAAGACTGCTTAGTGGTGAAAAGGAATGCTTTCTATTAACATCAGGAACTAAGACAAGGATGCTTTCTCTGACCACTGCCATTCAGCATCATCCTAGAGATTGTAGCTAGAGCAACAAGGCAGGAAAATAATACAAACAGCAGATCAAAAAGGAAGAGCAAACTGAACTCCTTGTATTATATGTGTCTTAGTCACACACATAATAAAGACTAGCAAGAAGCTTACAATTTAATTAATACATTTACAGGATACAAAGTCAATATGCAAAAATCAATAGTATGGACTGGCACTTCTGGAAAATAGAGCAGATGCAATATTCCCTATTCCTTCCCCAAGTGAAAACTCTAGTAACTATGAGTTTTTTCTTCAAAAAACTTTAAGATTTGCAAGACTGGACTCAAAGAACAATAGTAGGAGTTTCTCAGTTGTATTTTTGCCTCACATATTCTAGAAAGAGTGCTGAGGCAGGTGGCAACGTAGCAACACTAATAGAAATGTGTTGGTTAATTTGATTTGTCAACTTGACTGGTCTACAGGCTGCCCAGATAGCTGGTTAATCATGATTTCTGGATACACCTGTGAAGATATTTTCATTCACAGGTGCACTGGTGAACCAAGTGAAGCTGATGGTCCCATCCGGGTTGGTTAGTACCATGCAATCTGTTAAAGGCCTAAATGGAAGACTAATTGCAAGAAGGTGAATTTTCTCTCTGACATTGTGAGCTGATGGGGAGGGGGTGGGTATCAATCTTTTGCCCTTGGGACTGTCTGGCAAAGTCCCAGGGGTCCATGGACCTCCCCCAGAAGAGCCATAGCACTATAGAATAAGCAGGAGAGGTGCCAAGAGAGGTTTGGTAGAGTCTGAATACCCATGCAACCCAACCATCATGAAGAGCTGCCATCTTGGGTGTAAGCAGTGGCTGATGAGAAACTCAGATTCCTACTAATCCTTGACAGTATCCTGGGTCATGTCAGAGTGGCCAGGTAGGACAGAAAGCCCACAACCCACAGTCTCATAATGTAATACTCAAAATGCCTGGCTTCAATGAAAAAAAAGTCAGTGTATAAAACACCACATGGCATGAGCAATCGCAGTATGTAGACATCAACACAGAGATGGGAGAATTGGCTGGCGAATATTTTAAGGCAGCCATCATGAAAAGGTATCAAGGCACAATCACCAACACGTCTGAAATAAATGGAAAACTAGGGATTCCCAGCAAAGAAATAGAAAGTTTCAGTGAAGAAAGAGAAGATATAAAGAAGAACTAAATGGAAAAAAAAAAACCAACTAAAGGACTGCATGAGGGCCCTTGAGAATGCTTCGGCGAACTGGGAAGTAGGGAGCAGAACTTGTCTAACCTAAAAAAGGGAGAGAAAACAGACAGGAAAAGACACCCAGGAAAGAGACATGAAGGAAACCACCTACTCCACCACTAAAAATCACCAACAGATTTCAAAATATGGAATAATACAGGGTGTGCGTTCTACCAAGTGGTATCAGACTTGAAATCAATAGCAAAGATCATGGGAAAAAAAATCTCAGAATGCTTGCCAACTACACAACACTTAACTACTCCTAAATAATCCATGGGTCAGAGACAAACACTCAGGGGAATAAAGAAAATACACTGCATTGTAGGAAAGTAAAAATACAACTTATCAAAAATTTGTGCACCACAGCCAGAGAAGCACCAAAGGGGAAATTTATGACACTACATGCATTCATTAAAAAGAGGAATGGTCTCAAATCAATAATCTAAGCTGCGACTCCAAGTATCTAGAAAACATAACAACTCAGGCAGAATCCACTCAAGTGGGTATAAGTGGGGAGGGGATTCATCATAAGTGTATGAAAATAATAATCAGTAAAAATTAAAAAAAAACAAATAGAGAAAAATAAATGAGATAAAGAATTCCTGAAAAATGCCATTAAAGTTGAAAGACCCTTAACAATACTAGCAAAGAAAAAAGGGAGAAGACACATTTGCTATCAGTAATAAAGTACATAATTACTCACTACCAACTCTGTAGACAGGCAAAAGAAAGTAGGACAATTCTACACACACCAGCATATATAATTTTACAACTTAGATGCAAGACTAAATTCCTCGAAATGCTCAAACTAATGTAATTTACCTATTTTTTTTCCTTTTTGGCACTATTCACATTTGTACGCAGGGACTCATCCTTTATTTGATCTGGCTATTTTTGAAGTAAGGCCTCACTTTTTGACTGGCCTGGACCTGGACCTTGATTCATCTATTTTACTCTTCCCATTGTTACTGAGAAGAGAATCCCATGCCACCGCACCCAGCTCCTTCCACAAAGATTGAGCCTCCCCATCTGTTTTTATCTAGGCTGGCCTGAAACTTTCATTCTCCCAATCTCAGCCTCTTGTGTAACTCAGATGACAGGTGAGTTCTACCACACCCAGCTATAGGTTAAGAAGCAGATCTCACAGACTTTTGCCTAGGCTGGCCTTGAACTTTGATCCTCCTATTCTCAACCTCCTCCACTCCCTCCAAATAGCTAGGATTACAAGCATGGTCCTCTTTGCTCAGCTCAACTCACCAATATTAAATAGATAATGTCAATATGTTACAATTTATAAGAAATTAAATTTGTAATTACAATACTCCTTTGGAAAAAACATCTCCAAGTTCAGGAAATTCTCTGGAATACATTCTTGATAGATTCTCTATCAAGCTAGGTCCTGGTGGTGCATGCTTGTAATCCTAGCTACTCAGGAGGCTTTGTGGTTTGAATTCAGCCTGGACAGAAAAGTCTTCCAAACACCATTTTCCAAAATAACCAGCAAAAAAGCTGGGCTGGATGCACAGAGCTCCACCTAAGCAAACAAGCCAAGCAAACACAAGGCCCCGAGTTCAAACCCTGATACTGGCAAAGGAAAAAAGAAAAAGAATTCCATCAAACTTTTACAGAGCCGTGAACCAAAACTCAGCACAATCCTCTCCCCCCCCCCCCAAAAAAAAAAATAGAAGAGAAGGAAGTCCATCAAACATATTTTCATGTAATATTGTTCTTCCAATGAAACCAGGCAAAGGCAGTTCAAAAATGAAAACTAAAGCCCAATTATTGTTCATCAATATAGACATAAAAGTCCCTGAAATGTGTTTGCAAATAGAATTTAGCAAGGTATTAAAAGGATTAGATGCTAAGACCTAGTGGGGTTTATTTCAGGAATGTAAGGCTTGATTCAAGAATCAAAAATCAATGTAGCCCACCACATTAACAGCTTGAAGAAAATCATTGCACCACCCCATAAGACACAGAAAGCACTTGACAAAGTTTAGTACCCATCTGTGATTCAAACTCTGAGAAAAACATGAGTAGATTAGGAACCTCTTCAGCTTGATAAAGCACATCAACAAAAATAACCCGCTGTTAGCATTGCACTTAATGGTAAAAGATGGAGTGACATTGAAAGCCAAGGATATTTACTCCATTGCTCTTGTCAACTAACTTAATCTTCAGGCTAGTTAGTACAACAGAACGATAAACAAATATGCAAATGAATGAATGAGTGAGTGAATAAGACGGGATACAGAATGAATGAAATAAAAGGGATACAGATCAGAAAGAAAGAAACCTGCTTCTACTGGCAGATAAGATAAATGTTTAAATAGAAAAATCCTAAGTAGGGGCTGGGAAGGTGGCTCAGTGGTAGAGCGCTTGCCTTGCATGCCTGAGGCCCTGGGTTCAATTCCTCAGCACCACATAAGCAAAAAGAAAAAAGCCGGAAGTGGCGCTGTGGCTCAAGTGGTAGAGCGCTAGCCTTGAGCTGAAGAGCTGAGGGATAGCGTCCAGGCCCAGAGTTCAAGCCCCATGACTGGACCCAAAAAGAAAAAAGAGAAATCCTAAGTACTCTACCAAAAAAATGGAACTAGTAAGTGAATTCACCAAGTCTAAGAAGATAAACAATTGAAAAATCAATTGTACTTCTGTACAGTCACAATGAGCATGTAGACACAAAAACTGACATGTACGACCACTTACAACTAACTGTTCAGACATGTATTGACAGGAAGAGGTGAGGTCAAGGGGACAGAGGGAAGACAAATGAAGAGAGAAAGAGTGTGTGGATGCAATCATAATGTTCAATGTGCATATGTGGAAATGGAGCCAGGTAACTTGAAGGGGTAGATGGGCTTGGTAGAGATGGAGAGAATGTTGGGAAGGGTGACATTGATCGAGATGCATTGTACTCTTAAAGTTACACATTGAATTAAACACCTGCTTAAACATAATAAAAATGACATTTAAAAATATATTTCTTAAGAAACTCAGTTGCTCAAAACAAGTGAAATACTTGTATAAATTTGACAAAATATACACAAGACTATGTACTGAAAAATCTGAACTGCTAGAGGGAGCCAGTGGCTCATGCCTATAATCTTAGTAATTTAGGAGTCTGAGACTAGAGGATTGTGGTTTGAGGCCAACCGCAGCTGGAAAATGTTCACTAGACTTTATCTCCAAAATAACCAGCAAAAACCCAAGCTGGAGATGTGGCTCAGGTGATAGAGCACCAGCCTCCCTCTCTCCAAATATATAGGCTTTATGAGGGAAAAAAATCTAGCTCTTTCTTATCAAGTTAAACATATAATGTAATCCACAAAAAGCAAAGCATATGTCACAAAAGACTGTGCACAAATATTTATAGCAGCTTTCATCATGATAGCTTGAATTAGAAGAAGTCCAAACAACCGTCAGCTGGTGGGTAGATAAACAAGTCATGGTACATCCACACGACAAAGCTCCACTGAGCAACAAGGACTAGACGTCACATGGATGAACTTCAAAACAATATGCAAATCAGAGAAGCCAGATTCGGAAGATGACTGTCTGTATGATTCCCTTCATGTGAAATTCTAAAGAGGCAAATGTGATTACAAGGACCAAAAATGGATACATTGCTGGCTGGGATTGTGGGGGTAAGCGGGGGGGGGGTAGGCTGTAGGCTTGGAAAGGGCACAGGGAACTCCTTATCATGATGTGCATGTTCTCTCTCTTGGTTGCAAAATGAGTCATATTGATCAAAATGTACCTTTACATGGATATGTAGTCATTTCTTTATGTAACTCATACATTAGTTAATTTTTCAGTACTAGGGATTGAACCCAAGGACTCATGCATGCTAGGAAAGTATTCAACCACTTGAGCCGCATACCTAGACCTTTTGTTTTATGTATGTATGTATGTATGTTGTGCCAGTCCTGGGGCTTGAACTCAGGACCTGCACACTGCTCCATTTCAGCTTTTTTGGTGATTAATTGGAGATAAGAGTCTCATAGACTTTACTTACCTGGGTTGGCTTGGAACCATGATCCTCAGATCTCAGCCTGCTGAGTAGTCAGGATTGCAGGAGTGAGCCAGTGATGCCAGGCTCTGTTAACTTTTGAGATAGAATCCCAATAACTTTTCTCAGGATGACTTCAAATTCACAATCTTCTGGCCTCCACCTTCCAAGTATCTGGGATTACAGGTTTGCAACACTATATGTGACTTACGTAAATTAAATCTTGAATCAATAAAGCTGATCTAAGATAAATAAAGTTCATTCAATCTTTGACAGATCAAATGAAGAAACAGAAGTGATTAGGAGACATGTGAGAGAAGCATAATAAGTTATTCTGTGAATATATTATTCTCACACATTCATAGAATATTTAAAATTAATTATCCCATCAGTTATGAAGACAAAAATTAATCCTCAAAAGGGAGGATTTTACTGACATATTTACATACTGGGATGCAATGAAATAAGAAATGGCCTGAAAAATAATGAATAAAAGTCAGTTGGAAAATTAAAATGCCCTCATAGATAAAGCTCAACTTCAAAACAAGATCACACTGTGCTCCAGGCTGAAAAATAACCATGATAACATCTCCTATCAAGCTTTATGAAACTCCAAGTTACCACTCAGAACCAGTCATAATTTTAATGTTGTTTATTATGAAATGAAGAATCAAAATCACTGAACAAAATATTCATTTCAAGAAGTGAAAAGCAAAACAAACAAACAAAAAAAAAAAACCAACCAAAATGGGCTTTACCTAAAGGAGGAAGAATTCATAAAATTAAAATTAATGAATTGGAAGAATGAAAATAAGAGATGTAATGAATCTTAGATCTGGTTCTTTGGTTTGTTTGTTTGTTTGTTTGTTTTTACAACTATTAGCAAGATGATAATGTTCTGGAAAAACTAACAAAAAAGAAAGAAAGAAAAGGTAAATTAATCATTTTCAGGATATTGGTACAAATGATAAAGACTCCCAAAAATTCTCTTCTGTATAATAGCCAGGAGGAAAATAATGACCCGTCAGAATCAACCTCTTCAGAATTCTGAAAAGACAAAGGCTATCAGGCATGCAGGCAGGGTTTATCCAATGAAACCACCTAAGTGTTGGGGAAATAAACCAAACAAGCAGAAAACTTCCCCTAATTCTACAACAGGTTTGAAAAACAACAGCCAACATTTCCAGTGGGGAGGGGGGGTGGGGGGGAAATCCTAAGAGTCTGGTAAGAGCTACTGAACCAGATCAGAAGTTCTTCTGAAACCTTATTTCCTATGAGGTTTCCTTATTTGATCTCTCTGATGGTCTCAGGAACAGCCCATGTTCAAGATTCTCTTTATTTGGTCTGATCCAGTGCTTACCCAATGCAAAATGTCCCTTTCCAGAGGTGTTTGTTAAGAACAATTACAGGCAAATGCTTTTTCCTGGCTTGCTTATGTCTATAGATTACAGTTGGACAAAACGATAGACAAGTTTAAAGGGAGAAACAGGGGAGCGAACTGTACATATGGGGCTTTGAAAGGCTCTAGAGTCACTTTAGGATTCCAGCTGCCTTGATTTGCAGAAATTGAAAAGTTGATGGAAATATTTGAAAGGAACTCAGAGTATTCGAAACAACAGTGAAATAGGAAAACGAAATTGGAGGCCTCCTACTCCTTGATTTCAGAGCTTCGATAGCACAGCTAAAGTGATCAAGACTGTGAGATAATGATTTGAAGAATGAATTAGATCACTGGTATAGAATTGGCAGTCCACAAATAAACCCATGTGGCCACAGTCCACTGGCTACCCACAGAAAACTTAGTAGGGAAAAGACAGTATTTTCTACAAGTGGTGGAGGAAAAGTTAGCCGTCCACATGCAAAAGAATGAAGTTGGGTCCCTACTTCACACCACAAGAAAAAATTAAAATGGATCAAAATATGAAGGCTAGTTGGGTGCTGGTAGCTTATCTACATAATTCCAATGACGCAGGAGGCTTGAGTTCTGAGGAACTCATTTTGATGCCAGCCCACACAGAAAAGTCCACGAGACCCTTATCTCCACAAAAAAAAGTCAGAAATGGAGCTATGGTGCAAGTGGTAGAGCTCCAGCCTTGAGTGAAAAAAACCAAACAAAAGCATGAGACCCTGAGTTCAAGCTCCATTGCTAGCACACATAAGCGCATACACGCTTGCATGCACACAAAGCCATACACATTTGTCTTAATATATGGGCTAAGTCTATAAAACTCTTAGGAGGAAAGAAAAGTGTAAATCTGGTTTCTGGTCAAGCAACAGTTTGTTAGATACTACACCTTCTGTTTGAACAAGCAAAAGAAAACATACAGAAACCAGACTTCACCAAAATTTCAAGCTTCTTTGCATCAAAGGACCTGATTAAGAAGTCACAAAGATGACCCACAGAATGAGAAGAAATATTTGCAAATCATATTTGCATCTAGAACATCCAGAAAATGCTTACAAACCAACAAACAAAGACAAAGAAATCAATTTAACATAATTCACTCAGCAAGGGAGAGGAGTGAGGGTTCCCCAAAAAAGACAGAGAGATCGCAACTCCACATGGGAAAAGATGCCCAGCACCCTTACTCTTGAGAGAAATGCAAATTAGACTCACAATAAGATGCTACTGGATCGCATCTCTAGGGTGCCACAAGGAAGGACAGAGACAGGACAGTAGCAGGGGTAGTGGGGGATGGGAATGCTTATACATTGCTGGCAGGAATATCATAATGGTGCAGCTACTTGGGAATGTAATTTGGCAGTTTCTCAGTATATTAGAGGAATAGTTATAATATGACCTAGCAATATCACCTGCAGAGAATGAGAAACTAGTGTTCACATACAAACCTTGAACTTGAGTGTTAAGTATTATTTATAATATCCAAAAAGAGGAAGCAATCTAAATGTATATTACTGATAAATGCATAGAAAACAATGTATATATGTGAATACACACATTATATACACAATATATATTCACATATAAAATGTATATATTCACATATATTATGGAATATTATATAATAAAAGTAATAAAGTATTTATAACATGCTACATTATGAATGAAGCATTTTTTGTGGCAAAGGAATTTGAACTTAGGGTCTTGTACTTGCTAGGCAAGTGCTCTACCACTTGAGCCATGTACCCAGAACTTTTTGCCTTTATATTTCTTTTCAGACATGGTCTTGTATTTTGTTTTTCATTCAGGCTGGCCTTAGAGTCTGATCCTCCTACCTAGGCCTCCTATTAGCAAGGATTATAGACAAGAACCACTATGTCTGATTTATTTGTTTGTGTGTGCGGGGAGTGTGTCTTACTAACTTTTGCCCAGATGGATCTTGAACTGTGATCCTTTCCATCTCTGCCTCCTAAATTGCTGGGATTACATGTATGAGTCATTGCTCTCAGCTGGATGAATCTTAAAAATACTAAGAGAAGCCAGGCATATAAAGCCACATAGTAATGATTCCATTCATGTGAAATGCCTAGAATGAGAAAGTTATAGTAGATTAGTGGTTGGCAGGAGCTAGGAGAAGGAAGGATAAAAAAAAAATGGCAGCATAATATCCACCTGTAAAAGAGATAAAAATGTGTTGGGGTTCTGTAGTGGTGATAGTTGTAACATTGTGAATACACACAAAAAACAGTGTGTCATAAACTTCAAAAGGGTGAATTTCATGGCATGCAAATTACATCTCAATTTTTTTAAAGACTCTATTCAGAATGATAAAGCAACTTTAAGTAAAGATCAGGGGGTGAGGATGTCACTTGTAAGAACATATAACACAGGAACTACAAAATACTGTGCTCAAAAAAGTTCAATTTTAATGAGCTCAATTATAAGTATTTCTCCCTGTGAAGAACTTTACATCTTACAAGGAACTAATATCCAAAAATACATGAGGAGCTCAAGAAATTAAGCCTTCTCAAAAAAAAAAAAACAACTAATAAACTAATCAATAAGTGGGCAAAGTAGCTAAAGAGAGACTTCTCAGAAGAAGTAAGAATGGTAAATAGACAGGAGGAAACACTCAACATCAAATCAACACAACAACATTGTTGCAAATCAAAACAACATTGAGATTCCATCTCACCCCAGTTAGACTGGCCATCATCAAGAATTTGAACAACAACAAGAGCTGGCGGGGATGTGGAGATAAAGGAACCCTACTGTGTTGATGGGAATATAAACTACTAGTAAGACCACTCTGGAAGGCAGTTTGGAGATTCCTCAAAAACTTAAACAAAGACCTTCCCTACAACCCAGCCATACCCCTCTTGGGCATCTATCCTGCGCATTAGAAGTCAGGATATGATAAGACACTCGAGTATCCATGTTCATTGCTACACTAGTCACAATAGCCAAGATACAGAAACATCCCAGATGCCCTGCAATAGATGAGTGGATCCAAAAAATGTGGTACTTATAAAGAGTAGAATTTTATTCATCAATTAGAAAAATTAGATTATGTCATTTGCAAGGAAATGCATGGACCTAGGAAAAATCATGTTAAGTGAGGTAAGCCAAGCTCAGGGAGATAAATGGCACATGTTTTCTCTCATAGATGGAAGCTAGACCTAAAATATAACTAACTGGGCATGATAACTTATTCTAGGACTCTAGAACTCTAGGCATTCACACACAGACTAAAGGAGAATACTCTTAAGGGGAGAAACCCAAGGTATAACTCCCCTGAACATCTCAAATACAATTTACCAAAACAGATTCCAGGACATGTAAATTTGGTATTTTGTTGTTAGTGGTGCCATTTTTTTGTGTGGTATTGTCTTTTTAGGGGGGCAAAGTAACGGCACAAGAATGGAGGGAGAAAGGATGAACAAATGCAGTCATTGTATTCAATATACACTATATTAAAAAATGAACTACCCAACTTGTGGACAGGGAGGGTAGGGATTGAGGGGTGAGAATGGAGTGATTTTGTCCAAGAAGCAATGCACTCATTACTTGACTTATGAAAGTGTAGTCCCTTTGCACAACCCCTTAATAATCACAATTTCAAAAAAGAAAATGAAGTTCTATATCTCTACACCAATGTATCACAAAATCTCTTGAACTAGTTAAAATTTGTTCATACAATTATTCTAGTCCTTCTAACCCACATATTGAGTTTTACAAATTGCAGTTCACTTTTGTATAATAAAGTCACCACTAATTAAACAGTGGTTCTTCTAAGGAGTAAGCACACATACATTTGCACACACACATACACACACACATACCTGCTTCTTCTACAAATCACTAGTGGGTATGTAGTGAGTAACTGGCAAAGCAGGTCTCTGTCCACAGACCACACATACTGCTGTCTCAGTGTCAGCTTCTAATGAACTTACAGCAATTTCTCAAAAAAAAAATGGTCTAAACTTTAAAATATCAAAAGATTTCATTAAGTCCTCTACACATGAAAAAATCCTTTAAAACCATGCCAGGCAATGGTGGCTCATGCCTGTAATCCTAGCTATTCAAGAAGTTTGAGGGTTGTGATTCAAGTCACTCTGGGCAAGAAAGTCCCTGAAAGTCTTCTGTCCAGTTAGCCACCAAAAAACCAGAAGTAGAGCTGTGGTTCAAGTAGTAGAGAACCAGCCTTGAGCAAAAAAGCTCAAAGACAGCACCCAGACCCTAAGTTAAAGTCTCAGGATTGCACAAAAACAAACAAAAAAGTTAAAATGTTAAAATTCATTTATCAACGTAGCCCCAGCATAGGTCACTATAGTGTTGTACAGTATGTACCATGTAACACAATCTTGATCAAGGACTTGCCTTGCACTAGATGATCATCCATCCCATCAGGCTGTCCCCACAGGGCACCACAATGTCTTCATGTGTGCATCCTGTGGTGTTTGCACCCTGGCACAGCTGCCCCAAAATGCCTTTCTCAGAACACATGCAAAAATAATTTTACCAATCTTAATTACTTCCACCCAATTTAGACTACCAAAGTCATAGCAATCATAAACGTAGGAACACAGGTTAGTACAGAAAAAAATAAATGCATTGAAAATAATGCATTGCCATTTAAAAACAAACAAACAAATACAGCCAGGCACCGGTGACTCATGCCTGTAATCCAAACTACTCAGGAGGCTGAGATCTGAGGATTTTGGTTCTCAGCCAGCCTGGTCAGGAAAGTCTATAAGACTCTTATCCCCAATTAATCACAGAAAAAGTTGGAAGTGGTCCTGTAACTCCATTGGTAGTAGGCTAGCCTTGAGCAAAAGGAGCTTAGGGACAGCACCCAGACCTAGACTTCAAGGCCCAAGACTGGCAAAAACCCAAAAAGAATCCAATACATTTCTGACCATTTATCACTCTGTTTACTCTTTAATACTTTTCTCCCATTCTGAGGATTTTTTTTAGGGGGTGGGGTTGTGGGGCTTGAACTCAGGACTTGGGTGCTGTCCCTGAGCTCATTCGTTCAAGACAAGTGCTCTACCACTTTGAGCCACAGTGCCACTTCTGGTTTTCTGGTGGTTAATTGGAAATAAGAGTCTCATGGAGTTTCTCGCCTCTTCTGGCTTCAAACCCCCATCCTCAGATCTCAGCCTCCCAAGCAGGTAGGATTACAAGCATAAGCCACTGGCACCTAGACAGAGGAATGTTTAATTTCTATTAAATCTCCGTTTCCTTTTTGTGTCACATGTTCAAAATTTTTTTTAATTGTTACATTGCCAGACCAGTGGCTCACACCTGTAATCCTAGCTACTCAGGAGGCTGAGAAATTGAGGATCGAGGTTCAAAGCCAGCCCAGGCAGGAAAGTCCATGAGACTCTTATCTCCAATAAACCACTTAGAAAACCGGAAGTGGTGCTGTGGCTCAAGTGGTAGAGTGCCTTGAGCTGAAGAGCTGAGGGACAGGGCCAAGGCCCATAGTTCAAGACCCATGGCTGACCCTCAAAAAATAATTGTTACATTACACTTTCTCCTATGATTAGTAAAACTTTCCACTAAGGTGGAGTTGGTATTAATGTTTTGCTTTTCAAATTAACTTACCGTTAATCCCTCCCTCCATACTTCCCTCCTTCCCTCCTTCCCTTCCTCCCCCTCTCCTAGTAGTTCTAAAGTTTGGACTCAGGGCCTCATATTAGTTGGTTAAACAACTAATGCTCCTAACCCTTTTATACTCTAGCTGTTTTCCATCCGCCAAGAAGCTGGAATTACAGGCATGTTCCCCTAAGTCTGGTGATACCTGTTTTGTTTTTTAAATTCTTTATTGTTATTATAAAGGTGATGTATGATGGGGACTACAGTTACATGAGCCAGGTAAAGCATGCCTTTCTTTTGGACAATGTCACCTCTTAAGCCTGCCTTTTTTAAAATACAAAAAAAGAACATTCATTTTCTAAATATTTACTCATTATACGCTATTGTTATTAAATTGATAAATTTAGTATATACTTTTTTCAAATGACTTTTGCAATAATAGCATTATAGCCTGTCCATCATGACCTGAGCATTTGTTTCATTGTTCGAATTCTCAAATCTCAGATCATACTATTGTAAGTTTTCCTTTTGCTCTCTGATGCATGAAAACACACAGAACGTTTGTTGAGAAGACATTTTTAATTGCTTGCAGGTTCTGTACATGTCACTGCATTGCTCAGTGGTAACTGACTGCAGTGAGTTGAACCAGGCCAAACTGAATCACCCAAAAATTTTCCTAAAACCTTGACTGCCAATGCAGCTTTCTCCTAGCTTTGTATTGGTGTTGTTTGTACAAAATCTAATAAGGTTTTCATGGAAATATTGCTCCCTGGAACCATTTTTCTCATGTGTCAACAATGCACTTTGATAAATTATTTCACATGTCATTTCTTCCTGCTTCGTGAGATCAACAGAAACCATTAAATTATCTTCAAAGTCTTGAATCTCACTTTTTAAGTAAATTATTGAAACTATTTTATATGAAACAGTTGAGGCTTCATCAATAATGATGGGAATTTTACTGCTTTGATTTATATATTTTTCCAAAAAAATTGTTTTCTTATATCAGTAGATAAATTTTTTTTTCAAACAAGTCCATAAATTTAGGCTGCTGTGATAAGCCTATACTGATATTACTCATTTTTCTAGGGGAAAGTTTATTAGATATTTCATGCTTAAGAATGCTCAATTGTGTTTAAACATACAGATGAATTTTTAGGTGGTTTTCATTTGTTTCTTCAATATTCAGATTCATTTTTTGGAAGTTCAGATTATTGCTAATACTATTTTCAAGAAACTGGATTACAACATATCTACAATTTTCCTCAATTTTGCATGTTTCGGCTGTGAATCCCAACAGGACACAATTGCTCATTTTGCCAAAAAACCAATGTGGAAGTATGGCCATTTTTAGCTTTTAATTGTATTTATTTTTATTCATCTATTTGATCCTATGTATTTGGAGCCTTCTGGTCGTTCAAACAACAACACCGTGTTTGTGACACAGAGTCATTCTTTCTTTTTTTTTTTTTTAACGGAAATGACCAAATTGTTCTTCCTTCCTCTTACACAAATGGTTTGTTTTATTCTGGATGATTTCTTACATAGTTTCCAAACATGTTCTGGTTTCTGTGCAATATCACATACTTCTCCCTGCCTGCCTCAGTGCTGTTACTCTTGCTTCTTTCTCCTCCCAAGATACATGCTTTAAAAGAGCATGAAAAGAGTAATTCTTTAAAAGAGCAGTCAGAAACTTACTCCAACGCTTCTCTATCTTCAATCTGGATTTCATTTTGAATATTTTGTTAAAGTCTTGAATTTGTAAACATCAGAACGTTGCACAATGACTACTTACACAAAGAATTATAGCCGACTAACAATAAAACTAAAGTTGAAACTGCTCTGTTGAGATGCAGGAGGAATTACATAATTTGGCCATAACAATAAATCGTGGGTTCTCCTCAAAGGCGTGATCCTCAAAGTTCTTGGTCTCGGAATAGTTTCACAGTATAGAAGTGATGATGCCTGCAGAGGTTCTGTGGTGGGAGCTCTGTCTCCTTACTGTGCTGGACTTGAAGGCAGAACTTTAATTCTTTTTACATCCTGGGTTCAAAATAACACTAATGACTTATTAAACGGTAACATAAATAACATTTTGTGTGTGAAATAGCTCTGTTTTCCAAAACAAAACCGAATGAGAAGAGTGTCATTGTATTCTCACAATTCTCTTTAATGACTGACTTAACAAGACGCATCTGGGGCCTTGGATTTGCTGCGATGGGCCCCGCTGGGCTTACACACCACTCACGAGACCTCTGCTGCTCCAGGCACGCCCACGAGGACCTGAGTGGAAAGGGTAAACGAGACTTAACGTAGTGTGGAAGTCGATTTGTCCTCGTGGTCCGCTGACAGAAGCCCCCGGGGGTCACTCGTGCTCGCTGGTGTACTGGAAGCTCTACTTTAAGGATCTGGTGCACACTTCCTAAAGCATATATGGCCCTCTCTGAAACAGGCCACACTGGTAAAAGAAGTAGCTCAGCTGTCAACATGGCAGCAGCCTCAGAACAGATGTCACATGCTCTCGCCGTGAACTTGAACTAACCAATTTACATTAAAATATGCAGCATTAACCCATTTGGTTGTCATTGGCTATATCTGGTGCACTACTGACAACTGACGTACAAGCGCTGCAGAACGTGAGACCTGGTAAGACACAGCGACAGCATCACCGACCCTCAGCCCCGCTGAGGGCTAAAAAGGTTTGAAAGAAAGGGAGACACTTGTCACTCCTGCAGATGGCTGACACACAATGGGCAAGAAGAATAGATGAGAAAAAAATCTTCAAAGTCATTAGATACCTTTAGTAGGTCTATTACTAGAATCTTCTATCACCAAAAACAGTATGTGTATCTCAATACCTCTATCTGCATCTCATTTCCCTATAGAGCAGGGACAATTTAAACTTCATAAAATATGCATATGGTAAATGAAGAACAGACCTTACTTGGAGGACATAAAAGAATCCACATTATTATCCCAAATGGAAGGGTTTCATCCTGTAAACCTTCCGGAGTTCATCCATATTTAACACTATCTCAGTCAAAATAATGAGGCTTTTATATTTGATAAAAATTGCTTCAGAGGTTGTTATGTAGGTATTGAACTTGATTGTGTGTGTGTGTGTGTGTGTGTGTGTGTGTGTGTGTGTGTGCAAAAATAGTCAAACAAACAGGACAGAGTATTCTGTTGGTTTACTAAATGTTGATATGTTCTTAAAATGTGAAGCATGACAATAATGTAATATGAAGATCAGCATCAATGGGTGTATCATGAAGCAGAACAGATAGTTTCCCAAAAGACCTAAGGAGCATAGAAACCTGGTGCAGAACAAGGTGGCATCTCCAATTCAAAACGGAAGACAAGGGAATATTCAACAAACAAAGGTACAACTACTTGCCGCTTGGCGGGGCGGGGAGGAGTGAGATGCCTAGCTCACAGCATACACCATAACAGATCCCATCAACATTTAATAAAACGCCAATGATACATGACAGCAATTGCACAAATGTATAGAAGAGTGCTTATATCATCTGAGATAGAAAAGTGCTATTCCATAAACAAACATGATAGATTTCACCACATAAGAAGATAATTGCATAAAAATAACATAAAATTAAAAAATACTGACCAAGAGCAAAAAGTAGAACATTTCAGTAGGAATGTGGATCCCAGCACATTTATGAGTCAACATGGTTAACCAGGAAGCAGAAAAAAATTCACCAGTGGAGCCATCAGGACCTGAGCTTTCTTCGTGGGAAAAATTGAATTGCTAATTTTATCTTTTATTTGTTTATATGTGTGTGTGTATCATCTAGACTTGTGTATCTTGACCTTCAACTTCTTCTGGAATCATCTTTGATCATCAGTGATTTTTCCAGGCATTTTTGAATTGCGTCTTAGTTGTCCAATGTATTGAGATAAAATGTTCATGATATTTCTTTCAGTCCTTTTCATTGGTGTAAACACCCCAGAGGTGATCCTCTTTCATTTTGGATTTTGAGAGTTTGCACCTTATATTTCTTTTCTCTTGTTCTTGGGAAGTGGAGCTAAAGGTCGTCAATTTTGATCTATTCAAAGAAGCAACTTTTGACTTTATTTTCTCTATTTTTTAATGCTTTTTCATGGATGTTTTTCCTTGTTTCAATCTTTGTTATTTACTTATTTTCTTACCAGGTGGGCTTTTGTTTACTCTTAAGTTTCCAGTTTCTTAAAAGTCAAAGTTTAATTAGTATTATTTTGGCAGACCTGAATACTTGTAAGGTAGGTATATTTTTGTGTACCATTTCACGTTTCTGTAAGTTTCTTAATTATGTTCTTGTTGGTTGTCCTAAGGCTTAGCCCTTGTGAGGTCTACCACTGGAGCCATACCCTCAGCACATTCTGCTTTTATTATTTTTTGAATAGGGTCTCCCTCTATGCCCAGGCTGGCCTGGACACTATGTTACTATTTAAACTTCCAGCAAAGCTAGGATGACAAGTGCACACTACCACATCTACATCTTATTGGTTGAAATGAGGTTTCATAAACGTTTTGCTCCAGGCTGGCTTGAACCATGATCCTCTCAAGTATCTGGGATTATAGGCCTGAGCCATCAACACCCACCAACGTTGAGCTTATTGATGTAATTACAGTATATCACGAATGTCTTGTGAATATGTGATCCTAATCCCTTTGTGTTTCATCTTGGACATAGATATTTAATGTTCTAAATTTTCCTCAGAGCATTTTTAGATGAATCCCATAAATTTTAGTCTATTATGTTTTCATTTTCAATAAAGATGGTTTTCTTTATGATTTTTTCTTTAATCAATCTGTTTTTGCTAATATTTCTCTTTTTTAATTGAATTCTAATTTAATCCCATTGTGTTTGGAGAACATATTTTATATATTTCAATCTTTTCAAGTTTACTGGGACTTGTTTTGTAACATAACATATGGTCTACCCTGGAAAATGTTCCATGGAAGCTCAAGCTATGTGGTTTGTGTTATATCTAGATAGTTTATTCCATGGATGCTGGTTACCTCAGCTTGGTTAGTAGAGCTTTGCAAATCCTGTTGTTACAGTGTTTTGAGAATTTGTCAAAGAGTACACAGCTAATGGATATGTTCCCTTAATGCATTTGTCTTTATGTTATTATTTATTGTGTCTCTTTTTCTCTATTAAGATTTCTCATCTTAAAAGTCTGCTTTTATACTATTAATAAAGTCACTAAAGCTCTCTGTGCTTACTGTCTGTATTGTGTATCTTTTCCATCCTTTCTCTTTTAAGCTATTTATGTCTTTGTATCCTTTATACAGTTGGAGCATGTAGTTGGATTATGGTTTGTTTTTTTTTGAGTCTGATAATCTATTCCTTCTGGCTGATGTGATTAGGCCATTCACCTTTAGTGTAATTAGTGATAATGTGGATTTATAGTTACATCTGTCATTTTTTCTAAACATCTATTTTTTGTTTGTTCTACTTTTAATCTCCTTATTTTGTATTAAATAAATATTTTTGTGTACCATTTCAAGTTTCTGTAAATTTCTTGTTATATTCTTATTGGTTGTCCTAGCAAAATTAACATGAATTTAGTGGCAAAATACAAAAACTTTTCTCCTGTATAGTTCTTTCCTCCTTCCTTTTTGCTAATATATTATATAAATACATATTAATATCAATATTGATAATATTAATATTGATATTATTACTTATAAGATATTATATATTTTAAGAAAATGAGATAGAAGTTGGGCACTGGTGGTTCAGCCTGTAATTTTAGCTATTCAGGAGGCTGAGATCTGAGAATCACAGTTCAAAGCCAGCTCAGGCAGCAAAGTCCATGAAACTCTTTCTCTAATAAACTACTCAAAAAAAAAAGCCAGGTGGCTTAAGTGGTAGAATGCTCATTTTGAGCAAAAGAAGCTCAGTTGGCTGGGAATGTGGCTTAGTAGGAAGTGCTTGCCTAGCACGCATGAAGCCCTGGGTTGATCCTCAGTACCACAGACACAGAAAAATCCAAAAGCGATGCTGTGGTACAGTGCTAGCCTTGAGCAAAAAGAAGCTCAGGGACAGTGCCTAGGCCCTGAGTTCAAGCCCCAGGACTGGCAAAAAATAAAAGAAAAAAGAAAGAAAAAAAGAAATAAGAATGAGATAGAAAAGAGAGAGAAGGAAAGTCTCTTACATTAACTTATCTATTTAGAATTTCTGGTCATTTTTTCATATCTTTTTGTGTTTTATAGATTCATATTACTACTCGGTATCAATTTTCTATGCTGTAATTGTTTTTAAAAATAGTTTTAGGTCTTTTAGCCATAAACTCTGTTTGTCCATCTATTCATTTTTATTTTTAATCAGAAAATGTCATTATTTGGCTTTTGTTTAAAGGATATTCTTGCTTAACATAGAATCCTGTGTTGACAAGTTAACATATTTTTACTAGTACTTCTACTATGTCTTTCTAGACTCTACTATTTTAGATGTGAAGTAAAAAATGGAAATTATTGTACTTTCTGTAAGTGCTCAATCAGTTTTCCCTTGCTACCTTTAAGGTTTTCTCCTTGTCATTTATCAGTCTGACTGTGATGTGTCTAAGCATGGCTCCTAATGTTTTGATACTACTCAGGTTTGCTGAACCTACAAGAATATTGAAATGGATATTTTTAAAATCAAGTTTGGGGGTTTGCCATCATTTCTTCATTTTTTTGCATGTATTTTTCTTTCTTTCCCTTCTTCCTTCCCTCCCTCCTTCCCTCCCTCCCTTCCTCCCTCCTTCCCTCCCTCCCTCCCTTCCTCCCTCCCTCCCTCCCTCCCTCCCTCCCTTCCTCCCTTCCTCCCTTCCTTCCTCCCTTCCTTCCTTCCTTCCTTCCTTCCTTCCTTCCTTCCTTCCTTCCTTCCTTCCTTCCTTCCTTCCTTCCTTCCTTCCTTCCTTCCTTCCTTCCTTCCTTCCTTATCTTTGGGTTGAACTCATGAACTCAGGGCCTTGCAATTGTCAGGCAGGCAGTCCACCATTTGAGCCATGGCCCAATCACTGCTCATTACAGTTATTTTTAATTAGGGTTTCATATTTCTACCCAGGTGGGCCTAGACCTCAATCATTCTATTTATACTTCCCACAAAATCAGGAGGACAGATGGGAACAACCACATCTAGCTTTGTATTAGTTGAGATGTGTTCTCACAAATCTTTCCTCCAAGAAAGAAACACAACTCTCCCAACATCCATCTCCGAAGTAGCTAAGATTACACACATGAGCCACTGTGTCTGCCTTAATTCTTGCTTTTCTTTGTAATACTTTCTTCCTAAGACTCATTCTGTGTCTGTGCATGTAGGCTGTGTTGAAGTACTTGGAGCAAGTATGGCTGCTCCAGTCTCTGCTGAAATCTTGTGTGGATCAGGGAACATCCTCCAAGTTCAAGCCTCACCTTTAACGCTACTTTGTATTTTACCTCCTCCTAAGCCTATTTTGGTTCTCATACACACAGATGTGCTGCCTCAGAGCCAGCCAGGATGCTTGTGTCCTCTCTAGTCCCTACTGCTTCTAAGTGCAGCCTCTGTCTAAAATATTCTCACCCAACTGTGATCAGAATCTCTGACTGGTGGAGCTGTTGGTCCTCCCTGTCCACTCCCAAGATCATCACTTTCACCCATGCTGCTGGACATGGAAGCCTACTACTCCAAATCCAACAGTGCCCTTTGATTTCAGCAATGTGGCTAATGTCCACACCGCTGGTCCCACCCTGGCAGAGTCTATAACAACTAAGATGGGAGAGGACTTAGGAGTAGCCCTAGGCTGAGAACAGCACTCTTCTATTGTTCTAGCCTAAAGCTCAATAGTTTTTTTTTGTTGTTGTTGTTTGGTTTTGTTTTATAAGAATTTTACTGTGTAGCCCAAGCTGGCCTTGAACTCACAGCTCCCCACTCTTCCAGGTTCCTGTGAGCTTGGATTATAAAGTGTGTACCATTACTCCCATCCAATGCAATCACTGTATCAAACATAAATGCTTCTCAGATCATTGTATGTGCCTTTAGTTGATCTCCAGGAGTTCAGAAAGGTTGTTTTAGCAGTTTCTCACCGCTTTATAGTTATTCTTTGGGGGTGAATATTTGCTGATCTCCTTAGTTAACTGTAGCCAGGAGCTTGACATTTCAGGCTACAATTTTAAACCTAGGTTAATTGATCCTGAGCTTATGTCCTTTTTACTATACCATGTGGTCTCCATTCTGATGCTTTAGTACCTGAAAATTTGCAAAGCTTTTCCACAGTGCTCAGGACAATTAACTTTTTATTTTTTTTCTAGTTTTAGAGCTGAAGCAGTTGAGGCCTAAGAGATTAGTAGAAATTAATATTTACAAAAAAGAAAGGTGGGTTCAAAAAGAAGGACACTGGCCAAGGGTACACAATGAGTCTATGATACTAGAACCAGAACTTGGGTCTTTTTGTCCAACTGAAAGCCTAGCTACATTCTTCTTCTGAGGGAGAACCGGGAGTAAGATTGTGGCTCCATATGCTCTCCCCTCATCTCTCCCTCATATTATGTCTTTACTGGTGTGAAGAAAAAGCACAGGTCAAAGGACATTAGGTAACTGAAGCTTCCTGCCCCTAGAGGGCACATAGCATCAGTTATGCCATCACATCAGTTCATCTTGCCACAGAAGGGTGAGTTCTCTGTTAAAACATTTTAGATTATGGTAATTGCATACATTCTTTCAATCTAATTATAGGAGGATTAATCTGTCTTTAATAGATGATGATTAATAATTAATATTATTATCTTTAATAATATAATTCCATTTAAAGTGTCCATTTGCATTGCTTTTCTCAAGGACTTTCTTTTAATTCAGGGGTTTAGTTGGAATTTGTAGTAGCCTATTAAAAGTATCTACAGGTAGGAATGTAATCAGACAAGTTTGAGAGAGAGATAATGATCCATTTCCAATGAAAAGAGAAGTCCCAAAATGATAATATTAAAATAAGTAGTGGTGCATCATCATGACAAAAAAAATGACAAAATAAAAATGTTTCCAAACTGCTCTGAAATTCATCCTGCTTCGACTCTTGTGGAGAAAGATCCCTTGATTCTGCGGTGGCTTCCCTAGGAACCCCTATCATTTTGTTTTAAAATGAAGGTTCAAGTGCAAAATGGAAAACCTAAGGGACATTTTCTAGTTGTTCCTCTGGGTCATCTTGACTTCTCAACTTTCCTCTGTGCCCAACAGGACTGAGAACTCAGACTCCACTAACTAGCACCCTGGCCTTGTGCCCTTTGGTTGATCTGACCAAAGGGGAAGAACCGGCAAGGAAAACTAAGCAGAAGGAGCAAGATGTGCTATTGGCTCTCCCATCCCTCAGCTCCCTAGCTGTGAGCCATGATTAGCATGTTCGGCTCCTAAGCATGGTCTTCTGCTATACAGGGGTTCTTTCCTGTGTCCCCTTCCAGGCTGGAAGTGGAAATAGTTCCTTTCTTCTACCTAGGCTCCAGTTCCTCACAGGCTTCTGTTGCTGTCTTTTAACACTGGTCTTGCCTCTGTAGACAGATACCTAATGAACTCTCATTTCTTTTGGGCATTGAGTCTCTGGTACAGAAGGCCTGGTAAGGAAAAGAACACCTGCCACTGCATCCTGAAACCTTAGCTTTGGTCCTGGCTTGGGAACTGCTTTTCCATGTGGCCCTCAATGAATCCTTTCTACTCCTGGAATTTCAAATACCTTGTGTAGAAAGAAGTGGTTGGATCAAATCACAGGTCTTTGCCACGTATTTTTTCTTATGTACTGTGAGCAAATTGTGAAAACTTAACAATCATAATTTAATTCTTTTCATGATGGTTTTAACTAGTAAACATGGATATAATATGTTAGGTTCTACAGATAATAGCATTTAAAAATATGGTCTGGATGTCAGTGGTTCATGCCTGGAATCCTACTTACTTGAGAGGCTGAGATTTGAGGAATGTGGGTTGAAGCCAGCCTGGGTGAGAAACTTCATGAGATTCATATCTCCAATTAACCAGCAAAAAGAAAAAAAATAGAACAGTGGTTCAAATAGTAGAGTGTTAGCTGTTAGCAAATAAAGCTAAGGGATAGCACCCAGGCTCTGAGTTCAAGTCCCAGTTCTGGCACAAAAACCAGGCTGGGAAGGTGGCTCAGTGGTAGAGCACTTGCCTTGCATGCCTGAGGCCCTGGATTCGATTCCTCAGCAAAAAGAAAAAAGCCAGAAGTGGCGCTGTGGCTCAAGTGGTAGAGTGCTATCTTTGAGCTGAAGAGCTGAGGGACAGCGCCCAAGCCCAGAGTTCAGGCCCCACGACTGGACCCAAAAAAAAACCCCACAAAAATATGCTTACATCATTTCTTTAAATATATTCTTTGGAACTTTAATATTGTAGCAATTTTATGCCACCATCATCTACTTAAAAAATTAGATGAACAAACTCTTCTTTAACAGTTTGAACTTTACAATGTTCCTGTTTCACCTGTAAATCATTTTTTCCATTCCATTTCTCCCACAGAATCTTATAGGAATGTCATATATTTTTCAGCTACTGTCTAAAATAGATCATCTTGTCATAGTCTCTAAATCAAAAATACATTTGTAGATGAAAATTGAAATTAAAAAATTCCTGAGAACACAAGTCTCTCATAGTTGAAGCATTTTTTCTGAATCAAGTCAACACAATTAATTTGTGTATGTGTGCTGGTCATGGGCTTTGAACTCGGGGCCTGGGTGCTGTTCCTGGTTTCTTTTGCTCAAAGTTAGTGTTCTACCACTTGAGCCACAGCTCCACTTCTGGCTTATTTTCTTTCTTGGGCTGGTTTCAAACGTTGATCCTCAGATCTTAGCCTCTTGAGTAGCTAGAATTATAGGAGTGAGCCATTGGTGGTGCTACAATTAATTTTTTATGCAATAGATCAAAACGTGAATCATTGTCAAGCATAGGAAGTAAAATGAAAGGAAAATCATTCATTTCTCCAGGCAGTAGGGAAAGGAAGTGGCATCTTCATCATGGGAATTTCTGTACAGTCCTTGCTTTACCTTGTGTTTTTTTTTCTCTCTCTAGGCAACACCTGGATTTGGGGTGAAGGTCTAAAGTGACTGTAGATTTGTGCCATACTCTGGGAAATTTCAAGCACCCCAATTTTATGGAATCCAGAAATGGATTGTCATAAACTCTCTGAATCCATTATTCCTGTATCCCCCCATTTGGAAGGTCACTGGGCTTGAGGGGTGTCTGGATGGCACCCCAGAGTCATATCTGAGAGGGCTACATTAGGAGTCAGACCCATGTGAGTTTGACTGAGACAATTTCCATCACTGATCCCCATGCTTCAGTTTCCCCCGCTGTAAAAGAGAGACATGAACAGCTCTTCTCAGGAGGATGCATGCGGAATTAATTGAGATTATAAAGAAAAACAATCATGGGCTGGGAAGGTGGCTCAGTGGTAGAGCACTTGCCTTGCATGCCTGAGGCCCTGGGTTTGATTCCTCAGCACCACATAAGCAAAAAGAAAAAAGCCGGAAGTGGTGCTGTGGCTCAAGTGGCAGAGTGCTAGCCTTGAGCTGAAGAGCTAAGGGACAGCGCCCAGGCCCAGAGTTCAGGCCCCACGACCGGACCCCCCCCCCCCAAAAAAAAAGAAAAGCAGTCAGTATATGACAAGTGCTCAAGGAGGACTCAAGGAATTCTAAAGATTCTTCTCAACATTGATGCAGTCTGGGAAGGGAGCCATCACACACATGTGTGCATGCACGTGCACACGCGCGCACACACATACACACACACACCACTGCCACCATATAACCTGTTTTCTGCCATCAATATAAGACCTTGAAAAAAAGGTCCTTTTGATATTTTGATATTTCTAGGGATTCATGTAGAGGAAAAACGCCATGGATCTACAAGTTTGGAGAGAAACAGGGCTGCCTTTATAGGACTCTGCATTTTTCAGAGAAAGAGCTATAATCAAGCTGTGTGCAGTGTGTGGGCCCAGAAAATCACAGTTGCTGCTTTCTAGGAACAAAAATAATATATGTGTGTACATATATATATATATGAGATATGTATTTTTTTACTTGTACACACTCCCCCCCACACACCAGAAGTGCTGGGGTTGCCTAGGGGCCAACTTTGAATGAGGCAATCCAATAATTGAACTCTCTGCTGGAGAAACATAATGAGACATTGATATGCTAAGAAGTTGCTAACTGAGCTGGTGTTGCTGTGGCTTGTTTTGAGGTGAGTTTTGTGCTCACATTATTGCTCAGACACCAGGCTTGCACAATGCGCTGCTGACTGTCACTTTGCCACCAGAATGTGGGCTTCCTAGCATGGTTGGCAGGCTGAGTTCTAAATTCCTGGGTTATTTCCTGCTGAAGCAGATGGATGCTGCTATTTTCTTGTTCTAAAGGAGGACTTGCTTGTACATATTGCTCCTTTGCTGCGTTTCCTTCTTTGTGACTCTCAGAGCATAGTTTTAATGTGCGGGATCTTGGATAGTTTTATCTGCATGCATTATTGTTGGTGGTGGTGTTTTGGAATTTAATTTTGTTATGATTTTTGTTTTGTTTTGTTTTCCTTTTGAAAATTCTCTCCATTGTAGTGTGGGCGCTGGTGGCTTACGCCTGTAATCCTGGCTACTCAGGATCCTGAGATTTGAAGATCGCAGTTCAAAGCCAGCCAGGGCAGAAAGCTGGAGAGGCTCTTATCTCCAATTAACCCCTTGAAAACTGGAAGTAGAGCTGTGGCTCAAAGAAGTAGAATGCTAGCCTTGAGCAAAAAAAGCTCAAGGAGGGCTGGGAATATGGCTTAGTGGTAGAGTGCTTGCCTAGCTTGCATGAAGCACTGGGTTCGATTCCTCAGTACTACATAAACAGAAAAGGCTGGAAGTGGCATTGTGGCTCAAGTGGTTGAGCGCTAGCCTTGAACAAAAAGCTCAGACAGTGCTCAGGCCCTGAGTTCAAACCCCAGGACTAGAAAAAAAAAATTAAAAAGCTCAGGGACAGTGGCCAGGCCCTGACTTCATACTCCACAACTACCACCACTATCACCACCACCATCACCAAAAATATACCTTTTTCTTCATTGTAAGAATGTCAGGCACTCAGTTAATTCTAACCAATAGGTTCCAGGGCCGTACTCAATGTGAGATTCAGAAAGGACTGGAGGCTGATGGTACTATTGTTTCAGAAAGATTTCCTTTCCAAATAATTGAAAGGTGTTGAGAAAACAAACCCTCAACGATATGGAAAATTCAGCTGAGAATGCTTCTGACTCTGCAGAGTCTTCAAAGTCAGGCCCTTCATGTGGTGCTTTTTTTAAAGTAATACATGGCAAGTCCATGGGTGTGGCAATGTTGAGTTGGAAAGACATGAGGGAAAAGTGAGGGGGGGGGGACAGAAAGACAGAGACAGAGAGAGGTAGGGAGGGAGAGAGAAATCACACATGTATGGGTATCCAGAGGGTTCTATTCTATCCCAAGGAGAAAATTGAGATGGTGTGGTTTGGACAAGAACTTAACATCATCCTCTTGCTCAGACCCCTCTCCTCTCCCTCCTTTTTCTCTTTCTCTGCAGTAGACCTGTGGTCTAGCTCAGTGCCAAGTGGCATTCACAGCCCATACCTGAAAGAACAAAACCATCTCCACCCACCCAAATAGTGTCAAGGAGAGTGACCATTGTCTAGGATTTAATCAGAGTCTCACAAGTAATAACGGGGGCACTCTGATAAGGGCTCCAGTTGCTAAGAAACTTACTGTTGACATGTAGCAAAACAGCATCCTTGGCATAGAAATGGACAAAAGAGCAGTAGAAACTGCCTGCAGGGGGCGCACTAAAAAAGGAAGTAGGAGCTAAGAACTCGGGAATAGCATTAGCAACTGAAGGTTCACCATAGACTATGGAAAAGTCAGATTTCATATGAGTTTTAAAATGAGATTTTCGGTTTAATTTTTGTTGTTATTGTTGGTCCTGGGGCTTGAACTCAGGGCCTGGGCACTGTCCTTGAGCTTTTCTGCTTAAGCCTAGTGTTCTACCATTTTGAGTCACAGCTCCCCTTCTGGTTTTCTGGCTGTTAATCAGAGATGAGTCTTCTAGACTTTCCTGTCCCAGCTGCCCTTGGAACTGCAATCCTCCGATCTCAGCTTCCTCAGTTGCTAGGATTACAGGCATGAGCTACCAACACCAGTCCTTTATTTAATTCTTTAAAAACTGTAATGGCTATCTCTGTCCCATAATGTCTGAGACCAGCGGGACAATGGAAAGTTGGAAGTGAGTCCAAAGCTGGAGACTGGAATGATCTGTAGATTTCTCACTTACATAGCTGTTGCCTGAGCAGGAGGACTGTAAATTGGCTGCCTCAACTCCAAGAAACAACTACCACAGGGTTCACAGTGAAGAACAGAACACATTGATTATTTCATGGCTCCTGTGGGGCAAGAATCTGCTCATGATGAGTAGTCATGGGCTAATCTTTCATGGGAGGCTCAGTTGGAAGGCTCATTTCTATGGTGGTTGGTAGACTTATTTCTCTGGGGGTTGTTGGTCTGAAGATTAAGGTCTCTGTGGCCAGAGGCTCTCGTCAGTTTCTTGTCATAAGAAATTTGCAAACATGTCAACCTGCTTCATCAAAGATGGCAAGGTAGAGTCCATCAGATGGAAGTCAGCATCTCATGTCACATAATCACAGAAGTAACTTCCCATCTTGGTTGTATTCCATCAATAACAAGCAGGTTATTGTTTCACTTTCACCCAAAATGAGGGGATTGTGCAAGGGTCTGAACTCAGGGTGTGTCCCCAGGGTCTGTCCGTAATTCATTTGGTTTCAGAGAATGCCCATTCAAGTGGTCTCTCAAGGCTTAGCTTCCTCACTTCATGGAGGCCTCAGAAAGTCACTTCTTCCAGGATGGCTCAGACTGCAAGTACCAACAGTCCAGTGAACACAAAGGAAGCTACGTTTCTTCCATGTCTCACTCTAGCAACCACTCCACACATCACTTCCTCCAAGGTCTGTTGGTGAAAACAGTCACTAGTTTACCCCCACTTTGAGGACAGGAGAATTAGACTACAGATCTGTGTGTGTGTGTGTGTGTGTGTGTGTGTGTGTGTGTGTGTGTGTGTATGTGTTGGTACTAGAGCTTGAACTCAGGACCTACCAGGTGCTGTTCCATAGCTTTTTCACTCAAGGTTGGAACTCTACCACTCGAGTCACAGTTCCACTTCCAGCTTTTTGGTGATTAAGTGGAGATAAGAGTCTTAGTGGCTTTCCTGTCCTAGCTAGCAAAGAAGGCTGCTCAACTCCGATAGGCCTGAAAGTATTGGGGAGACAATGTCTGCCAGGAGGGCTTCTTCCACTTTTGGTCTATCTGGCTTTCATATTATTTGATGGTGCTGCTCATATTCTGGGAGGGTCTTCCACTTTGTCTTCACCCCATTGGACAGTTTCACTCACATTTAGGGTGGGGCTCCACATTTCAGTGGCTGTCGCACATGCCAACCATCTCTGGAAGCACCCTCATAGACATATGCCCAAGTGTCTCTTTCCCCTACCTCAGTCCTACCAAGTTGATAATGAAGATTAACTGGGAGGCTATCACCAGAGTAAGGGGAGATGGAGAAGTATCCTAGTAACCTAAAGATGGAAGAGAAGAATGTACCTTTAAATTACAACTGCCAGGTGCTAGACTTGACTAACTGTGATTTAATTCTCATACAACTCTGTGAAATTGACTACCTCCTCATTCTTTGACAGATGTAGAAACTATAGCCAATTGGCAGAAGAGAATATGGGCTAGTTATCTATTACCACAATAATGTTGCATAACAAACCACCCCCAAACCCAGTCACACACAGCAACATGCACGTTTTACTCATAAGTCTGTGGTCTGAGGATTCAGTTTGTATACTTCCTTCACAGTTTCCTCTGAGTTCCCTCTCTCAATCACTGAGAGTGGTTAGCTGTTGGCTGGGTGCTCATCTCTCTGGTAGCCAGCTGGGGAAAGTGATCCTTCCTTTACTTTTCTCTTCTATTCTCTTAGAAGACTGCTTGTATTTAGTCTCATGATGAAGCTTTGAGTGCAAAAGCAACCACAAGTCATAGAAACATTTTTAAAACCCTTGTTAGCAAATTTTCCTGACATTCCTTGGTTAAAGTAGCTCACAAGGATAAACTCAGACTAAAAAAAAATAAGGGCATAGACTCCCATCTTCTTATTGCAAGAACTGCCAAATCACATGAAAGAGGGATTCATGGAATTGTGCAGAATTAGAGCCTATAATGCTGTCAATTTCCTACAGAACAAAAGGTGTCTATAACTTACCTTGATCCTTTAAGTTTACTAAATATAGTGTATGGCTTTTGTTTCTCAGAGGACACTGGATGAAACCAACACAGGATTAACCATCATTTATATATATATACATATATATATGCTTATAATGCATATATACACATATTTTATTTGGTCTATTTATTTATGTCTGTATACATTTATTTAATTATCTATTTATTTACTTATTTCCCTACTTATTTACTTATTTCATGCCAGTACTGGGGCTTTTTTTTCTGTTGCAGATAAATGATAATCTGTTAGTGACTGCATATTAACAATTAGCAATTTGAATAGAGGAGGCAAGAATTCTTTGTACTATTCTTACATCTTTTCTATGAATTTAACATTATTTCAAAATAAAAAGTTAAGAAAAGTAAATATCTGAAATGTTAGAGAACACAAGAAACGTACACTGAACATAGCTAGGATTATAGACATGAACCACTAGTTCCTGGCTGAAAAAAGAACAGTTTGAAAGATACTTTGATAAAGGCAGAATTAAGCCAACCATGGGGGCACATACTTGTAATCCCTTCTAGTCTGGAAGATGAGGCAGAAAAATCACAAGTTCAATATTCTACATCAAAAAACAAAATAAGGTGCTGATGGCTCATGAACTGTGGGCCTGAGTGCTCTCCCTCAGCTCTTCAGCTCAAAGTGAACGTTTTACCATTTGACCCACAGTGCCACTTCCAGCTTTTTCTGCTTATGTGGTGCTGAGGAATCGAACCCAGGGCCTCATGCATGAAAGGCAAGCACTCTACCACTGAACCACCTTCCCAGCACCATGCTGGGGCTTGAACTCGGCACTCATACTCTCACTAGGATTTTTTGCTCACAGCTGGTACTCTACACTTGAGCAACACCTCCACTTCTAGCTTTTTGCTAATTAGAGATAAGAGCCTCTCAGATTTGTCTACTCAGGCTACCTTCAAACCAAGATCCTCAGATCTCAGCCTTATGAATAGTTAGGATTACAGACATGAGCCATCAGCACCTTATTTTGTTTTTTGACGTAGAATATTGAACTTGTGATTTTTCTGCCTCATCTTCCAGACTTGAAGGGATTACAAGTATGTGCCTCCATGGTTGGCTTAATTCTGCTTTTTTCAAAGTATCTTTCAAACTGTTCTTTCTTCAGCCAGGAACTAGTGGTTCATGTCTGTAATCCTAGCTATGTTCAGTGTAGGTTTCTTGTGTTCTCTAACATTTCAGATATTTTACTTTTCTCTTTTTATTTTGAAATAATGTTAAATTCATAGAAAAGATGTAAGAATAGTACAAAGAATTCTTGCCTCCTCTATTCAAATTGCTAATTGTTAATATGCAGTCACTAACAGTTTATCATTTACATGCATGGAAAGATATGCGTATAGAGAGAGATGCTCATATATATACATACAGACATATATTCACATTTATCATACACATATATACTTTCTTTTAAATGTTTTGTCGTGGGTATTGATTCTAGGGTCACATGCCAGGCCAGGCCACACTCTCAGGCTTATAATTCTTTATCTCTGAGCCATTTGACAGCTATAGATACCTTTTATAGCAAAAATCTGTACTTTCTTTTTATTGGGGATGGGGCAGGAGGCCTGAACTCAGGGACTTATGCTCCTGCTTTTTTTTCTTTTTGCTGGTTGATTGAAGATAAGAGTCTTGAAGATTAGTCTGCTTGGGTTGGCTCTGAACCATGATCTTCAGATCTCAGCCACCTGAGTAGCAAGAATTACAGGCATGAACCATGAATCACCAATGCCTGACTTTCTAAGGACAAAAGTATCATCTTCTGCAATCTGAAAATAACAATCAACTCAAAAATTCATCACAAATAAAATATCACCTAATATATTATTAACTACATTCAAGCGTCAAAAAATACCCTTCATCCTGGTCCAGGAACCAAAAACAGTGAGGCAGGGTCACATTAGGAGCTGTGATGATGTCATTGCTTTGGTTAACTTATGAAGCCCTCTCTATTGCAGGACAGTGGTTCCATCTTAACTTTCATAGCATTTGACGTTCCAGTAGACTTGGGCGTATGGATTTGTGTTGATGTGTCCTCATGACTAGATTGGCCTTGCGTGTTTGAAGCAGGCATTGTAGATAAGTGTATTGTTCTTCTTGGTATATGTCCTGAGGAGGCCTATGTGGTCTGTCTGTCCCATCACCCCCTCTCCTCATTGTACAGGGGCAGAACTGAGGAACACAGTTGAATGGTTCCATGACTAAGGTGTGCCCCTCCCACTGGATGCATATAAACATCGCTGAAATGTCATGATGATACCATCATCATCATCATCATTGGTAATTTCCAGGCTACTTACTATGTGTTGATTTATATTGTTTGTACTAACACTCACATAAAACACTCACACACACACACACACACACACACACACACACACACACACACACACACACACACACACATTACTTTTCCTGTTTAACAGTGAAGGAAGCTACGGGGCAGAGATGATGATATAATTTGCCAGGCTCCTTTAGCTAGAAAGGTGCTGAGCTGGGATTTGATCCTAGTGTGGCCCCATGTCAAGCCTAATATGAGCCTGTCCTACTTCCAAGTGTGTGTCTTGGAACAGAAAGAACAGATGGAAGTCTTCTTTGGCGACATCCAGAGGGCAAGGGAGTACACAAGGTAGACCAGGGACCCGTCCCTGTCATCATTGCTCTGTATCAGGTCCATTTCCAGTAGAACTGAAATCAGGGTTAAAGCCATAGTGATGACCTGAGCTTGTTGTATTGAGTACCAAGGAGCAATTCCTCCACAAGTTCAACTGTGGAGACCAGAGACCTTCTTCAGGATGCTTGGCCTTCTTGGGGCTTCATGGGATGGCAGGCTCCGTGAGAGACACACTGTGTGTTATGGACACATGTTCCAGATTTGCTGCTGAATCCAAGGACAGGATTCAGACTTGGCTTTGCTGCATGTTCCTGTCCTGGCCCATCAGTTTGACCTTGACATTTCCATCCGCTGATCTCTGTCCTGGGTGGTCATTTTCTCTGAGATTTCCATCTGAACTTACCTCCCTGGAAGCAGCAAAGCCTCAGGTATCTGCTTTTCTTGATACTTCCCCATGGCACCTCTCAAACAGGAAACTGTTGCTGGTTGAGTTGTAGCTCTTTCTCAACCTCTTTCTTTGTAAAGATGGGGTGGGAGAGAAATGAAAAGAAGAAATAGGAGAAAAAAATTCTGAACAAATGCAGGATGGCTGAAGGAATCTGTTCATTTGGAATGGCACAGGAGTTAACCTGGGCTATGTCCTGGTTTGACCAAAGCACTTGACCCTCAAATTCATCATCCTTAAAATGGGGGATGAGTGTACTCCTTTGCTTACCAATGATTTCCATCAGGAGAAAACACCAATTTGTTGTACAAATCACCTAGGAATTTATAAGATTGGATTACAAGCTTCTCTCCCACTGTGAGAGACTTGGGAGCCCCCGTGGCCCAGGCTGGGTTGGTAAAAAGTAATTGTTGAAGTTTTCAGCCACTCAACTCAGAGAAGGCACTGTTCCCAAGGTCCTTGCCTTTATTCTGTTCTATACATCACAGCCTCTGTTTCTCTTTAATGGTATCTTCTTCACCGAGGTACACCCACCAGGTTTTAGCCAAGATTCTAGTTGATATTTGAGATCCAAAGTCTCATTTCCCAACATTGACTGGGTATCATAACAACTTGACATCTGCCCCTTAGCCCCTCCACAAAGCCTTAGCCTCCTCAACACACTTTCCCAAATGTCATCAGAGGCCAGCAGAAGAGACGCTTTGGAGCGGGCTTTGGGGTCAGCTCTGGGCTCAGTATCTCAGTGAGTCTTCATGGTCTACAGGGAGGTACAGTTGGAGGAGTCTGAGTGGTGCCCAGCACCACACCCCTTCTTTCCCTCGGGAAACTGTCTTAGCAGGATCTGGGCAATGTGAGGAGGCTCTGGGCCCCGTCTTCTTGCCTGGGACAATCCACTCCTCTTGGCCACAAATGATCCTTGTGGCACCTGACCCAGGCTTGGCCAATCACAGTCTTTCTTGAGAGTTTGGATGGATGCCAGGAAGCACCAGTCAGTACCTGTTGGCACTAGTAGGAATTTGGACAATAAATTTGACTGTGTGCCAAGAGAAGAAAATACTATGAGAGAAAGAAAGAGAGAAAAGAAGATGAAGGAGGAGGAGGAGGTAGGAGAGAGGAAGACAGGGAGAGGAGGCGAGGAGGAGAAGGGAGAGGAGAGAAGGGAGGAAGGAAAGAGAGGAGGAAGGAAAGAGAGGAGGAGGGGAACACGAGGAGGAGGGGGAAGAAGAGGCAGGGAAGGAGAGGAAGTGGTAATAGAAGAGACTGAGATGTTAGCAGGCTTGCAGCCTTGAGAGAGAAAGCAAGCCCAGTTCCTGAAATGCTTTTGGCTCCAAGCTTCCTCTCATTTCCTGATGTTGGGGATCAGGAGCCTCTCTCCAGTTTAATGAAATAACATCTTCCTTTAAAAACGTTTTTATTTACATACATACTTTCTGTTAGTGTGGTTTTTTTGTTACTGATTGCAACTTAGAGAGGGCTGGTACAAGTTTAAGAATTCAATTTTTTCTGAGACTGAATTGAAAGCCCAGAGATTGAGGCAGGAGGCCAGGAACACACAGCCAGACAGGATGGAGATGAGACTCCCACCGGCTCTGACATGTAGGGCGCCCTCTCTAGGCTAGGCATACTTTCTAGACACTTACCTGTGTCTCTCATAATCCTCAGAACACCCCTGTGAGACAAGTGGTATTGTCAGTGTCATTTTGAAGAGGAGAAGAATTATGACCACAAAGGTGAGGCAGGCCATGGTTGACTGTAGTGGTGGTGTTGGGAGGTGCCTCTCTGGGCTCTTAATTATGATGCTGTGCCAGTGTTCTGGGAAAAGTAGGCTGGACGTGTAGAAAGGTCACCTGCTTTCTGAATTTGGCTATTTCAGGCAAATCAAATTCGACCACAGCACCTCAGAGATGGGAGAGCTTTCAGAGGTGCCTATTGGACTGCATGTTCACCAGTGGGAGCTTTGGCTTTCAATGGCCATTCTGCCAGTATGTACCCAGCACTGTGCAGGTCTTTTCTTGAACCCTGAATTTTCACAAAGAACCTTGGCCGCTCTGCCTGTAAAATTCAGCCTTCTTCAGCGTTCTTCTGATAGTTCTCAGGGTCCCTGCTTGAAGCTCTCCATGGGTCGTGATTTGTTCCCTTTACCAGGCTGGTCTTGCTGTCCTTACCCTCTGCAGTTGAGAAGCTCCAGGAAGACCCCAGGGCACCAACAGACCACCTCAAGAGGCCACCTAGCCCCTTTCTTGGGTGGATGCTCACCACATTCTAAAAATTCTGTTAAGATCCTTGCTCTCTGTGGATCTACCCTTAGTTAATACTTTAAAAAGAGATTGATCAGCTCTGGATGACTGCACAGTTTCTGCTGTGGTTTGTGAGTTCAATTATAAGTTGGATTTTGTCAGGAAGACACCAAGTTCAGTTGTTGTTTTTAGCATATCCTCATGGCCGAGCTGGGCACAGTGGAGGAAGGACACCCCCTCCACGGGTTAGGACGTGTGGGACGGAGATTGAGATCTACAGAGGGGCTGGATGCTCTGGGACTCTGTCCTGTGGGTGGTGGGAAGGTGGAGAGGGTGTCCAGTGGTTCCAGGGAGAGAGGGCTGAGAAAGACCACCTCCCACCAGGCCAGAGCTGCCTGGAGACAAGCCACTTATCAGCCCAGGTTGGGGGAGGGGCAGTGAGGCTTTTTGAGAAACTAGTAAAAGCTATAGGTTTTTCTCCTCCCTCAAATGCACTCAGGTCTGAGGACCTCATTACTGCTCTAGACAGACCTTGTTGGATTGAGACCCAGAGAGGAAGGATGCTACTACAGGCCTGGAAGCAGGTGTTACTCCTCCTGGAATCTTCGCTGACTGCCTGCAGCTTTTTCTCCCCTCCAGGCTGGAGCTCTACTACTTGAGCCACACAAACACTTGCGGATTCTTGCTTGTTAATTGGAGATGAGAGTTTCTCTGATTTGTCTCCCTGGGCTGGTTCTGAACTTTGATCCTCAGATCTCAGAGATGGCAGCCCTCCTAAGTAGCTAGGATTGTAGACACGAGCTATGAGTGCCCTGCTGGGCTCTTCCTCTTCCTCCTGCACTTCTATACTTGCTCTTGGCATTTCATTGCAATGGCTTCTGAAAGGTAGCTCTTAGGCAAGCATCAATTAGCATCACTTGGAAACTTGCTGAAACTATAAACTCACTGGCCCAAACCTGGACCAAATGAATTACAAATTCAGTTCTTTTCTAGAAGAGGTCAAGTTTGAGAAGGGCTGGGGCAAGCTGGTGCCTGGCACATACTAACTGCAGTCCAGTTGGCCTGACACCCTGGCAGCTCTGGGCGATGGTAGCAGAGCCACCATGCTATGTTGGGTCCAGTTCTTTTCTACACCAGACTTCAGGCTTGGCTTGGGCAGAGGAGGGGGCCTGGCTTTAAGTCAAGGGCATGCCCAGAAACCATCACCCATGGACCAAGCCAGGGAAACAAGAATCTTAAGGCATCTGTCTAGGAACCAAGACCCAGCCACCCAGTGGCTAAGGGGCAGGGAGGTAGTAGAGGGGGCTACCTGGCAGCAAATATGCCCAGGGGGCTGCAGCTCTGCCAGGCTCCTCAGGCTGCTGCCTTCCTTCCATGACTGATCCACAGCAGCTTTGGCAAGGCTGACCAAATCTCTGCCAGGAACATACTTGCCAGGCTGGCAGGAAGAGAAATGGCCACTTTTTATTTTAATGAATCGCTAACTTTTGAAGGCTTGGAAGTGGCTAGAAGATTCCTCTTAACTTCGTGTGTGTGTGCGTCTGTGTGTGTGTGTGTGTCTGTGTCTGTGTCTATGTGTGTCTGTGTCTATGTTATTGTGTTTCTTAATTTTATTCCTCCTGCAGAATGTCAAATTCTCACAGATTAACTCCTCAGGGAGAGAGGGTATTTAGAAAACAATAACTTTTGGGAGTGGTAGGGGGTATTCTTTAATTCTTTGGTCTCTTACTGATCTTGAAACATTAAAAAAAAAAAGACCCAACACATTTGGTTTTTAAATATGGGGCAGAATAAAGGCACCTGTTATACTTCGTTTCCAATATTGTTATTTTTTGAAAAGCTGCCTTCATAGTTTCTCTTGGGGAGGAATGAAGATAGATTGTTGGTTCATTTCATCTTGTAGATGACAATTCTTTAACTTTTTATTCTAAAATTGGAGATGTATGAAGAACGCAGCAATCACTCATCTCCTTGTTGGGCAAGGCCTTCACACTTTCAATTTCAAAAAGAAAAAAAAAAGTTTTTCAGGGAGGTGGGAGAACAGGAAAAACAAACCAAAAAACCCAACCTTTAAAAATCTCCCAAAGTCATAGGAAGGAGTTCCTAAAAATAAATAAATAAATAAATAAGATTTAGTTAGGATGTTGGGAAAAAAATAGCCCTCCATCTTAGTAGTTTTAAAAATTTGTTCTTTTCTAAATCCACAGGATTGGTAGTAATGGGAGGAGGGGCTGACCTCTCATTAACCTTCAACCTCTACTGTTCTAATAGAGCCAATTTTCCAAGCTTTTGAAAAAAATAAATGATTAAAAAAATTCTTTGGCAGGGGTAGGTAAAAATAGTTGCTTCACATACAAGCCGCTCCTCAAATATTTATTTTTAAAATCGGTCTTGCCAGGCGAGGGGGGCTAGAAAGAGTCCCCTGAACCCCTCTGGTGGGAAGGAGGACCCCCTTCTTCAAAGGTACCATTTCCTGGGTGGAGGTAGAGCAGGGGTCCCCTTCCTCCATAAGGCCTCTCTTCAAAACTTTTATTTAAAAAGAGCAATCTGATTTTATTTTGGGGGTGGGTGGGGAGGGGGTAAAACAGTCCCCCTTAACCCTTTGCGTCCCATCCAATATCTCCCCAAACTTCCCCCCCTGCCCCCACCTCAAGGGGCAAATGGCATTTCTGAGGGGGCTGGGGTGGGGGGACACACGGGCGCGGAAAAGTTTTTGGGGGGCCCCTGCCCCTCCTCGGGAGGTCCAGCGGCTTTGTGTGCAGCGCAGGCCGAGGCCGAGGCCCGTTGCGGGGGGGGGGGGGGGGGGAGGGGGCGGCGCGGGGCGCGGGGGGGGGCGTCCGCCCGCGAGGGGCGGCTGGGCGGCGGCGCGGGCCGGGGTGGGGGCTGCGCGCCCCTGGCCCCCGCCCCCCCCCCACCTCCCGGGCCCGAGCGGGGCGGGCGGAGGAGGGAGCGGCGGCGGCGGCGGCGGCGGCGGCGGCAGCGGCGGCGGCGGCGGCGACGGCGGCGGCTCGGGCATTGTGCGCGCGGCGCGGCGCAGCCCGGCCCGGAGCAGCAGACGCGCCGGGCCGCCTCCTCCCGCTCGGACCCATGAGCCAGCCGGGCGGCGCGGCGGCTCCGCAGGTACGCGGGGGGCCGGGGGCAGCTCGGCGCGCGGGGCCGGGGGCGCAGGGGGAGACCCCCGGGGGGGCCGGGGGGGCCCGCCGGAGAGCGCCGGCTCGGTGGGATGCAAAGTGCCCGGCACGTTCGTGGGGGCTTTTTGTGGGCACAAACGAGAGGGTCCGGGGTTCGGGGAAGCCCCCCCCCTACCCCGTGCCACCGGGAGCTGCGGGGTGGGAGGAGGGAGGGGGCGGTGAGGAGGGAGGATCTTGGGGGGACCCCCTCACCCGGCGCCCCCTGAAGCCCCGGGCTCGGACTGGAGCCCAGAAAACAAAGCAGCGAGAGAACAGAGCAGCCATTTCAGTTTGGACAATTCACATTTTGCAAAAATGTAACCCCTTCCAGCTCTTCCCTCCTCCCCCCCAAATTTGCGATTCCCCCACCCCTGGCCGTCTCTGCGTCCAGGCCCCCGCTGAGCCCCCTCCCTGAGAGATCCCCCCTCCCAAGCCCCCCATCTTTGCAACAATCTTTTTTTTTTTTTTTAGGCCATATTTCCTTTTTCTCAATTTTTTTTTCTAATTTTTCTTCAAACGGTAGTTTTTTCCCATTAAAACGACGCCACCTAGAGGATACTATTTTGTAAATAAAAAAAAGAAATTAAAATTGAAATATTTTTTTTTATTTCTTATTTTTTCAAAAGTTTGCCCTGCAGGGCAATGAAAGGGGTCAAGAATTCTTTTCCCACCCTCCTTTATTTTTGGTGTGAAAATTTTCACTTTGAGCTTTGCAGGGTCCTGGAAATAATTTTTATTTCTGAAGGCAAACCCCAATGATATGTAAATGAAAATTATACTGGAATTTGAATGAATTCAGATCTTGGAAGGAGACAAGGCTTGAAAAGCCCCCCCCCCCCAAAAGCAAAGTCAGTTTGGCTCCCCGACTCATTTTAGTTTCAGAAAAGAAAAAAAAAACTAATTGGAATGAGGAAAGGAGAGAAGTTGTGGACTTCAGGGAAAACTGGGAGAATTGGCTTTATGAAGCAATTAGAAATTGTACTTCATTGCAATTTGGAAGTTGGTTAGCTTAGTGGGCAAAAAAAAATGTCTAATTTTACCATTTGGCAATATTTAAAGTTTTTCCATTTCCAAGGAGGAAGGATTTAAAAGAGAAAATAGACCTTAAAATGTTGGCTTTGGACACACCCAGAAATTGTAGGGTGTTTTTTTTTTTTAATTTTGTATTTGCATTTTACATTTAAATGTAAGATTCTAAAGAAAAACTAGAAACTGAAAAAGTTGGAGTGAAATCCTGTCTTTCTTTTTTTTCTGTATTGATAGGGTTTTGTGTGTGAATTTATTTTTTTGTTTTGATGTAATAATTATGACTGTTTTCTGATTTTGTTTCCTGAAAGGTCTAGGCATTTCTTTTTTGTTGTTGGTTTTTTTTTTCTCCCAGAAAATGTCAGGAATATTCTTTAGGCCATATTCAGTATCGAAGAAAAAAATTGACAATTTATATATTATACAAATTGAGGAGCCCACAGATTTGTAGGGGAGACCGCCATTAAAATAAGATATGCATAATTAACATTACTATGAGAAAACTAACAGTGGGCTCACCGAAGCCCATTTTTTTTTTATGACAAGCAACAGAATCAATTGATGAAGATAGGTTTGAAAAATCCTTGGTAAGGAAGAAAAATTCCCCTTTTCTGTCTTTTTCACTTTTCCAGTTTGAAAATTTTATCATTATGATGATGATTTTTAAGAATTCAGATTGGTTTCAAGGCCTCTTTGATTGTGATGTGGGGTTGGTAATTTATTAACATTTGGTATTTTTCAGGAGAAATTTTTTTTTATTTTGAAAGCGAGAAGAAAATTTATTAGCCTGTATCATTTTTTTTGTGTGTGTGTGTGGGGTGGGGGTGGAGGAAGTATGATCCAAAAAAAAAAAAGAAGAAAAAAAAAAAGCACAAATTTTACTGACCTAACAAGAAAAAAGATGAAAGGAGGAAAGAGAAGAGAGCTAAAAATTCTGATTTTTTTTTTAACCATCTTTCCTGGTAGAACATTTTGCTGAAGAAATGGGATGAGAAACCAATTCAGCTGATTCTAGCAGCACAATTTATTATTTTTTAAAAGGAAAAAATCGAATCAAAACACAAACAAAAGCCCAACCCTTTGGAATATAAATGCATGTGTAGAGACAATATTTCATGTGGAATTTTTGGCCTTAAAATGAATCAAACAAAGATGAAACAAAAAAAAGCAAAATAAAAATTTTTGGAAGACACACACTGAATTGAAATTTGACAGCTGAAAGTGAGGTTTCTATCCAAAGAGCAAGGGCAATTTGTGAGAAATTAGGGTCTGATTGAAATTGCTGGGGATTTCGAACCATTTAAAAAAAGAAAAAGTTCTTTTTTTTTTTTTTTTTTTGTCTCCAAAGGAGAATATTGGTAGTATTTTCTGGGTAGATTCTGTGGGACAAGGGATGGTAAGATAATGGGTGGGCATTTTGTACCAGGATGGAAGCCCCCAGACCCCCTGTGCTCAGTCTTGGTCTTGGTCCATAGCTTCCCAGTCCTGATTTATGGAAATTGAGTTTCTAAAGGGATACCAGTTCTATGAAATAGATTTGATAATGGCACAGTTTTGACGGTCCCCATCTTTCATTGCATTTGGGAGATTTTATTTTATTTTATTTTTTTAGTAACGAAATCCTTCAGGGCTGACTGGCTACATTCTGACATATATGGAATGAGGTTTTTTTTTTTTTTAGTAGCATAATTAAAATTTTTTTTCCTGTTAAATTATTTAGGCCGAAGCCTAGGACGGTCAAGGAATTTATAATTTCCAAGGGGCTCTAGAGGACCCATGAGGTAGTAGGCTCAAGTTTAGCAGTGATGAAGGACTGAACATGGGATAGTTGGATGGGGGTAGAGGCAGCTGAGCAAAAGTCAGGGTTGCAGATAACAGGTTATTTCTGGTACAAGGAATAAAAATATTGCAGCATGTCTCTTTGTGTGGCCTGGAATTTACTGACACACAACTCAGAATTCTTCGTTCTATTGTGTTAAAATTTTGTCCTGTTGTCTATGGTTTGAGAAGAACTCAGGGCTTGAAATTGAACATCATTTCTGTTTCTGGAGACCTGTCTCCCCCACTCCCCTTGCAGAATTGGTTATTCTTGTCATGTTTATTGTAAAGGAAATGGAAGGGCATGATGGTCCTGTTGGGGGTGGGGCTACTTTTCTTTTGTTTCTTTTTAATTATTTTATTTTACTTGGCATTATCTTTAAGTAGTTGTACAAGGGTTTCTGCTCAACATGTCAGTTTGTGAGTAGAATGCATTTTGATTAATGTCATCTCTTTCATCATTCTCCCCCGCATCTCTCCCAACCTCCGTTTACCTGGTTGCATTTTCACATATGTACATGAGATAGAATGATTCCATTCACCCACTTTTCTCCTTTTGTTTTCATTGCTGTCTCTGGATGGAGGTTTCACCTGAGCCTTTGCTCTCTTCCCTCCTCTTTCAGATAAAAGCGTCACCAGAAATACGTAGAGGAGCTAATTTGTATGAACCCAAAGTCTCTTACAATATTGGGCAAAAGATTGGGCAAATGAGACTTGAGGGGTGGTAATTTGATGATGGCCTGAATTATTTTGGTCAAAGATTATTTATGCTCAGTTTCACAGTGGAGACTCTTATTAGTTAATGTTTTACTTTTCTGCCTAAGGAGATTTTTTTAATTAAATTTTTTTTCTAATAAGATTTGAAATTTCATGAGCCAGCTTTTTATAGCTTGACTTTGGACTTTACTTCTACTTTCAGCCTACACAACTGGAATAAGAGTTCTTACTTTGACAGGAAAGCCACAAAGATGGCTTGATCAGTCAGTGTAAGGCTGACCGCTTGCTACGCTTAGTAGCTAAATAGTCCATAGCTTGTTTTCCTTTGAGAAACAGTTTTAAACTCCTCCAGTGTCAGCTACACTTTTCTTCTCTACCTTTGACACAGCTCTTGGCAAGAGGCTTCCACTCAGCGTCCTTACATCTTCTTGGTGGGTGACAGGGACTTCCTTGCCCTGTTCCATGGCGGTAGATGGACAAGCTGACTTTTCACGATCCTAAGGAGAATTTTAGTGTTTTCCATGATCTTCTCATGTTTTATGTCAGTTCTCTCTCTTGTCTCTAATGATGTAAGGTGGCTTTGTGGGTACTCAGGAGCCCTAGTCATCCCAAGGTCTTAACTGTGTGACCTTGGACAGAGAACTTTTTTTTTTTCCCCCTCGCAGAGCCTCAGGAAATGATGATTATTTTTGTAAAATGAGACCTTGGGGTCAGATCAAGGCTAGTAATAAATTGGTTTCATCCCTGATGTTAGCTGGTTCTAGCAAGCTCCCTGGACCATGGCGTTGAAAAGGCTTGTAGAGCCCCACATTCTGGCGAAAAAGGGGTGGTGATCAACCAGCAGTGGAAATCAAGAGCTCTCCTCTTACCATTGCCAGGCTGGCCCTCCAGCCAGGTCCATTGATGGGCTGTGAAGGCAGCTTGGTAAATCACATCCAGCATCCAGGAAAAAGTGGACAGAAACAGTACACATGTTCCATGTATACGTGCAGTTGTGTACTTGTACCGTGTGAGATAGGTCGTTTGTAGTAAAGTGTTTGAAAGTTGCTGGACTAGATGATCCTTCCTTCTCCCCTTCCTTCCCCCCATGATCTGTTGGGGCACCCTGCACTACTTTATTGCTTGAATTTGATTTTTCTCATAGACCAGGGTGAGTGTCTTGGATCACCTATTTTGATTTTTGTTTGCGCGGCCTCGGGAGTCAGCTGTGAATGAAATCTCAGCTGAGTGGGGGTTCAGACAGGAACCTCAGCTGGCTGTCCTGGGTGTACTGGACACACTGTACTGGACACTGGGTAGACTGTGCCTGTTGGCAGGGTACTACTCTGGCCTTTTGCTGGTGAGGAGATGGAAGGTATGGATGAGATTATTCCTGTCTGGCTGTCACAGTTACTTTGATTCTCTACTTTCCTTTCTAGCTGCCAGAGGAAAGTTTCTGGTGTGAATGATTTTTCTTAAACAACTTCAGAATTGCTGTCCTGGTCTCTTCATCTTTTAAATGTGTCAGACCAGTGCACTCCAATAGAAAGAAAATTTGAACCACAAATTCAAGCTGCCTATATAATTTAAAATCTTCTAGTGGTATATTAAAGAATACAAAGAGATAATGTTGATTTTAGCAAGAATAAACCCAGTATATTTAACGGTATTGCCATTTCAACATGCCATCAGTGTAAACGATTACTAATGTCACATTTTACACTCTTTTTTTTGAGGTGGGGTGGGGTGGGGAGAGTTTGGGATTAAGTCTTTAAAGTCCATAGACATCTTCCTCCTTTACTGTGTTTCAGTTTTGACCAGCCTGTTTCCTGCGGTGAACTGCCCTTTCCTGTATTATCATATTGGACAGTTCAGGGCCAGACTCATTTCATTCAGTCATCTTTCCATTCTTTTGGTTTCCATGTTTTATGTCAATTTAGTATTTTAGCCTCTCTGATGATCCTGGCTCATCCATGCAGCTCCTTCTACGTGGCCCAAAGCAATCTTGGGCCAGGGTTGAGCCACATGCTCAAAAGCTGAAAGTCATGGCCTATTCCGTTTGCTGTGGAAGTTGAGAAGGGCGGTGATGGGATATGGATTCTAAATAAAGTGTTGTCTGCAAGAGGGATGAAGATATAAACAGACAGCAGGTGGCCAGGACCTAGGGGAGTCTTGAGGGGAGGGAGGAGCTCAGGGGGGAAAAGATACCCCCTCCCCCGGAAGAAATCCATTTCCTAATTGAAAACTTTGAAAACACAGAAATTTTCTGACTTCACCCAGTTGGCAAAATGGAACGATGGATTTAAGGTCAGCCAGACCAACTAGGAAATCCAACCTTGTGGTGTGGCTGGCTTTGTGTTACTTTGGCCAAGTCACTGCTGGTTTTGAAACCACTGCTTTTACATTTGGATGGGGGTAGGGTGCGGGGGAGTGTAGGGCTGAGAGGATGGGGCTATTTTATGATTAATTGAAAGGGCATGTGTGAAACACCAGAATGGCAGAGGTCCTAAAGCTGGTCATCATTTGTTTAGTTGACCCTTGACCCAGTGGCCTGTGGGTCTCCCATCTGGGGAGACTGAGTGGTACCAACACTACTTTGGGTACTTCTGGATACTTAGTGACTTACCTTTAGTGGGCAGTTAGGCCATGGAGAGATGGTACCCCTCCCCCATCCCACCCCACTTTCAATGCCCTTTCCCTCTTGCTTTTTTTGTTGTTGTTGTTGGTCGTGGGGCTTGAACTCTGGGCTTGGGCGCTATCCCTGCGCTCTTCAGCTTAAGGCAAGCACTCTACCACTTGAGCCACAGCGCCACTTCCGGTTGTCTGGTAGTTTATTGGAAATAAGAGTCTCATAGACTTTTCTGTCTGGGCTGACTTTGAACTGTGATCCTCCAATCTCAGATTCCTCAGTAGCTAGGATTATAGGCGGGAGCCACCGGCCTCCGACTTTCCCTCTTGTTTTAAAATGGATTAGGATGAGACTTGAATTGAAACTCTTTTCAAGGCTCTCATACTAGGAATGTTCTAACTCCTCTGATACTCTCTCATTCCTGTTAGTCCCTAGAGAATTGGGAAGCCCTCTGGCTGACCTGGGCTTCCTCTTCCTAGATACACCTAATATCCCCCAGCACTTCCCCCCGCCCTACCTCTCACCCAGTTCTTCCTCAACCTCTCAACCTCTGGAACTCCAGAGGACCACAGCTGGTGGATTTGTGTTTCTATTTCTCCAGCCAACTGGTGACTTCCTTGAGGGTAGAGATCAAGGCTTACGTATTTTAAGATCTGACACACAGAAAGTAGTAACTCAATAACTATTGGATGACTTTTAGTTTGACTTTTTGAAAAGTAGTTCAGTCAAATTTGAGGCCGGTGAAGAGCGGATGATCAGTTTGGGCTTAGCGTTTTGGTCAAAGCCAGTGTCTTCTTAAGGGAGCCATAAGCCACTTTTTCTTACAGCTGGCTCTGAAACCCATGGCTTCCTTGGAAATAGTAAATCCACACAGAGTTCTTGGGTGGGAAAATGTTTCTTTCGACTGCATATATCTTGGGAATTAAAAAAAAAAGTTTCACTGACCACTCTTCATAATATTCTGCACATAATTTTTTTTTAAGTATAGATGAAGTGCCAGTAGATCTCATAGTGACCATCAGATGAGCATGGTCAGCATGAATTGACCAAGGTTATAATCAGATGACTGACCTGCCAGGAAGGAGAAGGACATGGCTTTTCCAAGGAGGTGGGAGCATCTGCAGTGCCCTGGGTTTTTGAGGAGAGCATCCTAAGCACATGAGTGGAGGAACTGGACCCCATGGGTACTATTTGCCTAACACCAGATACAGGTCCCCTTTAAACTTGAACTTGGTAAATGTGTGATTGGTCCCCATCTTTGGTTAGATTGTGGTTGATAGATAATTTTATGGGAGAAAACATTGTTTATTCGCACAATTTTTTTCCTTCATGTTTTAAATAAATTATCATCTTTGTTTTTAAACACTTTGGGGTCCAGTTCAACAAATGAGTATGATAATCCCAGCTTCTGGCAGACCATTTGTCCTCGGCATTCACCTCTCCATGGTTTCATATTTCTTGAATGGATTGTGCCTTTCAATAGGCGAGTTCCTTTAGCAATTTCTCCCACTTTTATTTTCATCTCAGAAAGCGGTAATAAAATTGAGGGTATATCTCACCGTCAAAGTAATTGGGAAAGTAGGGTGTCATGCTCCATGTAGGATATACTGTGACCCGAGGGAGGTCCAAACTCTGCTGTCTTTTGTTTTGTCTTTGCTCCTAGACTGGGATTCAAACTTGGTACGTGATACTCTTGTTCATTGGCTGGCACTTTACCAGTGGAACCATGCCTCCAACCTGTTTCTCCTGCCCCTCTTCTTTTGCTTGGTCTCAATTTAGCATTCACCCTGTGTAGTGAGTTAAGACTTCTTTGGGGAAGAAGAGCATGGAACTCCAGAGCAAATAGCTAGCGAGAAAGGTTGAAGCCTTGAAAGTGGTGATCCCTTTTGTCCACACCCTTAGTCCAATGGCTGAATTCTAGGGTGATAGTTCCAAGGGCAGAAAGAACAAATGGGAGTTAGAGAGACAGTCTTGGTTCCCCTCTCAGCTCTACCACTTACTCATTTTGTGGTCTTTGCCAGCATTTCATTTTTCTGCACCTTATCTTTCTTACGGGTAATGTGGGATGATAATGCTGGTGATAATGATGATGATGCTGGTGATATGGTACTGCACAGGATTGTGAGACATGGAAGGAAAAAAAAAGCTTTGTAAGCTGGGTGCTGGTGGCTCATGCCTGTAATCCTAGCTATTCAGGAGGCTGAGATTTAAGCATCACAGTTCAAAGCTAGCCGGGCAGGGATGTCTGTGAGACTCTTATCTCCAGTAAACCACCTGAAAACTGGAAGTGTCACTCTGGCTCAAGTGGTAGAGCATTCACCTTGAGCTGAAGAGCTCAGGGACAGTGCTCAGGCCCAGAGTTTAAGCCCCATGACCGACCAAAAAAGAAGAAAAAAAAGCTTTGTAACTCTGTAAGGCCTTTCTACTTATAGGGTGTTATTTGTGTATCATCTCTTTTAGGGATGGTAAGCAGATAACATATATGCTGCCATTTTCCATTTTCATGCCTGTGGCAGACATCACTAATCAATCATGGCATTCTTTCCAATTAACTCTGGCCAGTAGCCTCTAAGTGCTTGTCAGTGTGATGCCAACAGTCAGTTGAGTTCAGCATGAGACATGAAGCCAGTTTGTTCTTCCTGCTCTAGTTATTCTTTCCCCACCCACAACACACAAACAGAGAAACTGAGGCCTGTGGAGAGAAGGTGAAGTGACTTGCTCTAAACCTCAGCGTAGGCAGAGAGGTGGGATTAAAAACCTCAGACTTCTTAATTTACCCACCAGTAGTTTTCCTGCTACATGCACATACATGGTGTCAAAAGGGATTAAAGTTAATTTGGTCTTGAAAAATAGTGAGATGTCCTGGCTCCTCCCTTCCTTGTTATAATTAGATACCCTTGGGGCTGTCATCAAAGCTGGGCTGCCTGACCTGCTTCTCTGCCTCACCAGGGGTGATGCTGGAGGTGGGAAGGGTTGGCTGTGACTGGAGGGGTGTCTAGTCCTTGCAATGTGGATGACCAAGGCAGGTCCTGGGGTTCCTCCATGGTGACCTGGGTTTGTACCAAGTTTAATGTTTACACACACTCAGAGACCACAGTGGAGTTCTTAGTCCTTTTGAGTCTTCATTTCTACTCTGGGAAATGGGCCAGACAGAATCTTCACTACAGTTAAACAAGAAACACATACAAAACATTGTTTGAACTCTGAAGCTGTGTAAATTGGGTGATTTTATTTTGGTTCGCATTAATTTTTGTAACTAGTATTGATTGCTGATTATTGGTGCCATGTTGGGTCAGTCTGTATAAACCGACAGTCACAGAGAGATGCCTTCAAGGTGAATCCCTTGCTTATCTCCTTGAATGTTGTATAGTCTTACTAGTCTAGGGTTCAAAGCTTGCCTGGAACTGATGGCTGCCACCTGTAATCCTGGCTACTCAGATCTGAGTAGACCTGAGGATCGTGGTTTGAAGCCAGACTGGACCGAGAAGTCTGTGAGACTCTTGTCTCCAGTTAACCAGCACAAAAGCTGAAAGTGGAGCTGTGGCTCAAGTGGTAGAGTGCTAGCTTTGAGTAGAAAAAGCTCAGGAGCAACACTCAGGCCCTAAGTTCATGCCCCAGTACTGGCATACACAAAATGTTTGGAATTCTAGGATTTTTCCTAAGGTGTGTGTGCTTCATTCAGTCCGAAGCTTTCATGTGACTGGCCCCACCCAGGGAGGCCCGGGCACTCCGTCCCCACTCAGCTTTCCCTGGCTGATTGCTTAAGCAGAAGGATGTTCCAATCTTGCATCCTATCAGGCTTCCCCACAAGTAAAAGGGTCTAGAATGCTCCATGAACAGCCAACACCTGGAGCAGAATGTTGGTGACAGCGCTTGCATACACACACACACACCACACACACACACACACACACACACACACACACACACACACGCTTAAAAAAGGAAGGAGGGAAGCAGAGGTGAGGACAGTATTGAGTCGACAGAAAAAAATGATATAAATATTTTGGCTGACAAAGCAAAATGGGCTTCCTATAAGCTAAAAAGAATAAATGGAGTCAGGTGATGCCTGGCTCTCACCAGTCAGCTGTAGCAAACGGGAATCTGCCCACCCTGTAGTGATAGAAACTCCTCCCCCTGCCCCCCTGCTGTTTGGAGGTCCAATCTGTGATTCCTAGGGGTCCACTGTGTGCTTGCTTGGGTCGGGGGCGGGGCTGCTGTCATGAGGTGAAATGACTCCTGTAGCGTGGAGGGGGCTCCGGCTTCTCAGCAAGTCCTTGGCCTGCAGTCTGCTTTTCCTGTGCAAAGTCAGAAGCTGTGTTGGCAAAGGCACTGCTGTGTCCTTTCCAAAACCGTGTGCCTGAGGAGCTGCTCATCCTCATTGCATCCAATCCTGCCCTACAAATTGTCATTTTGGCCCAGTGTTTTTTGTTTTTTTCCCCCCTCAAAAAAAAGTGGGGGTGTGAGAGTGGGAATTTGAGTTGGATGAAAATCGTGCAGGGAATTTGTATCTCGATTGATTTTGGGCTCATAGTTTGCAAAGCCAAGTGAACATAATCCAAGCACTTGGAATGCCCGAAGAGAATAGATGAAGACAGACTTGCATGCTGGGGAATTTATTTATTTATTTTAAATTTCATCAACTGGGAAAAATAACTATAAAAATTTAAGCATGTTTATGTGGGTGTTTCTTATAATGGATGCTGGAAAAGCAGAAAGTGAAACTGATCTCAAATAAAACTGAAACTGGCCTGAAATGAGGCCTCTGGGAAGGGAAGCCATCCCCTGGGTGCTGCTAGCCTGGGGTAGAAGTTCCTGAGAGGGAGGCTGCTCTTTTTATCTGAGGAGTTTAGAGCAAAAAGCCTGCTGGAGTTTATCCAAGCCTCTGCCCACCAGTCCATTCTGGAAGCTACTAGCTCTGTGTGGCTATTGGCAGATAAAACCTGACTAACCACTCAGTGCTTGTGGGATTTTTGAAGGAAGAGGGGCACAGAAAAAAACCAACCTCTAACAGATACCAGTTCTGATGTTTGAATGTTTATTACTATTTTATTATATTGGTTTAAGTAAGACACACTATGAGGATTCATTTCACCAGTTTCTTTTTACTTTAAATTTAAAAAAAAGTCAATACAGCCACTAGGAATTTTGAGATGTGGAGCTAGCCTACTATTTCTATTGGGTAGTGAAGATCTAAGCCAGCCTGCCCCTGCCTGTACTAAGAGAGGCAGAGTGGCTTGCCTAGAGTCACCTAGCAGCTTTATCAGTGCCCTGAGGGATGGCAGGAGACTGAGGATGGTGATGATGGAGATGATGATGATGATGATGATGATGATGATGATGATGATGATGATGATGAAGATGGTGGGCTCCAGCGTAACACGTGGTGAAAATAGAGGGAAATAGTGGGAATTGGTGAGGAGACACACTGAGGGAGAAAGAGAGGTGTGGATAAGTAATTCAAGGAGAAAAGTTAAATGTTTCCCATTTGGCTTAAAGCATTAGTTTTAAAGCACTCTAGAAGAAAGTGAATCCAACAAAACCAGTAGAACACAAATTGCAAAGGAAACCCCCTGACCACATTCCTTCCTGCCCAGAAATTCCAAAGCCTGTTTAGTCGTTCTGATATTTGTGAATGAGGGTATGCTGGAGAGCTGGGGAGGCATAGATACCTAAGTAAGGCATGGGGAGGCTCTGAGTTGGGGTCGGATGGGGGAAGGGCAAGGGGAGACCGAGAGTTAGACTATTGTTGAGTCTCCTGTGTTCTCCCTGTCAGCACTTGGGAAACAAGGCTTCTAGAAGATTCGGAGGACAGGCTGCTTCAGAGGGCAAAGTGACTTCTCTCGGGGCAGAGCTGGCAGGAAGAGCTGTGCTGTGTACAACTTCTCAGCCCAGCACATCTGCTCTCAGTACTCTGAAGGAGATAAGCCACATGTTGGAAACTCATTCTTACACACTTTTGCTTTTAAATCAGAAACTCTATCAAAAAACTGACATTTTTGGCATTTCTATTTACTTCTGTAGTTGGTCCTGGGGCCTGAATTCAGGGCCTGCCCGCTGTCCCTGAGGTTTTATTGCTCAAGGCTAGAGCTGTACCCCTTGAGCTATACCTCCACTTCTGGCTTTTTGGTGCTTAATTAGAGATAAGAGTCTCACAGACTTTCCTGCATGGGCTGGCTTCAAACCTTGATTCTCAGATCTCACCCTCCTGAGTAGCTAGGATTACAGGGATAAGCTGCCAGTGCCCAGCTCTTACTTATGTTTTGCAAGATGGAATTTTTTTATTGTGAAAATACTGTACAGAGGGGTTACAATTACATGGGCAAGATAATGAGTACATTTCTTATCAAGCATTGTAGCCTCCTCCTTTGTTTCCCCTTCCCATCCCTTCCCATCCTCCCCTCCTCCCCCCATCCCCCACCCAATCCTCCCCACCTCTCCCTCTCCCGCACCAAAGTTGTAAAGTTCGTTTTCGACATAACGACTGTACATCTCATTGTTGCAATGGGTCCACCTGTATCCCTATTAAACAATTTGTTTTTCCCCTTCCCCTCCACAAATTATACCGATATCAAATACAGTGAAAGCAGGGGTTATACTGTGGGGGAGGGACATAGAAAGCAACAAAGAAATAATCCTATAAATGTGTTAGAAACAATCACATGAAAGAAAAAAAACATTTGAATACATATCTTAGGGTTAATTTCCCAAACATCACCTTATCTGACCTTTTCTGCTTGACTCATACATATACTAGATATTGCAAATAAGGGAAACCATGGGACCTATGTTTCTTTGGGCCTGGCTTACTTCACTTAATATAATTTTTTCCAAGCCTTTCCATTTCCTAACAAATGGGGCAATGTCATTCTTTCTGATGGAGGCATAGAATTCCATTGTGTATAGATACCACATTTTCTTGATCCATTCATCTACTGAGGGGCATCTGGGTTGGTTCCATATCTTACCTATAGTAAATAAAGCTGCAATAAACATAGTCGTGCTGGTAGCTTTAGTATGGTCTTGTTTGTAAACATTTGGGTAAATGCCCAGAAGTGGGATTGTTGGGTCATAGGGGAGCTCTATGTGGAGTCTTTTGAGGAACCTCCATACTGCTTTCCAAAGTGGTTGAACAAGTTTACACTCCTACCAGCAATGCAGTAAGGTTCCCTTCTGTCCACATCCTCTCCAGCATCTGTTGTTATTAGAGTTCTTGATTTTAGCCATTCTAACTGGAGTGAGGTGGTATCTCAACATTGTTTTGATTTGTATTTCTTTTATGGCTAGGGAGGTTGAGCATTTCTTCATGTGTCTATTGGCCATTCTTCTTTCCTCTTCAGAGAAATTTCTCTTTAAAAAGTCTTTAGTCCACTTATTTATTGGGCAGTTGTTTCTTTGAGGATTTGTTGTTGGGGGATTTAATTTTTTGAGTTCCAAGTATATTTTAGATATGAGACCCTTGTCCGTTGTATGGCTAGTGAAGATCTTCTCCCAATCCGTGGGCTTTCTATTGATCTTGCTAGCTATGTCCTTTGCCATGCAGAAGCTCTGCAATTTCATGCAATCCCATTTGTCCAACCTTTCTTTGATTTGTTGTGTTTCTGGGTCTCTATTAAGAAAATTTCGGCCTGTGCCAACAAGACCTAGGGTTTCTTCTAGCAAGATGGAATTTTTCTTCCCTAAAGTACAATCATTGCATATTTGTCGAGTATCTGCCTAGATTGGCTTTGACTCTCAGTCATACAGATCTAAACATCCTGAGCTAGGATTACAAGTGTGATCCACTGTACTTTCCTTAAAAAAAGGGCCGGCTTGGAAGGTGGCTCAGTGTAGAGTGCTTGCTTTGCATGCATGAAGCCCTGGGTTTGATTCCTCAGCACCACCTAAGCAGAAAAAGCTGGAAGTGGCATTGTGGCTCAAGTGGTAGAGTGCTAGCCTTGAGCTGAAGAGCTGAGAGAAGCGCCCAGGCCCAGAGTTCAGGCCCCATGACTGACCAAAAAATATATATGTATATATACATATATACTATATATAAATTATGCACATATGTGTGTTTGTGTGTGTGTATGTATGTGTGTATGTGTGTGTGAAGAATTTGAGACTCTGGTGAAAGGAGCCAGACAAAGTTACATAGCTGGTTAAGTGGCAGTTGGATTAAAATTTAGGTGACTCTATATTGCAGTGACTTCGAATTGTAAGATCTTGTCCCATCATACCGTCAGGAACTAACCTATGTGGGATGTGGAGTTGGTGACTAAGTGAACTTGAACTCAGTTCTCACCTTTGCAGTGATGTGTCTTGAATCAGAATGCGCTCTGTGCAGAAGCTCTCTTCTCCCCTGTCCACACAGCTTGGAGCCAGGGCTCCCTGGCTGTCATCCCCAGCTCCCCACTTACTTTAGCAGACTGGAAGGGGGTGTGTGCACCCCCGCCCCCCAGCCCCCAGCACAAAGCCTTTAATGCCGAGTTTGAAAACAGTTGCAGAAGGTTTGCTGTAATTAATTACGTTTGACATACTTGGAACTGGGGCCTCCTGGATTCAGAATGCAAATTTATGCCCAGACAGATGTAAGGTACACTTGCAGCCAAGAGTGCTGGCATGTCCCATCCAGGACTGCAGATTGCCTGATGCCCCATTAGGGCAGTCACAACAGTGGGAAGTGTAGTCAGGACTGGACCCCAGGGACATCAGGAGCCCCAGAGCTGTGGGGGAGAACCAGCCCTGGGCTTCTAGGCGAGGATCCTGATCTCCAGTTCTGGGTAAGTCTTTCCCTCCGTTTCCTCTCCTGTCTAATAAGGGCTTAGACAAGATGGTCTTAGAGCTTGTGGGCTGTTAGTTTGTTCAGAAGCTGGAGGGCAGTCAGAGAATGGGAGCTGGGAGGACCAAGAGCCCTGGATGAGGCTGGGTATCTAGTGCCAGGTGGTATCAACCCCAGAGCTACACATGCAGAGCTCTGGCCAGTATTCGCCCCACTTCCTGCTACATACACTCAACTTATTCTTTGTGTTATATCTGTGTGGCTCTGTAACAAGTTACCCCCAGAGTCGGTGGCTTAAAAACAACCCGAATCACTTATGATTGATCCCTCAGCTTCTAGTAGCTGCTTGGGGTTAGAGGCAGTGGGTTGTAGCTCAGAGTGTCTGCAGTCAAGGACCTGTGGTGACTGGGGGCTTCTCCACTCTTACTATTGCTAGGGTCTGAAGCTGAGCCTCCTTGGGTATCTGTGCCTCCGATGGTGATTTGGGCCTCCATCATGGAGGCTTCATACCCATTTGTACTTCCATATCATCTTGAGGCTCTAACAGGGTGGGTATTGTGAGGGAATGTGCAGTGTCAGCCAAAGTCAGCATCATGCGCAGCATGGGAGACTATGGGTGTGGCCATTTTTGGGAAAATACAGGCTGCCACACTACTGTTCATCCACCAGTCTGTCTGTCTGTCTAGCTGTTTATTTATCTCTCCATCTATCTATCTTCATCCTTCAGAAGTTCTGATCTCCTGTATGACTGTGCATCAGCTGTCCAGCCATCTAATCTAGTCAAGTCTCCTAACACATCTTGGGTACCTCACATACCCCATGTGCATCTGTTAGAGACTTTCAGTAATGAGCTCAAAGGGACAGAGAATGGTATCAATTGAGATTTACTCACTATAAGGCTCTTAATACTCACAAGAATTCCATCGCACAGATTTAATGGTATCTCTGTTTTACAGGAAGGAAAGCAAGGTGTATGAGTCAGCCACTAACTTTCCCAAGGTCAAGTAGTTAGGGTTGGAACCAGGACTTGAACTCAGGGTTTTCTGGCTTTTCTGTCCTGTGCTTTTTCTAAGTAGACAGGCTTCAATTTGGTTTCTGACTGTGATGTCTTTCCAAGAGTTGCATCCCTGTGTCTATCTTTTTTCAAGTGAAAATACATTATTTTTTATGATGTTAAAAAACATTCAAGCAGTTCTGAAAAGTAGGACGATTATTTTTTAAACAAGCAAACAAAAGCCATCCAGATCCTGAGATAACCACTGTTCCTATTTTGATGATAATTATTCAAGTTGTTTCTACATATTTAAGCATATATGATTACACTTTTAAACAAATGGGATTATATTCCACATTGCTGTTTAGTAGCTGGCTTTCTTTTTCCTTTTTACACTCAGGTATCTTTCATCCTTAGTGCATATACATCTTTATTGTTCTTTTTAAAATTTTATTTTATTGTAAAGATGCTGTACAGAGGGGTTACAGTTACATGAGTAAGGTAATGAGTACATTTCTTGTTCCACATTGTTACCCTCTCCTTTGTATTATTATTTTTTTTTTACAACATTGCCTTTCCAGTGTGTGTGTGTGTGTGTGTGTGTCTCCAACTCCAGTGTCCTCTTGGATTTTGGTCATCTCTGATTTTTTTAGTCTATTCTACGAACAATATTGTTTTATACCTAGCATCTCTGACTTGTATGGGAATCTGTTTACAGCACTCAGGAAAGCCAATAGGTGGGTCTCAAGGTTTACATTCTTCATGTACACAGCACTTGCCTGATATCTAGACCCCCACCCCTGCTCTGGAATACAGTGTCAGGGTGCCTTTGTCCCAGGAGATTGCAAGTGCTCATTTTATACATCTTGGGCTTTACCTTGTACTATCCATAGTCCTAGCCTTTGACGGTTTGAGTTGACTATCTGATGGCATAGTTTATAAACCATTTGTGTTTGTTCTTTTGTGAGTTGCCTGTTCAGTCATGTGGCCGATTTTTCTATTGCAGTATTTACACACACACACACACACACACACACACACACACACACACACACACACCTTTAAAGTGCTTTAGATTTTGTGATATTGACTTTCAGTTATTTAGTCTTTAATTATTTTTTGTTCCATACTTTCATGTTTTTAAGCTTAACGTTATTTGGTAATGGTGGTGGTTAAATGTTTACTTTTAAAAATATTTAAATTTTAGTGTTTTGAATTCGTGTGTGTGTGTGTGTGTGTGTGTGTGTGTGTGTGTGTGTTCAGATTCAGAGCTGGGTGTGATGCTAACACAAACTCAACACTGAAAATGCCAAGACAAGAAGATTATGAGTTTGAGGCCAGTCTAGGCTACATGGTAAGACCCTCAAAAGAACAACAATACAAATCCCCCCCCCCAAAAAAAACAAAGCAAAAGCAGCAACAAGAAGAGCTGTGCCCAATAATTCACTTTTGTAATCCTAACTACTCAGAAGGCTGAGATAGGGAAGATTGCCATTGGAAGTCAGCCGTGGGTAAAATGTTTGTGAGACCCACCCTCCAATTAAAAAAAACTGGCAAGGTGGTATGTGCTTGTTATTCCAGATACATGGGAAGTGTAAATAGGAGGATAATGATCCAGTCTAGCCTAGGCAAAAAGTAAGACTATTTGAAAGAGAAAACATAGAGGGCTGGGATATGGCTCAAGCAGTGGTGTGCCTAACCTACCAAGAGGGAGAACTTGAGTTCGAATCCTAGCACAGCCAAAAACGTCCCCCTGAAAAACCAAAAACAACCACTTCTTAACATTAGGATCTCATAGTAAACCCTACAGAATGGTGGAAAATATTTCTAAGTTGTGTGTGTGTTTGTGTGTGTGTGTGTTTGTGTGTATGTGTATATGTGTGTATGATAGAGAATATCCAAATCCATTGTTTGGGGTGCTTGCAGTTATCTCAAAAATTAAAGTGTTTTGGTTTATTTTTCCAGATTGTATGAAGATGTACACATTGCCAAAAGCACACTTCAATTGAAAAATGAGCAAAGGGTTGGAGCAAACAATTCTCTAAAGAAAGACATGAATGGTCTACGAGCAGATGCTCAGTATGATGCTCAATATCACCAGATGAGGCTCAATGTCATAAACCATTAGAGAAATGCAGCTCGAAACCACAATTAGATGGTCATCTCTCACCTGAATTAAAAAAAAATCCTAGTTACTCAGGAGGCTGAGATCTGAGGAGCATGGTTCAAAATCAGCCTCAGTAGAAATGTTCATGAGACTCTTCTCCCCAATTAAGCACCGAAAAGTCAGAAGTAGAGCTGTGGCTCAAGTGGTAAACACTAGCCTTGAGCAAAAAAGCCAAGGGTATAGCACCCAGGCCCTAGGACTGGTGCGCGCGCACGTGTACATACATACACACACATGCACGCATGCACACACACACCAAAAGAACACAAGAAACCTCACAGAAAATATGGAGAAATTGGCACACAACTGTTTGAAGTAGCTGGTAGTAGGAAAATAAAATAGTAGTTCCTCCAAAAAAAAATGAAGTTATACCCCGTAATCTCATAGCATAAATAAAGAATCTGAAACAAGATCTCAAAAGAGTTGTTTGTGCATTCATGCCCAGAGCAGCTCTATTCCAAGTAGCTAAAGATGGAAGCCACTGGAAGGTACATTGAGGTAAAAATGGATAAACGAAGTATAGCATAGCCATATGGAATATTACTCAGCCTTTTACAAAAAGAAATCGTGCTACCCTGTGGATGAGCCTTGAGGACATGGAAGGACTCATTCTGTAGGTTCCACTACAGGGTGATTCTCCAGGGATGAAGGAGGGGGGAAAGGGAAGTTGTTCGCTGGCTATAGAGTTTTATTTTGTAGCATGACAAACTTCTAGAGGCTAGTTACACTACAGAGTGAATATTTAGCAGCACTTAGAAATGATTTAACCTAGTAAAAGAAGAAAAGTTAAACTTACCTGCAACCTAACAAATCAACCTGGACTTCGATAGATACTGGAAATGCTTGTACCCCTACACCACATGGCAATGTGCCCAAGTGGGCAGCTATTTGTTTATAATATAAAGTCACTGGAAACAGAAAAAAGAAGGTATACAATGTTCATTTATATTTCTTTTATTTTATATATACTATGCCTCTATTGAAAGGTTTTTTCCATCTGGATATATTTAAAGGTATAGGCATCAGACTTATTTTTTCTTCCCCCAAATGGTGAGCTCCTTGCTATAACCTCAATAGTTGACTGATCTGTCCTTTGCTCCTTGATTTGGAATGCCATCTTCACCACACCTTTACATCTGTTTCTAGCCTCTCTATTGTGTTAGTGTACTGGTAACACACTGAACTTGATTATTTTCAAGTCCATGTTAACCCTAGAAGCATACTGTAAGAGCAGAGTGACAAGATCAATAACATACACGTTGTCTCTTACCCAGACTGACATCAGTGCCTAGGTTCCTTGACATCAGGTGCCTTGCTGTAGGAAGTGGCAGAGTGGAAGCTGTGGAGCCTGGGATGGTGCCACTCCAGAGATTATGGAATTTCTTCACAGCTCGTCTTTGTCTCCTGTGTGGCCCGCCTCTCCCTACGTGCCTGCCAACAGTGGGGCTGGCCCAGGCTCCGTGTGCTTCACGGGGAGATATTGTCATGGTTTATCTAACATAGTTCCCTGGCTACACTTAGATGCATGCTAATATTTGTTATAATAAGTTAATTTAAAAATAATCTAATAGTCTTACAGAGAAATGAGAAAATAAGGAAATGAAAAGATTGCCAAATGAATTTCAGCTTCTTATGTTCACCATGAAAAATTCGGCACGTTTTCTTCTAGTGTTGTTTTTTTTTTCATAAGCAACGTTTTTATTATTTAAATTGTAATGTATTAGAATGTTCCTTCTAAATTGTGTTTCCTTTTTCCACTTAGCTGCTTTTCCTAATAATTCTTTAGAATATCTAATATTTTCAGAGGAGGATAGTTTATTTTGCCCACACTATTGTTGGATATCTAAGTTTTCATTTTCATAAAATGAATACCGTCATCATGTATAAAATCCTTTTCTGGTTTAAAACCATCTCCTCTTGCTATATTCCCAAAGAGAGATGATTGGGTCAAGGACATATCCTATTTGAACACGTTTCCCATACGTCCTGCCTGTTTTCTGGCATTTATTGGCATTTGGCTTTGAGAATCTCTGCTGACTTGGAAAAGAAATATAGCAAATTCTTTTTAAAAATGTTCTCTTGACTTTTTATTATTATAGAAAGGGTTTTCATGTTTAATGAGAAAAACTTAGAGATGATATTAAAGAAAAAAAGACCAGAACAACAATTACACAGTTCTTCAAGATGACTCCATTCCATGTCTATCCTTGCATTATTTATACAAATATTAATTTTATAGTACATTATTAAAAATCTCTTGTATTAGCCACAGTGCTCTAATACTTTTCCCCCATTTATACTGATGTTTCATTTTTGGATGATGATCACCTTTGCTGCTATCTATTTATCCACCTCTCACACATCTATATCCATAGGTGTGACAGCTCTTGATAGGAGCCAAGGTGTGGGCTCCATGGGAATTCAGTTCACCGCTCTCTGTGATGGACTGACAGAAGTTCAGTGCTCAAATTTCAGTTCCTCCCTCAGTGGTGGAGGGAAAAATGAGGCTTTGGGAATGGAATCTAAGATGACTTCTTGGAGGAAGAGGTGATTTGAGCTTGGCTCTGTATTCGTAATTGTATTATATCTCCGGTCTTTTGTGTCGTCTTCCATTTTTCTGCTCAATTATCTGGTTTGTCCATACTTCTTCAAGATTCTTATATGACTTACTATAAGGTTTTGTAGCTCTTCACCTAAGTTTTGGACACTTATTTTTTGAATGTCTTCCCAGATATTTGACATTTTTACTACAGTTGTGAATGGAATCATTTCTTTTGTTGTGTATTTGCTACTGGCTTTTGTGTAATCATTTTGTTGTGGATAACTATCTTCTTAATTTCAGTGGTTTCCAGGTAGATGGTAATATCACATGCATATAATACTTATTTTTCCTTTTCCTCATTGTTCTTTACTTCCAGAAAAATTTGAACAATAGCAAGGATAACGAATATTTGTGTATTGTCTTATTTCTTATTTTACTGGGAAATATAGCAGTTTGTTCTAGTGTTTTCACTTTGGCTTGAGGAAGGTACTCTATATCACTAACTATATACCCTTGTGAGTTTCTAAGAATTCTGTTTAACAAATTTCAGCAAGGTGGAGGTTGATTGCTGTGATTTGAGTGATTTTCACTTTTCTGCATTTGAATGATTTCCTTTGGGCCCCTGTGTGAACTGGCCCCTCCCCCACTCCAGAGCTATTTAGTAATAAGAGGGGGAAAAGGATGATGAATTTTTAACAAATGCCTTTTCATTATGTACCCAGATGGCCATATGGTTTTCTTCCTTTGATCTGCTGATGTGATGAATTATATTAATAGATTTCCTAATATTAAGCCATCCTGGAAGGGGCCTATTTTGTTCGTGGTATTTCATTCTTTTTAAAACATCCTGGGTCTGTTTTGCCATGTTTTCATTAGTGCAATCGCCCTTGCAGTTTTATTTGGAGTGTGCTATGTGTGTCAGGTTTAAATAGAAGCTAATATATGCTTGTTGAGTGTGTTTCATCATTTGCAAAGCCCAGGCCCATGGGGGAGAAACACGTTTCACATTGGGTAGTTGTTGGGAGTGGCTGTGTAGAGTTACTGTGCTGTGTGGGGGATTCTGAGGGCGAGTCCTGGGCACGCTCTGTTTGTGAAACTGGGGGTGGGGGGTGGGGAGCTGAAGTGTGTGGGCCACATGTTTATCTGTTGCTGCCTCCCCCTCCTTCCCCATCATGAGTCACATTGCATAGGAACCATCGATCCTTTGAAAGTTGAAAATAACTTGCCATTAAAGCTCTTGATCTTGTTAGGGTTCTGGATTTCCTTTTGCCTATAATCGTGTGTGTGTGTGTGTGTGTGTGTGTGTGTGTGTGTGTGTGTGTGTGTGTGTGTGTGTGTGTGTGTGTGTGTGTGTGTGTGTGTTCATATGCATGGGATAGTGTGTGTGTGTGTGTGTTCATATGCATGGGATAGTGTGTGTGTGTGTGTGTGTGTGTGTGTGTGTGTGTTCATATGCATGGGATACAGCGCCAGTACTGGGACTTGAACTCAGGGATTGGGTGCTGTCCCATAGTGATTTTCACTCAAGGCTGGCCCTCTACCATTGAGCCACAGCTCCAATTCCTGGCTTTTTGGTGATTGACAGAAGAGTCTGATGGACTTTTCTTCCCATGCTGGCTTTGAACCTCAATCCTCAGATCTCAGCCTCCTGAGTAGCTGAGATTACAGGCATGAACCACTGATACCTAGCTTGCATTCCTTTCTTGAACAACTTTTTTTGGCTCTGCTCTTCTCAAGATAATTTTGATCATTTATATCTTCTTAGAAACATGCATTCTGAATTTGAACTCTGTTTACATATAGCAGCAGAATGTTATTTTTAGCTTTGTCTTCTGTGTTTTATATTTCCTAATATGTAGCTGCTTTAAAAAAAAATTCTTGCTTGAGTGACTGGTATCTGGAAACTATTTTATTGTTTTTGAATGCTCCACCTAAAATTTTAAAGTTAATTGTCTATACTTATCATTTGAACTATTTCCAAATGTTGTTTTTTTAATTCTCTCTTCTTTCTGTAAATTAAAAAAAAATTCTATACTTCCTTATTATTTATTTTTCTACTTAGTAATAAAGGTATTTCATCAATGACTTTCCCTCTGAGTACATGTTTGGCCACTTCCATGAACTTTATCATGTATTACGTTTTCTCTGAGTATTTTATAATTTTCATTTTTAAGGTTTTTTTTAGCTTTGAGATTATTTAAAAGTGGAATTTAGGTTTCTGTGTAATTTATTACTCTCTTTATATGTATTTATTTTTATTCATTTTCATGCTGTTGTGAGAAAAATTTGCCAGGGGTAGTTGGACTTTTTGTAACTAAGATTTTTGGGTTCCTTTAAAAATATTATTTTGTGTGTTTCATTTGTTTGCAAATGAAGTAATTTTTATTTTCAGATTTATTGACTTTATTATATTTTTCAGATTCCAAGGGACAAATGACATTAACTTTTTCATTTATTATTTTAAGAAACTAGGAATCTTAATACTTGCCAATATTATAATATTTCTTTTGGTTTTTACCTTTTGCTTGCCATATCTTACTTTATATACTTAACAGTAGAGCGGTGTGTGTGTGTGTGTGTGTGTGTTATGTATATGCTGGGGCTTGAACCTAGGGCCTGGGCAATGCCCCTTTTGCTCAAGGCTAGCACTGTACCACTTGAGCCACAGCTATACTTCTGACTTTTTTGGTAGTTAATTGGAGATAAGAGTCTCATGTGCTTTCTAGGCTAACCTGGTTATGAACTGCAATTCCTAGATCTCAGCCTTCTGAGTAGCTAGGTTTATAGGCATGAGCCACCGGTGCCCAGCAACAGTAGGTTGTTTTAACAGAAATACTTGCTGTTACATTTTTGGGGGAGGTTATATCTTTCACATTTTAAAGTAGGTATTCCTTCACCTTTTTCTGCTTTCTGTTTTCAGTTCTAGCTTTTCTAACTCCTGGAGTTCTTTTCCTGTTTCACATTTTTGAACACTTTCATTTGCTTGACTCAGAGTAATTGTTATATCTCTAAGTTCACATTCACCTTTAGTGCTAGTGTTTTTTTTTTATAAAGTACTTTCTGCCTTCCCTTGTTATAATGTATTTCCATCTTCTTATGTCCTTGAAGAAAAGCTGTATTTATTTTGATTTATGTGTAGTTTTCTTAGAATCTGAGAATCTGTGTTTTACTATATGGAACTTTAACCCTTTGTTATATTTATTGTAGTAAGAATTGCTTGTTACTTCTATTGTCTAATTATAACTTTTTTCCTACCTCTGAGTACTTGTATAACACAATATTTTTTTTAATCTATTCTCATATGAAAGGCAACTTAGATGGGTATAGCATTTGGGGGTTATAGATTTCACCCCTTCTGTACTCTCTAGCTATTCTGTAGTCTTAAGTCATTAATACAGTAGGATATAATTCAGAATTTACACATTTGCTTTTTTACTGGTCTCCTCCACTTCCTAAATACCTTTATTACTTATTTTGGCAATATTAGGATTTGAACTCAGGGCTTTATGCTTGCTGGGCAAGTACTTTACCACATGAGAGTCACACTTTCCCCTCCCTCCTCCCTTTACTTTTTTGCTTCAATTTACTTTGTAGATCAGGTTGTAAGCTTTTTCCCAGGCTAGCCTCAGGCCATGATTTCTTGTTTCTACTTCCTAAGTAGCTGGGATTACAGTCATGCTCCACCATGACCAGCTCCCATGTTGTTCTGTTTCACCCTAAAATACATTACAGGCTATTTGTGTGTTTGGATGCTCTTCAGTTCGATTTCCAGGTACAAGATTTGTATTTCAGTCTATCTCCATAGTTCTTGATAACAGGCCAACTTGTACTCCATTGGTCCTCTTGGGCTTATTGCTTTTGGGATTGTCCTTTATCCTTGTATATCCACACATCCCTAGTGTTTCCCTTTTAGTCTTTTTTCACCTTCTCCTATGTGTTTTGTAAGTGCTTCTCAAGCCAATCCTTTGTGTCACTAAGTTTTTTGTGTGGAGACTTCTGCTATTTACTGTCCCCATTGCCTGCAGCCTTTGATTCCAAGCATGCTCATTGTCATTTATGTATTTATGTATTTATTTTTGTCTGCTGTTTATAGGGCATGAACTTGCAGCCTGGGTGCTGTCCCTGAGTTCTTTTTCCTTAAGGCTAGCACTCTACCACTTTGAGCCACAGCACCACTTACGGTTTTCTGGTGGTTAATTGGAGATGAGAGTCTCATGGACTTTCCTGCTTGGGCTGGCTTTGAACCACAGATGCTCAGATCTCAGCTTCTTGAGGAGCTAGGATTACAGGCATGAGCCACCAGTGCATGGCTTGTTGTCATTTCTTTACGGCACTCTGTGCACGTGGACTTGAAGGATGATGTGTGTGTGTGTGATGTGGAAGAGGCCAGGCTGTGTGACCTCAGGTGGCCTCCTGTGATGGTCAGATGAAGCCTGCTGTAACACACCCTTTGGTTCTGCCCACAGTCCAGTCCTTCCTGTTAGGGTCTGGGAATGGCATAGCAGCCACTGGGGTTTCCCAGAATATTCCACATTAGGGTGCTATCAGTGCCCGCCCTACTTTTGATCTGTGTCTTACCAAGTTCTTGTCAAGGTGTCAGGGTGGTGGCTGGGCGGGGTCCCTCGGGGTCTCTCTCCTCACCTCTAACATCCAGCAGGAATTCCTCAGTAAGATGACTCCACATCAAGCGTTTGGGTCCTCCTTTATTTTTTGGCAGTTTTCAGTTGTGACAGAAGGAACAGATGCATGACTCTCCATTTTAACTATGTGTAAGTGTCCCCTTGGGAGGAAGGAGCAGTGGAAGTAAATGCCCTAGGTCCAGCTACCAGTTTTTTCATCCTGCAGAACAAGAACCACACCCGTTGGGCAGCTCCGCCTTCTCCCCACTTCCAGCTTCGGGCAGCCACCTTTCTGCTTTCTCTCTTTATGGCTTTGACTACTTAAGGCCCCATCCAAGTGGAAGCATTCAGTTTGTGTCTTTTATTTGTGTGTGTGTGTGTGTGTGTGTGTGTGTGTGTGTGTGTGTGTGTGTGTGTGTGTGTGTGTGTGTGTGTGTGTGTGTGTGTGTGTGTGTGAATACTAGGGCTTGAACTTGGGACTTGTTTTTTGCTTGAGGCTGGTGCTCTACCATGTAAACCACAACTCCACTTTTGTTAGTTGGAGTTAACAGTCTTAACTTTTCTGCCTAGGTGGCTTCAAACCATGATCCTCTCCTCAGTAGCTAGGATTACAGGCATGAGCCACCAGTGTCGAGCAGTTTGTGTCTTTTTGAGACAGATTGCTGCCTTTAGCATAACATTGTAGCACATGGCAGGAGTTTTCTTCCTTTTTGGAAGCTGAATAGTACTCCATTGTGTGGCTATACCACATTTGTTTGGTCAGAGGCTACTTGAATGACTTCTGTCTTTTGGATCTTATGAACCTAGGGGTATTAATAGCCCATTAAGATCCTGAAATCATTTAATTCTTTATAATAGAGCTAGAGACAGAATGGAAGACTTATAAAAATTCTGTATTGGCTTTTTTTTTTTGACAAGCCACTTTTTTTTTTAAAGACAGTCTTGCTCTGTGTCCAGGCTGTCCTCAAACTCATAATTCTTCTGCCTCCTCCTATCATTTTTTTCCCTCCTGATGCTGAAGTTTGAACTCAAGGTTTCACATTTTCTAGGCAGGCACTTTACCATGTGAGCCACCCCTTCAGTCCTTAGAAGCTATTTTTTTAAAACAGTGATTAACCCACCTGTCATTCACTTTATCATTACTTCGAGCAGGCTGTACAGGGCTTCATTCCTCCATCGCACAGAGGTGTAAAGTGAGGCTCAGAGAGGACTAGTGCTTCGTTTGAGATGAGGCAGTGAGGGACTGTGGGGCTAGGACCTAGCCTCTGACCTCTAGGTCTGCAATCCTCTCCTCTGACTTCTGGAGATTTCTTGTTCCACTTGGTTAAGGGCCAAACCTGGTTTCCAGCTCCCCATCAGGGCAGCGTCACCCCTTGGTAAGTGTCTAGTCGTCCTCTCATTAACATTCCCCAGCCTCTCCTCATAGTCCCCAAATTGTTCTCTTGCATCCCATCTGAGGAGCTCAGTTTCTTCCCCTTTTCCTGTCCCTAACCCTTGCTGCCAGCAGTTGCCAGGCCCTTCCCTGCTCCATGGCACACGCGGGCCTGCTCCCTGGCAGACTAGCATCTGCTTCCCCATCTGGTCCCAACTTCTTTCCTAATTATCCACTGAATTGGTTTGAACAAAACGCTGACAACTTGAATGAGACATTAGCTGATACATCAGTGCCCATCCTTGCCCATGCCAGGGCCTCACAGCTCTCCAGGACACCACCAACCAGGGCCCAGGAAGAGCCCTTCTTCCCTGGCTGAAGTCCCCATTCTGGCTGAGTGGCCTATTCCTGCCAGGGTGGAGGACAACTTGGGGTCTTGCAGGACTCGGGCCTCCTCTTAGTTGCAGGACAAAGGTGTAAGGCTTCTGAAGACTCCTTGTGACTGGGTGGTAAACTTGGATGTGCCCTTTCTCTAGCGGTTCCCTTGGTCACTAACCTTTGTCTTTTATTCCAAGTTACTGTTGGGTTTGGTTTCTTCCTCTCATTTCTGACTGGTCATGAAGCCACAGGACACTGCTTCAAGAGTCTGCGGTGGGGGGACACTGGCCTGGCGTTCTTGCATGTACAGCGCCTCCCCTATGCCCTTCTGCATCCATATGAAGGGGTCCGATCAGATTGGGTGCAGCCCTCATCCTAATTTCTTGTGATTCCCAGACAAAAAAGCAAAGCAAAGATCTTTCCTGCCTTTAAACCCAATCTGCCAGTTCATACAACAGTCCATCCACTAGTTAGGACTTCCTAGAGAGAGTGCAGAGGACAGAGGCTCATCTCCACCTCCTGTAAGCCAAAAGGGACACGTGTGGGTGTAACTACTACAGCTCCAGGGACTTCCTGGCTAGTGATGATGTCATCAGAAGAGAGTGGTTGCCGTCGTTTGAGCTCAGCTCTCATTGTCCTGTGTAATTTATTCCTGGGGCAGGCCCTCCCCCAGCCGTGGCAGACCTTGCTCACCCCAGTGGATGATCCTACAGGAAATAGAAAGCTTTCAACCCAAGTTTAGGGGAAGGTTGTGTGACTCCCCCCCACCTCCTTCTGGATGGCCGAGGCTGGCTTACCAAGTAGGGCTTCCACATCACTGGGAGTATGTGGAGAGCACTGTCATGGGATAGCCCAGGAATGAAGGTCCGTTGGACCATTTCTTCTGCCATGGCTGGGGATGTGGTGCCCCTGTGATACTCAGGTTGGAGTTCTGCCACCATTATGGCTGTGTGCAGAGGGGAGGTGCAGCCTTTAGGGGGAAAAGGTTAGGAAAGATCATTGCCCAGTGCTCTCAGGTGTCACGTGCTTGGCTGTGATAGTGACACGCTTTCCTCCCTGGGGTTTGCTGGCGGAAGGTAGAAGATGTCATGACCTAGGTTTGTGACTTCCTTCCTCAGGCTTCTAGGCTTTGGTACATGGATGAAGGATGCTTTCATCCTGTATCCTGCCCCCTTGGTACCCACAGACCAGACTGTCCTTGTCCCTGTGGTTCCCACCTCCATGCTTGCTTTCTGCTGTCCCTGTGGTTGTCTGTGATCTGGTTTCCCAGATCACAGAGTGTGGGGTACAGGGATCCCCTCCCACCCTAGTTGTCAGTGGGGGAGCTTTCTGGTCAGCTGACATCTCCTCCTGGTCTGGTATTTGTTCCCCTGGCTCCTGCTCTTCACTTCTCAGTGACTGATTCTTGCAGAGACCATTTTCCACCAGCCAGCTGGGCTGGGCCTGCAGCCTGAGCCCAGCAGTAGAGCTTAGAATTTTCTGGAAGCAGTGACTTCTACCAGTGAGTATGTCTGCCAGCTAGGTGTGTTCAGCTGGGCAAGGCTGCTGTACAAGAATGTTCTCATGGGCACTGAATGGGTATTCTTGAGTCTGGCTCCTTAGGGTTGGGGGATTTCCCCCCGCCCCTCAAATAATTCATCCAATTATATACCAAGGGAAAAGTCACTTTGCAGAATGGATCATCTGAGAGCACTTTGCTACCTCCATCCGTCCCTTCCTCCCTCCCTTCCTGCCAGCGCAGGGACAGGGACATCCAATCTGCGCGCCAAGAGGCCCTGGTGCTTTCCACACTATTTCCACGCTAGCTTGCAGCCCGCTGCTTTCTAAGCGGTGTCTTCTCACGGGATCTTTCTGTTTTATTTAAGACAATAAAAGCTGAGTTTGTCTTCACTATAAAATGTAGCAAAGGCTCCTTGTTGGAAAGCAGAGAAGTGTAAGGAAAGAAGGAAATCACCTTGGTGCCCACACTTGGTTGTTTTTTGTTCTTAAGGATTTTTTTTTAACCAGTAGCATGGTAGGTGCTGGTACTTAATTTTCTCCTGATTAAAACACTCCTAGTATCTATTGCAAGGTTCTATTTTCCACACATACTGCAGACCTGTGTTTGCTCACTGTGGGTGGCTCATGAATGGCTCATAGCCTTGTTGGGCCAAGCTCAGGCCCTGTTTGGGGTTACTTTGCTGTCTTCAGTTTTTCCCTAGAATAAAGAATGCTACAAAGAATATCATGTAAGACATGGTCACATATTTTTCATATATTTCATTGTTTCTGATGTATGTGTGCACACTGTGTGTGTGTGTGTGTGTGTGTGTGTGTGTGTGTGTGTGCTGGTATTGGGTCTTGAACTTCGGTCTTCACACTCTCACTTGGTTGCTCCAGGCTGGTGCCACTTGAGCCACAGCTCCACATCTGGCTTTAATTTCCTGCCCAGGCTAACTTTGAACCATGATCCTCAGATTTCAGTCTTCTGAGTAGCTGTGATTACAGGGATGAGCCTTCAGTGCCCAGCTATTTCTGGCTTTTTAATCTAGAAAGAATCTTGCCAAGCACTGGTGGCTCATGCCTATAATCCTAGCTATTCAGGAAGCTGGATCTAGGTAGGACTGGGCTGACAGCCGGTTTAGAAGGGAATACGTAGGAGAACAGGGCGAGTCTCGTCTACAGTGAGGTTGAGTGACAGACAGCCTTCCTAGGATTCCATGGTTAAAACAGGCATGCTGGCTGGCACCGCCTCCCAGGAGCCTGGGGGACTCAGGAGTAAGTCGTGACTGCCTAATTAATTCAATTAAACTACTTTAGAAGCTCCGCCGGTGTCAGTAAATTGTTAAAGTCTATTAAAAAATCAGCAGAACACGAGGAGTGTTGGGGCTGCCTGGTTTTCCTCCCTCATGACGATGACCCCTAAAAGAAGGATGGCCAAGTATTGGAGGCCCTGTCTGGGGTCACCGCTGACCGATCCTACTCTCCTCTCCCCCAGCCTCCATTTCCTTATCTGCACAACTAGTGATGGGCTGACTGGCATCCAAGTGCTCCTTCAAGTGTGGATGGTAGAAGGGGTCCCCAGAGAGTTGGTGGGTCCCCTGAGCTGTCCTGGGATTCCAGAGGCCTACTACGCTTTGGGAGCCCCTCTCATGTTGCTGGGGCAGCCAGGCCCAGAAGGCCTGGAAGGTTCTCTCGTTGGAGCTCTTCTCCATGCATTTGTGTGCAGGAGATGCTGTGCACTCTGAGCTCTGCACCATGAAGTACAGGGAGAATCTTGGGGTCTCTGGAGTTCCCCAGCTGGGCACTGCAGAGGCCTAAGCATGTATGACCTACACTTGACCTTCAAGGGAGCATATTTGCTAAGGAAGATGCTGGTATAAAGAAGACCACCTAAAAGAGCAAGAACGCTAAGCTGTGTATAAGGAGCCATTCTAGTAGTAAGCTTTGCCATTCTAGTAGTAAGCTTTTGGAAAGCTCCCATTGGAGGATAAACATGCCAATAACTGTAAGCTTTGTGTAAAGGAGATGGGAGCCGGGGAAGGGGCTTAAGCAGACGCTAAGCGCTAATGCAGAGTGAAACCCTTCTAATCACAGTAGTTGGTTTAGTGCCATCTTTCAAGATTTCTCTTTTTGGGCTAGGAAGGTGGCTCGGTGGTAGAGTGCTTGCCTTGCATGCATGAGACCCTGGGTTCGATTCCCCAGCACCACATAAGAAAAAAGAAAAAACCAGAAGTGGCGCTATGGCTCAAGTGGTAGAGCGCTAGCCTTGAGCTGAAGAGCTGAGGGACAGTGCCCAGGCCCAGAGTTCAGGCCCCACGACTGGACCCCCTACCCCCCCCCCAAAAAAAAGATTTCTCTTTTCCACTTATTTAGACAGCTTAGCTCAGGGGTTCAACCCTGAGCTTCTCAGGACCAGCCCCTGTGAAGCTCCTGACCCATTGTAATTCTTATCCTTGCCAAGAAAGTTTTCTACAATATTTCCATAGCACAGTGAGCATAAAAGCACTCACTTCCTTCCTGAATAAGCACGGGGGAAATCGTTCCTGAGCCATAGTCGCACAAGTAATGGCTTCAGCACCACTTGCCATTACTTATTGAGCGTCTTGTGTTACTTGTCATGGAAGACATTGGCAGGAGTGCTGAGACACCTCCTCCAGGCTGGCCTCCTCCCTGTAACCATGGCTAGCTGCTCCTGACCATGTTTTTCAGCATCAGTCCCTTTTCACCCTACCTTCTGCCCTGTCTGTGCTATGCCCACACCCAGGTAGATTCTGAGACGGGACCTGGTCTTTGCCCTCACCTGCTCCCATCTGAGATGAAGGGTGAAGGATACCCTGACAGTGCAAGCTCCTGGCTTCCTGGGGGCTTTGGGGCTGCAGAGGTGGAAAGGGGAGCAGGTGGGGGACTGGTAGGGACACCTGGCGGGGAGAGGAGAGACCATCCTAGGCACTAAGGGAGAGATAATTAGCAGGAGCATTGTGTGCAAATGATGTTTCAAAATGCCTAAAAGTTATCTTTGGGGTGGAGTCTGGAAGTAGCAAGTACTGGGGTGGGGAGGGGTAGACAGACAGATAGCTAAGTGTCGCTGTGAGGAAACCGAAAAACCAGGAGAAGAATTTTGTTAACCAAGGTGATGAGTATGGTCAGTTCTTAATCCCCATGGGGCACCACGAGTGTCTGTTCTATTATTTCTGTGGCCTTGGTTCTTAGACACAGTAGATGCTTATTAAATATGTGCTGGATGGATAAGTGAAGGAACTCACTCTTTGTAACCCTTCTCTTTATGGTTCCTGAGTAGGAATGAGAAGATATTACTGTTATGTTGGAGTAGTGATGATAGATCTTTGTGTGTGTGTGTGTGTGTGTGAATGTGTGTGTGTGTGTGTTGTGGTGTTGGAAAGAAACCCAGGGACACCAGAAAAGCTTGCTTTTTTTCCTCCTGTACTGTGAAATATTGATCAATTGGACTCCATTGTATGACCAGGGACAACTTTACTAGCAAAAAATATGATCATATTTTCATGGCTGCAATAAATAAAGAAATGAATAAATAAATAAATAATAAACCACAGCTGTGCGCCCACACCCAGAAAGCTAGTGAAGCTGGCTGTAGCTGGACGAGGGGATCCCGCCTTCCCCATCTCTCTGCTCTGATTAGTTTGCTGTTCGCTCTTTCCTGGCACTAATGATGACCTTGGTTACAGATAGGAGGTGACAGGTTCTTGCAGAAAGTGTCTGGAAGAAAAGCCTGCAGTGAAATTCAGTTGGGCTTTGAATTAGTCCCTCTTGCAATTAGGAAATGCTTGCTGGGTTTTGTTGGTTTGTTTTTGTTTTTGTTGTGGTTTTGTTTTTATGCTGGTACTGGGGCTTGAACTCCAAGTCAGGGAGTTAGTTTCTCCTTTAGCTTTTTTACTCAAGGCTGGCACTCTACCACTAGAGATAAACATCGCTTTAAATTTTATTTGCTGGTTAATTGGAGATAAGAGTCTCATGGATTTTTCTGCCCAGGCTGGCTTTGAACCTTGATCCTCAGATCTCAGCTTTCTGAGTAGCTAGGATTTTAGATGTAAGCCTTTGGTGCCCGGTGTTGCCCATTGTTGAGTAGTGGTAGGAAAGTGCACAGGAACACGGACAGCATCCTGTGGGTGGTGACCAGACCAGAAGTTGTACAAGCAGAGGGAAGGTCACTATGCTGCCCCAGCTGTGCATCTGTTCTGGGGGCAGATGCCCCCAGTGACCATGGCTATAGGAGGATCGCCATTCTTTGCCTCATATGGATGGGAACATATCACCTAGCTCTCTGTGGTTCCTGGGTTGCAAGGTTGTGTCTTTCCTGTTGCTTTTTCCTCTACATAGCCGACAGTGATTGGGCTGGCCATTGGATTCTAGGGAAGTGGGGAATAGTTCAAGAGAAGCTTAAACTTCACATACTGACTTTAGGACTAAAGATGAAACTCTGGCTTTTGGGTGGCAGCTGGCTCAGGTGGAATTGGGGTAGAGAGGGTGAATGGGGGCAGTCAGCCTCCCACAGAGGCAAAAATGGAGTAAAGAACTTGCCCTAGCTCAACTTGGCCTTGTATATGCTCTGTTACACCAGACCCTGCACACCTCAGTGTTTTTGCATATGCTCCCTCCTCTCTTTTCTTCTCCTTCTCTTTTCCTCTCCTTTCCTCTCCTCTTTTCCTCTACTTTCCTCTCCTTTCATCTCCTCTCTTCTCCTCACCTCTCCTCTCTTCTCCTTTCCTTTCCATTTTTTAAGATTTTGATTTACATAGAGGTTGAGTTTCTCTAATCTGAAGTTCCAAACTTAAGCTTTTATGACTGAATAATATTCTCTCTCTCCTTCTCTCTGTCTCTGTCTCTCTCTTTGTCTGTCTTTCTCTCTCTGTCTCTCTCTCTCTTACACAGTTGAGAGCTTTGTATTTCAGAAAATTTTGGGTTTCTGGATTTTGAATTGGGAATGCTCAGCTCATCTACAGACCTTGATAAGATCTCACCCATGTCTTGTTGATAGTCTTTTCTGGCTGACCCCCACTGAAATTTAGTTGTCACCAGTCTGGGAAAGATCCTGGCCTTTCTTGGAATCCCGTGTCCTAGATCCTTTAAAGAGTCCTACCAATTACCTTACAAAGGCTCCTCTTGGGCTTGTTGATGTATACAAATCAACAAGGGTTGTGCATTTCTGAAACCCTCCATGACATCCCCCCTTCCATGAGTCACACGAAGGGCATGAGATAAACTACTTGACTACTGGTGATATTCCCCTCCTATTTTTTGTTCAGGTACAGGGGCTTGAACTCAGGATCTTGTACTCTTACTTGGCTTTTTCGCTCAAGGTACTCTACCCCTTGAGCCACACTTGTACTTACTGCCTTTAGCTGGTTAATTAGAGATAAGATTTGGACAGACTTTTCTACCTTACCTGGCTTCCAATGGCAATCCTCAGATCTCAGCCTTCTAAAGAGTAGCTGGGATTACAGGCATGAGCCTAAACACTTGGTTAAGAGACCTTCCAAGTTTCTCTGGGAGAAAAGTTCCTCTCTTACCCTTTGCATTACTGCATACTTTGTGGGGAGATACTTGAGGGCATGCCAATATCTTGTTACATTTTGTCCACTAATTTTAGCATCTATTGTTGATTCCTGCCTGCACCAGGAGGGCAGTGATGTTTGCCAAATAGTGATTTCCTGTTTCCACCACTCCCTCTACATGCATTAATTGTGCTCTGGATGGTTCTCCTTGTTTGCTGCTTGTTTTACTTATTCACATATCCCTTCACATTGCTTCAGATTCTGGAGATTCATTTTTAATGGGATGATAAGGTTTTCTAGGTCTATCACTGTCATTAGTTTTTCTCTGAGTTTATTTTTTTCATTTTTTAGAAAACATTATTATTAAGGAGTTGTGCAAAAGGGTCATAATTGTAGAAGTCAGGTAGTGAGTACAGTGCTTCTTGGACAGCATCACTTTTTCCTTCACTAGCCCCCATTTTCCCCCTCCCATTCCTGCCCACAGGTTGCATAGTTCAGTTTTTACATAGTGTATGTTGAACACAGTGACTGCATTTGTTTACCCTTCCTCCTTCCTTTCCTGGGCCCCTTTTTGCCTTTCCAAAAGGCAATAACAACAAAAAAGGGAGAAAAACAATACCAGCACTAAACACCAGTAATAAATACCAAACTTATGTTTCCATTTCCTGGAATGCCTTCTGATAAATAGTACTTTAAATGTTCAGAGTAGTTATGCCTTTGGGTTCCTCCCCTAAATGTATCTTCTTTTAGTCTGACAGTTTGTGTGTAAATACATAGAGTGCTATATAAATTCTCATGTCCACTTGTATTTTAGATACAGTTTCCACATAGGAGAGAAAACAAGCACTGTTTGTCTCTCTGAGTTTGGCTTACCTCACTTAATGTGATTTGTTCTAGGTCCATCCATTTCCCTGCAAATGACATAATCTTATTCTTTCTGATGGATGAGTAAAATTCAATTGTTTATAGGTACCACTTTTTTTAATGCACTCATGTATTGTAGGGCATCTGGGCTGTTTCCATAACTTGGCTATTGTAAATAGTGCAGCAATGCACATGGGTTTGCAAGTGTTCTTATGGTATCCTGGCTTGTGATGTTTTTGGTAGATTCCCATGGGTGCTATGGCTATGTCGGTCATAGGGAAATTCTATGTTTAGTTTTTTGAGGCATCTTCAAGCCACCATCCTGAGTGGTTGTACTAGTTTACATTCCCACCAACAGTGCAGTAGGGTTCCTTTTCCCCCACATCCCTGCCAGCATTTGCTGTCTTTCTAATGGAACACTCTTCTTAATTAGAACAACAAATTATCCATACCTGACAGCGTCAGCCCCTTCATAAAACCTCCTTTGGACAAGTCTCCTGACCTGCTGGGTATTCCCGGCCCTCCCCCTCCCCCCCACTTGCACCTTAGCTGGACTCTTACTGCACAAAGCAGGGCAAAGGTTTTAGTCTCAGTTGCTTGTTGCAACTGAGTTCTTAGAGAATCATTCCTGGGTGAATGAGTGAATGAATCCGGAAGGAAGACCCAGAGCCAGCTTCTAGAGAGAAGCTGGGTTTATGCGCTTGCCAGCTCGGCTGAGCTGTTCAGCCCCATGAGCCATTTACAAGGGGAGGGGCCTTCTCTGAGTTTCCTGAAAAGGAGCCCAGGGCATCCCCGATCTTGGAGCGCAGGAAGAGCCAACTGTGTGGAGAGCAGCCAAGGGGCGCAGGCTGGCAGGCGGCACAGGGGCTGGCGGGATGGCTGGTTCCGTGCTAGAGACTTGGCTAAGCAGTGGCATGGGGGTGGTGGTGGTGGGCACACTGCTCTGGTTAGTGACACAGGTCCTGGAGCTCCCGTGCATGTGTCTCTATTATGGAGAGGGGCTGCCTAAAGCCACTTTTAGTCTCCTGAGACGGGCAGGCTTCCCATGAATATTTTATGAGTTTTTCTTTATGAAAAATTAAAATTTAGTCACATTGGCTTTGGAAAAGGCTGTGATAATCAGATTTTTATTTATGAGTTGAACTGTGTATGTGTGTGTGTGTGTGTGTGTGTGTGTGTGTGTGTGTGTGTGTGTATGTGTGTGTGTGTGTGTGATGCGTGCCCAACACGTGTGTCTGTGTAGGAAAAAGCAGCTGGCAGGCTTGGGGCCATCCCTGCTGGCACACTTTGATTCCAGGAACAAACTTGGCAAGTTGTGGCCATTTCATTGTTGAGAGAGGCCTGACTGCTGGGTCCTCCGAGAGCAGAGCTGGAACCTTCTCAGGAGGAGGTGTTCACACCGGTGCTGCCTCTATCCAGCCGCCATGCTTGCAGACAGAAAAGATTGTTGGTGTTCTCGATACTTCTGCAGGGGTTCCTGTGTAGCAAGCCAGGCAAGGATGGTGAGCCCCGCTTGGCAGATGGAGAGATGGAAGTACAGAAAAAGGGAAGAGGCCAACTCTCCAGAGTGCTGAGCTGTGGAGATCATGACAGTTGTAAAAATATTTGCCTGTCCAAAGCCAAGCTGGCCCAGAGGCTGCACATGGCCACGCCCCCCTCTGATGATCCTTCTGTGGCTGAGGGAGCTGTGGCCCCACCAGGGTGGGGTGGTCTGCACAGGGCTGCTGGAGGTCTGCTGTCTAAGGGGAGCTTTGGGCTGGGCGTAGGTGCCTCTCGGGGTCCCAGGAATCCCAGAGTTTATTCTCTCTCAGGGCGTTGTAACCTCCTTGTTCCTGATGGACCTCATGCAGCCAATTTAAGTTGCCTCCCTGGGTGTCTGAGGCGTTCCCATCCAGAGAAGCTCATAGAGGCCAGGGCCCCTTATGTGTGACTTAGTGTGACTTAGGGGAGAGGGGCCTGCAGGGAGGGCCAGACAGGCCCTGCAGTGGTGAGAGGAGCTGTGGCAAGAGAGACTTCATCTTGGGTTTTCACTCATTTCCAGTCTAGGTGTACCTTCCTTTGACGTAGCTGAGTAGACTTACATCACAGAGTGATAATGGAATCCAGTGAGTTAGGGTTGCCAGGCCCAGAGTGGCATCTGTGCCCATGGTAGATGTCATAGCACTGAGTACTGGAATGTTCTGCAGTCTGCTTCCCGGGTAGCCCATCTCACAGGAGAAAGTTAAGGGTACACGTGTGGTCCCAGCCCGCACCATACTCATAACATCCACTGTGGATGGATCACTCTGCTGAGCCAGACCCAGCATCTCTCAAAACCTGGCATAGCATGATGCCTTTGCCATAGTGTATGTGTATGGGGGGCGAGGGAGGGAGAGGGAGAGGGAGACAGAGAGACAAAGAGACAGAGAAACAGAGAGGGAGAGAGAGAATGCATGTGCACTGATTCTGGGACTTGAACCTGGGCTCAACTTTTATGTTTATGACTGGCACTCTACCATATTTGTGCTATGCCTTCAGTCTGGCATTTTGCTGGTTAATTGGAGATGGAGTCTCTTGGACTTTTGTTCCTGGGCTGTCTTTGAACTGTGATCTTCCAGGTCTTGTTGCCTGGCATAGCTCAGATTACAGAAGTGAACCACTGGTGCCTGGCTACCTTTGCTAGTTTTAAGTTACTTGAGCATAGGCATTAATTTATTGTGAAGCTTTGGCATTTGGCAGCCAAGGTTGGAATTCTGGGTACCGTTTCTTCTCCTTAATTTAAAGCAGGGTAGCTGCAGGCCAGTTGCCTCACCTCTCTAGTTTATTTCCCAATCTGTGAAATGAGGTCAGTGTTACACGCCTACATTCTACTGTGAGCTTCAGGGCACAGGAGTTCGACTCTGCAAAGGCATTGGCAACGGAGGCTGTGTCCTGACACTGCTGGATTTCATGGGATGGAAGGGTTTGCCCAGGGTTTTTATGAGCTCAGAGAGCCAATCTTGAAATACCCGTTGTAAATCAGTGGACGTGGCAGGCTTGGAACTGGCCAGCTGAGCTGACCCAGAAAGGACAGGGACCCTGTTCACGTTCTGAAAGTTGTTCTGTTGTATTCTCTTCCAGAAAAGGCTAGTGCTCTACCACTTGAGCCATAGTGCCACTTCCAGTTTTTTGGTGGGTTAATTGGAAATAAAAGTCTCATGGACTTTCCTGCCTGGCCTGGCTTCGAAGCATGATCCCCAAATCTCAACCTCCTGAGTAGCTAGGATTATAGATGTGAGCCACTGGCAACCGGTATCCACATCCTTTTCTTGATCATAATTTATGAAAAAATATTTCTATGACAAAGGCTTAACCATCTCTTAGATGATTGATTTTTAGCTCTTTTTTTTCTCTTGTATGAGAAAAATTTCTCTAAGGCTACCAGTTGCTGCCTCCTACAAGTTTTAATAATTATATTTCCATTTAGTTCTCGACAGTTTCTATTTTCTTTTGAGAATTCAACTCTGGCCCCTATGTTATTTGGAATTGTGTTGTTTAATATCTCTTTTTTAACTATACATATTATATATATTTATATATATTTAATATATATAAATATATATATAATATGTATAGTTAAATATATATATATTTAATATATATATATAAATATATATATAATATGTATAGTTAAAAAAGAAATTAAGATGGCCCATAACTTCCCACCCACAGATAACCACAGATTTAATGTATTGAAGTTTTGTTGTGTATATTCAATACACCTACAGTATGTGCATACCTTAACAGTTCATTCATCAAGAAAGTTTATTGGGTGTGTACTCACTGTATAATGCTGGTGATCAATCAGGGACCAAAAAATTGATGTAATTTCTCTAGGAAATAATAATTTATGTAGCAAAAGGAAGGAAAGAATTTAGAACAGACATGGGGCTGAGGGAAGGCTGGAAGTTGGTAATGACAGTTGTTGCGAACTCAAGAATTCTGATCTTAATTGGAAAGTCTGTAATTGGCATAGAAGGGGCATTGGATGGATCAACAGGAAAGTTAGTGGACAGCCACACAAACTGGCAGAGAAAGTGCTGTGGCTGGCCAGTGCCTGGGACAGGCCTGAGATTTTTTTTCCATGTATATGTTCAGGTGATCATTAACATTTACTTGAAAAACTATTATTCTTTTGCCCTTGAATTGCCTGTGCTTTTGTTAAAGATTAGTGACTGTATTTGTGTGTTTTTATCATCATTGTTAGTATTTATGAGAGTAATTTGTACATTAACATTGTGTCCTGTGACCTTCCTGTGATCATGTGTTAGTTGCAGAGTTGTGTTGATTTTTGGAGAGAGATGTTCTTTCTAGGCAATCCTATCATTTGTGAATAAAGACAGTTTTAATTCTCCCTTTTATTTCCTTTTCTTATCTTGTTGCATTAGCTGAGACTTCTGTACAGTGCAGAATTGGAGTGGTGATAGAAGATGTCCTTTTTCCTAGTTTGTAGAGAGGCTTTATTTAACAAAAATCATGGATGCTGGATCTTGTCAAATGCACACCTCTTGATATGATCATGAAAATATTTTTTGTTTTTGCTTCTTGATGTGATGGATTATACTAACTGATTTTCAGGTGTTGAAGCACTCATACTGCACATCTGGAATAAATCCCATCTGGTTTTGGCATATTCTTCTTTTTATATAGTTTTAGATTCAGTTTGTTAATATTTTCTTGATGATTTATGTATCTCTGGTTAAGAAGTGACACTGGACTGTAGTTTCCTTTCTCTCTCTTTTTCCTTTTTTCCCTTTCTTTCTCTCTTTATCTCTTTTGTGCCAGTCCTGGGTCTTGGACTCAGGGCTGGGAGCTGTCCCTTAGCGTTTTTCTCTCAAGGCTAGTGCTCTACCACTTTTAAGTCACAACTCCCTTTCTGGCTTTTTGGTAGCTAATGGAGGTAAGAGTCTCATAGACTTTGCTGGGCTGGCTTTGAATTGCAGTCCTCAGATGTCTGCCTCCTTAGGATTACAGGTATGAGCTACCAATTCCTGGCTCTTATGTTCTCTTTATCTTGTTTGGGTTTAAAGTCATGTTGGTTTCATAGAGTGCACTCAAAAACTTTTTGGGGGGAAGAGATTGTAGAGATATTACCCTTAACTATTTGGTAGCATTTACAACCGGACCTGGTACTTCCTTTTTTTTAAGGTTATTGTAGATTTAATTGCTTTGATAGATATCAGCATATTTAGATTATTTATTTCTCTTTGGGAAGATGTACTTTTCAAGGAATTAGTTTCAGAGTTATTAAACTCATAGACAAAGAGTTACTCATCATCATCTTCTTCTTTAAAGTCTATGGGATCAATAGGGTGCCCCATCTTCTGCTGCTATGCAATTTGTGTCTTCTTTATACTTTTTAAAAATTATTATTGTAAAGGTGATATACAGAGTGGTTACAGTTATTTATGCCTTTTCTCTTTTCACCTGGGCTGGCTTGCCTAGTGGTTTACACATTTCATTGATCCTTTCAAAGACCCAGTGTTTTGTTTTTTTTCAGTTCTTTCTTTTTGTACAGTTCCATTAATTTCTGTTCTAATTTCTGTAATTTCTTCTGCTGGATGTGGGTTTATACTGGTCTTTTGTCTTCAGTTTCCTAAGATTGGAGCTTAGATGATTGATTTTTAGCTCTTTTTTTCTCTTGTATGAGAAAAATTTCTCTAAGGCTACCAGTTGCTGCCTCCTACAAGTTTTAATAATTATATTTCCATTTAGTTCTCGACAGTTTCTATTTTCTTTTGAGAATTCAACTCTGGCCCCTATGTTATTTGGAATTGTGTTGTTTAATATCTAAATATCTTAGAATTTTTCAGCAAGCTTTCCGTTACTGATACTAGTTGAATTCCATAGTGATTAGGGCATGTTTTATGCCCTAGTTTCTATTCTCTTAAGCTTGTTAAGGTGTGTTTTATGGCCTAGAATGATATCTGTCTTGGTGAATGTTCCATGTGGGCTTGAGAAGAATGTGCACCGCACTGTTGTTGGATGAAGGACTCCATAAACGTCAATTAGATCTAGTTGATTGATAGTGCTGTTGAGTTTAACTCTATCTACACTGATTTTCTGCTTTCTGGTACTGTCAATTATTGATAGAGAATATTAATGGAGGGGTTGTCTATTTCATCTTCCACATCTATCCATTTTTGCCTTACAGCCTTTGATGCTGTGTTGCTAGGTACATGTATATTAAAGATTGTTATAGCTTGATGTATTGACTCTTATGGTTATGTCATGTATGCTTCATCTCTTTTAATTTTTCTTTCTCTGACTTCTGCTTTGTCTGCATTGTACTGTAGGTTTCTTTTGTGGCGTGTGTGTGTGTGTGCCTGCACACGCGTGTGCGCACATTAGTCCTAGGGCTTGAACTTGGGTCCTGTGAATTGTCGCTGAGCTTTTATTTATTTATTTTGTTTTTCAAGAGTAGCACTACCAATTGATTTTTCGTGGTTAATTGGAGATAAAGAGTCTCACGGACTTTCCTGCCTGAGCTGGCTTTGAACCACAATCCTCTAATCTCATCCTTTGAGTAGCTGGAATCGCAGGCATGAGATACTGGTGTCCAGCCTATAGGTTTCTTTTAATTACGCTTGGGATTGTTTTCTTTTCCCATAATTTTATCTTGAATCCAAATATCCATCCATCTATCCATCTATTTTATTTAGTGCAAATACTAGGGGATTGAATTTATGCCCTCATGCTCTCTGTCAGCTTTTTCACTAAAATCTGCTGTTCAGCCACTTGAACCACAGCTTTTCTGGCTTCTTAATGGTTAACTGGAGATTTGAGTCTCACAGCCTTTATTTCCCAGGCTGATTTCAAACTGTCCTCTTCAGCCTCCTGAGTAGCTAGGATTCCAGGCATGAACCTGTCTATCTTTATATTTAAAGTAGGTTTCTTACACACAACAATAGTTTGATCTTGTTTTTCATCTGCTCTGAGGGTCTGTCTTTTGTGTCTTTACATTGTTTGCATTGTGATATAGTTATGTAAGTATCTACTATGTTTTAAATGGTTTTCTGTTTGTTGTCTCTGATCTTTGTTACTTTTCTTCCACTTTTTTTTGCCTCCTCTGGTTTTTTATTGACCTCTTTCTCCCCTCTCTTAGTGTATCAATTCTTTAAAAAAATTAGTCCATATAGAAGAGTATACAGTATGCATTTATAATCAGTCTGTTTTCAAATAAATCAAAACTCCATTAAAAACAGAGGATGCTGCTCCTCAACTTCCTACAAGAATTTCCTCTCCAGAGCTCATTGGAAGCCAAAGATACCATTCAATCAAAAATGCATCTTGGGCTGGGAAGGTAGCTCAGTGGAAGAGTATTTGCCTTGCACTCATGAGGCCTTGGGTTCGATTCTTCAGCACCACATAAGCAGAAAAAGCTGGAAGTGGTGCTGTGGCTCAAGTGGTAGAGCTCTAGCCTTGAACTGAAGAGCTGAGGGACAGTGCCCAGGCCCAGAGTTCAGGCCCCATGACAGACAAAAAAAAAAGAATACATCTAATAGCCAGGTACCAGTGGCTTGCATCTGTAATCCTAGCTACATAGGAGGCTGAGATCTGACGATCATGGTTCAAAGCCAGCTCGGGAAGAAAGTCAGAGAGACTCTTATTTCCAGCAAAAGCCAGAAGTGGAAGTGTAGCTCAAGTGGCAGATCTCCACCCTTGAGCCAGCCAAGCCAAAACGTGAGGCCTGGAGTTTAAATCCCATTAGTAGTCTGCATACATGCGTGCACGCACACACACACACACACACAAATACACACACACAGACACAAGCAAATACTGTCCCTATAAGCCAGCATTAACTCAAAAACGTTGTAAGCACAACTGTCATGCATCAGGGGCATCTCATTGAACTTTTTCATAAGCTGGAAAGACAGGAAGGCTTGTTGTCAATGCGGTTATGTGAAACAGATTTATCTGTCAGGTCAGTTACGAATAAAGGAAGTAAAAGATTGCAGTCACTTTCATTGATTGCTTCTCTTCTAGCACTGCCCTTGTTTTCTGTATTGCTTTTCTGATCTCCAAAGAAGTTCTGACAACACATCTTTTAAATATACTTTTGTGTGTCTTAACTTCTTCACTTTTTTTTTTCTATTTTTGGTGCTAAGCTATATATCCTGGTCTTCTCTCTTTTGAGGGGTAATTTTACTGAATCAGACTTTTCCTTGAACAATTTCATACTCTCACTTGATCATATTCTTGCTTACATAGTTTCTAGAAGGCCATCCATTGTAACGTGCCCTTACTCCTCATTGAGGTAAGTCGAGTCCTCCTGCCCCCCTCTGCTTTCTTTCAAGAGTTTCTGTTTGTCTTTGGTGCTCGGTGGTTTGAATATGAACTGTGGAAGTTTTTATCTTGCTTAGTGTTCTCGGTAATTCCTGGATCTGTGGTTTGGTGTCTATCATTGATTTAAAAAAATTGTTAGCTATTGTTCCTTAAAATGTTTTTTTTTTCTGCTTCTTTTTCTTTTATTTTCTTCTGGCCCATTTTTATTTTCTTCATGCCCATTACATTATAACTTTAAAAATTATTCTGTAATTCTGTGTATTCTGTCGTGTGTGTGTGTGTGTGTGTGTGTGTGTGTGTGTGTGTGTGTGTGTGTGTGTGTGTGTGTGTGTGTGTGTGTGTGTGTGTGTGTGTGTGTGTGTGTGTGTGTGTGTGTGTGTGTGTGTGTGTGTGTGTGTGTGTGTGTGTGTGTCCTGGGATAGTTTGAGCTCAGAGTTTCATGCTTGCCAAGCAAGTTCTTTAGCATGTAAGCTGATCTACCCCTTTTGGGCTTTTTTTTTTCTTTCATATAGAGTCTTTTATTTATTTATTTTTACCCAGGTTTGCCTTAGATTGTGATCTTCCCATCTACCTAGACTTCCTGGTTAGCTAAGATTTCAGATTCTTAACCATGCTCGGCTTATTTGTTAAGAATTTCCCTAACTTTTTGCTTGGGCGAGACTTGAACTGTGATCCTTCTGATTTCTACCTCCCAGTAGCTAAGATTAAAGATGTGAGCTAAACTTCTGCTCTATTTTTTTTCATATTTCCTTCCTTGCTTTTGTAGTTTGGAAAGTTTGCATGTTCAGCGCATCTATCTGACTCTGTCTTCCAGTTTCCATTTCTCTGCCTACATGAGCATATGTTCCTTATATAATATAATATATAAAATATATAATATAATAACCATAATAATTTTATGTGTGTATATGGAGAGGGAGACTCAATTGGTAGAGTGCTTGCCTAGAAAGCACAGGAACTGAGTTCAAATTCGAGTACCACAAAAATAAACTCCCTAATCTGTGCTATAGCCTAGTCTGGTTCCAATGCCTGCTGTTTTGTGCCTTGTTATTATGCAAAGCCTAAATTTTAGTGTGAGGCTGAGAGCCACATGATACAGTAGGTTTCTCTGGCCAGGCCTTGGACTGTATTTACACCTGGCTGTGCCTGTAGGTGTCAGAGGCTAAAATCTCTAGTGTCTTTTGTTTCAGGTCCCTTGTCTTTGAACCTCCTCAGAGAGTCCTTCCTGTCTGAGCTGTAAAGTTCTCCCAAGTAGCATCCTCTGTTGTTAGACAGGAGCCCTGGATGTGGTGAAGCCTGGGAAAGGAAGGACTGGGCAGGGTTGGGAAAGGATTTAGTCTCTTGATTAGTTCTCAGTCCTAAGTGGGCCTTCCCGAATGCTTCTCACATTCCCTCTGTCCCCACCTTAGGTGTAGTAGGGAGGCTGGGGGACACCAGAGAGGGACACTCTCTTCTCTGTGGATCTGAGTGTAGATACACTCCTTCCCCAGTGGCAGATGAGGCTCTAGGAAAGCTCACTCTGGTTAGACACTGCTACATGATTTCTCTTGAGGATGACTTTAGTTGAATAAAACAGAACAGCCTGAGGTCTTTGGGAATTGTAACTTTTCATCTAGGCAGTTGGAGCGAGCAGGAGTTGAGGCTTTTCTTGTCCTCTGGAGGTGAAGCTCCCCAGTGCTTCAGCAGCTAGGAAGCCTGTCTGCGATCCAGCTGCCATTGTAGAACCAGCTCCTGCTGCAGCCTCAGTGTGTGTTAGCTGTGATCTCATGAATCCCTGTCCACTTGGTGGGGTGGGGTTTGCTCTGTGACTTCATGTCTAGGGTGGAGCTGAGTTTCAGGCATGGAGTAGTGACCAGTTAACTTGTAAGCTCTTTCTCTGTTGGAAAGGGTTGAAACTGGAAGTTTGCATGGTCTCATGTCTCTGTATTTTACTGTGGGTGGTTTCTAATGAGCTGTCTTCTGCTCTGATGGTGTTTGGTTCACCATAGGTCTCTTATGGTAAAAGCTACTCTGCATTTCTCTTGCTGTGCATTTGATTCTTCTTTCTTTTGTTGTCTTCTATTGTTACATGTTGTCTGGGTTTTCCATTTAGAGCCCTTAACATTTCTATTGTTCTTGTTTAAAATTACTTTCCACTCTCCCTGGATCCCATGCCTGCTGGGTCTGTCTCCTCCCCTGTTGGAAAGTGGAATAACTTTTTGTGTCGTAAGCCAGTCTTGAGTAAGAGGAACTGAGTATATGTGTTTTATTTGTTTGTTTGTTTTGTTTTTGTTGGTATTTGTGGGGCTTGAACTCAGAGCCAGGGCACTGTCCTTGAGCTTTGCTCTATACTAGTGCTCTACCACTTTAAGCCACAGCTCTACTTCCAGTTTTATGGTATTTAGTTGGAGATAAGAGTCTCCTGGACTTGCCTGTCCTAAGCTGGCTTCAAACCTTGGTCCTTAGGTCTCAGTTTCCTGAGTACTTAGAAATACAGACATGAGCACTCAGCTTAGGTTCTGGTTTATTTTAGTGGATCTGTGTCCTTGGGCTTTGCCCTTCACAAACATTTTCTTTTTTGCTCCCTGTTTGTCATGGGCAGGCACATCTCCCTGGGCTAGGTAAATCTGTGGGGGTGGGGTGTGTGTTTCACTTTAAGTTAGGCTTTGTGAACTGACCTCTGGTGCCTCTTTGGTGGTTACTTTCCCCTGTGTATGATAAATTGTTTCTCTCTACCCTAACCAAGTCAGTATGGATCTCTAAGCTCCACTAAGAGATCTTGCTTCTCTTCCTGGGGATGAACAGGTCAAATAGAGTGCCTGCGGAGACATGGACCTCCCCAGAGTTATAACTCTCAAGCTAGTCCACACTTGGTGCCTAGAAACAACTTAGTGGGAACAGGGCCGGCTCCCTTCTAGTACTCCTTCATTTGTGGAATAACAACCTTCAGAGCCTCAGCTGGTCTTTCACTGCTTTCGGAGTTTGGAAAAGCAGAGTTCCTGGTAAGCTGTGTGTCAGGCAGCTTTGGGTTGTGATAAAACTGGGATGGTCAAGTTAACAAAGGAGGAGAGGTTGTTTGTGCTCACAGTTTTAATGGTTTTGGTCCACAGTCTGTTGGCTCTGTTGTTTTGGACCTGTGGTAAGCCAGCACACCTTGGTGAGGGGCGTGTCGGGAGCCGAGAGGACTCACCTCATGGCAGTCAGGAAACAGAGAGAGGAGAAGCATCTGGCAGGGGAGTTCCAGTCTTAACATCCTTCTCCCCGGTCCATCTCACAAAGGTTCCACTACCACCCACTAGTACTGCGGCTTGCTGACCAGGCCTTTCTCACAGGGCCTTAGGAGGACAGGGCAGGTCTAACCGCATGTTGACTTTTTTTTTTCCTGCCTCTAGTGTTCAGTGCTCGGCAACTGAGGTTGCTGTGTGACCTCAGTTCTCTTACAGAGTGAAAAGTGGTTGATTTGCAGTTTTTCTCTCTTTTTTTTCTTGTTGTGAGGATAGGAATGATGACTTCTAAGCCCTTTACACATCAGTTGACATTGATATCCCTACTAGTAGCTTTTGATATCTTATGATCTCACTGATTTCACTTTGTACCAGAGGGCTTGGGGCCTTATTCTGTCTAGGAGATAGAGACACAGCCAAGGCCTGGCCAGGTAACAGTGTCAGCTCATTCTCTTCTCCCCTTGGCCTGCCTGGCCTGGCCAGATAGATCACTATTCTGTGATTTGCTTAGCCTTTCTGGATCTTGGTGGAGAATAGACCTGGGAAGGCTATATGTGGTGCACCAGAGTCTTGTGTCTAGATCCAAGCTAGGTTCTCTACCTCAGCGTTCCCAGCTCTGCAGAGGGCACAGGGTTGGAGTCCTTCCAGTGCTCTGGGCTACTGGGAGCATAAAAACCCTCAGTTCATACTTCCCCATAGGTAAGAAAATGATCTGGTTATGAGTCTGTGCTGTATGGAAGTTTGTGTTTACTGTTGCCTTTAAAGAATAAAGTCACCTCTTAATAGGAACTGTGTATGAATAGCCAGTAAGTCAGAGTGCTTGTCTCTGGCCTGCTTTCCCATGGCAAGTATGTTTTATAGAATCAGTTTGTGTAATAGCAGGCCTAGCCTGTCTTCTGAGGGAGGGGGGCTGCCTGGATATGAAGGAAGTAATGAAGCTCCTTAGCCTTCATTCATTCATCCGAGTATCAGATGGCCCAGAGTGGCACATATTCTGTCAGTTCCAAAGACAAAATTTTGGGAAACATTGCCTTTATCCTGGAAAACCAATGTAAGAGATGCTTATATATATATATATACACACATATATATGTATATGTATATATAACATATGTATATATATATACATATATATGTATATACATACATATATATCTGTATGTATATATATATATATCAGGGGTATCTTAATTTTATTTACTTTTTATGTTATTTAGAACCAAGAACTTGGCATATTTCATTTGGTCATGAACATATCATGCTAACTTTACACATTTAAGATTAGTTAAAGTCAGCCAGGCATGGGTGGCTCACGTCTAAAATCCTAGCTACCCAGGAGGCTGAGATCTAAGGATCGTGATCCAAAGCTAGCCTCAGCAGGAAAGTCCATGAGACTCTTTTCTTCAATAAACTACTCAGAAAAGACTGGAAGTGGCACTGTGGCTCACATAGAAGAACACTAACCTTGAGCAGAAGAAGCTGAGGGATAGTACCCATGCTCTGAGTTCAAGCTCCAAGACCGGCAAAAGAAAAAATCAGTTAAAGTCATCATCTCAGCCACAACTTGAATTCCTTTCATGTTTGTAGAAGTTGGGCAGTTGTGTAGAACCACGATAGTGAACTTCATAGAGGTTCAGATGCCTCCAGTTTTTACCAAAATCAGTTCCCAAGGAGCAGGTTGGTCCTTGAATGAGGGCTCAATTGCCATTTAGGAAAGCCACACCAGTGCAACGTCTACCTCTCACATGTACCTCTACATGTGGCTGCCATCCTGGGAGCTGGAAGTGCTAGCTCAGATCTGCTGAATGAACCAGTGCCATGACCTGCCTGTGTTTCCATTCATCCTTTGGGTTTTGGCGAGAAAGTGCCTGAAAGCGAAGGCAGCTCTGCTCTCTGGCTCAGATGGGAGCTCCTTCTCATTAACTGGTAATGCCCCGGGCAACTGAGCTGGCTGTTGGTGCCTCTAAAGTTGGTATTGAACGGCGTTGTTTTTTTCTTTGATGATCTGACAAGACCATTATTTCCATAAAGTGATTTCTCCTGCCTGAGATTTCTCTTGCCTGCGGTTTCAGCCTCTTTTGGAGACAGGGAAAGAAGCAAAGGCCAGATAAGCACTTGTGGATACTTTACATTAAGTTATATGCTAATTACCCCCACCCTCTTGAGCATCTGGGGAAATAGTGAATTTATATGGAATTTTGCCATCTTAGGAGGGAATTCAGGAATGATTTAGAAGGATTTGGAAGGCTTAGGGCAGGTTGTAGAGAGAGCATGCTGTGGCTCTGTTTTGTGGAAGGTGTAGTGGGGAAAGACAGAGTGCTGCCAGGTTGGACTGGAGCTGGGACCAAGCCAGGACTTCCGCCAGTAACCACAGAGCTCCTTCCCTGTGTTCTGCCCAGAGGAGTGGCCTGTCCCTGTCCCCAAGAGCTCACACATGGTGCCTGGAGCTGAAGCATGGTATGGAAAGTTACAGCACAGCATAAGAAAGTCAGGGGCCTCTTAGGTAGGCAGAAAGGTGACAGGCTCAGAGGACAGGTGTGGTATGAGCCACATTGGTAGAGAAAATTCCAGAACTACAGACAGCAAGTTTCTTGCCTTCCTAAGAGATGGAACTTCCTCTTGAGAACTGTGAGGGGTCAAAAGCAGGTTTAGGCATATGAGTGACAGGGTCAAGTTCATTACACAGTTGCCTTTGGCTACAAGTGACTGCTGAGCCCCTGAGCCTGAATCCAAATTGTGATTGGCTATAAGTATAAAATACGTGAAGATTCCAGCTGAGTACCCAAGAATAGAAAAGATTTTATTAATAATGTTTTCCAATATTGTTACCATGTTGAAATAATCGTTTTGGATGCATTAGGACTAAGGAAGAGTAAGTCACTAACTAGGTGCTGGTGACTCATACCTATAATCCTATCTACTCAGCAAGCTGAGATCTGAGAATTGAGGTTCAGAGTCATCTGGGGCAGCAAAGTCTGAAGACTCTTATTAACAGTTAACCACCAAAAAGTCATAAGTGGAGCTGTGGTTCAAGAAGTAGAGCACTAGCCTTGAGTGAGAAAGCTAAGGGACAGTGCCTAGGCCTTGAATTCAAGCCATAGTACTAGCTTGCACATGCAAAGGAATATATTGCTGAAAATTGGGTTCACTGTTTCCTTTCCCTTTTAAAATATGCTCTAAATCATTGTGCTTATTTTCTGCTTCTGTTGGGCGGTGCTGTTCTAGACCCCCCAGGCTGATGGGAGGCTGTTTAATGTGCCAATTGCTTTATTCATTTTTGAGTTCATTTATCCAGCGTGTATTTATAGATTGCCTGTTGAGACCTGGGGACTGCTGTGGGCACCGAGAACACAGGGGGGCATAAGCAATATTCCTGCCCTCCCAGAAAATAAACAGCTAAGTGAGTAATAGAATTTAGGTAATGACCAGTACCATAAAGACAAATAAAATGAGATTGGGATATAGAGGACCAGGGAATGGGGTGAGAGGGATTGAGACAGAGTCAAAAAGGTCACTGAAAAACAGAGGGAAGATTTGGTAATTGCATAGGGCCCTGAGTTTGGAATGAGCTAGATGTATTGGAAGAAACTCCCAAAGGCCTCTGTAGTGGGCTGAAGAAAGTAAGATAAGGCAGGTGGATAGGTGAGACTGGGAAAGGGATGGAGGAATTTGTCTGGTTTTGAGCTGGGCAGGATCTGAGTTACATTCGAAAGGATTCCCTGATTGCACATGAGCAGAGAGTAGAGAAAGAAAACTGGGGAATTTAGAGCCAACTCAGGTGGGAGGTGATGCTGCTGGAGAAGAGGGTAGTGGAAGGGATAGGTAAGAGCAGATGTGGGGGATGGTGGGCGATGATAGAGCCAACAGGGGAGGGCAGCATGGTGAGTATGGGTGCTTGAAGAGGTGACCTGGAGGAAGGGTGGGGGTGGGGCATCTGTGTCATTGACGACACCTCTGAACCTGCCCAGAGGACAAACAGCAGGTCAGCAAGCCTGTGGGTCTGGAGCCCAGGCCAGCTGTGTTGGGGCTGCCTGGAAGGCTAGTGAGTCTCCAGCCCATCAAGGTATTTGACTATGGGCTTGAACTCTCCTAGGGAGGGAATATGAGTAGAGAGGAAAGTGGGTAGGGAGACTGGGGATGCTCCCCAAGATCAAGAAGATGTGCCTTAGGAAGGAAATCAAGATCACCATGTTCACAAATGTGAGGACTACCTGGTGACCACTGGCTTTGGAAGCTCTCCTTGTTGGTGACAGTGATCTTCATGGAGTACTATGGTGGGGAATGCCTCATCAGGAGTTGTGGGATTGAACAGAAGGGAGTGGGGAATGGAGAAGTTTGGAGGAATTCAGTGGGATTAGAAGGGGGACAGGGAATCCGGTGGGAAAACATTACAGAGAAGCAGAGGAAGCTGCCACAGTGACCTTGCATTGGCTAGGGGGTACAGACCCAGCCTCCACCCGGGAGGACCTAGCTCAGTGGTGTGATGCCTCCATGAGACTTTGTTCTGAGCAAATGCAGACAGGTTGGGCCTCCAGCTGTTCACTTCCATTGCTTTGGGTTTTTCAGGAAAGTAGCTGTTGGCCTGGAGCAGGTTGTTTGAGGTTTGAGGAGAAAGGCGAGAATCTCAAATGCTATCTAGGATTGTGCATCCAAGGGGGAAATTGCTGGCTGTACGAAGGGCCCACTGAGGTTTGTGGTCATAGGTTTAAAGTGAGACAGACCGTGTGGTTGTGTGTTTCTGCCATGTGGAGCCGACCAGAGGTTGGCTCAGGATTTTCTGAGGCAATACTAGAGAGAGCTGAAACTGAACCAGTTATATACAGTGGATTGTTGTGACAGGCCTGGCTTTAGCAGGGGATGGACAGCTGTGAGAGGAGGGGCATGGAGGGGAAGGCATGATCTCCCAGGGGCCATCCCACTGGGTCAGGATTGGTGATCAGGCCTAGGGTAGGTGTTTGAAATTGAAATCTTGACAATGAAGTGTCCCTAGCAAGGCCAGAGTGTGCGGTTTGTTTGAGCAGGTGGGTGTAGGGGAAAAGAAGGCCACTGGAGGGAAGGAAGCAGATTCAAGAATGGATCTGGCAGTCCCTAGATGACTGTTGGAGTTGTTCCTGTCGCCCAAACCCAAGACAGAAGCGCTGGCAGTGGGAAGACAGCAAGTAGGAACTAAACTTGGCACGTGGTGTAAGTAGATGATGCTTTGTCTGCTGCTATCTAGTATTCAGGTTCAGTTCTGCGCTGATGAAAGAATTAAAAGGCATGAAAATATTTAAAGCAGACAGAGCAAAATTACTTGACAGCTAAAGGAAAACAGTGAGGCAGACTCTCCAAAGAGAGGGTTCCTAGAGCTGGGAGTCCAATGGAGTCCTGTGGAGGACAGTTATTATAATATGGGGCTCCTCTCATATCTCCTGTTGCTGGATGGCTTTTGCATGTGTTACCCGGGCTCTTTTCATTGGTGGGGCAGGAACCCAGGGCACTATGGGAAGAAGAAGCATTTGAGTGGAGACCCAAAGACATTATGGGAAGAAGTGCAATGATAGTCCACATATTATATCAAGTGTTATGTTTGCCTTTTTTTTTCTGTCTTCCTAACTGAGGAAGACTGAGAGGCCTAGTAGTAGGTCCCATAATTGAGGGTGTGTGGGATCCTGTGCTTCTTTGCCCTTCTGTTTTGGGAGGAGAAAGGGAGGTGACAGGAGTAGAGGGAATGACACCCACATGGGGGTCAGCTCTCCAGGATCTGCCATGCTTGGTTGGAATGAGCCAAGCCAAGCAGCTCTTCCTCTTTGAGAAGTAGGGGCAACAGTTATCCCTCCCTCTTAAACAGATTATAAGGTGATTTGAACACAGTTCATGGGCCTTGCTAGAGCTAGGTGCTTGGTGGTGGAAGAGCACAGGGACTGGTGGCTCTTGTCATGGGAGAACGACTAGTTTCCAGAGAGTGACATGCAGCTGGACCCTATCGGGATGGCTGGAGGCTGGTTTTCTGAGAGCTCGCTGAAGGGATTGGCTCTGTGCACCCTAGTGGGTGGGCTAGTCAGGTCTTCAGGCACTTGATGATGAAACATAATGGATAATCTGCTAGATGGTGTGACTTGCACATGGGCTTGGTCTGAGCGTGGAGGGATGGGGCTGCTGGGATTCTATCCTATTTGCACAGGGCTCTTTATTCAGTGTAGGTTCCTTTGGTACAGCTCCTGGAAGGTACAAGGGCTGGACAGAGAGGAGAAAGGCTAGGAACTATGGAGTTTGCTCACTCAGCTCTCTTCAGTATACACCAGAGCAGATAGAGACCCCAGGTCTAATGATAAGAAAGGCAACAAGGTCCTTGACTGGTCAGGGATGAGGGGACTGTGGATGGCCTGGCCAGAGTCCCTGTGATGATCAGGGACTGTAGGCCAGGTTTCCCTTCTCTGGTTAGAAGCTGCTGGATGGCCCAGGCCATGGGTGGGCTTGGCTTCACTGGTCCCTTGGAGTAGCTCAGCTCCTGCTGACCTCCCTGCTAGAGCCTCCCAGATGGCCTCTCAGCCAGACACAGAAGGGTTACAGCAGGGCCACAGGCCTGTTCATCTCGGTGTCCTCCATTTGATTCCTTTATCTCAGGGGAGGGGCGGTTGGTTTGCTGCCACTGGCTGGTTGGTATCCCATGTCTCCAGGGGATGTTGGGATGATGCTTGGTGGACAAGGACCAGGCTCTAGAGCAGATATCCCTGGGCCTAGATCCCACTGCTGCCTGACAAGTAACCACGTGATTGTCAGCATCTCACCCTCAGAATCAAAGGCTGGTTTAGCTCAGCGAGACAACTGGAACAATAAAAACTACCTCAGGACAACGGTGTAAAGTTCAAATAAAATAAGTGAAGTGCCTATTGGCGGTGCCAGTGAGAGAAGCAGATCACAGCTGGGTGTGGTGGCTCAAGCCTGTAATCCTAACTGCTTACTGGGAGGTGGAGCTCTCAGGATTGTGTGTGGTTTGAGGACAACTCAACCAGCCAACTAAATGGCCAAGGTGACACCTGCCTGTTATCCCCAACAACAGGAGGTACAAGAAGGGTGATCATAGCTTGGGCCAGCCCAGGCATAAAGTGAGACTACTTTAAAAGTGACCAATGTAGAAAGGGGCTGCAAGCATGGCTCAAGTGGTAGAATACCCGTCTAGCAAGCAGGAGGCCCTGAGTTCAAACCCCAGAATGATCAAATAATAAATAATAAGAGGTAGTTTGTTCAAAGAGAAGTAAATACTTGTTGAAAGAATAAATGTGACTCTCCCTGCATTATTTGCTGATGTCTGTCAGGCAGGAATTGAAGGGGACCAGGGGACAGAGGATGCAAGTTGGTGCAGGTCCTGGAGTCTGGAGGGTGTCTGGCCTAATGCCCTGACATTCTCTCTGAGCCCCAATTGTGTATCTAATGAAGGTCTGTTGATAGAATTTGTGTAAAGTACTTAGAACACAAGCTGGCACAAGCTGGCATTTTGGTTACATTTTACTTATTTTGATTTTTTTTGGTTTTGTTTTGTTTCTGAAGATGTTTAGAGATACTTACATTAGTATTATTTTTTAAATCTCCTATATTTAGCACTTAAAATTTTGTTCCTTCTTGTTTAGTTACTTAGTCCATCTGGAATTTATTCTTATGTACTTTTTTTTCTTCAACCCTCACTCTATGTTGTGTATTTTTCCAGATGTCTCATTCTTATCTATATATTTACAAACTTAAAAAAAGCTGCATCTGATTATAGTTCATAAAATCTTACGATAAGAGGTAAAACCTCCTTTTCAGCCTCATTCCTCTCATCCTTGAAGTAACAACAATCCAATTTGGGTGTTTATAATTCCCAGAGAAGTGTTGTAATAATTCTTTGCATAGGTGGAACGATGACTATCCCAAGGAATCTTGTAACTTTTGTTTCCCCATTTTAGAGACTTCCTCTGGTGTAATTTAGGCTTCCAGAAAAGTTATGAGAATAGTATAACAAATTCCCATATGCTGGTCACCCATATTCCTAAATGATAAGGGTCCCCACATTTATGTGATCATTCTCTGTCCTTACTCCCTTCTCCTCCCTTCGCCATTCTCCTATAATTCTGTTTCTAGGCCAAGGCTTGCTACCCTTTTTACCCTTTCATACTTCAGGATGGATTTCCTAAAAACAAGGACATGCATTCATACAACTGCAGCACAGTAATCAAAATTAGGAACTTAACACAGATAGAATATTGTGAGAATATCTACAGACCTTATTCATGCCTTCCCATCCCAGGCCCTTTATAGGAGAAATCCTGGGTGACAAGTGGGGTTCAGTATTTCTGTCTCCTTTTGGGTCCCTTTCAATCTGGAGGAAACTTTGAATTTTTCTTTGTCTTTTATGATCTTTTCCTATTGGCCATGATCTGCAGAATAATGTTGAATAATATGGTAAAAAAAATATTGGGCATTCTTGGCAATTCCTGACCTCAACTGTAGTATCACAGTATTAAGTATTTGTAATAGTTTTCTTAAAAGACATTTCCTTCAGAAAGAAGGTTTAAAAAATCTTTAGTGAAATATATTGAAATTTTTTTATGATCTTAAGTAGTTGCACAAAAGGGTTTCAATTCAACATGTCAGTTTGTGAGTACAATGCATCTTGATCAGTGTCATCCCTTCCATCATTTTCCACATCCTCCCAACTCCACCCATCCCCTCATTTACCTGATTCCATTTTCACATATGTACATTGTATATTATAACTGTATTCTCCCACCCTTACCCTCTCCATTTGTCTGTCCCCCCCAACCAAACATGTTTCAGCTTCCTAGTATTTATTTTGTTAAAACTGTAAGGTAGCAGTTCAAAGAAGTTACACCATTGGAGTCTTGTCCTGTGTACACCATGCTATAGTCAATATGTTTGTATAGATAGCGCATGACTGTGTGTATGTTTTCATATATATTTAAAATTTAGACCTAACTTCCACATATGAAATGAAGAAATCTCAGTCTAGTCCAGAAGTCCTAGGATGGCACTTTTAGGAGTCATATTATTTTTATAATTCAGTGTGGTATTTTATTTGCTAATATGGAAGTAATGTGCAGATTTTGGATCTTTATGTAAGATTTACCCACACTGATATTTATGTCCTCTTCAGTTATCCTTTTCCAGTTTCAGTGAAATTCAGGTCAATTTCAGAGCAAGAATACTCCCTCCACCCCACCCCCACTTTTTGACCAACAATTTAGGAGACTCTATACCTGCTTATTGAGGATTTGGTGTTGCCAGTAAGATGATTTGGATATTCTCAATAACATAGACATTCACATTTAGACTCTCCAAGTCTCTTCAAACTTTCCTTCTTTTCCTTCTCCTCCTTCCTACTCCTTCTCCCCGACCCCCCTCCTTCTTTGTCACCATTTGGTCAGTACTGGGGCTTGAACTCAGGACTTAGGTATTCTCCCTCAGCTTTTTCACTCAAGCCTGGTGCCCTACCACTTAAGCCACACTTCTGCTTCTTGTTGACTAATTGGAGATAAGAGTCTCATGAATTTTCCTGCCCAGGTAAGCTTCAAATCTCAATTCTTAGATCTCAGCCTCCTGACTAACTAGGATTACTGGTATTTGCCACATTCCCCTAGCTTCTGTTTCTTCTTGAGTCAATTTTATTTCTATTTCTTCTTGAGTGGTTTGTATTATTTAGACAGTTTGTTTTGTGTGCATTTATAATATATCAAGATAAAGCCTTCTTTCTTCTCTTTTCATTTCCTTTCCTCTCTCCGTATGGTTCAACAGTTATAGCCATTTTCTCATTCCTTAATATTATTTTTTATTGTCTTAGCCAGATATATTGGGGGAGACAGTTACTAGTAGTTTTAAAGAACTTGTTCTTGATTTTATTACTGATTCAGCTTTTCCACTTCTTTATCTAAACTGCATGTCCCCAGTTTCTAACATCCTGTTTTGTTGTTGTTGTTTTGCCAGTCCTTGAACCTCTCTGTGCTCAAGGCTAATGATCTACTTCTTGAGCCACAGCACCCCTTCTGTCTTTTCCTGAGTAGTTTGTGTGTTTGTTTGTTTGTTTATTTGTTGGTTGTGGGGCTTGAACTGTGGGCCTGGGCTATCCCTCAGCTCTTCAGCTCAAGGGGAGCACTCTACCGCTTGAGCCACAGCGCCACTTCTGGTTTTTTAGTGGTTTATTGGAGATAAGAGTCTCACAGACTTTCCTGCCCGGGTTTCCTGGCTTTGAACCACGATCCTCAGATCTCAGCCTCCTGAGTAGCTAGGGTTACAGGCGTGAGCCACTGGTGGCCAGCTTCCACTTTTGGTTTTTTGCGTGGTTTATTGGAGCCACCGGCACATGGCTATAGTATAAGCGGATTTCATTGTGATCATCTCCTGAGTAGTTTATTGGTGATGAGTCTCATGGGGGCTGGGAAGGTGGCTCAGTGGTAGAGCGCTTGCCTTGCATGCCTGAGGCCCTGGGTTCGATTCCTCAGCACCACATAAGCAAAAAGAAAAAAGCCGGAAATGGCGCTATGGCTCAAGTGGTAGAGCACTAGCCTTGAGCTGAAGAGCTGAGGGACAGTGCCCAGGCCCAGAGTTCAGGCCCCACGACCGGACACCCCCCACCTCCAAAAATAAAAAAAAGAGTCTCATGGACTTTCTTGCCCAAGCTGGCTTTGAACCATGATCCTCAGATCTCAGTGGATTTGGTTTTTAATGCTTTTCTTTTCCTACTTATTGTTGGATTGACAAAGTTGGTTTGGTTTTGTTTATTGAGTCTGTCCTTTTCTTGCCATTTGTGCCTCTTTCTCCCTACTTTGCTCTCAAAGATTTGGAAGTCACAGCACTATTTTTCTTTCTTTTGGGTAAAAAAAAAAAACAAACTATTTAAAGTTGGTCAAGAATTAATTAGCATCACTAATTCTCCTCTGAGACAGTCCCTCCCCCTCCCCAGCGCACTTGACCTTTCAGTGTATTCCACCGCAGGCCTTCTCTGTCCTCCATGCTCTGATCTTGGTAAATGGGATATGCAATTTCATTTGCAGCTTTTAAAGACAAGAATTCTGTATTGTGTGTTTGAAAATTACATGTGAACTGCCTTAGGTCCTCAATTTACCTCTGTTTAAACAGTTTGCCTCTTTTGCTGGATGATGGTCTCCCTTCTTAAGTTTTGCCTAATACCTTCTTTCTCAGGTTCATTCCCTGATGCTCTATTCAGAAAGGGAGCTGGAGTGGTATCAGGGTCTGCATATCTGAAGAGGGCCTGGTTGATCCTCCACCTTCAGTATTGGATAGCTTTGCTGTTGAGTGCTGGGTTGAACCTCTTTTCTAATCCTTATAGTCACTTCACTCTTGGCTTCTGGTTCTGGATCTTCACTTGCCTTAGGCAGAGTCTTGTTTTCCTGTAGGCGTTTAAAAAAATCCTTTATGGAGGTATTTAGGCTTTCCTTTGTTCTCAGAGTTGGAAAATTATATCAGGTGATGTCTCAGTGTCTTGTTTTATTCCTTCTCCTCAGTCTGTGGTCCTTGGTCTTTGGTCTTTGGCTGTAGAAACTGTAGCCTTTTCCCCTCCCTGTTCTATACTGTAGAGACATGAATGGATATTGGGTCAATATTGAGTTTTCAATGTAGAATGATGGTGTGGCCCTGGCAGCCAGATTATCCAGGATGGCCCATGCACCTGTTTGACTCCCTCCAGTGCTGACTTTCCACATCCTCTTCAGTGGAAAAGTTCCCTGTACACGTTGTTGTTGTTGTTGGAAAGGAAGGAGGACTCAGCCAGCCAACCTGGATGGTGTCTGGCTGGAATTAGCATTTAGTAGCAGGAATTATTATATTCTGTGGTTGTAGAGGTTATCAGAGATGGGGGAAGGAATTGGCCTTTGAGCTGACTTTGAGACATGACAAGATAAGACCTCTAGGCCTCATTTGCCCACTGAAAATGATGGAGCTTGGTAGTTTTTTTTTTTCATAATATAGTTCTACTTTGGCTTGTTGGAAGAATCTTAATGCTGAGAAGGCTGCCCCCTCTTCTCTGTGCCACTGTCTTTTTTTTTTCTTTTTTCCATTGTATTGAGTCTGCCTGGTTCATGTGACTTGTTGAAGGCAAAACAGGCTTTAAAAAGAGACTTGACTTTGCCACAGAGAAAGCGCTGCCAAGTTTCTGCTGGAGTCAACTTCAATATAATAAATAAAAAGTTTGATGCCTTTGTGTACCATCTGTGTCTAGTGTACACTCTGACCTCCTCCTCTGTATGTGTGGTCTCTCACCTGGGTAGAGGTTCACCTGTGTGTCCATGGGCCCTGCATGCAGCAGGTGTATAGACAATGCTTCTAGAGTAGACAAGAGATTGGTGCTTCATTTTTCCTCTTTTGAGAAGTGATCACATCCTACCTCACTGGGAAGGGTTTGCTTGCATTTGCTGTTGTATAAAAGATTTTATTTGTGGTTGAATGACAGTCAGTCCTTTCAGGAAAACAGGACGAACTGGTTTAGAAGCGTTATGAAACTCCATTTTAATAGCAGCAGGACAGGGTTCTGGCAACTTCAAAAGGGGCAGTCAAGAAATTCTTGTTTGTTCAACAGAGAGTGGCAGTTAGTTGCCTGGCTCAAAGTCTTCCCAGATTCCTGTATGATTTTCAGCTTGTAATTTTTTTTTTGGTCTCTAAGGTAGTTGATGAAAGTGTAATTTATTGAGAAGGATGTTCTAGATTGGTTTCATGTACCATGTGGACGACTATCCCAAATGATTCTGGAAATATCACCAGGAAAAGAAGTTGGGTTCACACAGCAGGTATCTGTGTCACACTTGGCTGTGGTGACATGGGCAGCATGCCACCCTTGCCCACAAATGCCTTGGAACAGGTGTAAGAATGAGTCATTTGGATAGAGTGATCAGTAGGGACTTTGACCCCAAGAGTGGGACATCGGGAAGCTGGTGGCTGGTATAGCACGGAGAATGGAGGAGGAACTGGCCCTGGTTCATGGACAGGAGACAGAGAGGGGTCCTCAACAGTGCTCATACTTAGCAATCGGCATCCATGTCCCACTGGGCACATGTAGTGAAGCATAGGACCACGTACAGTTGGTGGGAGAGCCCAGGACCCCGGCAATTACTGATTGTAGCCATGGCCCCACATGGCCCAAGCTCTATATAACACTGTAACACTGCTAAGATTTCAAACTGCAGCCACTATTTGAGGAAAAAATTAATATAAAACCCAGATTCCTATGTCAGACTACTAATTTGTGAAAACTGCTTCGAGTACAGAAGGCTTCGGCCCTGGGCTGGCCTTAGGTTGTCCCCCTCCAGCCCCTCAGGGAAGAAGGAGAACTGGTCTTTAGTTTTGAACAGGAAGTGCCTGAACTAAGAATTGATCTCTCCCTACCTGACTTTACTAGAATCAAAGAAGATTTGGATTCTTGTTTATTGTTGTTTGTTTTCCTCTTTTAATACCTTTTTTCTTCTTCAGTCTAGCTGGGGGAGGGGAGGATAGGTCAGAGCTGAGGCTGAGTAGCCTCTGAGAGCCTCTAGTCTCCACTTAGCCCCTGAGTGGGGCTGAGTGGCCTCAAAGGCCTGACCGCACTGGACCTTTCCCTATGCTTTCTTTCCTCTTCTGTTTCAGTAGAGGAAGAGGAGCAGGCCAGGGATGTTTGCCCGCTCACTCACCTAAGCTGGTCCTAGAGGTGGGCTTTTCTGCCACCTTCACGTATGAACTCTCCCTTTGCCACAGGAATGGGCCTTTTATTTATAATTCCTTCTCCTTAAATAGAGCTCAGGGCTATCTGGTAGAAATGCAATGCTGGTCACTGATATTACTTTAAAATGTCTGGTAGTCATATTAAAAAACGAAAACAAAAGCCAGATACCAGTGGTTCATGCCGCCTGTCATCCTAGTTGCTCAGGCAGCTGAGATCTGAGGAGCTGAGTTCGAAGCTAGCCTAGACAGGAAAAGTTCGAGAGACTCTTATCTCTAATTAGGCAGCAAAAAGCTGGAAATGGAGCTGTGGCTCAAGTGGTAGAGAGCTAGCTTTGAGCACAAAAGCTCAGGGATAGTGCCCAGACCCTGAGTTCAGGCTTCAGGACCAGCAAAACAAAACAAAACAAAAAAGCACAGGTAAAATTAATTTGAGTAATATTTCATATAATGCTATAATTCCACAGGGCTATCACTTCAACAAAAAACCATAATAAAAATCTTACTAAGATAGAATGAGCTTTTTATCTTGTACAAAGTCTCAAAATTGGCTGTGTTTTCCGCATGGCAGCACATTTCTGTGTAGAGGTTAGCCCCACTGTGAAGTTGTAACAATATTCCACACGTACAGAATAGGGTGCAAGTACCTTGGACCCTGTTATGAAAAAGGACTCAGTTGATCCTGAGCCATGGTCAGCCCTCCATGCTCCTTAGGCTGAAATTCCTCCAGCTGCTTTCTCTTTCCAACCCCTACATCCCTTTCCCACATTCTTCTGCTGTCCCCTGGCCTCCTTGTCTTCTTCAGACATGCCAGGAACCTGGTAGCCTCTGAGCCCTCCTACACCCTCCTACGCCTTTCATGCCAAGCCATCTTTCAGGTTAAATAACCACCTTCATGGAATCCTTTTCTCTCCTCTCTGCCTCCAACTCTAGACTGGATGAGGTTTCCCTGTTGGCTCTGTGCATGCGTGCGTGCGTGCGTGCGTGCGTGCGTGCGTGTGTGTGTGTGTGTGTGTGTGTGTGTGTGTGTAGCCAGGACTGGGGATTGGCAAGTACTTTACCACTTGTGTCATGGCTCTGGCCCCTTTTTGAATAGGTTGTTTTCTAGGTAGGGTCAGGCCTGCTCTCCTCCTACTTGTATTTTCCCGTGTTGCTGGGAGTGACAGGCCACTGTGCCCAGCCATTACATTTCATCCATAGCTGGGCTAATAGGCACATACCACTTCACCTATCCATTAGTTGAGATGGAATCTCACTTTTAGGCCCCATCTGGCCTGGAACCTCCCGATTTCCACCTCCCATGTGTCATGTCTAGCATTACAGGCTTGGGCCACCGTACCCCGTAGGTTTCCCAGTTTGATGCTGTCCTGTGCAGGGAAGGAGAGGGGATGCTTCCGTCTCAGCACAGCTGTGATGATCCCATGATCAGTGAGAAGGTTGTCTCAAATGTGTCTACACGCAGTGGTTTCCGCACCCCCCAAAAACGATGGGTTGTGACTCCTTTGTTCACTTATCCATAGCAGTCAGTTACAGTGGCTGTGGGAAAAACAGATGATCAATAAATATGAAAAGAATGATGGAGCATTGAGAGCTAGTCTCATAGAGTAACCCAGACCCGTGGGATTTCCGGAGGAAGCGGACTGCTCACAGCCACCAGACCAGGAGCTCGGCCTCGGTGGCCATCGCCAGCCCGTCTACGCCGTCATCATTGGCAGAACCATCCTCTCCCTCTCTCTCTCTTCACTGCCTTTACAGTTGCCTGTAAATTATATTTTTGGTGGCTGTTAATAAAAATATAGGGCTGGGGAAAAAAAAAGACTTCTCCTAATAGAATTTTATTAAATGGCACTAGTTTAAAAATGTCTCGTAAAAAGTTAATTAATTTGGGATTTGGGGATGAAAGGCGTGATATAAATGTCAGTTATTATTATTACAATTTCAGCCTCATGCTTGGGCTCACGATTCAGCCCCTGATCTGGCGTCTTTTCCTCTCCCACAGACTGACATCTTAGCTGACATGCCGGAGGCACATTTGAGCTTTGAGATCCGACAAGGAATGGAGGGGCCTCTCCAGGTTAGGCTGCCCTGCCTGTTCATCAGGGATAAGGCCAGATCTTGAGAGCTGGCCTCGTTGTTGGGCCAAGAGATGTTGTGAGCAGGATGGTCCTGGCACTCTGGGGAGTTCCCAGCTGCCGTACCCCAGAATATCAAGGTCACAGGCTTTTCCCCGCCATACACTCTTGGGCTGCTGAAGCTTTTGGGGGTATCCAGCATAGCTGATTCTACCCGAACTCTCATTTTAGAGAGGGAAACTGAGGTTGAAGGGATAGAAGGAGTTTTGCCTAACCCAAGGTCATCTAGCAAGTTAATTAATTTATGGAAGAAAAAAAGGCAGCAAATGCAATTAGTAAAGTGGGGAGGTGGCTTTTATTAAAAAAAAAAAAAAAAAAAGGTTCAGACAAAAAGGTTGGTGGCAAGTCCAGAAACAGTTTTCTAAGGAAGCAGGGAGTCCTGGGAGTTCCTGAGAGTTTGTAGAAACACACGAAGCCCTTCATGCCTTCGAGATGCCCCATCTTCAGTCCCTGATGGCATTGCCATACGTAGAGGGAGGACCGCGGTCCTGACCCAGTGTGTAATTACCAACGTGAGGTGGGCAGCACGCTGTGTGCTAATCAACAGTGTGGCTGGGTTGGGTGGGGGAACTGTGTGCTTCAGCTCCCCAGTTTTTACAAGGGAGGTAGGAGAATACCCCTTGAGGATGGGTATGGTGGGACCAGGTGCATGGAGTGTGCATTTGTGTGTTGTCCCTGGCAATCGGCAAGCCAGGACCTCATGCCTTTGGATGAGTCCACAGAGGTGGCTGGTTGTCCTGGGACCCTCCCTGGATGCCTGGCAGGGGTATGCTCATTTTCAAAGACAGACAGATGCACCTGCTTCTTTCCTGCAGCCCATCCTGTTTGGGATGGGTCCTGCCTCCTGAGGAGCTTATGGCTACCTCCTCTTGCTTTCTCTGGGACCTAACTAAGCCCTTGTCTATTGTTTGGTTTAGTTCTGTGGTTCTGGGATTGAACTCAGAACCTCTCACTTGCTGAACAGTACTCTACTGTTTGACCCAGGTCCCCAGTACTTTTGCTTCTGGTTTTAGAAGTAGGGTCTCTAGTTAACTTTTATCTGAGGTTGGTTGTAGTCTTCAGTCCGCCTACCTCCACCCCCTTTAAGGATCTGGGATCACAGCTACTACGGCATGTTACTACTATGCTCAGCACCTGTGTTCCATTTCAAGAATTAGACGGCATATCTTCTCTCCCCTGCTGAGCAAAGGCTCACTGTCACCCAGCTGTGTCATCCACTGAAATCACACCTGAAGTCCAGGCCAGAAGGCAGGACATGGGAAGGGAGCAAAGAAGCAAGAGCATACTGTCTTGATAGAGAGCTTTTAAGCGAACCCTCCACTGGTTGGTTGGAATTTGGTTTCAGACAGATCTGAATAAGACAGTGAGTGGGTTCCTGCTTGAGGTAGGTACTTGATCCCAGACATCCTCTGTCTCCGCCTCTGAAGAGTGGAGACGGGAATTCCTCCACCTACTTCATCGCACTGCCACAAGCAGTGAGAGGTGGGTGGCCAAGTCCTTAGTGTGTGGCTGTATGGTGGCTGCTTGGGCACTCAGTAATCATGGAGCCCTGCACTTGACACCATGTAGACCTCCTTGGACAGCAAGTTCTAGACAGGGCTTAGCATACTAGATCCCTTCTACTACCTGTTTCCATAACCACATGCATTCACTTGAGCTCAATGGAGAGCTCAGGCCTATGGTTTCCAAGCTCAGCATGAGGCCGTTGTCAGAGCCCTGTGGCTCTGTGTCTCCCTGAGGCTAGTTCCCATCTTGACTGAGGCTTTGCATCAGCAGAATCCAGCAGACTTTAAGGAAGTATCATAACCCCTGGCCTCTCCAGCTGTTACAGCCTGTGTCTCCCAAACCTCCTCTTTATTGGAATCCAGTGAGCCTTTCTGCTGTGGGTCACATATACACTGCAGCCTCATAAATGGAGCCATGGAATGTTCACCACCTTTCTGCTGATGGCTGTATCACATCACACTGTATCATCACTGTCCAACACGAATCAGGGAGGAGTACACAAAACCTGACACCACAACTTCTCCCAGGCCGCCTCAGATTTGGGATTGGGCAGTTCTATGTATAGCCTCACCTAGTCAGAAGGAATGGCTGCCATTCTTACCTCTGAAGCACCCGCTTGGTGGTCTCTGCCTGGAAATCCAAGTTCTCACCTTTTCTGTGGAGTGCATCAGGACCCTAAAGAAGGCAACTGACACCCTGCACCTCACAGCTGTCCACTTGTAAGACCAGAGGCATGTGATCATGGGAATTAGAAGGTTCAAGAAGGATTCTGGAAGTCTCTCCTCCAAGATCCTGAAATTGAAATATTTTAAACCTACTGCCTTTAGTGGACTGAAAAGGTTACTTTGTCAGATCACCTGACTAGTCTGTGCCATCTGTGTATCTGAGTGCCTGTGTGTGCCAGCCATCATGCCTGGATCAGATGTACAAGGTGAGCACTGAGGCACCCCTGAACTCATGGCCAGTACAGAAGGCTGTGTTCTTCTGTGGATGTGGGGCATAACCAGGGCTCCAAAAGAAGGGTCAGAGCCTAGGTGGACTGTCTCTGCCCCTACCAGCCTGGCAGGCAAGCCTGCTGTTTCTCTATATTTGCACACTAGGAGGTTACTAGGGTGCCCCTCCCCCTGCTCCAGCAGGGGAGACTTGAGGGCAGTAGGGCTGTTGATCTCTCCCTATTTTTCAGCCTCCAAGAGGCAGAAATGAAGCTCAAATAGTGGCTTCCTGGTCTCCACCCACATGCTGTGATTGGATCAGACAGTGGTAGGGGAGACTCCAGGACAGAGCGAGAGGCCGCTCTGTGGTGGTGGATAGTGCCCAAGACAGTGCCTGGCTTTGGACTTCGAGGCTGGAACTTTCCTTCTTCCGTGTGGAGGGAGCTTCTGGGTATTAACAAATTGCTACGTATGCAGCTGTTTTGGATGGCTGGGCTCCAGAGCGCACATCCTGCACATGCCAATCAGTGGCACGATGGACATCTATGAGAAGAGAATTTTTCTTCCCATTCAGACCCCCTGTGGTCTGAGCTTAGGAGTCATTTGTACAACCACTCAAGGGTATTGGTTATATTCACAGCGGCTTCCTTCATATCCTCACTGCAGCCCCATTGGACTTGTGCCTCTGTTGTCCAGGGGCTCATTACCTGTCAGACTCTCTCCTCAGAGGAGAATACGTCTCTCCATGCTGAACCTTGAGCTGCCTCCTTCTGACTTCTGCCTCCAGGGGACTGTGCCTCTCTGGGCTCCCCTCTGCTTTCCTGCATGAAAGTCCCTCTACAGAGCCACCATACTGGCTGCCGCTGCCTGGGCAAATACTGCCCACCCACGTGTAAGTGTGTCATTGCCAATAATAGTGCAAGGCCTCTGAATGAGGGGCCTTTCTAGGATTATTTCCTGATTAATTAGGTCAGCATCTCCAAAATCAATTTCCAGTCAAGTCGAGCCATTCCCTGCCCAGCTGGGCTAGGGAGTTGACACAGAGGCAATTCGCTGGCCTATGTGAAGTGCATGCCCGACTCTACCTGGAAAGAAAGTCACGTTGTACATCTCTTCTGTGATTACCTCCACTTTTAATTTTATCTGCCCCCCCCTTCAAATCTTCCATTAAACCCCCGTAGATCCTGCTTCAAACAGGCAATTAGACTAACAACGTAATTATATCCCTCCATGCTAATTGTAACTGGTTTAGGGGGGAAAAACAAAGAGAAAGAGGCTTCAGAATCTCTGGAAACTAAGAATAGTGGTTATGATTCCCAGGTATTTTCTGTGCCTGGTTGAGGATGGGCTGGCATCTGTGTCTTTGTACCTTGACTTGGCCCGGACTGTCACTAGAACCACTCAGGTTTGTCTCCCCTCTCCTGAGCATGTGCCATGGCCCAGCCCTGGCCTGCCCCTGTCCCTGTCCTTCCATCATTTCTGGTTTCTCAGGCCCTCACTCTGCTTGTCTTTCTCTCCTTGTCTCTATCTTACTTCACCCCATTAGACCTCAGAGAAAAGAACTTGCAGGCTGGAAGCCAAAGCGTTCAGTCAGAGTGAGGGCTCTTCTTGTTCTTTCAAGTGTGCTGCTGTCTCCCCAACAACCCCAGAGAATGACTGGGAAGAATGGGCAAAACCAGAATCGGGCCCAGGTTTGAGCCTGATTTTGTTCAAGGATGCTGCTACCATTCTTAGGATTTGTGGGCCGTGCATGTCGAGATGGGTCCCTTGGTACACTGTCTTTTGGCTTCTCAAGCTTGGGGTTGGAGGAGAACCAAAGTTGTTCGGTGCCATTTTTCCTTGTTTCAGAGTTTTCTAGTTTGAGGATGATTGTAGTGGCAATAGCCATTCTAAAGCCTGGGAGGGAGCCAGACGATCATCTTTTGATGGAGATGCACTGATACCCTCACTTTCTTCCAGCCCCTGTCTTCAGGTCTACCTGGCACCCACCACGTTTGAACCACTGAGTCCAGATGTTCCTGTCCTGGGTTTGCCATCATCTGTGTAGACGGGGCATTTCATTAAAATTTCCATTAGCTATTTTTCTTTTTTAAAACCAGTGAGCAATTTATAGATTCATTAACTTTTTACTACACTTGTGAAACCAGGAAGAAGGGAAGAAAGGAAATGAAATAAAGCCCTTCAATAAGGGGACAAGAGCAGGATGGAGAGGGCTGGTTTGAGGAGCAATAGGAAGGGCTAAAGAGTATTCTAGAAGGTCTAAAGAGCATTCTAGAAGGATCCAGAACTGGAATATCCTGGCTAGGAAGGTGTATTCTCCTTGCCCCTCCTGTTACTCTCACCCTGGATCCATCTTTTTGTTCCAATCTACTGATTCTTTATTTTTCCTCACCAAGTTGGCTGTAGACCTTGTAATAACCATCTTTGAAGGAAGCTCAGCATGTCTAGGCAAACTCAGTGACTGAACATCAAGGTGCACTATGTAGCTCCCATTTGCTTTCCTTTTCAGTGTGTTAGATGACATGATGGTTGATGGCCTGGCCTTTGGGGCCAGATAAGCTCTGGTTTAAGTATTGGCCCTGTTGTTGACTAGTGCTGTGTGATTTAGAACACGTGCCTTGGCCAAGGTGAGTTTGTTTCTTTATCCATAAAAAGTTATCTTTATTGGCCCCGTGTCAGTGGCTCACACCTGTAATCCTCGCCACTTGGGAAGTTGAAATGGTTGGCATGCATGGTGGTTCGAGGGTCACTTGGATAAAAATGTTGAGAGACGCCTGTAATCCTAGCTACTCAGGAGGCTGAGATCTGAGGATCACGGTTCAAAGCCAGCCCGGGCAGGAGAGACCGTGAGACTCCTATCTCCAATAAACCACCAGAAAATCAGAAGTGGCACTGTAGCTCAAGTGGTAGAGCACTTGCCTTGAGCTGAAGAGCTGAGGGACAGCGCCCAGGCCCAGAGTTCAAGCCCCACAACCGACCAAAAAAAAAATGTTGAGAGACTCCTTCTCCGTGAAGAGTTGGAGGCAGTGGTGTGTGCCAGCTATCCTAGCTACATGAGAAGCTTAACATAAGGGGATTGTGCCCAGGCATGCACTTAGACAGAAAGTGAGACTCTGTCTCAAAACAGGACCAGCAAAAGTTAGGGATGGAGGGGTGCCTCGGCGGTAAGAATGCCTACCTGGCAAGCACAAGGCCCTGAGTTCAATCTCTAGTATTGTAAAACAAAATTTAACTAAAATTTATTAATTAGTCATGTATAACTTAGGACCTCTGGGAAGTCCCAGGAAAGTGATGCTATGGTTCTTTATCCCAGTTGTGTGGTGTAGAGAATGTCTTGTTCACCAGCTGTTTCCCCAGTTGTAAGGTGCATGAATAATCCCCTGAAATACTGGAATCCCTGAGAATACTAGTAATCAGACATAGCTAATAAGCCTTGTAGAGTCCTTGGCATATGATACTAGTATGTTAATACATACTAGTCCTCATCCGCAATCATGGTTACCACTACTTACAGTGTGAAGGCTCTATATCCAGGGGTTACTCTGTTAGAAATGGAGTAAAATAGAGATTTCCAGGCTGGGCATTGGTGGTTAATTCCTGTAGCCTAGCTACTCAGGTGGCTGAGATCCCAGTTCAAAGCCAGCCCAGGCAGCAAAGTCTGTGGGACTCTTATTTCCACAAGAGGAAATTGTAGCTTGAAGGTCTCCTAGAGGTCTGCTTGCTGGGTTATAGGTTTCCTGCTGGAACCTGAATACACTGGGAGTTGAACTGCCCAGTGATAGGTATGTACTTGGGTCTGCCCTTAGGGCAGACAGGAGATAGAACTTTTATAGTCACAGTTCTTTAGTCTAGAGGAAGTTGGAACCCTGGGCAGTCACCTTGCCCAATTCCTACCCTTCCAGATGGGAAGTATGAGTGTTTTAAAGTACAATGAGTTTCCCCTCAAACATGGTAATGATAGCAGAAGGGAAGTGAAGCAGGAAGGAGGAAAATACCATTCAATTTTGAATGGCGCAAGGCTACTGCTCTGGGGATTCTGTACATGCAGGCTGTGTAAACCTCACGCAAAGTTGTCTACGTGGTTTTGACTCTCTTCTTGTCATTGCAGATCAGCATGTGTGTTTCACGTAGCATTCCACCATTGCCCTCCCGTGTAAGCAGAGATTGGCTTACACTGTTGTGCATACTATAAAGAGCGCAGTGGACATCTTTGTACATGAAACCCTTTTCTTTTTCTGTATCACATTCATAGAATTTGTTCCCCAAAGTAAAATTATGGCATCAAAAGATAACAGGAGGGGCTGGGAAGGTGGCTCAGTGGTAGAGTGCTTGCCTTGCATGCATGAGGCCCTGGGTTTGATTCCTCAGCACCACATAAGCAAAAAGAAAAAAGCTGGAAGTGGTGCTGTGGCTCAAGTGGTAGAGCACTAGCCTTGAGCTGAAGAGCTGAGGGACAGCGCCCAGGCCCAGAGTTCAGGCCCCACGACCAGACCCCCCAAAAAATAAAACAAAAAAATCCAAGAAAAAAACATGAGTAAGTGAAGCAGTTGGGATGGAGTCAGGTTAGAAGTGGCATGAGGTGGCACTAGGGCACTAGGCAGCTCAGCTGCACAGCTGCTCAGGAGAGGCTTGTAGAAGGACCTGGGAAGAGATGTAGCAATCTGAGCCACATGCCACTTTTCATCTGGTATGGTACCTGGGGTGTTTTGTTTGTTCAATCGCTATGGACCAGACCATGAGCTGGTAGCTGGAATGTTCATTTTCATAACCAGGCTGGAAGCACATACTCAGTGCTTGTGATCATATCTCAGGCTGGGCCTGGCCCAGGAAGGACAAAGCTTGGACCATGAGAGGTGCTTACAGCTTGCATGCAGGCCCCTGTGAGCTGGTGCTATGTCTTCTCTTTCCAGGCCTTTATTTTCTATATGTGCAACAGTTCTTCTGGCTCAACAGCTGTGCACTGATGACGGTGTCCTGTGCATTGTACACTGAAGCCACCTGATGGCATTGGTGGTTACCTGGTACAGGGAGGTCAGTCCCTTTGGCAGTTCCTGAGAAACACACTATGTCTTCAACTGTCTCTTAACGCTGAAGTTGTAAGATCTTCTATAATTTCTCAGTTTGGGTTAATGTGCACATTTTCTATAGTTTTAGTGTAACATTTGCTATGTATTGATGTTGTGATAGGTTGACTTTCTTTGGTGATAATGAGGCTGGAACTCAGGGCCTCATACTTGCTTGGCAGGAACTTGACCACTTGACCCATGCCAAATGTTTTTGCTTTTTAGAAACTTTTTTTTGCCAGCCTGGGACTTGAACTCAGGACCTGGGTACTGTCCCTGAGCTTCTTTTGCTCAAGGCTAGTGCTCTACCACTTGAGCCACAGCATTACTTCTGGCTTTTTCTGAATAGTTTATTGGAAATAGAGTCTCATAGATTTTCCTGCCTGGGCTGGCTTCAAACCACAGTCTTCAGATCTCAGCCTCTTGAGTAACTTGGATTATAGTTGTGAGCCACTGGTGCTTGGGTAGTTTTTGTTGTTGTTTTTGTTGTTGTTTGTTTGTTTGTTTTTTAAGATAGGGTCTTTCACTTTTGCTGAGCCAACCTAGTACTGTGGTCCTCCTACCTCCACCTCCCAAATAGCTTGGATTACAAGTGTGCTTCACTGCTCCCAGCTGTAGATTGACTTCTGAAATGAATTTGAAAACTGGAGGCCTCGTAAGGATGATACATGTGGTGACAATAGGCACCACTTTCACAGGGCTTAGTATGTGACAGCCACCAGTAATTATATTCAATACACTGAGTTCACGAGAGAACAAGATACAGCATCTTGGAAAAGGAGAGAACTTGGCACTTCTCTTGGAAGACATGGGGCCGCTAGTCATGATGTAATTTTTGGACAAAGTGACCCACACCCCTGCTTCTTTTTTGGAAACCATGGTTTCTGCCTGGTGAAGAATTAAATGAAGTTGTAGACATACAACTCTTGTCAATCAAATGTATGTGGAACATAGGTAGAATATAGTATTCCTGCCTCACCCAGACTCAGACTTCCAGCATCCTGAGTCACCTTTCCCTTTAAGGATGGTGTACAGATGCATGTGTGCTTGACCATCTGGTGGGCACTGGGGAATCCAGAGGCATGGCCTCTGCCCCGGGAAGATGGATGGTCTAGCTGGGTAGACAGGCCATAAAAAGATGACTGAGTACCCAGCTGCTTGATCAATACTGTTTGAATGGCCCAGGCCATAAGTGCTTCAAGGTAACAGAGAGGGAGATGGCCCTGTGGCCTGGGGGAGGCAGCAATAGAGCCTTGAAGAAAGGAAATGACACTTTCTTTCTTCCCAGAATGTAGCTAAATCCAACTTTAGCAAGAGCCATGGCAGAGAGGTTCGTGGGGTTGGTCTGTGCCAGGATAGGGGGTGGGAAATGCTTTTGCTGTTTATGTTACTCTTTAAAAAAGCTACAGAGAGCTCGAGTGGGTCTGGAGAGGCTTGAAGGTAAAGTGTTCTCTAGACTCAGAGTGGCTGTTGCCAGCCCCACTGACATTAGACTGGGACCACAGGGCCTCTGCTTCTATCACTCTGGTCCAAGAATAAGAACTTCTGGAGGGTCCACCGGGTTCATAATTGGGGATAGCTATGTTCTGGGTATTCTGGTGATCTTATATGTTGAAGATGGTGATTGGATGGTTAGACTTCAGGGTTCCTTTAATCCCAGAGCCTGTGATCCTACCAGGTGGGTGCATCCAGGGGAAGGAGGCTGTACAGTACAGCCTCCCCCAAGCCACCTGTGAGGAAGAGAGAATCCTATGGGGAAGCTGACTCAGGTAGATCCTCAGGGGAGCTGTACAGGACAGCACCCAGTGCTTCTGGAGTTGCCTCTGTGAGCTGTCAGCCTTGTGTTCTACCAGGGCTCTGCCCCTTCCCATTTGCTGTTGTTTTATTATATGGGACTACATTTCCCAGGTGTCTTTGTTGTCTGGCCTTCAAGCAGGAAGATGGGACATGGCGAGGAAGGAAGAAGCCAAAATGTTTGTCCTCCCTTATTCTATGTTTCTTGGGGCCTTTTCTGTGTAGCTCCAGCACTCCCTTTTGGGAGTGGTCTTTGCCCTACTTTTACTTCTTGCTGGATAGCTGACTTTAGGTGATGCTCTTTCTTTGCTTTCTCTCTCCAGGCCCAGGTGTGGTAGCAGCAGTTTCCTTACATACTCTGCTACCTGGTCAGTGGCCTTTCTGCCCCCTCTGTAGCATCTCAGCTCCTTTATCACCCGTGTTCTCTGATCTCTATGTTAAATTGCCTCTACTTAAAAGACCTAGATGACTTTTCTGTTGTTGTTTCCTGGCCTAGCCTTGGAGACCTTAGCGAGTCTGACTTGTTGTCCCCACTCTGCAGAATCCCAGGGACGCCATAATGAATTCACACTACCAGATTTCTTTTTTCCCTCTCCCTCTGCAAAGAAAACAGAATTGTAGAATAATTTCAAAATAGTCTGGCTGTGCAGATTTCTCAGCAGGCGCCCATTGGGATGTGTAGAGTTACAATCTTCCCCTTCTTCCTGGGCCTCTCATTTTGTAGGAAAGTGGGTGACTTCTTCCTTTCCAACTGTGAGAGGAACTATTTTGATATTGAAAAAAAAATTCATGCAGTTGCTCTCCCCCCACCCTTTCCTCTCTCCCTTGTTTGCCCGGACTGTTGATCTTGTGATATATTTATAGAGATTGTGGTTGGCTGGTCAGGAGTTATTTTGCAGTAAGAATTCATAAGACTTCAACTTTGTGTGTGTGCACCAGACTTATTTCTTTAAAAACAAAAATAAAACAAAACAACTCATACTTAGAACATCTCATTTTTAATGATTTTTTTTCCTCTCACAACAAAAGTAAGCCCTGCCTTTTACTCATATATATATATATATATATTTTTTTTTTTCCTGTATATTTATTTTCTCTGGTCTTTTGCCTTTGATGTCTCTTTTTGCTCCCAAGTTTGAAAGACCATAGTTCCTTTGGGTGAGAATGTTTTTGCTGATGACAATGTGGTGACCTGAAAGGGGGTGCTTTGGGTGCCAGGGGACCTCAGTTTCTCCACCTGTACAAGGCAGGCTTTAGACTAGAGAGGCAGGCAGGCTGCACCCAGCTTTATCACATGCACCGCTGGCATTAGTGACTGATCACGCACTCTCTGGTTGGGCTCCAAAGTAGCCCCAGAGTCCTCTACTAACTGATTTGGATTTGCACTGGATATGAAATACATGTGCCATTCTGGGACCAGATGACTCCCTATACCCCATTCTCCACCACGCTTCTCCAAGTACTGGCAGTGCAGTTTCTTCATGTGTGAAGCCAGTTTACCAGCCTTTATGCCATGCCATCTGTATGCAGTGCAGACCTAGCCCTGGGTACTGCAGAGCCAAAGAACTGCTCGGGACAGCGGCCTGCCCTCAAAACTATGCAGTGGGCATGGCTGGAGGCAAGGGTACAGAAAGGCTAATGCTCCTGGTTGTGTTCATGTGTCCCTGGTGATCTAGGACTCATTATCAGTGTGGTCAGGGAAGACTTCCTGGAGGAGGCCAGCAGATAGCAGGAGCAAAGACAGGGAGTAGAATCAGCCCACTTCACAGCTAGGAAGATCCTCACCCTATCCTGGAAAATTTCTTTTTTTTTTTTGTCAGTCATGGGGCTTGAACTCTGGGCCTTAGCACTGTCCCTCAACTCTTCAGCTCAAGGCTAGTGCTCTACCACTTGAGCTACAGCGCCACTTCCGGTTTTCTGGTGGTTTATTGGAGATAAGAGTTTCATGGACTTTCCTGCCCTGGCTGGCTTTGAACCGCAATCCTCAGATCTCAGCCTCCTGAGATTACAGGTGTGAGCCACTAGCACAAAATTCTCTTAATTTATATATAAGGAATCGGAGGTACAAAGAGAAAAAAGAACTTTACCAATTCATAAGTGATCATTTTATTTTTTAGACTAACAAAAAAACTGTTTTTGAGACAGAGTAGTCTTGCTATATAGGCCAGTCTCAAACTCACAGTCCACCCGGGACCTCATGCTGGGATTACAAGCATGCCCCACCATGCCTGGCAGTTAATGATCATTTTATAGCTAGAGTTCACTACTGAGAAATGAGTTTAATAACAATAATTATTTGCGTAGGTGATACTTACACAGTATTTAATGTGTTCCAGGCACTATTCAGAGTCCTCTGTGGCTGTTTGAAACGGGCTTTAGTCCTCAGTAACCTTGCAAGGTCAGCACTGTTTCTGTCCCCATTTGACAGATGAGGAAACTGAGTCACCAAGGTTAAGTGACTTCCCTGGCTTGTGAGTGTTAGAACCAGGGTTGGAACCCAGCTCATCATCCTCCTGACTCTGCACTGAGAACTGTCATGGTAAATAAATCCTGGAAGAGCAAGCCTGGTAGAGAATTGTCTTTTGTGTACATGAATCTTACTTCCCATCATCCATCCATGCTATCTTAATGACATCATCTAGCCCTGTGACTCACTCAGTACTGAAGGCTTGGGCTGAGCATGTTAGACCTGAAACCATCACATCTGCTTATCAGCAGACCTGTGGTGGGGTGTCTTTTATTTTACATTGGAAGAAATGGAGGCTGCTAGGGGATGTGATTGGTTAGACTGACTTCGTGGCCTAGGCAGGATTTAAATCCAGGTCTGCCCACCTCCAACTGTCAGGGTTGGAAGGTATCTGAGAAGCTGTCAGTCCAGCGGCTTCATTGGGCAGATCGGTGAGCTGAGGGCTGTGGAGTGCAAGTGACAGGAAAGTTCTTCCCATTCTCTAGCTCTTGCTCCTTCCCAGAGAAACTACCTGTGTCACAGGGAGCTTAAGGCTTGGGTTCCTTGAAAGCACTGGGGGACACCTCTTTCCTACTTAACCTCATTTAAACTTACCTAAGGGGTAACTTCCAAATCTGGTCCCAACTCTTGGGATCGTTTCATGTGGAGTTTGCAGCCCTTTGTGTATTTGTAATAGATTTCATTTCCCAGGAAGCAAAAAAAAAAGATTTTCTTTTTTTATTTTAAATTTTATTTTATCACCACCCCCACTTCCTGCTGATCTGAAGTGAATATTTATCACATATTTAATGAGTAATCTGAGTCTTGGCTTGGTGAGACTGTACCAGGACATGGTTTATGGCTGATCTGGTTTTAACTCGCTCCAGGCGGTTTTCCCTGGAGTTTTCTGTAAAATCATAAACCTGGAGAGAGAATTTTTGTGGAATCCAGTCATGTGACTTGCTCTTTTGTAAATTGAGAGATTAACTGTGTGACTGTGAAGAACAGAGATGCTTTTCTTTTTCTTTTTTAAAAGAAAACAAACAGCGACCTTTCTGCAACCAGAGGAGCGTGGGTATGCTTTCTCATATGGGAAAAGTCACTTGCCAAGGTCACCTGCCAGCCTTGAGGCAGGGTGATCGAGAGCTGGAAAGGATGAGCTAAGAGCCAGAGCACCTGAGTTGGAGTCCTTTCTTTCTTGGCTGAGTTTTTACCAGATGGTCTTGTACCTAGCCCACCTCTGTGGCTTTACCTGGATATCAGGGATGGACACGTCCCCATCTTGTTCTGTAGTTGGGGACATGAGTGAGTAGAGTGGCACACGGCAGGTGGTCAGTGGACACTGGCCACTCCTGCATGCCAGTCTGGTCCCTGCTGGGGCTCTTCCTACTCTGTGAATGGGCCCAGCTGAAGCCATGGCAATGGGACGGCCCTGTTCCAATTACATGACTGATTAGCTAATGTCACCCCTACCACATGCTCCAGGAGCTAAGCCGAGTTCCTTCACCCTCATTTTACAGAGGAAGGGACTGGGGTAATCTGAGGTCATGGCTGGTAAGTGATAAGCCTTGTGCTCAGCTGATGTCCAGGGATGAGTATTCCTGTCTAGGCCGCTGGCCTCCTTCCCCATGTACGCCTGGAAAGCTCTCTGAGTGCTGGTCCTGAGAGAGGCAGCCTCAGCTCAACTTAGCTCAGACCCCCACTGGCCTTGCAGCCCCCCTACCCACATTCAGGACCACTGGTTCCGCTTCCGCCAGCAGCCCCTGTAAAGGCAGAATTCTGATTGTCTCCCTCCGTTCCCAAAGTTCCTTTTGTGTTGGAGAAAGCATAGATAGGGACTCCCATGCTATCTTTAAAACCCTTTTGTAAATATCGAACTATTTCAAGATGAAAAGTTTAGAAGCCATGGCAGCCCTGGGCCTGACCTGGGAAAGCCCTTATGCTTGAAAGCAATGCAGAACCTCTGCAACTGGGCCTGGAAGGGAAGCAGAATGAGCCACGAGCCAGTAGGGTGCCCTCTGGAGACTTGTGTGGACATGAGGTGGGGCCCAGGCCTGCACGCTGGGTCCTGGATCCCAGGTCCAATATAGCAGTGCTAGTCGTGTTTTCTGTTCCTTTCTGGCGATTCTCTCTTGTCCTGACTGTTCCTAGCAGAAGTTCCCAGTTTAGAGATGAATTCTGTGATTTCTCCTCTCTATCCTAGGAGTCCAAGTCTGTGCACAGAGGGGTTTCCAGCCCTTTGCATATGGTCTATTACTGGTGGGGACTTAATTAGGGGGAAAAATTCCTCCAGCAACCAACCTCTGACGTTCTCTAAGCATGTGCCATGTTCCAGCTTCGTGCTGAGTGTTTTCTTCATTTCCTCTCAGCTGATCCTGCTGCTCCCAAAAGTCAGCCTTGGAGCTTTCTCTGCTCCACTGCTTTCCAGACCATCCTCATTTCTTGGCTGGGAGATGGCAGGGGGCCAGGGAGCAATGGGTTCCCTGTCCCCATATTGCAGCCATTGGGTCCTTTGAGGGTATGAGGTGTCTGAGTCTGCCCAGAGCTTTAGACTCCCTCACCTGATTACAGGTACTGACTAATTACCAACTATTGCTACTGATGACTGGCAATGATAACAGTATTAAAAGAAGGATCCAAATTGTGTTATTTCTCATAGACAGCAAAAGAGCCCACCTGTATCTAGAGTCTCAGGAAACGGGCCCATGCTAACTCCATCCCAAGGAAACCTGAATTATTTCTTGACACTTGACTTAAGAAATTAAAAGGGCTTGGACAGTGGTGGATAAACATCATAGGCAAGAAAAAAGAAAAAGGAAGGAAGAAAGAGAAAAGAAAGAAGGAAGGAAAAGAAAAGGAGGGGCTGGGAAGGTGGCTCAGTGGTAGAGCGCTTGCCTTGCATGCCTAAGGCGCTGGGTTCGATTCCTCAGCACCACATAAGCAAAAACCACATAAGCAAAAAGAAAAAAAGCCGGAAGTGGCACTGTGGCTCAAGTGGTAGAGCGCTAGCCTTGAGCTGAAGAGCTGAGGGACAGCGCCCAGGCCCAGAGTTCAGGCCCCACGACTGGACCAAAAAAAAAAAAAAAAAAAGGAAAGGAAAGGAAGTAAGGAAGAAAAGAAGAAACTCACTCATTTCCTTTAGATTCCCCAGGTTGTTGGAAATATGGCTGATCAATAATGGTATCTCTGGGTCCTCCCTCAGAGAGCTGCTTGGACCTTGTTTAGTGATAATCTCATGGTCACACCATATAGATACAAATCAAACTTACTTTCTGCAAGGACTTGGGGTCTAACCTGGGGATCTAGCCAGGAACTCCTAGTGTCATCCCACTGAGTACTCCTCCAGAAGTAAAGGCCATCAGCAACAACCAAAGCCTGGCACAGACCAGGGACCTGGGCAAAATACTGCCCTCTTGTTGCCCTGTATCTGGAGAAGTTCTTCCTTTACCCATCCTGTCAGTTCCATTTCACTCTATGGAGTGCGAAAACAGTGCTGGGGCTCCCTGGTACAAAGCAACTTCTGTCAGGACACCCTCTTGACCCTCTAGTCTCCTTGGAACCCAGCTCTTTCTCTTCAGAGCACCAGTCTCAGTTGGTAATTACAGATGAATAGCTCAAATCACTAAGTCATCACTACTGTGGTGTCTGGTTCACAGTGGACACACACATACACACACACACACACACACACACACTGGTTCACAGTGGACACACACACACACACACACACACACACACACAAATTCAGGTCATTGAATAAAGCACTGTATTAGATTCATCTTACTGTGCCCAAAGGCCTTGCTCAGAATCACCGAGCAGTTCGAACCATACAAACATTGGCTGGAAAATGGCATACACCTATGACACTTGCTTATCTTTCTCCCTAGGATCTTCTCTGTAAGCCTGCACTGTCCCCTCAGGCCTGGGACCCAGGGCAGCCAGTGGCTTTGAGCAACCAGGATCAGTTGGGAAAGAAAACATAAGAAAATACTAAATTAAAAACCAAGTACCAGGCTGGGAAGGTGGCTCAGTGGTAGAGCACTTGCCTTGCATGCTCGAGGCCCTGGGTTTGATTCCTCAGCACCACATAAGAAAAAAGCCAGAAGTGGCGCTGTGGCTCAAGTGGTAGAGTGCTAGCCTTGAGCTGAAGAGCTGAGGGACAGCACCCAGGCCCAGAGTTCAGGCCCCACGACGGGACCCCCCCAAAAAAAAAAACCGAGTACCATGTGTTAGATCTTATTACTGCATAGGATCTATGAAGCATAGTCTAATTAGGGAATTTATAATAATAATAATATTTAGTTTCTGGGGAACAGTGTCTTCCTTTTCTCTTGAAATGCTATTGTTTAATGTTTGCCCAGTCACCCTTCATAGGAATTTTCAGAAAAACCTTGTGAATGGAAGTGGGCCTCAAGGCTTGGGTGGGTAGCATTGTTTGGGGTCACGTGCAGAGGACGTGGCCAGGAGTGTGGGGTGAGTGGGCATGTGCGCCCCACCACTCCGGACACCACTTTCTGCATCACCTTAGGCCAGTTCCTTGGCCCTTGGTACTGAGCAAGTTTATGTTCAGAACTGTGTAGCTAACTGCACTGTCTCCTCTTCAGAGTCATCGGGAGAAGCTAGCTGGCCAGATGCCCTGCATGGTACTGTGCCTATGGCTGATTGTCTCAGGTGTCCAAGAGATACAGCTTCATTTTTCTTGATGATAAGACTGAAGATTTTTGACACCTTCTTTGACTTTCTCTTAAATCTCACATCAGCAAGCCCTGTCATTTCTGCGAAGTCCTGTGAGAAGCTAGTCCTTTCTGTTACCATCCTTCATTGCTAGTGCCCCAGCTCCAGCCACCATGGCTCACCCGGACTACAGTAGATTCACCAGTGTGAACCCTGGCCTCCCGGACTGTTTCTAACAGCAGTCGTGGCTATTAGACTTTGCCAAAACCTTTTTGTATCTTCCTAAGAGTAAAAGTCAAGGTTTTTGAGAGGTCAACAAGGCCCTGCATGAACTGACTGCTTGCTACATCTCTGTCCTACCTCATTCACTCTGGTCGTTCATGGATACACTGGGCAGGCTCCTGCCCTGAGATCTGTGGCAGCCATTTACTCTTTCCAGACTTTACCTGGCTAGTCCCTCCCTACCAATGCCTACCCTGAACAACAGCTCCCACTTGTCCCCAGCATTTCTGACACTCCTACCTTTCTCTGTTCCCCATAGGACAGATTAAAGCTTGATTCATGTTTTACTTATGATAACTAGTGGCCTTGGCTCCCTCTACTTACATCTGATTGCCCCGAGGGCAGGTGTGTATTCCCACTGTGGACCAACCTGTTGCTTGCAGAATAGGCTCCATGAATGCTTCTTGAGTGCGCACGCGACTTCTGATTTGGGGTGTTTGTTTGTTTGTATGCGTGTCAGTACTGGGGCCTGGGTACTCTTCCTTGGCTTTTCATTTAAGGCTTTGTGCTCTACCACTTGAGCCACAGCTCCACTTAGGGATTTTGGGTGATTAATCGAAGATAAGGATCTCACAGACTTACTTGCCAGCGCTAGTTTTGAATGGCTGTCCTCAGAACTCAGCCTCTTGAGTAGGTAGGATTATAGCCATGAGCTAATGGCAGGTGACTTCTTATTTGAATCTTATGCTTCACTGGGAAAGACAGAAAAGTATATGTCTAATCTGGGTCATTGGAAAGATATATAATCAGTATGGCTTGAGATGTTTCGGAACCAGTGTCCTCCCTAAATATTAGGGGACATAGAAGCATCCCCTGGCCAGGTTGTGGGGCCCTGGCAGCTTTTCCAGCAGGCCTTCCACAGGCCTCCAGGTGGGTGCACATTTTTGTGGCCATCACCAAGGCTGCTTAGTTTCCTGCAAGGTTAGGTCTACCAGTTGGCAGAATTTAAAAGCAGGTGTTGATTTTTGGACTTTCATATATGAAGAATACATTTTTGACGTAATGTGCATTAGTACTCTTAAATGTAACATTAGTGTGAGTTGGTAAGATTGGTCAGCAGCAAGACTTTTACCGTGATGGGGCAGGCACAAGTCTTCCCTCTCTTGGGAGAAGCCTGGCACCAACACTGGAGCTTTGGAGTTGTTCCCCCAGTGGACACTACTGTTCATTTGGAGCCCAGCACAGTGCTTGACACATAGTAAGTTTCCAAGAAATATCTGCTAAGTGAAGGAATAGTTGGTTATAAAAGAGTAGTTATCTGTTGGGTATTGGTGGTGCCTGTAATCCTAGCTACTCAGGAGGCTGAGATGTGAGAATCATCATTTAAAGCAAACCAGGCAGAAAAGTCTGTGAGACTTATCTCCAGTTAATCAGCAAAAAGCTGGTAGCGAAGGTTTGGCTCAAGTGGTAGAGCACCAGCCTTGAGTGAAAAAGTCATGGGAGATTGCCCAGGTCCTGAGTTTACACCCTGGTATTGCTGTGAGCAAGTGCATGCGCGCAAACCCATGCACACACGCACGCACCCGCAAACCCACGCACGCACGCACACACAGAGAGCAGTTGATCTATTTCATCCCCAAGTAGAATTGCCAGTGTAGTCCATCTGGGTAATCTTACTTTCAATATTTTCCAAGAAATAATCCCAATGAACCGATTCAGCACAGTCCAGGAATCATGTCCTCAGTGCTACAGAGTTGGTGGAAAGTGCTGATGGCAGTATGCTAGCAGAGTTGGGAGAACAATGAACAGGGGCAAATTAAATCTAGTGGGGGAGGGGGAGCCATTCAATTCTCCCAGGAGGAAGTGATTTTCAAGTTGCTGTGGGGGAGGGCAAAGGCAAGATCCTAATTATACCACCACCAGGGAAATGCACTGAGCAGGGATTGTCCTGGAGCCATCTTGGACCTGCCCACTCCAAGATGGTGGTCCCTCCACCCTGAGAACTGGGGGGGTGTAGGGGAGATGGGGGAGTGGGGAATGACCACAAGGACCCCAGGTTGGTGAGGGCCTCTCAGCCTCTCTGAGCTAGAGCTCTGGGCTCTCTATCACAGAAAAGCATTTCATTCTTGGAGATCAGGCAGCTAGGACCCAAGGAACTGTTTTTTTCCTCCATTGTACAAGCATGACAAATCATTAATTTTTGATTGATTTGCTTAGAATTATGGGCGCCCCAGCATTCTTTCCGCTGCTGAACAGCTGTATAACAAATGAATATATCAGTGTGCACAAAAGATTGGAGATCTAAGAGAAGCAATTACATCGCCCCCCCTCCCCCACCCTGGCCCCTTCCAGGGCAATGAAGGGAGGAAATTTTTTCCAGAAATTCCTCAAGTGGCTTTAAGGAAAAAAAAAAAAAAAAAAAAGAAAAAAGAAAAAAAAAGAAAAGCTTTTTATAATTGAATTAAATCTTTATCTCTTTATCCATGGCAGCAGATTTCCAAACACACATCAGTTTCCCACATGCCTGAGGACTCCTCCATCCGGGAGGAATTTTTTTCATAAGAAAATTTCAACTTGTGAATTAAAACCAAAATGAAGAGAAAGGGAAAAAAATAGAGCAAATTCCATCCCTCCCTTTTTTTTGCCTTTTTTTTTTTTTTTTTTTTTGGTTGTTGCTATTCCTTTAAGATTTTGGAACTGTACCAATGCACTACATGTGACCTCCATAACTTTTAAATTAAGAATTTATGCTGGCTTGAAATTTATGAAATATTTCAGCATGAAAGAAAGCCTTTTTCCCTCAGGAAAATTGAGCAATAAATCACAGCACTGTGGATTTACTGCCCTAGAGCCAGCGAGAGATAGGATTTTTTTTTTTTTTTTGCTTCATTCTGAAAAAAAAAAAAATGTAATCATATAAGACAGCTTAGCTGCTGTCCTCCCACTCTCTAGAATTTTTAATTTCAGCTGTTTCTGCTTGGATTTATTTCCAATATTCCTGCTCGGCTTTTCAATTTCCTCAGTTATTAAATTTTAATTCAGTGCATTAGCATTTAAATTAAAAAAGGGTTTATTTTATCGAAATCGTTGGCCAGCCCCCATCCCGGAGCACACGAATTGCCTGTTTCTGCCATTTGCACAAAATGTGAAATGCAGCTAATGTCTTACAACTTACATTTGCACAAATTTAGAAATAAAATTTCTGGGTTTGGAATAATATTTTCTTTCCAAGAAAACCCTTAATAAGAGAATGGAAAAAGAACAACTTAACATTCATTTGGGGAGGGAAGAAGAGGGTGGAATGAAACTAAAAATAGCCTTGCCCAGGTCTTCTGGGAAACTGGTGACTAAGGAGTGGAAGGGGCTGGGACTGGTGGGGGGTGGGCAGCTGTGGTGAGGGGGCTGGAGGGCTTTGATTCCCTCAGCCAGATGACAGTGAGGAGAGTTTCCCATGGGCCCATTATTGGCCATAGAGGAGTCTGCTGAGGTGGGAAAGCTCAACACCAGGGCAGTGATGGAAAGAAGGAGAGGAGACCTACTTTAGCCCTGTGCCCACCCTGTTTTTACCTGCCGAGAGCCTTTGGTTAGGAAAGGAACCTTTCTGAGGCTCAGACTAAGACCCCCACACACAGCCAGGGAAAGAACACATTGAGTAGCCCCTTGTCCCTTGGCGGAAGATGACATTGACAGTAGCCACAGTGATGGTCACTGCTCACTCTGCTGTATTCTGGGCCACCCGTTGGAGAAGCTTGAGGCAGTGGTGGTCTGGTGGACCCGCGAGAGATGTCATGGGATTCTGGGTATTCCGAGTTGACTCTGTACCTTGGTCATCTGCTACCTATGCCCTTCTGTGTTTCTGTGCCTCAGTTTCCTGGGCCCAAGAAGCAGTGGTCCCTGTAACTGGGTCTGATACTGACAGTGGTGTTTACAGTTGTTAACACTGAGCCCACACTAAGTAGTTTTACATGTGTCACCTTTTATGTCTTCTCTAAGTCTTATGTGTGCCAGTCCTAAAAGCCATGAGTGTTGTGTGTTCTTTTGTTGGCACTTGGTGTATGGGATGTCTCCCACTGCCCCATCACCCATCCATCTTTGATCCACTCTCCATTATCCCTCCATCCATGCTCTATTCACCCTCTATCCACTCTTCATCCATTCCCAACCCACCTTCCATTCACCCTCTTTCATCCATCCACCTTCCATCCACCTTCCTTCCACCCTCCAACCTCCTCCATCCATTCTCCTTCCATCCTTCATCCACCCTCCATCCATTCCTCATCTACCTTCTATCCATCTGTCCACTCTCCATCCATCCATTCCCCATCCACCCTCCATCCATCTCCATCCATCCCCCCATCCACCCTTCATCCACCTTCATCCATTCCCCATCACCTCCATCCACCTCCATCCATCCATCCCCCCATCCACCCTTCATCCACCTTCATCCATTCCCCATCCACTCCCATCCATTTCCCATCCACCTCCATCCATTCCCCATCCACTTCCATCCACCCTCCATCCATCCTCTTTCTACCCTCCATCCATCCACCCTCCATCCACCCTCTATCCATCCTCTTTCCACCCTCCATTCACTCTCCTTTCATCTTCCATTTATCTTCCATTCCTCTTCTATCCTCCGTCTACCCTCCATCCTCCTTCCATCCCCCATCTATCCTCTCTCCACTCTCCATCCATCCTCCCTCCATCCTCAATCCTCCCTCAGTTCTCTCTCTATCCATGTAATGAGCTCACTTGGATCTCTTGAGGGTTGAAGTATTCCATTCCTGAAGAAGATGTCCTTTGGCAAAACCCAGATCTGGGCCTGTAGCTGTGGGACTTGGGATAAACAACTTAATCTTTGAGCTTCTGGATTTCCCTGTAAAGTATGTGGGGTGGGCACCTATGAGAAAGGTGAATGAGACAAGGCAGTGATGTCCTTAGTTCAGCACCTGGTGGGAAGTTGTGTGAGGGGCGTGAGTGTGGACACTCACTTGGGTGGAGAAGAGATGAGGGAGCGGTAGGGACTGTGGAGAACCAGGTATAACAGCCCTCACTGCTGGCCACTGGACAGCCTGGATGATCCGGTTTTTGAAGAAAAGCTGGAAGTCTGATCTTTGAGGGATGAAATCTCTTTATTTTTCTATATTCTGCTCTGTGTTCTGGTTTTACCAGTTTGCAATTTCTGGTAGACATACCCCAAAAGGTAGCTAGCTGCTGTTTGGACTTCAGATCCTCAGTCCTTCACCTGAAACCTTGAAAGCTGACAATCTTGGAAGCAAAAGCAGAACTTGTCCCGAAAGGAGGCAAGGCCTCTGCGTGACACATCCAGCATTTAACCTGCATGGGTTGGCCCACATGTATGCTTCACCCCAGAGATATCAGGGTGCCTGAGGACTTGAAGGTTCCGTATACCCTGCAGTGATATTTCTAAATGTGAGACATGCACTGAGTGGCCTTTGTAAACTCGGGAAAATTCTGAATTTGTAAACCCAGGTGCCAGAGTTTCAGACCCACGTTGCGCTGTAATTCCAGTGGCCTCACCGGCTGTATTTGAACCGGCTGGGGTTCTTAGCCACAGTGGAGGGTTTTGGTGTTGTTCCCTGGTCGGCAACCTACTTTGGCCTCTACATCTAAATCCTCATGACCTTGGGTATCTCTCATTTGTCCTCCTGAATTCAGGCTGCTCCCAGGGCCTTGGTCTCTCCATCAGAAACAGAATTTTATGATTTCTGAAATTTTCATTTGGTCAGTCTTATCATCCCCCTCCCACTTCAAATAAAAGAGATTAAGAATTGGCCCTCTCTTCCCTTCCAGCTCTTAGGGTTGGGGGGGGGGTAGTAGGGTGGAGACAGAACATTTTAACATAATAGGATTTTCCCCCTCCGGTTGGTAGGAATAAATCTGCAGCTACTGTTTTATTGGAAATCCCAGCTGAAAATAAAAGGGGTTCGATTCAATCTCAGTTATTTACTTCTTACCACACCCCCAGGGTGTGTGGTTGCTGGGTTTACCTTGGCAGTGGGTGCCTAGTTGGATTTAAAGGGCCAAGCAAATGGGATGGGACTGGGCTTGATGCCCTCTTGCCTCCCAGGGTGGAAGTGGATAGAATGTGTCTTCAGCCCTGGCTGATGGAGGTGTCTGGGTCTCTTTTGCAGGCTGACGGAGCCAGTACAGCTGGAAGGAAAAGCACTGCAAACAGGTACGTCCCCTCCAAGGCCCTGCAAAACAGCTGCCATTCCCTAGTCCTCTCACCCTAAAGGAACATGGGCTGGGCCAGCACTCTGCTGAAAGGGGCCATACAACCCTGGAGATACAAGGGCATGGGTGGCACTTTCCATGTGCCCTCTGTGGACACATGGTATCTAAAGATGACTCACTTCTAATCTGGCCTGTGGCCCCTCAAGTTGGGGTGAGTTTGAGGATGAAGCACAAGGCTGCTATATGAACTCCACAGGGGAGCCATTCTTGTCCTGGTGTGCAATAATTCCTCCTCCTCCATTTCCTCCTCCTCCTCCTCTTCTTCTTCCTCTTCTTCCTCCTCCTCATTTTCCTCCTCCTCCTCCTCCTCTTCCTCTTCCTCTCTTCTTCTTCTTCTTCTTCTTCATCTTTCTTTTTTTTTTTTTTTGGTGCCAGGACTAGTGCTTAAACTCTGGGCCTGGGCACTGTCTTTGAACTTTTCCACTCAAGGCTGGCACTCTTACCACTTGAGCCACAGCTCCATATTTGGCCTTTTGTAGGTTAATCCAATATAATGCACAGACTTTCCTGTCCAGGCTGTCTTCAAGCTGCAATCTTTAGATCTCAGCCTCCCGAGGATTATACGTGTGAGCCACTGGCCCCCTGCAGGGTTAAGGAATTCCTTAACCCATGTGTTAGCATCCTCAGTTGCTGTCTGAACCAGTCACAGCAAAGCAAGGCAGGAGACATTCCACTGAGTCAGACCTGGGTCCATCCTCAACCTTGAAGCTGGCAGGAGATAGAAGGGAGTGGAGCCCAGTGGCCTGCTGGGATGGCATTACTCCCAAAGAATGAAAAAGTCACCAGGTAGGCCCAAGCTGTGGGTATCCCTATGGGTGACACAAGTGGGCACGTGGTAACCTTAGTACTCATTTTGCTGCTGTCCCCTTGAGTAGGACAGAGCTGAAGCAATCATGTGACTCCTGTTGGGGCATTGAGGCAGGAAGAAGGCAAGGATGAGAGGCACATACATGAGACTCTGGATCAGTTGCTGGACTCAGACTCAGGCTGTGTGAATAATACACTTAAGTTTGCCCTTTTACCCCAAACACTAGTTCTCCAAGATACTCATAGATTTCTTTGGGGTACTATGACAATAATAGCCAAATAAATATCGAGGACAGTGGGAGAAACAAAGTCAAACTGGTTTCTTTGCTGCTGTGAGACTTTTCAGAGCCTTTAATATGCTAATGTGCATGCTCAGAGTACAAGAGAGACATAAATGTCCTGTTTCTCAAACATAATTAGCCACGGGCCCTTTTATTGTGATCCATCCTATCTAGTAAGTGTTCCTTGCAGTACCCTTTGGGAACCCTTGGCAAGTCGAATTTCTTTGGCTTTGTGTTTGAGAAATTCACCAAGGGAGCTTTTTGTAGGGTGGATTGGAGGCTGTGACCCCAGGTGGACAGCCCTTGTGACCCGTATGACCTCCTTGTAGTGCCTGGCAAATATTTTATGTTGGTCTCAGTGGCAATTTTTTTTCACTTTGCCAATGACAGGAAATTTTCTCTAAGTGACAGTAAATATGTATGTAAATGGCTATAGTCTGCTGACCCCAACCTAAACTGCCTCCTCCTACTTAACTGTCTTTGCCGTCACTGTCCTTTTCTCTGTCTTCTCACATCCCAGCCTGCCTGTGCTCCTTAGTTATTCCAGTGACCCATGAACCTGGTTTGCTGTCTCTTAGAGCACCAGCGCCAAAGGGCAAGAGCCATGTTTGTCTTGTGCACTGCTATGGCCTGGGCCTTGAGAGCACTCAAGAATACTGATAGGCTGAGGGAGAGGAGGGAAGGGTAGGGGCAGGGAATAAGGGCTAGAATGGAGAGAGAGAGAGTTCAGATTGGGAGGTGGCAGCCAGCTGGGGCCTTTGTTCCAGGTAGTGATGCTCATAGCACCTGCCCAGCGTCTTGTGCTTCTTGGACCCCTGGTAGTAGATGTGTGTGGTGCTGTGGCTCCCAGGGCAGTGGCCTCCTTCGACTGGTTAGTGGGTGGTACCTGGAAATGCCTGCTAGATGAGAATGTCAGAGCTAGAAGAGGCCCAGTAGATGAGCCTCCTCTTACTGTGTATGTTAGGAGCTTGAGGCCTTCAGGAGGAAAGGCCCTACACAGGGTCATCAGAAGAGTGAGAGGCTACCTTAGGCCACCTGCTAGGGCTGATGACTTCTCTACTCAGAGAGGCTATGCTCTAGGGAGGACCTGACCAGCCACTCCTCCCCTGCCTCTTTGTGCTTATCATGAGCTTACTGTGATAGACCCAGTGCTGTGGCCTCAGAAGGATTCAGTGCTAATTTATCCATCAGCAGACATGAGAGTACCTTCTGGATCCACAGCAGTAAACCAAGAAACAAAGTTCCACTCACCCACCCCCATCACCTTAGCTGGGCAGAGGTCCTGGTCCTCACTCTAACGCATTAACCCTTACCACCCAGCACTCTGCCTGGTCCTTGTAGCCAGATGATGCAGATTGGTTTCCCACAAGGCCAATGGCCACCTGAGGCTGTGAATTGATCACTACCATCCAAGGCTGCTGTCAGAAGTGGGGGAGAGAGAAGGATTGGCAATTGATTATTGATGCCTGCTTGGGAAGGGTAAGGTGGCATATATACCATTGCTTCCCTCTCTCTGACTACCCTGGGCTCTCTAACACATACACTCAGTGATTGAGACCCATAAAATACCAGGAAGGGTCAGCCCGCACCTTTGGGATGCGTGTGACTTGAGGTGTAAGGATGAAATTCCTATTATTAATGATTCTGATGTACTTGGTATATCAGTGTGTCATACTTAGTATGTCAGGCTCTGAACTGAGTGATTTACACAGATTTGTTAATTTATTTTTAACTTTTTATTGTTATTATAAAGGTGATATACAGAGGGATTACAGTTACATAAGTCAGGTAAAGTGTACATTTCTTTTTGGACAGTATTACCCCTTCTCTTGCTCTCTCCCGGTTTTTCCCTACTATCCCTACCCACAGTTGTAGAATTCATTTTCAACATAGTGCCCAGTGAGTACAGATTTATTTTGTTAGTTGTGTGTAGTCTTTCAAACAGCCTTGGGAGGAAGATGCTCATCTTAGCCTTGCCTTGTGAATGAGGATGCAGAGGGAAGAAGTTGATAAGTCTACAGTGGCCTGGTTGGAAGGAAGCAGGAAAGCAGGCTGTCAACCCAGGTCTTTATCCTGCAATGCCTTCCTGTCTCTCAGGGTGAAATGCTCTGTGAATCTGAGTCCAGATGGGGCCAGAATCTGGGCCTATCAAGGAAGGTTGAGTCCCTGAAGGAGCTCCTGGTAGAGTCCATCTTGAATCTGTGATTAGAACCAATAGCATCCTTTGAAAGATCACAGAATACATCACAGGATAGTGGCTCGGTGTTCTGAGGGGTAGATGACATGTTAGAGCATCAAGAGAACATTAGCTGTGGCCCTTGAACCCTGACTGAACCAGTTTCTACCTGGTGGTACTATATGTAGTGCATTAGAGCTCACTGTCTGTTTCCCATGGAGAAATGAGGGCCTTAAGGTCCAGCCACGTCCGAATGAAGCTAGAGGAGTGGGAGCAGAGCTGACCTTGAAGGACCCCTGCCCTCCCAGCTGTGGCACAGTGTGGTGTTACTGCACCAGGCTCTCTTTCATCCTCGCTTTTTCCTTTTTGGCCTGGAACACACAGTTTTGTTATTTCTCCAGAGGGCCTCTGGCTAAACCCCAAAACCAACAGCATAGGCTGCTCAGGAATTAGTGTTAAATTGAGGGGGACAAGGAGAGGTGGTGTTCTTGATCTTAAGAAACAACGAAATATGGTTTGCTTTACTTCCCTGTAACCCAACCTGGGTTGATTTTATAAGACCAGTGATCCGGCGCTCCAGGTTAATGCTGACCTGGTGTATGGGTTACAAATTATGTAGCCACTGGCAGCCAAACCTCACATATTCCAAAGGGCGGCAGGCCTTCCCTATGAAAAATCTGAAAGAAATGCAATTTTTGTCATGAAGTAAACTCAGTTACTGGCTTGCCATAATGAAGAATTATGCCCCTTTTTTTGGCCATGTGAATGTTTGCAGAGTGCAAGACTCAGAGTAATGTAATCTCCACCCTGGAGATTAGGAGACATGCTCTCAGATGCCTAACAAGGGCTCTGTAGACAGGAGAGCGGGGCAGAGGATGGCAAAACCAAAGCCCATTCATTCATTCCCAAAGTGTTTATTGAGTGCCTACTAAGTGCTGGGCCTGCCTTGGGTACTGAGGAGATAGCAGTGAACAAGAAGAGCTAGTGTTCAGGTGTGAGTGGAACAGATGGGCCAAGTGCATGAAATGTATGCTTGTCAGCTCTTACAAGTGCTGTGAATGAAAGAGCCAACAGGGAAATAGGCAGACCAGGAAGGGTGCTGCCTTTTTAAATGCATGGTCATTCCAAAAGGAAAAGCATCACTGATCACTGAATAAGATTTGTACCAAGTCCAGGATCTTCTGGGGGGAAGTGTACTCTAGGCAAAGAAAACAACAGGCACAAAGGTCCGGGGAGTTGGGCATGTCTGTTGCATTGGAGCAACAGCAGGGAGGTCAGTGTGGCTGCTTAGACCCTAGGAGATGTTTGAGCAGAGAGATGGCATGATATTTGGTTTTAAGTGGAGCATGCTGGGTACCAGGAGGGGACAAGACTTTAGAAAGAATGTCTCTGAGGGTTCAGGCCAGACAGGGTCTTAGGTTTAGAGGTTTAGAGGTGCGCTTAGAGGTGAGGGCCGGCTGTTCATTTTCAGATCTGTGAAACCTACATCCAGAAACATGCAGCCTCCTGCACCATCCTGGGGGTGGTCCCAGCTGCAACAGCCGGATCCCCACAACCCCACTCCTCCTGTCCCTTACACTCCTGCTTGGGCATTTTCTTCTCAGGTCCTCTGCCCATACTGAGGGCCACAAAACATCCCATAGGGCCAAAGAGCCCTCAATGCCTAGGTCCCAATCCTGGTGCTGCCCTCTGCCTGGTTGTGTGACTTTACCTTACTGAGTTTCCTCAACTATGGAACAGAAATGGTTATCAATACCACATCCACAGTGCTGTGGATCACCTGTGATTATCTGTCTATCTGTCTGTCTATAGTTTTATATATATATATATATACATACATATATGCATATATATGTATGTATATATATATGTATATCCTTAGCACAATAATCAATAAACATCTACTTTTATTAACCACTATGCTCAGTGGATCCCAGGTTCTAGGGCAGAATAGATGACAGTGGTGTCACACAGTTGATTTCTCGGTGAGCCTGGACCTAGGAGAAGAGGATGGACATGTTGCTGGTGTTTGTGGAATCAGGTGACTTGCACCTAGCTCCTTTGCTCCTTACCACAGTACTCTAAGGTGGTGACTGATGGTCCCTTCTTCAGAGAGAGTTGAAGACAAAACAGACGCCATCTAAATTGTAACAGTGGCTCGGGATCTGGCTGAGTCTAATCCTTTAAGCTCAGGTCTTCTGCCACATGTGTATGGCTTCATAGTCTTTTTTTTTTTTAAGAGATACTATTTATTGAATTAAATTGTATGTCCAATTTAAAACAAAACCTTTGCCTCAAATCTTCACAAAGCATGTTTTCACACAACCATATGGAAATAAAACAAGTTTCTATAAATCCTGATAGAGGTCCCCTTTCCTTCTATTATAACAAAATGAACTGGTTTTTTTTTTTTACAAGTTAAAACTATTATGTTTACCATGGTACAAAACACTAAAAATAAATGAAGCAAAAACCTATTATTTTGAAGGAGAAAGTTTGCCTTTTCCTTTTCTATTCTTGGCCCAGATTTTAATTCTTTCCAATAGAACCCAGACCTCCTGTTGTGAACCCCTTTCAGTCTCATCCAAAACTTGAAATTCTTCAATTGTTGCATTTGAAAAATCTGTTCACAGATGAGGTGGGCAATTCAGTCCATCCTTTTTCACTTCAAACCCCTCTTTGCCAAAATGGAACAGTGTAACACCAACATCTCCTCTATAATCTTCATCCGCGACACCAGCTCCTATATTTATAAAGTGTTTTGCAGCCAAGTCAGGACATGGAGCCACTCTTCTATAGCACTCAGAAGGAAGAGCTGTCTGAATTTCCATCTTCACAAGATCTTTCTCCACAGGTGGCATTGGGTAATCATAGGCACTGTACAGGTCATAGCCTGTGGTGTTCGAGGACCCCTGGATCAGAGCTGTGGCATGCTTGAGAGCAACACAAAGCGAAGCCCCATGCCACCCTCCTCAGCAGGCTGGAGGAGTTGGCTGCAGTCTCTTCTGAGCAGGATAGGGCCAAAGAGGGGAGAGAGAAGGGGAGATGATAAGACTGCGAGAGCTAGGTCTCATAATTAGTCTTGAAAGCATAATTCTTATTCAGCATACTGGTTTGTAGCAGTATAAAAGTGGGCCTGTGCTGGGCGCTGGTGGCTCATGCCTGTAATTGTAGCTACTCAGAAGGCTGAGGTCTGAGGATCATAGTTCAAAGTTCAAAGCCAGCCAGGGTAGGAGAGTCCATGAGACATCCATGAGACTCTTATCTCCAAATAACCACCGGAAAACTGGAAGAGGAGCTGTGGCACAAAATGGTAGAGTCCTATGCTAGCCTTGAGCAAAAGAGCTCAGGGACAGCGCCCAGGCCTCGAGTTCAAGCCCCATAACCAAAAAAAAATTAGTTCTGGACAGATACACAACTTGTTTGGGAATGGGATAATGGTCTTCACCATAGGTCTTAGCTTCTGTTCCTCATCCTGGAAATTGCATTTGACATCTTGCCATAAGTGTCCTCTCCCTGTCCAGAGTCTGGGCTAAGTTTGTCTACAAAACTCACCAAGTGCAGGTGGACGCTGAGAGCCCCAGGATTGTATCCCAAAGGGGCCAGCCACCTCTCTGATGAGCAGAGTTCAGTCTTAGCTTAATCAGTTACTGTTAAACCTAGATTGTGTGAATAGGGCAGTTTCTGGAACATTCAAACACAGCTTTAGGTTTATTCTCTAGAGATGGCTGCAGAAATGCAAGCCCCAAATCGACGTATATCAAAATGCATGGATCATTTTTGCAGACGTGTGCTTGAGCTTGGGGTGGTCTGGCATAGGGAATTGAGTGGGGTCTCTAGGGAGCAAACCTCTGCTCTCCCCTCCTCTACTGCCCCAAACCCAGCTGTTCTCTGTGAATACATGAAGTTGTCCCTGGACGCATGGAGTCAGTTGATAGCACAAAGAATCTTGCCTGGTCCTGAAGCATGGCCTTGAGAAGTTGCTAGAAAGACTGCAGTTGCAACTGCCTGGGTCCTTCATGACAAAGCCTTTGGTCTGAGAAAGCCACACCCCAATGTCCACCACTTCATAGCATCTCTGGCTCTGCTACTGGGAAAAGAAATGCTGGCAGCAGGTCTGAGATTCAGCCATGCTCCTTGCAGAGCATGACTGTTAAGAAGATCCTCACATTCCACACCTACCTTCTAGATCATTCCTGCCTGCCTGTCCTACAGAAGGCACTCTCACAGAGTGCTGCTGTCTGAGCTAGCTGTGCGTTGCACACCTGGTGATCACCCACAGACAGGTGGAAGAGAGGAGCCAGGTGTAATGGCAAATGGAAAAAGCTCATTGGATGGACTGTAGAACATCCACTGGCCACAAGGGTAGGGGGTAGAAAAGCAGTGGTCCTGTTAAGGGGTATCTTCCACACCCCCCTCCCCCCATTCCCGGGAGGAAGTGGCCAGGGAGCTGACATCAGGGAGGGACAAGAAGTGATAGTTGATAAGTCCAGCTGTGGCAGGAAGTGAGGTTGATGCTCAGGAGGGGGTTGGCCCTCTGCTTGTATGTCCCCCAAGAGGGTACTTTCCTCAGGGACCACCCACCTGCTCGGGTCTGCATGGGACCCATGTGTACCAGAAGGGAGTGATGAACAGAGGACATGGCCCTTTTTGAGGTCTCCACTCTTCACCTGTCTGTCAAAGGGATGCTGTCCTGTGTCTTCTGGTGCATGAATGAGGACACAAGCAGGTGACTCTTCAGAGAACAGGACATGTTGCTAATGGATCAGAATTACACCACAACATGAAGCCTTGTGTCTGCTTAAATGCTCTTATTCCCAATTCTATCCAGAGGTCGAGGGCCCAGGCCAGCTTCCCAGATCCACAGTACCATTGAAAATAGTCCCTGATTTAACCAGAGAGCCTCACCCAGCTGAGGGCTGGAGATGGGGTTACCTGACAGGGTTGCTGAAGAAGACTCTTGCTTCTCCCTTCCTTATGTTTCAATTAACCAGGAAGTTCACTCTTAGTATTTAAATCTTAATGCTGTCTCTCTGAACTCTAATATAACCCGGCACTGTCGCTGACTGACACTATGAATTGAGGAAAATTAAGTACCTCAGAATTATCTCAAAACTAATGATGTATTTATGCATTGTAGGTTATTTTGAGTTCCTAGACTGTTAAAGAGTTGTTTAATAGGTTAATAGTTTTAATCTATTAATCTAATCTTTTCTACTTGACTATGTATTAAAATATATCAGTGATGTATGACAGGGTGGGAAGTGCAGACAGTTTGGAAGATTTGGAAGGGACAGTAATGATGTGAGGATTGAAAACTTGGGTGGAGTGGTGTAAGCACAGACTCCAGCCTCATTCACTGCTGCTCTGACCTGTGGTCTCGCTTGAGGTTCTCTCTTTGCTTTCCCAGGCAAGTTGCAAAGATGCTACCTAGAAAGGTAGCATTATGAGTTCCTTCCACAGGCAAGGACCTATCACATCCAGCAGCCACCTGAGCAGACTTGAGAGAGAAGGGGAGGTTAATGGCAGGCACAGAGCCCAAACATTCTTGTCTGTGGAGATCAGGCCCTTCATTCTGTACTCCACCCATCCCACCCCGTGTGGCTGTTGAAAGGGACTAGCAAATGCCTAATCCTGTCTGGAAACTATGGAGAAGGGTAATACAGTCTCTATGTCTTGGAGCTCATGATGTTAGTCATTCATTGAACAGGTATTTTTTGCCATTATTTCTTCTTTGGAGAAGGGGAGGAAGAACTTCCCAGTGGGTTAAAATGCAGGCATTGGCATCAGGCAAACCTGGTAGAACCCACTTCTATCACTAGGCTCGGAGATCACAAAAATATGTCTCAGTTTTTTCCAGCCCTGCTTTTCTTATCTGTAAAGCAAAAAGCCTTGCAGAAAAGGCTCCTCCATACCAGCCACAGGTGGCCGTAGGGGTGAGGGAGGGTTTGTGAGGTTCTCGGCATCTTGACAAGCGGACTTGACAGGATCTGCTGGTAGGTTCATTACCAGGAATGAGAAAGAGAAGGAAAGGCCGGGCACTGGTGGCTCACGCCTGTAATCCTAGCTACTCAGGAGGCTGAGATCTGAGGATCGCGGTTCAAAGCCAGCCCGGGCAGGAGAGACGGTGAGACTCCTATCTCCAATAAACCACCAGAAAACCGGAAGTGGCGCTGTAGCTCAAGTGGTAGAGCACTCGCCTTGAGCTGAAGAGCTGAGGGACAGCACCCAGGCCCAGAGTTCAAGCCCCACGACCGACAAAAAAAAAAAAAAAAAAAAGAGAGAGAAAGAGAAAGAACAGCCATGTATCAATTCAGAGTCTGGCTTGGAGGAGGAGCTGGAGGCTGGGATTGCTGTTAACCAGAATGGGGAAGACTGCAGTTATTTATCATGTTGTCTTGGACCATCAGGCTTCATGGAAAGAGAACTGGGCTGGGAGGCAGAACTGTTTTCCTGTTTAGGGGGAGAGAGATAGCAGCTGCCCAGCTTGCCCTTGTTAAATTTGTGGTGCCTTTTAGGCTCCCTGAGAGGGGGTGTACAGCAGTTGGATGTTCATGCTGCTCTGAAATCCGGGGCCAACTCCAAGCTAGGCATGTTGAGATTCATCATTACATAGTTAATATTTCAAACTACCTTATAGGATTCCCAAGGAGGTGACCATGGATAAACAGAAGAGGTTCTAGAACTGACTCTTGGGGCCTATCCATGTGAGAGAGTTAGGGGCACACAGGTGGGTCCAGCACATGACCAGGAGAAGCCAGACGGTGGAGGCCCCCAGGTGAGCACAGGTGCAGCAAGAAAGGATGGAAGGGAGAGAGGAGGCTTTGTTAAAGACTGTGGATGGCGGATACATTGACTGGAGCCCGGGAAGAGACCATTGGATTGAACAGCACCGTGGTCACGGGGGCTTCAGAAGAGCAGCTCTGGTGATGGAGTGGAGCCAACAGCTTCATCAAGGCTTCATGTGGCCATGAGAGGGAGTACTGACACCCGCCAGTAGGTGGCGGTAGTAGGCGGTCTGCACTCAGATCGTTGGTGGGTGGGCAGATGAGTAGAGTGGCAGAGAACTTGGTCCTGGTGGGTACTGCAGTCAGGCTGGGCTGTGCACCTGTTTGTGACACACACACGCACACACACACACACACACACACACACACACACACACATACACACACACACACACACACACACACACACACACACACACACCCTGCCCCACATCCATGCATTTGTGTTTCTAAGCTCAGCTTGCTTAGCCAACTCTCCTCCCTAAAGAGGAAAATGTTTTTGTGAAGATTCCTTCCGGAAGGAGTTAAGCAAGGTGATATTTGCACATTGCAAAGAGCTTTGGTTGTTTCAGGTGGGGAGGTAGCAGGGTAAATGGCACCTCTGGGGGAAGTGGAGACTGGGTACAAGTCTTACCACTGGTCGGGCTTTAGATGTCAACTTCTAACTCATTGTGCAGATGTGAGTCCTAGAAACTGGGTGGGATAGCAACAAGTTGTTGACCCATCTACTCAAGAGGCTGGAGGATCAATTGAGCCCAGAAGTTTGAGACCAGCCTGAACAACAACAACAAACAAAAAGATTGAAAACTGAAATGTAGGATGGTGAGCCCAGGGAATCAGTTGCTTAAACAGAACTGAAGTCAACTCAAGGTGCTAAAGATCAACATAGGTACTCTAACTTGGTAGAACTTCCAGTGCCAGAATTTTTTTTGGTAGGACACTGTAGATATTACGCATTTAAAACAGTGCTGTCTGACTTTTGTGCACTTCAGCCATTGCTGAGTTACTTGATTGTATTGCCTTAGGCTGTGGGGTTTAGGGGTAATGGTACCAGCGCAGGAGCAGAGTTGTTTACAGACTAAGCTCATCCCTCAAGGTTGTGTGGCTTCAGACTTCTGGTTGACATCACGTACGTGTGTGTGTGTGTGTGTGTGTGTGTGTGTGTGTGTGTGTGCGTGTGCACGCATGTATGTGTGTGTGTGTGTGTGTGTGTGTGTGTGTGTAGTTGCTGTTAGGCATTGTGTTAGGGCTGGGGATGCAGAGGTAAACAGACACAGGCTGTGTTCTGTGCTTTGGTTCCCCATCTGGTCACAGGGCTCTTTGAACACCAGGTTTGATGGGGTAAGTACCAATGTTAGAACAGTTAGGTAAGAGTCAGAGGAAGAGATTTCTGAAACAGCCAGAGTGCCAGGCAGAATCCCTGGCACATTACAGTGGCCACATACAAATGTGGAGGTGAGCAGCCCTGGCTTACAAACTTCCCTGCTTTGGAGCCATTTCTTCACATTCCATCTTTTATATTGCATTAGTTTCCTGTTGCTGCTATAACAAGTTAGACTACCCATTCTTAATGTTACTTTCCATGGTTCTATATTTATGGTCCAGAACTAGGGAAATTCAGAAATATACATTTTCTAAGCTTTGAATTTCTTCCTCAGGACGTGAATCGCCCCTTTGTCCCGTGTCCACACAGCAGGTGACGCCTGCCTCTTGTTATGTAATGGGGGCTCGGATCTCATATCAGTGCTTGTGTTTGATTGGCATTTAGTTTACTTAATAGAGGTCTGAGGCACAAGAGGGCATGATACATGGGAGGCGAAGTAACTAGCGCTGTGTGGCCATGCCTCAGGGCAGGTATAGGGCTTGGTACTGCCCACAGTCTCAAGCAGGAGGCATGTCCCCTGCAGAGAAGAGGGAACTGGCACGCTGTAGATTTTGGGTGTCTGGAGCCAACAGAAGTTTATTCTGGGCCAGAAATCTGAAATCAAGGTGTTAGCAGAGCTTTACTCCCTCTGGAGACCTTTAGGGAAAAATGCTTTTTCTTTCTTTTGTCTTTCTCCTGGGAGCTGACAGTATTTCTTGACTTGTGGCCCCATCACTCTAGTCTCTACCTCACACAGCCTCCTCTTCCCAGTGCCACTTCCTCTTCTTTCTTTCTCAGTGGCCCTTTATCTTACAACGATACTTGTGACTACATGTAGGTCCTGCCCAGATAACCCAAGGTTAAACTCAATTCCCATCCTCCTCAGTCACGTTTGTCAACACCTCTTTTCCAAATAAGGTCACCTTCACAGATTAGGACAGATTAGGACATGAACTTGCCTTGAAGTGATAGAAATAATCACTCCACTACTTTTGTTGTAGTTTTTGTGGTTGTTTTTGGTGTTAGTACTGGGGCTTGAACTCACAATCTGTGCACTGTCCCTACATTTTTAAAATATTTTTCTTTCCTCTTCAAGCCTTTTGCTCTACCACTTGAGCCACAGAACCACTTTTGGCTTTTTTATTGTTATTGGTGGTGATGATGAGGCTTGAACTCGGGGCCTGGGCACTGCCCCTGAGTTCTTTTTGCTCAAGGCTAGCACTCTAGCACTTTGAGCCACAGGCCATGTCCAGTTTTCTGGTTGGAGAGAAGAGTCTCACAGACTTTCCTGCTTGGGCTGGCTTTGAACCTTGATCTTCAGATCTCAGCCCCCTGAGTAGTTAGGTACCCAGACTAATCACTTTCCTACAGGGAGGATAAAGCTTAAATGCATATATGTCAGGGGAAAGCAAAGCCATACTTGCTGAAGATGGATGGAATGGGGTTTAGAGCCTTATTCAACCCTATCCAACCTATCCCAGCATCTTCAATGTCCCCTAGCCATTGCTGTGGAACCCCTGGTTCTTCGGGGAACATACATTGAGAACCATTACCTCTTAGCTCTTAGCACCTCCCATTTAGTCCAGCTTCTCTCCAGACACATGGGCTGAGGCAGTAACTGCTGACCATAGATAGCAGGTACTTAGTGAAAAGCATCCTTTTAGTGCCTGACTTTGGATTTTATGTTGAAGTGTGACTTGGGTTAAATATAAAATTCATAACGTATCTTGAGCAACTATTTTGTAGTTATCTATATATAAATCTATTTTACAGTGCCACAAATAGAATAGATTATGGAGTGTCAGCATGTAGATAGATTCGGAGAGCTTTTTCACTAATATACCTAATGATTCGTGCTGAGAATATCCAAGGGCTCTACTGTACATTTAAATGGATATAATTAAAATAATGAGCTCTATTTTAAAAAATGATATATGAAAAAAATTTTTAAAGAAGTTAGAAGGAGCTGCACCACTAATTCAAAGTGATATAAGTACTTCTACGATTCCATTGTTATTAGGACACCTAATTAAATGTGGAGCATGTGAGAAAAAAAGCAACGTTTGGGCTTGTAAATTGTAAGCGTAGAAGTCGAGAGAAGAGGAGGAAGTTGTCTGTGCCGTTGGCACTGTAGGGCTCCAGGTTGTCACGGTTGGGGGGTGGATGGGTATGTGTCATTGTGTCCACCACTGCGGGCATAGCTGGGGCGCTTTTGTGGCTCCTGTCTGCTGTGGGCTGAGGAAGGGGTTGGCCGGTCCCTTGTCTACAGCTGTATTTCCCAGTGTGATCAAGCATTTATGTGGCATGCAGGATATGGACAGAACCACGGAGTCCGTCTTCCCTTAGAAGGCCCTTCTATTCCTCACTCCTAAACCCAGGAGACCCTGAAGCCGGTAGGTCAGTGGAAAAGATGGGGAGTCAGGAGATGTGGCTGGAGACCTGACTTTGCTCCAGGCTCTGTCTTTACAGAATCCTCCCTTATAGTGTATTATGCCCAGCCCTGTTGTTTGACTGTCCATTCTGTCCATCTTGAGGATCCACTCTGCCTTCCTGGTGACCCCTTAAGCTTAAGTTACAATATACACTGACCAGGAAGCAGAGACTTTTTTTGGTGATATTAGAGTTTGAACTTAGGACCCCACACTTGGTAGGCAAGTGCTCGGCCAGTTAAGTTGGACCACAGTCCACATGTGGAGCATACAATTCGGTGAGATAGTTTTACCTAGCAGCCAGGGATGCAGAGGAAATAGAACGAGGTGATGAGCTAGAAGCTGGATGGAGAGGTCTGAAAGGTGCCTAGTGTGCTGAGATTACTTCATTAGTACGCCCTGGGAGGACATCTGTAAGAGTCACCTGTGTGAGGTGAACGTGACACTTACTGAGGACATCTAACTCTCACTCTAGCAAGTTGGGAAGGCGTCCTGGCAGTGAAGAGGACGCTATGGCATTGTCATAGGAGCGGCTGCCATTTATGGAAATCCACTTCCTGCCAGCTCCCTGCCTGGGCTCCTTATTGGCATCATTTCCCATCCACAGCCAGGCTGTGATATTCCTGTATCAGACTAGGACAGCGATGCTCAGAGAGAGGTGTTAGCCCAAGGTCGCAGGGTTTACAGATGAGTTCCAGCCTGACTCCAGAGGGCTTCCTGTCCATCATGGTATCCAGTAAGGTCCTTGTAAGCAGGGAGGGACAGCAAGTCAGTTCTTGTGGGATGGCAAAGGCTGAACTTCAGCTTCTACCACCTCCCCAAGCTTTCAGCACAAGTGTCCTGGGAGTGAAGAAAGCCAGAGTTCTGGGCGGTGAGCGCTCTGCCCTCTCCTGCCCCATGTCTGTACTCAGAAACCTCCAAGTGTCGCTCTTCAACAGCAGCAGTTTTCATGTCCATACACAGACTTCATTGCCAGCCTGGCTATTCACTGTGTCCCATGAGCAACTCTTGACATGGTCCTCACTCCCGCATAGGCATCTGTCCTGTGGTGGAGCTGAGATCATGGTTGATTCACGGCCTGTGCTCGAACATCTGTGCTGCACAAAGCTCCTTCCTCTACATCCTCCCCTTTCTGTTTGCATCCTCTGATTTTATTAGTCTGTGTCATCTGCTCGCCATCAGCGGCCTGCTTTGGCTGTGGGCTTCTCTGGAGCAGTGGAGAGGACTAGATGTGGTTGGAGCATCCTCCCTGGGCCTGAATGGAGACTCGATTTCAGGGGAGTGCTCCCTCTGCTTCCCCTTCTCAGAAGCACCTCTTAGGGTGACAGTTTGCCAGCTGGAAGGATGTGAGACCTGTGGATGTTGGGAGTCACATTGAAAGAAGAGCAGCTCAGGCAAGGCTGTTAGGGCCTTGGCTTTATGCTTTTCTTGCTACTGTTCTTGGAGGTGGGGGATTGGGGCCTGGGCAAGTCACAATCCTTCTGTAGGCCTCAATGTCCCCTTCATAATGGAAGATTCATGACAGTCCTTTCCAGCCCAGGATTGCCCTTAGAATATAAGGAGTTCTCCAATGTATAAAAAGCTACCCTCTGTCCCAAAGCTGATTCCATGACATCTCAACTAAGGTGAACTTTGGGACAGGAGTCCCCCCATCTCTTCCTTCCCTGAGGAGCAGGGAAGGGCGTGGATGTGATCTCCAAGCCCTGTCTACTGATGAAGGTGGAGAGGAACACAAACACCTGGCATTTGGCATCTTATTTGTGTCCTTACCACTCAGAGACCATCTGCCAGCCTGACTCCAGCTTGACCTGGGAGCCTGCTAGAACTGCAGTCGAAAACAGAGGCATGGCCAGGCACCAGTGGCTCATGCCTATAATCCTAGCTACTCAGGGGGCTGAGATCTCAGGATCACGGTTTGAAGACAGCCAAGGGCAGGAAAGTCTGTGAGACTCTTAATCTCCAATAAACTACTCAGAAAAAGGCAGAAGTAATGCTGTGTGGCTTGGGTGGTAGAGCATTTGCCTTGAGCACAGAGAGGCTCAGAGACAGAAGGGTAGAAGCTGCAGTTGCCCCAGCTGTAAAATGCTAGCCCAGAGATTTTCAAAGTGTGTTCCTTGGGACCCTAGGACTCCTAGGGGAGTGTTGGGCCCACCGTGGGGGCCGTGTGAGAGGCTGAGCAGCCAGGGCCCCTCCACTTACTCTGCACACAGCCTTGCCTGTCTCAGGGGTGCCATGGCTGCCGGGATCTTCTGATGGTTTGGGTGCACGTATGGGGGGTCCACTGTGAGCTGACTCCTTTTCTTTCCCAGGGAGCGCTTGAAGCGCAGCCAGAAGAGCTCCAAGGTGGAGGGCCCGGAGCCGGGGCCGGCCGAGGCTTCGCTGAGTGCCGAGCAGGGGACGATGACGGAGGTGAAGGTGAAGACAGAGCTACCTGATGACTACATCCAGGAGGTGATCTGGCAGGGCGAGGCCAAGGAGGAGAAGAAGGCCGTCAGCAAGGATGGGACCGGCGATGTACCTGCAGAGATCTGTGTGGTGATCGGCGGGGTCCGCAACCAGCAGACCCTTGGTGAGTGCTTCATGAGGGTCGGGGCTGGAGCCAGGGTGGGAGTAGAGGCCAGAGTCGGGGAAGCAGGGCTAGTATCTGCACCCCTCCCTGGCTGAGAGCCTTCAGGGACTCCCCTCTGCCTCCAGGGGAAGATGGATGCTCCAAGAGAGGCCTTTGATGGTCCACTTCTAGCCTGGAGACTTGGTCTCTTTGTGCCTGATAGAGAAAGACTCCATGCATGAAGTCTTGTGTCAGGCAGATGCTTGGAACCTTCTGTAGATGCGAGGAACTCCTCACACCTGAGGGTTTCCCGACCCTGAGGGGTGAGCAGCACAACCCTTATCATTTAGTCCCCAGTGCCTGCCTACCTACCTTTCTCCGTCCTCAGTTTGTCTGGGGGCTGGTGCGGGCAGCACTTTCTGTGAGCTGACCAAGTATCAAGAGACAGTAACTGACAAGCTGGTGCCTTCCCCTGCCTGGTGGAACTTGGGGAAACCCCGCTGTTTAGCAGTAATTTCGCCATTAGCTCCCCTTCCCCCTGGAGCATCCCCATTGGTGATCCCTGCACTCCTGCCTGCTTCCCAGGCTCAGATTGCCACAAGCTCCCACAAATATGCTTCATTTGTGTAAGGAGAGAGGAGCCAATGGGACAGGTGGTGGGGACCGGGTCCAGTTGGAACCCTGGACCCCACGTGCGGAGAGCGGCTGCTCTTCATTGCCACGTCAGTGGTTGCTTAGTGGGGAATCCCGGCTCGGTACTGCCAGATCTCTGCCCAGATCCTGTGCCAGATGTGAACGTTTTGATGTGAATTCTTTGGCTTTGAAAGCTGGCGATACAATTCTGCTTTTGAAATCTGCCAAACACAACATATTGGTGGGTCAGAGTCGTTCCAGGGGCCACAACTTTGCAACCTCTTCCCTCTGAACTGAAACCAGCACTTCTCAGGCTGGTCCTGAGGCCCTGCCTGGGCTTGCCCCAGACTTCTGCTTCCATCCATGCCCTCCTCCATATTTCTTTCCCTTGCTCCATATGTTCTCAAGAGTACTGGGGACACTCTAGCCCCATCCATCACTGCCTACCCTTCCTAGTCCAGCTCTGGCCACCTCCTTCTCAGCATTTCCTTGTGTATAGCTCCCAAGACTTCATGTGTCTCTCTCCACAAGTTCAGATTCAAAGACAATTGCATTTTCTTCCCAGCTGACGGGAACCATCCGCAGGCTCCCCTCCCAACTGTGTGTGTGTGTGTGTGTGTGTGTGTGTGTGTGTGTGTGTGTGTGTGTGTGTGTGTGTGTGTGTGTGTCTGTTGTCTCTCTGTCTGTCTGTCTCGTGTGTAGTGTGGTGTTGTGTCCCATCCATTGGTCCATCTGTCTATGTTATTAACTTGGCACAAGATGCTAACAACCATGCTTTGTGTCTCCCCATCTGATATGCCCTGGCCTTCCCCTGACTGCAAGGAAGCCATGGCAACATCAGAACATACCCTTGGGACCAACTCCTCCATCTCTAGAGCCAAGGACAGGGCATCAGCATCCTCCATACCCTGTTTCTTGTTTGGGAGGCCAGGCTTCTCATGCCAGTATAGCCTGCTTCTCCTGGACTTTGCTCATGGTCTTCCCTCTCCCAAGAATTCCTTTGATCATTTCCAGAATCCACTCACTCCTTCAAGGACAACTCCAGTGCTACCTCCTCCCAGAATTCTTCTCTGATCTGCCCTGGTCTGAAGCTCTCTTTCCACCCTCCTTGGGCACTTTCCACTATTTCTAGATAGAGACCCTGACTGTGCCTGTCTCAGCCATCAGATTAGTAGTTCCTAGAAATGGGAACTTCACTATCTGTCTGATTTTGGTCTCCTATCCCATCATACCACCTCCTGTCCTCACAGGACCATAGCAAGGGCCTGGCTTCTGGGAAGTGATGCTGAAAAACAGTCAGGATGGGGCTAGTGATGGCTGCAGTAACAGAAGATCCTAAAATAACAAGATCTTGGTAGTTCCAAATGCCGATGGTCACAATGTCATGGAGGATGCAGCATGCTCAGTACTGCACTCAGTACATCGGTACAGGATGCTACTATTAGTGGTGTCAGTAAAGTACCTCTTCGTTGGGTGGGGAGAGTAGTACTTTCTGTCCCCTCTCTTTCCCATATAGTCTAAGGAATAGGCCACTGAGAAAAAAAATGGCATAGGGAGGAAAGTTGGCATTGGATAAGTTCAGTGACTTCCTAGAATTCAGAGCTTTGGGCATTTTGTGAAACTTCTGGGTAACATGCCCTCCATCCACCCTCAAGAAAGAGCCTGTACAAGGCCCCACTGGTGAGCTACAGTGGAGCCACCATTTTGTAGACTGTGCCAAAGGGAGCCAGAACAGTCCATGCTGATCACATTGTCTCCTCTCCAGTGTCTAGGTCTGATCTTCCTGCTTGCTGGTGTGGTTTCTGCTGGGGGTTGGCCTCAGAGGATGCTAACCTGGCTTCATCACCAGTGAAGAAAGGCACTGAATAACTCCCCAGTGCCTCCCCCTGAAAAAATGAATGTGGGAATGTAACCTTTAAACTCCTCTCCAAGCGGCAAGGAAATTTTATCCTGTGGGCTAAATTCAAGCCGTTGCTAGTGGCTGTTGGGAGTTCTGTGTTGGCATGATGGATTGTTGATGTCTATCCTGGATGCAGACATGAGCAGAGGGGCTATGCATGCAAACCACTTGATACCCTTGGCCTGCTCATTTTAGAGAGCAGCGGAGGGAGGCTCATGAAACAGAAGAGTTGCTAAAAGTCACTGTGCAGCTTGGTGACAATTTCTTCCTGTTAGGAAGGACCTGCTCACCTCAGAGCACTTGTCTCACCGCTGCTTCTAAACATAAAAGCCAGAAAGGATAAAGTCAGCAGCAGGAAGCTGGTCAGAACCAGGCCTTTAATGAACTAGGACTGCAGTGTGCGGGCACGAGGAGCTCATAATCATCCTGAGGCATTTGGCTGGGAGTGCATGCTTTGCTCACCCAACAGTGCTCCACCCTCAGAGATGGGCTCTGTAGTGGAATAGAATGGTGTCCCTGTTCAGCCAGGCAGCACTGCGCCAGGAAGAGCTGGCCTCCCCAGGCCCTCCCTGGCTTGTAACAGCCATCAAACAAACAGTGTTCCCCCTGACACAAACATTATACAAGGCACTTCCTGTGGAAGAGCTTGAGTCATGGCCATACCATGGCATTGGCAGTGCCAGCTGGCAGTCCTCTTCCTGGCCTGGGAGAGTGTTGCAGGGGAGGAGGGTTGTTGGCAGAGGAAGAGCTGACTGCAACCACCCCGCTGCCTGCCCAACAGGCCTTTGTGCCTAGAAGCCCTCAGCTGCTGCTGCTTTTTTTTTTTTTTTTTTTTTTGGCAAAAGCAGAGATAATAATGATCTTGACACTTTAATGGGATAAAATCAGAAGTGAACAGAAGTGAGTTGACAGATCCAGTAGTCACCTGACAGCTGCAGGCACAGCATGCCACAGCAGCTTAAGGAGGGGTCAGCCACCTGTGAGACTGGGGGGGGGGGGCTCCTCTGTGTAGAATGAAAAGCCCAGGCACCCTAATGGCCACTGCCCAACTCCATGTTGATGGCAGGTGTCGCAAACTGACCACACTGCACCCCATCCCCACAGTGTGCCTCAGAATCCTTCTCAACAAAGCACACCAAGAACTCATCACGCAGTCCACCAAGCTGGAAAGTCGGCAGTAGAAGCCTGCTCACCACCATTGTGTCTGATGATCCCATTTTCTGATTCCAAGAGATAAGGATGCCCAGTACCCATTGTGCTCAATGGGTGTATCATCTAGGGGCTGGGAATGTGGCTTAGTGGTAGAGTGCTTGCCTGGCATGCCTGAAGCCCTAGGTTTGATTCCTCCGTTCCATATAAACAGAAAAAAGTCAAAAGTGGCTCTGTGACTCAAGTGGTAGAGTGCTAGCGTTAAGCATAAAAAGAAGCTCAGAGACAGTGTCCAGGCCCTGAGTTCAAGCCCAGGACTGGCGAAACAACAACAACAAACAAAAAGTGTTCCATCCAGCAGTGGATGCTATCCCCCTCCCAATGCTGTGGGCATGGGACTGAGCAGGGTAGGCACAGGTACACGGAGACAAGTGCCACTCAGCTTCCTGGTGGCACTGCAGGTACCCAGTCCACCAGGCTCTTCATCCTGTGAATGATGTAAACCAAACAGCAGACGTGTGTGTGTGTGTGTGTGTGTGTGTGTGTGTGTGTGTGTGTGTGTGTGTGTGTGTGTGTGTGTGTGTGTGTGTGTGTGTGTGTGTGTGTGTGTGTGTGTGTGTGTGTGTGTGTGTGTGTGTGTGTGTGTGTGTGTGTGCTCTGTGGAGGCCCTGTGTCTTTAGGTGGGTCGGATGCTAGGATAGCAGAGTGGTGGCGATGATGGGATCTGAGTATCCACAATCTATGGCATTTTGGATGCAGCAGACACATGGCAGGAAGCCCCTGCCAATGAGGAGAGGTAGCCAGGAAGTGATTTTGGATCAGTTGGAGGAAGCCTTACGGACTGTAGAGATGTTGAGAACTGAATGTAGCCTGGTAGACTGTGCAGGAGTGAGTTCTCCATCCTGGGGATGGGTGAACAGGGATCATAGGAGAGGCCAGATTTTGCAAGAAGGCTCCAAGGGAAGGGGGTTGTTTACTCACAGGCAGGGCTTCCTGGGGGATGGGGAGGAAGAAGAAGAAGAGAAGGAGAAAAGAGAGGTACCAGCCAGGACATGGCAGGCAGGTCAGGCCAGGCTCCAAACTGGGTAACAGAAGAACTCAACAGCCACTCAGCCCGTGCCACATGGGTTTTGGCCTGTGACAAACCAAGCAGTGAAGAGCCAAGCCCTGCTCACAGGGCTAACTGATAGCGAGTTTTCTGTTTCAGTGGGTTGTTGGCAGGGCTTTGTGCCCCAGCCTGCCAGAACTAACACTGAACTTTGTGCCCAGCCCCAAGGAAAGGAGAGGTCCTGGCCGCCCTCCCAGGCCTGTCTTGTCTATTTCTAACTCCATCTGGAGGAAAAGGGATTCTAGTTGGAAGGTCCCTATGGGAAAGGACTCTGGACCTGTTAAGTCACGAGGTCCAGGGTCTATCCTTCTGCTGGTGATTCCTTGATTACGCTGTTACATTTCTCTGGGTCACAGCATCTGAAGCAGTGGATGTGAGTTAGTGGATGTGAGACAATCTGTCCATTTTTCCAGAACAACTCTGAGGGGCAAAGTGAAGTAATAGGTATGGATATGTTTGTCAGTGGCTCCCAAATGCACGACAGGCCTCAAGGACCTCGCGTGTGACAGGCATGTAAAAGGTCCAGGTGTCAAGCCCTTTCTGTTCAGTACCCCCTGCAAGAATTTCACCAAGCAGTGTACTCGGCTTCATATTTTTTGAGTTGACATCTTTACATTTTTACCCAGTGTTTTAAGTAATTACAAAGCAGACAGTTTCTGGAATCATGTGTGTGTGTGTGTTTTTTTTAAGAGAAATGTGGCATTTTGGAAATAGAACTGTGAATGACTTTTAAATGCAGACAAGGGAGTCAGAACACCACTGCCATCCACTCTTGTCATTTAAAAACATATAAAGAGGCTCGTCTCCAACAGACAGAAAATTTTATATCTTTCCTTGTTCTCCTTGAACTCATATTTCTGGTCCACTTCCCCCACAGAGTTCTATCCTAATGTCATATATTTTTTTTATGCCTGAAAGTCTTTTATTGATCACTTTCACACTCATCCGCCACAACAAGCGGTGTATAAATTAAAATCGAAATTTCAGGAAGAAAAAAAAGAAAAAAACTTCTGGCATCATAAAGCTCTACATTTTAAAACCATTTTCCCCCCTCAGATTGAGTTGTTGTTAGTGGGCAATTTGTCTAAAAAATTAGATGAATAGTAAATGTAAAAGTAAAAAATGATCATAAATGTACTTATTAATGAAATGGATAGAGTTTTATTTCTTTCTCAATTGGCTCATGTATCTGTGGATTAATATTTCTTATTGCTGGAGTGAGGCAAGATGTAGTCTTGGTTTCTTGGCTGTTTTTTGGTGTTCTGAGGGTCAGCATCTACAGTGCATATAAATAAGGAGCTGGCAGTGGTTGGACTTGGCTTCCAGTGTTACCTGATTCTTTGAACTCCTTCCTAGATGTGTGCCAAAAATCACACTGGAGTCTGTCATCAGTGTTTGTGATGGTCTCTTCATGAACAACTCCATTTAGACAGAGAATTAGAAGTTCCTAGATTTGAAAAAGGGATTGTCCCCTATCATCAGATCTAAATCAGACTTGGTTCTTCTATGTTATCTCTTTGCTTAAAGCCCAAACTTTTTATGTTCTGGGTAAGACATAGGTGTGAGGATGAAGGGTAGATGGGAGAATGGTTCCTTGCTGGAAGATACAGGAGGAGAGAGTGGAAAGGAGAGCCAGCTAGTGAAACCTCTACCGGCCGCCCACCTGCTCAGGTGCACTGGTTTAAGAAAGCGTATGTTTAGAAGTTGACAGCCAAGTGCTGTTGGTTCACACTTAGGAGGTTGAGATCTGAGGATCACAGTTCAAAGCCAGCAAGGTCTGCAAAGTCCTGAGACTTATCTCCAAATTACCTACTAAAAAGCCAGAAGTGGAACTGTGGTTCATATGGTAGAGCAATAGCCCTAAGCAAGAAAACTTCAGGGACAGTGCCCAGGCTCTCAGTTCAAACCAGGACTAGCACCAAAAAAGAAAAAGAAAAATTAAAGAAATTGACAGCTGAGAACTTACTTCCCTTAGAGCTGTACCCACAGCTCAGATGCCCTTGGCTAGTGACTCTGCACTGATTGGAAGATCTCTTCCAGAGGCCATTTTCTCTGAGGCCAAGGTCCCCCAAAGCCTCAGGGACCTCACTTGTCACAACTTCTCTCTTCTAGTCTCCTGTCTGCAACAAGCTCTGGGACCCACTCCTGTGTCTTAAAGTTGGCAAGGCAATTATTGCAGTGGAGTGTACCAGACAAGTTCCCCAGTGTTACCTTGCACAGAACTGGGGACAGAAGTGGCCACAAGCTAGAGCAATACAGACTGGACAAGGGACTGGCCAAGACGAGTGTCCTAGAAAAATCCTTGCACAAGCCTAGGGTCGGTAATGACCCTGGTACACAACACACAAGACATACAGCTCCATGGATTGGGGGTGGGCTGTCATTTTAGAGGACTTGGGGAGAATTTTTGTGTTATAACCACATAAATCAGAATCCCAAGAAAGCACAAAACTTCAGGGGGATTTCAGCCTGCTGCAGCTGCTGTCAGCCATTCCCAGCCACTGGGGGTACACGTGCATATCATCTGTAGCCAGCAGAGGTCTTGAGGGAGAGTCGGTGGACTGTGAGGCCTTGCCCAAACCTTCTTCGTGTACAGCTGGGGAGACAGAGGCTCTGCAATTACACGTGGGTTGGCCAATCCCCTGGCTCACCTTGCCCCTTCCCTCACCCCCAGGCAATCTCCAACATTAAGGGCTCTTTCTGATTTCTTACGTAATTCAGATGGAAAAGCACCCGAAGGCAGCCTCCATGGTGGATCTTTGCGAAGCCGGTATTCAGGGAGCTGGATTTTTGACCAAGCAATGAAATATGCATCTGGTACGTGATGGCCTAGGGACAGAGCCTGATGGGGGCCCATGTGGGAGGAAGGGCATAGCCAGACTGGGCCATCAGCTGCACACCCCAAATGAGGGAACCCCCTCTTCAACTCCTATCAGCAAACGTGAGCCTAGATGCCTGTGGTGTCTGGTGAGATGGAACATTTGGAAATCCAGAAGTCCAGACTGCCTGGGTGGTTTGGTAGCACTTCCTGTGGGTGCCACTGAGGCAGGAGGGTGCCATGACTACCTGTATTTGGGAGAACTCTGGCCCCCACTCCCTTCAGGACTTCTTGGCCTGCAGGAGTCCTACCTGTACCTCGTCAGAAAGGGGGGGTTCATACTAGGTCTTCCCCATGCTTGCTAAGCCATGGTCCTCTTACTTGGGATGCCTATAGGAAGTTGGGAAAACTTAGGAAATGCTAATGGTTACGGCAGCTGTCAGGTTGAGTGTGTGGCTCTGTGCCAGGCACTGTACTAGGACCCACAGTTTTATTGCTCCCCACTGCTGTGGCACTGTCTCATAACAAGGAAAATCCTGAGGTGTAGGTCACCCCATGGCTTCTCAGGGGCTCCCCAGAGTGGTACCTGGTGAGTCAGGATTGGAAACCAGATCGGCTGACCTTGCTGCCACTCTGCTAACTGTACCCCACCATCTCCCCTTTCATCTCTGTGCTCACACTCCGGGCACCTGAAGCCCAGAGACTTCAAGTGAGTGAGAGACAGCCTTGAACATCTTTCCTGCCGGCATATTGCTCCTCTTCAGTCTGGGCCTGGAACAGGAGATGGCCTGAGGCTGAGGAGCCAGCATGCCCCAAGTCATTCCCTGAGTGGGTTATGGCCTGCCAGCAGGGCCTCATGATTCCGGCTGAGCATAAAGTCTGAGTGGGCATGGAGACTCCCACAGAGCCAGGATGGCTGGCTCAGTTATGAACGGCATCACTGTCATAGACTTCGGCCCCTTCGTGGTGGCAGGGCCAAGGTCTTGCCTCGTGCCTCTGGGCCTTGCTCTGGCTGTCAACACAGTCACCCAGTTGTCCCTGGGCCTAGGGCCCATTTGGCAGATGACACGGATGGCATCTGGCTCACTGTTGGGACCTCAGAGACCAGCTTATTGCAGATGTTCAATAAATCCTTGGTTGGTTGAAGGGAGTTGGCAGAAAGTGTTGGAGAGTGGGTGGAGGCGGCTGGAGGAGCATCGGGGACATTATCACTTGGTGACAGATGAGTACAGCAACGAGACACTGGATTTATGGAAGCCTCGCTGTGCGCCAGTTGCAGCCAAATGCGGAGAAACTTCAGCCTGATGTTGCCGCTGCTCATGTTTTCTTTTTCTCTGTGTAGCAGGAGCAGTGCATGTGTGTAAACCCTAATGACAGACTACTGAATGCCACGTTAGGGTCATAATGGCCCTGGCACAAACCCTTCCCCCAACACTCCCCCTCCTCATGCCAATGGCTTACATGTTGACTCTTGGTGACCCTAACCTCACTGGTGAGGGAATTTAAAAAAAATTTTTTTTTTTTTTGTCAGTTGTGGGGCTTGAACTCTGGGCCCAGGCCCAGGCCCTGTCCCTCAGCTCCTCAGCACAAGGCTAGCACTCTATCACTTGAGCCACAGTGCCATTTCCTGTTTTCTGAGTGGTTTATTAGAGTTTCCTGCCCAGGCCGGCTTTGAACCGAGATCCTCAGTTCTTAGCTTCCTAGTAGCTAGGATTATAGGCATGAGCCACCAGCACCCAGCAGGAATTAAAAATTCTATTGATAGGTGAGGAAACCAAAGCTCAAGTAGGTAGAGAGACATAGCTAAGATCAAACCGTGCCTATGTGGCAGCATTGGGCTGACGCTCAGTCTCCACATGAGGGTTCTTCCGGCTTGCTCACACTCATGAGACAGCCACCATGAGCACCTCCGCTTCCAGGCAGTATGGAGTCTCTGCTTCTCTCTGGATGTGGCTGTGCAAGGAGCCTGGCTTACTTGCTCAGTGTTCAGACCAGCCATCTTGCCTACCTACAGAACTCCAGTAGGGAAATGGAGATGCATCTCTGTCCCTGACTTCACCCTAATCCAGCAGTTCTAGTACCACACAGCTGGCCAGCAAAGTCCCCTCAACACCTTTTTGGAAAAGGCTGATTCCTAGTGCTTCCTCATTCCAGCCATGGTTAGAGTATCAAGGGTGGATGGGGCCCAGGCCTCTGCATTTGCATACATTCTTTGGTGGCTCTATTAGGAAGAGTGGCATCTAGACCCAGGTGGCTAAAGCCTGCAGGAAAGTCCTGCTGGGTGGGGATGGGCAGAGTCTATGCTCCTGGGGTCTCTCCCAGCCTGGGACTCTTGGGCACTGTACATTCTTTGTTTTGCCCCACCCTCTTGTTTGGTCAGCCTCAAGCACCTCCTGGAAGAAGGGCCATGTGGTCTGGCCTGGAGTGCTGGTTGCACCCTATAGTTAGTTCTCTGTGTGTCTGAGGAACATTACAGAGCCTTGGCAGGGGTGGGGATAGGGATGCTGTCATTGAATGTATCTGTACTGGGCTGGACACTCCTAAGGGGAGTGAAGACTGCTGTCAAAGGAGAAACTTTGGGCCCCATTGTAGTGGTGAGCCAATGCAGGCTTAGTATGCCATGCTACTGGCAAATGACTCAACAGCCAGACAGACTCAGGTTCACTGATTGGCAGCTGTCTTCTTACCCCATCTCATGCTCATGCTTGGCAATCGGTAGCGCATATAAGGAGTGACAATCTTGTGCGGCTGTTCCTCGCAGAGCATTTCCTGTTTGGGCCTCCATTGTCCTCTGGATGTGAATGTGAGGATCAATCAAGGAACTCACCTCCTCCATTCTTCACCTAAAAGGCCTAAAAGTGGGGGCCACCTTGCCCAAGGTCACGCCCAAAGTTAGATGTAGACTTGAGACCTTCAGCTGTCTCTGTCTCTCAGAGACCCATGTCATCTCAGATGTGGCTCTGGCTGACCAGCCTTTTCCTCTACTGTTTTCCAGGGTCTTATGAGTGTGGCATCTGTGGCAAGAAGTACAAGTATTACAACTGCTTCCAGACTCATGTCCGGGCACACCGTGGTGAGTGCATGACCCAACGCCTTGCCTCCCATCTCCCTTGTCCCCTTGGGCCCCCTCAAAGTTGTCCCTAGCAGCTCTAAGAACTCTCACCCTCTCCTGTCCTTTTGGTCATTCTGCCATAGGACGGAGGGCAAGCATGTCCCACTGTCATGGGCCATGAGGTCTCATCACTCCCATGTTCCTCTTGGGAGTTCAGGAAGGAGGCCACTTCCATCTTGAAGCCCAGGGGACAGGAGGGCTGCCTGCCCATCCCTGAGCCCTCTGGGCAGCGAAGACAAGGTGATACCTGGATCAGGACCCTGCTGGTGTCGGGGGCCAGGGAAGGACTGAGGCTGCATCCCCTGGGGTTCCCCTCACCACCACTGCTGCTTCATTGGAGCTTGCTCATTTGGCATAGGCCCTATGAGCCTCCTCTGCTCCTGCCATTGTCAGCCGGCTCACTGCCTGCCCACCCCGTCTCTTTCTCACAGACACTGAAGCCACGTCGGGGGAGGGAGCCTCCCAAAGCAGTGAGTACTTTTCTCTCCCCTGGGCTGTTGGATGTGGGAGAAGGGGAGCCATTTATTCATTCCTTCCCCCTGAATACCCCCAAGTGGCCTTTGAGAGACACATTACTGGGGCGGGAGCAGGCTTTGTGGCCAGGGATGTGGGGGCTTCATGAAAATCAGCGTCCATGCCTTCCTTCAAAGCGGCTCTTCCCAAAGTGGGTTCTGTGGCATGCTCATTCTAGGGGAGATGAACAGGCATCGAATCAGTAAAAGATTCTCTGGCCTGATAACTTTGGGAAACATTGAGTTAGACCCATTATGAGCAGCTGTTCATTGACACGGGATGGGCATGCCCAGAAGAGCCTGAATTGTGCACAGCCTCCTGTGTTCTTTGCATACTGATGCATGAGTCTGGAGGTTTGGTTTTGCAGGACTAGGGTTTGAACTCAGAGCTTTGCACTTGATAGGCAGATGCTCTACCACTTGAGCCATTCCTTAGTCCCTTTTGTTTTTCATCTGTTTCTCAGAGATAGTCTTGAGTTGTAACCCAGGGCCAACCTCAGACCATGATCTTCTTACCTTCCACGTGGCTAGAGAGCAGAGTTCTGTAGTTGGCCCGGGACAGAAGCTGCTGCAGGGAGTTGTTTTGTGAGCACCCATGAGCGAGGGCATGGTTGCTTATTGGAACTTTGTTGCCAGTGCCTGGGGTTATGTGAGAACTTGACATCTAAGGTAGCTGCTTACAGATGCCACATACCCTCCAACTCACAGGTGGGGTTTGTTAAAGGCTAGGCAGGAAGAGGAGGGGGGCATCAGGAATTCCACCCCAGGTACATATCCCACAGACGTGCATATCCCACAGAGGTGCATATGCGTACGCCTGTGAAAAGATGCAAACTATGAGCTGGAGGCCTGGCTCAGGTGGTAGAGTGTCTGCCTAGCAAGTTCGAAGCCCTGAAGTCAAATGCCAGTATTACCTCCCCCTCAAACCCCCAAAAGACATAAGCTAGGACACGTCATGCACTGTTCTAATGGCTCCAGACCTGAAGCCACACAGCTGCCCCTTGCTCATCAAGTGGAGAAATGAGTCCACCCACACTGAGACTGCCATGAAGTAGTGACAGAGACCAGGAGGAGCTGAGGACACACACACACACACACACACACACACACACACACACACACACACACACACACACACACACACACACACACACACACACACACACACACACACACACACACACACACACACACACACACACACACGACACAGACATAAAATGGAGCAGGAGAAGCCATTCCCTAGGGTGTCATCCTCCCAGATTGTATACTCAGAAAGCACAAGCATAGGGGAAGGGGGCACTGGGGAAGGTCCAGAGTGGCTGCCCATTAGAGGGGTTTCTGTCCCCCTACCTTGTCCTCTCTGGGCCTATTACACAGATTTCTGTTGGTAGAAAGTGACCAGCTGAGCTGCTTGCTTCTGCCCTGCCCCTATGTTGGGGGGTCAGGAGTCGAGCAGTTTAGAGGTGTGACTCTCAGCCTATCCACCCTGCCCCCCCTGGCCCTGACTTCCGGTTCTCTCAATAGCTCCCTTCTTTTCCAGCTCCTGTGGTATGCCTGTGGTCAGCCACACGTTTAAAGAACTTCCTTATTTATCCTTCTTTCCTTGGCTATTCTGGGCCCCTGACATCTCCGGCAGCCCCTCGGTGATCTGCCTGGCTTCTGCTATGTATGGGCTCACTGGTGTTGGGGGCTCTGTGGCCAGGAACATTCTTTGGTCCTTCCCTCAGTTTTCTCTTCCTCCTGATGGAACATTCTCTCCACAGCCTGTGTGCTCTGTTGTCTTCTCAGTCCTGCGTCCCAGGTTGGCCTAGTCAGTGGGGCTGCTCAGAGCACCTGGCCAGTTCATGCTCTATCCAGCCTTCTCACAGGGAGTTGGATGGCCATGAGGACTTCAGATCTAAAGGGTCCTGCAGAACACATGACATCCACCCTACCCACGTTACAGAAGAGGACACTGAGTCCCGGCAAATGGAAGCCATGCCTTTGTTAGCAGTGAAGCTAGGCCTGGGCACCAATGCTCACACATCCTCTTCCAGGGACCTTCTGTTATGTTTATCTATTAGGAAACTCACCAGTTGCACATAGAAACACGAAGACATGCACTTACCTGGTGCTCGGTGGAGGATAAGAGGTTATCCCACTGATGCCTCACTGACAGATTCTGTTCCAAAAACCATGCCAAGCGCTGCTTTCCCACTATGAACTGGTGTTTGGCATGATGCTCAGTTCTTTAATAATTGTAATAAATAATTTATTGCCATTTATTTATTTATTTCAATTATTATTTCATATGACCACATGGTGCGTTTATGTTCCTTATTACAACTGGGAGATGAAGGAACTGAATTCTGATTTCACAGATGGAAAAACCAAGGTTCAGGTTCAGGTTTGGGAGCATAGCCCAAGTTGGTCACACTTGCACGTGGCAGAGTGGGATTTCGGGTTCATGTGGCCTCCCTCCAGGCTGCCTCCTAGAACTGGTTTGCAGTGGTGTGGCTGATGCACTGAGCAATCAGGGCTGTGACAACCTGGGTTTTTTTTTACATCCTTCTGCCTCCTGATAGGGGGAACACTCTCCTGCTCTATCAGACTCCTCTATTAGTTAGAAATGTGGCTCCGCCACATGGAATTCCACAGGGCAGGTTTGCTGTCCTCAGCAGTAGGCGGCTGGTGGTCCACAGTTCTATTGGGGGTAGCAGATGTGACCCATAGTGAGAAGGGTGGGCCCGTGGGAGAGAGGCTGCCTGGGCACAGATAAAGCAAGCAGGGAGGGAAGCTTTGGGGGGCAGTCCACACTGGTCAGTGTAAGACAAGACTGTTGGAAAGATCCCCCACAGGAGCCTGACACAGTTGGCCTCCACCTCTTGTGTCCCAGTGCCTAGCAGAGAAGTAGGAGCAGGAGAAGTTAGGGATTTTGGCTTGGATGGACAAGAAGGGGAGGATGTTTTCTAAGCTGGATTATCAACCTCTGAAAAGGGCTTACATCAGCTGCCTGGGAGATTCCAGGCATCCGCTCATCTTCTTCACTCCTCAAATTGGAAGAAGAAGTGGAGAAGAGCAGAATCAAGCATCTGGTCCTTCATGTCCCAACTAGTTGTCCCTCGGGAGATGCTGTACCCATCCTCCTTAGAATATCTGTAGGTGGCAAGCCTGGTCTTTTTGCTTAGGGACTAGTCATCTGTGGGCCCTGTTACCCACCAAGTGGAGATGCCCAGTGTCATTCAAGTCCTTTTGGTCAGCTGCGAAGGCCCAGAAAACCTTCCTGCCGCACTGCTAGGCAGTGCATTCTTGGAATAGAGGATCTCATTAGATGCTGTACAAGGAGTCGAGGAGCAGGAGAGGGGCCTAGAGAGAAGCTCCATAGGCCAGGAATGAGGCACAGCTTGGCTGGGCAGAGAAGGGCCATGTGCCCTGACTCAGACTTGGCTTAGAGTTAATGCATGTTTGACTCCCGGTTCTTCCCAGATCAGCCCCTGTCTGTGCTGGCACAAACTCTAGAGTGTAGCCAGGGAGGGGGAGTGTGTGATTCTAGCCAGGTGAACATTCCAAGTTCAGGCCTGAGGTAGTCACCTATTGCTAAGTAGCACAAGTGTTTGTTGTTTGAAGCAACAAAAACTGCTTAGGTCCCTATTTCTAGTTTCCCTGGCCAGGAATTCGACCATGGCCTCACTGGGTCCCCTGGCCCTCACGGGGCTCCCACTGTGCTACATATATGGCTTGGCCAGGCTTGAGGTCTCACCTGGAAGTGCTCCTTCGTGCCTCGCTCACAGAGTGGCCACAGGATTTGGTCCCTCCCACATCGTGAGGCTTCCTTCCCTCACTGGCTACTTACTAAAGGCTCCCCTCAGTTCCTTGTCACTGTGGCTTAGCTGACATGGTGGCCAGCCAGGGAAAGATCATGCATGCCAGATGGAGGGCGCCAAGTGTGAGAAGTGACATCCTTTCACTTTGACTGCTTTCTGTCCAGTGTGAACAGGACTTGAGGTCTAGCCCCGACTTGCAGGGAACAGGTCAGAAAGGGTGTGAATGCCAACTGGTGAGGGCCACTGGGCATTGTCCCTGCAGCTGTGAGATTTGGGGCAGGTCCCCTCCTGCTCAGTTTCTGTGTATGTAATTAGGAGGCTGCTTCCTCTCTCTGAGAGAAAAAGCAAGAATAAGAGCCAGGCACCTTGCACAGGTCCCATCTCACATGGAGTAGCTACAGTGACAAGAGTGAGACTCATTAGGAGCCAAGCCCTTGAGAACTCAGCTCACATCGGACGGTTAGGGGTTGGTTTGGGATTCACTCTGAGACTCCCTAATCACCTTATTCTGCATCTCCACAGAAGACCCCTTAAGACCCTAGCCCAAGCCCTATGGGCCAAGAAAGCAACCCACGACTAACTTCTACAGAGTGAAGGGCTGGGGAGGGCCAATACCCATCTAGAGAGCAGGCCTGGCTGTGGCCTGCCTGGTTACAAAGAGATGGGCAGTGCTCAAGGACAGGTAGCTCAGGAACAGGTTCTCCATGGGGCTGCCTAGATGGAGCCAGACTGGGCTGGTGCTATCTTTGATGCCCAGGCCATCAGACAGATGCTCTGGACAGAAACCCCAGTCCAGATGGCTGGTGCCTGGGTAAAGTACCTGTGCCTTTGCCTCCCTCACAGACAATTTCAGGTACACATGTGACATCTGTGGGAAGAAGTACAAGTACTACAGCTGTTTCCAGGAGCACCGGGACCTGCACGCGGTAGATGGTGAGTCAGCCCTCCATAGTCTTTAGCAGGTACCTTTCTTGGGGATACCTGCCCCAACTCCTTAATTTAGAGAAAGATCATGCAGCACCAAGCCACATGGGGCGGCATCCTGGGGGAGGAAGTGCCCCTGTCATGAGCCACGGGCCTTTCTGTTTAGGTTCACATGTGAAACTTCTCTCTTCTCAAAGACAATATCAGTCGGATTTTGAAATTTCCCAGCTTGTCATTTTAGTTTTATTTTGAGTATTTGCATGCGCTAGTAAAATTAAACCAATTTTTAAACATGAGTGATGACGTTTTTACATCTTAGAGAGTTAGAAATTAGAACAGTAAATTTAGGTGATTCATTGATAGACTGTTAAGAATCCTCGAAAGAAGGTTTGGATATGAGAAGGATTTGGGTGTTTCCTGTCCAGCCCCCGCCCTTCCAGCCAGCTGGACCAGTGACATAGGCCAAAATCTGTGTCGCTAGCTTGTCCTGCTCTTACCTCTGTTTTCCCTCTTGTTCTCTGCCTCATCACTCCTCTACCCACAGTGCATGCTGGGGATCCTGCGGACACAGACACAGGTGTGGGCACAAAGCATCTGTCTGACCCCAGATGGGTGGGCATCTGCCAGTGGTGAAGGAAAGCAAAAGTTTGGGTGGGCTGTGTCCTGGTGGGTGTATTCCCCCAAAGGTACACCCCACTAGCCAGAGCATCCTTGCTGGACCCAAAAGCAAACTGACTGGAACAGAGGCTGGGAGAGGTGGGAAGAGGCAGCCAGGGCCAGGGATTAACAAGGGCTCCTCTTTGCTTCTTTCCTTCTGTGGCCATCGCTTCCCACCCGGGGTGCAGTGTTTAGTGTGGAAGGGGCCCCCGAGAATCGGGCAGGTAAGTCCTTGTGGCTGCCCATCTTCCCTGTTCCCCACTGGGCTCCCTAGACCTGGGTGACCAGGGTGCTGATGGCCATGTGTTCTCTCCCACAGACCCATTTGACCAAGGTGTCGTGGCCACAGATGAGGTGAAGGAGGAACCCCCAGAGCCATTTCAGAAAATCGGGCCAAGTATGCGGGACCCTGGGGCGGAGGGCGGGGTGGAGGGCGGGGTGAGGGAGGTGGGTCTAAGTCCTGATACCAGGAGGAGCTGACATTCTGTCCCCTAGCAACAGTGCCACCAGGTATAGTCAGGACATTAGCCCTGAAGAAGTCGCAGGCAATGGGGGTGAAGGCAGGACACTGATGGCAGCCAAGGTACGTGAAATGAGGACCATGCTCCCCACAGGCTTGTTGGGGGATTAAATGAGATCATGGATATAAGCCACTTGTTAGTACAGTGCCTGGTACATGATAGGTGTGTAGAAAGTAACTAACTGGAAGAGGCCTGGGAGGGGCTCAACCCACCAAGCTGCACAGTGCAGCCACACACAGACACTCTGTTCTGGTCCCGGTAAACCCACATGAGGGCAGATGCCACGTGTTCCTTGCTTGTTTCCCACCACTTGCCCCGAGAGCTGTGAAAGCACACTGTGAGCAGGGCAGGCATAGCCCTGCCCATAGGAAACCAGCACGGGAGTTGGGGTGGGCAAGGGGCCTAGGGGGCAGTGGATATGGTAATTACAGCCCAGCAATGTGCAGGGAGCTCAGGGGCCGGGAATGCGAAGGCTTCCAGGGTCGGGATGAGGATGGGGAAGGAGCCTTTCACCCCAGCCAAAGGCAGGAAGGGTGCTAGTTTTACTAAGGAAAGGAGAGCCAGACTCCGAAGGCCAGAGGTGGCAGCCAGAGATGACATGGTGGGTTCATTACACTTTAGAGGAAAGCTGGGGTGGCAGCTGGGAGCAGAAGGGTTGGAAGGGGCTGGGTGGCCAACCTGGGGCAGGTGAGGCAGAAGAGCCCTGCCCTTCAGCAAGTTCTGTGCTCTCCCGTGCCTTCCACACTCCCCTGCAAGAAGAGACCTTTGCAATAGGGATTTAAGACCCAGTGGCAAAAATTCACAGAAGATCACAGAAAAGGGGCGAGAGACTTTGGAGAAGAAAATTAGGGGAACTAAGATACTGGTTTGCTCTGCAGAGAAGGAACTGGAGTCAGACCCTTGGAAAGCTTTTCCTTGAAAGCTTTTCCTGCCGGCCACCATGTTCTGATTAAAGCATAGTTGCAGACTTTCTTCTTAACTCTGTTGAGTCATTCGAGAAACAAACTTCAGAGATCATGTCTATAATGTGGATGGCACTGAGCCCATCCCATGCACGGTCAGCACTCAATAGATTCACAGCGAAAACAGTTCTGCAGGTGATGAAGATGAATCTTCAGCACTTAACCCACTGTGAGTCAGATGGTACAGAGGAATACCGCTGTGAATCAGACAGGCACCCAGTGTCCCGGAATGCATTCTGGGAGGATCAAAGGATACACATGTTCAGCTATACAAACGTGATGGCAGAAATCTGTTTCCCACTTCTGTCCCTGTCTTCTATCTCCTAGTGGCCCCAGCAAATCCCTGCCCTCCCAGCTGTGGCATAGTCCTTATAGACAGAATCAGACAAGTTTGGTCATGAATGTACCAGCTGTCAGGCTATCTACCCTTTCTGAGTCTCCCTTGTCTCATTTGTAAATTGGGGATGCAAACATTTACCTATTGGGGAATGCATTCAGTGTCTAGCCCATTGCCTGACTCTGGGTATAATAATGACATCTTGTGGAAAAATCAGAAGAAGAGTTCTAAGCCACCCACATGCCCCTCCCAGCTCTCCTGTAATCTGTGTAATCCAGTTTCCTAAGTCTAAGTGAAGCTGTTGACAATAAGACTCCCCTTTCTGGATGATCTTGGGGATTAGGTAAGATTATATTGGTAAGGGAATTAGTCTAGTCCTTGACGGGTGTGAGGAAAGCTTCCAATAAGTGGGGACTTGTTAAACCCCCTGGAAGATGAAGAACAAGATGAACCCTCACCCTGTGTCTGTAGCTACATCTCACTGACAGCCCACACTAGGGCTTGAGAGGACGCACCACAGCTGACACAGTGTGGAATTGTGTATTGAGGAGAGCAGGTGGGGTCTGGTCCCCGCTTACTGTGGTCGAGCTGAGATTGCAGGAGCCATCTGAGATGTGTCTTGTTCCACCGAGGAGCCCCCTTGGGAGCTGACTGCTGACTCTGGCACTTCCATGGGTCCTTGGGAGCATGCTGCCTCCCAGAACCCTAAAAGTAATGAGGCATAGGATTAGGGGAGCTAGTTGAGGCACCAGGATTTCTGAAGGGACCAGTCACCGTAAGAAAATCTTCAAGGGTCAGGAGAAGAGGTACAACTTAGGCAGCAAGAATGCCTTCCATGGAGCAAATAAGAGATGTAGGACTTGGGTAGGGGGAAAGGGGGCTGTGATGGAGGGCACCTGCTAGAAGGACTGTGTGGGCTGGCTGGCGCTTGCTTTTCACCTGCAGGTGTGAGCATTTCTACTATAGCAATGGGCAGAGGAAGGATTGAGTACACCTTGCTGTCTTTGGGGTCTGCTGGGACAGAGTAAAGCAGCAGATTCATTTCTGGCTTGCTTGATTTTTATGCCTGCCTAAGGAAGAGAAGCTTAGAAAGCAGAGAAACCAAAGTGTGAGAGCTATGAAAAGTCCATAGAACAAGAAAAGGAGAATTTGGGAGACTCCAAAGAAGGGCATATCTCTGCAAATGATCTCAAAATCTATATACATCCAAAAATAAAAAATAAAACCAACAACTGGACAGCTTCAGTGGACTGTCAGCGGCTTGACATGGCGATTCACACCTATATACTAGCATGTGGGAAACTGAGACAAGAGGGTCCGTCAAGAGTTCAAGGCCAGTCTGGGCTAGTGAGACCTTGTCTCAAAAAGAAAGGAAGGGAGGGCTGGGAAGGTGGCTCAGTGGTAGAGCGCTTGCCTTGCATGCTCGAGGCCCTGGGTTCGATTCCTCAGCACCACATAAGCAAAAAAAGAAAAAAGCCGGAAGTGGCGCTCTGGCTCAAGTGGTAGAGCGCTAACCTTAAGCTGAAGAGCTGAGGGACAGCGCCCAGGCCCAGAGTTCAGGCCCCACAACTGGACCAAAAAAAAAAAAAAAAAGAAAGGAAGGGAAGGAAGATGGAAGGGGAGGGGAGAGGACAGGAAGGAAAGAAAATGGAAGAAGAAAGGAAGGAAGAAAAACCTTAGTTTGGGGGCTGTCTTGAAAAAATACCACAGACTTAGTGGCTTAACAGAAATTTACCTTTTCACAGTTCTGAGGGTGAAAGTTTAGGTCCAAGATCCTGTCCTTCCCACCCTCCCATGACGGGGGGGGGGGGGTGTCTGGTATATCTTATTCTATCCCATCATGTGGTTCCTATCCTTGTTACCTCCTCTAACCTTAATCTTAATTATCTCCTAAAGGCCCTCCCTCCAAATAGCATCATTACACAGGAGGCTAGAGCCTCACCACGTGATTCTGAGATGGATGCGATTAGCCCATGGCTTGACACCTGTGACACAAGAGCCTAATGGAAGCAGGCATGCGGCTCCTACCTGCAATCCCAGCAACTCAGGAGGCTGAGCTTGGAGTGATCACAGTTTGATTTTATACTCTGTCTCAGCCAATAACAAGCTTTAAGCCTGGTGGGGCACACATACTATCTCAGCTACTCAGGAAATATAAATAGGAGGCTCGCTGTACAGGTTGGCCCAGGCAAAAAGCAAGACTATTTGAAAAACAACAAAAGCATAAAAGGCTGATAGTATGGTTCAAGTGATAGTAGAACATCTGCCTGACAAGTGCAAGGCCCTGAGTTCAAACCCGAGTACTACAAAAAATGTAGGATAAGATAAAAAGGCAGAGAAGGTATTAAGATGAGAAAAGATGTGGGGGAAACAAATATAAGAAGGGAATTAAAATGTATATTATACATATTAAACAACAGAGTCCATTTTCCTTCCTTCCCTCCCTTCCCCTTCCCTCTCCTTCCCTTCCCTCTCCTTCCCTTCCCTTCCCCTATTACTTCTCTCCTTTCCCCTCCCCTCTCTTTCTCTTCCCTCCCCTCCCCTTCTTTCCCCTTCCCTCCCCTTCCCTTCCTTCCCTCCTCACCCTCCCTTCCCTCCTGTCCCATTCCCTCTGTTCCCTTCCCTCCACATGAAAATAGTGATGTGGAGAATGAGCTGGACCAGATGAAGACAATAAGAAATACAGATAGATAAAGGGAGCCAGCCCTGAATAATTGGTGATAGAATACCAGTGGGGCCGATGAAATACTCAAAAGATCTAATAGAAGAAAAAGTTGCTCAGCTAAAAGAAGAAATGTATGTGTAAATTTGAATGGCTCACCATAGTGTTAGGTGGAATCAACATGAGAAGACTTTTATCTAAACAGATCCACATGACTATTTAAAACTATAACCATAGTGGTAGAGTGCTTGCCTCACAGGCATGAGGTCCTCGGTTCAATGCCTCAGCACCACATAAGCAGAAAAAAAGCCAGAAGTGGTACTGTGGCTCAAGTGGCTAGCCTTGAGCTGAAGAGCTGAGGGACAGTGCCCAGGCCCAGAGTTCAGCCCCCATGACTGACAAAAAGAAAAAGAAAAAGAAAACTATAACCAGAAAGAAAAAAGCAAAATCTCCTACACATGAATTTAAGGAGGACTTATTTCACACTTTGCTGTAGTACTGAATGCTAAAAGAAAGTAATTAAAGAGGGGCTTTAATCTAAAGATTATCTATCTGGAAAAAAAACTGGGATTAATGACTCAGTGTTGCTCTTTAGAGGCCATAGTATAAAAGAACTTGGAGCTCTAAACCAGTTGAACTCAAATTTTAAACTATGAAAAAAATGAATTGCTTTAAAAAAAAAAGAAAAAGGCATGAATTGGTGAAGAATACAATAGACTAAAGCAGTCCTGCTCTTTGTTAAGTCCCTAACCAACAAGATCAGCCTCTCTGAGAAGCTGTAGAAATTCAAACTCTGAGACCTTATCCCAACCTGCAGAATTACCTGCAACCCTGGGGCAGGCCCACTGAAGGACTATGCTGTGAGTATCTTTCTTAGGTCATGCTTACATGAGAAACACTGGGTTAAACTACATTACCCAGTGATAACAGTCTTAAAAATGCCATTTTCCACTCAGCTACTAACAATTACAGAGATATATACAGTCTAAAATAACAAGAGACTATTAGGAAATAATGGGACACTGGTAATCATGGAAAGGCAACGCAAGAGGTTCATATACAAATGATAGAAAGCTGAGGAAACAGCCGGGAAGCAAGAAGCATGCAGAGAGAGAGGCTAATAGAGCAAGTAGAGGCTGGAGATTTCTAAACTCAAATGCTTGAAATGAGAAGAGTTTGGAATTTTTCAGATTTTGGAACATTTACATATCCGTAATGAGATATCGTAGAGTAGGACCCAAGCCTAAACATGAAATAGATTTATGTTTCATACATGCCTTAGATGTATAGCCTGAAGGTAATTTTATATGGGGTGGGTGAGTTTGTGTGTGTGTGTGTGTGTGTGTGTGTGTGTGTGTGTGTGTGTGTGTGTGTGTGTGTGTGTGTGTGTGTGTGTGTGTGTAAGAAAGAGAAAGAGAGAAGGGGAGATGGAGCTTGGGAAAGACAGCATGCACACACCAGTTCTGTGACTTGAACTCAGGGTCTTGGCCTCTTGCTTGGCTTTTTCATTCTAGGCTGGTGGCTCTACCACTTGAGCCATACCTCCACTTCTGGCCTTTTGGAGATAAGACTCTTGGATTTGTCTGCCCTGGCTGACTTTAAACTGGATTCTCAAATCTCAGCCTTCTGGGTAGCTAGTGTTACCGGTGTAAGCTACCATCACCTGGCACACAGGATATGAACAAAACAAAGTTCATGATATAGACTTTGCCACTTTGATGTGTCAGTACACAGAAGGTCTCAGAGTCTGGAGCATTTATACAGTATAAATCTCCATTGTTAGAACACAAAAAGTGCCAGGTTAATTTAAAATCATCTCATCACATCCCTCCCCTGCCTCTTGGAATTTATCCTGAGGAAATAATGTGCAAAGATTCTGGGCTGTCATCCTTATTTTCCCATCACCCATTAGATATATCCTTAATAGGTATGTCTAATTATGGGCATACCTAGTTCATTCCTTATCCTTTTTGAGCTTTAGCCTTTCCCTCTCTCCCTTCCTTCCTCCTCCCCTCCTTCCCTCCCTTCCCACTTCCCTCCTTAGAGTCACTGTGGTAGGTTTTCCCAGCATTGTCTCTGTTTCCCTGAGAACACCTACCACATTGCAGCTTTACATTTGTTTGTGTGATTGATTTTTCTGGAAATAAACTTAAGGGCAGGAACCATGACAGCTCTAGCTCAGCATTTTGTGCTGGTATTTGGCACAGTCCTCAAACGGAGGGACAAGGAAACGGAGGGAGATATCTTCAGACCCATGGAAAGAGGGAGGAAGCATGATCTGACAAATGAATGACAGATGAACTAATGCAACAGTTTAACTAGTAGCGAGTACTGGTTCTGAAACTTTCCATTCATTCTCTAAATGGCTGAGTCCCCGCCCCTCCCTAGAAGTATGTTGTTTGTGTTAGTGGGTCTTGGGCCAATCCAGTGACCACCATACTTTTTTCCCCCCCGCTCCTGTCTTACTATTTTTGCTGGTACAGGAGCCATGCCTTGAGAGGCACTGGAATAGAAGATAATTTCTTGTTAACAAAAGATACAGTTCACAGTACAGATTTTAATACTAGAGTCTTCGGATGTCCAACCACACTGTATCTAAATATACCGTGTAAGTTTAGAAAATAGAACAAAATGAAATATTTGATTTCAGTTATAAAATCTTTTCTTTTGCCAGAGTAAGTCAACAAAATGAGGTTAAATGGGATTTGAATATATCTAATTAATACAGTTGATCAAACAGCATTGAAGCCTCTAAGTAGGAGCTCACAGACCTACCTTCAACAGTGTTTCCAAGTCACTGCAAAAATTAAAGTTCTGTAGCTTCTATATTGGGAAAGAAACACCACAAACAGACCAAAAAAGGCACTTAAGGAGAAAAAAAAAGTGCTTATAACAGTAGTAATACAATGTTGATATCTTTAATCTGCAAAGAATTTTGTGCTTTTGAAAAAGTCATGAAAGAAAAAAAATACCCTATAATTAATTAAACAAGAAAAATAATCAATTTCTTTACAAATCAAAGAAAGGGAAAGCAGCCCCAGATTCACAATGTAGCTGCTCACTCAGATATGCAAAACAGATACTGTTAAATATTGTTCTGTGGTTTTTAAACTTTTCTGGTGGGGACAGTGTGGGGTATGGCTGTCAAAAACCTTTTCAACAGCTTACCCTCCCTCTTCCCCTACTAGGAGTTTATCCTGTGCAAAGATTCTGGGCTATCATCTTTTTTTTTTTTTTTTAACCATCATGTGCAAAACTAATGAGTGAATGTGCAAACAGTTCTATGAGGATGTGGATCACAGCATTTGAAAAAAAAATGAGAAAACAAAAATGGAAACAAACCTTAATGTCCCTTGGTGGAGGCCAACTGGCTCAGCAAATTCCAGAGTCCCATGGGAACCATCAACCAATAAAGGCAGTGAAGATCGATACTTATTGATTGGGCAAGATGTCCACAAAGTATTGTCGATTGAATATACCAGGTTACAAAGAGGATATTGATCAGGGCTGGCTAATTCAAGGCCACAGGAGCCAGACAAATGACAGCAGCCAGAGAAGTGACCCCAGATGGTGTGGGAGCTGGAGGCGGGATTGTGGCCAGGAGGCTGGAGGCTCTGTTCCCAGGGGGAAATGGGCTTCTCTTTGTGTGGGGAATTACAGACCATTGAAATTTATTTCTCCTTAAGATTTGCTACTTGTATTTATCAGTATTTTATAATTTTCCCCCAGTGAACAATATTACATCAGACATTTTTAAGAAGAAAGAAGTTAGGCAGAGCCAGAAGAGAGGTAAAGGTAAAGTCTAGGGGGTCTGCAAGGAAGAAATGACCCTGGCTGCTGCCAGTCCAGGGGGAGGTGCTTGAGGACAGAGCCCCCAAGGGTGTGGCTTGCACTAGTGCTGATGGAGAGGTTAACCTTGGCAGTCAGCAGGGGTCGCAGCATACTTCCTGAATACCAGGGCCAGGAAAGGGGGTGGGGAGGGGGAGAAGGCGGAGAGGGGGGAGCGGTGGTGGTGGAAGAGAACAGCATGTGCCAGGTACTGTTCTAAGACTTGGTGTACAAATTTAATCCCCACAGCAATCCTACAAGGCAGTCCTCCTCCTAGCTCCATTTTACAACTAGGAAAACTGAGGCACAGACAGGTTAAGACACTTCCCTGAGGTTACATTGCTCGAGATGGCCAAAGTTGGGATTTGAACCAAGACAGTGTGACTTCAGAGTCAGCTGATTCTCACTCACTGGTGGTCCCAAATGAGGAGGAATTTGTTTGGGGATGGGAGACACTGATGCGCTGGGTGGGAGCTAGGTGTCCATTTCACACCTTCCTCTCCTTGGACAGAAACTGGCAATTACACCTGCGAGTTCTGTGGAAAGCAGTACAAGTACTATACACCGTACCAGGAGCACGTGGCCTTACACGCCCCCATCAGTGAGTACCTTCTCTGTTTGGAGACCATGGAGGACAGGGGTGAGGGAGGTGGGGACCGCCACCAGCTAAGGGCCTGGAACCTGCCAGGCAAGGGTGAGAACCAGGTGAGCTCAGATCTGGTCTGTCCAGGTGTCTGGGTCTAATGTTGACCACCACACTACAGCAATCTAGAACAGTTGAGAAGGCCACTCAAAGCCAGCCCAGTCAGAGAGGTCTGAGGCTTTCATAGATGGGACATCCCTACAGTGGACACCACTTGTCCAGATCCTGAAGTGGCCCTGTCCCCACCTCTTCTAAACACCTCTAAACCAAGGGCTTCCTGAATGTTCTACCTTCAGATCCAAGCAACAGCCTGGGACATTGTCTGGACCACTGCACAAACTGCCCCAGCGAGGCATGGACCAGACAGGACCAGACACCTCCTCCCCTTCTTGCCCTGCCCTGACCATGGAGAGCTGAGGAGGCAGAAAGAGCGCTGAACCCCGAGAATTAAGCCCAGTGGGGTCACAGGTCCCCTACACATAACACACACACACACACACACACATGGGTCAAAGGTCCCCTACACACCACACACACACACATACGGGTCAAAGGTCCCCTACACACCACACACACACACACGGGTCAAAGGTCCCCTACACCACACACACGGGTCAAAGGTCCCCTACAACACACACACACACACACACACACACACACCTCTGCCCATATCCTTCTTACACACACACACACACACACACACACACACACACACACACACACACACACACACACACACACACACACACACACACACACACACACACACACACACACACACACACACACACACACACACACACACACACACACACACACACACACACACACACACACACACACACACACACACCCCTCTGCCCATATCCTTCTTCCTCCCCTGGCCAAGGCAGGAAAGACTCCCAAGGCCACTTTCCTCAGTTGCCATCCATTCTCCTGATGCCCCTTGTACCGGTCAGTGCACAGGCTGTACCCCAAGATTCCCTCAAGTGTCGATGTCAAGAGAGCCCTCAGCCCTCTGTGTCTTCCTGTATAGGGTCTGTCAGGCAAGCTCATGGGGCCTGTGTCTGTGAGCCTGTCCACTAGTTACCTGCGTGGTTTTTCACAGCAGAGCTCTGAGGGACCTCCCACTCCTTCTGTGGATGGAAGAATTGGTCCAGAAGCAGAGGGAAGGCTCACGCTGGGTCGCTGAGGGAGAGAGGTACTTGTAGTCTTGTGGCAGGTAGGGGTCCTGACATGCAAGTGGGGAGTGGGGTCAGGTAGGGAGAGGCCAGAGATTGAAGGGCAGGAGGGTAGTATGGGCAGCTTTCTTGGGATTTCTCCCTGCTGAGCAGTGCAGGACTGGGGATTGGCCTTGTGGACTGCCATGTGGCCTTTTCCCTGATTTCCATGTGGCCTTACCTCTATTGCCTCGTGGCCTTAGCTCTGTGACTTTCTCTGAGCCCACACTTCCCATCATGTGAGAGCTCTCGAGGGTGCTCCTGCTCTGGGTCTGGATTTCTGACATCTCCAGCATGAGACAGCCTTTGGGCAGCGTTACTGTGACCCACCTGTCTACTGCCATAGCCAGATTGTATGGAGAGAGGTGAGGAGGTCTCTGGGGTGGTCAACAGCTCATCATCTGATTATGTCCACTCATGGTGCTGATGCCCAGGTGGAGGGCTGCTGGGGCAGCAGCACACCTGTGCTGTCTGTTGTTGGAGAGGATGCTACTAGAATGTACTTCAACTGTGGGTCAGGCCCAAGGCCAGCTTGCAGCCTGGGTTTTGGCCTCTGGAGAGCAACCTCAATGCTGCTTCTGGTCTTCCTGGAGCAAGTTGTGTGTGGTCCGGGAGTTGGCAAGGAGGGTGCAGGGCTCTGAACCTGGCAGTAGGCCCTAAGCCCACATGCCACTGTGAAGCCTCGTACCCCACAAGACAGCAGGAAGGGGTGCAGGCAATGCACTGCTGACATCCAGGTGCTTCTCTCCTTAAGGACCTCCTATTTCTTGCTCATTTTTGGTTTCTCTCTCGTTTCTGAAGTTGTCTGTTGAAATGTCTCTTTCTGTTGCTCACTGAAGTCTGGGGACACGAGGATCATGGGTTTAATATGCAACAGGAATGATTTAGCAGAGGACTGGTTCTCCAAGGCTTACTGCGAGACAGCTTTCTGATGACCTGTGGATGTTGTTGAGTGCTAGTGGCTTTTGTCTGGAGCAGGAGCTCAACTTGAAGTTGTCATTAGGTAGCGGCCACGGCTGGGTTCACCTCCCTGGGTCTGGAGAGTGTCCAGAAGGGCAGGCTGACTATGGAAGCTCTTACCAATGGATGGTTTTGTGTGTGCTTTATATCGCTCAGCAAATATTTTTAGAACTTATTGTGATATGTGTGTCAGTTCATTCTTTTTCACTGCTGACCAATATTCCCTGGTATGAAAACACCACGAATTGATTGGTCTGTCATTTTCTTGGTTCTTTCTGGGTATAGGCTATTATAAAATAAAGCTACCATGAGTATGCTTGCATGAGACTTTTATGGGTGTTCATTTCTCTTGGATAACTCTCAGGGAACAGAGTGACTGGCCCACATGTTTAACTTTTTAAAGACTGACACACCATTTTCCAAAATGGTTGTAGCTTTTAATTTGCCCTGACCCTAGCCACAGGTAGAGCTTCACTTTGACTTTATTTCCTAGTTGTTCTCTTGACTGGATAAAGGCATTCCACTGTGGTTTTGATTCACATTTCCTTGACAACCCAAAGTTGAACATCTTGGCATTTGCTAATTGTCTTATGCATTTTCATTTAGAAATTGTCTGCCTAAGGCATTCACCTTGAGCTTTGTAGAGGGGAGGTGTTGGATTGCTCTGCTTTTGATTAGGTTGTAGGAACTCTTTGTATATGCCAATAGGTCCTGGTCCTTTGTCAGGTATGTGTTCTGTGGCTCTTGTCTCTCAGTCTCTAGTGCTTGGTGATCCTTCTTCAGTCTCCCCAAGAGGCAGATGGCTTTCATTTGAAGAAAATGTAGATTATAATATTTTTTCTACAGTTTATGCATTCTAGCTCATTCTGGCTTTTTGCCTTTGGATCTGTCGTACAGTTTGAGTTACCTTTTGTGAACGACAGGAGGTATGAGTTGAAATTGCTTTCATGCCATATAGAAACCTGGTGGGGTCAACACCATTGGTTGAAAAGATCATCTTTCCTATTGCACTGCATTGGCACCTTTGTTGAAAATCAGCCCAATGTACAATGAGTTTATTTCTATTGATCTATTTGACTATCTGTATGCCTTTTCTACATGATCTTATGTACTGAAGTTTTATAATTAGTGTTAAAACAGTCATTCTTAACTTCTCAACTTTTGTTCGTCTTTTTTTGCATGTATCAGTTGTGGGGCTTGAACTCAGGGTCTGGGCACTGTCCCAGAGCTCCTTTGCTCAAGGCTAGCACTCTACCACTTGGAGCCATAGCTCCACTTCTGGTGTTTGAGTGGTTAATTGGAAATAAGAGTCTCTCAAGGACTTTTCTTCCTGGGCTGTATTCAAACTACATTCCTCAGATCTCAGCATCCTGAATAGCTGGTATTATAGATGTAAACTACCAGCGCCCAACATTTCTTTCTAATTTCAAAAAAGAAAGTGAAATTTTGTCGGGGACTACACCGAATCTGTAGAGCATTGTGATGGTTTAGGATCTTCCAACCCATGAATCTGATATATATCACTCAAGTCTTAAAGGTTGGACTACTTTCTCTCAGCAACAGTGCTTGCTTTTCAGAGTAGAGATCTTATCTATGTTTCTTCTCTCTCTTTTCCTCTCCTTCCCCCCTTCGTCCCTTCTTTCTTTCCTCTTCTTCCCTCTTTCCTTCGTTCCTTCTTTCTCTTTTTCTTTCTCTCTTTCTCTCTCTTTCTTTTTCTTTCTCTTTCTCTTCTTTCTCTCTTTCTCTTTCTCTCACCCTTTCTCTCTTTCTTTCCCTCCCTCTCTCTCTCTCCCTCCCTCCTTCCCCCTTTCCTTTCTCCCCCCACCTCTCTCTTTCTTTTTTTTCTTTTTGTACCATACTGGGGATTTAACTCAGGGCCTAGGTGCTGTTCCTTAGCTCTTTTGTTCAAGGCTGGTGCTCTACCACATTAGTCACACCTCCACTTCTGGCTTTTTGCAGTTAGTTGGAGATCAGATTCTGGACTTTACTGCTTGAGCTGGCTTTGAACCTTAGATTTCAACATCTTGAGTACCTAGGATTACAGATGTGAGCCACCAGCACCTGATGGTGTTTATTTATGTCATTAGACTATCTGTATGCTCTTTTATGCTGCTGTGATTTTTTGAACTTAATTTTCCATTTATTGCTATTACATAAAATAATTGATTTGGGACTATTAAATTTGTATCCTGCAAATTTGCTGAATTTGCTTCTTAGCGCTAATAGGTTTTTTATAGACTTCATAGGATAGTCCTTGTGTATGATGATGTCATCTGCCAATAAAGACAACCTTACTTCTTCCCTTGAGATCTGTCTTCTTTTCATGATTGTTTTTCTTCCTCACTGTCCTGCTTGGGACCTGTAAGCACAATGCTAAATAGGAGAAGTGAGCAGATTATTCTGCCTTGTCCCCAATTATAGGAGCTCTGTCTCCTACCGTGAAATATGATTGTTTCCCTCAGTAAGTATTTATTGTGTTAGTTGAAGTAGATCTCAGAGACGCTTCTTGTCAGCTAAGGTTTCTTCCTACTTCTACTGTCCTTGAAGTTTTCATTGAACATTAGTGTTTCCGACTTTCTCCTCATTCTGTTGAGGTGATTGTATGTGGATTCTTACTTTTCTGTCTTTCAGTGTATTGAATGGTGTGGATTTTTTTTTAAAGAAATCAATATATTTTATTATTAAATACTTCACAAAGTATGCCTATACTTTATTAAAATACATTAGGATATTAGAAAATCAAATGACATGAACTGAAGAAAGTTGCAACAGTAGGGCATTTCTTTGAGAGAGGACCCATCCCCCTTTAAAATTTTATTAGTATATATTAAGCATCTACTACCTGCTGACATTGTGTGTACATTGGGAAATAATATATTCATCACCGTGTTCTTCCACAGGCATCTAAACTATTTGAAGAGCCAAGATAATGTGTATAATTAATAGGGTTTTGCACACTTTGATCTCAAATTTCTGAAGATTTTCCCTAACTCTTAATATCACTCCCCCAAACTCTCCCAGAAGCAGGGGACTTTAGTCCTACACTGGCAGAGTGAACCCCCTGTTCAATCACTGGTGTGTTAATGAGGGTCCTAAATTTTTTTAATGCTTATTCCTTGTGAAGGATTTGTTGTTGTTGCTAAACCACTTTTACTGAGGTATATCATACCGCAATAAAACGCTCATTATTTCTTTTTGTTAGACATAATTGAGTGGTAACGTTGTATCATAGGATATTTTATGTTCTGTTTTTTGAGGACCCTCTGTACTTCCTTCCATAGTGGTTATACTAGTTCACATTCCCACCAATAGTGTAATAGGGTTCCTTTCTCCCACATCCCTGCCAGCGTTTGTTGTTGTTCATATTCCTGATGATGGCCATTCTGACTGGAGTGAGGTGGAATCTCAGTATTGTTCTGATGGCTAGGGATGTTATTTAAAGTACATAGTTGGTACATTTCCACGTATTTCATTCATGAAATTGTGACATTGTGATACTAAGTGTGATACAATCACCCCAGTAGTTCCTCCTGTCCTCTCTCTCTCTTTTTTTTTTTTTTTTTGGCTAAACTCTGGGCCTGGGCACTGTTCCTCAGCTCTTCAGTTCAAGGCTAGTGCCCTACCACTTGAGCCACAGTGCCATTTCCAGCTTTTTTCTGCTTATGTGGTACTGAGGAATCGAACCCAGGGTTTCATGCATGTGAGGCAAGCACTCTACCACTGAGCTACCTTCCCAGTCCCCTCCTGTGCTCTCTTAATCTCTTGCTCTCTCTGTTCCCATCCCCTGACAGACACTGATCTGCTTTCTATTACTGTTGATTAGTTTGCATTTCCTATAATTTTACATATATGGGATCTTATGTGTGTTTTTGTTGGGGATCTTGGTCTGGCTTTCTCACATAATTGTGCTGATAATCATTTATGACTGTATATATAAATAAAGAGTTCATTCCTTTTAATTAATGAAACAGTCATGCATCACTTAATGATGGGTCTACATTCTGAGAAATGCATCATTAGTCTATTTTGTTGTGCAAACATCAGAGTTTACTTACACAAACTAAGACAGCTACAGCATCATTAGGCAAATAATCTTATGGGACCACCATTGTTCCTACCATCTGTCAGTGACCAGACATCTTTATACAGACCATGATAGCATTCCATTGTTAAGAACTATATACCACAATCCTTTTATGTCACTTATGGATGGATGTTTGAATTGTTTGGAACTAATACAGTAGAGCTGTTAGGAATATTTGTATAGGAGTCTTTGTGTCGAGTGGAGGCGTGGGATCATATGACAAGTCAACGGTTTATCTTTTAAGAGGAGTTAACTGTTTTCCAAAGTGGTTTTGCCATGTTAAATTCCAACCAGTAGTACACTTTTCTTGTATTGTCCTTGTTTTCACTGGATGTCAAAATAATGTTGTTTTGTAGAATGAGTTTGCTTTTTAATTTTTTGAAGAGTTGGTGTGGGATTGATATTATTTTCCATAAATGTCCTGGAAAATTAAGTAGTGAAGCCTTCAAGCCTAGAATTCTCCCTCCCTCCCTCCCTCCCTTCCCCCCTCTTGTTTCATTCATTCTTTCTTGTTTCCTTTCTTTCTTTTTCTTTTTTGTGTGCCAATCCTAGCACATGCACACAAAAGAAAACATAACAAAACAAAACTCAGGGCCTGGGCACTGTCCCTGAGCTTTTGTGCTCAAGGCTAGTTCTCTACCACTTGAGCTTAGCTTCACTTCTGGCTTTTTGGTGGCTAATTAAAGATGAGGCTCATGGACTTTCCTGCTCAGATTAGCTTTGAACCACAGTCCTCAGATCTCAACATTCTGAGTTGCTAGGGTTACAGGCATGAGTTACAAGTGCCAAGATTTATTTTCTTTTCTTTATGAGAATGGTTATGTAGAAATTTTATTCTCTTATTCTGATTTTTTGGTATTGATTTCTAATTTAATTTCATTTAGTTAGAATATATGTCCTGGATGATTTCCCCCACTTTTTATGTTTATACTGGAGCTGAACTCAGGGCTTCACCCTCTCTCCTAACATTTTTGCTCACACTGACTGTCTACTATTTGAGCCACATTTCAAGTAGTTAATTAGAGATGGAGTTCATAAATATTTCTGTCTGGGCTAGCTTCAAAGCACCTCCTTCAGGTCTCAGCCTCCTGAGTAGCTAGGATTTTAGGTATTTATCATCAGTGCTAGGCTTATCTGAGCAATCTCTAGTCTTTGAAATTTATAGAGATGTTTTATGAGTTACCTACTATCTATGTAAAAATGTATTTTCTTGCTGCACAGTCCATGTTCAATTGTATACTGCATATTGTATACAAAAAAGCTTAGGGACAACATCCAGACTTTTAATTCAAGCCCCAGTATTGGCACCAAAAAATAAAAATAAAACCACTCCATTACCTCTGGCTTACATTGTTTCTGATGAAAAGTTAGGGATTATTCTGATTGTTTTTCTTTTTCTTCTATATGTAATGTATTCTTATTCTCTGATCCTTTTAAGTATTTCTCTAATACTGGTGGTTAGCCATTTGATTATGCATGTAATCTGAAGTTTATTCCGCTTGTTGACCAGTAAGATTGTATTTTTTATTAGATTTGGAGAAAATTCAGCCAGTCTTTCTTCAAATGTTTTTCTTCCTTAATTTCTCTTTCTTATAAAGATGTTAATTACATAGACGTGAAACCTTTGGAAACCTGTATAAGTGAACTGAAACTTTGTTTCCTTTTTCACTCTCTTTCCCTCTTTGCTTCAATTGTGATATATTCTCTTGTCCTACCTTCAAGTTCACCGATCTTTTCTTCTGCAGCATCTAATCTCTGTAAGTCCTCTTTGGTTCCTTTTTTTACAGCTTTCTCTTTGTTATGTTTATGTGCTCTTTTAAATCTTTGTGCATATTTGTAATAGCTGTTGGAAGGCCCTTGTCTTCTAATTCCGTCATTCCTATCATTTCTGTTATTTCTGTTGACTGCGGATTTTTTCTCTATGATTACTAATCGTATCTTCCTGCTTCATCCAAAAACAAAATTGCTTACGCTGTGTCCACATTGTGGATGGTACATTGTTGACCAGATTGTAATATTCATCTTTTGTTTTAACAGGCAGGTAGTTTGCTTTGAGATCAAGGTACTACAAAGTCTTATTTTGAGGTGTTAGGGTGGGTCTGGAGTGAGTCTTAATGCTAGAGTTCCAGTAGCTCTTTCTGGGCCTGGCTAGTTCTCCAGTGAATGAATATGTGACTTACACAGTCTCTCAGCATCTCCTAGTCTTATGCAACCTCTGAGACTTCACTGAAGTCACAGATCCCCTCTGTTTCTCCCTCAGTGACACAGATTCACGGCACAAATCAAATTTAACATTCAGCTCTAATGACTTCCAGGAGGGCCCTCTGTAACATTTCTGGAATTCTTTCTATGCTCATTTCTCTTCCTTTTGTTATTCTGCCCTACAAATTCCAGCCACCTCAGCAGCCCTGACCTCTGATCACTTGTCTCCTTGGTTCAGTGGCTTGGCATGCTTCCATCTGGGTCCTGCTACTCTATGCCCTGACCCACAAGGTCTCCAAGCAGAGAGCTGGAGTGGCCATGGGGGCTCACATTCTGTCTTCTCTGGTGCATTACAGTTCTGCGCTGCCTATTGATCAAGGTTTGAGAACTATAGTTTCTTGTCCAGCTTTACAGATGGAAATGGGAAGAAGGCTGGTCCTATTCCTATAGGAATAGGACCAACACACTGAGGAGATAAAGCAGGGGAAACAGAGGATGGATAAGGTGTCCAGAAACATGGAGTCAGGGAGCTCCAGGGTGGGCTGCCTGTCTAATCTCAGTGTGGGTTCCATTAGAGTGAGCCTCTAGTTCTGGTCCCTAATGTTCTCACCTAGAGAGATTAGTGGAGAAATCAGAGCTGGACCCCAGGTGCCAGCACAATATTGAATGTGTAGGTTCATTCTGTGGCGACAATAAATGAGAAACCATTTGACAAAGCCAGGGGTCACTACGGTCCTTGGCTTAGAAAGAAGGGGAGGGAAGGGAGACAGGGAGACAGGAAGGAGCCTATGGAAATAGCTGTTTCCACCTCAGCCTCTATTCCTGAGTCAGAAAGTGAGTCCAGAGAGCTGGAGTTCGGATGGGGATGGACCCCATTCTCCCATAGACTGAGGCCCGGGAAACTCCTGCTTAGTATGGGATGTGGCTTCCTGACCATCTCTGCCCTCCTGGCACCTGGCATCCTATAGGGAGCGATGTGCTCCCACCTCCCCTCACCGCCCCAGGATGGTGAACAAGGTCCATGGTGGCTCTCACTGCCTGTGTGACTTGGGCAGGACAGTTGACTGTCCCTGATTCCTGACCTCAGCATACCCATCAGTACCAGGAGTGGACAGAGGTAGAAGGTCAGGGGCCATTCATGCTGAGCTGTGAGTGGAGACTCTGGCATTCAGGGATGGATGTTGCCCTGGGAAGGTGGATTATGAGACCCCATGCCACCCCAGAGCTAGGGAGCCAGCAGCCGGATCTCTTGCGTAGCTCAGTGCTGTGGCCAGGGCTCCCAGGCACTGCAGAGTCCCCTCCCCAAAGCCATGTGGGCTCTATCCAGTCCCTCCCTCCCCTGCCTTGCCATCTCTTCACCTCAGTTTGCCCCTCCCTGTCCACTTTCCATCCTTCTAAGATGGCTTTCTCTGGAGGCAAAACACTGAGACACCAACATTCTAGAACAACGTGCCTGACCTGGGCTGACAAAACTGGTACCCCCAAGAGTGGGTCACAGCCTGAGGTCTTGGACTCTAGATGACTGGGCTGGCCAAGGGTGATAAGCGGCCTACAAGGTAGACTGGAAACAACCTCTGAGCTAGAGCTGGTGCTCAGACTTCCCTCCCAGGAGAAGCTGGGAAAGGTTCTAGATGCTCAGACTCTTCCTTCACTTTGGTTGGGCTCTGAAGCCCTCACTGTTTATCTAGGAAGTCAGAACTGCGTGGGAAAAGATGTCCTGACTGACACATGGGGACCTGCAGCCTGAAGGGCTACTCACTGGGCTGGCCTCATGGGTCCTGGGGACTGAGAACATGACCTTCACAGGTACCGCCCCTGGGTGGGAGCCACCAGATGATCCAGACACGGGTTCTGAGTGTTCGCATCCAGAGGTCACCCCATCTCCACGCTTCGTGGCAGCGAAGACCCAGACGAACCAGTCAGGGAAAAAAGCTCCGGCCTCCGTGGTTCGATGTGCCACCCTCTTACACCGAACCCCTCCAGCCACCCAAACTCAGCCGTTCCGCACTCCAAACTCGGGATCTCCAGCCAGCAAGGCAACCGCAGGTACCAGTCAATGGCCTACCTTACCCATACTTCCTCCACCCTGTTCCCCTTCTCCACCTGCCTGGAGTCATTGTTTCCTTGCAAGAACGAGAATGGAGGTTCCGTCATGCTCTGGGGCCTCGCTACCACTGGCCATGACCAAGGCAAGCCACTTCACCTCCCAATTACAGGTTCTAGAACTCTAAATCACAGTTTTACAAAGTCCATAACCTTTTTTTTTTAAGTAATAAAATGTGTGTGGGGGTTGCCCCTAAACATTGCCAAAAGCAATTGGATTTTTACAAGGTTTGAAAACTTTTTAAATTAATTGCCACCATTTGAATATTAGATTTCATGTGAAACGGTGAATTTTCAGCTAACACAGAGACATGGTTGGATTTGGTTCCTGGGCCCATATTCATGCAGGGCAGCAGTGGGTGTCTCCTTTCACAGGACACATGGCCCCCAGTCCTTACCACTCCCCCAGTCTCCACAGTCCTTACCACTCCCACAGCCTACCACCATGGCCCTGTGGGCAGATATAGAGAGGGTGTGCTGGTATCTCCTGGTGAGTTGTCAAAACCTTCCTTAGAGTCCTCCAGGGCCCTGAAATGTCTCAGGGGGCACCTTCCCTAGAGGTTCTGTAGAGGCTGACAACTGAGAAGGAGAAGCCAGCTGTCCTTGGGCATCTGACCCAAGAAGGGTCTCCTAAGTGCTGGCACTGTCTCACAAAAATATAACCCCATCAGCGAGAAAACAAAGGACAGCACAATTAATAAGCCAGATTATAGGAGTCTTTATTGCAAAGGCCAGCGACTGCATGGGGCCTAGGCTTCCCAAATCACACAGCACCGAAACAGCTCAGAGCTAGTCTTTTAACGATAAAAGCCACATCCTTTTTGGCAAGCAGTGTGTGAAAGGTTTTTTTCTTGCATAGCATGTACAGAAGTGAAAATGAGCATTGTTAGCAGGTCTAGACTTAACTTCCCAGAATTCTGGGTGGATGGAACATTTTGGGGTTTCTCGCAGCACCCACCTAAAATAATTTGTGGTTTTTCACAGAAACCTCTAAGCAGACTGCACCTTGGGGTTGGGGGTCCTCTCCTTGGGGGGTAAATGGCATTAATGCTGTCAGGCTTCAGGTTTAAGGACATAACCTATTCAATTTCTCATTGTGCTCACTCTGTTGTCTGTGTCCATCCACCCAGGTCATCCATTTATGTCACCTGGCATGCATTTGCATCGTCTACCTTTTAGAAAACTCAGGCTAAAGTTCATTTCAGCCCTACAAAGTGAATGGTTGACCAGAATACCGTCTCCAGAAGGAAGAGGCTCATTAGGAAGCTGGAGGCTACTAGTCCTAGTGTTTTCCCAGTCCATGCAGAAAAAAAGTTCTACCTCCAGAAGGGCAAACAGGAAGTCGAGTTCCCAATGGGCATTTCCCTACTATTTGTTGGCACCAGCTGCCAGGAACACATGGATTAATTCTTGTTGTATGGAACAAGTCCCAGTCTCCTTGCCTGGATGTGGGGGTTGTGTGGTGGGCTGATGACACCTGTGTGCCTGGAGCTGGGGTCTTTTTCATACCCTTGGAAGGTCAAAGCTGATCAGTGAATGAATATGCAAGTGATCACATGGAGAGAGTGGGTTAATGAGCCACTGGGTGTGTTTGGTGAAGGATGAGCTAGCCCGGTAATTCATTGTGGTCATCTTCCTATGATTCAGAAGGCTGATTTGGGGCCTGGCTCTGGTTGGTTTGTGCTTCTTAGCCTTAGATATCTCAGTAGGAGTGTCGGTGAACCTTGTGATTGTAGAACAGTAACCATAAATTAGAAGCAGACCACAACATGGTCTGGGTCTCCTTGTTGGTAGACATCAGTTCATGTAAATAATGGAATTGTGACTGTCCAGTGTGGTTCTCTCTTGCTCTTGAGCTTGGATGCCTGCCAGTTCTGCAAAGAATGAGCTCAGGGGCTGGTGTGTCTCATGTGACAGCTGTCATGTGTCAGTGTCTCCAAGCTAGCCTCTAGTGGGCCATGGGGTGCACCTTGGGCTGTCCTCTGGGACTTGGAAGCCACATGCCTTTCGATTTACAGCTAGCAAGGTCAGAGGGCCCTCATTGAGAACAGGAGCCATTGGGGGCTGGGAAAGGTAGAGGTTGTACCACCCTCCCTACCCTAGAGTATGTGGCTGTGTGTGTGTGTATGTATATACATGCATCTCTGCACAACTGGCAAGGAAAGCTACTCAAAATTGCTCAAAATTAATTGAGCAATAGGAGCATCCCTGGAGTTGTTCCCCCTTAAAAAGAATTTCCCATCTGAAATGGGCATGACACTATAGTCCCATCAGGCTGTAGGGGGATTATGAAGACCATGCTATCGAGGTCTAAACCATAGGTGCTCAGGAGCAACATCCCCTCACTCGCTCACCCACCATAGAACCACAGGGTCCTCTGCAGCTCAGCCCGGGCAGCTGAGGGGAGCCTGGAGGTCCCTGTGTCGTGGCAACAGCCTCCCAGTAGGGAACTCTGTGGGAGAATTTGTAGGGGTGGGGAGGGGGTAGTGGGGAGCTGAGCGGGCCTGTAGGGGGTCACCTCTGGTTTGCTTTCCCTCCATCACCTCCATGATCATCCAGACTAAGGAGAGCTAGGTGGATTCTCCTTCCATTCAAACCCCTCTGAGCTTTTCATAACCTGTGTCAGCTGCTTCCTCTTAGAGGGACCCGGTGAGCTGCACATCCCAAATTGACTGGTTCACGAGGTCTCCCCTCCTAGCCCACATTGCAGCCCCATGGCACCCAGAGGGCCTTGGAGAGGCTAGGTTGCCTTCCCATTCAGACTTTGTTTCATGACCCCTGCACTTGGGGGTGGCTACATCTGTGGCTTTGTGCTTGGTTGGATCCTGCTGCTGCATTAGGGGATTTCCAGAGAGAACCTCAGAGAAGGTGGGCCTTTCCCTCCCCTGGGTGACCTCTGACCCATCTCACCTGATTATTGGCCTTCCCAAGATCTGGGGCTGTCCTCTATCTCCTTGTCATGGCTTCTGTCCCTGGACACCCTCCCTGCCACTAGGGGCACCCAGCTAATGGAGCCGGGATCCACTGCCTGAGCCTCCAGCTAGGTCTAAACTGCCTGCCACCAGGGAGCACCCTTGGTAGAACCAGGGTGACAGAATCTGGCAGAAAAAGCCACAAGGGGGCAGATTCAGATGACCTGGTATCAAATGAGTAGCTCCCCAGGAGCCAAAGTTGGGTCACCCAGTCCTGTTTGCTGTCTGTTCACTGATTAGATTTCATCTGTGTGTCTGAGCAGGTCCTTCCCCTCCCCCACCCCCATCCATGCCTGGATATCTTTGCCTTCTGCCAGAAGGCAGAAGGACCTCTGGACAGGGGACCAGATGACTCAGGGGAGCTGGGAGGACTGGATCTGAAGCCTCAAGTCCCCCTCCCCCACTGTGCTGGTTCTCCTTCTCCCCCAGCAAAGAGTCCCCAGCATTCATCCAGCCCCAGAGGCCTCCTCCTGCAGCCCCTCCCCTGAGACCCCATGCTGACCACTCCCATGGCTTCTCTTTCTCTCTCCTGCCTCCCCACCCAGCAGAAAGCGCTTTCAGTCGAAGAGTAGAAGGCAAAGCACAAAACCACTTTGAAGAGACCAACAGCAGTTCTCAGAACTCCAGCGGTGAGTGTGCTGGGGACAGTGGCCTGGCCACAGCTGCCACCACCATCCTCTGTGGCAAGTGCCCATGGGCCAGGGTCTTCTGTGCATGAGGAGGGTCTTGCTGGGAGGAGGCTGGGCAGGGAAACAGAGGGAGAGCAGGGCCAGACAGAGCACAGGGGGCCTCTTCTAACCCTCTTTGACTCTTCTTCCCCTTGGAGAGAGGATTTTTCCCCCCTTCCCCAAACCCAGCCAGTCCAGCTGGATCAGCCTAAGAGAGCCATTGCTGTATTTTGAAGAGAAAATACACAGCCAGTTTGTTTCAGGAGAGGCAACAGGAGTGCTAAAAGAGAGCTCTAAGCCAGCACTGATGGCTCACACGTGGATTCCTAGATATTCGAGAGGCTGAGATCTGAGGATCGCAGTTCGAAACCAGCCCAGGCAGTAAAGTCCATGTGACTCTTACCTACCATAAACTACTCAGAAAAAGCTGCAAGTGTCTCTATGGCTCAAGTGGTAGAGTGCTAACCTTGAGAAAAAAGTTGCTCAGGGACAGCTCCCAGGCCCTGAGTTCAAGCTCCAGGACTGGTGTCAGAGAGAGAAAGAGAGAGAAACAGAGACAGAGAAACAGAGACAGAGAGAGAAACAGAAACAGACAGAAACAGAGAGAGAGAGAAAGCTCTTAATTGGGAGCCAGAGACCCCCACTTTGGACCTGGGACCATTCGAATCAAGATTCCCTTCCAGCCCCTGCAGCTCCAGTGCGTTGGCCTGAGGCATCCCACTAGTATCTGGTGCCCCCTGTTGGCTGCCTGGTGTCCGACCCTGGCAGAGCCCTGGAGCTTGTCTAATGGCAGCTTTGGGAACCACCCTTCACTTCCACCTTCCCCACACTCCCTTCCACCTGCCAGGGCTAAGCATGGTCACACAAGCAGACTCTGTCCAAGCAAAGGACAGCATGCCAGGCTACACGGTGATAGCCAGGGTAGCATCAGTGACACTCATTTGCTGTCTCACGTGGTTGAATTCACCAAATGCCAGGTGTGGGTCTGGGCTGGGCACTGGCTGGTATAGATGGAGTGAACGCAGCTTGTCCATCAGGGACTTGGTGGAGGCTTCTGCGTAGTCATAACAGTTTCAGCTTCGCCCAAGCCCAGGTTTGAACCCAGCCTCCCCGCTGGTGGCCCTTGAATGCCTACTCCACTGTGAGTGGCTTGGAGAACACACCAGTGTTCCCCACGGAACAATCCCTGTGGTTCTGAGGGTCTCACACAGGACACACACAGCCACTTTGGGTGGCTGCCAGTGGGGGACTTGGTTTACGTTTCTTAGTAATCCCAAGATGGTGGGTCTGTGCTCCCTGGGGAAGGAAGGAGCTGAGATTTTAGATAATGTCATCCCCACCCCCTCTCCCAGGGGCAGTCTCAGGCCACACACAAGTCAGTGGCAACATGGGAGCAAGTTTCCTGGCCTTCCTTGGTCCCTGGCCAAACCATGCTGCATCCCCTGTGCCTCTTCTGTCACGAGAGCTGCCTTTCAGAGTCGGGAGCAGGGCCAGCTAACGCTGCTGCCCGCCGGCAGTCACTGTTTATTGAGCGCTTACTATGTGCCTGGCATGTGTTCAGAGTTTATGTGTCTTACTCGTTTTCATCCTTGCCACAACTCTGGGGGCGGGGGACACACTCAGTGTCAGTGTGATTGTTATCCCTGCTATTCGGATTAGGAAACTGAGGCTCAGCAAGGGCCAGTTGGAACCCCAGGGTGCACCCAGACTATAAATAATGGAGGCCTGCATTGCTGCATACTGGATTAGAGGCTTGACAGCCCAGGCCTCCAACAAAGCCAGAAAGCAGAGGAGGGGAAAGACAGGCAGAAAGTAGCAGCATCTCTTGCTGCTCCAGTGATTGACACCAAACATCCCCGTGCCCATGCCAGAACCCAGACGCAGCTGCCAGGGCCCTGTTCCAAACTGGGCGGCCATTTATGGATGCTCTCCTCCCTTAGGAGATCTGTGTGCTCACTGTCAGAATTGAGGGTATCCTAGAGAAGTGGCCCTGCCTGATCTTGTCCTGACTGGTGGCCCCAGGGCCTAAGAGAAACTTACTTTCTCTAAACGAGGTAGCTTCATGCCAACACCTCACCCAGTATGTGCACTTGGCTGCCAGGTACTCCCTGCTCCACTTGCATGTTGGGTAAGAAGAAAAATCATGAGCCAGTCCTGATGGTGCATGCATGTAATTCCAGCCCTTGGGACAGGAGTACTGTAAGTCTAAGGCCAGCCTGGGCTATACAACCCTGAATCCAGAAAGAGAGAGAAGAGTAAGAGAGGGAGAGAGCAATCGGAGAACAGGACTGGAAGAGACTTAGCTAAACTGTTTCTTTTTTGCAGAAACTACAAGTCCCCTGATTTCCAACCCTTTCCCTCTCCTGCAGAGTAAGTGGCAATCCCACCTCGGGGGGGCTGGCGAGGGCAAGGCAGGGCAGGGAGTGAACTCAGCTGGCCTCCCCAGGGCGCTGACCTGGGCTACTGTGGGGACAGGCCTTTGCCAGCCTCCAGGGCAGACATAGCAACTGAGGGAGGCCACCAAGGGCCAGTGCCAAGTGGGTAGAGGAATGTGAGAGGCAGGTTACAGCCCTGAGCTTCTGGCTGCCTGTGGTGGCCCACTGGACACAGCCCTTCCTCCCAATCCTGGCCATCCAGAAAGCCTCAGGACGCCTCTTCCGAGCCCATCTGCAATCCTCCTTTTCTTCTTTCCTCACCCCCTTTTTCTCTTTCTTCTTTATTTTTTTAATTTTTCTGCTTCCTTTCCTTTCTCCATCCTCATCTCTGCCAGGCCCACTACTTCCTTTTCTTCCATGCCACACCCTCCTTCTCCCATCCTATGGCTCCTTCCTTCTTCCTGCCTTTCCCAGCCTTCTCCATCTCCTATATTCTTCTCCAGCTATTTTTCCCTCCCTGTGCTGTTGTCTGTTTTCTTGTTTCTTTTTGGTTGTTGTTCATTCATTTGTTTACCTGGCAAACAGCTACCTTTGTGGGTTCCACGAGCAGAGAGCCGGGCTGTGAAACCCCTGGACAAAACCTCTGCCCTCAGCGAACTCTTGGTTCCTGCTGTTGTGCTCTCCCTCACCTCCACATGCCCAGCACAGTGCGGGGCACACAGTAAGCACTCAATAAATAACCACTCTGATGGATTAAACCGTCTCTGTCTGCATGTCTTCCTCTCTCCATCGCCCCTGCCTTTCTCCAGCCTCTCCCTGACTGGTTTAGTGACAAGAGTGGACAGGCTGGGCCAAGAGCCCCCATTTGCACAGTTGGGCCCTTCCCCCCACTTCCAAAGCCACCTGCAGCCCCGCAAAAGGGTGTCTGGGTTTGTGCTGCCCTCACGCGCTGCCTCGTCTCCCCAGAGCCCTACACGTGCGGCGCCTGCGGCATCCAATTCCAGTTCTACAACAACCTGCTGGAGCACATGCAGTCCCACGCAGGTAAGCAGCCCTCATAGCTTCCTGCAGAGCAGACACAGGCAGAGCCCACCCTCGGCCCCACTAGGGACACTGCAGCCTCCGGGGAAATGGTTACCCTGTGCAGAACCTGCCCTCGGGAAGCACACTCAGGCTCAGCGCAGGCTCTGAGAATGCCGGCAGGAGGGTGGAGTTGAAGGATGCTTTCAGGCTGGGCCTGAAGCCAAAGAAAGACACAGAGACAGGAATTGGCTGTGGTTAGAGGTCAGGTTGAACTGAGGCAGGGGAGTGGAGAGGCCAGTCAGCTGCCTAGGTCTGGCCCTGCACTGCACACTCTCCAAGCCATAAGCACTGCGTTCACGCTGGAGCAAGATGGCAGTGACCTGGAGTGCCATTCTGGTGCAGATTGATAGGCCCCACCGTGACTTCCGGTACTGCAGGTGTAGGAGCCCAGGGTTGCCTTTGGGGACACAGCACTGTGTACAGCACACAGACTGTGGCCCTCCGTTGATTCACCTGGCCCAGATGTTCATCTTCCTGGCCTGTAGCTGCAGCCTTTTCCCAAGGTGACATCCATAGTGACATCTATCTAGTTCCTACTCGGTCAGGTAAAGAGCCCACAAACCCAGTGGCTTCTCACATTCCAGCCTGGTGACTCAGACCTCCACCCTCTGGTGCTACCACCTTCACCTAGGTCCTTCAGAGGCTTGTTTTTCTCTGACTGGCTGATGGGGAATGGACCTGTGAGGAAGGCACCTAAGTGCCACGTCAGACACAAGTGCACATCATAAATGAGTGTGCAAATTCCAGAGGTGGGAAATAATCACACAGCCTGAATCCATAAGGAATGTACCCAGAGCTACATCCCAGGGACCCTAAGAAAGGAAACACAAACCTGGTGTTGGAGTCCACTAGCCAATCCCCACTTATTCCTCAGGGTAACCTTGAGAGGCACTAGAAATAAGATGTGAAGCCAGGTCTGGTGATCTCAGCATTTGGGAGGCTAAAACAAAAGGTTCATGGGTTGGAGGCCAGCATGAATGGCATAGCAAGACCTCATCTCAAAAAAAAAAAAATGAGGGGCTGGGAAGGTGGCTCAGTGGTAGAGTGCTTGCCTTGCATGCATGAGGCCCTGGGTTCGATTCCTCAGCACCACATAAGCAAAAAAAGCTGGAAGTGGCGCTGTGGCTCACGTGGTAAGAGCACTAAGCCCTGAGCTGAAGAGCTGAGGGGCAGTGCCCAGACCCAGAGTTCAGGCACCATGACTGGCAAAAAAAAAAAAAAAAAAAAAAAACAAAATGAGAAGGAAGAAAGAAAGAAATCTGGGGAACAAAGTGCCCAGGACACCTGTTGGCTCAGTAATTGCTAGTTGCTGTTATTTCCACTATTGTTATTGCTGTCTTTGTGTGTGTTTGTAAATCTTTGATTTAATCCTCTAGATCTGGCCTGATGAGCAGACTGTTTCAGGACAGAATCTTCCGTATGCATGTACTGTGCTATTAGCATAGCCTCGATTCATGCTCCTTGTTTCTTCCTGGTGTATATGGGAATGCAGTGGATCTGACTCATGTACCTACTGTATGCTATTTACTATACATGCTGGGTACTGTGCACAGTACCTACAGTGTCCTAGCCATTCATTCCCAGGGCCTTCAGGCAGCTTATTATTTATTTCTAATGAACTCTTTAAAACCAAGACTGAGCCCTGAGTGACAGGCAGACACCTGAGCTCCTGTTCCTCTCCATGACATCTCTCATGATCGAGTCCCTCAAACAAGGGCACCCAAAGCCCAGGCTCTTTGCTTCTGAGCTCACTCCTGGCTTCCTGACTCCCTCATCCTCCCCTGACTTCGCTGTCAGCCACATCCTCCACTGAAGCCTTAAGGGGATCAGACTTGCCCCAACCCTCTGTGGGACGTAGCAGCTCTGGGGCTCATGACAGTACTGAGTGTTAGCACTACATCCCTGATGCCCACCATCCTCCCACTCTGAAACCTAGACCTCCACTGCTCTCTGCCTCCACTGCTCTGGTTTCCTGTCTGACTTCCTGTGCTTTCCCAGCGTTCTGGTCGTTGGGAGTGGGGGCCGAGAGGAGGGAGCTGAGGCTATTAAAATGCAAATGAAGGCTGAGCCTGGAACTAGTCCCACCTTGCCAAGTATCTAGCCTGGTCTCCCCAGGAACCATGGATGTCAGTTCTGGTCCAGAGAAATGCCTCCCTGCAATCCAGCACAAAGCCAGGCTGAATCCCAGCCTGGCTGAAGCAGGATTAAAGGATTGGCCCTGTGGAGGGAAATTAAGCGTCCTGAGCAGCGCAGTTCACAGTGCGGCTGATAAAGGAGGATCAGCCTCCAATAAAGCCAATCTCATTAAGAGGCTGTGAATGGCACAGGCTAATTCTCCCTAATAAACTTCCCCTCCGTACTGCGGGGAACCCGTCTGCCCTGGTGACAGTTCAGCAGCCTTGTTGACAGTAACGAATGATAGCCATCATTAGTGATTGCTTGCGCACGTGAGGCATGGTACCTGGGACTCCCCGTGGGAGGCTAGATCAGCTCATCCCTAGGGGCTGCTGACACTGTCACAACTTTGCACACATGAAGGCCCAAGGCCCAGAGGACAACACTGGCCTTATGCCAGTACCACAAGTCATAAAAACTTGTGGCCACTTCCCTTCAGAGTTCTGTGGAGGCCCCAAGTAGTTAAATTGCCCTGGACTATGAGATCAGTTCTGGAGGTAAAGAGCAGAGCTCTGGGCTGCAGGGTGTGGCCCTGTGGCTGTGAATGGAAGTGACCTTGTTATGGTCCACACAACCTACTAACTTACTTGGGTATCACCAACCTAAAAGTATCTTCACGAGGTTTGGTCTTTCTCTGACACATAATGGTGCCCAGCTGCTTTTTCTTGTCGGCTTCTTACCATTCCAGTCTATTCTTTAAAGAAATACCTATTCTGGTCTGGGAAGGTGGCTCAGTGGTAGAGTGCCTGCCTTGCATGCATGAGGCCCTGTGTTGGATTCCTTAGCACCACAAAAGCAGAAAAAACCCGGAAGTGGTGCTTTGGCTCAAGTGGTAGAGCACTAGCCTTAAGCTAAAGAGCTGAGGGACAGCGCACAGGCCCAGAGTTCAGGCCCCACTACTAACAACAACAACAAAAAAAACCTATTCTGATCCTTGGCCCATTTTTTAAAAAAATTTTTCATCTTTTTACTAAGTTGGAAGAGTTCTCTGTATATTCCATATTTAAGACCCTTATAGGTAATTGATTTATACATACATCTTTTCCATTCTGTGGGTTGTCTTTTCATTTTTTAAATGCTGTCCTTTGAAGCATAAAACATTTTAATTTTGATGAAAACTCCCCTTTTATAATATTTTTGTTGTTTATGCCTTTGATATCACATCTGAAAAAAAAACATTGCCTAACTTGTCACAAATTGCTGGTTCCATGGGGTTTTGTTTTGCTTTGTTTTCTGTTTTCGACGAATTTTATGGTTCGAGCTCTTAGTTGCAGATTCCCTTTTGGTCTGAAGTAGGAGTCCAACTTGTTTCTTTTACATGTGGGTATCTATTAGTCCCACACTCTTTTCTTTTCTTTTCTTTCTATTCTTACACCACACCCCTTGAATTGTGCAGGTACGTTGTCAAATATCAGTTGACCATAAATGTGAGTGTTTATCCCTTTGTTGTTAGGCGTATTCCATTGGCCTGGATGCCAGTACTTGTGCCAAAACCATGTTATCTTCAGTGCTATAGGAGTTTTGAAATCAAGATGCCTAAGCCAAGCCAACTTTGCCCTTTTTCATGATTGTTTTGACTGCCCTGCATCTCTTATATTTCCATATCAATTTTCGGATCATCTTGTCAATTTTCCATTATTTTTTTTAAATCAGGGATTCGAGAAGGATTGTGCTGAATCTAGACCAGCTTTTATAGTGTTGCTGCTTTAACATCAAGTCTTCCAATCCATGAACATGGGATGTCTTTCTGTTTGTCTTTATTTTTCAACGTTTTTAATTTCTAGGATACAAATCCTAAGTCTTTTATTGTTTTGGAAGCTTGATTTGATTTTTTTTTTTTTTTTTGGAGTTAAGGTGATTTTTTTTCTCAAGCTAGTAATTGCATTCATTAGTTTTTAGTTCTTAACTCCAATTTACATTACTGAGGTAAGTTTCACTTGTGGTAATGTATTATTCTTTTTACCTGTTGTTCTGTTTGAATTTTGTATGTATGTTAATGAGGACTTTTTTCTTTTTTAATGCTTTTTCTCCGGTCTTGGATTGAGGAAGTGCCAGACTTGTAAAATGAGTTGGAAGATGTTCTTATTACTTACGTTTTCTGGCAGAATTTGTGTAGAATTTGTATTGTTTGTTTTCCCTTTAACTATCTCATCCAATTCACCAGAGAAGTCTTATGGGCCTGGAAGTTTCTTTTTGAAAGAAAGGGGAGTTATTTAACAGACAGGACTATGGCAGGTTGTTGGTTTCTTCTGGAGTGAACTTTGTTTCTTTGAGTCTTTCAGGTTCTTTGTCTCACCTGGCTTGCATCATCTTCCCTTTTTATCCATGGTTTCATAAGGACTAAATGGGACTAAAAATGATTATCAACTCTACATGATTATCAGTGTTAATGACTTGTGTCCTCTAGCTAGAAGCTTATAATTTTACTGAATTCCTTTTTTTAACAAAGACTTAGCTTTCATTTTTCACTGTTTGTCCATTGTCTTTCATTTCTGCTTTTTATCTGAATTGTTTCTTTTCTTCTCCTTACTTTAAGCTTAATCCACTTTTCTTTAGATGTGTGTGTGTGTTTGTGTGTGTGTGTGTGTGTGTGTGTGTGTGTGTGTGTGTGTGTGTGTGTGTGTGTGCATGTGCGTGTTTGAAACTAGGGCCTTACATTCTCACTGGGTGCTTTTTTTTTTCTTTTCAGTAGACCAACTGGATAGTTTTATTGAGAGGAGAGCAGAGAGCACCTGCATGGGAGGGAAAAGAAGGAAAGCTGAAGCCAAGTCGTGTTACAGTCCAGGGGTTTATGTTTAGTGTTGGTTGTGTGGATGCTAATTTTATAGTCAAGTATTATCATTGATTGATTAATAACTGGGGTAAGTTACAGGTCTCAGTGGGCCTTCTTTTTTATATTTTTTATTGTAAAAATACTGTACAGAGGGGTTACAATTACACGAGTAAGATAATGAGGACATTTCCTATCCAGCATTGTTACCTCCTCCTTTGTTTTTCCCCTACCATCCCTTTCCTCCCCAACTCTGCCATCCTCCCCACCCTGAAGTTGTATTTCAACATAGCGTCTTGTACATCTCATTGTTACAATGGTAAACCTGTATCCTTATTTCAGTATCTTATTATTTCCCCTCCCCTCCCCAAATTAGTAAAATGTATATACAAGATGCAGGGCACTGGTGTTCTTATTCACAGCTGGCCCCTACCATCTAAGCTCTGTTCCCAACCCTTTTTGCCTTAGTTTGTTTTTCAAATCAGGTCTTATGTGTATGCCCTGGCTGGCCTGGATCAAGATCTTCCTATTTATACTTTCTATGTAGCTGGGGTATGTACCACATCACCATTGGTTAAAATGGAATCTTGTGAACTTTTTCCCTAGACTAGTCTTGAACTATGATCTTTCCATCTGTCTCCCAAGAAGTTACAATAACAGTATAAGCTATCACATCCATCTGCATACTGTATCTTTATTTAGCTTTTGACTCTTGATCTGTCTCTATCTTTGTTTAAGTAGGTTTCTTATAGGTGATATATCATTTCTTGTTTTTAAATATTAATATCATGGAATTTCTTTGGATTTTTGAGACATGTGCATTTAATGTAATTTCAGTGCAGTCAGCTATAAATCTGCCTTCTTTGTACTTGCCTGCTAGTTCAACTCCTTTATTCCTTGTTCCTTTTTATCCTCTAATTTTTCTAATTTATTTTGTATTGAGAATTTTTATCTTCACTTATCTTGATTTATTAGGTATACATTTTTTGCTTTTTACCATTCATTTACAGCTTTATAGCCTTAAGCTGTCTATATATTTTGAATTGATCATTCTTCTATCAAATAACATTAGCTTTGCCAGATTCTGGCAGCTCACACCTGTAATCCTAGGTAATAAGGAGGCCGAGATCTAAGAATCATGGTTCAAAGCCAACCTGGACAGGAAAGTCTGTGAAACTCTTACCTGCAATTAACAGAAAAACAGAAGTGGAAGTGTGGCTCAAGTGATAGAGTTCTGGCTTTGAGAGAAAAATAGCTAAGTGACAGTAACCAGGCCCTAACTTCAAAATGCAGTACCAGCACAAAGCAAACAAACAACAACAACAAAACACATTAGCCTTATTTTCATGTCATGTGAGAACTTCTCAACAGTGTCTTCTGTTTCCGTATTCTGATCTTTGGAACATTGTTGCTGTGCGGTTTACTTTTATACAAAATTCATGATCCCTATTTGGAGTGAGAGATCAGTTATCTTTTAAGATTTCAAATGAGGGAGCTATTTTCCCTCCTCACACATGTATGTGCAGCTCACAGTAACCTTCTTCGTTTCTGTAGATCCAGTTTTCCTAATAGAAGCTCAGCTTTTTGTCTTAAAATATATTTTATCTTCATTTGCAAAAAAAGATCTCATGATGATTGTGTTTTGCTTCATATCTCTGAATATATGTATAATATTCACAACAGCTCTCTTTAAAGCCTTATTGGCTAATTCCATCCTCTCTATCATACACAGGTCTATTTCTGTTATTGGTTTTTCTCCTGGTAATAGGTCATATTTTACTAATATTTATTGAGTACTTGATACTGTGAATTGTACATTTTACTGGGTGCTGGAATCCATTGTATTTCTTTTTCTTTTTCTTTTTTTTTGTGCTGTATTTTGGCGGACTTGTGCTCTTATTTAGTTGTATTGCACAAGGCTGGCACTCTACCAATTGAACCACAGCTCGACATCCAGCTTTTTGTTGGTTAATTGAAGATAAGCGTCTTGAGGATTTATCTGTCAAGGATGGCTTTGTACCTTAAGCCTCAGATCTTAGCCCCTTGAGTAGCTAGGATTACAGGTGTGAACTACCAGCACCCAGCTCCCTTGTATTTCTTAAAGGAATGTTAGACTTGATCTGCAATTTAGTTTCTTTCTTAAGAGCATGATTATGCCTTTGAGGCTTGCTCTTAAAGATACAAGGCAGACAGCCAGACTCTAGTGGCTCATGCCTATAATCCTAGCTACTCGGGAAGCTTAGAATAAGATGATCTTGGTATACAGCCAGCCTGAGCAGGAAAGTTCAAAGACAGCTGGGTGTAGTGGCTTGCACCTGTTATCCTAGCTATGACAATAAAGCCTAACAGGTGGATCACACCCAAGTGTGCATACCTAGGCAGGAAATGAGAACCAGTCACAAAATATCAGCAGAAAACAGGACCGATGGCATGGCTCCTCAGTAAAAACCACCTCCCTAGCAAGTACGAGGCCCTGAATTCAATCCCCTCCATGAGAGAGAGAGAGAGAGAGAGAGAGAGAGAGAGAGAGAACAGATGTGGAGCTGTTTCTAATCTGTGGTGAGTTTAGTTTCATCAAAACAAACTGAACTTTATCAAATCTCTCATGCACTGAAATCTTTTCCCTCAGCCTGGCACATTTTCTGAGTGATCCTGAGCAAACCTTTTTTAGATCTGGACCATAGTTCCCATGTTTTCCAGTGAAGGGAAAAGAGTTGGTAATTGAGTGCTTCAAATCTTGTAGGTAGAACCTGGTTTTATTTTCTTCATTTAATATAATCTCCAGTAAATACACTGAATGACAACACACAAAAGTAAGAGAATGTGAGATACTGCCGAGCCCTCAGGTCTGGGGTTGTGGGAATTGTAGGTGCCTGGCTAGCCTCGGGTTCCCACTGGCTAAGAGTTTTCCTTAGTCCAGGCAATGGTGTCAGCAATCCTTGCACTGCCTGTATGGTCCTTCCAGCCTCTGTAATGGCCGGAGATGAGGCTTTGCTAACATAGATCATTGCCTAAGGAGGAGCCAGGACTTAGCCCAGGCCACGTCTTGCTCTTTCCCCCTGACTCTCGTTCTCATCTTACTGGTCTTGCCCTTCATGGTAATGCTGTCCCCATTGTGCCTACAGCCGACAATGAAAACAACATCACCTCCAACCAGTCCCGATCTCCACCTGCCGTCGTGGAAGAGAAGTGGAAACCTCAGGCCCAGAGGAATAGTGCCAACAACAGTAGGTCTCCTGGGCAAGGGCTTGAGCCAGGGGCCCTGGGAGGTCCTGAGGCTCTGCTGTAGTATTCCACTCACCCCTATCTCCTCCACCTATGTCTCCTGTGGGGCCAGAGGTGACAGACACACAGCAGCTTCCAGGGCATACTCATTCTCAACACCTCACAGCAGTAGTTCTTAACACACAGGGTGAGCAGAGGAAGGCTTTAAAAAAATATATGGTTAGAGAGCACCAGTTAGTGCCAGGATTACAATCAGAGCCCACATTTTTATGATTTCTGTGGGCTGCA